>NC_090928.1:465376995-466626995 GCF_040938575.1 Ambystoma mexicanum | reverse complement strand
TGTCTTACAGTCTGCTTCTTGTGACCTGCGTCTGCCATTTTACCCAGAGGTCAATACAACGAGAGTACCGGACTGTATTCATCGGCTGTGTTTCCCTTTTTCGGAGACCACTAGCCACGATGGGGGTTCTTTGATGGGGGATTGATATTTCGTTTTGAATCAGGTGAGTTTGTTTCAAATTGTTTGGATGGCCTTCGCTGGGAAGTTTTGAAATATCTAGGATACAACACTTATAGTCAGTACTATTGAGGAAGAAGGCTAGACCAGCCACTTTTGACGGAGTTAGGGACTGGCGCAAAGAAGCTACCCAGCGCCTCAAAAGTAGGGAGAAATTTGCATGCAGACACATCAGCAAAGTAGAAAAGGCTTTTGCGGACGACCCTCACAAACAGGATGAAGGTATTTGGGCTATGGATAGAGAGTTCCAATTGGAAATACATAAAATATACCCATCAAAAGATTAGCATGAATCTGATGAATTAACAGACAAACTGCTGAATTAAAGGTGAGCACAGCCTTCGGCAACCCCTCCCTATGTTTCACTGCTGCCTGAGCCAGCACAGCCACCACTACCAGCTCCAGACACATGATCTGACAGTTGGCCTCCAATTCCTGTTGCATGTAATTTACCCCAGTTCTTGCAACCAGCAACGTCTGCCACTTCCGACACTTCTCTTTTAGCACATTCAAACCTCCCCAGTGAACATAGAACTGTGACTCATAGTACAGTACCCCTTGAACGAAAAAAGGCCTTACAGCAATGGGTAGAATTATATATACAGGATGGTGGCACAGCAGCTGCTTCCAGCTCTTTGAAAGATCATGGAGGCATCCCGAAAAAAAAGTATTGCTAGAGCAAATGGGACAGTACTTGGAGCAGATTTGGGGTGATCCTACTGATACCGCCGTCCCACAGGAGTTGCAGAGTTTGAATTTTGTATCCTGTACTAGAGACACACCATTGAAAATACACGATCAAATGTTAAAACTATTTTCTTATAAATGAGACCTAGACCAGCTACACCAATTAAAATTCGATAAAGAGACTCAACACAGATCCTATGTCCAGAAAGGATGTCCACCCGCATCCAAAACACATAGCGAACAGATCCACGTCAGCACAAGAGATACTCTCAGATGGATTTCAGATGCATCTATATCCACTATGGATGTTCACAAAATGTTAGTCAATGTTCACCATGCATTCAAAGAAAGGTGTTACAAGTTATGGCTGAATATTTACAAGACAAATGCCATAAGAAAAAATTGTGCTGCCCCGCGTATATTATGACAAAATACAAACAAACCTTTTCAGATGACACCTCGCTAACCTCACAGTCCTTCGACCTAGCTCTGCTCCTTAATAAACGGTCTGAGAATCCATCTGCACAGCTATCCATGAGAGAAGTACCCCCTACTCTCGTGCCCCAGAAAGAGGAAGCAGGCATAGATGGTGCGGCTGCAACAATTACCCAGTGCATTACATTTTGCAATTTGTACATGTCCCTTTTTCAAGGCAGGAAGTGAACACTCTTAAACAGTCCATCTCTGACATTAGGATGAACCCCACAGGGTTCTATAAGGAAATACAGTCTATTTTGAACTCCTCAGTTTTCACTTGTTATTCCCTGTCATCTTTCCAGCAGATTTATGGAAACAGGCTAGAACCGTAGATGATGTACCTGCAGTTGGCGATACATGGGCTGCACTTGAGCTGGCAGACAGAACAAGGAAGGCAGGAGAGAAACCTCTTCAGTGCCTACTAATATTATTTAACCATATTGTGAAAACAACTTAAGTCTTTGGTGCCCAAGAAAAGGATCATTTGGGATAAATTGACCGCCGCCATGCAAGGGAAGACAGAGGGAGCCACAGAGTACTTTAACAGGTTTGAGGAAGTGTTTTCGGATTTCAGTGGCCAGGATTTGAGTACTAACCAGGGAAGAGATAGTGTGTTGATTAATTTGTACTTGGGCTCTTGCCCGACATTCAGTCTCAAATCACTGCCTCTCAAAGTTCATGGCAGACAAAGTCACAATTCAGAATTCTATATCTGGCCCAGCATTATGAGAATAGAGTGAACAATGAGAAAAAAATAAAAGAAAAGGTTGGACTGGGGTACTCTTTCAGCAAATTGCGAGAGGACCACAGGGAGGGAATGCCCAACAGAGGGGACAGTTTACCCCACAAATGTGAACCAATGTGCCTATTGTAAGCAAGAAGGCCACTGGAGGGTACAGTGTCTGATCCTCCTGTAGAAGGCAAGCAAAATGGGTGGTAGAAGGTCAAGAGCATGCTGCAATGGCATGCAAGGATTGAATAAAATTAGTTCTTTCAGAACCAGCAATATGATAGCAATATGGTAAATCAAGATGGTCAACAGAATACTAGGGGTCTGAATATTTTTGAGAGCACTACTCACACATATTTTGCTGAATATTTTACATCTGATGATATTTTATTTCATGAGGACAGCCTGAAGCAGGATCTGGCACCTACCCCATATCCCTGTAGATCAGAAAGGACCCTACATAGAAATGAATAGGGTACACACTTTTCTGGTGGACACAGGAGCTCAGAAATGCTCTATTGACCATTTAATGGTTCCAGATATACCCCTGTCAGGGCAACAAAATATATCAGTAGGGTTCTCTGGTAACAGGTGGTAAGCCCAGTCTATAAACCAGTGCCGATTTCTTTAGGTCCTTTCACTGATTCATGTCCTTTTTGTTGACAACCAACTGCAGTGAAAATCTGCTGGGACTGAATTTATTGCAAAAAACTGCACGCAGTGATTTACTTTTCTCCAGATGGAGTATACTTGACCATTTCTCCCCAGCAGAATTCTACCTCCCAATTCATGGCTTTGCCTTTACCAAGTGAGTTGCACCAGGTACCTACACATCTATGGGCAGTGAATGACAATGATGTTGGAATTATAGATGTTGAACTAGTGCACGTTGTTTTGAAAACTGCTGTTACTTTGCCTTGAATTCCGCAGTATAAAGTTTCAGTTGATGGTGAGCAAGCACCTAAAAGTATTGTCTCAGACTTAATACATCAAGGTGTATTAGAAGAAATATCTGGTAGCGCATGCAATAGCCCTGTTTTGCCTGTTTATAAGAAAGGTAAGAATGCTTTACCCTACTGTTTTGTTATAGATTTAAGAACAATTAATAAGGTTGTTGCACCTCAGTATCATATTGCTCCTGACAACATTACCTTTCTGACTATGATTCCCACAAAGGCTATGCATTTTTCAGTCATTGACTTAAAAAATGAATTTTTTAGCATCCCCATTCACTCAGATAGCAGGTATTTGTTTGCTTTTTCCCTTGGGGACGTTCCTTTGCTTTTACCCGAATACTGCAAGGGTATACCAAAAGTCTCAGTATTTATAGTAGGGTCCTCAAGGAACAACTATATATGCTTCAATTGCTTTACTCTTGCAAACTCCTACAACATATAGGATTATTATTGCTGCAGATTCAGAAAGTGCTTGTAAAGAGGGTACCATTTTCTTACTGAAACACCTAGCTGACCATGGTCATAGAGCATCTTTGAAGAAACATCAGTATTGTCACAGGAGGTCACCTATTTAGGCTATCTCCTGTCGAAGGATGGAAGGCGCCTTGCGCCTGAAAGGATACAAAGCATCACTGACATGGTGGTGCCAAACACACATAAAGTGGTTAGGGCTTTTATCGGGATGTCTTCCTATTGCAAGCAATAGATTCCAAATGTTTCACTCATGATTAAGCCTTGGTTGACATTGACAAGAAAAGATGTAGCTTTACCTCTACCTTGGGATAAGGTTCGTCAGGACGTTTTTGATCTGCTCACAACTGCTCTATGTTCCGCACCAGTTTTGAGCACACCAAATTATGTCAAAGAATTTGTATTATTCGTGCATGAAAGAGATGGTTGTGCTTTGGCTGTTTTGACACAGGAACATGGAGGAAGTGAAGTGGGAGAATGGAACAAAAGGCTCCCACCAATCCCCTCACACCCCTGGACTAGAGGATCGCGGCCCAGACACCCGCCACAAGAGGAGTTTGCCCATCTACCAGACGACGAAATACCCTGGTACAGGAACATACGGATGTGCCCACCAGCCTGCCCACCAGCTTGCCCTGCCCATGCCGACACCTGCGGCATGGATGAACTCGACTAAACCCTTCAACAGTAAATGAACACATTGTTAGAGATGCCATGACGACCTAGCCAACGGTCAGCACACCCGTGCAAACATGCACACTGGACACTCCCACACCAATCCACACGAAGTACATATTCAGTGCTATGACGTAGGTGACGGACACACTCACTGACGCGCATCTTTATTATTTTTCAAAATGCAGAAACGCAAGACGCACAATGAACTCATCTAAAATGCTTGCTCACGCTTCTCCTAAACCCATGCATTGCAATGAGAAATATAACGAAGACATGATACTGGAGATAAAGCAATATGATACCATAACCTAAAGCGCCGTGCATCAAACGTCTCCACCTATGCACCATGCTCAAGTAGGCCGCAAGCAAGAGCTTCCATGAACATTGAACGAGCAAGAGTACAGTTGTTGACCCTGCAGAATGAGCCCGGCGAGAGCAGACAGTCAAGGGCACAATGTTGCAAACTCGCATGCCGCAAGCCGACACGAAGGTCACACCTGCAAATTAAGCCAGGCACACAGTGGAAAATGCAATATTAAATTTGCAGAATTCTGCCTCAACCACGGTCTCTCCTCACGTGACCAAGCCGAACCTGACAGGGTGCCAGGCCCAGGAGGAGGGAGGCGCCTGGATCCCACATTTCAAGACACAGGCAGATACAATTAAGCGACTCAAAGGACATCTGCGGCGGTGGGAGTAGTCTGCCTTCCAGCATATGAATAAATCCTCACATTGTCTGCACATACCCATAGTGATAGATTGTTGCAAATGGCAGGTGCACCGTGAGCTGGGAACAGCGATGGTTCCAGACTGGTGGGCTCGCGAGTGGACCAATCAGAACATGGGGCTCTTATCACTGACGCCATTAACATTAGCCAATCCTCAGGGGTCTTCATGTAACAATTTTCATGTATCAAATTGAAGGGACAACCCAAGTATACCACCTGACTGACCCTCGACCACTAACAACGCTCTCTATACGTATGCTATACTAACCCTACCACTCGAGGAACCAATCCAGAGTGGCGATAGGTTTTTTGCTAACTTTTCCCAGGTGATGCAAGTAGCGCGTCAGACTAAGGTAAAAAGGGCCTGCGAGCCCCACGATTGAAGAGAGAGTGTCAGGACGGACGCGTACGATCCTTGACCCATCCCTGCCGTTTTGTTTAATAAACAGCAGAATCACCCTGCTTCTTGCGTGTGCCTCATACTCATTTTTCTGGGATATACGGGAGGAGTTGGGGCCTCCCTGCCCGGAGGTCCGCGGACGGCCCAGCCGACCCCGGGAGAATTTCCACCCAACAAGTTGGAGGCACTGCTGAGATCTTTTTAAGGTCTGCTTTTATTTTATTTTTCCGAGTACTCCCATTGCGAGGAGGCCCGGCGGCGCGGCCCCCTCTGCCGCTGCCCCCTTTTGAGGACTACAGGACCATCGCAGAACTGCGAGAAGACCGGACAGCGCAATCCGGATATTGGCCCTCGGGAGCCGGTTGAGAAGTATCCCGCCCGCGGTTCGCGAGTGTCCAGACGTGGTCCAGACTAGGGGAGGTGGCAAGCCGCTTGGAGGGGTGCACGCAGTCGAGCGGCCCCACATCAAGAGAACTTGGTGAGTATGCCACGCACAACAAGCAATGTGAAATTGTGAGGGAGGGGGGAGAAATTGGATAAGGGAGGCGGGAGGTGTTACACAGGTGAGCGGCGAAGGTTTGATAAATTAGTGTTGACGGTGAAGTGAATGGTAGCTGGACAAGTGCAAGAGCAGTCCGCTACATTACGAAAGAGGAGGGGGCGGAGCACGAAAACATCACGTGCGGCAGCTCGTAGACACTGATTGGCCTAGGTCGCGATCACGTGTGAGGGTGTGTGTGTGTGTGCGTTTTCCTACGATTTGGTGATTATTGATCAATGAGTAGATGAGGATCCCTATTGATCGAGCAGGAAACTCGATAGATAGATGACGTTTTCCTGTAGGCGGTAGCTAGCTGGTTGCCTAATACGGAAGATAATTGGCTGGTTAAGCCCTCCTGTCGAGGGGCGTATCACACGCGAGGCGACGCAGTGTGCGCAGTCCGATTATATTGTTGATTACCTTGTTCCAGGCATGACAGGAAGACAGCTGTGGGGTTGACGGCCGTAGATTGCAAGCGTATTTTGAACTTTTAGAAACATATGAAGAACTTACCAGTAGTTTTGAAGAGATCGGTGACGTCACCAGTAGGGCTTTCATAGGATATCTCGAATACAAGGCATCTTTTTTTTTTCGGAGAGTGGTGGGGAAGAGAATTATGGTGAGGAAGTGGAGACGGAGATAAACGGTAAAGAGTTGATCGGGGGGAAGGTGAAAAGGGGGACGTGGCTGCGCACGGAGAACGCCGGCCACGGCAAGTGAAGAAGGGGGAGGAGGGATAAGAGAAAGTGGGACGGCTGTATAAGAACGTCACACGGGGCACGCAGCCACAGGGGGCTACGCGCGCCTCGGCCGCAGGGTGCCGTAAAGGTGTTCGATAAAGGGGGAAAAGAAAGAAAAGAATATTCAAATGCAGATGCTATATTTTACTATTTTTCCTTAGCGGACAATAGCAAGTCCCCAAAATTACGGGGCCAGGTAAGGATCTAAAACTGTATAGTGTACACTGTTAGCAAGATAACCGCTACCAAATAGGGGAAGGATAACAAGTGAAGCGCTACTATGTCATACGGGACAGGATCAGGAGGGTGGGGGAACACCCTCACTACCCCGCTACAACACATATGTAAAACACTGTCACCCCATAGGGAGAAACTGATCAAGTACAGCATAGAATGGACACAGGGGACGGACAACAAAATGACAACACCATGGCCGCCTAATGGCAGTTTTGATCCATATACCCAACATTCACTATTAACCCATCTGCATAACACATACAAGGGGAAGAAGTTGATACACCACGTGGAGGTGTTTAACTCATGGAGGATGTTCCAAGGGTCCCGACCAGGGCCAAACGGAATGTTCATTATGGGGGAAACAACAGAAGAGGAGAAGATTAAGGAGGAAGGAGAGAATGGGGAAAAAGAGAGTGGAGGCAAACATAACACGGGGCACGGACAAGCGGGAGGAGAGAAGAGTAACAACATAAACGAAAGGGAAATAAAAAAGGAACAGAGCGACAATATACCCCTAGCGAAGGTAGTGAAAAAGGAGGAAGGGGGGTTATACCCTTTAACAGAACTACGAGACATGGTTCAATTGAGGGCGGCTGAAGGGTACTCGAACCCGGCATACAGCCCGCCACCATATACAGCCACAGGTAGCCACACGGGAAGGGAGCAGACTAGCACGACGGGACTAGCTCGTACGAAAATACCCGCAGGGGAAGGGGGTATTGGCGAAGAGCAGATCGCAGGAATAGGACAGGATGAGTGAGTAGCTGCGCAGGTATTATTGAAATTACGAAGTTCATTAACAGAAGAAGAGGAGGAGGTAGTAAGGAAAATGGACGAGGATAACACCAGGAAGAGTGAAAGGAAAGGGGAAGAGGGGAAAAGAAAGGGAGAAGAGCTGTTACGACAAAAGGAAGAGATTTTGGAGGAACGATTAGCAGAATTAAGGGATGAGCAGAATGCACTGATCAAGCAGCTCGAGAGAGAGGAAAGAGAGAGAGCACGGGAAAGGAAAGAAAGCAAGAATGAGTTGAACAAAATGAGGGAACGAACTGAGGAGCAAAAGAGAGAAGCAGAAAGGGTGAAGGCAGTAGCAGAAAGGGTATCAAGAGCAGCACTGCGTGACAAGAAAAGAGAGGAAGAGGAGAAAGAAAAGGAAATGGAAATATGGAAGAGGAGATTACTATCAGAAACGACAAGGAAATACGAAGAAGGGAGGATGATAGAGGGTATATTAGAGCGGGAAAGAGCGAGATGGGAAAGGAAGAGAGAAGAAGAAAGGATAATGGAAAAGATGAGTAGTGAAGTAATGGAGGAATTGAAAAAGAAAAGAGAGGAAATTGGTAGAGAAATAGCGGAGAAAAATGAAGGGGAAAGAGAAGATAGGAGAGGGGAGAGTGAAGTAAGGAGGTATGTATACAGAGACACAGAAGTAGCAACAACATCGGCACAGAGGGGAGCAATTGGCAAAGAAGACAAGGGAGGAACGGATCTAATAGATTTAAAAACAGTAACGATTAGGGGGAAAAAGGCAGATTGGGGGTTGCCATTAATGGAGGACTTTTGCAGTGAGGAAGAGAAGGAATGGAGAAGGAAGGAAGAAACAGTGAAAGGGAAAGCTTAGATAAATTATACATCACCCGGACAAATGGAGAATCACCATGGATCTGCAGGAGAAAGGAAGAACTGGAGGGAAGTGAGGAAGAAGAGCAAGGAATGGCGGAAAGGCAGACGCGTGCAACTACACCCTCACCATCCGCCACTACACCCTCACCATCCCGTCCAATATGCTCCGCTACCTCACGCTCATTACGTGCAACATGCCCATCTAAACTCGCGCCCTTCCCCCACAAACTGACACCCTATGCAGGCAGGCTCAGAGACCTCCCTGGACGCAGGCAGGGAGAACAAATACACACGCCCATATTAAATAAAGGAAATGATAAAAGAAGGGGAAGAGATGGAGGAGAAACAGTTACGAGCAGGGGAAATATGGAACCCATTGACGATGTAGAAGAGGAAGGGTGTACGGATTTGATTATGTGGAACTCAGGGGGCCAATCAGGACACAAACTAATGCCACTTCTGGAGAGGGGAGGGGTTAGACCACAATACGTCCCCTGGAAGCATGCAGACAAGGAAAATATAAAGTGCAGGCTCCCATCATTAAGTGGAGGTGCGGGAAAATGGATATATGAAATGGAAAAACACACCGCAGGACAGAAACTGGCAGTGGGGGATGCAAAGGGCCTTCTAATATCAATATTGGGGGATGCAGCAGAAGACATCTGGAAGAGAGCAGGCTTCCCCGGGGTCACAATATCAAACACATCACACGATGGGGCACCATTCGCAAACTGCAGACATGCATTATGGCAAGCGCTGAGGGTACAGTACCCAGACACATCAGACATAGGAGCAATTACCTCACGCAAGATGCGTGAGAACGAAGATCCTGTTGATTATATCGAGGAAATTCAAGAGAAGTGGCGTATGGAAACTAGAGAACAATGGGACAAAACACCAGCAATATTTTATCATATACTAGTACAAGGGTTCCCAGAAGCAGTTCAGAAACAATTGAAGAAAGTAGTGGGGATGGAAGCAAAAGCATGGCCAGAAATACAACTGACGATAGTGCATCATTGTAGGACATGGCAAGAAAAGATGAAACAAAAGGAAGAGGATAGAAAAGCGGAAGAGGTTAAATTGGTACAGAAAAAACTTACTAAACACACAATGGAAGGTGCACTAATAACTACACCTGCAACAATGACTCAAAACCCCACACAAGTAGTGGCTGCACAAGATCCCTCCCAAATACAATCATCACAGATTGTAACACAACAGCTGCCGCCACTCCAACCATACACGACTAACATGGAAGGAGGATACTCAACGCCAGGAGCTGGATATTATAATTACACCAGGGGAAGGGGAGGAATGATGAGGGGGAGGGGATATGGATATAACACACAACAACAAGGGGGAGGATTTAGAAATTTCTACCCCACCGGGCAACCAGTATACCAGGAAAACTCAGGAGGCTTTCCGTGGCAGAACAGGGAACCACCGGTGTGTTGGATTTGTGGATTAGTAGGGCACATGTAACGCAAGTGTAGAGTGAGACCAGGCACACCATCTTGGGGAGAACAGGGACAACAAGGGCCTACACAGAAACAGCAGGGCATCCAGCAACAGCAGGCATTGCAACAGGGAAATGGGCAGCAACGACTAGTAACACAACAACAGCCACAGGCATATTCACTGCCACAACAACAGGTAGCGATAACACAGCAACCCCAAGTACAGCAAGTACAGCAACCTGCCCAAATTCAAGACCATAACATAACCTCTACCAATACACAACTACAACAAACACAACTGGGAAGGGTGACGGTCCTGGGACACAACCCTTACACAGGAAGTGGTCAATCATTATACCGACAATAGGACAGCCCACAGACGGCCTTGGTGTGTCCCATCCTGTCGGTAACACCTAATAGTGCGGAGGAACCACGCATAGAGGTAACGATAGGTGACAAAAAATTATCATTCCTTGTTGACACTGGGGCGACCCGGTCTTGCATAAGGGAAGGTAAATTTAAGATGTCAGGTGAAGCCATGAACACCCAAGGATTCTCTGGGGCTAGGGGGTTGGTTCCCTTTACTGATAACATTCCCTTATCAATAGGGGATTATGACATGTCAGTCCCGCTTTTATATTCTAGGGCCTCACCAGTAAACATACTGGGGAGAGACATAATGAGCAGGCTGAATATGACGATCTCCTTTACGGAGGACGGCATCATTTGCTCCACTCCAGGAATAAACATGCTCACTGCACGACAGATTATGCAAGCATACTGTGGACAGACAGTGATTAGGGCTGAGCCAGTAGATGGTGAACTGTTCCAGTACGGGACAGACATGGCATTTGCATGGATGCCAGGAATAGAAGGAAAGATCTGGAGGAGGCCAGCAGCCTATTTGTTTAGACCAGAAACACCAGCCAATGAACCAGAAGGAAAAGTGATTTCAGTGAACATAGAGAGCATTATAGCAACTGCTGATTACATCACAGTACATGCCCAAGACAGAGAAGGAAGAGCATGGAGGGCAGTGATAGCCCTAGAAGAGGGATGTAGGCTCACCCAGGTGTCAGACGAGGAGCTCTTCTCAGAAGAAAAGGAAGAAGGTGAAATGGTATTTATGATGAGTGTAGAAATATGGCTAAGAGTGACATACAAACAAGTGGCACAGAAAATTGCAATGGCACTTGAAGCACCCACATCCACCCCAGTTCCCTTCTTTGAGGAGGATATGGCAAAGGTACCAACATCATTATGCACTACTAGTCCCTATGACGTGGGGTGCATAAAAAGTATAGGGGGAGTAAGAATAAAATTGAAAAAAGGTGCAATACTCCCCAGAGTAAAGCAGTACCCACTATCGAAAGAGGCGGATGAGGGCATATATGAAACAATAACGGCCCTTTTAAATAATGGCATACTGGTACCATCAGAATCACCATGTAACACAGCTGTATACCCAGTGCGCAAAGCTAAAGGGGGGTCTTGGCGCTTCATACACGACCTCAGGCCCTTGAACAACATAGTGGAAGCAGAATACCCCATTGCAGCAAACCCAGCCACAATATTGTGTGGCATTCCAGCAGAAGCATCACGATTTACAGTGATAGACCTCAAAAATGCCTTTTTCTTAATACCCCTGCACCCAGACTCACAAGATCTGACAAGCTTCACGTACAGAAACACAAAATGGAAACACACCAGATTGCCACAAGGGTACTGCGAGTCACCCTCAATTTTCAACAGAGTAATACAGATGGATTTGGGTAACATTGAAGTGGAAAGCACAGTGTTGCAGTATGTTGATGACATAATAATTTGCAGCACAAGTGAAAAAAGATGCAGAGAGGACTCATTGAAGATGCTGACAATATTGGCTGAAAAGGGTTACAAGGTAGACAAAGAAAAGTTACAGTACTGTCAGGAACAGGTACTTTACATTGGTCAGCTCATATCCCAATACGGAAGAAAGATTGCACCACAAAGAGCACAGGCCATTTCAAAAACACCGCTGCCCCAAACAGTGAGGGAACTGCAGCAGTTGCTGGGTCTGTGCAACTACTGTAGAGCATGGGTATTTGATTACAGCTCATACATAGGACCCCTACTTGAGGCATTAAAAGAAGATAACAAAGGGGAGAAAAAATTGGGGTGGACAATGGAAATGAAAGAGGCCTTTGATGAACTGGAAGATGCAATATCAACTGCTCCGGTACTGGCCACCCCAGATTATGAACGACAATTCTTTATATTTTCGCTCAGATTGGCGTGGGAACAGCTCTTCGCCTGGGCACTGAACGACTACTTGATAGGGAGAGCTTAAAAACAACAACTAACACTAATAACAAGCATATTGAGAATTTTCAGGCGGGCAACTTTAACGTCGCAAGAATAAGCTGCCGGACTGCAGCAAGGTAAGAGCAAAATGCCGGTGAGACTAACCTGTGTAATAAAAATGATAGGGATTTTAATGATCACCGGGTTTTTGGCTGCCTCTGTATGGCAGAAAAGTTATGCTATCAATATTTTGGCTGTACCCAAACCTAATATACCCCCACCCACGGCTGCAACAGGTGTTACGTCAGGTGGTACTAGCAAAATTCCACGCAAGGGAAATAGAGTTAAACGCAGCACATACTCAGATAATAAAAGTATTGACAACTACATACAAGATTCAGCACACGTCTCGAACAACATGTGGTACCAACACATGACCCAAATAGGTAAGCAGGCAACAGAAGACAGCTGCTACGTCTGCTCATTGATCCCATACGCCATGAGCGCTTCTCGAACTTTCGTTGCCACGGAAATAGATGAAAAGACAGCGCGATGTATAATATACTTGGCACTGTTCCAAACGAAGGGGAGATTTCAAGGGACGGTGGTGCACCTGGTATGGAAAACGCGAGGCACATATCCATACGAAAACAACTTCCTCAAGACTTATTTGAGTTACCACAAGACTAGTTTTTATGCTGAAGCATTCAGATACATGACAAGTGGCCCTGAAAAAGGAGAAACAAAGAAAGTAACACTACAATACCTACCATGTGATTGGTACGCCACTGAAGTTCCTGGTAAACAAGGATGTTGGGAAAGACCACTGGTAACAATAACAGGGAAGGTGTACCTGGACAACAAATGGGACACAGGAGTGGTTGGCAGCAACATGGTAACGAAAGAAAATATTACAACTATTGCTGAACACAATGACAGATGTTGGATGACTTGGGTCAAGTATGTACCAATGCTAACACGGATAGAGAAGGATGAAGACCCAATAACAATACTGCCGCTGTCTGCACCCAAGGTATGCTACCTACATAGAGGAGAAGTGGACGTGGGATACAACACCAACTGTGCAAGCGTGATGGAGTTACCTGAGGGGGGAGCAGGAACAGCAATATTAATGGACCATTACTGGGCCTGCGGAGACAAGGCATACCACACACTGCCCCCTCTGTGGAATGGTGTTTGCACAATGGTACACGTTAATGTACCGTCACTAGTGGTGCCCCAGAAACATGTGAACGTGGCAAACTTCCCTAAAATGGATGAAGGAAACAATAGGAAGAAGAGATATGTACCACCTCAGAAGGGGCCAGAGAGCCAAAACAACAGCAACAACACTGTCCTGAATAGAAAGAAAAGACAAGGAGAACCTCTGACAGGAAATTACCTATGGGGAAGGTCGGAAACAGCACTCACTTCAATCCCACCAGAACACAGACTATTCAGCAGAGCAGCAATGTTCTTCTCCTCAATAATACATACAGCTTACGCAAACGCAAAATGGCTCCAGATAACTAGATGGGAACTAATGATGACAATTAATTCTGCAGTAAATGGATTCAACGCAATAAAGGAGGAACTGCGAGCAGTGAGGATGGTAGCACTACAGAACAGATATGTACTGGACCTCCTCACAGCAATGGAAGGAGGAGTTTGCGCAAAGATAGGACAATCATGCTGCACATTTATTCCTGCTAACGATGCTGACAATGGTACACTGACAGAAGCAGTATCACAACTGGCCCAGATGCACTCCAAAATGATGGATGAAAGTAAAGGAGTGAAGAAGGATGACAGCTGGTTTTCACTACTATGGTCATGGATGCCATCTTGGCTGTCGGACGGACGGAAGATTATAGTTGGATGCATAATACTGGCTGGAGCTACACTGATCTTACTTAGATTTTGGATGGCCCGGAAGGCACGCACCACAGATGAACTGATCGAAATGGTTGGTATACACCCCTTGATGCCGGCAGATGATGGCCAGCACACAGGCACAATAATAAAAGAGAGAGAAAAACTGCGCAAACAGATCATCACCAACCACCTAGACCCACCATCTGTGAAGCTCGAAAACCCAAGAAACCCAAGGAGCTACATAGGGAAATGGGTATACTGCACACCTGGAGGGACCTGTGTATGTATGTATTGGTCATTTGAAGACCACGTCAACCACTATGGACATTTGGGAGGAGTAACTAAAATATGGAGAGTGAGAGGAGATAAGGAAAAGGATATGTTTGTGGTCGACAAGTCGACCAGAGGGGGGACTGAAGTGGGAGAATGGAACAAAAGGCTCCCACCAGTCCCCTCACACCCCTGGCCTAGAGGATCGTGGCCCAGACACCCGCCACGAGAGGAGTTTGCCCATCTACCAGACGACCAAATACCCTGGTACAGGAACATACGGATGTGCCCACCAGCCTGCCCACCAGCCTGCCCTGCCCATGCCGACACCTGCGGCATGGATGAACTCGACTGAACCCTTCAACAGTAAATGAACACATCGTTAGAGATGCCATGACGACCTAGCCAACGGTCAGCACACCCGTGCAAACATGCACACTGGACACTCCCACACCAATCCACACGAAGAACATATTCAGTGCTATGACGTAGGTGACGGACACACCCACTGACGCGCATCTTTATTATTTTTCACATAGGTTTTTCAAAATGCAGAAACGGAAGACGCACAATGAACTCATCTAAAATGCTTGCTCACGCTTCTCCTAAACCCAGGCATTGCAATGAGAAATATAACGAAGACATGATACTGGGGATAAAGCAATATGATACCATAACCTAAAGCGCTGTGCATCAAACGTCTCCACCTATGCACCAGGCCCAAGTAGGCCGCAAGCAAGAGCTTCCATGAACATTGAACGAGCAAGAGTACAGTTGCTGACCCTGCAGAATGAGCCCGGCGAGAGCAGACAGTCAAGGGCACAATGTTGCAAACTCGCATGCCGCAAGCCGACGCCAAGGTCACACCTGCAAATTAAGCCAGGCACACAGTGGAAAATGCAGTATTAAATGTTCAGAATTCTGCCTCAACCACAGTCTCTCCTCACGTGACCAAGCCGAACCTGACAGGGTGCCAGGCCCAGGAGGAGGGAGGCACCTGGATCCCACATTTCAAGACACAGGCAGATACAATTAAGCGACTCAATGGACATCTGCGGCGGTGGGAGTAGTCTGCCTTCCAACATATGAATAAATCCTCACATTGTCTGCACATACCCATAGTGATACATTGTTGCAAATGGCAGGTGCACCGCGAGCTGGGAACAGCGATGGTCCCAGACTGGGGGGCTCGCGAGTGGACCAATCAGAACATGGGGCTCTTATCACTGACGCCATTAACATTAGCCAATCCTCAGGGGTCTTCATGTAACAATTTTCATGTATCAAATTGAAGGAACAACCCAAGTATACCACCTGACTGACCCTCGACCACTAACAACGCTCTCTATACGTATGCTATACTAACCCTACCACTCGAGGAACCAATCCAGAGTGGCGATAGGTTTTTTGCTAACTTTTCCCAGGTGACGCAAGTAGCGCGTCAGACTAAGGTAAAAAGGGCCTGCAAGCCCCACGATTGAAGAGAGAGTGTCAGGACGGACGCGTACGATCCTTGACCCATCCCTGCCGTTTTGTTTAATAAACAGCAGAATCACCTTGCTTCTTGCGTGTGCCTCATACTCATTTTTCTGGGATATACGGGAGGAGTTGGGGCCTCCCTGCCCGGAGGTCCGCGGACAGCCCAGCCAACCCCTGGAGAATTTCCCCCCAACAGAAGGATCAGGCTTCAGTAAAACAAAGTTAAGGCGTGGTTTTGGGTCACTCCTAAACTGAGATGGTGCCTCACTCGGTAGATGTACTACTGAATAGAATGCAAAATCAGCATCTCACATCTGCCCGGCTCTCGAGATACAAGCTCATTCTATTGGCACCCCACATCATAATTAAGAGATGCAGTTCTTTGAATCTGGCCAAACTTTTATCTCCTCTAAACGAGGACAGTACCAATGACACAAACCATGATTGCCTCATGTCACTGAACAAGACACAAAAGGGAGGATTGATTTGAGTGACACACCCTTGTCATCCCCGAATGGGGAATTATTTTGTGATGGTTCTTGTTTTAAACTCCCAGACAGCACTACTACTGCTGCCTATCCAATCACCACCTTAGAAACCCTTATCGAAAGCAAGAGAATTCCTCACAATTCTGCCCAGGCTGCAGAAATAATTGCTTTACTAGAGCTTGTGATATATCCCAGGGGCACTCAGTAAATATGTATACTGACAGTCAGTACACCTTTGGAGTAGCTCACAACTTTGGGAGACTATGGGCATGGAGAGAGGATTTTTTAACATCCCATGGCACTAAGATTCAACACAGTCCCTTGAGAGTGCAACTATTATCAGCATTACCTCTCTCTAAACAACTTGCCATAATGAAATGTGCAGCACAACAGAAAGTAACTGACGATATATTGAGAAAGGGAACACATTTGCAGACAAAATAGTCATGCAAACAGCCACAGACCCACAATAAGGAATGTATTTATTGGACTCCACCAGGTGGGTTGCTGAGAGTGGGATGATGGAATAGGGCATTATTAGCGTGAAAGAAAATCAGGCTGAAGCCACAGCTGAAGAAATTAAACAATGGGACTCTGGTCCAGCAGGGTTGGATGATGAAGGATGTTTGGTTGATCATGATAAACAAAGATGGATGCTGCCCAATGCTCATGTAACAGCTGTAGTTACTATGGCACATGGGCCAGCGCACAATAGTGAAAAAGGTATTTGTAAAGATTCAGACCCAGTATGGAGAAATTACAACATTCCCAAAATTACAAAGCGACTAGTTCTGTATGATCTGTCTACAACACACCATTGGGAAGGGGACACCAGCACTTAACGGTAGTTTTGGACCTCCTTCCATGCCATTCGAAGTGATTTGTTTTGACTTCATTGAAATGGAACATTACCAAAATTAGAAATGTGTTAGTAGTAATATGTGCATTCAGCAAATGGGTTGAGGCCTTCCCTTTGAAGGATAATACTGCTGTGTCCACTGCAAAAGTCATGCTAAAAGTGTACTTCCCTAGAGTTGGGTTACCTAGAGTAATATGGTCTGACAATGGGCCTCATTTTATTAAGCCATAATTCTACAGGTGTGTGAAGAGTTACAGATTAAGAAGCGATTCCACTCCTGCAGACATTAGAGTGACACAACAGCATCCTTAAGAACAAGCTAACGAAGGTGTGTGCACACATCAAACTGAAATGGCCCAATGCCCTACCACTAGCTCTGTTATCCATGAGAGCCACTGTCTAGGCAAAAACATGACTTTTTCCCTATGAAATAGTAATGGGGAGACCTGCTGATGTATGGAACTCAACCAGGCCTAAGAAACTTTCTGACATTGAATTGAATACCCATTATTGATTGATTACTGTGGCCAATTGACTCAGAATTTGCATTTCATTCACCAACAGGTTTGTGCAGCACTGTCCGATAAATATGAGGGTCCTGGTCAATGCATTCGACCAGGAGATTATGTCCTTGTGAAAGACTTTGAAAGGAAGTCCAGTGTCACAGCATGCCGGAAAAGACCCTATCTGGTGCTACTGGACACTCAGACGGCTGTTCGAGTGGACGGAAATAAGCACTGGATGCATGCAGTGCACCTAAAGCGAGTACCCTTGCCTTTACCCTGTGACAAGTGGGAAAAGGAGGGGATAAGAGATTCTGAACGCAAGTGTGTGCCTTTCAGTGATGGTACATGCTCTGATCCTGAGCCTAAGCAGCCTGATTGTTCACCACTTCCTCTGGATATTGACCCTTTGTTCACTGACCCCTCTGTTCGTGGAGTGTCCAGATATAACCTTTGACCATGGAAATAGCTAGGGAATGACATTTTGTGGGTAGAAAAGTGTAGTTAAAATACTTCACCCACAAGAAACCAACTTTATTCCCTCTATTCCACCCAAAGACACCTGCAGGCAGAGGTGGGCAGGGAAAGGAAGACTGCGAGCAAGATTGGCCATGTGGTCAGGTGCCACCCATGGATGAACTTATAGAGCCTGTTTCACTGAGGCTTATTAACAGACACTTAAAGACTATGCCTGTGTTTGGGGCACATAGAAGCGAGAACATGAACAGTATTGCACTGGAGAGACCAGATCTAAAGGGCTAAATATGTAATAGTAACTATTGTAGCATGTATTGTGCTTATATTTATACCTGTTATGGTTTTTAGAAAGTTCCCATGCCCTTAGCTCACTGTTGCCCAGAGTCAGCTCCACTATCATGTCTCCTATCCACATGCACTCACATACCCTTCACCCCCTTGATCCGGAGCACAGAGAATGGTATCTCAACAACACCATCATAAAAATTATGAATGAAACTCATGCAATCATAAACAGGACAAATTGCTAGGTATGTTCTCACCTCCCACAACACAGTGAGAAAGGTTTAGGTTGGTACATGTATACACTCCCATTATCAACTGCTTGCTATGCTTCTTTTAGGGCTCTGATTTTGGGTAAATGGAATGATAGTACAACTGGTAACTTTGATGGAAACAAACCCAATGAATTTCATTATCAGGTATTACTGCCTCTAGGATGCTCTGTCTTAGTTAATAAAAGCACTAACAATGTCGCCTTTACCAAACATAACTCCCATATCTTACACAGTCAACCATAATCCAGATACAGTACCATTTGGTTTAAATAAAAAAGGTTCTCGATATATGGGTACATATGATAAATGTATCCACACTGCAGTTTTGTTGAATGGGACAAGACCCTTATACATTGGGTGATCTATCTACTTTGTCTGTGGGAAACAAGCGTGTCCATGGTTACCCAAAGATTGGAAGGCAACATGTTACTTGGAGATACTGTTGCCAGGGGATTACTTAACTACAACTGCAGAGATATTGAAACATTGCCCTAGGCGAGAAATCGATGACAAGACCCCCTCCAAATATTAGGGGATGTGGCAAAATTCATGGTTCCCTTTTTGGGCCAAGTGATAAACTCTTGAGATATTAGAAGATTAGCCTGAGTACTGGAGAAAACCATTAATGAAACTACTGACATATTGTTCAATATGACGTTAGAACAAAGAGCTATTAGACTAGTTGCTCTTCAGAATGAAATGGTGTTAGACATCTTGTTAGCTGAAAGAGGACGAGTTTGCAAAATGGTCGGGCCAGCATGTTGCGTATATATATCCGACTCATCCATTCCTGTGTTTCAGGCTATACAAAGATTACATACACTGGGTTTCAAAATCCACATTGATGAAGGTAATTGGGACATTGGAACGTGGGCTTGGAACCTATTCAAATCCTGGGGTTGTAAAATATTCTTTGGGCTTGCAATATTCCTTGGAGTAATCTTGTTTTGTTGTTGATGTATACAATGTTTACCAGTTTTAGGTTCTATACTATGTAACTGCTGCTTTAGAGCTCTACAGAGACTAAAAGCTGAACCTTGTACTCCCGTTAATGTGACTAATGCATTGATCACGCAGGATTTAGAGATCTGACAATTTTAAAGCACTTTCAGATTCCATTTCACTTCTTTGCTCATTTTGATGGGTTTTCATTTCCATGTATAAAATGCTCACAGCCTGAAAGGCTGCAACCTGTGTCTCTGCAAAGAATGTTTAACATAATGTTTTTACCAGCTTCGAGCCTAATGTCTAGAAAACATATGTGCCATGCACATTCTAGGAAAGGAAGAGCTAAGCGAACTACAGAGCAGAAATGCAGAGTGATCTTTTGGTCAAAGACAAGCATAGATAAATATATGTGAAGAATGTCTCCTTGTGCTGCGATCAGGGTGAACTGTGTTGCTCTGAGAACAGTACATTGTACAGACATGACATACAGTGAGGATCCATGAATTTTTGTGGAAAATGTATATGTTACACAGGTCATAAACCATCTATATTGCAAAAACCAAGGCAATCCTGAAGTGTACTTAAGCCAGACTGGCTGCCATGTAAATTGCCCAATTTCTCTATGACTGTCCACAGACAAAGATGAACCTGATACCACTTCAAGCTAAATAAACACTTGTTAATGTTTGAATCATGAATGGTGTTCTTTATTTATTTGCAGTAACTCAGATTGAGATTAACAGGCTCACTTCAGGTTTTATACTACAATACATCACTATTCGTGTATTTATGTAAAGTAGCTAAAGATAAAGAAAGCAGAGAATAATACACAACAGTAAACTGGGTAGGCAAACATTTCACAGCCACACAATATAATACCATCAGTGAGAATACACAACCTAAAATACATTTATGGAGCATCTAAAACTGGAGTACGATTTATATAAATTTTGTCAAACTATTTTCTTCTCTTTTCCTCCAAAGTCTTACATAAAAAAAACTCTAAAAACACAGAGCCAAAATAAAAAAGACTCACAAATACCAGACCAGTAATTTTTCACCCCCGACATCACTATACCTAGAAAATAAGTTTTTGAAAATAGAAATCACTGGCACATCAAAATATATAGCTGCAAGCATGAAACTACTCCTACCCGCTGATATCTGTAGTCCTTAATAGCCCCAGATACATATGTGAATATCGGTAAAACAGCACAAAATTAATGCTTTCCTACCCCCAAGGCACTCACCAAGTGCTCCCCTCATCTGTGCCAGCGCCCCCACTCCCTAGATGCCCTCCTCACCTCCACTACTCTCTCGCTTGTCCCCACAACAGATGCTGTTTCTGTGTCGTAGTTTGCTTTCAGATGTGGGCTGCCCGTGGTTGTAGATGAGACTACAGATAGCTTTGTGTTGCAAACTTTGCCCATAGACCCCCTCCAACTCTCAAATTTCACTTGATGCCCTCTAGCCACCCCCATGTCTGGCCTGATGGCATTTGTATGATTTTTGACCACCTGTGAAAAACAAAATGTCTGTCAGTTCATTTCTAAAAACACCAGGTTTCAGGTAAATCCCCTAAATATCTCCATCTAATTTTGGGAATTGGGAACCCAATCTCCATCAAATATTTAAACAACTACTGCACGTAATAACCCAAAACCACAGAAAGATTGCAAATCAATGCTTTGTGCTAAAGTTGTTTTGGACCTAGTGCAAATCTTTCCAGCGGTTTGGGCTGTGCTCTTTGGCAACAATTGACCTATCTATTCCACCCAAAGACACCTGCAGGCAGAGGTGGGCAGGGAAAGGAAGACTGCGAGCAAGATTGGCCATGTGGTCAGGTGCCACCCATGGATGAACTTATAGAGCCTGTTTCACTGAGGCTTATTAACAGACACTTAAAGACTATGCCTGTGTTTGGGGCACATAGAAGCGAGAACATGAACAGTATTGCACTGGAGAGACCAGATCTAAAGGGCTAAATATGTAATAGTAACTATTGTAGCATGTATTGTGCTTATATTCATACCTGTTATGGTTTTTAGAAAGTTCCCATGCCCTTAGCTCACTGTTGCCCACAGTCAGCTCCACTATCATGTCTCCTATCCACATGCACTCACATACCCTTCACCCCCTTGATCCGGAGCACAGAGAATGGTATCTCAACAACACCATCATAAAAATTATGAATGAAACTCATGCAATCATAAACAGGACAAATTTCTAGGTATGTTCTCACCTCCCACAACACAGTGAGAAAGGTTTAGGTTGGTACATGTATACACTCCCATTATCAACTGCTTGCTATGCTTCTTTTAGGGCTCTGATTTTGGGTAAATGGAATGATAGTACAACTGGTAACTTTGATGGAAACAAACCCAATGAATTTCATTATCAGGTATTACTGCCTCTAGGATGCTCTGTCTTAGTTAATAAAAGCACTAACAATGTCGCCTTTACCAAACATAACTCCCATATCTTACACAGTCAACCATAATCCAGATACAGTACCATTTGGTTTAAATAAAAAAGGTTCTCGATATATGGGTACATATGATAAATGTATCCACACTGCAGTTTTGTTGAATGGGACAAGACCCTTATACATTGGGTGATCTATCTACTTTGTCTGTGGGAAACAAGCGTGTCCATGGTTACCCAAAGATTGGAAGGCAACATGTTACTTGGAGATACTGTTGCCAGGGGATTACTTAACTACAACTGCAGAGATATTGAAACATTGCCCTAGGCGAGAAATCGATGACAAGACCCCCTCCAAATATTAGGGGATGTGGCAAGATTCATGGTTCCCTTTTTGGGCCAAGTGATAAACTCTTGAGATATTAGAAGATTAGCCTGAGTACTGGAGAAAACCATTAATGAAACTACTGACATATTGTTCAATATGACGTTAGAACAAAGAGCTATTAGACTAGTTGCTCTTCAGAATGAAATGGTGTTAGACATCTTGTTAGCTGAAAGAGGACGAGTTTGCAAAATGGTCGGGCCAGCATGTTGCGTATATATATCCGACTCATCCATTCCTGTGTTTCAGGCTATACAAAGATTACATACACTGGGTTTCAAAATCCACATTGATGAAGGTAATTGGGACATTGGAACGTGGGCTTGGAACCTATTCAAATCCTGGGGTTGTAAAATATTCTTTGGGCTTGCAATATTCCTTGGAGTAATCTTGTTTTGTTGTTGATGTATACAATGTTTACCAGTTTTAGGTTCTATACTATGTAACTGCTGCTTTAGAGCTCTACAGAGACTAAAAGCTGAACCTTGTACTCCCGTTAATGTGACTAATGCATTGATCACGCAGGATGTAGAGATCTGACAATTTTAAAGCACTTTCAGATTCCATTTCACTTCTTTGCTCATTTTGATGGGTTTTCATTTCCATGTATAAAATGCTCACAGCCTGAAAGGCTGCAACCTGTGTCTCTGCAAAGAATGTTTAACATAATGTTTTTACCAGCTTCGAGCCTAATGTCTAGAAAACATATGTGCCATGCACATTCTAGGAAAGGAAGAGCTAAGCGAACTACAGAGCAGAAATGCAGAGTGATCTTTTGGTCAAAGACAAGCATAGATAAATATATGTGAAGAATGTCTCCTTGTGCTGCGATCAGGGTGAACTGTGTTGCTCTGAGAACAGTACATTGTACAGACATGACATACAGTGAGGATCCATGAATTTTTGTGGAAAATGTATATGTTACACAGGTCATAAACCATCTATATTGCAAAAACCAAGGCAATCCTGAAGTGTACTTAAGGCAGACTGGCTGCCATGTAAATTGCCCAATTTCTCTATGACTGTCCACAGACAAAGATGAACCTGATACCACTTCAAGCTAAATAAACACTTGTTAATGTTTGAATCATGAATGGTGTTCTTTATTTATTTGCAGTAACTCAGATTGAGATTAACAGGCTCACTTCAGGTTTTATACTACAATACATCACTATTCGTGTATTTATGTAAAGTAGCTAAAGATAAAGAAAGCAGAGAATAATACACAACAGTAAACTGGGTAGGCAAACATTTCACAGCCACACAATATAATACCATCAGTGAGAATACACAACCTAAAATACATTTATGGAGCATCTAAAACTGGAGTACGATTTATATAAATTTTGTCAAACTATTTTCTTCTCTTTTCCTCCAAAGTCTTACATAAAAAAAACTCTAAAAACACAGAGCCAAAATAAAAAAGACTCACAAATACCAGACCAGTAATTTTTCACCCCCGACATCACTATACCTAGAAAATAAGTTTTTGAAAATAGAAATCACTGGCACATCAAAATATATAGCTGCAAGCATGAAACTACTCCTACCCGCTGATATCTGTAGTCCTTAATAGCCCCAGATACATATGTGAATATCGGTAAAACAGCACAAAATTAATGCTTTCCTACCCCCAAGGCACTCACCAAGTGCTCCCCTCATCTGTGCCAGCGCCCCCACTCCCTAGATGCCCTCCTCACCTCCACTACTCTCTCGCTTGTCCCCACAACAGATGCTGTTTCTGTGTCGTAGTTTGCTTTCAGATGTGGGCTGCCCGTGGTTGTAGATGAGACTACAGATAGCTTTGTGTTGCAAACTTTGCCCATAGACCCCCTCCAACTCTCAAATTTCACTTGATGCCCTCTAGCCACCCCCATGTCTGGCCTGATGGCATTTGTATGATTTTTGACCACCTGTGAAAAACAAAATGTCTGTCAGTTCATTTCTAAAAACACCTGGTTTCAGGTAAATCCCCTAAATATCTCCATCTAATTTTGGGAATTGGGAACCCAATCTCCATCAAATATTTAAACAACTACTGCACGTAATAACCCAAAACCACAGAAAGATTGCAAATCAATGCTTTGTGCTCAAGTTGTTTTGGACCTAGTCAAATCTTTCCAGCGGTTTGGGCTGTGCTCTTTGGCAACAATTGACCTATCTATTCCACCCAAAGACACCTGCAGGCAGAGGTGGGCAGGGAAAGGAAGACTGCGAGCAAGATTGGCCATGTGGTCAGGTGCCACCCATGTATGAACTTATAGAGCCTGTTTCACTGAGGCTTATTAACAGACACTTAAAGACTATGCCTGTGTTTGGGGCACATAGAAGCGAGAACATGAACAGTATTGCACTGGAGAGACCAGATCTAAAGGGCTAAATATGTAATAGTAACTATTGTAGCATGTATTGTGCTTATATTCATACCTGTTATGGTTTTTAGAAAGTTCCCATGCCCTTAGCTCACTGTTGCCCAGAGTCAGCTCCACTATCATGTCTCCTATCCACATGCACTCACATACCCTTCACCCCCTTGATCCGGAGCACAGAGAATGGTATCTCAACAACACCATCATAAAAATTATGAATGAAACTCATGCAATCATAAACAGGACAAATTGCTAGGTATGTTCTCACCTCCCACAACACAGTGAGAAAGGTTTAGGTTGGTACATGTATACACTCCCATTATCAACTGCTTGCTATGCTTCTTTTAGGGCTCTGATTTTGGGTAAATGGAATGATAGTACAACTGGTAACTTTGATGGAAACAAACCCAATGAATTTCATTATCAGGTATTACTGCCTCTAGGATGCTCTGTCTTAGTTAATAAAAGCACTAACAATGTCGCCTTTACCAAACATAACTCCCATATCTTACACAGTCAACCATAATCCAGATACAGTACCATTTGGTTTAAATAAAAAAGGTTCTCGATATATGGGTACATATGATAAATGTATCCACACTGCAGTTTTGTTGAATGGGACAAGACCCTTATACATTGGGTGATCTATCTACTTTGTCTGTGGGAAACAAGCGTGTCCATGGTTACCCAAAGATTGGAAGGCAACATGTTACTTGGAGATACTGTTGCCAGGGGATTACTTAACTACAACTGCAGAGATATTGAAAGATTGCCCTAGGCGAGAAATCGATGACAAGACCCCCTCCAAATATTAGGGGATGTGGCAAAATTCATGGTTCCCTTTTTGGGCCAAGTGATAAACTCTTGAGATATTAGAAGATTAGCCTGAGTACTGGAGAAAACCATTAATGAAACTACTGACATATTGTTCAATATGACGTTAGAACAAAGAGCTATTAGACTAGTTGCTCTTCAGAATGAAATGGTGTTAGACATCTTGTTAGCTGAAAGAGGACGAGTTTGCAAAATGGTCGGGCCAGCATGTTGCGTATATATATCCGACTCATCCATTCCTGTGTTTCAGGCTATACAAAGATTACATACACTGGGTTTCAAAATCCACATTGATGAAGGTAATTGGGACATTGGAACGTGGGCTTGGAACCTATTCAAATCCTGGGGTTGTAAAATATTCTTTGGGCTTGCAATATTCCTTGGAGTAATCTTGTTTTGTTGTTGATGTATACAATGTTTACCAGTTTTAGGTTCTATACTATGTAACTGCTGCTTTAGAGCTCTACAGAGACTAAAAGCTGAACCTTGTACTCCCGTTAATGTGACTAATGCATTGATCACGCAGGATGTAGAGATCTGACAATTTTAAAGCACTTTCAGATTCCATTTCACTTCTTTGCTCATTTTGATGGGTTTTCATTTCCATGTATAAAATGCTCACAGCCTGAAAGCCTGCAACCTGTGTCTCTGCAAAGAATGTTTAACATAATGTTTTTACCAGCTTCGAGCCTAATGTCTAGAAAACATATGTGCCATGCACATTCTAGGAAAGGAAGAGCTAAGCGAACTACAGAGCAGAAATGCAGAGTGGTCTTTTGGTCAAAGACAAGCATAGATAAATATATGTGAAGAATGTCTCCTTGTGCTGCGATCAGGGTGAACTGTGTTGCTCTGAGAACAGTACATTGTACAGACATGACATACAGTGAGGATCCATGAATTTTTGCGGAAAATGTATATGTTACACAGGTCATAAACCATCTATATTGCAAAAACCAAGGCAATCCTGAAGTGTACTTAAGGCAGACTGGCTGCCATGTAAATTGCCCAATTTCTCTATGACTGTCCACAGACAAAGATGAACCTGATACCACTTCAAGCTAAATAAACACTTGTTAATGTTTGAATCATGAATGGTGTTCTTTATTTATTTGCAGTAACTCAGATTGAGATTAACAGGCTCACTTCAGGTTTTATACTACAATACATCACTATTCGTGTATTTATGTAAAGTAGCTAAAGATAAAGAAAGCAGAGAATAATACACAACAGTAAACTGGGTAGGCAAACATTTCACAGCCACACAATATAATACCATCAGTGAGAATACACAACCTAAAATACATTTATGGAGCATCTAAAACTGGAGTACGATTTATATAAATTTTGTCAAACTATTTTCTTCTCTTTTCCTCCAAAGTCTTACATAAAAAAAACTCTAAAAACACAGAGCCAAAATAAAAAAGACTCACAAATACCAGACCAGTAATTTTTCACCCCCGACATCACTATACCTAGAAAATAAGTTTTTGAAAATAGAAATCACTGGCACATCAAAATATATAGCTGCAAGCATGAAACTACTCCTACCCGCTGATATCTGTAGTCCTTAATAGCCCCAGATACATATGTGAATATCGGTAAAACAGCACAAAATTAATGCTTTCCTACCCCCAAGGCACTCACCAAGTGCTCCCCTCATCTGTGCCAGCGCCCCCACTCCCTAGATGCCCTCCTCACCTCCACTACTCTCTCGCTTGTTCCCCCAACAGATGCTGTTTCTGTGTCGTAGTTTGCTTTCAGATGTGGGCTGCCCGTGGTTGTAGATGAGACTACAGATAGCTTTGTGTTGCAAACTTTGCCCATAGACCCCCTCCAACTCTCAAATTTCACTTGATGCCCTCTAGCCACCCCCATGTCTGGCCTGATGGCATTTGTATGATTTTTGACCACCTGTGAAAAACAAAATGTCTGTCAGTTCATTTCTAAAAACACCAGGTTTCAGGTAAATCCCCTAAATATCTCCATCTAATTTTGGGAATTGGGAACCCAATCTCCATCAAATATTTAAACAACTACTGCACGTAATAACCCAAAACCACAGAAAGATTGCAAATCAATGCTTTGTGCTCAAGTTGTTTTGGACCTAGTCAAATCTTTCCAGCGGTTTGGGCTGTGCTCTTTGGCAACAATTGACCTATCTATTCCACCCAAAGACACCTGCAGGCAGAGGTGGGCAGGGAAAGGAAGACTGCGAGCAAGATTGGCCATGTGGTCAGGTGCCACCCATGTATGAACTTATAGAGCCTGTTTCACTGAGGCTTATTAACAGACACTTAAAGACTATGCCTGTGTTTGGGGCACATAGAAGCGAGAACATGAACAGTATTGCACTGGAGAGACCAGATCTAAAGGGCTAAATATGTAATAGTAACTATTGTAGCATGTATTGTGCTTATATTCATACCTGTTATGGTTTTTAGAAAGTTCCCATGCCCTTAGCTCACTGTTGCCCAGAGTCAGCTCCACTATCATGTCTCCTATCCACATGCACTCACATACCCTTCACCCCCTTGATCCGGAGCACAGAGAATGGTATCTCAACAACACCATCATAAAAATTATGAATGAAACTCATGCAATCATAAACAGGACAAATTGCTAGGTATGTTCTCACCTCCCACAACACAGTGAGAAAGGCTTAGGTTGGTACATGTATACACTCCCATTATCAACTGCTTGCTATGCTTCTTTTAGGGCTCTGATTTTGGGTAAATGGAATGATAGTACAACTGGTAACTTTGATGGAAACAAACCCAATGAATTTCATTATCAGGTATTACTGCCTCTAGGATGCTCTGTCTTAGTTAATAAAAGCACTAACAATGTCGCCTTTACCAAACATAACTCCCATATCTTACACAGTCAACCATAATCCAGATACAGTACCATTTGGTTTAAATAAAAAAGGTTCTCGATATATGGGTACATATGATAAATGTATCCACACTGCAGTTTTGTTGAATGGGACAAGACCCTTATACATTGGGTGATCTATCTACTTTGTCTGTGGGAAACAAGCGTGTCCATGGTTACCCAAAGATTGGAAGGCAACATGTTACTTGGAGATACTGTTGCCAGGGGATTACTTAACTACAACTGCAGAGATATTGAAACATTGCCCTAGGCGAGAAATCGATGACAAGACCCCCTCCAAATATTAGGGGATGTGGCAAAATTCATGGTTCCCTTTTTGGGCCAAGTGATAAACTCTTGAGATATTAGAAGATTAGCCTGAGTACTGGAGAAAACCATTAATGAAACTACTGACATATTGTTCAATATGACGTTAGAACAAAGAGCTATTAGACTAGTTGCTCTTCAGAATGAAATGGTGTTAGACATCTTGTTAGCTGAAAGAGGACGAGTTTGCAAAATGGTCGGGCCAGCATGTTGCGTATATATATCCGACTCATCCATTCCTGTGTTTCAGGCTATACAAAGATTACATACACTGGGTTTCAAAATCCACATTGATGAAGGTAATTGGGACATTGGAACGTGGGCTTGGAACCTATTCAAATCCTGGGGTTGTAAAATATTCTTTGGGCTTGCAATATTCCTTGGAGTAATCTTGTTTTGTTGTTGATGTATACAATGTTTACCAGTTTTAGGTTCTATACTATGTAACTGCTGCTTTAGAGCTCTACAGAGACTAAAAGCTGAACCTTGTACTCCCGTTAATGTGACTAATGCATTGATCACGCAGGATGTAGAGATCTGACAATTTTAAAGCACTTTCAGATTCCATTTCACTTCTTTGCTCATTTTGATGGGTTTTCATTTCCATGTATAAAATGCTCACAGCCTGAAAGCCTGCAACCTGTGTCTCTGCAAAGAATGTTTAACATAATGTTTTTACCAGCTTCGAGCCTAATGTCTAGAAAACATATGTGCCATGCACATTCTAGGAAAGGAAGAGCTAAGCGAACTACAGAGCAGAAATGCAGAGTGGTCTTTTGGTCAAAGACAAGCATAGATAAATATATGTGAAGAATGTCTCCTTGTGCTGCGATCAGGGTGAACTGTGTTGCTCTGAGAACAGTACATTGTACAGACATGACATACAGTGAGGATCCATGAATTTTTGCGGAAAATGTATATGTTACACAGGTCATAAACCATCTATATTGCAAAAACCAAGGCAATCCTGAAGTGTACTTAAGGCAGACTGGCTGCCATGTAAATTGCCCAATTTCTCTATGACTGTCCACAGACAAAGATGAACCTGATACCACTTCAAGCTAAATAAACACTTGTTAATGTTTGAATCATGAATGGTGTTCTTTATTTATTTGCAGTAACTCAGATTGAGATTAACAGGCTCACTTCAGGTTTTATACTACAATACATCACTATTCGTGTATTTATGTAAAGTAGCTAAAGATAAAGAAAGCAGAGAATAATACACAACAGTAAACTGGGTAGGCAAACATTTCACAGCCACACAATATAATACCATCAGTGAGAATACACAACCTAAAATACATTTATGGAGCATCTAAAACTGGAGTACGATTTATATAAATTTTGTCAAACTATTTTCTTCTCTTTTCCTCCAAAGTCTTACATAAAAAAACTCTAAAAACACAGAGCCAAAATAAAAAAGACTCACAAATACCAGACCAGTAATTTTTCACCCCCGACATCACTATACCTAGAAAATAAGTTTTTGAAAATAGAAATCACTGGCACATCAAAATATATAGCTGCAAGCATGAAACTACTCCTACCCGCTGATATCTGTAGTCCTTAATAGCCCCAGATACATATGTGAATATCGGTAAAACAGCACAAAATTAATGCTTTCCTACCCCCAAGGCACTCACCAAGTGCTCCCCTCATCTGTGCCAGCGCCCCCACTCCCTAGATGCCCTCCTCACCTCCACTACTCTCTCGCTTGTCCCCACAACAGATGCTGTTTCTGTGTCGTAGTTTGCTTTCAGATGTGGGCTGCCCGTGGTTGTAGATGAGACTACAGATAGCTTTGTGTTGCAAACTTTGCCCATAGACCCCCTCCAACTCTCAAATTTCACTTGATGCCCTCTAGCCACCCCCATGTCTGGCCTGATGGCATTTGTATGATTTTTGACCACCTGTGAAAAACAAAATGTCTGTCAGTTCATTTCTAAAAACACCAGGTTTCAGGTAAATCCCCTAAATATCTCCATCTAATTTTGGGAATTGGGAACCCAATCTCCATCAAATATTTAAACAACTACTGCACGTAATAACCCAAAACCACAGAAAGATTGCAAATCAATGCTTTGTGCTCAAGTTGTTTTGGACCTAGTGCAAATCTTTCCAGCGGTTTGGGCTGTGCTCTTTGGCAACAATTGACCTTATTTGTCTATGGGAAAATTAATGGGAAGTAGGCCGCACTTTTGGGGAAAACAAACTTAGATGCTTAATAAAGTTCTAATTTTTTAACATATCTTTACAAAACTTAATCACTTTGAAATTTTGGTCTAATCCATTACTTGAATCAAAATGTATTAACAACAGAATTTTGTGGGGTACTTATGGGAGCCGGACTCACCAGGACTCTAGAGCAGCGACTGCCGCCCTATAATATATATGTATATATATATATTTATATATGTATATATATATATATATATATGTATATATATATGTTTTCCTTCACTGTCTCCCTCTCTCTCTTTCTTTCTCTCTTTTGGTTCTCTAGAATTATCCTGTCCATGTTAATGGTAGCCTATAGCGATGGGAACTTTCATTGTTCCTTCAGAGAGGACTCCTGGGTGCTTCATAATAAAGAGGCCCCTTGTGACAGGCTTTGAATTGGCATTTTATGTGCTCACTCATTCCTCTCTTTGTCCCATTTTGTTTGTGTGGTGTGATACAGTAATGGTTAGAGCTTTGGATTTCATATGACACTCTTATTTGTGCTGGGTGCCACTTACATACATCCTGAGCCTTCATTTCTTATATAGGTTAAGTTACCTTTGAAGAAGAATTGGTTCTATATGAACATTTCCCGTGGGAAAATGTTGCCAGGTAGGCAAATTCTTTCCCCTTTACCTCTAAAAGCCTCCCGCTCATAGTCGAGGATGGATATAATTTACTATTCTGACTCCAGTCTTAGAATATTTGGGGAAAGTGATTGATTTTCTTGGGAGTTCAAATATGGGGAAATGTCGACTCACGGCAACCTTTTCGAAGTTGACTTCATCACTGGATACAGAAGACTCACCATGAAATATTCCACTGCCAGAATTCCTCAAAGTGATTTCCCTGTTAGAAGACATTCTGAATCTGTAGCTCCTAGCGTTCACAAAACATAGTAATGTTGAAACCTGCGAAATCTAAAATGTTTTGAAACTTATAAAATTGAAAAGAAATAGGCCAATGGTATTCACCTAAGGAAATGTTGCGCTGTCAATTATTTGCATGTTTCGGATTAGCACACTTGATCTCATGTGATCTCACATATTTTAGCTCAGAGTTAATTGTATAGAAATTGGCAATTTTGGGTATGCTATCAACAGTTTAGACATCATTTATTTGAGGGGAAATGTTAAATCTTACTCCCATAGGAAAATATTGCCTCATATGCACATCTGGTTGTTTGCCACCAGAACCTTGTCAACTAGATATTGTACACATTAACGAACTAGATAAAATCATTTCAATAGCAATGCATCATTATGAAGCAGTGTACAAAATATGTAAAACACATCTAAACACTCTAGATAAGATATTTTGAATAATTCCTAATGGATTCTACTTTTTTTCTGGACTAGGCACTGCAGGTCGATGGAAAACACAACCTTGCTTGATATGCAACTTTAAAGCTGTATGACTTACAATATAATATGTAACTCTTACTCACTTGGAAGCTGAGGGATCACATTTTTATATTGAACGAGTTGATATACCCAGTGTTTCCCAGGGCTTTCATTGCTTCATAGGTACAGGTAACTGTCCAAAATTTGGTTCAGAATGGTGAAAATGTATGGAATTTATAAGGCGCAATGCTTCGCCAAGCCACAAACACACAAACAAATGTTGACTTTTGCTGAAATCTGGGGAAATGGGTGGGGTGTCCAAATGTCATGTAGCCAGTAATGTCCGGAGGGTCCTAACAGTTGACTTTGCAGAATTGGTTGCAGATTGCTGAAACAGTGTGGAATTGTTTAGAAAATATATGCAAAGCCACAAACCCACAAAACCACACCCAAATATTCACTTTTGATGAAATCCAGGGAAAGGGGTGGGTATCCAGATGTCATGTACCCAGTAATGACGTGTAGGTCCTAACAGGTGACTGTGCAAAATGTGGTGCAGATTGGTTACAAGGTGTGGAATTGTATAGGGAACATAGGCGTTTGCCACAAACCCACAATCCCAGAGACTTTCGCTGAAATCAGGGCAAAAGGGCGGGGTGTCCAAATGTCTTGATGCCAGTAATGCACACAGGGTCCTAACTGGTGACTGTGCAAAATGTGGTGCAGAATGGTGAAACAACGTTGAATTATATAGGGAACATATGTGAAGCCACAAACCCGCAATCCCACACCCACATTTGCACTTTTACTGGAATCCAGAGAAAGGGGTGGGCTGTCCAGATGTCATGTAGCCACTAATGTCTGGCTGGTCCTAACAGGTGACTGTGCAAAATTTGGTGCATATTGGTAAAACGGTGTGGAATAGTATAGGGTACATACGTGAAGCCACAGACCCACAAACCCACACATTTTGAATTTTACATATATAAGAACATTATAGGAGAAATTGGTAAGAAAGATGAAAGACAAGAGGAATCTTTACTTCTATGCTATTGTTTTAAAAACTATCTTATGTTATGGATCCTCAGAGTAATTGAGTGATGTGGGATCATTGTCAAGTGGAAATATTGACTTTGATGTTCATGACATCACCTGAAAGAAATTGGAGCTTCATGGAACAAATGGCCTGGAAATAACCATTATATTATTGGACCTTTCCAAACACCAGCAGGCCGATCTTTGCAGATGTGGGCCAGTGCATGACCCAAAATATTGAGGTAGCCCATAATCTAAGCCATGCCTTGACAATCTCATCCTCAAAATCACACTTACAAAGAAATGGGAATGGGATAACTGAAGCACCGGCACGATTAGTTGCAGTGATGGTGCTTCAGTGAACAGGCCTCAACTCGGGGCAGTGAACTACAGGCAGGCCTGACCTGCCAGTAGGTTCACTGCCCCTGGTGGCAGACTCGGAGTAAGCTGGTTCAGAAACAATGCCGGGGCTGGTTGTACCGGACATTTTACTGCCATTTTTCCCAGATTGGCTTACTCGTAATGACCCCCCCTGGACTTTGAATACTGAAGATTACCAGTAGGTAATCTGAGGATTACTTATCGATCCAGCATCCACTTCACAGTCTTAGACAATGGTACGACCCTCAGGAAATTCCTGAGAATTACTGGTTACCAGACATGGTTGACTCAATTTTAAAGATTTTCTGTCCTTTTGTATTAATGATAATCAATGCATCGATAGACAAGAACAACATATTAAAGAACCATCAAACTGGTTTCAGAAAGGGTCTTAATACTGTCGCAAATATATGGAGCCTCATCAATCTAATTCAGCTAAATTTAAAAAAACCAAGATGTACCCTTGTTCATAAGTTATATAGACTACTCCAAAGCATTTGACACAGTTTATTGGTATAGCCTTTGGTATAAACTTCAAAGTTGTGGTTTGGACAGCAAAACATTGCACTTTGTTAAAACACTTTATAGTAATACTCATGTGCAGATCAGAATTACCCAACATGGACAACTGGGGGCAACTATAACTTCACATTTTAGGTTGAAACAGGAATGCACACTGTTTTGTTTAACATTTGTGTTTCAGATTTGAAAAATACCCTTTGCAAATGTCAAAATGTTCCACCTAAGATTGGTCAGCAACCAATAACTAATCTATCATTTGCAGATGACATGGTCACCACAGATCACAACCCTGTAGGATTACATCATAGCTTACCAGCATTGAATGAGTATTAAAATCCAATATCTTTATTTCGGTAGGAATGCCACAAAAGATCATGACAACACAGGATAAAATATCACATACAAATTTAAAACAGCTAAATATATAACAGTTATATCTCAACTAAAACCCCTAGACAACACTTACCACGACACACAACCTCATATAGTGATTAAAAGAGTATTACAAATTACTTGACAATAATTGTCTCTTTTTGAAAACCAAAGTTGAGAAAACAGAAACGGCCATCACAGATGAATATGACGAACAACATGTTAGTGCATTAAGAGCCAAATGATTAGACAACGCATGCTAGTGGACCCATAGTGTCCTGAACCATTGCAGCCTCTCCACAGAATAAAATGGGCAATAGAAAAAAAACATGCACTTCATCTTCTATTGCATTAAGGCAGAGTGGATAAAAGATAATATGCGACCCTGACTCTACTTGGCAGTGAATTAGGCCAGTGGAAGGATGCCCAAATGAAACTTTGCATACCAGCTTCTAAGGTTGGGGGTCAGCTGATAATCTAAATAGGCTTCCAAACACTCCTTTTTAAGCTGCAAAAAAACCTCTGACTTTTTCCCTGCCAGGCAGTTATCAATTAGCTTACTCCAAGCCTACTCAGTAAAACATTTCTTAACATGATCTTTGTGCTCTGTCCAAATTTTTGGGTTATTCCCAAAGGTCCACAAGCCCATTACGGTTAGCATATTTCTAACATGTCTAAACCATGGGATGACTTCCACCCACCCTGTGTGAGAAATACCTCAGATAGACCTTCTCGATATGACTTAAGGGTGTCAGTGTTCCAAATACGTAACCGATAGAGGACAGGCTGCAACATAATAACATATTTAATTTCTCTTATTCCAAACTCACATGATACAGGTGTGGATAGTGCACTTATAGGTAGACCAGGGAGGGTTTTCAAAAATATATTCTCAGCTGTCTGGATGGATGATCAGTCACCAAATCCCCATAATTCAGCTATATGTTACTGAAGGAATCGCTTTGGTTGATAACTCTTAAGGGGAATTTAGAGTCCCTCTCCATCCAGATGCTTCACAGACTCATGATTAACCCACACTGGCGTATATGTTTAATAAGCTTTTTTCAAGCTGACTACACCATTTCAATTTATTAGAAAAAACGAGTATTCACATATTAATGAACTTGAAATACATCTTAATAAACAGAAATCATGGTCATAAATAGCAAAAAGTTGCAATTAAAAAATGTAAGTGGCAGATTGAAGGCAATAACATTGAAATGGTGAAACAATATGTTTATTTGGGAGTGTCTATGACTCTTTTGATACTAAATTATTGGCTAAAGACATCAAAGTCAAAATGACCAGGAAATGCGTTTACATCAAACAATGAAGGGTTCTCCATGGAGGGACTGGTCAAAATCTACAATGCCAGTGTAGTGCCTAGCACTCTTTATGGTTTGGCTATCCTTCTGGATAGAGAAACAAGGAGGATTGGGGTGCTTGAAGGGAAATAGGGAAATTTGGGCATGCAGCTTTGGGGCTTCTTCTGTATACTCCTATATATGCCTATATAGGAGTATATTTGCCTAGAGCTGGGTCTTACATCTATGACCACTAGAAGTAAATTGCAACGTAGCTTATTCTTTCTGGAAATACTTGTGTCATGTCAAGACCAGCACTTTATATTTTCCTATTTCTGGCACTCAGTGAATCTTAACAAAAACCCAGGAGCCTTAGTAGAATGGCTCAAGAATATCAATAAGTTCCATTTAAAAATTGGATTTGAACTAATTTTCCTATATACTCAAGTTATACGAAATATGGCAGAGGTATGGGATAGAATCTATAACATAGAATATTTGGCATCCAAATCATCTTACTCTCTTTATAGTACTCAAGGCGTTCTTAAGAAAACTCCAGTTGATACCTACTTACAATATGGAGTCCTAGAGTATGATGTTTCATATTACAAATTAGGTTGGAACAATTACCTACTTTAGAATGCTGCAGTGCTTCGATTGGTATCTCTATAGACAAAACAATCTGCCGAATATGTACTGGAGAAATTGAGACAGTGCCCCGGGTTAGTCCAGGCACACGAGAAAGGTTACAATAACTGCATACATTCTGTGATTAGCATAAGTACTGATCAATGTTGGTCTTATGTGTATTCTGGTGTTGATCTTAAATTGAATCATGCATGTTTTTACATCTGGTGATTCATAGTAAAACATATTTAGTGGTTATAGAATAATCATGGTACACACTATTTAATATCACCATGTCCAAATGTTTCTAAAGGTATTTTATTAATTGATCTATGTTATTTTACTGGAAGAAATACACATATGTGAACTATTTTATTATATATTGATAGAATAATTTAAGAGAGGATATAGTGATTTTATTGATAATATGAAGTTTTATATGATTGTTATATCAAAAGTAATAATTGTGACGTATTTCTTGAATAATTGTTATTGCTTGTTATTTATTTGTTGATTTCTTGGGTTAATTGTATTTTACCAATGAAACCTAAATAAAAAAAATAAAACAAATACATACGTCTTCAAGCAAAACAGACCCAAATCCACAAGTCTGATGTAATTCAAGACCTCATGATTTATATAAAAACATATTTAGGGGGTATAGAATAATCATGGTACACACTATTAAATATCACCATGTCCAAATGTTTCTAAAGGTATTTTATTTATTGATATATGTTATTTTACAGAAAGATATTATGCACATCGGAAATACACATATGTGATTTTTTTTTATATATATTGATAGAATAATATAAGATAGGATAGAGTGATTTTATAATGATAATATGACGTTTTATATGATTGCTATATCAAAAGTAAATAATTGTGAGGTATTTCTCGAATAATTGTTATTGCTTGTTGTTTATCTGTTGATTAATTAGGTTAATTGTATTTTACCAATGAAACCTAAATACAAAAAATTAAAAAAATAAAAACGTCTTCAAGCGAAACAGACCCAAAGCCACAAGTCTGATGTAATTCATGACCTCATGAAAGCCACGATTACAACAGTGGTGACACGACAGCAGTGGAAGCTGTCCAACCCAGCATCAACCTGAAGATCATATTGCAGCCCTGTGAAAAACCTTTGCAGCCTGCCACGGATATCGAAAAACGTAATGTATTGGCTAAGGGTCAAATCCATTAATTAATGACATTTTAATCTTCAAGAAAGCAAATGTAACAAATATAGTCAATTTCTTAAAATATGCCTGTGCATTGCATATTTCAATAATATGCATGCATTCAAGTTTCAGCAAACAACTAGACTTTATAATTGTCTATCCATACTATGCACACTAGTGCTATCTGTCAATGGCCCTCATTACAAACCCGGCGCTAAACCATGGCGCTATTAGCACTATGGTTGGTGCCGGTGTTGTAACGAGTCTGCCATGGTGGAATGGGGAAATACCGCCCCATTCCAAGGTTGGCGGGGCGGTATTTCCCGATTTCACCATGGCCCTTCCCCATTCCCATTTTCGCCCCATAGGGCTCAATGGTACTGGGGAAGGCGCTAATCACGGTACCGCAAATTGCGGTACCGTAATTAGCACTGAGGTCCCTTTGTGGCACCCTATTTTAACGGCTGGTAAAACCAGCCGTTAAGGTCGGGTCCCGCAAAGGGACCTCGTAATCAGGCGTTAAGGGTTTAACGGCGCCCACACCTATTACGGCGCCGTTAAACCCTTAACGGCAGGGTCGCAATGACCCCCAATGTTTCTCTGATTTAACCTTTAAATTCATGTTTCTAATGTCCGTGTTCGGAATTAAAAAAAAGACACATGGTAATATTTTTTGGATGTCCCTTAGAGCAAGTTTCTGTGCATGATTTAAATAGTATTAGATAGGATTTAGTTAAATACCGACGTCCAACTATGTATTTATTGAAGTCTTATGGACTTGTAGAAAAACCATACTGTCTGCTGTAAGGACGGACATGGCAGAAAAAGAAATAAAAACGTGTCAGTAGTTGTCCCAGCCAGTAAGAATTGCAATTCCTTGTAGCAGAATAGCTGCATTTCATTCTTCAATCTTAAGCAATATCAATCAGTCCTTAAAAAGAATGAATTAAGCAGCTTCAGTAGTAAAAAAAACGGCAATTTTACAATAGGTTTGATGTGTGCACCACATATATGGCACACCAGTGTTAATAGAAGAAAATACGAAGCAACTGCAGCGTTATCTGTAGCTTATGTACATATGATCTGTGGAGCTACTTCAGCATTCTTACGTCATGAGCCCTGCACACACAACGCAGGTGGCCATATGGATCGGTGTGAAACAGCCTCCTGCTTCAGCCAAGACTAACACTACACACCTTTGCTTGGCACTGTATCAGATTACAAAGCGTCCCAAAACGAAGTGCCAGCTCAGTAACCGCTTCTATTTTTAAAAGCCTAACACATCATATTTTTCCAAGTAAAGAAGCAAGCGAGGTGCTAGAAATGAGACGCACAGTGATTTGGAGCGAAGCAGTACATTAATTTCCACTGACAACTGCACTAATTTATGAACATGCCTCTTTCTTTTATGTCGTCTAGCATAAGGTTCCTGTCCTCCTGCTGCAGGAGTTTCAGAGGAAGGGGCACAGCTTGTTATTATTCTACTTTCAGGCAATTCTGAAAGTCTGAGCATAAGGTCTGTATAAGAATCTCCTTCTTGAACAAAGATGTAGGACTATAGCTTGCACAGACCTACTCCTACACATACTGTCATTACAGTAGAAATGCAGCATGCTTGTAAGGAATGCAGGAGAGCATAATTTGCATTAATTGCATACTTCCCATTTATATCTATTTTGTCAGTTGAATGTGAAATAGATTTCCTAATATTGGTTTCCAGTCCCTCATGAGTATTATTTGGTATAGTTCAGAAAGATTTTCACTCCATCCACAGTTTATGGCCCTCGTTAAAAGTTTGCGGGTACCATGCCAGTGATTCCATGGATCCGGTTTCCGGCAGCCGGCAGCTGCAACCACGGAATCACTGGCACATTAAAATATTGTGGGCAAGCGCATTCCAGCAATGCCTTGAACCGGTGCACCTGGCATGATGGAAACACTGCCAAAGCCTGCTGAAATCGGTGGCACCGCCAGCATCAATTTACAGCATGACACTCACGGAAACACTGACAGTGGTAACTCTGGCACCAGAAACAACGTCACCGACCGGAACTGGAAGCTTGCCGGTGGCCATTTTGGAAAACACAATCACTTAATATCACCCACTTACTGTAGCCATCCAGACATGCAGTCACTGGAATTGCGCCAGCAGGCATGGCATATAGGATCCCAAAATACAGCAGTAGGAGCCATGCTTCACCAAGCAGGAGTTTACCATCCTAACACACAGCATTGTGGAGCATGTTGCATATCTGTTTGCCACGGACCACCAGCGCAGTACACAGCACAGGACAAAATCCAGCAGAAGGTGTTAGCCCTGGGAACCATCCTCTGTGCAGAACACCACTACACAAGTGGTGGAATGACCTCTGCCTGAGTGTCTGTAACCTGCTGTCGGCCCACCGCAAGGATTGCCTAGCGACTGGCCATGGGATCACCTCACCAATCAAACTAATGCCATGGGATGAGAAATGCAGCAGTGTGCTGCACCTTGAGGGGATAGAGGGAGTCAGAGCAGTGGAGGCTGGCAGAGGGACATCTGGAGAGGGCGGTGAGTGCAACGTGAAACACCAAAACAATGACAGGGTGCATGAAAATGTAGCACACAACACACAGACACATGTCCACCTGCATGACAACACACTACATCCAGCCCATACAGTGGCCAATGAACCATGGCCATTGGCTAAGGGCGCACACACATTCCCCATTCCAAACACACATACGCCCACATGAGTATGGGTCATGTGCAGACACTGACAACATGAGAAGTAACATATACAGGAGGCACACACCTTCCAAGTCAGAATGCATGCACCACAGGCAATTGGCCCCCATACCACACTCACATGCATGCATGCATCCAAATTGCCCTGATGTACCTGACACTGGCATGATTGACCAAATGGCTACCTGTCAGACTGATACCCCCAAGTGCAATAGTGCACTTCCCACCCCTCCACCTCACTCCCCCACCTGTGGCATCCCTCATGGCAACATCCAACCCCAATGGCTCCCCAACACCTACATTGAACCTCTGGCCCACTTTATCAACACCATTGCATCCCACTCCCACTGATATACTGATGACACACTACCCACCTATAGGCTCCCATCCTGCACTGCCTCTCCATCTCCTCTCAAACAAGACTGCCTGACTTCCAATCATGCAAAGTGCCCTGCCGATTTTCCCTTCCTTAATTCCAGCAAGGCAGAGAAGCCCGTCATCATGATGGCTGTACTCTATCACCCACCCACTCCCTGGCCATCCTCCATGAGCCCCCTCCCCACTCCGCCCTGAGAGACCACAGACCCTGTTGACACCTTTGACCCATCCCACTTCTCGCATCCGCACATTACAAACCAAGGCAAGACGGCAGACTCACAGCACCACCACCTTAGAGGCACCTCTCCTACTTCACTTTCCTCTAGAACCCTAATGTCTCCAGAGCACTGGTTCCTGCTAGATATGACTACAGCAACATCCCTCCCTCATTGTACCTCTTGCCTCCCTTTGCCCCTTCATACTTATCCAGAATAGTGCTGTGTGAATCAAACTAAGCCTCAAGCCCTGGGACCGCTTAATTCCAGCCCTGGAATACATCCATAACCTGTGTCCGCAAGCTTCAATACATAGATCTCATACCTCATACACAAGGCTGTCTGGTGACTGGCCCCCATGAGTCACACTGGTGTCAGCCCATCCATGACCAGTCCTACCCAGCATCCCTCACAGGCACTATGGCACTCCTTCCCTGGATCAGCCAGAATCTGGGCCACGCCATCCGTCGCACTGTACTCCATTCACTCATTTTACCCCATGCACCTGCCGCTGTGGCTCACACCCCCTGCACTACACCCCCTCCTATCCCGGTACCCTCACCCCACCTCCACTACACAACATTGTGCCCTCCACTTACACAGTAACAAAGGCACAAGGCCAGTACGGCCGTATGTCCTGATTTGTCCTCCCATGTCGATAACCATCTTGCTTGTGATGCCTGGCAACACTTGTAAAAATGCGCCATGCCTTTTGGAAATGCATGAACTCTAGACACTATGCACAGGCATCATCCCACAAGCTGTTGGAACTGCATGCAGTAACGCCACAGGATGGCACAGAGGTGATTAACGGCATGCCCAACTCGCACCACAGGCACGCCATCTGACAATGATTAGGGTGGACTGAGCACCTCATAGACAGCCACACAGAGGAGGAGAGTGATGTCATGGCACACCAGTTCCAAGGCAATGCCAGCACCTGCCATGCATGAGACAGGCACATTGAATCTGCCACCTGACCCTGCAGCTATTCCTGCTGTCCCTACAGAGGATCAGCTTGCACCCCCTGCAGCACCTCCAGCTGCCTCTACAGAGGCGCCACCTGGACATCCATTCCCCCACCCCACTAGCCCCCCATGTACAGGGGCACATTTACAGATGACAATGCAAGGCAGGAGGCTGAGGAGACAACCAAGGACATTCAAGCACACCCCCTACCAACGTCCCTCATTCAGCCCCTCCAGCATCCACAGCCCATCTCCACCACCCATCCTCAGGATAAGAGACATGGATGCATGCCTACGCCACATCAAGGAATGGCGTGACCAGGTGGCAGGACTCATGCACCAGCACCTGGAGGAGACCAGGTCGATGTAGGAGCAGAACGGATTGATCCAGGAGAGTGTGTAGACCACCGGCCAGCACCATGCACATGCCCTGAGTGTCCTGGGCCGGTCATCATGAACAATGGTCCTGCTCGCACAGAGGGTCTGGGAGGGGACCAAAGCCATCTTGGCTCTGGCTGAGACGCTCACCCTTTCCCTGGAGGCAGCATTAGAGCACATGGACATGGCAGGTTCAGACCTACGCTCAACAATCACCACACCTGCCAGCTCACAACAGAGAAGCCAGAGGCGCTGATCCCTGCACCTGTCAGTCTTTCAACAAAAGGGCATGTCAGGTATGAAAAAGTCATGGACACAGAAGTGAGCCATGCACAGACATCAATTGACACTGATGCTTACTAGGGGGGTGTTGTTGGGATGGTGTGTTCAGGAGGGTCTGTTGGGAAGGGCCAGTCAGGGGACTAGTGGGGGGGTAATAAAGGGGGGTATTGTGGGGGACATAGTTTGGGGGGTACAGTTGGGGGGATACTGGGGAGGGTCATTGGGGGGAATAGTAGGGGTGAGTGGAAGGGGTGGTGCACCACACGTTTCTTGTTGTTTGTTAATGCACAAATACACATGGTTCTGCATATTAATTCACGTCCTGATATTCAATTTTTGTGGTAGAGTACTTTATTTGTGTTCAGATACACATGCAGTGTGTGCCATGGGTTGTGTGCAGGTGCGGAGTGCTTAGAAATAGTTCTGTATGAGTTCCTGGCAGGTTGCAGACCCATCCATGTCATCCCTTTGGTGCCGTTGTCACATATCTGCAGCTGCATTCACTTCTCTGTCATCTTCATCGTCCACCAGAGGCATGCCCATGTCCCGGGGCAGGGGAATGTTGCACCTGATGCACATATTGTTCAACATGGCACAGGCCAGTACTATGTTTGCCACTTTCACTGGCCTGTACATCTGGAGCGGTGAAGGCAACAAAACGGTGCCTTCTAAAGTCCAAAGGTCTGCTCAATTGTTGCCCTTGTTCTGATGTGCACACAGTTGTACGCTGTTTCCTGGTGGCTCTGTGGGTGTCTAACAGGGATCATCATCCATGGTAGTAAGGGGTAGTCAGAATCACCTGCATGCAAAGGGGCACAGGTAGGGCCATGTCATTGAGGGGACTGGGCAGTCTATGCATGTTGGGATGTGTGACACATGCATCTGGGTCTGAGTGCTTGGGGCCCATCAATCACCTTGTTGCACCCTGTGACAGGTAATGCTGGTCAGGACAAGTTTAGGATCAGACTCACAAGGCTGGGTTGGTGGTGGTGGGTGGGGCATAGTCAGGATATGCTGTGCTTTGTGACATGAGAGCGATGCATTCTGGTACCTGTGGTGAATTACATGTGCCTGTCCATCGGTGCCTAGATTGTGCTGGTGTGTCCTTCTGTGTACTCATGTGGTATGTGCCAGTCATGGGCACACACTTTTACATGCAGATTTTCTGCCTCAATTTGGATGGGCCATACATTGGTGACAGTGAACATTCCCCCATATCCCAGTACACATGCAATGTGCTGTGTGTTATCCTTTGACTCACCCAATAGCCAGGACCGCTGTCCACTGTATCATTCCTTATACCCAGGAAGCGTGCTATTGTCCAGGCTAATGAGTCAACTGCTGATCCAGGAAAGCATGTGCAGCAGTTTATGATTGTCATGTTGTGCATCACAGACAACTTGCACATTCATTGAGTGGTAAAGCTTTCTGTTCCAATACACCTCCTCTGTGGTGTGGCCAGACACTAGCTCAATGTGTGTGCAATCAGTGCTCCCAATACATGAGGCATGCCCACAAGGGCATGGAAGCAGACCTTGGTCGCATTCACTTGGGCCTGTGTCATTGGGAGTGCGATGTGCTGGGACACATAATGCAGGAGGGCATCCAGGACCTGCACAAGCACTTTTGAAAATCTTGGCTGGAAGATGCCATGCAGCTCCCCAACTGTGTGCTGGAATGTGCCTGTGGCAAGGAAATGCAGCACACACACCACCTTCAACAGGGCGGTGGGAGGTGTGGCAGTCCAGATGCCAATGACACTCTGGATGTCAACCTGGATGAGGTCAACTTTTGCGAGGATGGATGATCTGTTCAGGCGGTAAGGTGTGTGGGTCTGCATGTCAGCCAGGGAGCAGGGTGAGTCCCTTGTGCAGGGTATGGGTGCCTGCCTCCGGGGCACTTCTGGCTGCCCATTGTTCCTCTGCATGCTCCTCTTCTGCCTCGTCCTCCTCTGTCTGTCGGCCTGTTGCCACTATTGGACCTCCTGCTCAGAGAGTTGCATTCCTGCACGCCCATGACTGCTGCTCAGAGTGGCAGCATGGGTGTGTTGGAAGGTGTGTGTGGTGTGGTCCTTTCTAGCAGTCCTTGTGCTCATTGTGTGCAGTGGAGTCAATTGGGTGCACCTTTGGCCTCTTCCTGCACACCTGTATCTGGTTATCGCCTGCTCCACGGTGCAGCGGTTTCTGGCACGGTTTTCCCAGTGGCACCGGCTTTTTTGTGCTGGTGATTCGGGGAAGTCAGCTGTTGTAATGCTGCCTTCTTTCCGTGGTGCCAGAGTTTCCAGCACTGTTTCACGGGTGTCCCGCAGTTTCCTTTACCTGTGCTACCGACAACAGTAGCAAGGTGTACACTGGTACACTGTTGTTGGTGGCATCTACCTCGCATAGGGCGGCAGTCCAGAACGTGTGCCGGTAATTGGAATTGCTGGTGCGTGATTTCCAGAATGCCACACTTGTATTGAGGGACCATATATATATATATATATGTATATATAACACGGCCCACGGTAGCGGCCGTGCAGTTATGGTTAAGTTGTTCATTGCTCATCTCATAGGAAGAGCACTTTTTGGGTGGCTTATAACTTCGCTCCCCCTGGACGATTCCTCATCAAACTTTGCAAAAAAAGTATAAGGGCCGCTTTGGATTTCTTTGGCAAGTTTGGTGATGTTTCATCAAGGGGGGACAAAGTTATAGGGGTGTCCCACATTTGTATTTCTCCATAGACTGAATGGAAAGAAACTTTGCTCATGCCTGCAGTCCAAACAGCTGGATGGATTTCCATCAAATTTGCGTCAGGAGCAGCGGCATGGTCCTGAATGCGTGCTTTGGTAAACTTGGTGAAAATCCATTCAGTAGTTTTTTTTAAAACAGGCAACATGTTGGTGCAGAAAAGTTAGTGATATCTGAACTCGCTCCGTAGACTCACTTCCCTGTTCGTTCTGCGGACAGGACTCCGATTGGCTAGAAAGGCAACATAATGTCTGTGGACATATGACGTGCTCGCCGATTGGCTGGAGGGAAGAGTGAGGGGTGTCACTTTTTTTCCGATGTGCCCACCTTGTTGGATGCACGGATATACGCAGATAGCGCGGTGGTGAACAGGACCAAAACCCCATTTTGGGGAGTGTGCTGGGGGGGAGATGGGCTGGAGAGGGTGGGGGAGTGAAAGATGGGTTAAATGCTGTATTTGTTTAGGTGGAAGAAGGCTGTGCTGTAATCGCAGTGTTGGTCATGCATGGTCAGAAGCCCGGGCAAGCAGCTTATGTGGTGACTGCAAGTAGGATTCGTTAGGGTGGGGGAGTGGTATGTAAATGATATGAGGAAGGTTATAGAAGTGGAGAGGGCTTCAGGTGGCTAGATTATGTGTCTGTGTTGTAGTTAGTGTATAGATTGTTGGGTGCAGTGGTGTGTTATGTTGTGTTCATTGTGACCAGCTATTACAGTCTTAGGTGCATGTGTGGATATGATGCACTGAAGCGTCTAGTGGTGTGCTCACTTGTTACAGTACTGTAAAGGTATGTGTGGAAAAGTGTGGCAGGTCTTAGTTGGTTGGCTTATCGGTCAGAAGAGTGTTATGACTAGTTTCATGAGCTTAAATGCTGTGTGTACTGTAATAGACAGACCTTCAAGTGAATGCCTTATGTTTTTGGGTTGTGGCCACTGGGCAGATTGTTGGGTATTTTATTATGTTAGGATGTATTGCTTTTGGGTACTTACTACTGGGTGGAGAGGGCATGTATTGAAGAGTTTTTGCATTAGCTGCAAGTACTGCAATAGTATGTCCAGTGAAGCAGATAGGGTTTGAGGTGGCTGTGTTATGTTTTTGGGTTGTGGTAAGTGGGCAGGTGTTTGCATGCATTGCTGTGTTATGCTGCAGTGGTTGTGGCCAGGGCCTAGAGTCTTGGGTGCATGGCAGGAGGCCATTTGCCAGAGGCCATGCACCCACTACAGCTTCCGGACATGCACTTAAGACTCTAGTCCCTGGCCACAACCACTGCAGCATAACACAGCCATGCATGCAAACATTTCGATAGTGACATGTGGATTGCATAGGGGGTGTGTACTGAAGAGTTTGTCCACTGTCTGCAAGTAGTTTAATAGTATTTGTAGAAAAGTGTACAGGGTGTGTGGCATTTGGTTTGTTGGACTGTGTTCAGAATGTTGGGTGTATGATATTCTATGCCTGGGTACAACTATTGCAGTATAAAACAGGTATGCATTGAATGTTGCAACACCAATCATTGTACACTTACTGTTTGCATTGTTGAGGCTGTATGCAGTACTTTGCATGGTATGTGAAAATGTAGCAGAAATCGTTTTTTCATTCTCTGTGATTGAAAAAAGGATCACATGTTAGGGTAGGTACTTTGTAATGTGTTATTGCATTGCGTAGCAGACATTTGTGTACTTTGTGGACCCTCATAGTTAGTATGTCACAAGTACTATGCTTCAAACCAGTTTACTGTGCATTATTGAACAATCTATGGGTCTGTGGAAAAAAAGCAGGATTAAAAAAAAACTTTCTACATTTATTTGTTGTTATATGGCACAGACTTTTTGATGGTCTATTGTAGTAGGAGGAATTGAAAAGGTGTATGGTTTTTGGTTTGGAAGTGGTGGTACTATTGTTGCAGTTATTTTCCAGTTGGCATATTCTAATTGTTTATTTGTTAGTGCCTTTTAGCAGTATTCATGTATGTGTTTGGTTGTTGATCTTTTGTAAGTACTGTGGTATTGCGCAATAATGTTGCAGAATTTTGGGGGCATTTAGTTACCTCTTGGTGTATTCTAACTGTTGATAGTTTTGCAGTTGTTCAGGGTATGTTTATACGTAATAGGTGTTGCAGGGTTTCCTTAGAACATCTTATATTGCAGTATTTTGGTTGCAGTCAGATACCAGTTGGCGTATTCTAACTGTTTACAGTTTTTCACTTCTGCAGGGTATGTTTTCACGCAAGTTTTTTCTTGTTGGTGGATGCACATTTTCACTGTTAGAAAGCTGTTGCCTTATTCTAACATTTGTGGTTATAAAGGTTATTGAGGACAGTTTGTAGATTCTCATACTCAAATTAGTGAATACATTTTGATTTCAAGAATATTAAGTAAGCGTTTGCAAGATTTGCTGGTAATCTCTGTTTCAGAGTAATGCAAGTATCATTACAGTTGAACCATCCACATTTCATTTTGATGTATACAGTATAGTGAACTGCATTGGTTGTGGCTCCTGTGTGGTAGATTATACCTACTGTTGTGAAGGTTTACTTGCCAAGTGGTACTTGTCCATGTGTGAAGCTATCAGCTTGCAGTTGTTTTTGGTACCATCTGCATTGTAACACAAAAGCATTACTATTACGTATTTGCGATGTGACTGTATTTGTAATGTAGAATGATTAGCGGAATTGCAAGTAGTACATAATATGCCATGGTTTGCATTTTTTACGAGCTGATGAAATTAAATGGATTCACAGCCAGGTATGGATACATGCACAAAGCGCTTGTTAGGGACTTGTTTATTCATTACATGGTTGCAGAGAGTACATGTATATTTCCATATGTATGAAATCTGGAAGATTTCATTTATAGGTATGTTTTTGTTTTACAGTACTTGTAATAAATACATTGGACATTCTTGTGGATCTTCTTGTGTCTTTATAGTGAATCTCACCATTCCTGCACAGTAGTCCAATTCCTGCTTTATTCGAGAAACACTGTAAGTGTTGTCAGGATTGTTTGTTGCATTTCTGTGAAGGACTAACATTTGCAAATGCAATTGGTCTGTGCCGTTTAAGTAAATGTTTTCAACAATTGGTGGCAATTGGAATAGAACATTGATTGCTACTTTTGCATAGCAATTACCGCAAGTTGTTTCGGAAAATGTGAATGGACCAGCCAGTCATGTGCCTGAGTTATTTGATGGAAGTGCAAGTAGTTTCTTTGAAGAGGTAGTTGCCTTTGTTTGTGCAGTTGGTTATGCATTTATTTTTCATTAGATCCTTCTTTGGTTGTGTTAATTGATGAAGTACCAGCTGTTTTTAATTTCATTGGAGGTACTGTTGTGAGATCATATATAAATTGAGTCTGCACTAGTTTTCTCTTACAAAGTTTCCGTTTTTGAGGAACAGGGTGCATTTTGAGATGGGGGTGTGTAGAGTGCACATAGTCTATTGTACTTTACAATGCAAGGAATATCAGCGTTGACTTTACTTGCATCAAAATTGACTAGAAATAGTCCTTCAAGAGTACGCAGGCGTGACAGTGCTAGGTAACTCATGCCTTCTTTAAAGACTGTGCTGCCAATATCAATCAATGCTTCAACTAGGGTTAGACCTTGTGATTTATGAATGGTGACTGCGTATGCTCGAGACAGAGAAAACTGTACTCTGCGTATATAAATGTAAGAAGGAATCGAGCTGTTGAGCGTCCTAATCATTTTAACTTCTGAAAGTTTATCAAAGTGAACATTGAGTCATTGGTATGTTTGGAAGCCAGCAACTGTACCAAGTGCTCCATTAACTAATCCTTGCTCCACTTCAAGGTCATGCTTTAGCATCACTGTACAGTTTAAACACAATGTTAACATTTTCTCTAAACCAGTTGTGTTAGAGATAGAGGGGGTAATTCATGGAATCAAGCGCCGAAGTGGCGCACGCGGCTGGCGCACAGAGTGCGCGTGCGCCAGCGTGCGCCAGCCACGTGTGCCAAAACCCATTTTCATGCACAGCGTATTCATGGATACTCACATCCATAACCAGCCATGGCGCAGAGTGGTGCAGTGACCCTACAGCAGTGCCAGTTATGCCCCCAACCCCGCCCCATGCGCCAAAAACATTGCACAAATCCCCTACATGGTGCAAAGGCCAGTGGACCAGCATACAGCCCCCAACCACAAAAATGTGCTAAAAACGTCACTCAGCCTTCACGAGCCAGCAAAATCGCGTATAAAACTCCCAGCGCACCCCTGGAATACGAGTATCCCGCTCGCGCCAGCAAAAGTGTGTGTAAAACTCCCCGCGCACCTCCAGAATACACGTACCCTGCTCGCGTGTAAGGTAAAAGTCCCCACGCACCTCCGGAATACCCGTACCCCCCTTGCGCGCCTGTGAAACTCCCTGCGCACACCTCGGAATACGCGTACCCCGCTCGTGCCAGGCCAATCACGTGTAAAACTCCCCACGCACCTCCAGAATACGTGTACCCGGCTCGCACCAGGCCAATCATGTGTAAAACTCCCCATTCACCCCCGGAATACCCGCACACCGCTCACGCCAGGCCTATCGCATGTAAAACTCCACACGCACCCCCGGAATACACGTACTCATCTCACGCCAGGCCAATCACATGTGAAACTCCATGCGCACCCCCGGAATACACGTACTCTGCTTGTGCCAGGCCAAACGCATGTAAAACTCCACACGCACGCCCAGAATACACGTACGCCACTCGCGGAATACGCATATTTATTTATTTATTTATTTAAATTTGTGTAGCGCGCAAGCAGCCCGGGGGCATTGAGTTGCTGTTACTTGTAAGAGCTTAGTTACAGAGGTAAAGGCATGGTATCAGTCATTGGCACCTTATAAATTAATACAGAAATCAATACAGAAATAGTTCCATCATTACAAACTTATGTAATTTGTATTACAACTTATGCAGTGGGTCATATGTTGAGAATTCAAGCTGTTACGAGGGACCTTATGAGAATATGATGGTTTTCATTGCTTTACAGAAAGCGTACCCCGCTCGCTGCAGCCAAAACGTGTGGAAATCAACTTACGCACCCCCTTCAATACGCGTACTCCACCTGTGCCAGGAGAATTGCGTGGAAAATGTCCCCACTGTGGTGTGGGCTGCCTGCGGGTCATGGTCTGGGGTGAGGGGCTGCCTGCGGGGCATGGGTAGGGTGGATGGGCCGCATGGCGGGAGTGGGTACGCATAGTCCGGGGGTGCAGGATGTTTTACACATGATTGGCCTTGCACAAGCGGGGTACGTGTATTCCGGTGGTGTGCATGGAGTTTCACACATGATTGGCCTGGCACGAGTGGGGTATGCATATTCCAGGGGTGTGCGTGGAGTTTCACATGCAATTGGCCTGGTGTGAGTGTGGCACGCATATTCCGGGGTGCACATGGAGTTTTATACGTGATTTGGCAGTCTGGGCCTTCCTGGGTGTGCCCCTGACCCCACCCCACGCCCCACAAGCAGCCCACACCACAGGGGAACACCCTACACCCCTGGGCATGCCCCACAGTCAGCCCATCACCCCTTGGCATGTCCGCAGGCAGCCTACATGGCACCATGCACTTGGGAGCCCTGACACATGTTCCCCCACCCCATCCCCATTGACAGCAACCTGCCAGCAGGCCCTGACTCGTGTCCCCCACCCCACCCCCATTGACGGCAACCTGCCAGCAGGCCCCGACTCATGTCCCCCAACCCACCCCAATTACGGCAACCTGCCAGCAGGCCCCAACTAATGTCCCCCCAAACACCATGTCATAACTATACAGACCCATGTCCCTAATGCCAACCCAAATCCCATCCCCCCAACCCCCAGTGCAAACACCCAACGATCCCCTGCACCCACTCCATAGTAAATTACCCATTCCATGATAGTCTGAAAAGATCCAGCATGCCCGTCGAACGGGAAATCATATCATGCTTCCTTTATTGTATATATTGGCCAAAGCCCAGTCGCTCTGCAAAGAAATCCGCGTTGCAAGGTTCTGACCTTAGATCAATTTAGCCACCATTTTGGGTTCATCCGTCATTTTGATTCTCACTCCAAAGTCACCCTGTGTTCTAAAATGGTGGACAGTGTTCTTCTGTTTGTAACATGGCTGTCCTGACCTCTGTATATGAGTTCATGCTTAAACTGCCCGTAGTCCAAATGTTAGGGTCATGCAATGAGACCTTGTCCTTCGTTGACCTATGGATAGAGGATTACCTGTGCCAACAATACTAATCCATGAACATATATTAAGCCCAATACTGTTCGAATGCTAAATGTGAACACTTGCTTGACTACATTGTATAGAATATGAACGAAAGCTTAATGTAGAATCCAAAGACACACTGTTGCTATTGTAACCTATTGGAGTATGGTGGAGAGGGATAATCCATAAATGTATAGGTGCATAAATTAGGAGCGAACTCGGCATGAACCCCTAGCCTGAGCAATGGTTAACCTGCAAATGAGCAGGACATCACGTTTAGAATTGTATAAAAGGTACGAACATTCTGATGTACAGCCCCACTCACTTCACACACCGAACAGGGCTGGTATTCGCTGTGTTGTACTGAGGGCCTGATAGCTATCTGTTGCTTTGTCCTTTGAAAACTGTTCAGTTACTTTGAATAAAGATCTGTGTATCTTTATAGCCCACGTTTGGTGTATTTCCTTTTGAGGGTACTCAGCCTCGATATTTTCTTCTGCTTTTACAGATGGCACCCGAATAGGGACCCTCAAGATTAATGCCAGCTCGTTGAAGGTTGATGCGGCTATCGGACCGGGATCAGACGGTGTAAAGGGGGCCCCTTTCCTGAATGAGAAGCGAGTCCTCAGCAGTTCTGCACCACCGATCCCTGGACGTTGAGCGCGTGGTCTGAGTCGGCATCTTGACAAGGGTCCTTATATCGAGGCGGGCAGATTTGTCAAAATCACCAAACACGAGGTAAACTTTGTTAGAAAATTTTGAAATACGATTGTACCTCCTTAGGATTGATCAGGTGAGTCGTGACCCGATTCTTAAGTATCCTGATAATTTGTTTTGGCGTATTGCACTCGTGAGTTCAATTATTGACCATGTAACACCAGTATTCTGATATGCCTGGGACATTGTCTGCCTGCTTCAGGGCGTTATTCCGCAGTGACAGACTTTCTTTGTAATTGGGCCGACTGCCACCAATGGAGGGGTCGCCGGCTTGTACTATGTACTGTAAGCACGGCATTGGTAGTATAATATTTAATGATATTTGGCACAGACAACCTAGACATGCTTCCGAACTTCAGTGGCCAATCAATGGTAGTTTTGAAATCCCTCGTATTGAATACTTAGAATCTATATTATTGAAGAAAAAGGCTAGACTTGCAGCATTTGATGTATTACAAAATTGGAAGAAAGAAGCTTTACAGCAGCTCAAGAGTAGAGAAAAACATGCGCGTCATCATATGACGAACGCCGAAAAAGCATTGTTGTATGACCACAATGAACAGTCTGAGTCAGCTAGGAATATGGATAGGGCTTTCTCACTTGGTATCCAGAAAATCTATCCTTCTAAAGTTTTTCATGTGTCTGATGAACTTATCAATGAAATTATAAAATGAACGAAGGCCTGGTGCCACTGCGCCACCTCCGTATGTTGCTCGTCCTGCTGGTTTGCCTCTTCCTGCTGTTATTCCTCCTCCTGCTCCTCCTCCTCTTCCTGTTGTTCCTCCTGCTGTTCCTCTTCCTCCATTTGTTCCTTCTTTTGTCGCTGCTCCTCCACCTGCTTCTTTACCTTTGCCTCCTGTACTAGTGATAGCACCTCCGTTAAACCTACTCTCCCTCTTCCAAGTGGTTCTACACCGCTTGTAGTAGATCGGGGAATGGGATCGAGGGTTGTCACTCGTAATACTGTATCTCCAGAGAAAAAACGTGAGTTAACTGTGTGGGCTAAGCATTGCATTGAAAAGGGTGATCAAGCTAATATTTTTGCCACACTTTCTAATACAGACAATTTTCCTGAGAAAAACGTTTTTATTGAGGGATTAGGGATTCATTTGTGTGTAATGTGGGACAGGTTAACTGATACGGATCTCCCACAAGGATTGAGGGATCTGAATACTTTGGCGTTTTCTAGAGATACTGCGGAGAAAGTGCAAGAGCATGTTGAGAGGGTACGCGATTAGATGGATCTCAGAAACATTGATAACTCCTGTTGAAGTATATGACACGTATAGTCAGTATACACCAGAAATGCAGAGGAAAGTGATACAGGTAATGGTAGAATACCTACATGATGAGTGTATAAAAAGAAAGATTTGTTGTCCCACAGAGTTATTGAGTATTTACAAGAGAACTTTTTCGTTTGACACTTCTTCGGCTGCTTTAGCGCTCAATGTAGCTCTGTTACTTAGTAAGCGTTCAGAGTTGCCTACTTCTCAGTTGCCTATGAGAGAGGTTCCTTCAACACTTGTCCCAAAAGTCGAGGTTCCAGCGGATGTCGGAACGGGTGTGCAGGCCTATGAAATTCCTGCACACTATGTGTCACAGTTCGTTCACGTCCCGTTCTCGAGACAGGAAGTGAACACCATTAAACAGTCTATTCCCAACATTAGGAAGAATCCAACAGGGTTCTACAAAGAAATAGAGTCTGTTTTGCAATCCTCAGTATTCACTTTGAGTGATATTGATTTGTTATTTCCTGTACTCCTACCTGTTGATTTGTGGAAACAGATTAGAACTATAGACGATGTACCAGGCCTAGGAGATACATGGACTAACATAGTTAGACTCGATGGAGAAAGGCCAGCTGGCGAGAGGAGAGACCGCCTCAGTTGATACTAACTTTGCCTGACAGAATAGTTACAAAATTGAAAACTATAATTCCTGAAAAGAGAATTATTTGGGACAAGCTTACTGCCTGTGTCCACAGGAAGTCTGAGGGTGCTACCGAGTTCTTCAATCGGTTCGAACAGGTATTTTCAGATTTCAGTGGACAAGACTTAGGCACAGAGTCTGGGAAAAGATTATTCATAGACAAATTTGTGCGTGGATTGCTGCCTGACATCCAGTCGCAAATTATGTCCTCTGAGAGCGCTTGGCAAGCAAAATCTCAATAAGAAGTACTGCACATGGCTCAGTACTTTGAGAATCGTGTCAATAATGAAAAAGAAAGAGTCGAAAATAGAAAAGGTGTTTTGAAGACTAAAGTATTATTGCAGCAAATTGTTAGAGGCCCTAGAGGGGGTAGTATGCAAATTAGAGGTCAGTATGTTCCACAGGGTAATGTGCCCTTGGGTCCTGTAAACATTAACCAGTGTGCCTATTGTAGACAAGAGGGTCATTGGCGTGCACAATGCCCAATCCTCCGATAGAGGTCAAATAACACATTTGGGAATATGGGTAGATGATCCAGGGGTCGCCTGGGTGTAGGGGCCCCTGGTAGATGTCAGTTTTCACAGGATTCACAGCAACCTTTTTCACAGTACAATCAGGCATCGAGTGTGGACAAAAGAAACATTTTTCACCATCTTTCTGCCACTTACCTCTCTGAAGAAATTCCTTTCGCCGACATTCTGTTTCGCTAGAATTGCCCGAAGCAGGGTTTGGAACCAACGCATATTCCCGTTAATCAGAAAGGTCCCTACATTGAAATGTTAATGGGAAATGGGAAACATCTATTCTTGATAGATACAGGAGCACAAAAGTGTTCCATTGATCATTCTCGGGTTCCAAACATTCCACTGTCAGGGCAGGCTAAAGTGTCTGTATGGTTTTCTGGCACACCTGTTGTTTGTCCGGTTTCTTCACCGGTACCTATTTCTTTGGGTCCCTTTACGGACCATTGTCCATTCCTCTTGACTACCAATTGTGGAGAGAATTTGTTGGGGTTGAATCTGTTGAAGGAATTAAATGCGGTAATTCACTCTTCTGATGGAGTGCGTTTGACGATTTCACCACAGCAAATTTCTGTCTCACAATTCCTGACCAGACCTTGGCCGCCGGAATTTAGAGATGTTCCGGAGTGTTTATGGGCTATTGACGATAATGATGTCGGTGTTTTCCAAATTGAACCTGTCAAAATTGTCTTGAAACATGGAGTAAAGCTGCTGCGTATTACACAGTATAAGATTTCGGTCGATGGTGAGCAAGCTTTGAAATGCATCGTCTCCGATTGTGTGCATCGAGGGGTGATTGGGGAAATTTCAGGTAGTTTGTGCAATAGTCTGCTTTTGCCCGTGTACAAAAAAGGCGATAATGCAATTCCTTTTTATTTCATTATTGATGTGCGTGCCATCAATACGATCGTCGCTCCACAATTTCCAATTGTGCCTGATGCACCGACAATATTGACTATGATCCCGGCTTCAGCTACTCATTTTAGTGTCATGGATCGAAAGAACGCTTTCTTTAGTATTCCTATACACAAAGACAGTAGATACTTGTTCGCGTTCACCTTAGGGGGATGTTCGTTTACCTTCACTCGTGCACCGCAAGGTTACACGGAAAGTCCAAACATCTATAGTAGTGCTTTGAAAGAGCAGCTCGACACCCTTGAGTTGCCCTCTACTTGTACACTGCTTCAATATGTTGATGACTTGCTTTTAGCTACTGACTCAGAGAGCGCTTATAAGGAGGGCACTGTGTTGTTACTTATTCACCTGGCTAAACATGGACATAAAGCTTCGCTTAGAAAATGTCAATATTGTTGTCAGGGGGTCGCCTATTTAGGCTGTCTCCTGTCAAAGGAGGGAAGAAGGTTGACGCCTGAAGGATAAAACTAATTTCTAGTATGTCTGTCCCAAATACACAGAAGGAAGTTAGAGCCTTAATAGGTATGGCTTCTTACTGTAGGCAGTGGATCACCAACTTTTCACTAGTGATTAAGCCGATGTTGGCTCTGACGAAGAAGGGCATTTCTTCGCCATTGCCGTGGAACATGGAGCACCAGCGTGTATTTGATTTGCTCAAGACTGAATTGTGCTCGGCGCCGGTTTTGGGCACACCAAATCATGAAAAGGCTGTTGTGTTGTATGTGCATGAATGTGATGGATGTGCTTTGGCTGAATTAACGCAGGAACATGGAGGGAAGAATAGGCTGTGCGGTTACTTTTCTTCCACCCTTGATCCTGTAGCATGCGCTTTGCCAAGATGTTTGCGAGCTGTCGCTGCTGCTGCTGCATCTGTAAAACAAAGTGCGGGAATGGTCCTAGGCCATCCTTTAACCTTAATGGTACCCCACTCTGTAGATGTTCTACTGAGCAGAACTCAAACGCAACACCTCACCTCTGCACGGTTAACGATATATGAATTGATCTTGTTTGCACCACACATACAAATTAAGAGGTGTTGTGTTCTTAATCCGGCTGAACTTGCATTGAGGAAGAGTCACATGACTGCCTTTACACTACCGAACAAGAGACAAAGGCCCTCATTACAAGTCAGGCGGTGGACCATGATGCTGTTAGCACCATGGTCCATGCCGGATTCCGCCATGGTGGATGGCGGAATTACCGCCCCATTCCAAGGTGAGTGGGGCGGTAATTCCCCATTCACCATTTGCCCTTCCCCATTCCCATTTTTGCCCCATAGGGCATAATGGGGATGGGGAAGGCGCTAATTACGGCACCGTAAATTACGGTGCCGTAATTAGCACCAAGGTCACTTAGCGCCTTGGACTTTAACGCCTGCAAAAAGCAGGCGTTAAAGTGTGAATCAGGTGTTAAGGGTTAACGGCGCGACGGCGCAGTTAAACCCTTAACGCCTGACTTGTAATGAGGGCCAAAGGGTAGAATTGATCTGAAAGATACTCCTTTGAACAAACCACAAGCGGAGGTGTTTTGTGACGGCTCCTGCTTCAAACTTCCGGATGGTACATCCACAGCTGCTTATGCAATCACTACATTAAGCACGGACGTGGAAACCAAGAGAATCACACATAACTCTGCACAGGCCGCAGAGATTATAGCACTGACCCGAGCTTGCAAACTTGGCAAAGGGTTTACCCTGAATATATACACTGACAGTCAGTATGCCTTTGGGGTGGTTCACAACTTTGGGAGACTTTGGTCAGAAAGAGGGTTATTGACTTCGCATTGTACAAAAATCCAGCATGGCTCCTTGATAGTACGGCTACTCTCAGCGCTTGCACTCCCTACTCAGTTAGCTATCATAAAATGCGCAGTGCATCAGAAGATTGTAGATGATGTAGGAAAAGGGAACGCTTTTGCTGACCAGATAGCCAAACAGACTGCCAATGATCTCTCTTCAGTCATGTATACTTCAAGGCGTGTCACAAATGCCTGTACTATGGATGAGGGTATTGATTCAGTAAGGGATATCCAAGCCGATGCCACGTTAGAAGAGTCTAAGAAATGGGCTGAGGGCTTCGGAAAACTTGATGACGATGGGTGTTGGGTGGACAGAGTTGAAGGGAAATAGCTACTTCCTGACTCGTACATTATGATGATGGTTGTTATGGCTCATGGTCCCACTCACATATGTGCTTGTAAAATCACAAAAATGTTGCAAAAATTATGGGTAAATGACAAAATCTCTAAAATAGCTGAACGCTTCGTTCAGGAATGCATGATTTGTTTGCAGCATAATGTGGGAAAGGGCACATCAACTCCTAGGGGTAGTTTTGGTCCACCTTCTGTCCCCTTTGAGGTTATACATTTTGATTTTATTGAAATAGAGCGTTGCAACAATCTAATATATGTGTTAGTCGTCATCTGTGCTTTTAGCAAATGGGTTGAGGCTTTTCCTGTTAAAGACGCCACAGCCATGACCACTGCAAAGACTATGTTAAAGGAATACTTCCCGAGATTCGGGTTACCAAGAGTCATCTGATTGGACAATGGTCCACATTTTATCGCTGCTGTAATTCTGTAGATATGTGCGGGATTACAGATCGATAAACGGTTCCATTCGTCCAGGCACGATCATAGGGCTGGATTAATGGAAAGACACCACGGCATCATCAAAAACAAGCTCCCTAAAACGTGTGCTGGCACCAAATTAAAATGGCCGGACGCCTTACTGATCGTGTTATCAATGTGAACAACCCCTCAAACTAAGACTGGGCTCTCTCCCTTTGAGGTGGTAATGGGGAGGCCTGCTAATATTTGGAATTCTCCGAAGTGTCGCTCTTTGCGAAATGTTGAAAATGTACTTCTCTCTGACCATTGTAGCCATTTGACTAAAAACCTGCATTTGATTTATTACCAGGTGCGAGAGGCTCTACCTATACGATACGAGGGTCCCAGTCACAGCATACGACCTGGGGAGTGGATCCTCGTAAAATCCTTTGAGCGATCTTCTTGCCTCGCACCTCGTTGGCCGGGCCCCTTCCAAGTCCTGCTGATCACACAGACTGTGTTGCGGGTGGCAGGCCGGAAGAATTGGATCCACGTGTCACACACCAAGAAGATACCACGCCCAGTGCCATACGATACAGAAGAAGCAGAACCCCTCATCAGTACTGCAACCAATGATCCCGAAGCGGTAAACAGCATCGAGAGTGTGTCGGGGATTCTCACTGAGCCCGTGGGGCCTGGGGAAACAGCCATTTTGCCTCCACACTCTCCAACAGTTTTGTTTCCAGAAGCTGTTCTGGATCTTGCATCCAATTCCACTCCTGATTCGTCGCTTCCAGCGGGAAGTAATGACACATTGTTCTCAGATCACTCAGTACCAGGGATCACAAGGTACGATCTGCGTCTGAGGAAATAGACCTACTGCACGGTTCGGCTGTGCGTTCAGAGAAGAAAAAGTCATCAAGGGCTTGCCTTTTTGGCCAGATCAATTGTTCGTAAGGGGATTCTGTTGTCTAGGTTTTGTGGAAGGACTAAGAAACCACTCGGCCTGGAGGTCGCCAGCTAATAACACTGGTGCATTCATTTGAAGACTACAATGCCTGCAACCACTTCCGCTCGTATGGAAAAGGGAAAATACTGTGTGACCAGCTACAGAAATGAATATTTAAATGTTTGGGCCGCGAAAACGTACTGCTGTCTTGTGATAATGTTATTTGTTTTTATTATAGTCATTGATTTAGGTTTCTGGTATTTAGAAGAAGTACATCCGCTTGATAATATGTTGCTGACTTAAAATGTACCTACTGTTTCTACTCCTTTCGTGCACCTGCACACTCTGTCTCCTAGTGACTCTCAGCACAGACAGAGATATCATAATAATACAATATTACTCATTATGAATGCTACACATGCCATCTTTAACAAATCTAATTGTTGGGTCTGTTCACATTTACCGCTACACGGGGATAAGGGGCTAGGTTGGTATATTCATCCTCTACCTTTGACAACTGCATGCTATGCTTCTCTTAGAGCACTATTCTTTGGCCGTTGGAATGATAGCATCTCAGGGAACTTCGATGGGACTAATTTGAACCAGTTTGAGAAACGTGTTCTGACTCCCTTGGATGCTCGCTCTTTGCAAATAGGAGTAAGCTTAATGTTGCTTCTATTAGGCTTTCCGATAGACTGTCTTGTCCATTTCAATCCTTGATCTCTTTTAAGATGGCTCCCATAGGCAATAAGGATGCCACGCCTCCTTCCTACACTGTCAATCATAGCCCCGATTCAGTTTCTTTCTGCATACAGAGAAATGGTACTCAGTCAATGGGTGATTTTAAAGGTTGCGCCAACATTGCGAATTTGACTGGTGAGGACAGACCTTTGCATGTAGGCGAACATGTCTACTTTGAGGTAATGTAGCATTTCCATGGTTACCCAGGGATTGGCAGGGAACTTGTTACTTAGGAATCCTGTTACCCGGAGTATTCATAGCCAGTACTGTAGAAATGTCGAAGGCTTATGTATGGCGGGACGAGAATGGTGATACTTCAGCACAAGTTCTGGGCAATTTAGCGAAATCCTTTGTGCCATTTTGCGGTCAAATAATGAACTCTGAAGATATCAGGAGACTAGCGAGAGTACTGGAGAGGACCATCAACTGGACCACTGACATACTCTATAATATGACTCTAGAACAGAAAGCAATAAGGTTAGTAGCACTTCAGAACCGGATGGCATTAGATGTCATCCTGGCTGAACGTGTAGGGGTATGTAAATTAGTGGGGTCCGCTTGCTGTGTTTTCGTGCGAGATTCCTCCCCAACTATCTTCAAGGCAATACAGAATCTGCATGTCCTAAATTCAGAAATGCATGTTCCCGAGGGAAACTGGGATCTTAGTGCTTGGTTCTGGGACTTCTTGCGATCTTGGGGATGGAAGCTACTTTCGGTCTTGCTGATCATTTTAGGAATTATGCTGTTTATTTGTTGTTGTATAAAATGTCTTTCTGGTATATGTTCGATGCTAGGGCAATGTTGCTCACAGGCGATGGGTACGTTAGGATGCAAGGCATATGCCCCAGAGAAGAACTCCAATGAATATTTGCTGAAAGAAATCTTAGTAACTGATCTTATGGCAATTGACATCTCCGATAGTGACTCAGGGTGTATGGACATTGAGACTTGCAGTTACTCGTAAAGTGGCTAGAAGTAGTATAGGGCTTGGCTTAGGCCAAAAGGAGGGTTTGTTGAACCGGAAATCATATCATGCCTCCTTTATTGTATATATTGGACTAAGCCCAGTCGTTCTGCGAAGAAATCCACGTTGCAAGGTTCTGACCTTAGATCAATTTAGCCGCCATTTTGGGTTCATCCGCCATTTTGATTCTCACTCCAAAGTCACCCTGTGTTCTAAAATGGTGGACAGTGTTCTTCTGTTTGTAACATGGCTGTCCTGACCTCTGTATATGAGTTAATGCTTAAACTGCCCGTAGGCCAAATGTTAGGGTCATGTAATGAGACCTTGTCCTTCATTAACCTGTGGATAGAGGATTACCTGTGACAACAATATTAATCCATGAACATATATTAAGCACAATACTGTTTGCATGCTAAATGTGAACACTTGTTTGACTACATTTTATAGAATATGAACAAAAGCTTAATGTAGAATCCAAAGACACACTGTTGCTATTGTAACCTATTGGAGTATGTATTAAGGATAATCCATAAATGTATAGATGCATAAATTAGGAGCGAACTCGGCATGAGCCCCTAGCCCGAGAAATGGTTAACCTGCATATGTGCTGGACATCACGTTTAGAGTTGTATAAAAGGTACGATCATTCTGATATACAGCCCCACTCACTTCACACACCGAACAGGGCTGGTATTCGCTGTGTTGTACTGAGGGCCTGATAGCTATCTGTTGCTTTGTCCTTTGAAAACTGTTCAGTTACTTTGAATAAAGATCTGTGTATCTTTATAGCCCGCGTTTGGTGTATTTCCTTTTGAGGGTACTCAGCCTCAATATTTTCTTTTGCTTTTACACTACAGAGCCACACAGTGGCAACATATGGCTGAGCCAATGTTCATGGAGACATGCGCAAAATAAGTCATAGTACACCACACCAATAATGTAGAAGAAAGAAATGTATTCAAAATTAAACAAAATGACAAAAAGAAAACCACACATGCAAATGAAGAAATAATGAATGCAATCTGAAAAAGAAAGAAAAATCCAAGGAAAAATGAAAAACCCAGACATGAAAAAAGAAGAGTGGTCCATTGCCAAAGTCCATAGAAATTCATCCAAAAATGAAAAGCATGAAAAAGCATTACTCCATGGGATGTAGAAAAAAAAGAGTATTTACATGTCCAGAACTATTTACAATGAAAGTCTGAAGGGTCCATGATCCCAAACCAAAAGGAAACCTACCTAAAACCCTATGAAAAATATAACTATATACAAAAAGTGGAGCAAAGTCTGTGGACTCCAAATAATAATAAAAAACAAATAAAACCTAAACCTAAATAACTTTATACAAAGCCGGCGGGCCAGTCCCACGGCTCATTTAGCGATGTTCCGGGCCAGGGCATCATCGATCTCCACGTCGATAATCCGGAGGCGGCCTATTCCCTGGCCTTGAGGTCTCCCAGGGATGCAGCCATGGAATCCCTCGACTCCCTGCGAGTTTCCCTCCACCCGCATGGTACATGGAGTTCTCTGCTGTGACCATCCTGAGCCGTGCCCTCTCTGCCCGCCGCCTCTCTGCATCTACTTGCTGGCCCAACAACTGGCACACAGAAGACTCTCCCAGTCCGGGGTCCTCCTGACCCTCGGCCGATGCCTGCCCCTGGGATTTTGATGGCTCCGAGCCATGATGCCTCCCATGCTGAGTCTGCTGCTGCCTCCGACGCAACTGCCTCTGCCACCACGACGGCCTCCAGGCTGATGGAATCCCACAGTGCCGTTGTGCACGTGCCCTGCCTGATGATGCCGGCACATTCTCCATCTGCTGGGGTCCAGTTGGTGGGGTGGCCACCCCTGCTGGACCTCTGACTCCCGACTGTGGCAGGGATGGGATCTCCACCAGGCTGGCTGCGTTGGTTGGGGCAGGTCCACAGGGGGCCCTGGTGGCATCTGGGCTGGAAGACTGCACAGAGAACGACTGGCGTATAGTGTGCACAGAGGAGTAGAGGGCTGCATGACTGGCCAACACATAGAGTAAACTCCCGACCATGATCCCTCCCAACTGGGCCACGTTGCCACACAGCACAGCGTCATCATGTGGTTGATCAGAGGGTAGGCACTGTCCCCTGGGGAGGTGATAATGGTTGTCACTAGTTGGGTTTGTGTATTTGTCTGTGTGACATGCATGCATGTGCACAGGCATTTGTACTAACCTATGAGCCATGTGTCACCATGCTTCCCAGCTTCAAGGGCCCGGATCAGGGCGGACATTCTGTATATGAAACTGTCATGGGTGGACCGTGGATAGTTTGTATGGGCAGAGGTGATGATTTCCTTGGCATTGCATACAACCTGCACGTTGATGCAATGCTAGTGCTTGCGGTTGCAGTAGAAGTTCTCAGTGGCCCTAGGTGGATGTAGGGCCGCATGGGTGCTATCTATGGCACCAAGCACTTTGGGGAAGTGTGCCACCTTGTAAAAGTCCTGGACAACGGCCTGCCTTTGTGCAGGAGTTCTGGGCATGTATATGTGCCTGCGGACTGAGGGACGCGCAGTGATGATTTCCAACACCAGGTGTAGGCCTACGTGACTGCGTGGGCTGTGAGACACCCCCAACTATGGCAGTTGTCTGCTGAAATGACCCAGTGGCCAAAAATGCAGGACATTGAGCACCTTTTCCAAGGGGCTCAGTGCTTTGGAGCACAAGGTGGGTGATGTAAGGTCATCCTCCCACTCAGTGACCAGGTCTAGGATGATATGAGGTGGAAACCTATACCTGCCATAGACCTGGTCATCAGGCATTCCAAAAAGGCTGGTCCTGGGCAAAAAAATGCAGAGCCTGGCTATTCTCCTCATCCTGCGGTGTCCCACGATCAGTGCTGCTAGAAATGGGACATTCATGTAGCTGTATATATGTGTTTGTTGTTTGCGCGCACTTTTATACTGCGCCAGACGCTTCCACCATACATTTGTGTGGCAGACGTGTTTATGCCTGTGCATGTCTTTTGGCGTGTGTGTGTTTCCCCTATTCGATTCAATGAATATATGTAGTTCGCGAACGTGTGGGCGTTCCGTGTATTTCCCAGCACTACTTCCCCAGTTACGCAGTCATTTTCCCGCTTTTTTCCCCATTCCACGTGTTCCGCCCCCTTTTTGGTGTGTGCGCTACACATTGTGGCATTCATTGCGTGCATCGTGCACGGCGTTCAAGTGACGTGTGTGCCCCTGTGCGCCACGCACGATTTTGGCACACATCCCGGAAAAAACACGCGCAGGGCCTTTCATGAATCGCACGCATGTTTTTCATGCCAGCTTGCTCCACACATTTCGGCGCACATTTATTCCATGAATCAGCCCTAGAGTTTTCTAAGCTATTTAGCCATGCTGTGGTTTGTTGACACATGGATATTGTCATACCGTGCACGTCCAGTTTGTCTCTGGAGTAAATTTGCACTACTAGTAGCATTTTTTTTTTCAGCATTGCTTCATTGAATTGTGCGCAGCTTCCAAGAGTTGGCATCAAAGACATACAGTTTACATTTGTGTGTGCTAATTGTTCCATGACATCAGTAGCACATGTGTTATGGCAGTATAGCTCATGGATGTGGCTGGTATTTAATATAGACTGTGCTTCCTTAGATAGTACACCATTCTGAATACTCTTCAAATTGTTGGCGTAGCTGAGGTCTGCAGACTGACACATTTTTTCAGTTAGTTCTTTGTATTGGAAATGTTGCCAAAGATTTACATTTCCTATGCTGCCTAGAGTTTTATGGCAGTTTGTGTCCTAAGGTTTTCAAAAATAGGTCCATCTTTTACTGGTGTTAATTGAAGATCTCCGAAAACAATAACATGGTTTCATCCAAAGAGTTCTTCATAGTCTGTTTTAAGGACCTCTTGCAATCTGAGGTGAATCAAAGGCAATATTAGGTTGGAGATCATCCTCCCTTCCTCTGTTAGCAACATATTTATTTGTTTAAAAACTCTGCATAGCTCCATAGCAGCTTCTGCTGAAAGTTTGTAGTAGTCTAATTTGATTTGGAGTTCTACTGGAAGGAGTAGCAATCAGTGTGAAGTGACACCACCTATGTTGTAGGCAGTTGAACCTGTGGGGGCAGTAACAACAGCTGAAAGTTTGTTGTTTTCAATTGTTGGAAGAACTTGATGATGTTTTTATAAAGAATGTTTTGCCTGAGCCAGCTTGACCCTTACCTACAGCAGTAAAGGTTTATAATCTTGACAGGTACAAGATTTGATTTCATGCTGCACGCCATATTCAGTTTGTTTAGTTACATCTAGGAAAAGGCTACACTGTTTATTGTTTAATTGTGATTTCAGTATAGCAAAGTCTTCTGTAGATTGCTCATACTGACACATGGAGCCTCATTTCGAGTCCGGCGGTAGCCGTGCCAGAAAAACGGCATGCTGCTGCCAGACCGGTAATACCATTCTGCCTCTGTGATTACCAGAATCACCGGGGCATTAAAACCCTGGTGACCCGGTAATTCCGGAGGCAGAATTCTGTAAATCCCCATTCCCATGGAGTCCTTTTGGGGATGGGCACCATGGAAACACTGGTTCCATCTATGACGGAGCCAGTGTTTCCATGTCTACCTGCAGGTGGGTGGTGTTACTTCTGCCAGGTCAGACCTGGCAGGAGTGACTGCTCCCGCCTGCAGGACTCGGAATCAGCTGACCGGAAACAACAGTGGCGGCTGATTCACCGCCACTGTTGTTTCCGGATCGGCTGACTCATAATGAGGCCCATGGCGTTTTCTACTTCAGTCATGGCTAATTCTGCCTCATTTGCTATGAGTGTCTGTCCAAGTGGTTCTTGGCTACCTGTTAGGGAAGGTTGACTGCTGTCAGGCGTGTCTAAATTTAGTTGTGCCTGGAGTTCTTCTTCTTGTTGGAGTTCATTGTCCAACATGGTTTTTTACGGCGTAACATTTATCAGGGTAATTCATAGAATTTCGCAGAAAAGTGTCGCAAGCGGCTGGCGCAGAGTGTCCGCGTGCAACTGTCTGCGCCAGGCGCGTGCGCCAAAACCGATTTCCACGCACAGCGTATTCATGGATTTTAGGCTCCCAAACCAGCCGTGGCGCAGAGTATCGCAGCGACCCTGCAGCAGCTCCAGTAACGCCCCCAAGAACGCCCTCGCGCAAGGAAAAGCCATCAAAATCGCTAAATCATCGCAAAGGGCTGCGCTAACCCTGGACCAGTTGATAGGGCTGCCAAACAAGGAACGCAAAGCGGTTAACGTGCATATCAGGGGTACGCGGGAAGTTTTACATGCGATTAGCCAGGGTACGTGTATGACAGGGGTACGCGTGAAGTTAAACACACGATTAGCCAGGGTACGTGTATTACAGGGGTACGCGGGAATTTTCACATGCGATTTGGCTGGGTACGTGTATGACAGGGGTACGCGTGAAGTTTTACACGCGATTAGCCAGGGTACTTGTATTACAGAGGTGCGCGGGAATAATCACACGCGATTTGGCTGGGTACGTGTATTAAAGGGGTGCGCAGGAATTATCACACGTGATTTGGCTGGGTACGTGTATTACAGGGGTGTGCGGGAATAATCACACGCGATTAGGCTGGGTGGGTCCTCACAAGTGCACCCTGTACACCCTCCACGGCCCCTGAAGGCAGCCCACAAAACAGGGGACTACCCTGCACACCTGCTCATGTCTCCCACCACCCCCACCCCCCCAGCAGTGTGGGGCACCCTCCACCAGGCCCCCACCCATTTCTCCCACCACCCCCACCCCCAGCCACCATGGGCAGCCTCCACCAGGCCCCCACTCATGTCTCCCACCACCCCCACCCCCCCAGCAGTGCAGGGGCAGCCTCCACCAGGTCCCCACCCATGTATACCACCACCCCCACCCCCTAGCCACCATGGGCATCCCCCACCAGGCCCCCACCCATGTCTCCCACCACCCCCACCCCCCAGCCACCATGGGCAGCCTCCACCAGGCCCCCACTCATGTCTCCCACCACCCCCACCCCCTCAGCAGTGCAGGGGCATCCCCCACCAGGCCCCCACCCATGTCTCCCACCACCCCCACTCCCCAGCCACCATGGGCAGCCTCCACCAGGTCTCCACTCATGTCTCCCACCCCTCCCCACCCCCCCAGCAGTGCAGGGGCAGCCTCCACCAGGCCCCCACCCATGTCTCCCACCACCCCCACCCCCCAGCCACCATGGGCAGCCTCCACCAGGCCCCCACTCATGTCTCCCACCACCCCCACCCCCCAGCAGTGCAGGGGCAGCACCACCAGGCCCCCACTCATGACCAACTCATGTCTCCCACCACCCCCACTCCCCCAGCCACCATGGGCATCCCCCACCAGGCCGCCACTCATGTCTCCCACCACCCCCACCCCCCAGCCACCATGGGCAGCCTCCACCAGGCCCCCACTCATGTCTCCCACCACCCCCATCCCCCAGCAGTGCAGGGGCATCCCCCACCAGGCCACCACCCATGTCTCCCACCACCCGCACCCCCCAAACACCATGGGCAGCCTCCAACAGGCCCCCACTCATGTCTCCCACCACCCCCACCTCCCCAGCCACCATGGGCATCCCCCACCAGGCCCTAACTCATGTCTCCCACCCACCCCCACCCCCCAGCCACCATGGGCAGCCCCCACCAGGCCCTAACTCATGTCTCCCACCCACCCCCACCCCCCAGCCACCATGGGCAGCCCCCACCAGGCCCCACTCATGTCTCCCACCACCCCCACCCCCCAGCCACCATGGGCATCCCCCACCAGGCCCCCACCCATGTCTCCCACCACCCCCTCCCCCCAGCCACCATGGGCAGCCCCACCAGGCCCCACCCATGTCTCCCACCACCCCCACCCCCCAGCCACCATGGGCATCCCCCACTAGGCCCCCACCCATGTCTTCCACCACCCCCACCCCCCAGCCACCATGGGCAGCCTCCACCAGGCCCCCACTCATGTCTCCCACCACCCCCACTACCCCAGCAGTGCAGGGGCATCCCCCACCAGGCCACCACCCATGTCTCCCACCACCCCCACACCCCAGCCACCATGGGCAGCCCCCACCAGGCCCCCACCCATGTCTCCCACCACCCCCACCCCCCAGCCACCATGGGAATCCCCCACCAGGCCCCAACTCATGTCTCCCACCACCCCCACCCCCCAGCCACCATGGGCAGCCCCCACCAGGCCCCCACCCATGTCTTCCACCACCCCCACCCCCCAGCCACCATGGGCAGCCTCCACCAGGCCCCCACTCATGTCTCCCACCACCCCCACCCCCCCAGCAGTGCAGGGGCAGCCTCCACCAGGCCCCCACCCATGTCTTCCACCACCCCCACCCCCCAGCCACCATGGGCAGCCTCCACCAGGCCCCCACTCATGTCTCCCACCACCCCCACCCCCCAGCAGTGCAGGGGCAGCCTCGACCAGGCCCCCACCCATGTCTCCCACCACCCCCACCCCCCAGCCACCATGGGCAGCCCCCAACAGGCCCCCACCCATGTCTCCCACCACCCCCACCCCCCAGCCACCATGGGCATCCCCCACCAGGCCCCCACCCATGTCTCCCACCACCCCACCCCCCAGCCACCATGGGCAGCCTCCACCAGGCCCCCACCCATGTCTCCCACCACCCCCACCCCCCAGCCACCATGGGCATCCCCCACCAGGCCCCCACCCATGTCTCCCACCACCCCCACCCCCCAGCCACCATGGGCAGCCTCCACCAGGCCCCCACTCATGTCTCCCACCACCCCCACCCCCTCAGCCACCATGGGCAGCCCCCACCAGGCTCCCACCCATGTCCCCCTGCCCACAGGCCCTGACAATCCTCAAGCATGGGCCTCATGGCCAGCCACCACAGCCCAAAGAAACAACCAAGTATTACATGCACCCATGATACTACTCCAATGGAAACAATGTAAATCAACACATGTGTCTCACACACACACAATGGTTGCAAGTGAACCTGAAAACCCATATCATGACATGCATGAAAACAATGAGATGAAACCACACATTGAAGAATTAAAAAATCCAAATAATGTATTAATAACAACAGTAATGGCAATCAAAATGAAACAAAATACACAAGTAAAAAAAAAAAAAAATTAAGCTGGCTGTCCCTTTTCAAATTAAAATCAATAAATGATAATCCTAAAAAATGTCTTCCAAAGTTCAAGTCCATAAAAAGGAAATGAAGGGAAAAAAGAAAATGAAAACCATTGCTCCATGGAAAAAAATATCCATAGTAAAAACAATATCCAAATCCAAAGTCCAACTATGTACAAAGTATTCAGGGTCCATCATCCCAACAGAAGAAATGAAACCTACCAAAAAACCTACCTAAAATGGAAATATATACAAAAGGTGGAGCAGTGTCCGTCGACTCCAAATAAAAATAAACTATAAAGGAAACCTATCACTAAATAAATATATACAATGGCGGCGGGCCAGTCCAGCGGCTCACTTAGTGGTGTTCCGGGCCAGGGCATCATCGAACTCCTCGTCTATGTCCCGGAGGCGGTCCTGTTCCATGGCCCCGAGGGTCCGCAGGGACGCCGACATGTTCACCTCCAACTCCCTGCGGATTGCCTCGAGGCACTCGGCCCGCCTCAGGGCCCTCTGCATGGAGTTCTCCGCCCTGACCATCGTGAGCCGGGCCTCTTCCTCCCGCTGCCGCTCCGCATCTATGGTGTGGCCCAACCGCTGCCACACGGAAGACACTTCCCGTCCAGGGTCCTCCTGCCCTCCGGCCGATGCCTGCCCCTCCGATGTTGAAGGCCCCGAGCTATCGTGGCTCCCACCTACAGCCTCCTGCTGCTGCAGCTGCTGCTGTCCATGTGCCATGTCTGATGGTGCCTGCACATCCTCCTCCAGCTGGGGTGCAGTCGTTGATGTGGCCACCCCTGCTGGACGTCCGACTCCCGACTGTGGCAGGGATCTGTTGTCCACCAGCCTGGCCGCATGGTCGGAGGCAGCTCCACAGGGCACCCAGGTGACACATGGGTGGGAAGATGGCATGGAGGACGACTGGGGCATAGGGGGTTCCGTGGAGGAGGGGGTCGGAACAAGGTCCAGGAAACGGAGGAACCCAACCCTGGTGAGCTGTCCCAGTGGGTCAACGCAGTCAACGAGCCATGCAAGAAGACGTGCAGACTCATCATGAAAAGACTGCAGGTCCAGCAGGGGTGGTCACAGCAACAGCACCCCTGGCTGATGTGCAGGCAGCAAATGGCAGGGCACGTGGGCAGCAGGCAGTCAGGCAGCAGCAGATGGCAGGTGGGAGCGTGCTCAGGGCGCTCGGGGGCATTAATTCGGCCTTCTGGGCAGGAGCGTGGTCTTCCGTGTGTGAACGCGTGGCCAGCTTGATACGGAGTGATTTTGCACGTGAAAATCCAGCACGTCTGCGTGTAATTCGAGGAAAGGCCCTTAGCGCGTAAGCGCGTCAGCACACGTCTGTACATTCATTGGCCCAAAGGCCACCAGCGTATGCGGGTCTATGAAGTCACGTGCACGTTGAATTTGGCACACGTTTGAAATGTTGCGTGTTAAAAAAATGAAAGACACGTCCGAGTGTCAAAGCGTGTAATTGGTGGAAATAGCGCGTACACGCGGAAGTGACAAAGCGTGTAATTGGTGGAAAGGGCGCGTACACGCGAAAGTGACAAAGCGTGTAAATGGTGGAAATAGCGCGTACATGCAGAAGTGTCAAAGCGTGTAATTGGTGGAAATAGCGCGTACACGCGGAAGTGACAAAGCGTGTAATTGGTGGAAAGGGCGCGTACACGCGAAAGTGACAAAGCGTGTAAATGGTGGAAATAGCGCGTACATGCAGAAGTGTCAAAGCGTGTAATTGGTGGAAATAGCGCGTACACGCGGAAGTGACAAAGCGTGTAATTGGTGGAAAGGGCGCATACACGCGAAAGTGACAAAGCGTGTAAATGGTGGAAATAGCGCGTACATGCAGAAGTGACAAAGCGTGTAATTGGTGGAAATAGCACGTACACGCGGAAGTGACAAAGTGTGTAATTGGTGGAAAGGGCGTGTACACGCGAAAGTGACAAGGCGTGTAAATGGTGGAAATAGCGCGTACACGCGGAAGTGACAAAGCGTGTAATTGGTGGAAATAGCGCGTACACGCGAAAGTGACAAAGCGTGTAATTGGTGGAAATGGCCCTAGCACGTACATGCGGAAGTGACGCTGGACGTGTGGGCCTGCATAAAAGGTACGTGTAGAACACCATTTCCTTGTACGTGCTTTTCGTGGAGAGCGAGTGGGTGAAATCTGTACTTCTTGTCGGTTCACACGCGATTTACTTCACGGCGTTTCAAGTTCGTACTCCCTGTTACCTCTGACAGCTTTTTCTCTTTTTTCTCTTTTTCTGGTTTTCCTGGGCCTGTTCCCTCAAACAGTGTTCCCTTCTACTGTTGTCCTGTCTCCTCGGACAGCGTACAATTCTTCTTTTGGCGTGGGTGTTGCCAACCAAACGCGCTTCTTTTTCACGCTCTTTTTCCTGGCAGACGGTGAGTCACGCACGTATCTAACATCTGTGCTTGCCCCGTGTGTAGCCTACCCCTTCAGAGGTCATTCTAGGCTGCGTGTGACATGCATACGTTCATTCTTGTGTTACTGGGTGCCACAGCGTAGTGCAGGTTTTTTTTTTCCGCACACGTGGTCTAGGAGGGGTTGCGTGCACGTCATCTCCCTTTTTTGGGCTTCCTGTGCGTTGCGTGACCCGTCATCTTTCCCCAGGGGTCACATTCAGCCTTGCTAGAGCACTAGGGTACAATTACCATCTGGTACCCAACCCCTTTGACCCCCAATTGCCCAGGACAATAGTTTACAGCCACTCCCATACACACATTGACATCAGTGCCATGGTTGGGAGGCGAGGAATCCGTAAGGGTGGCAAAGGTGGACGAGCCACAAGTGGTGGCCGTGGTGGATCTGGTAGGGGACGTGGTCGTTACTTGCAAGGTGACCCTGTCCCCCCATGTGTGGAGGACCAGTCAAGGGCACCCATAATCCCCCCCCCTGGTTGAGGCTGATGTGGCTAACACCATCCATGCTCAGCCCTTGTTGGACCAGCCCATTGTGGCACCAGACCTGGCTGACTCCACGGCTGACTTCCAGGTCAGCAGGCCTATGACACGTGCGCTGGTGCACGTTGATGTCATCAGGCCACGTGGATCAGGGGCAGCAAGGTCATCTGCTGCCCCAAGTAGGCAGGGTGGAGAGGCTCCATACATCCCAGCTCTCACACACCCAGCCAGGACAGTGTCGGTCCTAGTCCATCCTGCTGACATTCCCCCTGACACCATTACACTTGAGCCAATGCCTGCACCAACTCCCGTGCTGAGTGTGCAATCCCACACTCCTGATACAGAGTCCACCAGGGCTCCTGCCCCTAGTGTCCAGAGCGGCGCAGGACACTCAGGATCACCACCACCTTCCAAGCGGAAGAGGAAGAGTGCTCGTCCGGCACATGCTGATGCCCCAGACACGGCTACACAGTCCGGCCCGTCGAGGAAGCCCAGCTTCACGGATGCCGAACTGAATGCACTTGTCGAGTATGTGTCCGCACATGATAACGAGATGGTCATTGTTGTAGGATCCAAGACCACACCTGCACAACGCCAGGCACACTGGCAGACCGTTGCGGACATCGTAAGTGCCCTTGGAATCGTGAGGCGCACAGCCAATGATTGCTATAAGCGCTGGAATGACCTAAAGCGCAGGACAAAGAATAAGCTGGCTTCAAGTCATGCCGCAACTCTAGTGACTGGAGGTGGGTCTCCAGTAGAAGACATGGAACTCACTCCACATGAGTCAGTCGCTGGGAACTACGTCACGGAGGAACAGATCCAAGGCGTGGGAGATCTGCCTGATTATGAGGCATTGTCCGGTGAGTGCACATGCATGTGTGTGTCATCCATGTGCATGGTGTGTGTGTGAGGGCTTCTGTTTGTGTGCCAGGTGAGGGTGTGTGCGCCTGAGTCGTTTGGGTCACCCATGTGCTTCATGCAATACATTCTGCGCAGCAGCATTTGGCCATAGCAGTATCCCTTCTGCCAACAGTAGACAACTAGCCCAACAGCACGCCAGTTGCCCTTGAAGTGTCACCTTGCCACAACATTGTTGCTTATTTTTATCTGTTTATTCAGGCAGATTGTTTGCATTCCACCACTTTTACTAGGCATTTCTCAGTCCTCTAGTCACATGTCTGACATGGCTATGGTAAAGTGGAGTGACCTGGATATCATTTGTTCACACATGTCCCTGTGCAATTGGACCATTTTGGACTGGCAGCTCCAGGTGAAAAATCAGACCTGTTTGAATTAGAAAAGCTATTACATGATGGAACTGGACTGAATGAATAAGTGCTGCCCTCCTCTCCATCTGCACTCAATAGCAATGGTACATGCCATCTGTGTGATGGCATGTGTATTTCACCTGGCAATCACAGGACAATGTGTGATGCCACTGCCAGGCAGCATGCAGAAAATGTGTTCATCTTCCATCTTGGTGTTATCAGTGTGTGCCATTTGCCTGCCCTTCATACGCAGTGAGGGTGCATGCATGGGAGGGTTTTAGGACATGTGTCAATCAAGTACTGGTTCTGTTGCTTCTCAGCCCTCATTGTGTGCCATGGTGCTAATGCCTGTTTCCATTTGTTTGCTTTTATGTCTTTGCAGGGGAAGACGCACCTGATACTGCTGGGGTTGTGGAGATGGTGCAGACCCAGGAGGGGTCCGAGGGCCGACCGACCACCAGTGAGGGACGTGGTGTGGTGGTGGGTGAGAACCCACAACTGCTGCAGGTTTTGCTCTCAAGGGGTGTCTCTGGCTGCACCTCCCCCGAGCTGTACTCAGGTGTTGATTCGGATGATGAGACCTACGTGCCGTCGCAGGTGAGTGTTCCTGGGAGGGATTCTGTTCTGTCCCACCCACCTGCACCAGGGTCAGAACCCTCAATGGGGATGTCAGTGTTGGCAGCTACGCCTTTGGTGGTTACGGATGCAGGGTCACACTCCGTGACATCTAATCCTGTTCCTGGGCCAGCAGATCAGAGGGGGAATGCAGTCCTGCAACCTCAGGCAGTGCCGGCACAGCAAGGCGCAGTTCGCCTTGCCCCAGACAGGTGTGGTGCCCGCCGACGTGGTGGCCGTACGCCACCTGGCAATACCGCATGGGAGCAATCCATTTACGGTATGGCAACCCAACAGGCAGCATCATCAGAGATGATGGCTCAGGCCATGGCTATGGTGGCCACTTCCATTGTCCCCCCCGAAAGGCTGATGGAGCGACTACAGCAGGCAACCGACTCCATCTGCCAGTCACACAGGGAGGACATGTTGGCGTCCAACAGGGACAGGCGGGCGGCACTGGCGACTCTGCAGGAAGCCATCTCCATAGAGTCCAGGGCCACAGGGAAGCCCTGAGGCTGGAGCTCCTTCACCTCAGGACGACTCTTGTTGAGCTTGATGCTTCAACAAACCGAAGGACAGAACAGCAGCTGGAGCGTCTCACCCGTACGCTCTCAGCTGAGAGGCAGGCAACTAGGGCGGAGGTCCGGGCATCCCGTGAGTTGTTGCATGGGGACCTCCGCACACTCATCCTCCAGAACGAGACCTACCACACCCGCATGCTTGCAGGCATGGAGGAACAGACTAGGGCCTTGCATGGGCTGCCTCCCATAGTGCAACCACCTCCGGATGCAGCTGCACAGGGTGATAATAGCGACATCAGTGATACTCCCACAATAGGGTAGCCGTGTGGGCCATGAGCCCATGGAGGTGTTTTTTTTTCCGCAAGATCCACACAGGTGGGTTTTGGTGTGAACCCTGTCCTCGGACCTCCTGGGTGGCCTCCACAACCCCCCCGGGCCCATTAATGGCCATTTTTGATTTTTTTTTTTATCTTTATTTTTATTTTTTTTGGGACAATGTGTTGCCTTCTGTGGCTCCAGTGGGCATACGCTGCATTGTGGCTGGGCACATGCAGGCTTGTCATGTATTTGGTTCCGATGCTTGGGTTTTTGTCACACACACCCCTCCTGATTCCCGTTTCCATGGGCTTGCAAAGGGTGTGCCCAAGTGACATTGTCGTACATGGTGACATTGGACTCCCACTACATATGTGGGTAGTCTAGTCAATACTGCGTATACATTCCTAGTGCATATTGCTGTTGTGTTGTACACTGCATGTTGCATTGATGTGTAACTCATCATCCGTGTCTACCTCCTAATTTGCAGGTCCTTTCCTCATGTCTACACAAGGCCCTCTACTTTGGAGATGGGGTCCATGTTGGCAGCAGTGCACCTACAACTCTACATGGTGGCAACACTGTGCAGTTGGAAGTGGTGGGAGTGCAGGCATTTCCAGGTGGTGAGACTACTAATTCCTTACATTCGTAATGTCATGTTAATGGTAGTTTTGAGGGTCAGTAGCTGATAAGTGTTATTGCTAAATACCTGCTCAAGTGTGTTGTTGGTCCTGCATTACTGTGAGCATTTCAGGTGTCGCGAGTTTCAATTAGGGACACTGTACATTGTGACACATGCGTCATGTTGTGGGGATTACTTTGTTTACCTGCACATAGCATGACATGGCACAGTGTGTCGTGTGGCGGTGCTGGGGATGGGTTGGGTGACATGGCACTGTCCTCATGTTGCATTTTGCAAGTGGGTATTCATTTTAGCTGCATGAATGTGTTTTTTCACAAAACTGCATTGGTGGTGTCTGTGTAGGTAGGGATGCACACATTGTAACACTTCCAGGTGAACAATCTCAGGCTGATATGGTTTTGAAGGTTGATTCTCCAGACATTCAGGATCAGTGTCAGGTTGAGTCATCATTGATTGTCAGATGCTATGTGCCAGGGCAGTGTGCACTCCACAGGGGTGTGATTTCTATGTGAAGTAATTAGCCACTAGCTGTGTACAGGCTGCCTCCCCCCATGCCCTTTACCCTCCCATGCGCAGCGGCCGTGCATGTGGTTGGGGATGTGGGGCCACCACCATGTCCACGGCCAGGCCCCGGCGTGTTGCAACGTTGTGCAGGACATATGCTGCTACTATGATCCTGCACACTACTGGGGGAGCGTATAACAGCTGCCCGCCAGAACGGTCAAGGGAGCGAAAGCGTGACTTAAGCACTCCGAAATGTGCGCTCCACTATGCCCCGGGTTGCAATGTGGGCTGTGTTATATCTTACCTCGGGTGGCGTGGTGGGGTTCCAAATTGGCGTCATCATGTGGGGGCTGAGAGGGTAGGCACTGTCCCCTGTGGAGGTGGTGATTGGTATCATTGGTGGGGTTGTGACCTTGCTCAGTATCTGACATGCATGCATGTGCAGTGGCATTCATACTTACCAAGCAGCCATGTGTCGCCATGCCGCCCAGCTTCTAGGTCCCGGCTTAGGGTAGACATTCGGTAAATGAAGCTGTCGTGGGTGGACCCGGGATAGTTGGCATATACTGAGGTGATGATTCCCTTGGCATTACATACTACCTGCACGTTGATGGAATGCCAGTGCTTGCGGTTCCTTTAGATGTGCTCAGATGCCCTGGGGGGACGTAGACCCACATGGGTGCAGTCAATGGCACCTAGCACTTTGGGGAATCGTGCCACACCGTAAAAATCCAGGGCGGCAGCATGCCTTTCTGCAGGTGTTCTGGGCAGGTATATGTGCCTGCGGACTGATGGGCGTGCAGTGATGATGTTCAAGACCTGGTGTAGGCAGCGTGACTGCGTGGCCTGTGACACCCCACCCACTATGGCACTTGTCTGCTGAAATGATCCAGTGGCTAAGAAGTGCAGTACATTGAGGACCTTCTCCAGGGGCTGAGTGCTTGGGAGCACAGGGTGGGTGATGTGAGGTCATCCTCCCACTCACTCACCAGGTCCAGTATTATGTGTGGTGGAAACCTGTACCTCCCATACACCTGGTCATCAGGCATCCCGAAAAGGCTGGTTCTGGGTGTGAATATTCTGGCCCTGACTATCCTCCTCCTCCTCCTTTGGTAGCCCACGGCCACTGCTGCTAGGAACGGTATATTCATCCTGGCGTCTGAGCTTGTTATTTTTTTTGCGCGCAAATTTATGCGTCGCGGATCGACGTATGCCTGCTTCCTACTGGCGTACGTGTTTCTTTGCGCGTGTTGTAGGCGAGCGTGTGAAACTTCCCGCGCACCCCTGAAATCCAGTACCCAGGCCAATAGCGTGTGGAAATTCCCGCGCACCCCGGTATACACGTGCACTGATGTACTCGCGTGTGAAACTTCCCACGCACCCCTGAAATCCAGTACCCAGGCCAATAGCATGTGGAAATTCCCGTGCACCCCGGTATACACGTGCGCTGATGTACTCGCGTGTGTAAGTGCCCGTGCACCCCTGAAATACACGTACATAGTCCAATCGCGTGTACGTGCACTTTTGTCCAATTACACGCGATGACACTCTGACGTGCAGTCTTTCCACGTGTGCTCCGTCATCACGTGCTATGAGGGAAACACCCGTGCGGGTCACATCACAGACGTGCTTACGCGCTGAGGGCCTTTGGTTCAATAGAATTGCGTATGCGTGCTGACGCGCTTACGCGCTAAGGGCCTTTCCTCGAATTTCACGCTGACGTGCAGGATTTTCACGTGCCAAATCACTCCATATCAAGCTGGCCCCGCGAAAACACACGGAAGACCACGCTCCTGCCCAGAAGGCCGAATTACTGTCCCCCAGTGCCCCGAGCAGACTCCCACATGCCATCTGCTGCTGCTGCCTGCCTGCCTGCCTGCTGCTACCGTGCCCTGCCATTTGGTGCCTGCACATCAGCCATCTGCAGGGGTCCAGTTGCTGTGTCCACCCCCGCTGGAACAGAAGACTCCCGTCTGGGATAACATCGCTCCACAGCCCAGCCCCAGGACCCAGTTGCCCACCCACTCCTGCCTCTGAGGTTGCCATGTCGGGCACTTCCACATCTGGCACCAGTGGCAACCCCAGGCCAGAGGGGCAGAGGGGCACCAGCTTAACTGCCACCGAAGTTGGTGTCCTGGTGGAGCATGTCCTGGGGCAGTATGATGCCCTCTTTGGATCGTCCCGCGCCATCAAGGAAGGACGGGAGAGGATCTGGGCTGACTGTGTGGTTGCCATCAACGCGGAGGGGGTGGCAACCCACGACGTCCAGAAGATCAAGAAGCGCTGGGAGGACTTGAGGTTCAGGACCCTCGTGAAGGCCCGGCGCCTCGTGGAGGGGGCCGGGGCCGCATGAGTTCCATCCAGATGAGGGTCCTGGAACGCGTACGCCCAGCGCTCCACGCCCAGATCCTTGAGAGGGAGACCCATCTGGAGTTCAGCGGTAAGTGTCCAAGCATTGCTGTGTGAGACAGGGCATGTTGCGGTGTGCTGGTTGTCTGATACTTGCCTGTATGTGTGACATAGGCCATGTATGCATGTATGTGTGCAGGGACATCATGGTAATGCATGTTCGACCAGTGATGTGTGAACCACATGGTTGTTGCATGTGTTTAAATACGAAATGGGGAGCCCCATGCAGATTTTACACATGAGAGCATGCCAGTCTCTGTTCCTGGACATGGGTGGGGGTGAGGGATGGGTGCTGATGCCAGGTACGTATATATGGTAGCCATGTCTGTGTGCCTGACCTGCGTGTCTGTGACTTGTGAATGCCATGGATGCATGACACATGTGTGTGACAATGCACAGATTCACTGATGCAGCCTAGTTACCCTTGTATCCGCTGTGTTTGGGGTGTATGAGGCCAGATGGATGTGACTGAGGTGAAGTGTGTGCATGTGATAGGCATGACCCATGTGAGTTCCATACCATTGTATGTTTCAAGAGTCCATTGGACATGTATGGAAATGTCCATGGCATGCACCATGCCTGTTACTGTGTCTGTTTTGCCTGGACTGACCCATGTGTTGTGGAGGGACATGATGGAAGTGTACTTTGACAGTGGTACTCATCTGCTATTGCTTCCTGTCTAGGGGACCATTGAACAGTACCCTGATGCTTGTGTTCTATGTCTCCCTCTATGCAGCGGCTAGTGAAGAAGAGGGCGGATACGGCGCTGTGGATCAAGGCGGCGGGGATGCCGCCACGGCTGCAGCGGAAGGGGTGGGTGAGCCCCCACAGGGGCCTGCTACGGAGGAAGACGGTGAGGAGCCATCCAGGTTGGTGGTTTTCACAGATGAGGAGGAGGCCGCCACTGAGGCACACATGGGGCCTGGTGGGTGCATCCCTGCTGGTGCAAGTGGTGCAGTCCATGGGCATGGGTAGGAGGCAGCACAGGTCACTGTGGAGGGGCCTGTGCATGTCGCTGTCCCTGACCCTGTGAGTGCACCACCATGCACCAGCAGGGATGCCCCGTCCCAGGCCCGTCCGCAGGTAGAGGGGATGTCCATGTCACCTGACTCCCCTCCACCTGCGGACGAGGGGACCCGTGTCCGTATGGAGAAGGTCCTGATTGGGGTCACGATGCGCGCGGGTGCAATTCGTGATGATGTGCGTGCTTCCTGGGAGGAGCACGCACATCATCACGAAGAGCACTGTGCCGACGTGGCCCAATTGGGATCTTCCATGTTCGGGGGTTTCCTGCATGTGTCGGCAAATCTGGCGGCCCTCTCCTCCTCTGTGGAGGCTATACGCTGGTCGTTCTCCTGACCAATGCAGCAAGCTCGGTGGGGATCCCATCCCTGCCACAGTCGGGAGTCGGAGGTCCAGCAGGGGTGGACACCACAGCAACTGTACCCCAGCAGATGGAGGATGTGCCGGCATCATCAGGCAGGGCACGTGCACGACGGCGACAGTGGATTCCATCAGCCTGGATGCCGTCGTGCTGGCAGAGGCAGTTGCGTCGGAGGCAGCAGCAGAGTCAACGTGGGAGGCATCATGGCTCAGGGCCATCAACATCGGAGGGGCAGGCATCGGCCGGAGGGCAGGAGGACCCAGGACAGGAAGTGTCTTCCGTGTGGCTGCGGTTGGGCCAGCAGATAGGTGCGGAGCGGCGGCGGGCGGAAGAGGCGCGGCTCACGATGGTCAGGGCGGGGAACTCCATGCGGAGGGCCTGAGGCGGGCTGAGTGCCTCGAGGCAATCCGCAGGGGGTTGGAGGAGCAGATGGCGTCATCCCTGCGGACCCTCGAGGCCATGGAACAGGACCGCCTCTGGGACATAGACGAGGAGTTTGATGATGCCCTGGGCCGGAACACCACGGAGTGAGCCGCTGGACTTGCCCGCCGCCTTTTATATAGTTCTTTAGTTTTAGGCTTCCTTTGTTTCTTCTTATGATTTGGAGTCGACGGACACTGCTCCACTTTTTGTATATAGTTGGATTTTAGTTAGGGTATTTTGTAGGTTTCCTTTGTTCAGTTGTGCTCATGGACCCTTCGATGTTTTGTACATAGTTCTTCATTGGATTGTTTTATTTTTTTATTTTTGATTTATTCTCCATGGAGCAATGGTCTTTGCATTTATTTTTCTCTCTCGGATTGATTTTATTTTTAATGTGACTTTGAACAACATTTTTTTGGATTTGGATTTGTAGTTTTGATTTTTTTCGACAGACATGCAGCTTATCTTTTTTTCATTGCCATTGTAGTTTGGGAGACATGAGTGGGGGCCTGGTGGGGGATGCCCATGGTGGCTGGGGGGTGGGGGTGGTGGTAGACATGGGTGGGGGCCTGGTGGTGCTGCCCCTGCACTGCTGGGGGGTGGGGGTGGTGGGAGACATGAGTGGGGGCCTGGTGGGGGATGCCCATGGAGGCTGGGGGGGTGGGGGTGGTGGGAGACATGAGTTGGACATGAGTGGGGGCCTGATGGTGCTGCCCGTGCACTGCTGGGGGGTGGGGGTGGTGGGAGACATGAGTGGGGGCCTGGTGGGGGCTGCCCATGGTGGCTGGGGGGGTGGGGGTGGTGGGAGATATGGGTGGTGGCCTGGTGGAGGGTGCCCCACACTGCTGGGGGGTGGGGGTGGTGGGAGACATGAGTGGGGGCCTGGTGGGGGCTGCCCATGGTGGCTGGGGGGTGGGGGTGGGTGGGAGACATGAGTGGGGGCCTGGTGGGGGATGCCCATGGTGGCTGGGGGGGTGGGGGTGGTGGGAGACATGAGTTGGACATGAGTGGGGGCCTGATGGTGCTGTCCCTGCACTGCTGGGGGGTGGGGGTGGTGGGAGACATGAGTGGGGGCCTGGTGGGGGCTGCCCATGGTGGCTGGGAGGGTGGGGGTGGTGGGAGACATGGGTGGTGGCCTGGTGGAGGGTGCCCCACACTGCTGGGGGTGTGGGGGTGGTGGGAGACATGAGTGGGGGCCTGGTGGGGGATGCCCATGGTGGCTGTGGGTGGCGGTGGTGGGGGACATGAGTGGGGGCCTGGTGGGGGCTGCCCATGGTGGCTGGGGGGTGGGGTGGGTGGGAGACATGAGTGGGGGCCTGGTGGGGGATGCCCATGGTGGATGGGGGGGTGGGGGTTGTGGGAGACATGAGTTGGACATGAGTGGGGGCCTGATGGTGCTGCCCCTGCACTGCTGAGGGGTGGGGATGGTGGGAGACATGAGTGGGGGCCTGGTGGGGGCTGCCCATGGTGGCTGGGGGGATGGGGGTGGTGGGAGACATGGGTGGTGGCCTGGTGGGGGATGCCCATGGTGGCTGGGGGGGTGGGGGTGGTGGGAGACATGAGTGGGGGCCTGGTGGAGGGTGCCCCTGGATGCTGGGGGGTGGGGGTGGTGGGAGACATGAGTGGGGGCCTGGTGGGGCTGCCCATGGTGGCTGGGGGGGTGGGGGTGGTGGGAGACATGAGTGGGGGCCTGGTGGGGGATGCCCATGGTGGCTGGGGGTGGGGGTGGTGGGAGACATGAGTGGGGGCCTGGTGGAGGGTGCCCCTGAATGCTGGGGGGTGGGGGTGGGTGGGAAACATGAGAGGGGGCCTGGTGGGGGCTGCCCATGGTGGCTGGGGGTTGGGGGTGGCTGGGAGACATGAGTGGGGGCCTGGTGGGGGCTGCCCATGGTGGCTGGGGGGTGGGGGTGGGTGGGAGACATGAGTGGGGGCCTGGTGGGGGATGCCCATGGTGGCTGGGGGGTGCGGGTGGTGGGAGACATGAGTTGGACATGAGTGGGGGCCTGGTGGTGCTGCCCCTGCACTGCTGGGGGTGGGAGTGGTGGGAGACATGAGTGGGGGCCTGGTGGGGGATGCCCATGGTGGCCGGGGGGGTGGGGGTGGTGGGAGACATGAGTGGGGGTCTGGTGGTGCTGCCCCTGCACTGCTGGGTGATGGGGGTGGTGGGAGACATGAGTGGGGGCCTGGTGGGGGCTGCCCATGGTGGCTGGGGGGTGGGGGTGGTGGGAGACATGGGTGGGGGCCTGGTGGTGCTGCCCCTGCACTGCTGGGCGTGGGGGTGGTGGGAGACATGAGTGGGGGCCTGGTGGGGGATGCCCATGGTGGCTGGGGTTTGGGGGTGGTGGGAGACATGAGTGTGGGCCTGGTGGAGGGTGCCCCTGGATGCTGGCGGGGTGTGGGTGGTGGGAGACATGTGTTGGACATGAGTGGGGGCCTGGTGGTGCTGCACCTGCACTGCTGGGGGGTGGGGGTGGTGGGAGACATGAGTGGGGGCCTGGTGGGGCTGCCCATGGTGGCTATGGGGTGGGGGTGGTGGGAGACATGGGTGGGGGCCTGGTGGTGCTGCCCCTGCACTGCTGGGGGGTGGGGGTGGTGGAAGACATGAGTGGGGGCCTGGTGGGGGATGCCCATGGTGGCTGGGGGGTGGGGGTGGTGGGAGACATGAGTTGGACATGAGTGGGGGCCTGGTGGTGCAGCCCCTGCACTGCTTGGGGGTGGGGGTGGTGGGAGACATGGCTGGGGGCCTGGTGGGGGCTGCCCATGGTGGCTGGGAGGGTGGGGGTGGTGGGAGACATGGGTGGTAGCCTGGTGGAGGGTGCCCCACACTGCTGGGGGGGTGGGGGTGGTGGGAGACATGAGTGGGGGCCTGGTGGGGGCTGCCCATGGTGGCTGGGGGGTGGGGTGGGTGGGAGACATGAGTTGGACATGAGTGGGGGCCTGATGGTGCTGCCCCTGCACTGCTGGGGGTTGGGGATGGTGGGAGACATGAGTGGGGGCCTGGTGGGGGCTGCCCATGGTGGCTGGGGGGGTGGGGGTGGTGGGAGACATGGGTGGTGGCCTGGTGGGGGATGCCCCTGGTGGCTGGGGGGTGGGGGTGGTGGGAGACATGCGTGGGGGCCTGGTGGAGGGTGCCCCTGGATGCTGGGGGGTGGGGGTGGTGGGAGACATGAGTGGGGGCCTGGTGGGGGCTGCCCATGGTGGCTACGGGGGTGGGGGTGGTGGCAGACATGGGTGGTGGCCTGGTGGTGGATGCCCATGGTGGCTGGGGGGTGGGGGTGGTGGAGACATGAGTGGGGGCCTGGTGGAGGGTGCCCCTGGATGCTGGGGGTAGGAGTGGTGGGAGACATGAGTGGGGGCCTGGTGGGGGCTGCCCATGGTGGCTGGGGGGGTGAGGGTGGTGGGAGACATGAGTGGGGGCCTGGTGGGGGATGCCCATGGTGGCTGGGGGGTGGGGGTGGTGGGAGACATGAGTGGGGGCCTGGTGGAGGGTGCCCCTGGATGCTGGGGGGTGGGGGTGGGTGGGAGACATGAGTGGGGGTCTGGTGGGGGCTGCCCATGGTGGCTGGGGGGTGGGGGTGGGTGGGAGATATGAGTGGGGGCCTGGTGGGGGCTGCCCATGGGGGCTGGGGGGTGGGGGTGGGTGGGAGACATGAATGGGGGCCTGGTGGGGGATGCCCATGATGGCTGGGGGGTGGGGGTGGTGGGAGACATGAGTTGGACATGAGTGGGGGCCTGGTGGTGCTGCCCCTGCACTGCTGGGGGGTGGGGGTTGTGGGAGACATGAGTGGGGGCCTGGCGGGGGATGCCCATGGTGGCTGGGGGGGTGGGGGTGGTGGGAGACATGAGTTGGACATGAGTGGGGGCCTGGTGGTGCTGCCCCTGCACTGCTGGGGGTGGGGGTGGTGGGAGACATGAGTGGGGGCCTGGTGGGGGCTGCCCATGGTGGCTGGGGGGTGGGGGTGGTGGGAGACATGGGTGGGGGCCTGGTGGAGGGTGCCCCTGCACTGCTGGGGGGTGGGGCTGGTGGGAGACATGAGTGGGGGCCTGGTGGGGGATGCCCATGGCGGCTGGGGGGTGGGGGTGGTGGGAGACATGAGTTGGACATGAGTGGGGGCCTGGTGGTGCTGCCTCTGCACTGTTGGGGGGTGGGGGTGGTGGGAGACATGAGTGGGGGCCTGGTGGGGGATGCCCACGGTGGCTGGGGGGTGGGGGTGATAGGGGCCATAAGTGGGGGCCTGGTGGTGCTGCCCCTGCACTGCTGGGGGGTGGGAGACATGAGTGGGGGCCTGGTGGGGGATGCCCATGGTGGCTGGGGGGGGTGGGGGTGGTGGGAGACATGAGTTGGACATGAGTGGGGGCCTGGTGGTGCTGCCCCTGCACTGCTGGGGGGTGGGGGGCGGTGGGAGACATGAGTGGGGACCTGGTGGGGGATGCCCATGGTGGCTGGGGGGGTGGGGGTGGTGGGAGACATGAGTTGGACATGAGTGGGGGCCTGGTGGTGCTGCCCCTGCACTGCTGGGGGGTGGGGGTGGTGGGAGACATGAGTGGGGGCCTGGTGGGGGCTGCCCATGGTGGCTGGGGGGGTGGGGGTGGTGGGAGGCATGGGTGGTGGCCTGGTGGAGGGTGCCCCACACTGATGGGGGGTGGGGGTGGTGGGAGACATGAGTGGGGGCCTGGTGGGGGCTGCCCATGGTGGCTGGGGGGTGGGGGTGGGTGGGAGACATGAGAGGGGGCCTGGTGGGGGATGCCTATGGTGGCTGGGGGGTGGGGGTGGTGGGAGACATGAGTTGGACATGAGTGGGGGCCTGATGGTGCTGCCCCTGCACTGCTGGGGGGTGGGGGTGGTGGGAGACATGAGTGGGGGCCTGGTGGGGGCTGCCCATGGTGGCTGGGGGGGTGGGGGTGGTGGGAGACATGCGTGGTGGGCTGGTGGGGGATGCCCATGGTGGCTGGGGATTGGGGGTGGTGGGAGACATGAGTGGGGGCCTGGTGGAGGGTGCCCCTGGATGCTGGCGGGTGGGGGTGGTGGGAGACATGAGTGGGGCCTGGTGGGGGCTGCCCATGGTGGCTGGGGGTGGGGGTGGTGGGAGACATGAGTGGGGGCCTGGTGGGGGATGCCCATGGTGGCTGGGGGGTGGGGGTGGTGGGAGACATGAGTGGGGGCCTGGTGGAGGGTGCCCCTGGATGCTGGGGGGTGGGTAGGAGACATGAGTGGGGGCCTGGTGGGGGCTGCCCATGGTGGCTGGTGGTGGTGGTGGGTGGGAGACATGAGTGGGGGCCTGGTGGGGGCTGCCCATGGTGGCTGGGGGAAGGGGGTGGGTGGGATACATGAGTGGGGGCCTGGTGGGGATGCCCATGGTGGCTGGGGGGCTGGGGGTGGTGGGAGACATGAGTTGGACATGAGTGGGGGCCTGGTGGTGCTGCCCCTGCACTGCTGGGGGGTGGGGGTGGTGGGAGACATGAGTGGGGGCCTGGTGGGGGATGCCCATGGTGGCTGGGGGGTGGGGGTGATAGGGCCCATAAGTGGGGGCCTGGTGGAGGCTGCCCCTGCACTGCTGGGGGGTGGGGGTGGTGGGAGACATGAGTGGGGGCCTGGTGGGGGATGCCCATGGTGGCTGGGGGGTGGGGGTGGTGGGAGACATGAGTGGGGGCCTGGTGGAGGGTGCCCCTGGATGCTGGGGGGTGGGGGTGGTGGGAGACATGAGTTGGACATAAGTGGGGGCCTGATGGTGCTGCCCCTGCACTGCTGGGGGGTGGGGGTGGTGGGAGACATGAGTGGGGGCCTGGTGGGGGATGCCCATGGTGGCTGGGGGGTGGGGGTGGTGGGAGACATGGGTGGGGGCCTGGTGGAGGCTGCCCCTGGATGCTGGGGGTGGGGGTGCTGGGTGACATGAGCAGGTGTGCAGGGTAGTCCCCTGTGGTGTCGGCTGCCTGCAGGGGCCGTGGAGGGTGTACAGGGAATACCTGAGAGGACACAGCCAAATCGCGTGTAGAATTTCCCACGTACCCCTGAAATACACGTACCCAGCCAAATCGCGTGTGTAAATTCCCGCGCACGTACCCGGCCAAATCGCGTGTGGAACTTCCCACGCACCCCTGAAATCCATGTACCTTGCCAAATCGCGTGTGGGACTTCCCGCGCACCCCTGAGATCCACGTACCCAGCCAAGTCGTGTGTGTAAATTCCCGCGCACGTACCCGGCCAAATCGCGTGTGGAACTTCCCGCGCACCCCTGAATTCCACGTACCCTGCCAAATCGCGTGTGAGACTTCCTGCGCACCCCTGAGATCCACGTACCCAGCCAAATCGCGTGTGTAAATTCCCATGCACGTACCCGGCCAAATCGCGTGTGGAACTTCCCGCGCACCCCTGAAATCCACATACCCTGCCAAATCGCGTGTGAGACTTCCCACGCACCCCTGAGATCCACGTACCCAGCCAAATCGCGTGTGTGAATTCCTGCGCACGTACCCGGCCAAATCGCGTGTGGAACTTCCCGCGCACCCCTGAAATCCACGTACCCTGCCAAATCGCGTGTGAGACTTCACGCGCACCTCTGAGATCCACGTACCCAGCCAAGTCGCGTGTGTAAATTCCTGCGCACGTACCCGGCCAAATCGCGTGTGGAACTTCCTGCACACCCCTGAAATCCACGTACCCTGCCAAATAGCATGTGAGACTTCCCGCGCACCCATGAGATCCACGTACCCAGCCAAGTCGCGTGTGTAAATTCCCACGCACGTACCCGGCCAAATCGCGTGTGGAACTTCCCGCGCAACCCTGAAATCCACGTACCCTGCCAAATCGCGTGTGGGACTTCCCGCGCACCCCTGAGATCCACGTACCCAGCCAAATCGCGTGTGGGACTTCCCGTGCACCCCTGAGATCCACGTACCCAGCCAAATCGCGTGTGAAAGTTCCCGCGGACCCTGGAATACACGCACACGTTATTTTTCAGTCAGCGGGTGTCCGTGTTTGTGGGTACCTCTTTGCACGTCATTTGTCCTGGAGGGCCACAGTATAGGACATTCATCATGGCTGTATATAGGTGCTATTTGTTGCCGTACCTTTTGGCGCACATTTATTACAGGCGCTGAGACGTTACCGCCTGCTTTCTTGTGGCAGTCGTGTTTGTGCCTGTGCGCTGGTTTGACCGTGCACTTTTTTGCCCTATTCGATTCCATGAATACGTGTTGTAGGCAAGCGTGTGGGCGTTCTGCGCACTTGCACCCTGTACTTCCCCCTTGACGCCCACATTTTGGCAAGTTGTTCCCCATTCCGAGTGTTATGCCCCGTGTTCCGCCTACTTTTGTTGTGTGCGCCGCGCTATGTGCGATTTTCGCTGTGGCCTGTGCAATTTTCGCTGTGACCTGGCGCACGCCGTTAGATGGCCTGTGCGCCAACTTGCACTGCGAATCGCACGTTTTTGGCCACTTGCGCCGCGCTAATTATTCCATGAATCGGCCTGTATATCTGTTATAGTGTTTCATTTGCATTGAAAGCATCTTCATAGGGGGCATTGGTGTCTAATGAATCTTCTTTTCTCTATGGTTTAAAAAGTTGCAGGAGGGCCATGTAATACAGTTCTTTATGTTGAGGAGTTTTTAATGATAGTTTCATATGATTAATCAAGCTCTGTTTGGTAAGTTTAACCAGGCTGCCCTCACAACCTTTGACTATGTATTTATTTTTGTTCTCATCTGGTTTAATATTATTTTTGTATGGAAAGTTTTAGGAGCATCTTTGGGGAGACACTGTTTTATTAAAAATGATGAAGTGTAGCATGGCAATAAAGCGATGATGGAAATATCTTGATACATTTACGGGATCTAGAGAGCAGAGTTCTCCTGGTGTTTTTATCTCTATATTTCTTTTGTTTTGTTTGCTATGTGTAGGAAATCATGCAAATCTTACCATGCATATTCTGCACAACTTAATGTTACAAACCATGTGGGTGGGCCAAGGCTTCTTATCATACACTGTACTTCTGCGTGTCGTCAGACCCGTATTCTTTTGTACCACGCATGTTTGCTAAAAGGTTTGTAATGCTCGACTGTAAAACTTCATCCTTTTCTTGCACTTTTGATGTAATTGCAGAGCAGACATTTATTTTGAAAATTGGTATTTCAATGTTTGTGCAACCCCGTAGCATAGAGTTGCTAGTTCACTTTCAAAGAGAAGGCAGAATATGTATTACATGTTTTGTCTGAATCTGGTGTCTTCAGAATACATTCGTAAAGAGCGGTATTTGGATGCTGTTATTTGTTTGGGTCTTTCATCATACCTTCCTCTTTTTCCAGTCGGAAAGAGTAGAGGGAAGGCTCATGCTTCTACACTTTTTTCCCATATGCTGATTGGAGATCCTTAGGCTTGCCGCATTTGGTAAGTTTCCAGTGCATCACCTTTGGTGTCTTTAGAGTCCAATGGGTGAATTGTATAATGGTCTACAATAGTGGATCCTTAGTAGGACCTAGAAGATGAAATTGGACAGTTTCAGATGAGTCTTGAATTATTTCGGTGGTTTCCCTCAGGTTTTCTTTAATGTTTATTTCTTTGTAGTATTCATTGTTCTCTTTTAGATATTTCAGGGCTCCTCTAACTTTATTTAAGTCCACTAGTTGCTGCCAAAGTATTTTGTCTTTTGTTGGTACGCCATTCACTGGGATAATCAAAGATTGATCTATTGGCCGTTGCACTCCCAGATCTATTGGCAAATAAACTACTTTGCCATAAATGACTTTCAGTAATTCAGAGGGAGGCAGTTTTGCTGCTTTTGGTTGAAGGCATATTATTGCTTGAAATGGGTGCACTGTTTGTATTATAATGCTCTCACACAAGTTAAGTTGTTGGAGTGGTTTTTTCAGCGAGAATATTTTCAAGTTATTAGTTATAGCCTGTGAAGGTATTTGGTTGTTGTCAAGTTTTGCAGTGCAGTATCTTCAAAGTATTGAGGGGTTCGTTATTTCGTATTTGTTTTCTGCTATAAGATATAGAGCTAATTTTAATCACTGGGATTCCTCTTTGTCTTCTATTTTGTAAATTATGTCTACTGTTTTGGTGCTCTTTTTATAAAAAGTTTGGCGGCAACACACACACATGGTTTGGTACTTCAGCAGATGTGCTTTTAAACTTTATTATTTCTTTTTTGTATGTGTGTAATAGTGGGTTGACATCTGCAATGTTGTTGCTACTCTGTTCTAAAGATACTGGATTTTGTAAGTGGGTCTCACTTCCAAAATATTTGCTTTGGATGTGCTCTATTTCTTCAAGTAGTTATTTGTCTGTACCATGTAGAAGAATGTTATTTAAATGGTCCAGTGCTAAAGCAGGCATTTTTGCATAGTACAGTTTATGAACAAGATTTCATACAGTTGAATGGTGTGTTTGTAACATTTTGATATGATGGAAGGTGTTTTTGCAAGTAGGTCCAGAAATGCAGGCTAATGAATGTCCTCGTAGTCCTGTGTATTTGCGCACTGGACAGGAGTACATAGTTTGTAATATTTTAAAGTTTAATTTGTCTTTGCCTTTCACATACTGATTGAGGAACTGGAATAAAGATGTGAACGTTTTTTTTGCGCACGTTACACATTGATGTGCACGGCAATTTGTAGAATGGACTTACTGGTTCAGTGGAATGGAGAGTTCACTGTAAGTTTTCTGGGGATATTTTTGTGAACAGAGTTTCTTGTTCCATAATCGTATTGTTAATCGTTTCATTCCCTTGTCCACTGCTATGTATGGCAGTTGGGTTTGTTTGCTTTTGTTTGTATGCGTCATTGAAATATGCCTCTATGCCAGTGGTGTGACTCCACTCACCTGCACAGATGATTGCAAAGCTATCTTTGTCGATATTCCATCTGTTGTGAAGTCCTTGTAGTTTAGTAATGTGTTTTGTTAGTGGTTTCATTCTGTTTAAAACTAATATAAATCATTTCCTTTTGAGAAGGATTGCACTGTCGATGAGAGGTTCCAGGGTTAGTTTTCTGCAGTAGGTTTTATGGGTTGAGCTTGATTTGTCCGCTGTTTTTATAAGGTTCTGAAGGATTCTGTGGTGGAAAATGTTTTGTAAAATATTTTATTTTGGTATGCTTAATTGTGGCTACATCAAGATTTATAGGTGCAGAGTTAGCACTTGTGGTAGTTGCAATATTCTTAATACATTTCTTTTTAGTTTTACATTTTGAAAGAGGAGTCAGAGTTTGTTTCCTGCAAGCTTCTTCAGTTGTGCCTAGTGATTGTATTACCTGTTTTTTTTTAACTTACTGTACAAATTCTGCCAAAGGCGGATGCCTATTATGTACATTTTTAGTTTGATCTCTCTATTTTTACGTTGCTTTCTACAGAGTTGTTTTTTGGCATTCTTCAGTGTCTGTTAGAGAAGAAAGGAAACTGTGGGTTGGGAGATTGTACACTACAATGTACATGTTTGCACTGTGCATGAGTGTCTGAATATGATGATAGATATATGTATAGAGGTGTGTGATTGTGGAATGAAATAAAATTATATTTAATTTATATTGTGCTCACAAATAAGTGTTTCAGAGCATGAGTAGACAGAGAGAGCGGAACAGGGGAGAAAAAAACAAAGATCTAACTAGGCCTAGTGACATTAGGATTGTGCAAGTGCATGGGAAAGGGAAAAAAGGAGAAAGTGCATGGTGGGGGGAGGAGTGTAAAGTGCAGAACAGATTGGTGACATAATAAGTAATAAGTGAAATAAATAGGTACAGGTGATAAAAAGTGGTGGTGCAGCTTGTAAGTGGCAAGTGCTTGGTTAAGTGGATACAGTAACATTTGACAAGTGCAGAAGAAATGTGGGTGGGGGGACTGTATGAGTACAGATACAGATTCCAGTGCAAAGGGAGGCCCAGAGGCAGGGTAGGAGGGTGGGAACGTAATCAGGTACCTGAGCCCGAAGTACAGAGTTGGCTAGGTAAACGGTGTCTGAGAAGAGAAGACAGATTAACAGAGAAGAAGAGGGGCAATGGCAGAAACAAAGAGGATGGTCTTGAGGTGCTTCCAGAACCGGAGATGTTTCTCCTCAAGTTTCAAAGTGGCAGGAAGGCTGTTCTAAAGGGAGGCCCCAGCCGAAGACAGCAATTTGTCTCCAGCTTGTTTCTAATGCCTGACTCCAAGGGAGTTAGACATAGAGGAGAAAATGGGCTGTTACTTCAGGTTGGGAAGGCTGTAGTGGTATTTGTATGTTAATGTAATGTTGTTAAAATGACAATACAAAGTGTGCAACTGCTGAGATGCAATGAGTAAGAGTAAAACAAATGATGTTGGGTTGATACAATTTGTAACCTAGAATACAGGAGCACTGCACTGTCTGAGTAATAGGTAGAACAGTATGACTGTAGGTTTCTTCTGGGTTGTATTTTCCACTTTAGACACCACTGGCTTTCAGGAACGTGCTCTTCACTGAAATTGCAAAAGAAGGAAGGTAGTACATATGTGTGTTAATGGTATAGTAATTTCACCTGGAGAACACATTATTTAAAGTTAGTGAAGGATTTCTTGGTAGGAAGAGGTAGTGTGTGTGTGAAATTGCACAGCCTTGTATATGAATGCACTATTTACTTTGAAAATGGATTAGTGTAAGTTGTATTAGGGTAAGAAAAACACTGAGAAAGATGTACGATTGGAAAATATTATGTTTCTGTGTGTGGAATTCCATTAACATGCAGTTTTCCTTTTCAGTGTGTATTCTAAGCATTTTACAGAAGGTGTGTTAATGGGGGAGTGGTTGTAAAAATGGCAGTAGAAATGAAGAGAATAACAGTTTGCACATTACAATGGGTGATATGGGTGAAAGAAAACATTTAAAGTGCACAGTATTGTAAGTGTCACTTGATGGTAGGAGAAGGGACAAATGACAGTATGCTTATAGAGTAAGTCATGCAGGCTAAGTGGCATGTATCCTGTTCACAGGCATTTCTAAAAGAGTTGCAAGTGGAGTTTACACAATATATGCATACCTGTAGTTTGTGTTGATGGATGCAGATGTGGATAAATCTGGAAGCAGATTTGTTGGGGATTTGTACAGTACATTGTTCTGGAGGTGCTTTGCAATCACAGTAGACTTGTAGGCAGAGTGTTCAACAGTAGATCTAAAGTGCTGAAGTACGATCATAGAGGTAGTTGTAGAGGTTTTGAATATGATTGGTGGATGGTTGTGTGGCTGCTTATGTGTAGCCATTCAGGGAGTGGTACAGAAAGTGGTGTGGAAAGGGAAAAAAGGGCTGCCCATGTGTTACAGGGTCCGCGGACACCGTGGTATTCCACAGACAGGGCGTGCCACATCCAGGGCTTGTAAGCATGCCTGGCATGGAAATGTGAATGGAGGGATTAGCCAATCAGGTGTTGAGGGTGTGATTCATAGGAAATAGAAATAGAAAGAGTGAGTGTGTAGATGGTGGGAGATTGTTTTATGAGAAATCTGCAGATGCATGCAGAGATATGTGGCATTTCTGCCAACCTTGGATTGGAGGGAGTGGATGATTTGTGGTGTGATGTGCCAGTGAGAAATTTGCAAGGTGTATTTACACTTTGTAAAAATATGGCTGTTTTCAACAGTCCAGATATCCTGGTGATTAATTGTGGAGGAATGTTTTTGGGGTATATGAGTGCAATAACTTTGCAGGGTGACCTGAAGAAGTTCCTGAAGGCACTAATGCACCTTTCTTCCATGTGCAAAGGTCATCTTTTCCCAAATACCACCTAGGGGTGCATGGATGTGTCATAGTGTGCATAATCCTCAACAGGACATAGGGAGGAGTCTTGTTAACCAAGGGATATCTTCTTTAATGTGTGCTGTTGGGATGTCATCATTTCCAAATGAGAACATTTTGGAGACTAGTGCAAGTTCTTTTTTTTTGTGATGCCGGACTGACGTTGACAGATTGTGGGAATACAATCTTTCTTAGTAATATTCAAAATGCAATTAGAAAGTTGTTGTAAAGTCATGTCGAGTGCATTTACTAGGTGTATTAGAAACAATCTGAAAAGACCCCCCCAAAAAAGGCTCTTTTCAAAGCCACCATCAAAGAGGAAATGGAGTAGCCTGGTTGCAATTTCTGTCCCCACCCTCACAAATTGCACAATATGTCGACGGACAATGCAGTAGTCCACGGATTGCACAAGCCACATCCAGGAATTTTAAGGTTGGTAGGCAAGGAAATGGGACTGAGGAGGTCAGGGGATCGGTCAATACGTTTTCTTGGGTGTGGTGTGCAAGGAAAGACTGTGGCAGAAGCTCTATTTGCTGAGGGGAGTGCAGTTGGCTATGGCTATGGCTGTGTCTTTCAGGAGGCAGAGTTTAGGGATTTTGGGGGCCTCCTGGATACATTGGTTGGAAGTTTATACAGAGCACTGTGGAGTGGCTGTACATCTTGAATTCCATCTTGTGGATGTCCACTGGTATGGAGTGAGTGGAATGAAGTGGCCGAATTTGGTTCCTCTTTGTGCCACTTTGGTGATGCTCCTTGATCCAGACATTATTATTATTCATTGTGGAGGGAAGAGTTTAGGATATGTTACCGGAGTCTCAGTGCAGTTTGCGATGAATGAAGCACTTGGGAAAGTCATGGACATGTTTCCAAACCCCTGCGTAATTTTTTTTTCGCATTGCGCACTGAAAGACGTGGCTGCTCTCTTCTTTATTTGGTCCATAAATGGAGACAGCGAGGCACAATCTTAACAAGGCTGTTTGTGCCTTTTTGAGAGATGTTGGTATTTCGTCCTTCCACAATGAAAATATTACATTTGTTAGCACAAACATTTTTCGTAGAGATTGAGTCCATCTTGCTGATGCTGGTAAGCATCTTTTTCTGAAAAATATTCAAAATGCATTGCAGCCATTTTTGCAAGTTTAGGAAGCATTTTTCTAGTAGATGTTGACCTGTTCCACCCTTCCAAAAACAAACAAACAAACACCACAAAAGGCTCTTTTCAGAGCCACCACTTTCCCCTGGAAAATGCAATGTTTTTGAAAGTGCCACCCCCTGCATTTTTTTCAAAAGTCTGCAGACTACTGTGCTTTCCACAGACTTCTCAGAATGCCCATGGCCCTGCATTATTTCATTGGCTCATTTATTTTTAAACTGTGAAAGGTGGCTCTGAAAAGAGTCTTTTTTTTGGTTTATGTTTTTTAGACATGACACATAAGGAAAGGAAGGGAAGGGAGGGTAGAGAAGGGACACCAACCAAAGTGATAAGAAAGGGTAAGTGGAGAGAGGAAGATGTTGTGTGGGCCTCACTTGGGTAGGGGGCACTCTTTCTCATGCTCCTGGACCGAAGCCTCGAAAGAAATCCAAAATTGTCCCCCCAAAGAGTACAGCGTCGCAGTACATGCACAATACAGTGATCCTTGAAAGGTAAGTGGCTGCTGTGTCGCGTATGGCCTGCGAGAATGGTTCAGGGATGCACTGGCCCACAGGAGTATCTCTTGTGGTAGCAGAAGCGGATACAGAGGATGTTGTAGATGAACTCAACCTATAACCTTTGTTCAAAGGGGAGAACCCTCTGAACTGCTGCCTTGTGGTTTGACCTCAGGTGTCGCCCCATGGAGTTTGTCCGGTAGCTGAACAGACCCAGTTTGCCCCGACTGAGCACAATTTTGCACTCAGTGCAGCGCACCTTGTCTGCACGTGCCTTGGGTACCCCTCCAATGGTGGTAAAGAGCCTCCATACCCAAGACTCACTCTGGCTGGCAGTAGTAAGGACTTCCACTACCTCATCCTCATCTTCCTCTTCATCCCTCTCTACATCTCCACACCTGTTCCCCTCTCCAGGCCCTTGGATAGGTGGTGCTGGTGGAGGGGGTTGGGGTTATGCTGAGGCAGAGGCAGCTGTAGAGTTAGCCATGGATGCCATTGTCTAATCCAGGAACTCAGCAGTTCAGCAGTCCAGGAATGAAGCAATGTGGAGAAGTAGTCCAGCAATCCAGCAATGTGGAGCAGTCTCTTTCCTGGAAATCCAAAATCAGAATGAGGAGCAGCTCTGGGGTGTGGCCTTTTATAGGGGTACTGGTGAGACTCCACAGACAGCCGTGCACTTTGAACAACAAAGAGAGCTCAAAAAGGTCTAAAAAGTGTATAGATTGCCATGGGCATGGTCTGGGACCTGTGCAATGAAAAAGATTCACAGTAAAACTCCTTGATTTAATAAAAAAAGCACTTTTTTGATATCAGGGAGCCCGGACACTGCCCGCAGAATAGGGCCTATTCTGAGCATGGGAACGGTCACATGGTGAGGTTGCGGATGTCTGCGAATGGGACGGGTGTCCGAAGGAAACCTTTTGCTTGGGATCGGTTGCTCGCATGCGCATAGGTGTGGACAGGGTTGTGCTCCCTGGACTAATTAAAAGTGCAACACACGTATGGCAGATAGTTCTGGACAGTCGCGATGTTCGTAGGACTCTGAAAGTGGGATGCGCATCTGTCCACATGGGCTCGAACTAAACAAAGGTGTGTCACAACTTTGCGGACATGCCGACAGGCTTGGTGTTCTATGGACACCTCCATTTTGATTGTGGACAGTCCGGACAGGTTAAGTGTCCGTAGGACAGCTGTTGCGCAGGATTGATTGTACGCATGCACATAGGTGTTCTACTGACAGGGTTGGGCTCCCCGGACTAATTGAAATTGCAACACATGTGCAGCGGACAGTTCCAGACAGGTGCGATGTTCAGGTGTCCTCCGGACAGGGCTAGGTTCCTCAAATTAATTAAAGATCCTTCATAACTTTGCGGCCATACGGTCAGGCTTAGTGTTCTGTGAACACCTCCATTTTGATAGTGTGCAGCACGGACAGATGAAGTGTCCGTAGGATACCTCCATTTTGTTAATTGTGGACATTCCAGACAGTCTTGATGTTCGTAGGTCTCCGAAGGTGGGATGCGCATGCGTTCAGGTGTCCTGCATACAGGGCTAGGGTCCTCGAACTAGTTAAAGGTACATCACATCTTTGCAGACATGCGGACAAGGTTGGTGTTCTACGGGCACCTCCATTTTGATTGCGGACAGCCAGGACAGGTTTAGTGTCCATAGGACACCGTCATTTTGGTTAATTGTGGACATTCCGGACAGTCGCGCTGTCCACAGACTCCTAACGGGTCTATTAAAAATAAAAAAGGAAGACACATACAGCAACAGTATACATATAACTTTATTTACAGAAATATATATAGAAATTATGAAAGAGTGGGGGACGCAGAAATGGACACATGTACAGGGGAATTGTGGTTTTCTAGAGGTTGGGTGGTAGGGGAGAAAGGGATTGACGTTTCATCGTAACATTTTTGGTGATGGGAAATTTGTGGGAATGGTTGGCTGGGACAGGAAGAAGGGGTACAGGTGCAGGTGGGGCAGTGATATTTAATGTTCTCCATTGATTGATCGATTTTTTCTTCCACCTGCACTAGATGATTTTGCACAGTGTCAGGTTGTTGTTCTATTTGGTTTTGCAGTTCCACATGATATATTTTTTTCTGGGGCATTGCTATTATTTTCTGTTTGTACTGTTATAGAAAAAGAAAATATGTCAGGTACATGTGAAACAATGTGGATTAATTGGCTGACTTTGGAAACTGCCCTGTGTACCAATAGTATCACTGTCTTCACTCATTTCATCTTGAGGAAAACAAAAATCAAGCCACTCCAGGGTGCAAGCCATTTCTGTAAAAAAAGACATCATTTTTAGTGTTGCATATTGAACAAAGTGTGTTGCTGTAGGAATAAATGTAGTGTACTTACCAGTTTGTTGTACAGTTCTGCTGTTAGTGCTTTGCAGGGTGTTGTTTACAGTTGGCTTGCAGTTTCTGTATAAAGCAGCAGTGAGGTAGTTCTGCTGGAAGATTAGGTTATTTTTGTTTTTGGTGTAATTCAGTTACATGCTGCTCTTTGAACATGTTCAGTATGTTTGTTGTATGCTACAACAATGTAAGATACCCCCTGAGCTTTTGGGCAGTGTGGATGCTACCCCAGGTCCGCAGACAATTGCTAAATCCGTGGACACTGTGCCCATCAGTATGGAGCCAGCGGGTTCATTATGTTGTTTGGTACATCTATACAAAGTAAGGGAATCCTGCTAAAAACCTATGAAATTCAGTGAAAAAACGTTGCTAAAGGGACGTTATGATTAAGTTGCGCAACTAAAAACATATCAAATTCAGTTAAAAATGTTGTTAAATGGACATTATGGTTCAGTTGCTCTATGAACAACCTATCAAATTCAGCTCCAAAAAATGTTCTAAAGTGACATTATAGATACTTTGCACTAATAACAACCTATCCATATTATGGTTACAAGTAAAAACAAAAACCTCCAGAAATTATTCATTTATGGAAAGCTAAGAAAACATAACTCACGCCACCACTGTGCACTGCAATGACTAACACCCATGGCATCAAAGATGACATCACTGATGACACTACATGTGCATTTACTTTGAATGAAAAGTCTGCGCAAGGGATTCTTATTATAATGTTGGCACAAAAGTATCAGGGGTCATTCAGAGAAATATCATGAGCTACGTAGTTCATTAAGGAATGCATTGTTAGGAACACCATTATATTATGGAATTATTTGCCATATAGGAACCTACTCATGTTGAAACATAGGCATTTTGTACAGGATACACCATAGAAGTGCAATATTCATAATCTTGCCATGTTGGATAGTAAAATAATAAATGCTTTCATATTAGAGTTTTGTGTACTGTGAAACATGTAATAAGTAGCTAATAAACCATACTTACTAGACATTTGTATTACTACAGACAAATCATGACCACAATGCATAGAAATATGGCAATATACCTGGAAAGTAAAGTAAGCAAAAAATGAGCAGTACTACCAGAAAGTATTCATAACCAAACTGATTATCTTCATGCCTAGAAATCATTACTAGGTTTCAAGGCTACCTCTTTCCCTATGTATACGTATCGTATGATGTGACTGGACCCTAAGGAAAGTAGTGTTAGAACATATCAGAAGGGTATGGTCTACAAATATAGTACCTTTTGAATTTTTTGTTCCTGACTGGTAGTGAAGAAAACCACCTGCCCTAGATATGTGAGTAAAAAAAAAAGGAGCCAGACATGTGATGTCATCAGTGATGTTAACAATCACATTTGTGATGTCATCTTTGATGTCATGGGTGTTAGTCTTTGCAGTGCACAGTGGTGGCATGAGTTATGGTTCCTTAGCTTACCATAAATGGCGAATTTCTGGGGTTTTTCGGTTTTACTTTTAACCATAATATGGATAGGTTGTTATTAGTGCAAAATATCTATAATGTCCCTTTAAAAAAAGTTTTTGCCACTGAATTTGATAGGTTTTTCTTAGGGCAACTGAACCATAACATCCCTTTAAAAATGTTTTTTCACTGAATTTGATAGGTTTTTATTAGTGCAATTTAACCATAACGTCCCTTTCACAAAGTTTTTTCACTGAATATAAATATGTATATGTATATTCAGTGAAAACCTGTTAAAGAAACGTTATGGGTAAGTTGTACTCATAAACATCTCTGAAATTCAGTGAAAAAACATTGTTAAATGGAGGTTTTGGTTAAGTTGCACTGATACAAACCAATACAATTCAGTGAAAAAACTTTGTTAAAGGGACGTTATGGTAACAAGTAAAACCGAAACCCCCAGAAATTCACTGGTTATGGTAAGCTAAGCACCCATAACTCGCGCCAAACCATGCACTCTTAAGACTACTACCAGGGACATCAAAGATGACATCACTAATATCATTATTGACATCACTGATGACATCACATATCTAGACCACTTGTTTTTGTTCACTGACACATCTAGGCCATGTGGTATTGCTCACTGAGATGCTCTATATTGAACCATTAATCTTGTTTTATATTCTTAAAGTACTTTCTTTAGGGTTTAGTCTCAGCTCATGGTGCACGTACAGAGGGCAATAAGCAAGCCTCAAACACTCAATCAATTTGTATACATTAAGATGAACTTTAATGTTAATGACATTTTTTGATGATGTTGTTTCTTTCTTCCTTACTTTATTTTCCCTGTATGTGTCTCTGATTTGAATACATTGTGGGTCTTCATATGTATTGTTTGTGCTAACACAAATGTGTAGTAAGTCTTGAATTGTTAGCTATTTATTCCATGTTTAACATTACTCAAAACTCTGATAAGGTAGCATTCATTATTTTACTGTGCAAAATTACAGATTAAAAAATATTGTATTTCTATGCTGCATGCTGCAGTCATTGCCTATGTGTATGCATGATTAGGTTCCAGTATTAACACCAACGCTCCAATGTAATGTTTTGTTTAGATATGTCCATTCTTTGATACATTACGGGCCTAATTAACAGAAGAGTTTTATAATGGCAAAACCCCAATGGAAATCGTTCTGTGACTTAGGCCCTAAGTAGTTCATGATAGGTCACCTGATCACCCCTCACAGCTTGTTACCAACATTATAAACACAACACCTTGTAGGGACTTTTCATCAAAATTGATATTATACGTGATGTAATTAGTGACATTTATGATGTCATCTTAGATGTCCTGGGTGTTAGTCTTAGCAGTGCACAGGGGTGGTGCGAGTTATGGTTGCTTGGATTAACATAACTGGCATATTTCTGTTTTTTGGGGTTTTACTTGTAACCATAACGTCCCTTTAACAACATCTTTTCACTGGTTTTCATAGGTTTTAACCAGTGCACCCTTAGTTTGCTGCAAGTTCTTTATATTATAACCACCCCCAATGCAGCAACTGCAGAGTATGCGGACAGTACATAATTCTGTAGACATCAGGTAGCATTCACAAAGCCCAGAAGCACGGGGGAGAACAAAAATGTTTTTTACCCTTCAACCAACAAACACATATAGGTAAAACAACATTACTTATATTTACTACACCCAAATATAACTTTTTGTACAAAATCATCATTTGAAAATTTACAAATCATGTGGCACACAGTCAAATGGAATCCATCAAGTACAAACCTTAACTTCACACCTCATATTATCACTTCAGTACAACTCTTCAAACAGCCTCACATGCACCAGGCTCTCATCCCAAAACAACCTCTTACCAAATAGTAAGTACTGTATTTATTTCTCTATTATTACCATCCATTAAATGCTGATTTCTTATAAGCAAAAAGCACTATTTATTTATTTTCACAGAAATGGCAAACACACTTGAGTGGTTGGAAGAAAACTTCCCAAAAGAAGAAATGAGTGATGACATCATCTCTAATGGTAAACAATACATCTTTCAATGTAAACAAATAATGTAATGTATACAGAGCACAGTGAAATAATAATGTCTTCTTTTCTTATAGCACATACTTTACATGAAAAAAACATCACATCAATTTCATTATGGAAAATCCCAAGAAAGACAAAGACAATGGGCCTCATTCCGAGTTTGGAGGTAGCCATGGTGCTACTAGCACCATGGCTGCCTCCAAAACCGGGTTCGGGTCCGGTCTGGTTCAATGGGGACTTACCGGGACATTCCAACCTGTGCAGACCCGATAAGTCCCCATTCAACCAACCATTCCCCATTCCAATTTGAGCACCCATAGGGCTCAATGGGAATGGGGAAGGTGCTAATTACGGGTCTGCGAATAACAGGCCCGTAATTAGACCCTGGTCCCTTAGCGGGACCCGTAAAGGATGTGTGGTCAGACCACATGTTCTTTGCGGCTCCCGCTAAGGGACCTCGGAATTGGGCGGTAAGGGTTTAATGGCGCCGGTCTCCTTACCTGTGACCGTTATACCTTACCGCCCAAGTCAGAATGAGGCCCAATCTCTTTCGTCAACTGTACATAATGAAATAAAAATCTTGTCTGCAAAATTGGATGAACTTAATAATGACTTTACGGAACATTCACATTATTTTAAAAATCATGTTATTAGAAATGGGGATTATCACTGTCCTTCTTGTACCTGTCCCTCGCCCCCATCAAATTCCCGAAATATAAATGAAAGACGCTTTGAGGAAACTTCACTCCCTTGATCCCCTCATGATTATTGTATCGAATTTACGAATTGTCCCATTTATGTTTCCCATTCCGATGTCCCATCCCTTTCATAAATACATTTATGTTGTATACTATAAATACTTGTATATTGTTCTGACATCATTTTTTTAGACCCTAATGAATAGTCAACAGATTATACAACTGTTCAGGGTGTCGGTGTATGCCATGGGGTGTCTTCGGACATCATGCTGCGCACGGACATGTCTAGTCTGGCATGATGCACTTTTAATTAGCAGCGGACAGCGCGCCCGTTTGCGGCCATCCATGCGCATGCACCCTGTGGATCCCACGAGATGGGTGTCCGTGGACACCACCCATCACCATGGACGTATGGGACGTCATCATGTGTCCGCCCCCATGCAGAGTGATTGCGTATCTGCAGATGATGTCTGTCACTGTGGACAGTTTAAAACAGCATTTTCTGCCAATATAGGATGTCTCAAGTTGAAAGTGTACCCTTCCAGACTTCCCAGACCCATTCTTAGTTGATCTGGCAACTTTTTAAAACTCTACAAGGCCATTTTTTGTCGAAGTAGTCCACAGACAGTCGCGCGGTCCATGGACAGTTCCTGTGAAGAGACCCACCCTTGAATTTCAGTCATTCTCAATCTGGCAGACCAGCAGAGAACACCTGATTTCTAGATCACTTTGCAAATATTGCAACGTGCATCAACGGCATCTGCTATGGCCATCCCTACTCCTTCCCAGGGGCCACCATCACCACAACCACCAGCACAACAACAACTTGGAGGGCCTGGAGAGGGGAAAAGGCACAGAGAGGCAGAAGAGGATGTAGAGGAGTTTGAGGTAGAGGAAGTACTTACCTCTATCGCCCGGAGTGAGTCATCTGTGTGGTAGTTTTTCACCACCCTTTGGGGTGACCCAATGCTCGGGCAGCCAAGGTGAGATGCACTGAGTGTGGGGTCGTACTCAGTTGCAGAAAACGGGCTGTACGCCTATGGGACCCCCTCCATGTGCCACCACACCTCATCCAACCTCCTGGGTGCTCTGGGAAAGGCTGCTCCTTTCTAAAGGAGAAGCAGGTTGATGTCATCAACCACCCCTGCTACCATACAGGCTACTCCTGTGGGGCAGAGGATCCTGGCAGCCACATCACAGACCATACAGAATACTGTTGACCCTTACTATTTGTGGGTCACAGTGCTGTGCTTGTACTGCAATGAACCGATCTGCAGTGGGGAGCAATTTTTAAGTGCTTTTGAGGCTGTCGCCAAGGACAATGAGAAAAAATGCAACCAACCTTAAATTTAAGGCCCACCCAACATCTTCCCTTGTCCTCCTTCCCCTCAATCTCTGTGCTTTGTGCCGCTTCCTCCATTTCCTCCCCCAGCTTACCTTGCCTCTAAAGTAAAAAACAAAAACACACCAACAAAATATAAAATCGCAGAATACAAAAAATCATTACAAAAAATCATTCCTTTAGAAGCCAACTTTTACAGTTACAAAATAGAACTTAAAAAAAAAATCACAGGACCCTTTGCAGCGTGCATAGTTTGCAGACAGGGCGGTAGTCCGCAGACACCATGAACATTCCAGGCATAGGGTGGGGGAATAAAAAACATTTTAATTGATTTTCATTCAAAAATCTAGACTCTTAAAAGAACCTTTTGTTCTCTATCTGGCTTTTATACCTTTCTTGATTATTTGATTTCATGTACTAACTAAGAAATGTTCTACAAAATGTAATAATTTTTTCTAACTTTCACAAAAAGTGCTTCAGATTTTTTTCTGTTTTTCCTTTTTATTTACTTCAACTACTAAATAATATATGAATGCATATTTTATGTTTTCACAGAAAATACATAAATGCATTTTGAAAGTTTGTTTAAAAAATCTGATTGCCCACATCAGTCAGATGCATTCCATCTTTTTGAACAAGGTTGACAATATCACATTTTGTATTTTCATTATGAAAATATGTCATGCCAACAACCTGCAAAAAAACACACTTTGCATCTTGCTTTCTCAATTTATGGACAAAATAAATGTGAACGCATTCACATTTCTCTTTATTTTCGAATGTGGAAACAGTTCCATCAACTTTCCAAATGTATCCTTCATGGCAAACTAAAATACAATTACGGTAGCATAGCCCAAACTATTGCCTCCACAGTGAACTGCAATGATGTCGGGATGCTTCAAGTTATCCATATACTCACAAAATGACAGGAATCCCGCCCACTTCATTGCTCGAACTCCATACCTTGAAGCTTGAAATGTATATAATCCAAGATTCTCAGACAATGCACACTTCTCAGAATACTCCTTTAACCAATGGATCCAAGAAAAGCCCACGATGCAAACACTCTGCTTCCTCAAACCATAGCCATAGTCTTCTTCATAGCACACAAAAAGGATACTCTTGCTACCCTGTCTTCTGTGCACCACAGCCAAGAAACCTGATTGGCTCATCCCCAGTGTCCGTCGACAGCACGACTGTCCGCAGTCTCCGCGGTCCCATTTCCATGTCTGAAATGCTTAAAGAGGATGGCATCTGTGGTGTTTGCGGACAACCGTGGTCTCTGTGGACACCGCAGCACAGGGCAGCCTTTTACCCTTTTTACATTTATGTTTGTAACATTCCCTCATTGGCTGCTTTCAAACAATCATCCATCCATCCACCAATCACATACAGAAACTCTACATGTAACCCTATCATCTCAGTTCAACACTAGAGATGTACTCTTGAACTCTCAGAGTAAATGTCTCATGTAACTTACAACCACCCGCTTCGAGCGGATTTCCCAAAAAAAGATTTCCATTTGCAGATTTAACAACATCTGCATCTTATACGACATAGTGCAGGTATTCTTATATTTTTAAGTATTTTTTTCAACTCTTTTACACTTGTATATATGCAGTATTCCTTCCAGTTACCATGTAATAAGCGTCTCAATAAGCATTTTCTATGTTTTAACCACTCTAGCAAATACTATGTATTGCACCATTCAGCACCTGCTCACATTAAGTGGCAAGTAGTTACAATGCTGCACGTTTAAAATGGTTTCTCTTTAGGAGCATTTTCATGAAAGTAAGAAAATGCTTATGTGCTTTTATAACAGCACTGTGTGTAACTTTTTTCTAAAAGACAGGAAAAGCAGATTGAAAGGATGTATGGAAAATGTTTAAATGGCACTTGGTGTGTGGATGTTTTTTAACATTTTGGCAGGACGTGCATACTGGTCAACGTGACCCATTCCAATCTATAGGTGCTTATCAAGTCTTGTTTTTTCTTTCCAGAATGCAACAAAAACAGTACTCGACTGGAAGATTCAAAAATGTGACATTTATATGGAATGAAAAATGGAAAATGCTGTGTGTTTAAAAAGAAAATAGGAGCATTTTCATTTAAGTGAAGACAAAGATGTGTACATGGTTATGTGGTTTACCAAGTAATGGCAAAGAAGGGGTCAAGAGGAAGACACTACAGAGGTATGGCTCTTCTAGTGATGAGGATTTGGTACAACTCCTTAAACTTAATCCAACAGATGGCCCTCCAGTTTACTGTATAAACATCTATAACAGCCCGTCAGCAAAAGATGGCATGTGCCCAATCGCTGCCCTTAAGGAGGCGGTCGAGAGTCTCTAAACAATCGAGGGATAAAAATGCACTGATCATGTGTGGGGGTGTCTAAATCTGAAAATGGGAAAAGGACCGCCTGAAGGTTTATATGGCATAAAGGAAGATGAAGCCCTGGTTGTCCCTTTGCCAGACATGAAGGATATAAGGATGTGTGGTGTGGGACTGCAACTCTGGCAATTGATGATGGAGGTGGGATTGAGATCAACAAATGGCCTCTTTAAGGGGGACACTCCTGGTACTTATACCTTTGACACACGAGATTGAAATCATCCATAGATTACTTCATGGTCTCAAATAACATCTGGGGACTGGTGAATTACTTCTGTGTTAGGAGTGACCTCTATAGCGATCCTTATGCACTGGAGCTAACCGTCAACTGGCTGGACCCAGGTGTAAAAACCCAACCATTTTGATCACCTCAGAGAAACAGTATGTGAAGGAACGACTACCAAACGGTTGAGGTGGAACGAAGTTACAAAAGGCCCTCTGAGGGAAAAATTAGTTCTAATGAATATGTCGCTATTTGATACTGAATCTAAATACCAACCCAGTGCTCATAATACAATCTTTTACATCCCTCTTAGAGAATATTGAGGTGGTATGCATGGGAGACTGCGGGGACAAAAGAATAGGAGAGCACTAGGTGGGCTGGCATGACAAAGACTGTAAAAAGGTGTAATTACTGAACCTACTTAAATATCCCCACCCTTCCAAAACAGAGATTGTGTGGGCAAGGACAGAATACAAAAAGCAAATTAAAAGGCACAAATTAGAACTAGACAATCAAGCAAGGGAAAGACTGAAAATGGCAAGTAAAAATAATGACTCCTGTGAATTCTGGAAGGAAGTAAATGTTCAACCCACACAGGTCTGGTGCGTGAGATCCAAGACCAGCAATGGGTAAACCATTTTAGTAAGGATTACAGAGCAAAGGAGGGGTCACTATCTGAGACATCAGCCTTGAGGGACAAAGAGATAAGTGTGTAAAGAGAATCCAGACTGCCCTGTGCTAGCAGTTTTGCAATCATAAGTACACAATTGGTACCACATGAATGGCAAAGAGGAATATTTGTGCCAATATACAAAAAGGCCTGCAGGAGTTCCACACAATCATATTGGCCTATATCCCATCTGAATACAAGATTTAAAATGCTTGCTCTCCAAATTAGAAGGATGGGTTATAGCGGAGGACATTTTGTCACCAATCCAGCTGGGCTATAGGCCCAAACTGGTAACAATAGAACAATGTTTGAAATTATATTTGGTAGTTGCCCATTCACTACACATAAAACAGGAACCCATATACCTGGCATTCATGGACCTGATCACTGCCTTCGACAGTGGATAGAGACAAATTGTGCGAGGCGCTCAGGTCCTATGAATGTCCGGTAGACAACCTGGATGCATTGGAAGCCTTCCACGAGGCAAATGAGGAATGCATCCATTCGGGTAGTGAGGGCCACGGTGCAGCCTGGTTCCCAATTAAATTGGGGGGTAAACAGGGGTGCGTTTTGGCACCCTTGTTATTTTCACTGTACATTAACAAACTACTTCAACACCTACTACACTGTAATGCCGATGTACCATGAATTGGTAGTAGACCATTTCCCGCACTAATGTATGCGGATGATACCGTTATTATTGCAAGGACCCCAAGAGCACTACAGATCTTGGTAAACAGTTTTGAGACTTTTATGTGTAGCCTGGTAAACACTAGCAAATCTGCTGTAATGGTTGCGATGGGAAGAAAAGAATGTGCAAATTCCCGAACATATGATGTAATGGCAGGCTGATACCTAGGGTGTCTCACTTTGATTATCTCAGGGTTCGTTTTAATGAAAGGTTTAACGGGCAGGCCCATATACAAAAATAGGCCCCCGTAATGCAACAATTGATAGGTGGTATCCACAGATTTATGAAAACCCGAAACAAAAGCCACTATGCACTGTGGGAAAGAATATAATGCCCATAACATGGGGGCCATTACATATGGTGCGGCTATTAGGGAACATGGTGATGCTTGCCTGCTACAAAAGGAAGAAAACAGCTTTATAAAATCCTTATTGTACTTACCAATATCAGCGCTAAACTTTGCTTGCCAGAAAGAAATTGGTTGGGCCTTTCTAGAAGACCAACTGGTGCTGGAGCCTTGTAGATTGTGGCTACGTAAATGGTCCAACCCAAAGGTGGGGCTAACGCAAAACTTGCTGAAGCACCTAATGTGCAAGAAGGGTGCCAACAACATTGGCTGGCCGGAAAATGTAAAGAATATGTGGGAAAAGTGGGTATTAGCAACATTTTTATTGAATCCACTCAATTTATAGAAAAAAGCAGATGTTGCACCCTGATAAAGAACTTAACTGAGTGCGTACATGATAGGAGACAGACTGATGAAATATTGAAACTGTGAAATAGAGAACTAATGAGACTATCATCAGTCAATACAAAAAATACCTCATCTGGATGAACTCTAAATACCAAAAGGCTCCAATTACAAGGGCACGTTTTGGTTGCTTGGACTTAGGTGACCTCCGTAGTTAGCGATCGTGCTAATTTGAAGGAAAATGCCATATGTGTGATGTTGGGTTAGAGGATCTAGCCCACTTTTTATTCTTCTCTCCAGCCAATAGCGAACAAAGAGAGAAATAGCCTGTATTATTTGTTTAATGTACTTATGCACACAATAGCCTGGAATATGTCGTTGTACATAAAAGTAACCTGGCATGTACGAGAAAGGGGCTTAAAAGCAAGAAAGTGCAATTAGAAATAATGCCCTAAACAGCTGTGCTGATTTGAAAACAAGGGTTTTTTTAAAACCGGTTTTATGATGTTTTATTGTTTCGTACTCTAAGCCTTTTTATACTTAGACTATTTGCAGGCAAAGCACATATGTCTTTGTATTAAGTTTTCTACAATGTGTGTGATATTTTATGTATTATTGTAACAACTTGGTTTAAAATGCATTGAAAGGAAATCAATAATGAACTATAAGTAGGTGCTTTTATTAATGTATATGTTGGATGTGCTGTATCTGTTATGCATTCTTGGCAAACCAAAATAAAGAATTCACCTACCTACCTACATATAACAGATCTCCCAACAATACTGCTATAGAAACAAAGACCAACTGCTGCTCCTTCAAATAATACAACCACAAAACTGTATAGCACAAAATCAACTAAACGTCCATCATAAAACAAAGAGACAAATATCTCTTCTCAAAAACAACTGCAGGCCCATCAAAGGATCTAGAGGCACAACTCTCTGGTCCATTTAAATTTAGGAACACAACTGGCGTAAATTGCAATGCAAATGTAGCAATTGATTTCTCTTCCAAATTGCCACCAATTGTACACAACATTTACTTAAACGGCTCAGGCCAGTTGTGTTTGCAAATGCTCGTTCTTCATAGGACTGCTACAAATAATCCTGGCAGCAATTACACTGTCTCAAGTATAAGGCACAAATAGGTCTACTGAACAGGAATGGTAAAATTACCATAAACAAGATCCACAAGAATTTCTTATGTACTCACCACAAGTAATGGATGCCAAACACATCCCTATGAATGGAATCTTCCAGATTTCATACATTTGGATACATAAATGCACTCTCTGCAACCATGTTTCACAAAGCACATCCCTGATGAACGATTTGCGTATGTATCCATACCACATTCTGAATCCATTCAATTTCACCAGCTTGTGCAGAATACAAATCATAACATATCATGCCCTTTTTTTAATTGAACAATCGTTCCAACATAGAAATAAACCCATATAGCCAATATGTGATACTAATGCTTCTAAGGTACCATGCAAATGGTACCAAAAACAACTGTAAGCTTACTAGCTTCACACAAAGCCAAGTATCTCTTGCCAAGAAAGCCTTCACAACAGTGGGCATAATCTACCAAACTGGTGCTACAACCACTTCAGGCCACTATACTACCTATGTTGAAAAAAGAAGTGATTGGTTTGAATGTAACAAAACCTCCATTACAACATAACATAGGTTACCATGAAATCTAACAAATGGCTACTTAATATTCCTTCAACCCAAATGTTGTCATTAAATTGTAGCACAATAAACAGACTACTCCAACGGGTATTGAACTACATCCATAATAGTACTTTAGTACTTTTTAAAAGACAAGATAGTTAGAATACTCCAACAGGTATCAAACTACTTCAAAAACACCCTTCATTGAAATACACTTCAAGCGCCTTGGTATAAAGCGCTGTATAAATAAATAAATCAATCAATTAAATCAATCAAATAGACCATAACAGTTCTTGTTACTCCAATACTTCTTATACAATCCAATATGATTACAATACGCCAATGTTACCACCAATTCTAACAAATGCTTACTTAATATTCCTTCACTCCAAATTTACTCAATAAACTATAGTACAATAAACCATTAGAATAAGTCAACTGGTATCTAACTACATCTAAAATACCACATTAGTACTTTCAAAAACCATGACAATTAAAAAAATGCCAACATGTATCTAATTACTTCTAAAATACCCATCATTGCAATACAGTTCAAAAATGCCATGACAGTTATTCTTACTGCAAAATGTATTGTCTAATATAGTTAGACTACAACCTTAATTCCAACTTACTGTCACATCATTATATTAGGTTATATTTAATCCTCTATGCATATGTAAAAAAAAGAAGTGGTTGGTTTGAATGTAACAACACATCCGTTACTTCAATACATAGGTTACCAGGAAATCTAACAAATGCCTACTTAATATTCCTTCCACCCAAAATATGCTCAAAAAAGTATAGTACAATTAACAGAATACAGTAACGGGTATCTAACTACATCCATAATACGACAATAGTAATTTGAATACCCAATGTAGTTGGAATATGCCAACGGGTATCTAAATTATTTAAACATATCCTTATTTACAACACACTTCAAACAAACATCCTTCACACTTACACTTGCAACACATATCAATGCTACCACATACATGTATATTCTATAAAATGTAGTAGGGTTTTTTTAATCCACTATGGATTTTTTCCCAATGGCCCAATGGTTATTTCATGTCAATACAACAACAGTGTAGCACACACTAATGTTGTAACACACATGTTCTGTTTATGAGGGTCAAAAAAGTAAATATATATGTAAAGATGTATGCAATTAAAGCTTTTAAACTATCCTGCTTAACAAAGTATACTGTTTTTTTCACAGAAAAAGAACCAGAGATTCCAGCATTATTTCTGTATGCAACTAAGTAACCATACCAAGTATTGTCCTATTTGTTATCTTCACAAAGAAACACATATATATTCCATAAGCACAATCATCAATGGTACTACAATCATAAATACCATATACACTTCAATTATATAATTCCACTATATTACAAATACGGTACACTCCCCCTACAGTACCGATAATTACTATACACATATTACTATACTATGTGTTGCCAGTGGGCAGATTCTTGGTGGCATGGCCTATATCGACAACCACCACAATAGAATTTAACCATATAGCAAGTACGCACAATACACCTTCAAATAACAAGACTGGCCCTGATCCCCCTGTAATCCAAATTATGTCTGCGGACACTAATGCCAACACAGCATTACAAGATTTGTCAGACGAGATATTTTCACTGATGCCAACACTGATGGGGAAATAATAATGGCGATAGCAATTCCCTGTGATATAATGATCCAGAACAGAAAGGTGCTGCTCCCTCTCAGAAAAACGAATGACCCTGAGGGAGTTGGAAGAAGAGGAGTAAAGGGCCTGAGAGGGGAGGTATTTACGGAGGGATAGTGGAAGGTATTTGGACCCAGGCTCCAGAAAGCTTTTTGGACAATACAAATGGTTTTAAATGTAATCCTTGCATCCACTGGGAGCCAATGAAGGGATTTCAGAGCTGGAGAGATACGATCCCAGGGCAGGAGGCAAAGGACAAGTCTTGCAGTCTTGTTCTGGATTAGTTGTAAAGGGCGGAGAGGGCAGCAAGTAGATTTAGAAAGAGGCTGTTACAGTAGTTCAACCTAGAGAGAACTAGAGCTTGGGAGACAGTGAACTTCTGAGGGAAGGAGAGGAAAGGCAGAGTACCTCTAAGGAGGTGCAGTAGGAAATTTTACTTTTTAGAGACTTCTCGCAGGTTGAGGTAGGAGCAGGGCCAAGGGAGGCCGGCCAGAGAGTGAGGGGAAAGGATGGTGAAGTTGTAACAATGAGAAGGATCTCAGTCTTGTTGGCATTTAGGCAAAGATTGTTCACAGAACACCAATTTTGAATGGACGATTAGGCAATCGGAAATGAGAGAAGGAAAGGAGGCATCTGAGGGAAGCCTGAAAATGAGTTGGGTGTCACCAGCATAGCACTGGAAGTTTGAGCAGATAATGGAAATGCAGTAGGCGAGAGTAGCTAGGTATTGGTTGAAAAGCCAAGGCGAGAGGTCGATCAGAATGGAAAGAGGTCAGCTAGGCCAGAGCCTGATCGGTGATACCCAGTATGGCATGTGCAGGTGCTTTAGCATATGTTAAAGGATGTTCTGTACCCTCTAGCGCAGACATCAGCAGTGGATTGAATGTAAAATACCATTTATGATGTCACTGGTTCTCTGAAAAGTGCCAGCGAAGATGAAATTCGGTTCAGCAAACAGATTGTCCTGACGAGGGCAGGCATTGGGATTGAACAATACTCAGAATACTGTGTTAGAGAACGTTTTCCTTTTTCACCACCTCATCTGCTTGATGAACATCAAGCCAGGAATACAAGCAATTAGGACCATCTTGAAAATCACATCAAATGGTATCCACCTGCTTTCATACCTACATTCCTGGATGATTGCAAGTTGAAGCAATCAGTAATGGGAGAAATTAGTCACTTCTTTTCTGCGAATCCACAAGCAGTCCAGGAGCTTGCCCCTCTGTGTGGTTTGACCATTCTTCAATTGCCAGTTGTTAGATTTTCCTTGAAGACTCCTAAAGTACCAATATGTTTCATAGGAAAATGTGAATGATTCAGTATTACGCAAATTGATTGTTTACAAACGATCATATGGTACATCTGGCCAAATTTGGCTATTAACATTCGATTGCTTCGATTGCCCAACTATCAATTTGGGTAATCACTAACAAACATGGGGAGCGGCGGTTACGGGTAGTAGGGTGTCCCCCATTTCCAGAGGTTTGGAGGCGGGGGATGGGAACAAAAAACGGCCCCTGCGGCATCGGATCCGGCCCACATAGGAGCGATGGATCTGACGCCGGAGGGTTAGAAGATGAGTGGACAGCAAAAAAGGTAAGTAGGGATTGGGTGGGGGAGTCTATGGGTGTGTTTTTTAGTTTGAGCGGATTTCACCACGTCAAAATTGGCTTCCCAGCCAAATTGACCATGATCAATTCGGCAGTGATCCATTGTTCCATGGCCAAACTGTATACATCTGATAATTAAACTCTTGCACCCCTTTGCCTGCAACATGTCTAACACCCCCCATCATATGCATATGTTCAGGACAAGTTGCATAGGTTGTTCAAAACAATTCCCAACACTATATACTAAGACAAACAGCATTAAAAGTGTCCCTTTAAAACATTGACAGGTGTTGTACCACTGGTTTTGTTCCTTGACTATACCAACCTGAGAGAATGCATTTTTTTAACAAATACACCAGAGAAGTTGCAGATGTTTTGAAGTATTGTGTAGCAGTAAGATCAGTTAAAAAATAACATCACAGGTCTCAACAAAGATCAAAACCATAGACATGGAACATTGACTATGCAATGGACCTTATTACGAGGTGGGCGCAAAGGGATACCGGGCACCGGTAAGGACACCGGTGCCGGTAATCCCTTTGCACCCTATTCCGAATACCCTTAGCGGGTCCCTTCCTTAAGGCCTGGTTTTACCAGGCGTTATGGACGGGACCCGTTAAGGGACTTTCGAGCTAATAACAGTACCGCAAATTGCGGTACCGTTATTAGCGCCTTCCCCCTTCCCTTTGAGCCCTATGTGGTTCAAATGGGAATGGGGAATGGCTTTTTCAATGGGGACTTACCGGTCCCGCAAAGGTCGGACTAGACCGGTAAGTCCCCATTGAATGAGGGCGAACTCGGTAACGGTATTTGAGGTAGTCATGGCGCTAATAGAGCCATGACTACCTCCAACCTCGTAATGAGGCCAAATGTGTTCCTCTTTTGTAAAAAAATAATAACCCACATGCACTACAACATCTAGTAATAGAACTTAAAGAGTTCCAACAAACCTCAGCATGGTCAGCAACATTCCTAACCATCCAAATTTTGGGCATTTTGATAGAATCTAATTGACTTTATTCATGGAGTCAGCTGGGCGATTAAGCAGTTTCTGATTAAAATGGCCAAATTAGAAATGTGTGATTTAATTCCTGGATGAGGCCAGAGTTTTCTAGAGGAAGCAAGGAAATAGGCTTTAGTTGATTCGGAGGCGAAGCAATTAGTAGATTGTAAAAAGATTCCCCCATTATCAGCACCACTCATAAATAATCCACGTCATGCGGTTTATATATTGATCAAATTCATGTGTGAATTCTGTTTCATTACATCACAAATTGCAGTGGGTTAATAACTTTGTGACTTTGACAACCGGACATGTTGGTTTAGTAGGCTGTTTGAAAATAACTCTCCACGGTTACAGGTAGGGAAAGTCAAAACAGTTAGCGGATCAGTAGTTACATACATTGATAAATATGAGTCAATTAAATAAATTAAACAGAAAATGTGTTCATGAATGGGCCAGTTTGTAACCATAAAAATGACGAATAATAATAGGAAAACAATTATAAGATGGATGGACAAATGAAGAGAAAATCATAAATCATGTTAGTATTTTTTTATGTTTTTATATCTATTATCCTTTGTAAGACATTAGGGATCCTCTATCAACATTGTCAAAAATAGATTGGAGCAGGGCAATGCCAACAGGTCTGCATACTTAGCAGGCAGAGGGCGAATCAGGTCAAATTAGGTGATGTGTGGTTGTTGGTGACTATTTATTTTTGGGGTGTGATATCGGGGCCAGGTGTGCTGTATCAACATAGTGATGTTAAGTTCTCATGGAGATATATTGATGCAGAGATTTTGCTCTGCATCTTCAGTCAGTTTGTGTTTATGAAGTGATTAAAATATGTGGGTTGCAGAAATACCTTCTATTCCTTCATTGGTTAGATCTAGTCTATCCTTGACATTTCTATCCTTGTTATTTTAATTTCCCTGCCTGTTAGAAGTACACATTTCTGTTACTATATATATAGCTCATAAGTTTACTGTTAGAAGTGTGTGATGTGATTAAAGACTTAAAGTCACCTTGTATATTTCTTGATTTGTATGTTCTTGTATTCTTCTCTGCTATCATTGATGATATCCTACAGTGCTCTGCTTCAATTGTATATTTCTCTGGAAATAATTAGGATGACCGTAGTCCGTAGCATTTAAAGCAGAACTTTCTTTTGCAAATTCCTGATGTTCTAACTACGCTGATCAGCGTGCTCTGTTAGTGTTAAAGTATATGACTATTGCTTGCATAGTACAATTTGCAAAGCCCTTGTTGTGCTTTTCTAGACATGGTCCCTTGAGTAATACTTAATGCAGTTCTGAAATTTGGAGAAAGAAACAAACCGTTTATCTTGGTGCCTGGTCTTTTCCATGCAATTATTCCTCGCAAAGTACACTTTGAACAGCCTTTTCTGTGCTTTGCTAGAGCTAGTCCCATGTATGATTTTTAATGCATTTCTGTAGCTTGGAATAAAACCTTTATCTTTGAAAAGGCCTTGAATTGTTTGCTATACCTAGTCCCATGTGTGTTACTTAATGCATTTTTGTCGCTTGGTGCCTAGTCTTCTCTTTAGTGGAAGAAAGGAGAGAATTGCCACTAAACCCCATCCCATCCACTTACCTTAAATTCAGGAATTAAGTTCCCCGTACTGATCTGCGGTTTATTCATGCCAACCTGGCTAACCTCTTTGTGTCACATTTTGATAAAAACGCATGCCTTGAGTAATAATGACAGGACCACTCATACCTTTGGGTGGCACCAGTACATCGACGATGTTCTCATAATATGGGATGGCACAGTAACAGAATTCCAATATTACACCAGTTTCCTCAACAACACATTTGGACTGGAAGTAGTTGGACAGATCAGTAGCTGAGAGATCGACTTTCCTGATCTACAGATATACAGTAAAGACCTCAAAATACAGACACAAACTTTTCGCAAACCCACGGAAGTGAACTCAACCCTACACTACAGAAGTTGCCACCAAAAACATGTGATAGAAAACATCTCAGTAGGAGAAATGATAAGGGCAAAAAGGAACTGCAGTGAGAAAGAAATCTACAAGGAAGAACTAAACCTAGTGAAAGAAAGATTTATAACATGAGGGTATGCACAAAAGTGCATTGTAACAGCTGAGAAAAAGATTATGACTAGAATGAGAGCAGAGCTAACCATAGAAAATATAAAAAAACACTTAGAAGACTCACTAACAATGAAGTCATCAATTAATATAGTCGAGAGAGCACAAAGCTATTCAGAACGTTGGAAAAACATTGGCATATATTATTGTCAATCTCTTTAAACTGTTGGTGCCTTCCTTTTTTCCGCTCTTTCTGGCTACTTAAGCAGCCTTCCAGCCTCTTTTGCTGTGGACTTGGTGAGCAGGTACAAGTGGATCGAGGTCACCTGGCCTAAGCCATACCCACCTGACAATCACTTTAAACTGTTGGTGCCTTCCTGGTTTGCCATTCTTTTTGCCTACTTAAATAGCCCTCCAGCCTCTTTTCCTTTGCAGTTGGTGAGCATGTGGAAGTGGATCTGAGTCACCTGGGTTAAGCCCCACCCACTTGTCAATCACTTTAAACTTTTGATGCCTTCCTGGTTTGCCACTCGTTATGCCTACTTAAGCAGCCTCTTCTCCTTTGCTGTTGGTGAGCAGGTGCAAGTGGATCTAGGTCTCCTGGCCTAAGCACCACCCAACTTCTTAGCCCTGCTTCCTCCTTTCTCCTCTTAACTCTAAGATCAATTGTGTCCCTTGCCCGGGCACCTGAAGCTAAGGGCAGATGAAGAAAAAGGCAATTACTGTATGGACCTCTTTGGCCTAGGAGGTCCCATGGCCCAAACCCCTGCTGATACAGCAGGTAATCATGCACCAACATGTGTTTACTCCCTCTGTCCCACAGGCCATCCCCACCATCATCAGGCAACACCAACGTCAACTTCTTTGGTCCTTGGCACCTGGCGGGTGGACCGGCACCTACAAGCAGAGCATGTCGGATGCACCAGCACCATTCTGAATGGTGCCGGTGCATCCAGCCTCCCCATTCCCATTGAGCCCTATAGGTTTTACCGGCAAGGCTACCGCCAAACTTATAATGAGGCCCACTGTCTTGTTCTCCACAGTTGTTTTGGCATTACTTTGCATTAACTGCATGCTTCTTCTAGGTTCCTGTTGTGTTCTTTGCCTTGTTGACTGTTTTGACTTTGTGTTTGCTTTCTACAGTTCTTGATATTGTGTTCCTATCCATGGTTTGCGGCATAACATTGGAATTGCCTGCATTCTTCACTTCTCGATTCCCTGCTGACCTCTGTATTTTGCTTTTGGTCCTGTATTGCAACTGCATTTTTTTACTTCCAAGTTCCCTGTTGTGCTTTGTGCTTTACCTTGGTTCTCTACTACATCTGTATTCTATATTTCTTGTTTCCCTGTTGTGCTCTTTTCTTTACTGATGGTTCTCTAATGCATGTGATTTATATGTCCATTGTTCTTGTTCTTTGTTGTACCCCCCTCCCTTTTGTGCCCCCCTGTGTGACCTCCCCTCACCCCTCCCCTGCCTGGGTTCGCCTCTCCCTACTCCCCTCTTTCTTCCCCGAACACCCCATGGTGCTCTCTGTCTCACCTATCTTTTCTAACTGCTTTTCTATTGACTATCCTATCCCTCGCACTAAGTCTGACTGGAAGAAGCTCAAAAGGGACATCCTGGTCTCTAACCCAGGCCTCCCTATCACTGACACCTCTACCAGTGCTTCTTCCAGACAGACCCTTATGATCATACTCTTTGTCATTCCATCTCCAGGCCTATGGACCCCCCATATGGTCTCTGTTCTCTCTTCTTTTCCCTCTTCTCCCATTAATGGTGGCACGCTGTGGGAGGCCCTCCTGGCCCCCTTCCACTCCTCTAAAACCATCATTAATGTCTACTTAAATGGCACTGTCTTGGTCCAGGACCCTCCGGCCAATCTCCTCCTCGTTGATAGATGCTTTCTACACCTTATCAACTTCCTTTCCTCTCCTTCTATCCCTTACTATCCCTCTCTGGCTTCTCTGATGCCTCCTTCCTCTGCCACCTCTTTGGCACCTCCTGCTGCTTCTCTGGCCAGCCTGTTGCCTACCTCATCCACCACCCCTCTGGCACCCTCGTTTCCCTCTCTGACTACCCTGCCTCCTCTTCCTTCTTCCTCTGCCACCTCCAACACTTCCGCAGGGTGTACATCTGCCCTTTACCCCTCCCTGGAAGTCTTTCAAATGTGGTAACAAGCTTCACGTTGCTTCTCTCAACTCTCGTTTGGCTGTCAAACACTCCTCTGACATCTGCTGTCTCCTGGAAGAGCTTGATTTGGATGTACTCGGTCTCACCGAGACTTGGTTCACGTCCAGCTCTGTCAAAAGTTTCAAAAGTCTCCTTCCCGGTGGCTATCTAAATGGACTGACCTCTTCTCCTCGCTCCTTGCCTCTAACTCTCAACCTCTCCTCGTTGGAGACTTGAACATCCACCTGGATGATACCAGTCCTTCTTCAGGACTCTTTCGTGACATCTGAAATTCTCTCTCTCTATTCTTCCCTCTGGCCTGACTCACTCTTCAGGACACACCCTGATATTGTGATATCCTCAGACCTCCCCTTCTCTAACCCTCTCACCACTCCTCTGTCTTGAACTGATCACTTTCTTCCTTTCTTCTCACCCCTCTCTCTCTTCCTCACAGGTCAAGCCAACTCCAGCACTGCTACCTACCTTCTAGGTCATCCGATCCATGAAGCGTGTTCAGCTGAGGTTTTTGCTGCTGCTTTCTTTACTCTTCCTGCACCTTTGGCTGACTCACACCCTGACCCAGCCCTCTCTAACCTTCATCTCTCTATCTCTAACACTCTGGATGTCCTTGCCCGTTTCATGAGGATATGCTTGAAACCCAAATCCAAGTGCAACTCTTGGTACAATTCCGACCTCGCCACCTTTAAATGCAAGTGTAGGGTGGCAAAGAGGAAGTGGAGGGTATTGAGCGCACCCCCTGACAAACTAGCCTGGCGCCTGCTCCAAAGGCAGTATAGACTCTCTGTCATATCTAAGTAGAGAGCCTACATCCAAGCCAGCATCTCTGTGGCATCTAATAACTTGGCCAAACTTTTCAAAGTCTGCAAGGAGCTAGCCAATCCTACTGCAGTCTCTAATTCTTCTGTTCCCTCCCAGGCCCTCTGCACAGCCTTGGCCTCTCATTTCACTACTAAAACAAAGGAAATCCTGTCCACCCTCTCTTTCTCTACCTCCTCTTCCCCCCCTCTACCATTCCTGCCTCGTCTGAGGCTGTATCTCCTCCTCCTTTCTCCTCCTTTCCCATGTTCACCCCTGACGATGTTTTAGACATGTCCGATCTATGGAAGTCGTGTCAAAGCAGGTTTTCCCCTGCTCATCCAGAATCATCAAGGAGCACATCGACACTCTTGCTCCAGCCTTGGCCGATTTCTGCAATCACTCATTCGCCACTGGAACATTCCCCTGCCCCCTTAAGCACTCTCTTGTACACCCCTTCCTCTCTGGCTAACTATTGCCCAATCTCCATCACTCCTTTCCTGGGCAAACTCTTGGAAAAACTGGCTATCTCTCAGCTTAATCTACATACTCAATCTGTTGGTTGTCTCCATGACCACCAGTCTGGCTTCAGAACTGTCAGAAGCACAGAAACTGCTCACCTGAACACATGTGAAGACTTGCTTTCCAATCTTGACTCTAATCCCCCTTCTCTCCTCATCCTCCTCGATCTATCCTCTTCTTTTGACATGGTCAACCATGCCATGCTGCTCAATCGCCTCTGCGACAACCTTGGTATTACTGATCAGGCCCTGCCCTGGTTGACCTCCTTTCTCATCAACCCTCTCTGGTCCAACTGGGGTCTGTCCTCTCTTCTATCTCTCTCTCTCTCTACTTCTGGTGTTCCCCAATGGATCTAACTTCTCTCCTTAGCTCTTCAACCACTATCTGGCCCACTGCATTGCTACTTTCTGCTCCAAATGTTATTGTTATGTGGGTGACACTCAGCTCTCTTTCAGGCCATCCTCAGTCACCTCTGATTCTTCTCTCATACCAGACTGCCAGAACACAATTCAGGAACAGAGAGCTGCCAATGAGCTCTGCCTCAATGCCAGTAAGACTGGGATTCTCCTCATTGGGACACCCTTCCCTCCTTTCCTCTCTCTCTCTGGCCACCCACTCTTGGGTCCCTTCCTGCTCTTTCCTGTGAGGCTAAGAACGTTGGTGTCATCTTCAACTCCACCCTCTCCTCCTATCCTCACATCTCTGATGTTTCTAAGAAGTCAAAGGGCCTCATTACGACCCAGGCGGTAAGTTACCGCCTGGGTCGTACCTTTACCACCATGGTGTAAACTACGTTTACGCCATGGTGGTTGGCGGACTTACCACCCCATTCCGAGGTTGGCGGGGCGGTAAGTCCCCATTAACCCATTTACCCTTCCCCATTCCCATTTTTGCCCCATAGGGCATAATAGGAGTGGGGAAGGCGTTAATTACGCCACCGTAAATTACGGTGGCGTAATTAACAACAAGGTCTCTTAGCGCCATGGATTTTAACACCTGCTAAAAGCAGGTGTTAAATCCTCCATGGCACTAAGGGACCTCGGAATCAGGCGGTAAGGGTCGGCGCTGTTTACGCCGCCGTAAACCCCTTACCGCCTGGGTCCTAATGAGGCCCAAACTATCAGCTGCACCTCCCCTCAGAGGTATTCTTCGTTTTCTCACTTTCCCCCAGAAGCTCACTGTCTCCGGAGGTCTGGTCTACTCTAGGCTGTACTATTGAAACATCCTCTTTTTAAATCTTCCTGCCTCTACTCATCGACCTTTACAACATATCCAGAGAAGGACTGCAAGACTTTTCATTGGCCTCGTACCCAGGGATAGTATTTTTCCAGCTCTTGAATCCCTTCACCAGCTCCCTGTGGCTGAAAGGATCAAGTTCAAGACCCTCTGCATCATCCACAACACTTTCTGGGGCCTGGGACCACTCTACCTCCAACTGTCTCTTCCAAAACATCTTCCTTCTCGAGCTCTCGCTCATCCACCTCCAATGCTCTCAGGGTCAGATGCTTCTCCAAGCAGAGAGTTGGAGGCAGATCTATCACCTCGGCTGGGGCCTCCCTCTTTAACAGATTCCCTGCCTCTCTCAAACTTGAGCAGAACCACCTCCAGTTCCGGAAGCAACTCAGGACCTTCCTTTTTTGCTTCTGCTTTCTCTCTTCCTCTCCTCTGCTGATTCACCTGACTGCTCTGCGCACTGATTACCTGGTCACCCGCTGAACTCATGCCCAGGCTCCTGCATGCCATCACACTGCCTCCGGCTCCCCAGCACTTAAGGGTCTGTATCTGCCACCCTCTTTCCCTTCTCCCTGCATTTATGAGCTACCCGCTGGCTGCATTGTGAGTTAACTACACTTCCTCCTTCCCCTCACCCTAGGCACTTCTCCCCTTCCCTCTTCCCCACACTTGCACAATATGAATGACACAAGGCCTAGTAAGATTATTATTTTGTCCTCCGTTTGTTTCCCCCTCCTGGTCTTGTCACGCCTAGAAACACTTGTGTACAGGCTCTTTATAAATGCCACATCATATCATATCATAGCCAGACGACCATCTGAGGGAATATATAGGCATAACTGGGCCTTTTCTTACCGAGTCCTGCTGTTGGTGGATGTTCCCCTTTATTACTGGAGGCACCGGGTCGCTGAATGTCTAGGATGATCCGAGGTCCGTGTAGGCAGGGACCTGGCCCCCTTTCGTCCCAAGCAGGCAAGAAACCTGGGTCCAGTCGGAGACCAGTCTACCCACTCCATTGACTTGCCTTCCAGTCTTTACATGGTGCAGGACAATGGATCCACAAAGATCTGTAAGAGATTTTGTTCTATTGGGGTAAATTCGGGGTTTTGTGGTATTTTCTTACCGTAAAAATATTGGCGGTAATTTGGCGATAAATTAGTCTGGCATTTATAATGGTTTTGATATCACCCTATTTCAGGGACCATACCTTGTTAGCTTACATTGGTGGTCATTTTAGTGGTATCTTGTTTTGAGGTATTTATACCTGTAGTATAGCAGCGAGCATGGTTTCCTTTGTATACTGTAACCCCATCATAAAACAAACCTTTCCTTTCTATTCGAATACCCTCTAGTTGTCTGTAGAGAGCTCCAGACCTATGCACTTTATAAGAACCCAATGATTTTATTTAGAGCACCACCTATAGTTTGTGGCTGGTATCACTGGCTTATATACATCCAGTAATCTATCTGCCATAAAACATATGTATCAGATCCTTTCCCATCAGCATGCAAGGAAAGAAACATTCATCATACCGCACACAAACCTTCTCTTGTTTGTTATTTCACTTGCATTGATAAATTGGCAAATGCACTACTGAACAGATGTGAACCTCCCATGTATACTACACTTATATAAATTAATTCACAGATGCAAAAATGACACCAAAATGCCATTTGTTTTCATATACACTCATTATATTATGCCTTATTCACAAGTCATCAAATCTTACCATGGGTAAATGACATCATCATCTGGAATACAAAAAGAAAACAAAACAGAACAAGCAGGTCTTTTGAAACATGGGTTAATGTTCCCACATTCTGAACATGACGAAAAATAAACATGCAATGACTTCCTGCACTGTTATAAACCTCAGCCACTCATACGGCAATTCACATGGTCCTCACTTGGCACATATTTTACCAAGATTAGTATTTCTTTGAAGTTCGCAGCAAGACCTTGCTATGTTCGCAAATGCAAGCCCAGTGTCAGCGCGAAATGCTTCTGTAATCTTGTGTGGGGAGCATTAGCGAGATATCTCTCACAGCCAGCGCTCTGACCCCTTGGAACTCCGTCAGTCTTCTCAGCCCAGCCTGAACTAACTGCTCTCTGCATTTCTTGTCACCAAGAAAGTTCCTATCCATCCCCTAAGTGACGTGTAAATCTGTTAACAATTTCCACCAATCATAGTACAAAGAATTTGCGCTGTGCCACCCTTCATTTTCAGAACAATGAAATCCTTACTCTCAGAGTTACTGTTTCATTCTATTTCCTGCAGCTTGCCTTTTTTTTCTGTTTTCCACAAGCTGAAGAAAATACCATTGTGCATTTAAAATGAATCTCAGTAGTGCCACTAAAACATGGATTTTCACCTCATTTTGCATATGAGACTGCGTTATAATGTTAGAGAAGTTAGAATTAGTATTTTAGCATTGGTAATTATGTTAGTCAGTTATATAATTTAATGTAGTCTCCATGTATGAGGCATCCAAAAAGAAATGGTGCACTTCATTATTTGACCTCGCAGCACTAAACTTTTCTATGCGTGCATTTAATTATCTGCAGTTTCAAGTTCGGCTTGGCTGTGTTGTAAATCCTGTACTTTGCATACTACCAATAAGGCTATATTATACTGGCAAAAAGAAATGCTATATTTCTGCTGGCAACAAAAAATGTCACTACATTTTGCAAAATGCCATACCTGTCCTTACAGGTCCCACTGTACTGGTAGGCTGATGTTGTGCAAACAGGCTGCCAGAAGCCAACCAGACAACCAAGAAAAGGAGAGGGAGCAGGAGAAAGGAGGAACAAGGGGGGGAAGAATGATGAAAGGCCAACAAGGTCCAAAAAGAGCATTAAGATGCACCGAGGGGAAGTCGCGTCTGCTCTTTATAGTGAGCATGGCAGACTTCTGGTGTCTCTGATTGCCCTTGCAACCGAATGGCGACTTTGTGGGCCGTGTCACCTTACCTAGGCACTTGCGGCCGGGTCATGATGGTGGCATACTGTTGCACCTTGGGTGAAATAAACGATCGGTCTGACAAAATTACCAAATTACACAGCTAACATCTATTTAGCAATACATTAGTATATCAGTTTGTGAAACATGATTATACCATTTTAACCAATTGATTACCTCAGATAACTGGACCGTAATCACAAGAATGCGCAGCCATAACTAAACACTACACCACTCCAATATGGCAGCTCGCTAGTTAAGCCTTCCTAATAGAAACTGGCAACAAGCTATGATCATGTGATCAATCAAGTCACTTTAACTGACTTGGGTTTTAATTTTTCTTTCTATACTGTCACAAAGCGGTTTCACGAATGGATCTCAGATCAGGACAGAAAACCTGACCCCTGACTTTAAGGTAAGCAGATGGGATGGGGTTTAGAGGTAATCCTCTCCTTTCTTGCACTAAATAGAAGGCTAGGCACAAAAACAAACATTTTATTCCATGCTACAAATGCGCATTAAGAATCACACATGGGACTAGGTCTAGCAAAGCACAGAAAGGGCTTTTCAAAGCGAAACATTGTATTCCAAGCTGCAGGTGTGCATTACAAATCACACATGGGGCTGGGTCAAGCAAAGCACAGAGAGGACTTTTCAAAACGTACTTTATGAGGAATAATTGCACGGAAAAGACCAGATACCATTCACCAAGAAAAACGTTTTTTTTTCCTCCAAACTACAGAACTCCTTTACGTATTACTCAAGGGATTAGGTCTAGCAAAGCACAGCAAGGACTTTGCAAAATGTACTATGCGAGGAATAATTGAATTCTTTAACATAGCATGCTGACCAGACTGGTTAGAACATCAGGAATATGCAAAATAAATGTCTGTCTTAAGTACTATGGACGAGGGTCATGCTGAATTATTTCCAGACAAATATAGAATCGAAGCAGAGCTTTGCAGGATATCAACAATGATAGCACAGAACAATATAAGAACATGCATATCTTTAAATATACAAGGTGACTTTAAATCTTTATATCAAATCAAACACTTCTAACACTAAACCTATGAGCAATGTATATATAATGGCAATGTGTATTTCTAACATGCTGTGAAATTGTAACTAGACTTAAAACAACAAGTATGTAAACATCAGGAATACACCAGATATAACCAATGAAGGACTAGAAGGTATTTTTGCAACCCACATATTTTAATCACTTCCTAAGCACAATATGACTGAAGATGTGGAGAAAAATCTAGGCACCAATATAGCTGCATGACAAATAAAAATAACAGTGTTGATACAGTACAACTGACCCTGATATCACACCCCAAAAAAATAAATAGTCACCAAAAAACACAAAGCAAATTTGACCTGATTCACCCTCTGCCTGCTAAGTATGCAGAACTGTTGGCATTGCCCAACACCAATCTTTTATTGACAATGTTGATAAAGGATACCTAATGTCTTACAAAGGATTCATAGTTATAAAAACATAACAAAATACTCACATGCTTTATGATTTTCTCTTTATTTATCCATCCTATTAGTCCTCCTAATTTGTAGGGTTTTGAACGGACCAATTCATGAACCCATTTACTGTTTAAGTTATTTAATTGGCTAATATGTATCAATGTATGTAACTACTGATCCTCCAATTGTTTTGACTCTCCTTACCTGTAACCTCAGAGATGTATTATTTACAAACCACCTTGATAAAGCCCAACAGAAGAAACCTTTTGGTCATAAGAGTTGGTGGCACACTAATCCAACATGTCAGGATGTTAAAGTCACAAAGTTATTAACCCACTGCAATTTGCAATACAATGAAACAGAATTCACTCATAACTTTGAACAATATATCAACCGCATGATGTGGATTATTTATGAGTTGTGCTAATAACAGGAGCATCTTCTTACAAACTCTTTACTGTAAGGCCTGGTTGGTTAAACTTCCCCAGTGATAAGCAGTGCTCAATACCTATCAGTAGGACACAAAAGAAGCAGACAAATTTCAAATATAGGGAGGCGCTGGCACACACAGTCTTACAACCACCCAATCTTAGGTCTGAGTTGAGGGAAAGAATTTACTTGAGGGATATGTTGAACATGAACACAGGATTTATTTGAGGCAGTGGTAAACATTTAAAACACACGTTTGTGGAGGGAGAAGTACTTTACGATTCTGAAATAGGATAGCTGATTTGTTTATGATTACTCCGACTACTGAGAAGAGAATCAAAGTGAGGACCTTGTACGACATATACACACACATGCCAATTGTTGTCAGTGATTTAAAAGTGAGAAGACAATTCCAAAATTGTGTGGGCGGTAGAGAGGATATTTTATTCAGTAGCTATAACAGAGTGTATCTCTTTTATTGAAGAGACAATCTACTAAATGGGAAAAAAATGTCTTGGGCAGTAGGGAATTATATTAGGTGTCTGAAACTAAGGGTCTGAATGTTTTGTGATTAGACACAAAACGTGTTGTAAAGGAAAGGTCTTATAAATGTTTGTAGGCAGTAAGGGATTACATTGTGTGATTGTTACTGAGTGTGCCATTGCTTTGTGATGATGCAAAATCATTTTTATAACGACGCATTCTTAGAATTAGATAGAGGCAGTTGAGTGCATTCAGTGGTGTCCACTGGTGTGTCAACTTGTGCTAAAGGAGAGACAACAATAGTTGCCAAGATGTGTACTTACAAAAAGTGTACTTGTGAGAAAATAAATCGTAAACTTATTTGGGATAGGCAATTATATTCTGTGGTTGTAATGAGAGTGCCAAGTTGCTGTGTTGGATGAGAGGAAATAGTAGTTGCCATGCTTTGTGATGAGAAAATAGAAATTGTGAAGAAATAATCTCTGGATTCTTTAACAAGTACTTTCAGTGTCTGTAATTTAGCATGATATGTTTTTGTGATGAAACAAACAAGTAGTTGCAAAGAAAACATCTTAATGTAATTGGGAAGCAATAGAGTACATTCAGTGGTTGTAAATGCATTTGCAACACATGTGCCATCACCTAGGGGCACTGGCTAAAAGTAGTTGTAGAGAATCCCAATAATTAAATTGTGTTACATAAACACACATAATATTTCATTTCAGGGGAGGAGAAATAATCACATTACGTTTTCTGCAACATCTTAATATTTAGGGGAACAAGTATTTGGGTGGCTGTGTACACCAGCAGGAAAAGCCACAGTCTTCGCTAGGGATGCCAAGGTTGTTCATGGCCAATTGAAGGCATCCATTTTGCATTCAGCAGCACCTGCTGTGCAAGAAATAGTGATAGATGTTCAGGTAATGCACAGGCAGAGACGGTTCTGTCCACTGTCTCTGAGGTAGAAGGGGAAAGAGGTGAGCTATGAGAAAGACAACAGCGTAGAGAAGCAGGTTATGATAAGTTCCAGGTCTCCATATACACCAACATCAAGTGAGTACCGGAATAATAATGATGAGTTAGATAAAATGTAAGCCCCATCCAAGTCCATGCAGCATCAACATGGGATTCTGTAAACTAATGCTACAGAGGTGGAGAACAATGTCACAGTTGGATTCTGAATCTGGTAAGCAAAGACCTTATACACATTTGCTTTGTGTAATGGAGTCTATAAGAAAGTTGGTTATTAAGGAATTCCAGATCATTAAATAAAACTATAAAAAGTTGGTGTATTTATTTTTCACAGCAGCTCACAAGGAAACACAGGTTCTAAAGTCCACTTTGCCCTATTTAATCACATCACTGACTCTGACCAAGAGAGCACATGTTCAACATATAGATACAGTGCAATATCGGTCTGCAAGCAACACAACAAGAAATAGTTTGTCTTCAGCCCCTTAAATAGTATAGGCTAAGAGGATGATCGCTGAAACTTACCAACATTTTGCTATTTGACCTTTGCCAGTGGACATTGAATCTGTTGACTTACATATTCAATGTAATCCGTTGAATACAAACACTTATTTTTCTGTTTTCAAAAAGATTTACACCATTTGCACGTTTTCAATTCATGCCAAAGGCAATTAAATGACAAACTAACACTTATCCACTTTTTCCAGAAAGTACAATTGGATTTTAGATCCATGTTTATGGTTTAATTACTATCTGCGAAAAAAAGAGATAACAGGCTTATTAAGATTATTGTGCCAAAAGTATATAAAGCGCTAGCAAGAAAATAACAACAAATATTGCAGAAACCTAATTATTTTAAGATTTAACTTTCACACTGAAAATGTTCTAAGGTTATCCGAAATACCTTTGTTCTAGGAAATCAGACAAATAAATAGGAACTAAAATGCATGAAACGTTTTTTCTCAAAATGTGCATATTAATATCCATCACTTTCTTGCCATCAGTACATGCTGCACTAAACTCCTGCCACATACGATTACAATGATTACAACGATTACAATGATGGCAGCATAGCTTGTAATCAGCTGCTAATTTGAGTAACTTTAATAACACTGCATACCCTATCCATTAATTTTTTACATGATTTATAAAGATGAATGAGTTAGCAACTATGCAAAAAGTCAAGCAATTTCAATCTTTGCATGCAAAGTTTACACCATCTGAAAATAGTTCCTGGGACCTCTACAAGCACTACACGCCAATACTAGCATCCAGCTCCGGCTGAATTCCAGGGGTCTGCTCTCGTCCGTAATACCAACATCCTGAGGAGTTAAACAGGGTTGCCCCCTTGCTCCGGCTTTATTTTTGGCCTACTTTGGAGATTACAAAGAAGCAAACGCCGAGACAAGATCTTTTCCTACGGTGATAGGCAATGTGAAAGTTCCTAGATTTCTCTAAACTGACGACCTAATACAACTTGATCAGACACCAATCGGCCTACAACGTCAGCTGGCTTCTTTAACCACGTACACTAAAGCCAACGACCTGGAAGTAAACAGACAAAAAAACAAGATAATGATCTCTGAAAAAAGGTCCCGAAGAAGAGGAAATCCTACATGGTTCTTGTCAGGAGAGAAAGTGGAACAAGTATCAGACTTCAAATATCTTGGGGTCCTGATTGACTTCGCAAAAAAACACAGCAATGCAACTTCATCTGCATGCAAAAATTAGAAACCTCATCTCACGGGCCAAAGTCCTTGACAGAAAATATGGTTGCTTTTCATTGATGCCTTTAATTAAGTTTTACCGCGGGAAAGTGATACCCACAATCACTTACGGAGTGGAAGCCATGCCATCTCTACCCAACCTTTTATGGCCTAGACTGGAGAGTCTTTTCTGGCAATCAGTCCTTACTCTTCCGACTTCTACACCGATAGCATTGATTAGACGAGAACTTTCACTATCATCCCTGGCGGCAATAGTAACTAGGGTAACTATAATGCTTTATCGGAAGATTAAAGATCCATCTTCTCCAACGATTCTTTCCCTGGTCCAAGACGAGCTGAATTCAGGCAAATGCAAACTCCTGGCCACTTGGGAGAATAGTTGTAAATTAAACCTAGAAGCATGTGGAAGTTCCATTGAAGAATTTGTTTCGAATCCTACCAAAACAAAAAAAAATGCTTAGAAGAAACAGACTGGATTGATACTCTAGAGAAAGCAGCCACCTACAAACTGACCCAGCATCTACCCACAACGGTCAGAAAACTGAACAAAATACAACCGTTCCTCATTAAGCACCCAAGTAGGAAATCAAGATCTGCACTTATTCGTGCCAGGCTGAATTTACTGCCTACAAATGAGATTCTGCAGATAAGAGGAGCTTCACTGACTAACAGCTGTCGTTTTTGCAAAGCAAACCAACCAATTGAAACACTATGGCACCTTTTGCTATCATGCCCGGGCACAAATTCATACAGATCCCCTTACTTGCTACACCACTTGGAGAAAGCTTTTTTAACGGAAGAAGAGCTGTGGTGGCAGTGATTAATAGGGGTCCTTAGACCTTCATGGGCGATTGCTGCTACGAACAATTTGGACCTAATTTTTAAGGACAAAGTAACTGAGCTCCTGCCAGAAGCTTATATTACAACCTATAGAAAATAGTTGCATTAATCTAGGGGATGGCAGAAGTGGTGACACTGGGGCTTACATTACAGAGAAAATGGTAATTGCATTAAGGGAAGTGACAATGTTAGCATTTGAGTAAAAAGAGGCACCTTTAACCCCTTAAGTGCCAAGGACGAGTATGCTCGTCCTTTTTGCATAGAAGTTCATAATAGCCTGGCATTTGGGCTCATATTAATAATGAGGGGTAAATATCTTATTCCTATCTTTACACTTGTTTTACTGCTCATTGTGAACGTCTCCTGTATGTGGAGTGGGAGAAGGGAGCGCAAATACATTACTTCCCCCACTTTCATGGTATGCCTTTAAAATCACTTTGATATTAAGCCTACATGGCATTTTCATGCATGCATAAAATAAATGGATTCCTATGGAATACACATGCATTTAGTACCTGCTTAGAGCAGGTGGGTTTCATAGGAATCCATGATAAATTCCATCTATCAGCACAATTTGCGGGCAGAATTTAAATATTTCACAAAACACAGTCAAAATGAAAAAGAGCCCTTTTCATTGCACTATTTATGTATATGACACACATTAAATGTTGGACAAATTAACGTAGTAGACACATTTTGTTACAGCAATGAAGGTAATATGGTTATGGTTATTGGGGGTCATTACGTGGTTGGAGGTAAGGGATTACCGGCACCGGTATGGTTGCCGATGCCGGTAATCCCTTATCTCCGTATTCCGAGTTCCCTTTGCGGGTCCTTGCTTACCTCCTGCTTTTAGCAGGAGTTAAGTACGGGACCCGTAAAGGTACCTCAGAGGTAATTACGGTACCGTAATTTACGGTGCCGTAATTACCTCCTTCCCCATTCCCATTGAGCCCTATGGGGCAGAAATGGGAATGGGGAAGAGCAAAAGGTGAATGGGGAATTACCGGCCCCTCCAACCTTGGAATGGACCGCTAATTACTCCATTCACCAGGCCGGATTTGGGACGAGTTGGGAGGCAACCATGGAGCTAGTAGCTCCATGGTTACCTCCAAACTCGAAATGAGGCCATAATTGTGTTGATGCAATGTGCAGCAAACATAACATGTGGCGAAATGCAGTAATTGTACTTATTTACAAAACAGGGGGTAGGCATGACGTGCTAATTATTGGCCCATCTCGCATTTAGATAGAGTGGGAGAAATATTTACAAAAACTATATTGTCCCATTTACAGACTTGGGCTGATGAGAACTATTGTATAAACGATCTTCAGGTGGGGGTACAAAAACATAAAAGCACTGTTGACCAGAGCTTCCGATAATTCTTTCAGATCCAGAAGAACATTTGCTCTCCAAGATTAAGTTGTACGCTGTATTGGTGGATCTTAGGACTGGATTGGACAGTGTGCCACAGGGAACCCTTTGAAGGATCCAGAGGGGCAGAGGTGCTCCTTTGGAACTGATCTCAACCATCCATTCTTTGTATACAGTGAATAGGTGGGCCATGCGTTTTGGACTAGCAGGGGAGCTAACCTCTCCTTTCAAAGTGGTGAAGGGCGTAAGACAATGTTGTGTTCTTGCCCCCTTACTCTTTAACATATACATCAATGAGTACATTAAAATATTGGTGGAGAGGAGCATGGACAGCCCTAGAACGAGCCAAGATAATTACCCTGTGTTATTCTATGTTGATGAAGTGGTAATTCTATCTACTACACCTCAGGGCCTAAAAGATAACTTATATGTATTTTTAGAGAAATGTGAGGAGCTTGGATTGCAAATAAATATGTGAAAAACAAAAACTATGATTTTTAGGCCACAGGTCTTGCAACAAAGCCAATTGGATATTTATGTGGGCAAAAGTAAATTAGAACAGACTTTGTTCAATGATTACTTCGGAAGTAGATTCCATGAGAACTGTGGATGGTCCCCACAGATTGCTAAAGCCTGTTCCAGCCTAGGAAAGTACATTGGGGCAACAAACTCATTTTTTTAAAACATGGTAAAGGTGCAATTTCACCAGCATTTGAATTGTGCCGAAGGCAGGCAATCACAACCTCCACTTTTGGAGCAGAAATCTTGGGCTATGTTTGCCTAGAACCTCTTAAAATAATTAAAAATAAGTTCTTAAAATATGTGCTCCAGCTACGGCAAAGTTCACCCACAGCACTATTACACCTGGAATATGATAACGGCCTGGTAGGGACTTTGTGACTTTAAAGCCAGTTTTTTACTGGCTTAGATTGTGGAGCACGGATGGTCATGGGAAGATCCGAGATTCATTGAAACATTTATTAAGTATGGTGAGTGGGAAGAGCATCCAGTGGGTTGCACATGTTAAAGAACAATTAATTGGACTGAACAAGCGTACATTATGGGGAACTCCTGATATTATAGCCAAATCAGTCTCACCCAGGAATAGGAGAACGGATGATTGAAGGTGCTGCTCATCTTAAATTGGGATTAGACTATCTAGAGGTTAAAACAGATGGGGGTCTTCCGATGTTGGAGGTAAGTGAAAAACGATGCTGGTAAAGGAATACCGGCATCGCTTACCGCTACGGGCTATTCTGACCTGTCAGACCGCTATTTACGGCACCATATACTACGATGCCATAATTATCGGTCTTGGGTCGTGTGCGCGCCCCACCATGTCGAAATTTGCGGCATGGCGTAAACCGGAGCTGATCACAAGTAAGGAGCACACGTAAATAACGGCCTCCTTAAGGCCGTAAAGTACCTTACCGGCATGGAGTACATACAGGCATCTCAGAGAAGGAGTAAAGAATCCTGAGCAGTGGTTCTCAGAGCCAGAGGTGCACACAATCAGCACAGATGGAGGCAATGGAGTCTGTCACAGCAGAAAAGGATCACACCCACACACCACACCAAGATGAGACCAATAGTGGTAGCAGTACATGAAGCAGGAGGCCCTGCCAGCAAGGGCACAACCACAAGAACTACACCAACAACACCAGGCCCCCACACTCAGGAGACACAGGAGGAGGGTGAGGGGGAGACAGGCCCAGCATGCAGCACCAGTGCAGCCTCCGTCACCACCCCAGCAGCCCCCATTCCCATGCAGCAGGTCCGGTCCCACAAAGAAACCCCTGAGCAGATACACTACCCGTACCAGCTTCAATGTGACACCATCACCACCATAGTTGGGCCGAGAAATTACCAGATAAGCGAACAGCATACAAATACACACCGCTCTCCCGGCACAACTGAAGGTGGTGCCTGTGCCCCACACCCATGCCACGGGCACCTACCAGCACACAGTGGGCCCATGCATGGCATGTCACAACCGTCCATTACACTGACGCAGAACCAAGTGCTGGATCACCTCCTCAAGCACACAAGGGGCTACAAATCCCTAACATGGAGTACCCAGGAGATATACGACACAAACGTTGGCCCCCATGCATTGGCAGGCATGCCAAATGACATGGGTTCCCCTGACAGCACCCACGTGGATTAGGTGGACCTGCATGTCATGCAAGTGGCGGATCGCAACCGCAAGCAATACCACTCCCCCAACGTGCAGACGGAATGCAACATGCAACACAAGCAAGAACATCACACATGGGTGGGCCCGACATCCAGGAACAACTCATGACTCAATGGTCCAACTGAACTCCACGCTACCGTGCCACGTGGGGCGACATGCAGGATGACGTGCCTGGCTGCTTGGTGAGTCGTCTGACTGTGTCATGCCAGTGCATTGGTGCCATGAGGTGGGTGCCTGCATAAACAAACTGGGTCGAAATGATGAAGCCAGTGCACGATGTTCACCCCACCAAACACCGTGCCACAGAACCAGTGTAATGGCACATGAGTACAGATTCCCACATCGATGGAGTAAGGCACACACCAAACACAACATTACCAACATCTGACAAGGCCAAATCCCACAACACAATCACCACTCATTGGCGGCCCCCACAACCGTAAGGGCATATAGGAAGACACACTGCAGCATGTCACCACAGCGGAGAGACATTCCTGGGAGTGGATTGAACTGAGGGCAGCAGGGATACCACACCACATCACCGGTTTGTCACACCCATAGGAGTGGTGGAATTCACCATAGTATGGATCAGAGCAGTATGATGAATATGAGCCACTGACTACAGCCAACACACCCAACTACGGATTCACACAGTACACAGCACTTCATGGATCTAACATCAAGACTGCTGCATGCATCAACGAAGCACGTACCACGAGATGTGCATGCCATTGTTCACGGACCATCTCGTAGACGCGCCCCCCCTACAGCATCCCATTGCACTGGACACATATTGTGGCCATGAATGGGCTAAATGCATCCATGGACATGTGCATATGAGCATCAATGACCTGCTGCCATGTCAGACAAGTTCAGTTCTCCACCATGACAGTCCACTTACCTTAATTGGATAGACATGCAGGTGTTGGTGGCTGTCCCTTGACACCATGGTACGGAACCCCTGTCAGAACCCCACAGAACAGGCCCAGGGAGCCCTAAAATACTGGCCATACCAATGCATGCATGGAGATGAAGCAGTCACCTGACTTGCATAAGGCACATATGAGTTGCCGAAGCTGGACTGGTGGTGGACCCATCTACTGCAATGTGGTGTCCAAGACCCCCATGTCATGTGTAAAGCTGAACAAAATGTGCATCCCTTGGAATGTGGCTCTGTCCCCTGACATGGGACTGCTAGCAGCAGATGAAGATGGAGTGAAGGAGGAGGAGGAAGGGGCAAGACAATATCATGGAGGCAGTGCACGGGAGGGACATGTTGTGTGGCAAACAATGATTGGACATAATAACCAATACACAAGTCAGCAGAGGGCGGCATTACATGGGCACACAGGGCACTGGGTGTGTGTATACTTGTAGACCATGCACTGTCAGACGTAATAATACACATGCTCAATGATGAAAGTCCACACAGGTTAAACTTTGCAACTCCAATGGTGTATTGAAAATATAAATGGATGAGTGTAAACATTCCCTCCACCGCCGCACCCACCTCCCTCCCAACTCCACAACAAACGCTCACCCCCCATCCACCTCCCCCCAACTCCACAACAAACCCTCACCCCCCACCCACCTCCCCCCCAGCTCCACAATAAACCTTCACCCCCCACTCTCCTCCCCCCAACTCCACAACAGCAGTCCCATGTAGTCCATTAAGGCCACATGTGGCAGCAATGCCGATTAATCCATGTTCCTAGGGCCCGGGGGAGGCATGCCCTGGCACCGCATAGAACGCAGAGTGTGTCGTGGTGGGCTTGCCGGGGTGGATCGACTGGATGAGGGCGTGTCCTCCTGCTGAGGCTGCTGATTGGTATGCGCAGCCTCAAGGGCATCTGCGATGCGTCCTAGGATGTCACACAACATGTTGGTGTTCTCTGTGATTGCCTGACGCATTTCCCTAAATTCATCTAGCCACTCCACCCTGGCCTGGCGGTTGTCCTCCATCAACCCAGTGATGAGTGCAGTCAGCTGTGTTGCATGAAGTGCATCCATTGATGGTTGTTCATCCTTGGAGGGTGTTGGGCCTACATGCCCTGGCATGGCCTCGACTGGGGAACTGGGGCCAGGATCAGCGTCTCCCTGTGTATCGGCAGGTGCACTACGGCCAGGGGTTTCAGGCTCCCCAGAGTCACTGCACAACGCCAGGGGGACATTGCTGGGCTCCAGGGTGTGGACTGTGGGATAGAACTCCTCCTCGGACGCCCCACAGATGGACTAGGGACAGTCCACATTCTCCTGGGGGCCCGTAGCTGCCACCTCCCCAGCAATGCTAGACTCCTCCGACCTTGGGGTGGCCATTGTGGCAGGCGCTGATGCAGGGAGGGATTGGGGTGGTGCATCCTCCACTGACCTTTGGGGAGCCGGGGTTGTTTTTTTGTCTGGGCTGGTATTTGGCAGACCCTGCCTCTGCCCATGGAGGTGGTTGGACGACTTGTCTGGGGCTCCCTGCTCTCATGCTCAGTGCCTGTGGGGGTAGAAGAGAGGGACAACATGAGTGATTGTTTGAGACGCTAATTACATTGATGGCTGCATTCATATTTCAGTCATTTGGGGTTTGTGGCCTTTTGGGCGTTGCAACAGCACTAGTACATATGCATGTGTATGGTATGTACGCAGGTGTCAGAGTAACTCATCCTGCCCTGGTAATGTGCAGTCTGGCTGGCACACTGCCGAACCTGCTGCACAGTGTGCATAATGGTATGTGCAAGTTAGTGCACTATGGTTGATGTGTGCTATGTACTAGCACTTGGCCCTTGATTGTGTGGCAGTTGGCTCTGCATTATTTGGATGGGGGAAGGCAGCATGACAAGGTGCCTTTGACGGCCCTTGGGGGAAGTATACATCATGTAAATGCCATTGGCAGTGTTGACTTTGGACACTCACCTCCATCGGCAGACGACGTAGCCCCGCACTCCATATCGCTGACGCCCTCCATCGATTCAGTCCCGATCAATGACACGCATGTCTCCTCCCATGGCTCCAGTCTCATTGGGGAACTTGGGCCCCCTCCGGTCTGCAGTGCCTGACTCCGGTTGGTGGAGAGGAGGCTCCGCACCCGCACCCGCAAGTCATCCCACCGCTTGCGGCAGTCCTTGGGAGTGCGGGGGGTGGTGCCTACTGCGCTCACCCATTGGGCGGTTTGTGCCCAGATGTTTTTTTTCCGGATTATTGCCTCTCGCCGCATGTTGGTGCTGAACACGACATCAGCGTGCTCCGCCAGGTTGTCCACCATGGCCTGCAGCTCTTCCGGGCTGAATCGCTTCTTGCGGAACCGGTCCTCAGACTTCTTTGGGGCTTTAGGCATTGGTCCTGGGTGTGTGGTCCTTTACCAAACTTCGGATTGCTCCCAAGGGTGCTGCCTGATTAGGATGGCAATGGATTGTATTTTTAAAGATGGCCGCCGCGCTCCTTCCAGTTCCTGTGCGATGATGAAATTTCCGGTTCCGGTATTTTGCGGTGACCGTAATTTACGGCATCCGTAAATTACGGTCACCTTTATTTACAGACGTTGCTGCTTCCGTGGCGGTGTGGTTAAGTACGTCTTGCAGGATGCCGGTAGGGGGTTTTACTGGTCATTTAGTGGCATGCTGCTAGGTACTTTTCCGGCATGGCGAAAAGCTTGTGCCTGCGAGGTCGTAATGGACTGCAATTAGCGGTCTGTCACCAGGTCGCTCTCGTACTTTCCGCCATGCCGGAAAGTACCTGTACTTACCTCCAAGCTTGGAATGATTATGTTTTTTAGAGGTACCTTGATTGTATGTACCTTGCATCCGAAAGATCTTCGTATGCACAATTTAGGATGGGGACATTACCTTTGCCCTGCTTTATCAAATCCTGGGCTCTGGGTGGATCGGGTATTTGTCCCCTCTGTGACTATGGCAGGTAAACTACTATGCATTTTGTCTTCTTCTGTGTAAAATTGAAGGACATGAGCACCCGATATTTAAGATTGTTACTCTGGGAGGCTACATTGTGCTCCACTAGTGAAGCAGTGACATTTTGTAGAAACTCTACTGTATATCATGTTGTATTCTCAGTAGCCCATTATAGCCATAGGGCCTTGATACTAAGATTGAAAATATTGGGAAGGATGAAGGAGGGTGGTAGCCAACTAGTTGCCCCATTGAAAGTCGGTTGAGATGCTGTTCTTCTTTATGTAATTATATGAGGCTGTGAGTTTACTCTCCTCTTGATATGAATTGTCTATGATCTGTTTTTACCCTAATCTGTTTTATTTGTTTAGGTATTTTATGGATGCAATGTTTTATTGAAAGTAGTTCTTATCTCTTCAGGTATTTAATGAATGAATATGAGGAAAAGGCTGAATGTAAAATTATTTGTTTTTTAATTCTGGAGAAAGTCAATTGATTTGATGGGCTTGTTTTAATATGAATTGTTTTGACTTCATGGTTTTACACCGAATAACGTATTTGATTGATTGAATATACATAACCAGATTACATTCTTTGTGTTTACTGATCATAAATACAGCATTCTTTGGCTCATTAATAAGGTTCCTGTGTAACAATCAGAGTCAAGCTACCCATATTTCCATGTTACATCCAAGATGGTAATGCTATTTCGCATGGCCGAAGTAGCAATCATGTGGAGCACATGAGGATGTCATTGTGTAACACAATTTCAAGATAGTTGCCACTATACAAACTCAGACATTCCGGCGATGTTTAACTCAGGTTTATGAAGCACACAGGACCTGGATAAGGAATGTACTTATTCTTTCTTCATTTCTTTATTCAATGAAAATTGCAGGGAAATCACAATCCTTACAGGCGAGGTAGAAACATGAACCAGGGACAAGGACAATAGTGCATGATTTAAGAACCAGACAGTAGAGGAAGTGCTCATCTGTAGGATGAAGGGGTGAGGAGAAAGTGCTGTGGGGTTGTTATGGAGAGGTAGGGGGAGAGGAGAAAGGGAAGATGTGGTGGTAAAGAATGCTAGGCAAGTGGTTCTTAAGAAAGGAGGAGAGCTAGGAGGTTGGATTTAAATACATATATAGTAGTGCTGAGAGGGAGACGATGAGCATTCCAGAGTAAGGGATCGAGGAGAGGAAGCAAGCGGAAACAAGAGATAGCACAAAGGGAATGAGAGGTGGCAAGGAGGTGTACCGAGGATGATCGTATGGGGTGAGAGGGACAGTAAGGAGTGAGTTGGGCTGATAGGAATGGTGGAGCAAGTCCATGTGGAGTTTTGAAGATGATGAGAATGAGTTTATACTTTGCCTTCTGTCTTATACATAACCAGCCTAATTGACAAAAGGCTGGAGAAGAGAAGGTGAAGCGGGAACGTTGAAGAGTGTATGGACATTAAACCTCAGGAATATGTGAAGAGGTGAAAAAGCATAGTTGGGAAGACCATAGAGTAGACTAACACAGTAGTCAGATTGAGAGAATACTAAAGAGGAGACAAGGTGCTTAGCAGTTTTGAAGGGAAGAAGATGTCTTATTTTTCTGATGTTCAGGAGATTAAGTGTGGCCACAGTAGCAGATTTGGAGATGAGGAGTGAGAAGATATGAGTTGGGATCGAAGACACCCCCAGGTTACGAGCAGAGTAGGGAAGGTTAGGATAGAAGAATAGAAGTGGGAAAGGGGAATACATAACGTATTGGGATGGAAAGTATATAACTTCAGTCTTAGTGGAGTTGAGAATAACTGAGTGAGATGCCATCCAGTATTTGATGGCAGCGAGACAGTTAGAGATGTTGACCATAGCTTATCAGATAAGCAAGGGAAGGAGAAGAAGATCTGAATGTCATCAGCAAAGAGTTAATAGGAGAAACCACAGGAGCAGATCAAGGTGACAAGAGAAGAGGTATAGAGGGTGAATAGAAGTGGACCTAGCACTGACCCTTTGGGAACACCAACAGCACGGGGGGTGAGTGGGGAGGTAAGGCTGTTCCAGGACACAAACCAAGTGAGGACATTGCCCCTGATGCCTAAGAGAGATAGTGGTGAGAGAAGGTCAGAATGCTTGAATGTATCAAAGACAGCAGAGGGCTGAGGAAGAAGAATAGATCAAGGGTTAGCATGATGAGTGGAAGAGATGTAGTTGCTGACAATAAGGGGTAGCTGACTCAGTAGAGTGCAGAGGTCAGAAGCCAGATTGAAGAGGATTCTGGAGGTTGTGTGTGTGAAAGAACTCAGTGAGTCGGTTGAATACTTCACGCTCTAAGATTTTGGAATCGTGAGGTAGAAGAGAGAAAGGATGGATGTTGGCTGGGCAGTTAGGCTCTAGGCCAGGCTTCTTAAGGATAGGGATGACAGTAGCCGACTTTCAGGAGGAAATGAACGCACATGTCAGCAGTCTTGTGTCTCGTGCTTCCTATTATGTTAAGCTACCTACTGATGCAGATTAGACCATTCCTTGTTACAGCAGATAGCGCCACATTAGCTTGTGCAATTATCGGCTCTTGGCTGGACTGCTGTGCCAACCTTCCCCAGGGTATTGGAAAGATGGAGCTTAATTGACCGCAGGTAGTTCAAAATAATGCAGTCAGGGCAGTCACTGGCCTTTGTAGAACAGAGAATGTGTCTGTAGTGAGAAGATCACTCCATTGGCTTCCCGTACAAAAGCTGATCCTTTATAGGATGCTATGCATTACGCATGCATGTCTTTTCAGGAAAAACACGGCATATTTGACTAAATGGTTAATGGCTGCCAGTCAGGCATATGTTATGAACCAATAACACAGGGCTTTGGAAGAACCTGCAGCCAAGATATCCCATGTACAAGATGGCTGCTTCTCTCTAGCAGCCCCTCAATTGTGGAATGCTCTTCCCCCTGATCTAAGACTATGCAGGGCATTATCAGTCTTTAAGCATAAGCGCGAGACCCTTCTATTTGAATAACTTCAGTAAAGAAGCCCCATGATTCTCTGTCCTGGCTAACTCCCTGTTCTTGTTTTGTGGTGCCTGTTTTGTCCTCATGCGTCTTTGCCCACAGGCATTGTTCAAGCATGTTACAAATAAAATAAATAAACAAATGATGGAAAAATGGTACTGTCAAGAGATGAGATGAAGAGGGAAGTAAGCTATGGAGAAACACAGGGATCTACGAGTTTCACTATGTGTGGGGATAGAGGGTTGGTGGGGGATCAAGACTCTCATCAGGGTTAGTGGGGGAAAAGGAAGGCATTGTCACAGGTAAGGAGGGTAGAAGAGGTGAAGAAAAGTGAGTAGGTGGGGGCTAAAGGTAATTTGCAAGGTAATTTTAGTGTTGGACATTTTGGAAGCAAGTAGAGAGCTAGATCATTAGCAGGAAGAGTAGAGGGGATGGGGAAGTTTTTAGGAGATTAAATAATTGATAGATTTTTTGAGGCACCTAGGTTGAGAGGATTGACATTAAATGAGAGATAGAAGTCATGTTTGGCAAAATCGAGAGCAGAGGAATAGTTTTGAATAGCAGGCGGCTAGAGTTGGAGATTTGAGGAGTGTCTAGATCTTTGCCAAGTGTGAAGGTTTTTCTTCATTGTTGTTTTCAGGGTGCGGATAGTAGGTGTAATCCAAGGCCATGGAGGGGAGGATTTAGGAGTGAATGTAGTAAGAGGGAAGTGAGAGAAGAAGGGAGCAGTAAGAGCAGCATTATAGTTAGTGAAGGATTTATCAATAGATATAACTGTGAATTTTGCATTCGAGGAGGGAGAGTGGTTGTAGGTCGGAGTGGTAGGTAGGGAATTTTGAGGAGGGAAACTTGCACTTGGTAATGCAAGTGCTAAATGGAGAGAGTAGGGTGGAAGTAGGAGTGGCGATTGAGGCAAAGTCAAATGAATGTTGAGTGGGAGAAGCAGCACTGGAGTTATTGGAGGCAGGGATTGGAGAGGAGATGACAATAAGGTCAAGATATTTACCATTTGAATGGGTGGGCAGAGTGGGGACAGAAAAGAGATAAAAGTCAGTGGATAAAGGAGTGGAGGGAGACATGAGGTTAAAGTCACCAGTGACAATGAGGTGATGATGGTAGGAATGGAGTCAAATAGTTTGAGAGGTGGTCAATAAATTGTCATGGTCAGGTGTCTGTTAGAGAGATGATATGAATGTCATAGGGATAGTGATTGTGGAGATAATGGGCCTCATTAGGAGGTAGGAGGTAGCCATGGTGCCGTTAGCACCATGGCTACCCCCTTACCGCATTCCGGGTCCAGGTTCTCGGAATAGAGACTTACCAGGTCATTCCAACCTTGTAGGACCCGGTAAATCCCCATTATGAGAACCATTCCCCATTCCCATTCGAGCCCCATAGGGCTTAATGGGAATGGGGATGCAGCTAAAGGGAGAGAGGGCAGGAGGAGAGATATAAAGTATGGAAGATATGAACAGTCATACACCACCCCCCTATCAGTTCAGCGGGGAGAGTGGGTGAAGGTGTAGCCAGGGCAGCGAAGGACAACAAGGATTGCAAAGTCTGAGGGAGAAATCCAGGTTTCACAAGGTAATAAGGCCAAGAGAGGGAGAATGGAAAAGAAGGAAGTTGGAGTTAAATGAAGACTTGTTACAGACAGATTTCAGATTCCAAAGAGCAATATAAAGAGAATGAGATGTAGAATCATGCTGATGTTGAGCTTGGGAAATGAAGAGGCTCTGGGAATAGATGCAAGAAAAGAGAAAGTGTGAAATTTAGGGGTCGAAGGTTTTTCTGAATAGAGAGAGTAGGTGAGAGAGAAGAGAGGTTGGGTTGAGGAAAAGAGATGATAGGGATTTGAAGCAAGCTGAAATGGTTTTTAGCAGAGGAGAATGAAGAGAGAAGTATAAGATAAAGTTATTGGGCCTCATTACACGGTAGGCGGTAAACCATGGCGCTTTTAGCGCCATGGTTCTTGCTGGTAATTTACCAGTACCGCCTTGGAGGAAAGGGGAATTACCTCCCTATTCCAAGATTGGGAAGGCGGTAATTCCTCCTTCCTCCATTGCCCTTCCCCATTCCTATTTTTGCCCCATAGGGCATAATGGGAATGTGGAAGGCGCTAATTACGGTACCGCAAATTGAGGTACCGTAATTAGCTCCCTAGTCCCTTTGCGGGTTGGATTTTTAACGCCTGCAAAAAGCAGGCGTTAAATTCCCCAACCCGCAAAGGGACCTCGTAGTAAGGCGGTAAGGATTTACCGGTACCGGTAAAATACCAGTACTGGTAAACCTTTACCGCCTACCGTGTAATGAGGCCCATTGATAGTTAGAGGTGAGGGTGGGGCTGACCAAAGATGTAATTGCTGCTGACAAGCAAGTAGATGGACACAGCAAAGCAATAGCTTAAAGGCAAAGGCTACTCAAGTATATGCCAGATTTCATTCATAGGACAAACCCGGAAACCTAACATCTACCTAAATATGAATTCAGGTTACAAATGTTGTATTCAGGCAGTGTCTGTGAACACAGGTGAATCCTTAAGGCAGGTAAAACACAATATACATTTTTGAAGCTATTATGAGCCATGAGAGCAGACTTTGAACAAATGTATTTGTTTGGTTACTGCACTGTTCATCACTATTGATCTCTAGCCACATCTTTACGGGACCCACATATATACGTGTATTTGATGAGGATCTCCAAACCTATTCAATGGACATTTGATTTTCTGCCTATATTGACAGAGTTGTATAAAAGACTCAATTTTTGCAAGAATAACCACTGATGCATTTTAATTAAATATTCAAAATAATGATTACAGGTACTAATCCATGTATATTTTGGCGTGGTTTATTACGTGGTTACGCTCAACTCAGGGAGTTACTTTCACCCTAATCAAGGTGGCGCACAACAAAGCACTATTAGTTTGCTAAGGTTCACTTTAGTAAGGCCTCCATCCTGTCTTGCACCCAACCCCAACAAATACCCGGTGCCACAATGGACTTGGAACCATGCTGGTGGGTAGTAAGACCATATATTTATTAATTTATTTAAACCAAATTTGACAAATACACTAACATCAGCCACCAATGCTGTGGCAACACAAGAACAAAAATGACTTCCGTAATGGCACCAACACAGGGATAATACTGAGATATGCCATCACAATTTCCCCAGCTTTCTTTTCAAACCACCCACCAATACAGAAAAATAACTATTCAAGACACAGAGTGATTTCTGATCTGATTATAATACTTTTTCTCCCAGCAACCCCCACCCTCCATACATCAATTAGACCTGGCCCCTTTGAATTGCCAGTGGCAGAGAGTGAGAACACTCGTTTTGGGGTTCTGATGAAAATGCACTCTTTGGAAAATGGATTCAAGAGGAAAAATAGTTTTTTAACTTATTGCCACAGATGTGATCTGAGAGAACGAAAAGCAATGGGAAAATGTGTTTTGCCACACCTAAAAAGAACAGGCAGAGATGTGTGGTTAGGGTCAGAGCACAATGGGAACAAAGGGGCAATTTTGTTTTTCCCACCACACATGCAAAGGAAATACAAGGCTTCACACTTCCGATTTAAATGAAGGGGATAAATGGGGAATTTCGTTTTGCACCCTCACATGGAAACAACATTTGGGGATTCATTCTTTTGGACGATTTTTTTGTCTATGCCAGCTCAAAACACACTGGGAAGAGCTTGTTAGTTTTGAATACTAACAAAACACTTCCCGTGATTTCTGTTGGGGAATTAATTTATTTACTTTAATTAAATATGCTAAGGATCTACACAGACAAACAGAATATTTTGCAATGGGGAAATACTAGAGCAATACACAATCTAAGGCTTTGGGATAGTTTTACTTACAGGAGAGGCCTTGTAATGAGCATCAGGGAACAGCAGTGCACCTCTGGGACAGCAAGGGTGTCAGTCAAGAATAATCCTCTCTGGCTCCTCCAAGGGGTCCCAGTCAGCTTCACTGTTTCCTGGTCCTTGTCTCCAATGAAAGGTTTGGGGCCTCTCTGCTTGGGTGTTTCTTGCAATAGTTCAGCAGCAGGTTACTTCCTGGAATAAGTGAAAAAGAGCAGTTTTGATGCAAACTGGTTTAATTATAGGGCAAATGATATCACAAACTTGTCATGATTCCCGCAAAAGGGATTTGTTGGTTTTCTCTAACCGCCTCTCACCCATGTGCTAATAGGACATGGAGATGAGGGGTGTGAGTTAGGAAAGCTGTGGGAGGAGAAAGCTTTGTCATCCCAAACTGATATGTGGGCTTGTCCTGTTTAAACTCTGAAATCTATGAACATGACAAGTACCCTACTTTTCAAATCTTTACATGCATGGATATATTTTTAAGAACTACATTTTAAGGCAAATCAGATGATGCTAATCTGAAGTCGGCACACCCTTCCTATGCAGAGGTATGTTTTTCTTGATTTACTCAGTAGCTGTATAAGTGAAAAATATGCCGCTTCATAGATCCCATGTTAATTGTGTCCTTCACACTCACACCAACTTTCAAATTTCTTGGAATCAAGGGAAGGCCCAAATCAAATTTTCATTAATAACTTCTGTTATGTTTATCACACAAAGATCATGTTGGCATGGTTCAAAGGGGGTTACTGTCACCTTTAATAAAAGCCTGGAATGACCAGTGTGTCATATACACTGCCCATTTTATGCAATAAATAAGCTTGGTTTCACTTGAGATTACTGGAGCACAATCTAGTATTACATTGAAGATAATGTACACACTGCTTTCTGTCTCTTTAAGTAAAAAGTGCAGCTTTCCATGGATTTAGTAAAATAGCATTTTCAGCCACACGTATTTTCCGTTTCTTTGCTGAAATGCACTGCGCATATCTTCACACTTTTGAACTTCCCAGCATATGTCTCCCTCATTTGAGATTTAGGCCTGTCTTTAGTTCAATAGGCCTCATGTCCGACATGACCATTTCTGTGTTGGCATTAGACTTCAATGGGACTTTACAAACCACTCTCGCCTCTTATTTCTGGCATTCAGGGGCTATATTCCACCCCACAAATTTAACATAAATGAGACTTAATATGAACACTTATGGCAAAGTAGAATGTCTTACTTTTTATTTGAAAATTCATATTTTTGTATGTACAATATGTAACACATATTTGTGTTCTTTTGATGTTCCATGTATTCATGATTTTGTGTTAAAACACATTTCATTTTTGTTTTTTCTGCATTTTCTTCATTTCTTCTTCCTTTGTTTGCTTTTTGTTATATTTTTTGTTTAATCAATGCATGTACATATCAGTTTTATTGTTTGTTATTCTTGTGACACTAACAATACAATTTGATGTCAGCATTCAAACACTTACTTTAGCTTACAATTTAGAATACATAGATCATTGGAATAAATAACCAATACTATTGTTATAAATCTGGTCCTGATGAAACACATTAGAGTGAAACAAATCTTAAAACAATTTTGATAATAAGAAACACTCATCTGTAAACCTTTATTTTATGAGCAAACCTTTTAAACATATTAAACATGAACTAAAGGATTTTTCAAATGTGTGCACATATTTCATCTCCAACTGGTTCTTTGTAGTGCATCAGTTTGTCTTATTTTAACTAAGAAATGGTCAACAGATTGTAAAAACAGGAATATTTGGTTGTGAAAAACATAATATTTGGTTGAGGTGCAGGAGTTTACAATATAATTATTTTGCCATGTACGGACAGTGGCATCTGGGGTATAGGTGTCATTTTTCAGTACCGTGAGACCACTCTTCTCATTCCTCACATACTGGCATTAAGACATCATCTTTTTATGCCCAACTTCACAGTTTGATATGTATGTAAGGCAGACATACAACTTTAAATTTGAGCCTCTCTCTTGCAGACAACTAATGCAGTCGATGTGCCGTTATCTGCATTAATTGAAGGCTCTGTAATAAGATCCCAGGAAGCCCCTAATATAATTGGCATCCATCATCAGGCTAGACATATCAGATGATCATATAGCAAATTGTATGGGAGAGGCAGCAAGAATTGACAAAACGTTTTTTTTTAAAGCAAACCCTGCAGGAGATTGTCACATTCCCAATTTGAAGGCTAAGTGATAAATAGTAGCCAGTAAAGAATCCAAAATAATGGATATTGGGTAAAGGGGAATGGAGGGGTCCACGGACTCAAAAAAGTAGCAGGGGTATCAGCCAGATGCAGCAGGGTCTGGTGTCATTGACAAAACAATACAATCTAAGTTCTAAGTGCATATATTGGATTCAGTTGACCCGTGGATGGAATTACATATTAAATCAGAGAGGCAGAATTGGGATCCTTATGACACTTCTATTTGAGAGGGACAACTATAGAATTAAAGGGTTGAGGCAAGCCACATTCAATGAGTCCATCTAGAAAGCATCAGAGTCAGTTAAGACAGAGTTCTTGAGACATACGGCTGCATGTTTTCTAAAAAGCTAATATGTTTGACAGTGGTTATAATATATGACAGATCAACGATGATGACAAACATATTCAGCTAGGTGAAGAGCATCAAAGGAATCCACTAGTTCATATTTTCTATTCCTGGCTAACTGAACACTATTGCAAAACTGGTCACAAATATCATTTACTTCCAAAATGACACAGAATGCCCCAAGAGTTTGTGAGGGTAGGGAGAAAGGAAAAGTATCTGAAGTCAGAATGGTTTGATGCATATGTTGTTTCTTGTCCATAAATGGACACAAATAGCCTGTTCACAATAACTAGAGACATGTTGATATTACAGGGAGAAGAAGATGTAATGAGGTAGTGATATTTGTAACATCTGGGATTATCAAATCATAAAGTTAATTTGAAGTGAGAAAGGGCACCGAATAAAGGAAGGACAATTTAAGCATGAGGCAACTGATTTTAGTAATCTTGTTTTTGTGAACATGGGGACGGTATATCAAATATATCTAGATGGGTCTGTGTATGACTTTTATGTGAAAAGTTCTAGTAGTCAGCTGTTTTGGACTCTTCCTGGTAATAATGTATCTAATATTTACATTCATACATCCAAAAAAGGTTGATAACTCATCTCATGATGTCACTGAAGAGATTACCAAAGAGATGATAAGTACAGGGGACAAAGGCCAGAAATCACCAGAGAAATGTTGACATAGTAGTTGCTAAAATGATACAGGCATTTAAAATGACTTCTTGGTGTCACTGAATATCAAATGACTTTGATGTAACTGGAAACCATAGATCATATTAAAAGATGGTAAATTATGTGAATGTCACTTGTGTTCCCGTTGTCTAAGAACTGTTTTTACAGGCAACCAGGTGAAATAAGAGATGCCCGGATAGCTTCTATGGAGACAGTGCTCCATGGATAAGGCGCTCTGGAAGAAGGAGTGGCCACAGAAGGCAGAGAACTCTGTAAAAATCAGCAGAGATGGATTAGAAAATTGTCTGGCCTTCAGAGGGAGTGAAGGATAAATATTTTCCACTTGGACAAACGTATTGCATCTCATGTGGGTGGGGATAGTAACTTCTTCTCAAAGACCAAGTGCTTCATTTTCAAATTCTTTAGTTTGGCGTAAAGTGACTTTGCACCGTAAACATACACTTTGCACCATGCTAAATGGCTTCACTTATTTCACAATCGAACTAAATATGTCGCAGAACATGCAATATCCCCATTCAGTAGGAAAATTAGGAAGAATTTAGTAGTCGGGAGGGAGGCACCATACAAAAAAACTGACACACCCCCATCAAGCGGTAAGTAAACCCTATCCACAAAAGCTATCATGCAACTTTTGTAACTCCAAAGGAAAAAGATCCTACTGGCAGCCTTTACTCATCGCAAAGCACAAAGCAAAATGAAAGACCACATAAAAAAGTACTATGCAACCCCAATGAACTTAGGAGTGCTACAGTGCCAGATTCTGCATTGCTATACCACTGATCCTACTACATGGAAGAAGCTGGAAGAGGAGGAGAAGGACGAGGAGGGTCAGAATCTTCCTACCACAAACAACACTATTTGGGATGCCAGATGAGGAGGTGCATGTAAGATACCACTTCCCTCCCCAGGTCATCCTAGACCTGTTCAGGGAGTGGGAGACTGTGCTGTTATCACCCACCATGTGCTCACAGGCAGTGACACCACTTGTCAAAGTGCTAGGAGCTTTACACATCCTGGCCACTGGATCATTCCAGCATAACATAGCCATCATTGAGGGTTTATTACAGCCCATACAATCAAGGTGCCTTCACCAGGTCTTGCGCTGCATACTAGCACATGTGCATGCATAGGCACATTGATATGTCAGGCACACTGCAGGAAAGACAGAGAGTGTGGCAGACATTGTATGCAGTTGCACACTTTCCCCATGTCCTTGGAGCCATCAATTGCATGTATGCAGCTCTGCAATCCCCAACAACCAACTAGTACACACCTACTTCACATGAATAACAACCCTTCTTGAACAAAAGCAGTAAAGCCACATCCCTGATGGTCTTCAATGATTCAATCTGGCTAATCCAGCATATACATAACAACATCCTGAGAATGCATGTCTGGCAATGGAAAACTGTGTGTGCCCATAACATTCAAAGTGCACAACAACCTTGTTGATATCCTTCACATAAAGAGCACAAACCATGACCACACCCAAGTTAAGTAGGAAGAAAACTGTCTGTGTCACGCATTCAAAATTCCTCACAGTGCAAAGCAAGCCCCTGGTAAAAGGGCTCAATCACATGTGTACCCCTGAGTCCCATGAATCAAGTGCAACAAAAATGGCACACCTGACTGCCATCTTCATGATGAGTACCAAGGGTACAGGTCGACCGACTGTTCATCAACGGATTCAGTGAGGATTGTTAGCTCCTCATTTCAAAAACACTTCTTCCATGGTGGCCGCTTCTTCACCTGTGCCTCTTTGTGGGGTGCTGCCTGTTCCTGCCCCGCAAGCTGGCCCCTCTTAGCCCTAGTGGGCTTGGGTGGTACAGTGGTATATGTAGGCTCACAACCATGCTCAGCAGGTGGACCCTTCTTCTGCTTTCTTCTCTGTCCTCGTCCTCTCCATGGAGCCTTCCCACTCATTGTGCAAGTAGCGTCCATGGAAATGTACCTGCAAATTCAGGCACAAAATAAATCTGGTACCCCCAAAATAGTGTGGCCTCCGTGCACATCAGATCTGCATTGTTCCTGCAAACTATTGTCGCCTCTGTGCATGCAAGGGAAGTCTGTGTCACACCCCCTAAATATCACTGCCTCCGTGAACTCAAGGAAAGGCACCTTAAATACAACATTATGTGTGTACGCGTGCTGCGTGCAGTGCATAATTTATGTGTGCGGAGCGCTTCCTCTGATTTTATCACTGTTGCCTTGTGCATGAAGAGGAGACACAGTGCCTTGCTGTAGGTCCTGCCTTCTGCCAAATCCTGCCTCTTCCAGCCTTATTTTGCCTCTAAAGCTCAATATCCCCTGCCGCCTGGTAGTGTGTCCCTGGCTATTGTAGCACTGCCTTGCAGTGCATGCTATTCCCCCACAGCCTGTTCCTTTGTACCACTCTTGTCAGGCTCTGTGACCACCTCATCTGCCATCTAAGGACTTCCACATCTCAATACCAACACCAGAGCGCCACAGTATGCATAGTCAGGGCTCAGCTTCACCCCACCCACCTCAGCAGCACCATGTTCGCACCATCAGCAAGCATCCCCAAGGCGAGGCTGAGGGCAGTCAACTTATCAGCTTGAGAAGTTGACATCCTGGGTCACCAGGTCCTGGCAAAAGCAGCTTGGAACGTGAGGGTGTAAACCGATCTGTGTGGACACCATGGCTGCCATTAACGCAGAGGGGGTGGCAGTCCGTATAGTGGACAATGCCAAGAAGCACTGGGACAACCTCAGGATCTGGAGTCAGACAAAGGGGAATGCAGCCCATGAGGCAGGTGCCTCTGTGGTGGTGCACAGTGCATGCCGCCATCCAGTATCACCCCTTCACCTACGGATCCTGGAGAGGATAATCCCAGAGGTCCATGACCAGGTACTTGACCTGCAGGCGTGCATCCAAGCTGCTGGTGAGTACTCAGATTTTGAATGTCCTGCATGGGACTACATGGATTGAGCAAGTTCATGCTTTTGACTATCCGGATTAACGTTGGGACCTGTCATAGCAATAAATGAGGGGTCATCGATGGTATGTTTGGGGGTTACATAATTAATAATAATAATAATAATAATAATAATAATAATAATAATAATAATAATAATAATACTAATAATAATAATAATAATAATGTGCATTTATATTGCACTATGAACCCTCGAGCATCTGAGCCTTGCTTATTATTAACCATGGAGTGTGGCGCTCATTTATTGACCTTGGAAGGATTAAAGGCTGAGTTTGGCCCTGTTGGGATTCAAACCTTTATTGGCAGGCTCTGCACTGATGTCAAAGCAGGCGCTCTACTCACTGTGCTATTTGACTGGCTAATCATTGCTGCAGGATCCTTAGCAACAGGTCCATGTACTTGTTGCTTGCTTTCATATCAGAGTGCAAGGGGTGCATGTTGCTAGATGTGGTTGGATGGAGATATGCATATGGTGCAACGGACACGTGTGGTTAGGTGCCCTTTCCATGGCCCTGCTTGCAGGATACACTTGGGTTCCTGCATCATTGTGTTTGTGATGTGAAATGAGTTGTTGTCATGTGTATGTGTCCAGACATCAATGTGCTATGTTCCCATGTGCATGTGTCATCATTGTAACTTGCCCTTTTGACTTCAGTTATGAGCCTGGAATCTGTCAGATTTCCGAGCATGCACCTATGTGTGTAAGGCAGTTGCTTGTTGACAGATGCGGACAGCATGCTATTGCTACTGTTGAGGAGAGTGCACATTGATTGGCACCTATGATTGATTCCTATGTTCTTTGTTGTCTTTTCCACAGTTGCAGCTGCTGGATTAGAGGGCATGAGCAGTGCTTTGGAGCTGAACACAGGTACAAGGCTTCTAGATGCAGTCACAGACCCTGGACACGTTCTCTTGTTTTCACCTCTTCTGAGGGCGATGTGCCTGAGGCAGCATCCCATACATCTGGCATTGCTGCCGAGGAGGAGTCCCAGGCTTCCATCATTGTGGTGGACACCTCGGGAGCAGTGGAACAGGGTGGTGCCAACATTTCCACTCAGGGTTCTCAAGCCAAGGAGACCTCATTGGAGCTATGTGGACTCATGGAGGAAGAGTAGGGGGAGACGGTAATTGCAGGCCTGCCCACGGTGTCAGGTGGAGGTACCAAGGGGGATGTGCAGGCTGCAGACCTGGCCGTGAGACAGGTGGCTGTGCAGTCCACCATAGAGGGGTTAGTAAAACCTCTTGTCCCAGGGTCATCTGCTGCAGTACTGCCCAACTTCACTGATGCCTCCTCCCAGACAGAGCCTGTACTTCTGGCCAATGTGGCCATCCGGGATGCAGTGCTGCCACTGCAGATGGGTGGTTTGAGGCAGCAGGCATCTATGCGTGATACTGTGCTAGCTTCTCACAAGCTGCTTGTAGAGCATCACTGACAGATTGGACATCCCCTGTCCAATTGGGCAGCAGCACTGATTTCCAGTGGCCGAAGTGGGCAGGCCACTGCAATGGCCCCCTTCCTCCTTCATGCACTAGTCAACAATCAACTTAGTCCTCCATGCCAGCTACTACCATGGCTACCTTTACCCCTGTCCAACGATTGGCCAGTCTGGATGTGTCACTGTCCGTGGTGGAGGTGGACGTCCATATTGTAGCAGTTGAGGTGGTCACTGTGCCTGCCCAGGAACATACAAGGGAACGGGCTGTGTAGGAACATCAGGCCCTCTATGGCAGTGCAGTTGGTGCACTCCCCTGACACAGACTGTCATCCTGTCGGAAGAACTGCACTGTTTGAGAAGGTTCACTGCTCTCAGAAGTGTCTGCATTTAGTTGTGCTTGAGGTTCTTCTTCTTGCTGCCATTCATTGTCCAATATGGTTTTGTAGTGTGTAAAGTTTTCACCTGTAATTGTACTTTCACTGGCATTGAAAGCATCTTCAAAGGAGGTGTAGGTGGCTAATACATTTTTTTTCTTTTCTCCATGGTTTGAAAAGTTGCAGTAGAGCCATATAGTACAGTTCTTTTTGTTGAGGAGTTTTTAATTACAACTTCATATGATTATTTAGGCTGTGTTTGGTAACTTTCATCAGGCTGCCTTTACAACTTTCCACTCTATGGGCCTCATTACACGGATGGCAGTGGACCAAGGTGCTATTAGCACCTTGGTCCATGCCGGTAAAATACCGGCACCGCCTTGGTGGAAAGGGGAATTACCGCCCTATTCCAAGGTTGGCGGGGCGGTAATTCCCCTTTCCCCCATTGCCCTTCCCCATTCCCATTTTTGCCCCATAGGGCTCTATGGGAATGGGGAAGGCGCTAATTACGGTGCCGCAAATTGTGGTACCGTAATTAGCTCCCTGGTCCCTTTGCGGGTTGGTTTTTAACGCCTGCAAAAAGCAGGCGTTAAATTCCCCAACCCGCAAAGGGACCTCGTGGTAAGGCGGTAAGGGTTTACCGGTACCAGTAAAATAGCGGTACCGGTAAACCCTTACCGCCTACCGTGTAATGAGGCCCTATATCTCAACCTTTTTCCTCATTTGGTTTAATGTTGTTTTTGTATGCAAAATAGTGGGCTATCTGGTACAGGCACAAGGCTTCTAAAGTGATACTCCTGTTCGGGTAGTATGTGTCCAATAAGTTGTTCTTCAAAATGTCCTGGCTGTTGGGATCGCTTTTGGCGATTGTTTGTATATCTTCGTACGATTTAAGTACTCTTTTTCTGGATGCAGCAGGGCCAAGGCTTAGCCAAACTATGTTGTCAGATTTCCCGTATAAGGCGGTGCCGGTTGAATGCTCAGCTGCTTCATATTTTCCACATTCTCTATGGGACAGCATTTTAATGCCAAAGCTGTACAATGTCTGTGCCAGTGTTTCGTCAGAGGATATGTCATCCCAGAGGTCTTTGAACTATGTTTTCTCTGCTTTGGTTTAGTAGGCGGTGAAATATCATGCAACTGCAGTGGAATTGTCTGCAATGTAATGTACATCAACATTGGCATTCCATAGGAGGGCAATAATTGCATTGTAATCATTTATGTACCTTAATGCTTCGCTCCTTTTTATGCAGTATGTGTTCTTAGGAGATTTTCCTTTCACACTGTGTCGAACCGAACACATGAAGCTGTTTACTTGGCCTGTTGATGAAAATTGTCTAGGGAAACCAAAGCAGCCTTTGGTGTAGTATTTGCCTCTGTTGTTATGTTTGCATCGACAATACTTGCCACACTTGTGTCTTTGGAATTGCAAAATGTGTTCTCGTAGGTCACTATGTGTACTTTCTGAAGTGATTATGCAAGTGACATATTTGTGAATGAACTGCAAAACAATTTCATCACTCTCCTCACCAAAATGAGGAGAATTTTTAATCCACAAAAGAAAGCATGTGGATGTGTGGTGCTCCTCTGGCTTGATATTATTTTCTCCAAAAGTGTTCCACTTCTCCGAGGGGAGGAAGTGCTTTATTGCAAATGAAGTGCAGCATGGCACGAAAGTGATGATGAAAGTAGCTTGAAACATTTATTGGATCGAGAGAGCAAAGCTCTCCTGGTGCTTTCATGTCTACACCTGTTTTGTTTTTGTTTGATATGCGTAGGAAAGTGTGCAAGTCTTCCCATGCATACTCTGTACCAATTAAAGTGACTAACCATGTGGGTGGTCCAAGGTTGCGCAGCATACACCGTCCATCTGCATGCCATCAAAACCAGTACTCTTTCGTACCACGCATGTTTGCCAAGAGATTTGTAATACTTGACTGTAAAACTTCATCCTTCTCTTGCACCTTTTGAAGCAGCTGTGTAGCAGACATGTTTTGAAAATCGGAACCTGTTTTTAATGTGTGGACAACTCCATAACATAGCGTTGCCAGTTCCCTTTCAAAGAGCAGGTGGAATACGTTCTGTCTAAATCTAGGGTCTTCAGAATACATTTGTAAACAGCGGCATTCTGTTGCTGTTATTTGTGTCCCTCTTTCATCATATCTTCCACCTTTTCCAGTCAGCAAGAGTAGAGGAAAGGCTCATGCTTCCATACTTTTTTCCCCATATACTGATTGGCGTTCCTTTGGCTTGCCGCATTTGATATGTTTCTAGTGCATCATCTATGGTGTCTTTGGAGTGCAGTGGGTGAATTGTATAGTGGTGTCAAATATTGGAGGCTGCCCTAGAATCTAGACATTCAAACAGGCCATTTTTGAGGAGTCCTGAATTATTTCAGTTGTTTCTCTCAGGTTTTCTTGAACGTTTATTTCCTTCTAGTATTCCTTGTTTTCTTTAAGGTATTGCAATGTTTCCCTAACTTTGGTTAAGTCCACTAGTTTCTGCCACATTTTGTTGTCTTTTGTAGGTACACCATTTACCAGGATAATCAAAGATTTTTGTATTGGCCTTTGCACTAGTAGAGTGTCTACATTTTCTTTGAGATCTAATGGTAAATTAACTAATTTAATTTAGTTAATTAGTTAATTAGAGGCCAGCTCTGTCACCAGCTTTGACACACTCCTACCTGACGGCTACAAGATCCTCTCCGTGCCCAGGCCCAACCGTGCTGGGGGGGTGTTGCCCTTATCTTCCCTGAGTGGATTCCTGCCACTGTCACACCTACGCAGACCTACTCTTCTTTTGAATGCCTTGTCTGCCGACTCTCTCTCTCCCCTAGCCATTCCCTTACTGTGGCTACTATCTATCGGCCACCCGGTCAAATGTCCTCCTTCCTCTCTGAATGGGCAGACCTCTCCTCCTCACTCCTTTCCTCAACCACTCAACTCCTCTTTCTTGGAGACTTCAACATCCACCTGGATGCCTCCTGTCGCCCCTCTGGACACTTCCGCGACATCTGCGACTCTCTCTCACTCTCTATTCTCCCGTCTGAGCCGACTCATTCTGAAGAGCACACTGTTGATGCTCTGATCTCTTCTGACCTTCCCCTCTCTTTCCTCTCTCCACTCCTCCCTCCTGGAGTGATCACTTTCTTCTATCATCCCACCTCACCTTCCCTACCCCTCAGGCAAAGCTACCTTCATCACTGCCACCCTCCTTCTCGGTCATCCGACCCATGAAGCGCGTGTCAGTTGAGGCTTTTGCCGCCACCTTCTCAGCCCCCTACCCCTTCAGTTGACTCCCACCCTGGCACAGCCCTCTCCACTCTGCTATATCTGATACTCTTGATATCCTTGCCCCTGTCATGAGAATCCGCCTGAAGCCCAAAGCCAAATGTAACTCCTGGTAGGACTCGGATCTCGTCACCCTAAAACTCAAGTGCAGGGTGGCAGAGAGGATATGGGGTCCTTCATGTTCATCCTCTGACAAACTGGCCTGCCGCCTGCTCCAAAGGCAATACTGGCTCTCCGATCTCACCAAGAAGAGAGGCCTTATCCAAGCCTGCATCTCTGCGGCATCTAACAATTCGGTGAACTCTTTTAAATCTGCAAGGAGCTGGCTAACCCTGATGCAGTCTCTACCTCTCCTGTCCCCTCCCAGGCCCTCTGCACGGCACTGGACGCTCACTTAATTTCAAAAACTCAGGACATCCTGTCCTCACTCTCCTCCTATCACCTCCCTCCCTCTATTCCCTGCTCTTCCTCTGGCTCTTCTGCAGCCACCCCTCCTCCCGCCTTCTCTACCTTTCCCCTTTTCTCTGTTAACCAGGTTTCCAGACAAGTCCGATGTAGGAAAGTCTTGTCAAAACAGGTTCACCCCGGTTCCTCCAAAACTATCAAGGACCACATCGTCTCCCTGGCTCCTGCACTGGCTGACTTCTACAATCACTCCTTCGCCTCTGGAGTCTTCCCATCCCCCCTTAAGCACTCCCTTGTGCACCCTCTTCTTAAGAAACCCTCTTCTGACCCCTCCTGCCTGGCTAACTATCGCCCAATCTCCATCACTCCCTTCCTTGGCAAGCTCCTGGAGAAACTGGCCATCTCCCAGCTTAATCTCCATGCTGAATCTGTTGGTAGTCTTCATGACCATCAGTCTGGCTTCAGAGCTGCCAGAAGCACGGAAACTGCTCTCCTGAACATCTGTGAAGACCTGCACTCGAACCTTGACTCTAACACTCCGTGTGTTCTCATTTTGCTCGATCTCTCTTCTGCCTTTGATACTGTCAACCATGCCATCCTGCTCAACTGTCTCCGTGATAACCTGGGTATCACTGGTCAGGCTCTGGCAGGGCTGACCTCTTTCCTCTCCAATCAACTCTCCCAGGTCCAACTGGGATCCTTCCTCTCTGACATCCTTTTCTCTCCCTGTGGTGTCCCCCAGGGATCTAACCTATCTCACTGGCTGTTCAACCAGTATCTGGCACTCCTTGCCCACCGCATCGCCGCTCTCTGCCCCAACTTTCAGTGCCGTGCGGATGATACCCAGCTCATTTTCAGGCTACCCACGGCCTCCTCCTCTCCTTCCCTCATCTCTGACTGTCTGTCTGCTATCCAGGAATGGTGTGCCACTAATTACCTCTGCCTTAATGCCAGTAAGACTGAGATTCTACTCATCGGCACACCCACTCCCTCCTTCCCTCGAGCTCTCTGGCCGGCCTCTGTTGGCCCTCTTCCTGCTCCTACCTGCAAGGCAAAAAACCTCGTGGTCATCTTGGACTCCACACTCTCCTTCTCTTCTCACATATCTGACGTCTCTAAGAAGTCACACTACCAGCTGCACCTTCTCAGAGGTATTCTTCCTTTCCTCTCCTTCCCCCAAAAGCTCACTGTCTCCAGAGCCCTGATTCTCTCGAAGCTGGACTACTTTAACAGCCTCTATCTAAATCTGCCTGCCTCTACTCTCCACCCTCTGCAACTCATTCAGAACAGGACTGCAAGATTTGTCCTTGGCCTCAAGCCCAGGGACCGTATCTCTCCAGGACTGAAATCTCTACACTGGCTCCCAGTGGCTGAGAGGATTAAGTTCAAAACCCTCTGCATTGTCCACAAGGCCTTCTGGGGCGTGGGGCCAAAATACCTTCAACGCTCTCTTCCTAAATATCTTCCTTCTCAAGCTCTTCGCTCATCCACCTCCAACTCCCTCAGGGTGAGCCGCTTCTCCAAGCAACGAGTTGGGGGTAGATCTCTCTCCGCGGCAGGGGCCTCCCTCTGGAACAGCCTTCCTGCCTCCCTGAAACTTGAGGAGAACCATCTCCAGTTCCGGAAGCACCTCAAAACCTTCCTCTTTGTTTCTGCTTTCTCTCCCCCTCTCCCCTGCTAAATTCCTGACTGAAACTGCACTGAATCTGCAACTGGGCCACTTTCACCGATCTCGGTCCTTGGCCCAGCCACTCTCCCCTTGCACTGCCTCCCTGGCAACCCCTGCACTGCTGGACTGTCTCTGTATCCCTACAGCCCCCCTTCCCAGCACTTGTCTGCACTTACCTTGCACTTGCCACCAGCTGGCCCTTATTATTTATCTTGTTATTCTACTACCCCTGTACTGCACTTTCCCCTCTCCCTTTCCCCTTGCACTTTTCCCTTCCCCTCTACCCATGCACTTGCGCAATCTGAATGACACCTGGCCTAATAGGATCGTTGTCTGTCTTCCCTTTGTTCCCCCCTCCCTGCCTCGTCTCGCCTTGAAACACTTGTGTATAGGCGCGTTATAAATGCCATATCATATCATGAATGCCTCTCAGTAATTCGGTGGGAGGCAATTTTGCAGTTTTCGGTTTAAGTCGTATTATTGCTTGAAATGGGTGCATTGTTTGGATTAGAATGGTCTAAATCAAATTAAGCTGCTGCAGTGTGTTTGAAAGTGGAAATAGTTCCAAATTAATACTAATTGCCCGTGAAGGCCTTTGGTTATGGTCAAGTTTTGCACTGCAGGATGTTGTAGGTGCCTTTCCCCGGCTTACTACGTGTAAGAGAAAATAAAATAACCAACACAACCCCTGTCGGGGAAGGAGGCACTGAGAACCGGCTGCAAGAGTTCAAAGGATGGTTTATTTCTCCAGCTAGGAAATAATCCAAACAAAATGCCCACCCCATTTACATCAGCACTCATATATATATCAATTAAAGTAAATCTAACAAAAAATACTAGATGGACCCGATTGGCCAGGTGGTGTGGTGCTGTAGGTGTGGGTGGCATCTCTTCCTTCTGATTGGCTGAGTGGCTGACGAGATGATGGACGTCAAATATCTTGTGCTCCACGCAGGTCAGGGTCCGGTCATTGTGGTCACTACCTAAACTAATATGTGGCATTCGTAAAACACTAAATAACAAATTATCTAAACATTTTATACTTCTTTTCATATTTCTACACAAATCACACATAGGCCCTCATTACAAGTCAGGCGGTGGACCATGGTGCTATTAGCACCATGGTCCATGCCGGATTCCGCCATGGTGGATGGCGGAATTACCGCTCCATTCCAAGGTGAGTGGGGCGGTAATTCCCCATTCACCATTTGCCCTTCCCCATTCCCATTTTTGCCCCATAGGGCATAATGGGGATGGGGAAGGCGCTAATTACGGCACCGTAAATTACGGTGCCGTAATTAGCACCAAGGTCGCTTGGCGCCTTGGACTTTAACGCCTGCAAAAAGCAGGCGTTAAATTCTGAATCAGGCGTCAAGGGTTAACTGCGCCGACGGTGCCGTTAAACCCTTAATGTCTGACTTGTAATGAGGGCCATAGTATTTATTGGGCCTCATTACGACCCTGGCGTTGGACCATGGTGCTAATAGCACCATGGTCCATGCCGGTAACTTACCGACTCCGCCATGGCGGAATGGGGAATTACCGCCCCATTCCGAGGTTGGCGGGGCGGTAATTCCCCATGCCACCATGGCCCTTCCCCATTCCCATTTTTGCCCCATAGGGCTCAATGGGAATGGGGAAGGCGCTAAGTACAGTGCCGCAAATTGGGGCACCGTACTTAGCACCAAGGTCCCCTTGCGGGTTGGTTTTTAACACCTGCAAAAAGCAGGTGTTAAAGTCTCCAACCCGCAAAGGGACCTCATAATCAGGCGCTAAGGGATTACCGGTACGGGTACCCTTACCGGTACCGGTAATCCCTTAGCGCAAGGGTCGTAATGAGGCCCATTGTCAGTACAATTGGGTCATTCGTAGCTTTAATTGGAGGCCTTGACCTTTATTGTGCATGTAAAAAGAGTCAAGCTGTGTTTCACATATCTCCTAAGCTTTAGACCTATTAGTATAAGTAAAAACATATATTGTGGCAAAGTGCTTAAGGCTAGTAGTGGGTGTGTTGGGTGGGTTTCGCAGCGCAGGCGAGGGTCTGCCACTTGAAAGAAATACCTTACAGGGAGCGCACGGTCAGGATGGCAATAAATTACTCTAAATGGGGGTGGGTGGCTTGCACGTTTATGGGGACGAACGAGCAAAAAGTGCTTAGCTCATCCTGGTTCACATGCTGGTTCTCATGCTGGCAGTGATCTCAGAGGAAGAAAACTGTATCATATTGGTTGTTGCAACTTTCTCCAGCTTCAGCGTGAGAATGTGAGCGCAGAGCTTTCCTTCGCAGGGGGAGTGCAAGGGTGGGGGCCAGCCAGCTGCCTGCGCACCTTGTGTGTGTCTCTGTCCTTGGCTGTTGCGGTGGAAGGGGGAGCTGAGCCTTGCTGTACTCAGTGAGGCCTGTTTACCCAAGATGGAGTCGAAAGGGGGCACAAAAGATGGATGCTTCGTGTCCTGCTCAGTAGTCCCATCTATGTAGCGGTCAACCGTGGTTAACTTTACATAAGGGCAAGGGGCAACCCCACTACTGGAGGCACGTGGTCCAAGTCCCGTACTGAGGAGTGGACGGTGCGAGGGGGCCTGATGTCCCTCGCTCCCATACATTCCCCCCTTTTGTTACATCTAAAGTAACAAACTACTTATCTCGTTCTTTCCGTTCTACCTCCGGTAGAGCTCAGCTTCAGCCACTGCCTCATCCCAAGCAGGTGTACCCTTTATGGGCATCCAGGCTTTGCACACACTTCTTAAGCTATTACCCCTTCTTGCGTATTCTTCTGGGGTCACCATTAAGTATATCCCACCATCCCCATCCAAATCTATCCAAACCTCGTTATACCACAGCAAGTCCTTTGGTTCTTTAATGGTAGTGTGATGTAGATTATCGACCACGTCCCCATACTGCCTATAGATGGCAGTCATTCTATACTGCGGTGTGGTGTATTCTCCAGTTTGTACTTGGGCATCTATCATGGTAGCCACTGTTGTCTGTCAGCCCACTGTTACCATCATCATCGCTGAATTAGGCATATTATTTTCACAGCATCTTAGTCCCAGTTGGCACACACAGAACATTAGCAGAAGAAAGACAATAATGGGAATGAGTATCTTCGCTGCTATGTTCACCCATGATGGTATCCAGCTGAACAGATTGTCGAACCACGTGCTGTTGTCTGCTCCACCTTCCGTTCTCATTCTTTCTCCTAATTTATGCACTGCTGTTATCACGTGTAACAGTGTCCCGTTATCAGCATCTGAAGTTGGTACGAACGTGCAGCACGCCCCCCCAATTTTTTTGCAAACACCGCCGTCCATCGCCGTGATAAGATCTAAGACATATCTGTTTTGCATCGTCATCAGACGCAGTGCACAGAGCTCTATTTTTACGATGTTGAATCCTTCTTCAGTGTCATTAGCCAGCTGGATGAGCTCCCAGCGTGTTATCTGCAGCCATTCCGCATTTGTGCTGGCTTGAACGCCTGGTGCTAGAAATTATGCAAAAAATGTCTCTGCAGATGAGAAAAGCTTGTACTGCTGTGGGATTTCAGCAAGGAGTTCTGATGATTTGGACAAAATATAATTGGATCTTTTGCTGCGTGACAACTTGGTTCTCAATGTTTCTTCTGACAATAGTTCGTATGCTGGGGGCTCTGTGATTGTCTCATCGGGCGCTGTCGATGGTTCAGCCGATTGCCCTGCTGCCGATATGTCAGCCGATTGCCTGCTGTCGAACCATCAGCCGAAGGCCTTGCTGTAAACTGAACGTGGCTCTCTGGTATCACTATTAGTGCTGAGTGAAGTGTGGCTAGAGCACAGGTTCCTCTCCAGAATGCTGGGAGATGCAAGTAAGCTTGTTTGCCACAGATCCAGTATATGTCCATTGATGCGGCAGTGCCTTTTTTCATTTCTGGTATTATTAAAGTCGTATTGCACTGCTGTATGTTTCCCATATTCACCTTCCCTTCTCCATGGAAGCAAAGTTCGTGCAGTATTTCCTTTTGAATCTTTATGGGTCTCTCCAGTGGTGTGACCCATGTCAGCTTGGTGATATGCTGTGACCAGATGGGGATGCACGTTTCTTTTGCCCACTCGTATGTTTTGTCTGGCAGCCCTCGAAGCCCCTCAGCTTTGCATTCAATCGTTTCATCATGCCACTTGTTGTCTGCTTACCTTGTCACTTTTATGATGTAAAATGGCTCTTGGAGGCAAATTACTCCTTGTTGTCTGCTGGTGCATGTCTGTTAGTTTTCCAATTTTTCCATGGTGACTGTGTGTGCCTGAAATGTCTTTTTTTATTGTACACAGCATCAGATGAATCAAACATTGGGCCTCAGACAAGGGTACTTTCTGTGGAATTAACATTTTTGGGGTTCCAGTTGCATGAGGAATAAGTGAGCACACGTAGCAACTTTCATTACTTGCTTGCTTTGGTTCGGTGCTCATGTCTGAATACCATTTATTTGATTGGTCAGAGTGTCGGGGGTCCTCTATTTCATCTAACCCCAGATTATGATAAATATCATATCTGTTTTTTCCTGCCCCCCTTTTTCTCCTCTCTCTTTTGTTTTTTAATTGGGTACCAACTCGTTGATATTGCAGCGGGAATATTCTGGACCATGCATCATCAATGTTGTTCATGGTGACATGTGTGTATTCAGTAGTGGTTTCTGGTGCCGTGTGTGTGCATGCTTGTATTTCTGGAGTTAGTCAACCAATAGTAACCGTCATTTACATCCTATCCAGGCTCTATTTCCTTGGCCATAGTATTACTCAACAATGGGATAGCAGTTTTGTTTACATGCAATTGGTCATAGGGTGGCGTTTCATTTATACTATTCGATTCAATGTTATAAGTGTCCTTCCAAATGGTTGTTACTCCAGTCCATATTAGTTTAGACCCTGGTTTTATCATGTTAGCCCCGCTCCCCCCTTTGTTCATTTCATTTGCCACAAATAAAATGACGTTATACCAAATAAAACAAAACATAATTATTGCAAATAGTATGGCAGCATATTTTATAACGCATTCCACATTGCTCAATCTACTAGCCCTAGTGGCATCCCTATTTCTATCTAACATTTCAGCCTGCTCAGCCGTTTCATCGCATTGGCTCATGTTGAACCTATGTGGGCGAGACAAATTTGTTAAGCCATCGTGAAAAGAAACATATTTGCAATTGTTCATTCTTTTTCTTTTTTTTTGCTTAGTTAGGCATTTAACAATTCCTTTCCATTTATCATAAAACAATGAGGAACAATAGGAGAAATAACACATTTCATATGAGAGTAAGAGAGAAAAAAGAGAGAGAGAGAGAGAATATAAAAATAAAAAAATAAAAAACATTTTGCTTTTCTACTATACTTTTCCTCTCTTAGTTGCAGTTTTCATCATGTCAGACTGTGTTAGCAATGCCATCCACACAGTCTGTTTCATTTTGGGGGAGTGCGACACTGCGCGCCCTTCTCACGTCCGAGAGGTGCACCCAGTATTTCAGTCTCTTCACCTTGACTGCAGTTGGTGTGCTGTACACCACTGTGTATGGACCATGAAATCTTGGTGAATTCCACCTTCTTACAAAGCTTCTAACATAGATGTGTTCCCCTGGCATTAATGGCCCCCCTGGGCTATCTGCTGCTGGCATGGAGGTGTCTGTTGCTACATCTTCAGTAAATGGCAGAGCAATTTGTTTTGCTATGCTGCGTACTGCGCGCGTTAGCTGTGCTAGGTATTCCATAAACTCTTCCCCCAGCACTGTGGCAGCCCTGTGTGCATCCGACGCCCTCCTAACAGGTGAGGGCGGCGTGTGCATTGTTCTCCCCATCACGATTTCGTGGGGGCTCAAATGGTGATCCTTGCATGGTTGATTTCTGAGTTGGAACAGTGCTAGGGGCAGACAATATATCCAATTTTTTTTCAACGTGCTGCATAATTTTGATAAATTGCTTTTGAGCAGCCCGTTGATCCTCTCCACAACTCCATTGGCCATTGGATGATAAATCGAACATATTTTATGTTTCACCCCCAGAAGGGAGGTTACTTCTTCGAAAAGATCATTCACAAAGTGCGTGCCGTTGTCTGAACGGATCACGTCACAGATTCCCCACTGCGAGAATACTTCTCGCACAAGGAACTTGGCAGCACATTTTGCATCAGGATGGGGGCAGGGGCCCGCTTCCACCCACCGTGAAAAAGGGCATACCACCACAATCAAGTATCTCGCTCCATTACATCTTTCTTCCATATCGGCATAGTCGATATGTAGTTCTCTGAATTGACCTGTAGGGCATGGCAAAGTGCCACGCAGAGTTCGTAATGTCATTCCTCAATTGTAAGTTTGGCATGTAATGGATTCAATCACAAATTTAGACAAGTATTCGTGCAGATTGGGAACAAACCAATCCTCCTGAATGTCTGAGGCAATGTGTTGTTTTGCAACGTGAGCTGGGAAGTGCAGTTGTTGAACGCTACTTCTAATAATTCTTCAGGCGTCACTACCTTGCCTGTCGTTTCCTGTCTCCAAATGAGATCTGTGGCTGATTGTTTACACCCTTGTTTGCCCCACAACTCCTGCTCTTCCGGTAGGGCCCTTCTCTGGAGTTCTATCAATTGTGCTATGGGCGTGTTACTGTATGCTTCTGCTGGTTGTTCTGCTGTGGCTGTTTTTACAACGTACTCTGATGTTGGTGTCTTATTGAAGTATGAGGCCTCCTTCGCTGCTGTGTCGGCTGCTGCGTTCCCCAATGAGACAGCGTCTGTGTTATTGGTATGGGCTTGGCATTTAACCACTGCCACTACCGATGGCTCTGCTAAAGCTTCTATTAGTTCATTTAGCAACGTGGCATGTTGTACGGGGGACCCGTCTGCTCTTCTGAACCCTCTCCTTCGCCAACGTGATAGCCCTGAGTGAACTGATGTGGTGGCATAAACTGAGTCTGAATATATGGTTACTGCAAAATCTTTGGCTGTGTGTAACGCACTGGTTAGTGCAGTCGGTTCGGCTGCTTGTGCAGAGTAGTGTGAGGGGAGGCGCTTTTGAACAATCACTTTGTATGTGTCTTCTTCCATGCGCACTACTGCCATCCCCACATGTTTCTCTCCTGTCTCTGAGTTTATGGATGCTGACCCGTCTTTGAAATAGATTTCTCCTTCTGTAAGGGCATTTTCTCTTGCTTTGGGAATGTCATCGCCCTCTCCCTCATACGTGCTACAATCATGTTCCTGTAAATCTTCAGTTGTGCATGGCTCTGTAATGAATGTGGCTGAGTTCATTGTCTTGCATCTGACCACGTGTACATTTGAACTGGATATTATTATTTCATAAGCAGATGCTCTCTGTGTTGTGAGAGTAGATTTTGATCATTCTAGGATAGCAAATAATGAGTGTTCCGCATATAGCGTCACTGAACAATCCATTACGATCGTGGCACTTTTCTCAATGGCGAAGGCCGCTGCAGCGAGGGCCTGTTTGCAAGCAAAATGTCCCTGCATTACTGGGTCTAATATTCCACTGTAGTATGCTAATGGTTTGTGGCTTAGCAATGTCTTTTGTGTCAATACTGCTGTCATCAATGTTCCATTGCTGTGTGAAAACAGGAAAAATTCCCTTTCATAATCTGGATTTGCAAGGACTGGGGCATCTGCAATAAGGTCTTTTAATCGGGAGAATTGGGCAATTGTCTCATGTGTCCATTTTATTGGGGCCCTGTTCTTCTGTGCTTCCTTCAGTGCTTGTAGCATTGGCCGTGTGTATGCTGCATAATCGAGGATCCATGCTCGGCAATAGTTACATATGCTAAGAAATTTCTGCATGTTCATCACTGTTTTTGGTATGATAATGTGTCGAATGGCCGCTGCTCTGTCTGGTAGTATTCTTTTTCCATCTTTAGATATTTGCTGGCCGAGATATACAACGTTTGCAAGGCAGTATTGTAACTTTCCTTTGTCCACTTTGTATCCCTTGGCAGCCAATACATTAAGCAGTGTTATCGAGTCTTCTCTACACTCTTCTGTTTTGCTGCAGACGAGTAAATCATCTACGTACTGTATAATGGTGCTCCCTACATCTATGATGCCGATGTCTTCTCGTAGTATTCTGTTAAAAATGCTTGGGCTCTCGCAATACCCCTGTGGGAGTCTGCGGTGTTCATATCTGCTGTTTCCTAATGTAAAGGCTGTAAGGTACTGTGATTCTGGTGCAAGTGGCACAGAGAAAAAGGCATTTTTCAAATCAATGACTGTGAAGCAAGTTGCCTCTTTTGGTATACTGCACAATATTGATGCCGGGTTAGGCACTAATGGGAACTCTTTTTGGATGACGTCATTGAGTGGGCGGGGATCTTGGACTATTCTCCACGCCCCTCCTTTTGCTTTTTTAATGGAGAAAAATCACTGTGTTGCATGGGGAAGTTGATGGCACTAAGATATCGTGGCTTAGGAGTGCATTCACTGTTTCTCTAATACCTTCCTCTGCTTCTTTGGATATTGGGTATTGTTTCACTCTGGGTGGGAGGGCACCTGGTTTCAGTTTTATCTTTATGGGAGTCACCTCATGCAACAATCCCACATCGTGTGGCCCTGTAGTCCAAATTTCAGGTGCTACCCTGGCCATGTCTTCCTCAAATATTGTCAGCGGGGCCTTTATGTTAGCCATGAGTGGGTTGTGTATTTCTCTGTATTGGATCATAATGTCACATGGTATGCTTATTTCCATTATTATTTCTCCATCCCCCTCGTAATCGGTAAACAATTCTTCATCAGTTATATATTTTAGCATTATGTTCGGCTCTATGCATAGTACACTTCTCCACTCGCGTCTCTGCGCGCCCAGGCCTATGACCACAATGCGTCTGTTGGAAACTTGAACTGCCTCAATGTCTATAGATATAATTGTGCCTGGCACTACATCTGTTGGTGTGATTGGGCGGAATATGAAGTCTGATGGTATTCTCCACTCTTTTTGTGTTATTTCAGGCACTACTCGGGCTAATACCTGTATTCCATAGACGAACATGTCCATGTCAATGGGGATCCCTCTTACTGCAACTTCCTTTGTAATCGTGCTTATTGTCAGGAGTGCTCGTACTGGGCATACCCCTGGCGTCGAGCACACTATCCCTCTTTCAGTAAAAGCTATGGTCATGTTTAACTTACTGAGCAAGTCTCGTCCCATCAAATTGATTGGCGCGGCTTCGTAATACAATAAGGGTGCGCGCACTGTTTTTCCCCCTACTGTTACATCAAGATCTTTTGTGTAAGAAACTTTTAAAATAGCCCCAGAGAACCCCTGCGTTTCCAATTTTCTTCCCGAGAGCTGAAACCGCCCTTCTGTGAGACATGATCTTTCTGCTCCAGAGTCTACCATAAAGATAAACTGCTTGTTTCCTATCTCTGCCGCCACTAGTGGTTCCTCATTTGTACTTTGTGTGGTGGATAGGACTGGACACGCAGGTACTCCCTGTGGGCTGTCCTAGTCTTGGTATCTTTGTTGACCTGGCACTGAAAAAACATTGTCACCTACGACCGTTACGCCACGGAATGGTACAAGTGCACCGTTTGCAGCCGCTGCAAAAGGATTATTGTTTATATTCCCTACTGAGTTTTGTCTTGCCATGGGCTGTAGTCTGTTTTGCTGTTGTGGCTGCCGCTGTTGTGGGGCTGCTGTCTTTGTTGCATTTGGGGGTCATAGCAGTACTGATCTTGTTGTCCCCCCCATTGGAGCTCCACAAGGGCTACCTGGGTGTGAGCAGCTCCACCCCTGTTCATTGTTCATGGGCTGCAGCTGCCCCTGAAAATACCCTGATGGTCGCATTCTACAATCTCGTGAATAATGTCCCCACCTTCCACAATTCCAACATGACCCCTGGTGCCCACCATACCCTCTGTTTCCCATTCCTCCGTATCCTCCCCTCTGCCCACGGTACCCACCTCTTCCTTGGGACGGCCTGTTCTGCCACTGTGATCCTTGGCATGGCTGTTCCTCTCCGTTCCACTGTCCTTGGTCCTCTCCATCCCACTGCGCTGCTATCCCAATGGGCCTTCCTCCTGCATTTTCCTCTCCTTTGTTTTCTCTGTCTGCGGTTACACTGGCAGTAATGGCGGCGACCTTCACTAATTTTGTCTGCACTAGTTTTGCTTCGTCGGCCAGCCTCTTTTGTGTGACCTCCTTTTCCTTCTCTTTGATCCTCCTCCAATGGTGTACAATTATGCTCTGAATTTCAGGCCACCCTTTGGCTTTGATCCCAGCTATTTTGTCCAAGGCCTTCTGCACCTCTTTTGGCAACCCCTTTTTAATGATAAAATAAAATAAGGCTGTTGATTGATTCCATGCCGTACCAGTTTCACTTCTCCATACGTCTTGCACTCGCAAAATGAATTGCGCAGGATCCTCGCTCTCCTCTGTGCACTGCATCACTGCACGTAAGTCTGGAACGTCTGGAAATGCACGCCGCAATGCATCCCACACTTGTGCTCGAACATTGTTGAATGCTGATCCATCGTGGCGATCACAGCTCATTGTTACTCCCAGGAACCCTGCCCTTTCCCAGATTGTGTCTGCTTGGTCCCCAATTGATGATTCTAATAAGCTTTTCACATCACCTATAGCTAACGGCACGCCTGCCGTGTTCTTCTCAAATACATGTATCCACTTACCTGCTCCTCCCGTCAGCGGGGGGAGGAGTTTTAACAGGTTGTTTTTGTCCATTTGGGCCCACGGTATATAGTTTGGCCTACCTGCTCCTTTATGTTTTAGTGGCATTTGTAGTTTATGTTTCTTTCCTGTTTTGCTTGCTCTCCCTTTTTTCATTTTACTTACCAGTATGTCCCCTGTCCTCCCTGTTCGTTGTCTTAATCTACCCTGCCATAATGGTGGTGATAGTGTGTCTGGGTAACGGCAGTTTGGCAGTGGGCAACCCTCTGCGGCAGCTGCCTCTTCGTATTCATCTAAATCATCCCATACTTCTTCTATTTCTGACTCTGGCTTGTTATTATCCTCCCAGTTTTCCTTGGGTTCACTTCCTTGTCTTTCACCCTGATCTCCACTTTGTTGACTCTCTGGTGTATCTGGGCGTTTAGTTCTCACTGGCGTGTTATTCAATTGGAACAGGAACTCTCCTGACTGCCATTCTTGTTCTTGTCTTTGCTGTGATGACGTCCCTTGTGATGCTATAGATTGCCCTGATAATGAGACTGCTGGGGTTGCATTGCTTACTGCCTCTATCGGGGGTGTGAGATCTGCCAGTGACAGCAGGGGTACCTCCCCTCCCCCTGGCAGCATTTTTCCTTTGTCGCATAGAGCTCTTAACCGTGCTATTTCTATTTTTGCGTGTTCTAGCTGGCGATTTAAATTGCCTGTTAAATGTGCTAAATTCACAGGAGGCGCACTTGTGGGGCCGTACAGGCCTCCTTTATCATATGGTGGGGGTTCAGGGGCTGTTGCCCGGCACAGAGCATTGGGGGTGTGTGGTATATACATGGGCTCACTGAACCCTACTGCTGGCCTGGTCATTAAGGGATAGATTTTTGTTACTTCGTTCTCGGTTGTAGTTGTTGAGCACTCCCCTTTTGGTGTCCCGCTTACTTCTTCAGGTATTTTCTGCTTTTCTATCATTCGGCTTGTGCCTTCCTCTGCCGTGGGGGTAACTTCCTCGAACATTCGCCATAAATCTAACACTTCTCTCCGGTTCTGTAACTGTTTCCCTTTGTATCGTGCTAGGAAATGTGTTGATACTAGGTCCAACACTCTTTTGTCGAATGACCCTCCTTCTGGCCAAATTGATATAAACCCATCTCCTTTTATCTCACTGATCCACTGATCGTGATACTTCTGTATCCTGTCACTATATAGTGGAAGGTGCTGGCAAATATGTGCTAGTGGCGTTACTCCCCCCATGGCAATGCTTCTTTTCCTTTCTTGTGTGTTTTGGTACCCTTGAGTCCCTTCCTACCTCTCACTTGGTATGTCAGTTACAATATGTGAAAATACGTTCTTTATCAATGCTCGCAATTATGGTATGTCACATTAGCTGTTCTTCTTGAGAGGTGTTACCTGGTCACTTCTCACAATTTATTTCTTTGCTTATTATTCATTAATCAACACGTTACTTGTACTGAAATACTTTGGCGTGTTCAACAGGACATATACACAAAGCAGACCAACAAACATATAATCATGCAACATACACATGCACTGCCTGCGCGCGTTTGTTCTTTCCCTATTCCCGTTACTGTCTCCGGTTTTTCTTCTTCCCTATTCTACCTACCATTTCACATTCACTCCCCACCTCTTTCACCTTTATTATATCTCAAGATTTCTTACCTCCACGGAAAAAGAATATTCTAAAACTACTCAGAGTCTACTCAATATACAAGACCCCTACTATTTTATCTTTATCTCTATTCTGCACTTGGTCGGGACAAATGCTACGCAGTGCCACCTTCTACCCCGTACAGGCTAGGATACCACTTCTCTTCTTCTCACTTCTTACAACACCTAATGGCCATATAAAGGATAGATCAGAAAAGCCTCGCCGTCACTCACACAGACCCTATTCTTAACTACCTTCCCTTTGTTTGCTAATTCCCTTTTTCCCGTATTTCCCCTTACCTTCCTTTGGGGTCTTTGCAACCGGGACTCCACGTGTTCAGTCAGGTACTCCGAGGGTCAGGCTCATGGCCGGACCTCGCTCAGGTCCGTCCTCCAACCAAGCCGTGGCCTGCCTTGGCGAGCAGCCTTTTCGATTGGGTATTCGTCAACCGGGAACCCTTGACCCTTTCTTCTTGATGTGCACAGTCTGGTCAACCGCAGAGGCGATGGTCTTGCTGGGGGCGTCCTGGATCTCGCTGCCGGGTGGTGCAGGCCTCGAGGCACCTCTCTAAATCACGTCACAGACACCAAAAATGTAGGTGCCTTTCCCCGGCTTACTACGTGTAAGAGAAATTAAAATAACCAACACAACTCCTGTCGGGGAGGAGGCACTGAGAACCAGCTGCAAGAGTTCAAAGGATGGTTTATTTCTCCAGCTAGGAAATAACCCAAACAAAATGCTCACCCCATTTACATCATCACTCATATATATATCAATTAAAGTAACTCTAACAAAAAATACTAGATGGACCTGATTGGCCAGGCGGTGTGGTGCTGTAGGTGTGTGTGGCATTGATTGGCTGAGTGGCTGACGAGATGATGGACGTCAAATATCTTGTGCTCCACGCAGGTCAGGGTCCGGTCACTGTGGTCACTACCTAAACTAATATGTTGCATTAGTAAAACACTAAATAACAAATTATCTAAACATTTTATACTTCTTTTCATATTTCTACACAAATCACATAGTATTTATTGTCAGTACAATTGTGTCATTCGTAGCTTTAATTGGAGGCCTTGAACTTTATTGTGCATATAAAAAGAGTCAAGCTGTGTTTCGCATATCTCCTAAGCTTTAGACCTATTAGTATAAGTAAAAACATATATTGTGGCAAAGTGCTTAAGGTTAGTAGTGGGTGTGTTGGGTGGGTTTTGCAGCGCAGGCGAGGGTCTGGCACCTGAAAGAAATACCTTACAGGGAGTGCAGGGTCAGGATGCCAATAAATTACTCTAAATGGGGGTGGGTGGCTTGCACGTTTATGGGGACGAACGAGCAAAAAGTGCCTAGCTCATCCTGGTTCACATGATGGTTCTCATGCTGGCAGTGATCTCAGAGGAAGAAAACTGTATCATATTGGTTGTTGCAACTTTCTCCAGCTTCAGCGTGAGAATGGGAGCGTGGAGCTTTCCTTCGCAGGGGGAGTGCAAGGGTGGGGGCCAGCCAGCTTCCTGCGCGCCTTGTGTGTGTCTCTGTCCTTGGCTGTTGCGGTGGAAGGGGGAGCTGAGCCTTGCTGCACTATCGCAGTGAGGCCTGTTTACCCAAGATGGAGTCGAAAGGGGGCACAAAAGATGGATGCGCCGTGTCCTGCTCAGTAGTCCCATCTATGTAGCGGTCAACCGTAGTTAACTTTACATAAGGGCAAAGGGCAACCCCACTACTGGAGGCACGTGGACCAAGTCCCGTACTGAGGAGTGTACGGCGCGAGGGGGTCTGGGGGCCACTCCCATGTAAGGCAATTTGGTTTGTTTGTTCTTGTTTGTATGATTCTTCATTGAAGTATGGCTCTGTATTGGTGGTGTGACTCCACTCACCTGTACAGATGTAGCCAAAGGTATCTATGCTGACATTGCATTTGTTTTGAAGTAGTGCTTGCAATTTACCAATTTATCTTGTTAGTGGTTTCATTCTGTTTAAAATTACTATAAACAATTTCCATTTCACGCTCATTGCACTGTCTACAAGAGCTTCTAGGATGACTTTTCTGCGGTAGGTTTTGAGGGTTGAACGTGATTTCTGCCCTCTATTTATAAGGTTCTGAAGGACTCTGTGGTGGAACTTTTTTTGTAAAATTACTTTTTTAGACTGCTTGCTTGTGGTTACATTACCATTTGTACATGCTGTCTTACCAGTAGTGTGTGTTGCACTGTACTTAGTGGTTTCCTTTTCATTCGCATATTTTGACAAATCAACTACACTGTCTTTACTGGAAGATGACTATGTTTTCCTTAATGACTGAATTACCTCTTCTCCTTCAACTTTCTGTTCACCTTCAGCTTGCAGTGCATTGCTACTTTCTGTGTTTTAGGATGCATGGCTCTCTTTCTGCGTTGTTTTCTATGGAGTTACAGTTTGGTAGGCATTGTGTCGTAGCTGTTGGTGAAGAAAGGAAGTGTGGGTGGACAAAAATTGGAATGTATATGTGTGCAATGTGCATGAGTGGGTCAATAGGAGGGTAGGCATTTCACTGGAAGTGTGTCACTGTGCAGTGGTGTCTAACTTTTGGTTGGGGACAGTATTTTACTATGTGGGAATTAGTCTAATGGCGGCGACATTGCAAACACTGAGCACCTGTAGAGGTGTCATTAGTAACAATTAAGTACATACTGGTGGATGGCCGCACATCTATGTGCTACAATACAACAATAGTGCAGTCTTCTTGTAAGACATACAACAGTATGATGTTATTGTACTTTGTTGCTTGCCGAGGGTAGGTTTATTGCAGGCTGTATTTGAAGTGCACACTCCAGTGGCTTTCTAGAGAGAGGTGGGTACAGCACCTGTATAAGAAGATGGCAACAAAATATGTTGGGCAATGGCATAGTGCTTACTGTTGTGCAATACATTCTTCAAAACTATAGGGGGGAGTATTGGCAGGAAGAGGAAGTGTGTGTGTGTGTAAATGGAAGGCTTCCAATATGAATAGGAACTTGGAAGCATAAGCATGTTTGTTAAGGGGGGGGTGTATTGTATGACTTGTTATGAAACACGTGTGTGTATTGGTGTAGGCCTAATTACTTTCAAAATGCAGAACTTTGCATTGTGGAAGGATGACAAAAAGGTGCAGAAAGATGTACAGAGTGCAAAGCAGAATGTTTTTGTGTGTGCTTGCTACATGAGTGTGCATTGCTTTTTGGCTTTAATTTCCTTATGCATATTTAAATGTATAAAAATATACATTGTTTTATTGCTTAACTACTGTTGTTATCTATGACGTGTGGCAGGAAACTGTTGTTATGCTTGCAATGTATGCATTTGGCTTAGTTTGGTGGTAAAGGCTGCGTGATCATTTTGTGTGCGATTTTTACAAATTTGATAGCAGGTGCGTTAATCGGGGAAAGCATTGTAAAATTGACGGAACAAAAGAACAGAGTAACCATTTCCATAAACCAATGGCTGTTTTGGGCAAATGGCAACTTTGCCACCACCTACCACTGTAGGAGCCATTTAATGGTAGGTGATGGGAGAAATAACAGTTTGAATTTTGAGTATGTTATGGAGATTCACTGCTAGGAACCTGTTGCTGCGAATTTATAATACAGCTGCCACTGTACTGTACAAAAAATAGCAATACCTACTAGGCGTGGTGATGGGTAGCGATGCCGATGTATGTGGGTGCAGAACTCCACGATAGTTTTACAGTACTTTCCTGTGCAAGTGCTTTTGACTTACAGGACATTTGACCTCTTTGTGTTTAACGGTTGGTATGGACTGTTCAATAGATGTGCTAGAGTTACATGCACAATTCTTGGATGTAATTTGTGGATGAGTGAGTAATCGTTTAACAGTAGCCAATTAGGGAGGGCTGATAAAAGAGTACTGGAAAGGGAAGAAGGACTGGCCTGCTTTCCTGGGGCGCGGCCCTCGCTGTAGTTGGGCAAAGGGCACATGCTGCATGCTGTCCTTCTTAATGTGCTTGTCATGGAAATGAGACTACAGATTATCGATTCCAGGGTGTATGTATGCTTTTCCGTTCCATGCTAGCATGTTCGTCTGTGCCCATGAGAACCGTAGTCCTTGTAGTGTGATGTTTGTCAGTGGCGTTGAATTTTTTTCCCCTTATTGAAACTACTCATCTGTTACACTATGTACAATGTACGCTGCAGACACACGTATAGTAATGTAAGGAGGACAAGCAGAAAGCAATCCCTAACAAGCAGCACATAAAAAGGTGTTTCTTTACACGTTGCTTTAGCAAAATTAGAACAAAACACTTTTCACAACTTCCACCAAAACACCCATTTTCTATGATGCTTAAAATGTGTTTGTGCAGCCCCCTACACAGGACAATATGTTCCCGGAAGCCACACCATTTGGATGTGGTGGCTGCAATGAAAATGGGACTGTGCAGGAGTTATGATTGGTCAATATGATTTCCTGGCTGTGGTGTGTAGCAACAGATTGTGCCATAACATGTGTTTGCAAATAGGAGTGGAGATGGCTACGGGTATGGTTGTGCCGTTCAGTTAGGCAGACTATATGGTTTTTGGGAGACTTCTGGATACATCAGGTACAAATTAACGCAGAACGCTGTGCACTGGCAGCACACCTTCGGTTCCATAATGTCGACGTGCACTGGCACGGAATCAGTGGCATGAAGTGGGTCCATGTGGGTCCTGTTTGTGCCAGTTTGGTGATGCTCGCTCATCCAGATATTATTATTGTTCATTGTGGAAGGAATAGTTCAGGGCATGTTAGCGGCATTTCACTGCAGTTTGCAATGAAGGAGACATTTTGGCAACTCATGGAAATGTTTCCAAATTCACACATAATTTTTTCTCGCATTGCCTAGAGACAGATGTGGCTGCGTTCTTCCTCGTGTGGGCCACAAATGGAGAAAGCGCGGCGCAATGTGGACAAGGCTGTTTGTGCCTTTTTGAGCGACGTTGGCATGTTCCCCTTCCACAATGAAAACATTATGTTTCGTAGTACCAACATTTTAAGTTCCGATGGAGTTCATCTGACTGATGCTGGCAATTAGCTGTTTCTGCGTAATATTCAAAATGCAGTGCAGTGCTTCCTGCAGGTCTAGCAAGGATTTTCCCTGTGGTTGTTCACCACTTCCAATGTTGCAAACACAAACAGCACAAAAAGGATCTTTTCAGAGCCACCAATTTGTTTTGCAAATGTGTACAATGCTTTTGCCGGAGTCCTGCCGTACATCTCTGTACACAAAGCACATTGGCTGCGCTACCACCTGCATGCTTTCTTTCAATTTCTATTTTTCAATCATGCAAGGTGGCTCTGATAAGAACATTTTTGTCCCCCCCCCCCTTTCTGGTTCTCTAGCATTATTCCTGTTGTTATAAGACATGCCATAAAAGCAAGCCATGGAAGGGAGATTTGGCAAAGGGTACCAATCACGGTGGTAAGAAATCGTACGTGAAGAGTAGACGATGTGGGGTGCACCTCACTTGGGTAGGGGGCACACTTTGTCATGCTCCCGGACCGAAGCCTCAATAGCACTTAAAAATGTTCCCCCTACACAGTACCACGTTGCAGTATATGCACAATACAGTGACCTTCGAAAGGTACGGGTTTGTTGCGGTGCGTATTTTCTCCAAGGCTGCTTGCGGGACGCAGAGGCCCACTGGAGTGTCCCTAGTGGTGGCAGGAGCCGATGCGGAGGATGCTGTAGAGGAAAATAACCCACTTCCTGCTTGGAAGGGGACAACCCTCCAAACATCTGCCTGGTGGTTCTCTTTCAGGTGCCGTCGCTTGGAGGTGGTGCCATAGCTGTACAAGCCAGGTTTTCCGTGACTGAGTACTATGTTGCACTCCGTGCATTGTACCTGGTTTGCATGAGATTTTGGCACATCTCCAACGGTATTAAATAGTTTCCACACCCACGACTCACGCTGGCTGCAGGCAATGGGGATTCCTTCTACTTTATTATTGTTTCCTTTTTGATGGCCCTCCACACTATGACACCTGTTCCCTTGCTCAGGACCTTCAGAAGGAGGTGTTGGTGGTGAGAGTGTGGATGCTCCTGAATTAGAGGTTGTAGCAGAAGCTCTGGTGGCCATTACTTGGAGAGGTACTTTGCAGGAACACAATTGGCGAGAAAGCAATTTCTGCATGAACCATTGTACACTGCTGCTCTTCTCTGGAAAGCCAAACAGGTTTTGCAGCACACTTATGGGGTGTGCCCTTTTATGGGAGTGTTGTGGAGCATGTGCCACCGCAAAGTGGGCCTAAGTGTTTCCCTACAATACCTACATGCAGAAGGAAGAGTGTAGGATTTCTGTAAGGTGCACTCTCGCTGAAACACTCCATACATTGCAGAAAATTGTCCTCTTTGGATGTGCTCGGAGCTGGCTTGTGTCTGCCAAATAAGGGACCTTATGCAGCATTGTTTCATTACCATGGTAACATCGCCATTGTTCTCCATTTGGACGCCTGTCTGCGGGATGTATATTGGCCGTAATACTTTGTGGCCACATGCATAGCTCTCCTTCGGACACCCTTCCCATCCCCGGACTACTTAAATGTACGGCACACGTGCATTGACCATTTCTACATAAGCTTGGTGTGAGCACGATATTAGGTGGAATATTTACATTCAAAGGTATTCGCAGGACGTGGGTGCACATTTCCACCTACTATAACTACATCACACGTTTCTTCGCATATCATGACCAGGGATGTGTGTTACCAGGTGTCAAAGGATGAGATACGCATGTACGCAGTTGTGCGACCGAGAAACGTACGGTCCTGCAACTATGTACAGGTGGTTTTGTGTATGCAAATATGTGGCCCATAATGACGTCCTACGGATGCTTTCATTGTGATTGCGCATAGGGCAACCGGGTGCGGCAGTCGTATGACTCCTCCATTTCCCTCACTTGCAATCATCCCCACTAGTGTTGCACCCTTCACACTTACAATGGCCTTCTTAAAACAAAGGAAAAGGCACATATACAATCAGTACACATTAACATATCAATGTTTATTAGCAGACATTCATAGCCACTATTCGTAAAGGCAAGGGGGACCCGAAACAGATACATTTACTGGGGATTTTGACATTTCAACAAGCTGCTGGTGAGGGGAAGATGGTATTGAAGTCTCATTGAAGCGTCTCTCATGACACGCAATTTGCGGGGATGGGGGGCTGGGAAATGGGGAAGGCGGGCATGTGCAAGTGGGGCAGTGATATCTTATTTTTCACATAATATGTTCTTCTACAAAAAATGTAAAGACGCCAAATTGCATGAGCAATTCATCCATTTTGGCGTCCAGGCAGTGTCCTTTTATATGTCCAGCGTTTACTTCAGTTTCGGTGGGTGTATGTTGCTGTGCAAAAAGAGCTGCTTCTGGTGTACTCCTTTGTATTCCTGTATGTTCTGATAAAGGACAACAAATGTTGTTAATTTACATGAAGCACTACATTGTAATTGTCTTCCTCTTGCCACTGTGTCCCCTACCTGTGAGGTTACTATGCTCACTCATTTCGTCATGCAGGAATTTCTCCTCCAGCCATTCTAGGGTGCTTGCCTTTGCAGCAACTCTTTCCCTTTTGAAAGTTTGGCGGGTAACAATGAGGCCATACTCCTCACTAATTTCTTCATGCAGAAAATTCTCCTCCATCCATTCTAGGGTGGTAGCCATGGCTGCGCACAAACAGAAAACATCATGGTTTCCTACTATTGTACACTATTGGGCCTGTGCAATTACAACATAAACCGTGGTGTACTCACCACGTTGTAGTGACGTTCTGCTCTCGGTAGTGGACGTCTCAACCACTTCATGCTTTGTTCGATTGTGAATCAGGTGTGCGGTAACATTGATGAAGACAAACGCCACTTCTGTTGTTGATGCTTTTCATTATGCTACATACCATATGCCTTTGCGCTCTTTGTTGCGAAAGTACAGACTTTGTACAACTACTGCATTTTCCGTTCCCATTCATGCAGTTGCTGCTGTTTCTATCTGTTTTTTGGATTTTCTGCATGTTCCCACTTTTTATGACCACCCCTCCCTTTCTCGGCACTTTGGACTCCACTCGATATCCGCAAACAGACACACTGTTGTTCCCAACCACTGTGGCTATTAGTATAGAGCCACCGGCTTCAGTATGCTGTACAGTACATCTATACAAACTAAGTGTATCTTGTTAAAAAGTAATGGAATTTAGTGAAAGAACCATTACACTATGGTTCAGTTGCACTGCTAAAACCCTATCACCTTTCCTGAAAAACTATGATAAAACACCGTTATGGTTAAAGCGCCCTACTAAAAACCTATGAAATTCACTAACAAAAACATTGTTAAAGGGACATTATGGTTAAGTTGTTCTTCTAAAAACATTTCCTCTTTATTGAAAAAACTAGCCTAAAGCAACGTTATGGTTAAAGTGCCCTACTAAAAACCTATGAAATTCACTAACAAAAATGTGTGATGACATCTTTGAGGTCATGGGTGTTAGTCCTTGCAGTGCTCAGTGGTATGACGAGTTATGGTTGTGTATCTTACCATAACTGGTGAATTTCTGGGGTTTTTCAGTTTTACCTCTAACGATAACGTCCAGGTAGCAACAATTTTCCATTGAATTTCATAGGTTTTTAATAGTGCAACTTAACCTTTAACAAGGTTTTTTGTTAGTGAATATATATATATATATATATATATATATATATATATATATATATATATATATATATATATATATATATTCCCGCGGTAGCAGCCGTGTAATTATGGTTAAGTTGCTAAACTCATAGGAAGAGCACTTTTTCGGCGGCTTATATTTTCGCTCCCCCTGGAGGAATCCTCACCATACTTTGCAAAAAAGTATATGGCCAGCTCTGAATTTTTTCGGCAAGTTGCCTGAGGTTTTGTACAGGGGGGGCAAAGTTATAGGGGGGTCCCAATTTTTTTTTTCCATAGACTGAATGGGTAAAAACTTTGTGCACAGCTACAGGCCGAACGGCTAGACGGTTTTTCACTATATTTGCGGCAGGGGCTTGGGTCAGAAAGCATGCTTGTGCGTGTTTGGTGGAAATCAGACCCCTACTTTTTTTTCAAAGAACTGAAATGTACGTCCTGAACTCTATAGTGATATCTGGGTCCGCTTTGCGGACCAATTTCCCGGTTCCATTCGCAGACCAGAATCTCATTGGCCTGCAGTACACCGTGATGTCAGCCAAGAGTAGGCGCGGCTGGTGGTTGGCTGGAGGGAAGCGTGCTGTGCATCAAGATTTTTGGGAAACGCTGCCATGGTGTATCGGAGGATAGTGGTGTGGTGTGTGTGGAAAGGCTCTAAGCCATTGTGTACATGGCTGGGCCTCTTGTACGTAGCAGTGTGCACACTAAAATTAGTCATATCTGGCTTGTTCTGGTGTTCCATTTACCTGTTCACTGCGCAGTCAAAACTTTGCTTGCACTGCAATGTACCGTGACGGGATGTGTGTCAAAAGTGTTCTATGATGACGGCATGTTGTATCGGAGGACAATGTGGCAGCGAAAGTGCCTGAAAAACATAGTGTAAGGCATCTGGTGTTGATGGTAAGAAGGGATGGAAAAGGTGCAGGAGTGTGAAATGCTTCATGTTGTATATCTCATTGGAAGAAGACGGTGGTGTGCCAGCGCTATCTGTGCATGCTCTGCCAATGCACGGATACCTCAACAGGTAACAATCATGTGTGGTCATTGCAGGAAGCCTTCGTTATGGCACGCCAGCTGCAGCAGCGAAGTCTTTCTGTGATGAGTGGAGGCAGGCACATTTGCAGAAGGGGAGTGCATTCCACGAGACATGAGGATGTAAACATAACGTGTACTATGGTGTGCTGTGTGAGGTAAATTTGTAGCCCCTTCGATGCATGGCTGCAGCCCTAGCACAGAAAAGAATGTCCACTGGTTGAAACGATACGTCCACTGGTTGAAAGTAGATGCCACATTGTTGCTTTTTGTGTGTGGTTTGCCTGCAGTGCACACAATGGTGGTTGCATAGGTGTGGTGGTTGGTAGAACAACCTGCAGTTGTCGGTGTATGGGTTAAGATGCTGCAGTGACCAGTTGTGCAGTGTGTCCACTGGGTGCACTAACAGAATAGTGTACATATGGAAGAACGGAAGAGGTCATGGTGCAACTGGTTCTTTTATGTGCTTGCATAGTGTGCATTGCACAGATTAGTAAGTGTTGCAGTGTCCTATGTACCGTTGGTTCTATGCACGTATTAGAGTGTTGGGAGCAGGCCCTATGTTTTTAAGATTGTCTTGTTTGGTTGGCATGCGTATAATGCTTTGTGATTGGAAGTGGGTAGCGGTGCTAAACACAGCAATATGTTCTGCATTACGGTAAGTGGAACACGTGTCCTTGCCGCCCTGCTTTATGGTACAGCGGTTGGGTGGAATTACTGGTGCGTATGTTGCCTTTGTGATTTCTGGCACATGCCTACATGGTTGCCTACATGGCTCTGTTATGTTGTGGTGAATGTGGTCAAGGCCTAGACTGTTAAGTGCATGGCTGAAGACCGTAGGCTGTAGGCCATGCACCCAACAGCCTAGGCTTTCATCACAGCCACCACAACATTATGCTGTGATGCAGTTGTCACTCTGCATTCTGCCTGCATTTTAAGTTGGTGAGTAGCACACAATGGTTGCAGAGGACATTGTACACTTGGTAGAACAGCAGAAGTGAGCTGCTATGCGTACATTAGCATGTGGTGTTCAACATTGACCCTGTTGCTCAATAGGGAGCCACATGTCACCATTTGCGTTTGCTATGGTTAGGCCCTTATACGACCCTTGTTTGAGAAAGTGTTTGAACACATTGCGCCATGAAAGTAAGTCATCAGTATCAGAAAGTTTCAATATGGACAATGTGCACAGCCACTCAAATACCATTCAGCACATGCAAGTAAAGATGTGGCCAGGGTGAAAGTTGGCAGGCGCAATTTCAGATGGGGAATGCATTACACATGACATGAGGAGGAAAACATGGGTTGTACTAGGATGCGCTGTGTGTGGTGAGGCCCTAGCGGTCAGTGATGGTAGAGCAATGGCAGAAGGGGAGTACAATGAAGACCACATGAAACTTGAAATGTGCACTGCAGTATGGTGTGTTGTGTGTGCTAAGCCCGTAGCCCTTGGGTGGCCACCTTGCACCGCCAAATATGTTCCCTGGGGTGAAGTAGGTTTAACATTGTTGCCTTTGGTGTGCGGTTTGTGATCATTGCATACAATGTTGCTTTCATGGTTGTGGGGATTGGTTGCAATTCTTACACTGGGCCTCATTACGACCCTTGCGGAAATGGAAAAATGATGGCGGAAATGCAATACCGCCATCGAACACCGCTCGTTGCGATCATGACCCGTCACCGTAAAGTACGATGCCATTAGCGACACCGCAGTGAACGGCAACGCTAACTGCACCAAGTACGCGCACGCGCGCCTTGCAAAACCGGAATCACCGCCATGGCGCAACGGTACGCGAATTCTGACCCTAGCGGACATGCACTGAACGCCATCAAGCACGTCGTAAAGTACCATTCCGCCATGGCGAGAAATACGGCAACGCGAACCAACCGTAAATGGCCCACTGAGTGCCTGTACTCCACTCCCTGGCCTCATTGCACAACTCCTGGCAGGCGCAATGTACTCACACTATGCAACCAGTGAAATCCACAAGTCACCCATGCATGCCAACGTAGAAAAGCATGCAGGGGCTCAAAGCGCCCCGTGAGTGGGCATCCATGTACGGCATGTCACCATAGCCGTACTGACGCAGCACAGGCATGTGAAGGTACAATACATCAAAATGAAAATCAAGAACACATGACACAAAACAACAGTAGTCCCCCATTGCTTGCCACCAGCGCAAGGCAACATCCAAAACAGCATCCTGAGGGGGATTGCACCAGCCCTGTACTCATGCCAGTAAACAAACCAACCATCAGCAGAAGCATGTACCACACAAGTCGGCAGAGTGACTGAGCAGCCAGGCTCATCCCAAGAGGGGCCGATGGGAGCTGCAGGGCACAGATGGCATCAATACAGAAGCTATTCCAATGGACATGACCCCAGTCCCCCTCCAACAAACGCACGCAAACACAGTCACCTGTGACCAGCCACATTCTGAACAACCCATCATTCCACCAATCGACCTGGCTGACAGGCACCAGTCGGCCAAAAGCCAATCCCCCGCCCCTGAACAGCACATCATGTAAACAGTCACAATGGCAGCCCCTATCCGTGACCATACTGTGCTACGTAGGCAAACGCGGCCAGTACTGTACCACGCAACTCAACTCAGAAGGCGGAACACAATGCAGATCATCACGCAATACATACCGCCACAAAGCGAAAATCGCCACATCACCTGCAAAGAACAACGCAACACGTCAGATATCGGAATACAATTTAAATGCACATCCAAATGACAAAGGCCCCACAGCAATTTGCAAAATACCACCAAAACAACCATCATCACCGAGGGCTGCATCTGCAATAATTGACCGGCTTCCACTTGTGTGACGCCCTGTACCATCATGGCACACAGGGCCTACATCAACGTTCCAAAAGGCACCATGGAAGCGGCAAGAACCGCAGGTCCGTCCCATGAGGCAGGCACTAGTCGAGCTGAAAGGCCGAAATGTTGCACCTAGCCACCAGTACAGCGTAAGGGCATGTGGCCCATTGGCGATCGTCCCATATGATCGAAATGGTGCTCCACTGATTCACCCGAAGCTGCAGGAGTCGAGAGTAAAAACCATCTGGAGGAGTGGCGTAGAGATGGCATCTGCAATAGGGCAGGAGATACCTGTCACCCAAAAGAAACACAAATCAACCGATTGCATTACGGGACTCATGATGCATTACAATCTTCATTCAACACACCAAATCCACACCCATATGCATGCTAGCCCACTCCAAAGGAATATACACACCCCTAAATCAGTATCGAATCAGAACGAAACCAATCGAGCTAAATACACCATTGTCAACGTCGGTTACTGTGCATGCGTCCGTCAAGATAGAACCCATGACATGGGATTAGTAACGTGCCTAGACACAAGTGTATGAAGGCGCGTCGAGACAGGGAGGATCCGACAAGGGCAGATAGACGTATGTCCCACTATGGCAGCCTTGCATCACATAACGCAGGGGAAGGGGAGTGAATCAAAAAACCCATGTACATGGCAGACCCTAAACGGAATCATCAGTCCATGCATCCACACATCATTCCCTCATCCCGCAATGAAAATGCATGAATATTCACTCACATAATATGTGAAACTTCCATCGCGTCTGTGCGTAATGCAGTCCGCAAAAACCACTGTGCCCCTGGCCGGATCTGTAGTGTTGTGAAGCAAGATGGATTTGGGAACGTCCTGCCTTATCGTCCACTACGCTGTTGCGCATCCCATTCAATTCATATCATTCATTGCCTGCTCGTTATGGGCCATGTCCCAAGGACATACTACAATAGAACGTTACATTTCCAGCCAGACCTGTGGGCGTATCCTCGCCGCTACTTCAAAACCCAAAATGCTGGCCTTCGAATTCCTCACTTGCAACATTACGTCGAAAAGGCTTCTGTGAACGCTTGCATTCACAATTACATCAATGTAGTGCGGCTGTGTGTCATGATGCTAACTGGCTGCAATCACAAATGGCACGCCACGCCCGTCGGTGAAGTACGTTACTGTGCTGCATGAGGGTCGGCCATCGATCGAGCCCTACATACCACTGACTCTTCACAGGTATGGAAGCGGCTGTAATCATAGCATGTGTAACAATGGGAGCATAGCATGAAAATCAGTCAAAGTACATCACACTGCCATCGGGATTTGATACATGATTCAAATCCCAAGATGCCATGCGGCCAAATTCAGCCTTACGTGCGGGACGTGCTCGGCCAGAAGGGATTGCATCTGCCACAGATTCATTCAATCAGCACAGGTGGAGGCCATACAGGCCGACAGCACATATATTGCAGACCCAAACCCCTCCCACAACCACTCCCACTCCAAAATGCTACCGGCAGGACTAGCGATGTTGGGCCTGGGGTACCAGATAGCACTGCAAGTGCTACAACTACAAGAAGACGACGAACAACAACAGGTACAACAACCGGGCGCACAGGGGAGACGGAGGAGAAGGAGGAGGAGGAGGGCAAGGCAGGGTCAGCAAGGCCCACAAGCACTGCCACTACCACCACGCAGGCGGCCCGCAATCCCACGCCTCCGAGCCGATCCGTTCAACCTCACTGCTGAGCAGATCCACACCCTCTACCGTTTGGACCGGGACACCATAATCGCCATTGTGGACATGACACATGCTGACCTCGTGAGCATGATAGATGGCCCAACCGCCATCCCACCCCTACTGAAGGTGGTGTCTGCACTCCACTTCCTGGCCACAGGCACCTACCAGCACACAGTGGGACAGTTGCATGGCATTTCACAGCCACTGTTCTCACGGACACTCTTCCAAGTGCACGATGCCCTCCTGAAGCACGCCGACGACCACATCACACTACCACGCACGTACCAGGAGATTACCAACGCTAAAGTGGGATTCCATGCACTTGGCGGCATCCCGGGTTGCATTGGTGCCATCGACTGCACCCATGTAGAATTGGTTGTCCCACATGCCATGGAGGTCCAGTACCGCAACCGGAAACAATTTCATTCAATCAATGTGCAAATGGTGTGTGACTCCAACAAGATCTTTACGCATTGTTGTGCCAGATTTCCAGGATCTACCCATGATTCTATGGTCCTGAGGAACACAAGAATACCACGCTACATGGAGCGACACGCAGGGCACAGATCCTGGCTACTCGGTGAGTCTCATTCCATGCATGACATCGTGGCCCATTTGATGCGTCAATGACCTTGCAGGGGGGGGGGGGGGCTACTTAGCACTATCATTCCACTGACACCCTTAATTCGTCTCATACAGGTGATGCCGGGTATCCACTGAAGAGATGGCTCCTTACACCAATCCGGAACCCACAGAACGAGCATGAGGAGGACTACAACCATGCCCACTCACGTACCCGTGTGGTCATTGAACAGGCATTCGGCCTACTGAAGGCTCGTTTCCGCAGCCTCAGCAGGTCTGGCGGGGCACTCATGTACAGCCATGAGAAGGTTTCTAAGATGGTCATGGCATGTGTCATGCTGCACAACATGTGCATACGTAGGAATGTGCCCATGCCCCCTGACGCTGTACTGCATGCACCTGAGGATGATGATGGTGATGAGGGTGGGGATGTGGAGGCACCTCAAGGAGTCCATGAGGCACAGGATGTACGTGCAATCCGACAGAGCATCATAGATGCATGCTTCTAGCAACCACGCATGGTGCCTATTACACGGAAAGGGGACCTGTGGCACTGTGTGTGTGTAGTACAGGCACATTGTGGACTGTACGCCTATGAAGGCCTCGTACGCAAATATCAATGTCCACACATGTCATTGGATGATAATGAGGTGCTGTATTGTTAATGTGATTTGATTTATACACCCTATGGACCCGCCACCCAGTGAAGCCCAACACACCCCCTCCACCCTACTACCCCCCCCCCAACACCAGTGTCCAAATATGCATGCTGTCCGTGGGTAGACGCTATTGCAAGCCCCCTCTACGGGTATCAGGGGCACCCCTGCCCGTGGAGCGCAGGTTCCTGCCAGATCTGCGTTGGGGGCTGCCCTGGACGGAACTTGCCACGGATGATGTCTCTGCCTGCTCGCGTCCATGCATGTCTCTGAGGGTTTGTGAGAGCTCCGAGAGCACACGGCGCACAGCAGCAAGTTCAGCACAAACGTCTTTGGACGTCGCATGCAGTTCCCCCCTCAGGCTCTCGGTGCTTCTCTCCATTTCTCCCCTGAGGCTCTCACTACTTTTCTCTATTTGTGCCCTGAGTGTCTCGGTGGATGTTTCCATGGCTGCCCTGGAACCCCCGCATTCATTTGCATGGTCCTTGAGTAGCGTGGACGCTTCCTGCTGTTGCTCGATCAGCAGGTCGAGGGACTGTTGCCTCTGCTGGGCCATGGACATTTGCGGTGGTGTGACAGGGGGGCTGCTCAACACATGTTGCCTTGGCACAGGACTTGTGGGGGTTGGCCAGTCGTCGTCTTCAGGGTGCCCCTGCGTGGTTTCGTCATGGTGTAGGGGATGGAACATGCAGGGGGATTGGGAAAGGTCATGGATGGTACCTACGTCGCCAGCACTGTTTTCCGTGTCGGAGCATGCTGGCATGACAGCTGTGTCACCTATGGTGCTGCTACCACCAGAGGCAGTGCCATCAGATACGTTCTTTGGGGGGACCTGTGGTGCTGGGGTTGTGGACTTGCTGGCTGCTGGGGTGCCTGTTGCAGTCCCCTCCAGTGTGCTGCCACTTGATTCCTGCTGCTGCCGTGTCTTGATCCTTGCACCTGAGGTGGAGGCTCTTGGGACGTTGGTCCTGGCCCTCTTTGCAGGCGTGCTGGTAGGGGTGTCCTGCAGCTCGTCGTTGGTATCGGACCCTGTGGTGGAGTAAAGAGGGGCGAGCGTTAGTTATGGGTCTGTCGGATTTGGAATGGCAACGTATCAAATGCATTGGGGTGGTACATGTGGCTGATTTGGGACTGGGCCTTGGAGGTGGTCTCATTTTCGTGTGGATTGAGGATGCATTCATTTGGCTGCCTGCAGTTAGGGGGTGCATGCTGCACATGTAGGGGTTGTTTATGGCTTCTTGATTGATTCGTTTGTTCATTCTGACTTTTAGAGGGCGCTGTCAGGGCAAAGTATGTATTGCACTATGGGGTCACATGGTACTGCACATGTTCGTGGTTTGTGGATTTCGCATTGTTTCTCTTGGCCAACCTACCTGATTCTCCGGATGTCGGCACTCCTTTCTCCATCCCTCCGACTCCCTCTATGCTCTCCATTCCTATGGTGGAGGCGCAGATTTCCTCCCAGGGGGTCAACTTGATGGGCGACTCTGAACCCCCCCCGGTAGCTGTGGCGATGTTCCTGTTCGCAGAAAGTATGCTGCGTACGCGGATCCGCAGGTCGTCCCACCGCTTGCGACATTGCTGTGGCGTGCGGGGTGTTGTCCCCACCGCACTTACGCGCTGTGCCACCAGGGCCCATATGGCCTTCTTGTTGGCAAGGGCCGTCCTGGTCATTTGACTGGAGAAGACGACGGCGGAATTTTCCTGGAGGGTCTCGGTGAGCACGGTCAGTTCCTCTCGGGAGAAGTGTACCTGCCGCTTGCGGTCACACGCTTTCTTGGCTACCTTTCCCATATTTATTTTTTAACTGGGGTTGCCAACGGGTTGGGATGTGTGTCAGGGTCGGATTTATTATGGTTGTGTTGGGATTCGGATTTTATAGTTGTGCGGCGTGCTGTTTCCCGTTCCGGCCACATGCTTTTACTTCCGTTTCCGTATATTTACGGTGGCCGTAATTTGCGGTGCACGCTCGTTACGGTGACCGCTCATTACGGTGACCGCTAAGATGGGTGGCGGTATTGCACCTGGTGCAGCGTACGGCGGCGGTAAGGGCCGTTTTGGGGTCATTTCCGCCATCGCAGCCTTTCGGATTCCGCCATGGCGTAATGCTCGTGCCCGATGGGTCGTGATTGGCCGCACTTTGCTCCTTCGTGCAATGGCGGAAACGCTATTTACGCTGTTGCGGTCCGGTCAGTCACTTTCCGCCAGGGTCGTAATGAGGCCCACTGTGTATTACATGCCTGGACCTCATGGAGTGACGACTCGTATAGTGTGTCCTGTGGGTGCAGTGGTGACGTGGTGGATGCTTAGAAGTGGCTAGTGGTGACCTGCATGTACCTGGCTACTTGTTCACCTGCATGACTCTGTTATTCTGTTATGTTGTGCTGGGTGTGGCCAAGTCCTACACTGTTGGGTGCATGGCAAAGGCCATAGGCCGTAGGCCAGACACCAAAGAGCCTAGGCCTGCACTATAGCACGCCACCATAACGCAGACATTCAGTTTTAAGTATGCATGTCTCTGACAGTGGTGACAGACAGAAAATGGTTCTGCAGTACCGTGTAGACATGGTAGAACAGCACAAGTGACCTGATATGCGACCAGTACCATATGGTGTAGATTTTACCACTACCTTGGACATTAGGGAGGCTCATGGCACTATTTGCGTTTGTCAAGAGTTGCCATTTGCACCACCCATCCCATGTTACATTTGTGGATTGTTGTATGTGACAAATGTCGCCCTTCATGAGGCCATTATGTTGTACTGGGCGTGGGTAAGGCCTAGACTATTGGGTACATGGTGCCATCCATGTAAAAATGTGGCCAGATGAATATTGGCAGGCGCAATTGCAGATGGGGAGTGCATTACACATGACATGAGGAATTAAACATGTGGTGCACTATGTGTGGTGAGGCCCTAGCATATTGGATTCATGGCTGGAGGCCTTACAGGAACAGCTATGTGGGTTGCTTGCAACAACTCTTCAGAGTGTTGTGTTTTGTGTGTGGTTTGTGAGTTGTGCATGCATTGTTGATTCCATGGGTGTGCTCATTGTTAGCACATGGTACATTTTCCAGTGCATGGCAGGAGCTTATGGAGTGAACAGTTGTGCAGTGTGTCTACTGAGTGTTGTGGTGAGAAAGTGTGTGTGTACCAGTGCATAGGGTTCACCTGCATATTGTATGTGCTTGGGTACTGTACATTGCGTAGATTCATAAGTATCGGATTGCACTTTGAAGTATTGTATCGTTGCAGTTGGTGGAGTGCTGGGAGGAACAATATTGCTACCTGCACTTTGTGGTGCTGGGTGCCGCTCTGGGTGAATGTGGATGCTGAAAGAGTGGATAGGTTTGGAGAACTGTTAGCTGGAGGTGCTTTCACATGACACAAGACCTGTACTGTGAGTGTATAACGGTACGTCTGCAGTGCTGTACAGAAATGATAGTGTTCGATGCAGAGGACTTCAATGTGAATGCTACATGCATGTGTCACTATTTAATACTACCTAATGCAAGAGTGTTGCAAATAAAATAGTGGAAACGGAAGAAGGAGTGGCTATGCTTTACTGGGGGTTGGCCCTCGCTGTCACAAGTCTCTCCCCTTCGCACCTCTTTTTGTTGTTTGCTTGCAACCTTCTGTGGCGTCTTCTTTCTCACGGTCCGGGATTTGTATAAACCCGTGTGCTGGTCCTCAGATTCCAGCATGATGTTCACAATCCAACTCCAGGATATGTTCAGATGACCAGGACAGAGACCAGGAAGAAATGATGCTCGCACTCAGAGGCATGGAACGCCGTGACCCGAGCGCGTGTGAAAATCCAGGAAGATTGGAGGGAAGGCAGAGGAAAGGGCAGAAGGAAGGGGGATTCAAGGAACCGGGAACCAAGAATCAGAAGAAAGCCCTGAACAAACTCCGGCAACACACGTCCAACTACAGCAAGTGGTAGCTTTGAGACGCGCAGAGCTGCGGGGGCATGTCTGTTTTGTAGAATGTAGAGCGTGGAACGCAGAGACTGGTAATGTCATGACTTGCTTCTTCCTGGCGCAGAGGCAGCACAAATGCCTACCTCCCATTGGGTCTTGGCACCTAGGAGAGGTTAACACAGGCCACCTTGACCCTTTGGGGAAAGAGGGTTAGGGTCCGTTGAGTGGATAGGTAGGGGTGATTAGGAAAACCGGGAAGAGGATTAGGTAGTATTTGTGGATAGGGTTTGGGGTGATTAGGTTCATATGCTCCTCAGCTCCTGCTCTTGATTTCGGAGTACTCCGCCCTTACACTCCTGCTCTCTTGCATTCATACTATATGCCAGAAAGTAGATTGGGCCTTTGTACTGGAGCCTTAAACCAGTTTGTGAACCTTTTGCATTCACTCATGTAAAACGAAACACAATCCCCACATTACACCATATAGGAAACAGAACCTGCATTGCATCATGCAGAAACAACTGGGGCAATTACACTTTATCCCCCATACAGTACGTGTTCCCTTTCACAAGGTAAAACCATAAATGCACTTAGCTTCGGTGCTTCTGGATCTGTCTTCTGGCCTTTCCGTGTTGGTTGGTCACTACAGCGTTCACAACCTCGTTAGACACTGCAAAGAGCAAGGAAAATTTCAATACTGGAGCGTGTGAACATGCGGAAGACTATCTAGTTCATGACAGTATGCCTCCTCTGAAGCCCAGCTCCTCTGGGTTTGCCCGGATGGATAAGACGGTATCTTAGAACCAGCCTGGGCGCATTCATGTTTGACATGGGTTCCCAGGTGCGCTCACTGAGAGGGTATCCTTTCCATTCGACCAAATATTGTAGTTGACCATGTCGGTACCTAGAGTCACAGAATCTGGAAACCTCATATTCCAGTTGGTCATTGACAATCACTGGGGTAGATTTTGGAGCTGTTCGAGATGGCTTAAGATATGTTTTTAACAGAGAGGTGTGGAAGACTGGATGGATCCTTTTCCATGATTCTGGTAGTCGAAGTCGAAAGGCCACTGGATTAACGATTTCTTTTATAGAAAAGGGCCCGTAATATCTGGGAGCCAATTTATTTGATCGCAGATGTTGGGGAAGGAGCTTCGAGGATAACCAGACTTTATCGCCTACTGAATAGGACGGCCCAGGCCTTCTTTTAGAGTCAACATAATGTTTAACCTCTCTTTGGGCTTTTTCTAAGTGTTCTTTTGCTTCTTTGTGTACATTAATAAAGGTATCAATCCAGGAATCAACTGCAGGAACTGGGGTAGGGTGTGGAAGAATGAATGGTAGAACTGAAGGATGAAATCCTTGACTACAGAAGAAAGGATTGGTTTTGATAGCTGAATGATCCGAATTGTTGTAAGCGAATTCGGCCACAGGTATTAAGAGTGACCAATCATCCTGGACCTTGGTGTCGAAGCAACAAAGATACTGTTCTAGAGTTTGGTTTACACGTTCAGTGGCTCCATTGGTCTGTGGTTGATAACCTGAGGACAAGGCACGTTGGATTCCCAGTATACAACATAATTGTTTCCAGAACTGGGGTATGTACTAGGGTCCTCGGTCAGAAATGATCTTGGTGGGTAGCCCATGAAGCCGGAATATGTGTTCCAGGAAGATTCCGGCAAGTTCAGATGAGGATGACAGTTTGTATAAAGGTGTAAAATGAGGCATGTGATTAAACAAATCAATGGTAACCATGATAGTTGTGTAGCCCCTGGAAGATGGTATTTCCACGATAAAATCCGTGGCAATGATTTCCCAGGGTCTTGTTGGTATTGCTGGTTGGAGCAGGAGACCTGCCGGTTTCTGATTATCATGTTTGTTCTGATTGCAGACTGCACATGTCTGGATATGGATCCTGATATCATCCTTCATCTCCGGCCACCAAAACTGTCTTTGTATCAGATGGAGGGTGTTGATGATGCCACGGTTTCCTGAATGAAAAGTATCATGACATTGGCTTGTGAACTTTTGTCTCAATCCAGGAGTGGGAATGACCAAGTGATTGTCCTTGAACAGATATCCGTCCTTTGTTCTGAGATTCCATTGATTGTTTCTCTTAAACTCCTTCCAGGTTTCAGAGGACTGAGTTTGAATTTGAATATCCTCCAGGAGGGTGATTGCTTGGGCAACAAATATTGTGTGGGGAAACATTTTAGGAAAAGTCCGATCTTCAAGGGGTTCGTAATCAGGACGTCTGGATATGGCATCGGCTATTATGTTGTGTGTTCCAGGGACATGGTGAATTTGAAAATGGTATTGAGCAAAAAAGAAGGCCCAACGTGCTTGACAACTGTTTCTACATTCTAGGGTTTGCAGGACTTGAAGTTTCCGATGGTCCGTGCGGACTTGCACCGGGTGTTTGGCTCCCAGGAGGAGATGACGCCAGTCAGTGAAGGCTTGACGGATGGCTAGTAATTCCTTTTCCAGGACAGAATAATGAGTTTCACTGGGAGTCAAGGTGCGAGAAAGATAGGCGATGGGGTGTTCTAACTTGTCACCCAATTCTTGTCTTCGGACTGCCCCAATGGCGTAGTTGGAAGCATCAGTTTCAATAAGAAAAGGTTGATCAATGTCGGGTTGAGCTAGGATAGGAGCTTGTGTGAACTCCGACTTCAACCGTTGGAACGCCTTATCTTGGGCTAAGGTCCACTGAAAGGGGGTATCCTTCTTTAACAAAGTAATAATAGGATGCACAATCTCCGAAAAAGCTGGTATAAATTTCCGATAGAAGTTAGCAAGCCCCAGGAAGGACTGAATTTGTTTTACAGTAGTTGGAACGGGCCAGGATAGAATGGAGTGAATGGAGTCTACCTTCAATGAGTCCATTCCAATCCCCTTAGGAATAAGAACAAATCCGAGATAGTGAACAGTTGATACATGGAAAAGGCACTTCTCGGGTTTGGCCAGGAGCTAATGTTCACGTAGACGTTGTACGACTGCCTTTACGTGCTCTTCATGTTTTAGGTGGTCCTTAGAGTATATCAGTATGTCGTCCAGATATACAATGACGAAGATGAACAGCATATCAGAAAACACCCGGTCCTTAAAACGTTGGAAGACCGATGGGGCATTTACAAGTCCAAAGGGCATAACCAGGTATTCAAAATGGCCAAAGGGTGTTCTAAAGGATGTTTTCCATTCGTCACCTTACGATTATGAATAAGATGGTAGGCACCCCTTAGATCTAATTTTGTGAAGACTACTGCACCTCTGACTGCTTCCAGGATATCCGAGATGAGAGGCAATGGGTAGCAGTCCTTGAGAGCACATTGGTTAAGGCCACGGTAATCTAGACATGGTCTGAGCTCCATGGTGTCTTTCTTGGGAACAAAAAATAACGAAGCACTCGCTGGGGACTTAGATGGTCGTCTGGTGCCATTTTCCAAGTTAGTATCCAGGTATTCCCGGAGGGCCCTTTTTTCTCGTTCTGATAAAATAAACATCCTCCCGGAAGGGATCACTGCTGAAGGTTCAGTATCGATGGCACAATCCTCAGGTCTGTGAGGAGAGAAAGCTTGAACTATGGCGGTTGAAAATAAATCTGTGTAAGCCTGATAGGCCCTGGGAATCCTGATCATGTTAGAGATGGTGACTGGACTTTGCTGAATCTCTTGCGAGTCTTCAGAGGACTTTGGTGAGGAATCTAGGGATAAGCAGTGGGACTGTCAGGAATGGCACTCTGTCAAGAGTGGCACAGGGTACCCAAGTAGGGTTTGGGTGGCTGTGCTGAGGTAAGGTAGCAGATAAGCACACACAGCAGGAAGTTCAACAAGAAAGAAGAGTAGGAAACAGTAGCTGTGAGCCAAAAGGGGCAAAAGATACAAAGGTACAAACAAACTGGATTCCCTCTTGGGGTGTATGCTGAAATGGGAAAGAGTGTTCCACGAACCTTAGGAAACTCCAGCCTTCTGCACAGATTGCTATAACAGAGGCCCACGCTGTATGCTCATGGCTGGGAACAACAGCAGTGGGTGTCTGTAACACTGAAAACGCGACAAATGAAGGGGCAGAGGTTGCCTGCCGGAAACCAACAGGCAAGCTCTGTACAAAGGGATTACATAAGACACATGAGAAGACAAGAACAGAAATATCCAGCGAAAAGGAAGTCAATGAGCAATCTAGCAGAAGGAAATGAAGGAAAGGCAGTTAGACTGAAATAGATAACCTAAGGTGGAGTACAGAGGACTCAAGGAAGAGAACAAGGAACAGCAGTCAGGAAAACAGAAGGCTGCAAAGTAGGAAGCAGGTCTGCAGTCAATAGTGGCACTAGGTGCAGGCAAACTGTATTGGACTGCGGAGGACTGTAGTAGGCTGAAAGGCAGGGAGTCCAGAAGAACAGGACAGAAAGAGATTAGTAGTAGGCGACAGACAGAGAGCCCAAAGGAATAGGGCCGCTAGGTAGGGAGCCAAGAGGAGCAGGGCTGTAGGTAGAGAAGAGGTGCAGGCTGCAAGGTAGGGAGCCCAGGGAACAAGGGCTTGGAGACAGCAGAAGGTTGCAAGCTGCATGGTAGGGAGCCCAGAGGACAAGGGCTGTAGGCAGCGAAGAGGTGCAGGCTGCAGGGCAGGGAGCCCAGAGGACAAGGACGGTAGGCAGCCGGAGTGAGGCAGGCTGCAGGGCAGGGAGCCCAGAGGACAAGGATTGTAGGCAGCCGGAGTGAGGCAGGCTGCAAGGCGGGCTGCAGAGGACTAGGACTGTAGGCCGCCGGAGTGAGGTAGGCTGCAGCGCAGGGAGCCCAAAGGACAAGGACTGTAGGCACACGGAGTGAGGCAGGCTGCAGGTCAAGGAGCCCAGAGGAGCAGGGCAGCAAGGAGTGAGCCCAGAGGAGCAGGGCCGCTGACTGTAGAGGGCTGCAGAGGACTGTAATAGGCTGCAAGGCAGGAAGCCCAGAGGACAAGGTCTGTAGGTTAGAAGGCAGCGGAGAGTGATCGGCTGCAAGGCAGGGAGCCCGGAAAGGGCACTGGAACAAAACAGGATAATGCAGCAACAGGAACAGCATACAAAGTAAAGGGTCAAGGCAAACAGGAGCGGGGAGAACTCAAGATGCAAGACACTTTGCTCCTGCAGGCAGCTGCTTATATACAGCCCTGCCATGTTCTGAGGCAGGCTAATTGACAGCACCTGTAGCAGCACACCTGAAGACAATCTGCCTCCTCCCTCTCTGGTCCTGAGCAGGTGGAAGCAGCACTGGCCGCTAGGGCTTCTGGGGATGGTGGTCCCAATAACAATGAATGAGAATAGCCAGGAATTGAGGACTGCAGCCAGGTGCATTATGATAAATGTAGTTAATTGAATAAAATAAGAAAGAACCAAAGTTAAGCAAATGGAAATAAAAGACCAAGGCGTGAAAAGGAGTTGTTCAAGGAGTATTAGGAGGATAAATGAGTACCAAGTAGTCCATGATGGTTGCCAATGCGTGCGCCAGTGGCGCAGGCATGACAGGGACATACAGTGTTCAGAACCAAGAAACAAGGAGCCTGCTGCCCAATTGATGTAGGGATTATGCTTCTGTAACAAGGGCATGCCTAGAACCATTGGATAGTGGGCAGATCTTATAATGTCAAATTTTATCCTCTCTTGATGGTGGTTTATAGAGAGTAAAATCTCTTTAGTTTGAAGGGTTATGGGTCCTGAAGACAGGGGTCTCCCATCAATAGTCTCTCGAGTTTCATGTGGAATGTTGTGAGTAATGACAAAATCATGATCTATGAATATGCCCATGGCTCCGCAAGCCACTAATGCCAGGATGGGGTAAGATTCTTTCTTGGAAGGCGATAGAAAGGCCTGTAGAATCACAAGATTATTTTGTCCAGGAGAGTTCAAGGATGGAATTGATGTGGAGCAAACATCTCTCTCCCGAAACTGTGCCCCATCTAGGATCGGGAGCTGGCGTTTCCCGAACGCGTGGAGGAGCAATAGGGCACTCTCTCACGAGGTGCTTGTCGGAGGCGCAATACATGCACAGACCAGTGTGAATCCGTTGCATCCTTTCTTGTGGGGTAATGGGTCCACGGAATGTCCGCAGTTGCATGGGTTCTGGGATCCGAGGTCAGAGAAGCTGTGAGCTCTGATCTAGATGGATGGTCTGAGGTGGCCCTTTGGGGAGTTGACTTAGACTACTTTTTCTCCACTTTTCTTTCTTGGATTTGAAAGTCTATTTGCAAGGAAAGGTCAATGAGAACCTGGAAGGAGCTCCCAATGTGTTGAAGCCTTGGATAGAGCATTGGGCCTTATTGAATCCAGCACAAGGAATGGGAACATCTGGATAAAAATTATGAGAGAAAGGGATCTCTGGTTATTAAATGGAAATGTGTTGGGTGATCTCTCTGGTGAACCCACGTGGCATAGAGGTGCCTCCTTTTCTATATTAGATTACTTTTTTTGTATCTAGAAAGATCTTTGATAGATGCTCAGAATTTGTTGTGACGAAAGGAAATATAGATAATCATGATATATTGATTGCCACAATTTCTCGAGAAAGGGCGTTGGTCCAATTAGTTTACCAGCCAGAGGTTGGAGTAAACTCTGCAGGTAATCGCCTAAGAAAATTTGATAGAGGAGGTGTGACTCTCAAAAATAACTTGTCTGGACGAGTTAAACAGTTATCTGACAGAGAGCTCTACTCTTGTTGCACCCCAGACAATTTTCAAGCATTCTTGTGGGAATTGAGTCCTCAATCTGCCCAGGGCAGTAAAAAACTTGTGACCCATAAGCATGTTTTTGATTCACAGATTCATGAGCGCAAGATGCTGAAAAGGAAACAGATAGTCAGATTGAAATGAATGGGCCTTGATAAAGATCTATTGGTTAAATACATAAGAGATGTGAATAACTCCCACAGGAATTGGGTACGCTCGCACAGACACCTAATTTGCCAACTAGATGGGGAAAAGATGTTGAGGGCGGTATTCCGCAGTAACTCTACGAACATTTGGTCATTGGTAGGCTTGTGGGATGGCCAAAAATCTGATAACCAAGAGTCGATCTTGCAGGAGCAGGTGTGGGCCCGGCACCTTACAGAGGTTGATGGTGATTCTGTTACATCAATCCAAAAAACAGATTTGGGAGCTGCATGGGCCTTATCCTTCTCATGTGAGTCTATTGAAAAACAGATTAATAAATTGTCTAGTTCTAGAGCGGCTGGCCCTAATGGCCTTAGTAATAGTATTCTAAAAAGGAATCCCTCCCTATGGGCACGACTTTTGAAACATCTATTCAATAACATTCTATTGACCAAAGAATTTCCGGAATCCTGGAGATCTTCGGTGGTGATCCCCATCTTTAAAAGGGGGGACCGTTTGGCTGCCTCAAATTACCGTCCGATATCTCTTTTAGATGTGGACAGCAAAATCTTTGTGGGCTTGTTCTTGGCAGAAATGGAGATCTGGGCCAAGTCAAAAGGCATCATCCCTAAACAACAAACAGGGTTTAGAAGGGGGCTGTCAACCTCCCTCAACGGACTTGTACTGAGTTGTCTCTGTGCTCAGTCGGGAGGGAAATGTGGGTTGCCCCTTTTTGGAGGCTGGATTAACCTATCCCAGGCGTTCAACACCATTAATAGAAATTTGCTTTGGAAAAAATTGAACGCCTGGGGGGCCCCTCCTCACCTCCTGTCCATACTCATCGAACTCCATGAGAACACTTCTATACGAGTTAGATTATCAAGAGTGGCGCCCTTTCGGACCCAATCAAGATAAAACAAGGTGTCCGCCAGGGATGCCTGATTGCCCCCTTTCTATTCATTCTTTTTATCTCAGACTTGACCCTATGCATGATAGGGGTTTCGACTCCCCAAAAGCTGGTGATCTGAAAATTAGTTGGCTTGCTTATGCCGATGACGTGGTAGTCTTGGACACACTGAAGTGGGTCTCCAGCGTCTATTGTCGGCCTTAGCAGACTATGCCAAGTGTAATGACTTAAAGATTAACCAGGAAAAATCTAAAACTCTTGTATTTAAACATCCTAAAAAGTTACTAAAGTCATTCACTAGGGTGTTGGAGAACCGGGTTGTAGTGGTTGTACCCGAGATCACATACTTAGGTGCTAGCATTCAATCTTTCCTGACTATGGGTCATGTTGTCGCAACATTAGAACTTAGGGCACTTAATCTGGGAGCACAGATGAAAAAAAATTCTTCATAAATTCTGTTAATTCTCTATCCTCCCTATGATTAAGTTTTACATAGGCAGGGTAGTTCCGATTATTGTGTTTGGTTTGGAATGTAATCCCCTATCTTTCAATATAGAGTGGGATAATTTGGAGGCCAAACTGTTGAAGAAGCCATTGGATTTGCCCAACAGTGTTCTTATTAGTTGTCTGAGGTATGAACTGGGCTTGACTTCATTGAGGGGAATCATGGAGTGGAAATGGGTCTCATTGTTAAGGTTAATATTAGACCCGCCCAAATGCTCATTATATGAAGATGTTACCCTGGCCAGTCAGAGAGGAGGTAATATCTTCCTTACTAACTTGGAGACAAAATGTCAACAAATACTGGCTGAGTCGGATTGTTCTGTGGAACTTCTTGTCGAGAATCCTATGAAAGTCAAAGTGCGCAAGCAGCAAGCTGACTGGATTAGGACAATTGAGAAAATGAGGTTGGCAAAACTCTCGGCTTCTCATAATCAAACTGCTAAAAGAAGAGCATATATGCCACATTACTTAAATTGGTCCTCGGATTCAGCAATCAGATCCATTTTTTTGAGATTTAGATTGAATCTTCTTCCCACGTGGGAAATTCTATTAATAAGAAATAGTGAGGACTACCCGACTGACTTTTGTAACAAATGTGAGGATAAGGAATGTCAGAACATTTACCATTTACTCTCAAAGTGCCAAAGTACGTGGGCTTTGAGAGTTTCTAGATTTCGGGGTTTTGTTCATGATGTGAGGTGGTTGAACATGGATATATTTTGGGAGCGATTGTGTTCCGGAGAGGAGGTTTTTTTGACATTTGAGGTAGTTCCAGTTCTTAAAGAATTAGGTTTAGGGGGGAGAGATTTGTAAGCCAACCAGGATTCTAGTATTGGTGAATATATGATTGTTGTTCTGAGGATATTTTGGTTTACATTGATGCATTGTGTTTTAACCAGTTTTCCCTGTTGTTAACTTTTTGTAGGTCTGTACTGTGGTTTATTTTTCTTCATATTTCTTTTTATTTTATTATTTTTCTGTATTGTCTTGGTTTAACTGAGTCTTCTTGTTTCTAAACAAAAATCCTTGCTGTTAATAGTGTTAAAAGCCATTATATCATTTTATTCATTATGTATGATAAATGTATGGCTAATTCACTATAAACAAATTAAAAAAAAATGTAAAAATATATTTCCCCAAGCCTCGATGCAGTGAGGTTGGCAGAGATGCACAGATGCTGAGTGGTGATCGTGGATGATAGCTTTGTGCAAGATCTGCACAGGTATGCCGTGGAAAGAGGTTTTGATACTAACTTTCAGTTTGAAGGAGTGGAGGCATTTTGGGTCACAGTGTTTGAGTAGGGTTTTGGTGTCATGGTTCTCCTTTGTACATGTGTGGCCTCTGTCGGTACCGTGGATATTGTGGTTGTGCATTATGGAGCACTACATTTGGAGTACATGTCGTGCTCACATTTGCTCCAGCACCTCAAGAAGTTGATGCAGTTTTTCCCACTGCCAAGGTGATTTTCTTATCCATACCACAAAGATGTGAGTGGGACCATGCCGGTGTCATTTGTCCACAGCCAGAGGTCGGGAGGTGTTTCATAAGCAGAAGCATGTGTGACTTTATGTGCAGTGCTGGGATGTTCAGCACCGACTATGATAGCATTAACAAGCAAGATTTGTAGTGATTCCTCAGAAATGGCATTTTTTTTAACCTCCATTGGCAATACTGTTTTGTTTGCAACTCTGCACGAAGCGTTGCAGAGAATCCTGTAGAAATGTAAGAGAAGCGTTGACATTTAGTTTGTACAAATGTCAGCAGGAGAAGAAAACGGAAACTCATCAAAAGAGATTAAAAAAAAGTGTGCAAGCACATACATAAAAAAACAGAACAAAAACAACATACCTTTTCTGAGACAGTACTACACACCCAAACCCCTACTCTGTATTGCGTCCCCCTCTCCCTTCCTAGCACAAAAACTCAGCAGATTACGCTGTACTTTCACAATTACACGTGCCACATCCAGCCATTTTCAGGATGGGAGCCATGGAAACAAAACTGTGGAGTGAAAGACACTGCTGTATAAGGTTTAAGGTTCTGGTGTGTACGCAAACACTATGGCAGAAGGTCTCTTTGTACAAAGAAGTGCAGAAGGATATGGTGGAAGTGTGCAAGGTAAAGGGCAGGCAGCCTGGGTGTATGCATGACCTATATGTATTTGTTTTAAGTTCGAAACGTGCATGCAGTGATGCTTTTGGGTCATATTTTTTTAAAGTGTGAAGTAAAAGGGTACTGCGGAACTTAAAAAAACATTGCAGTGTACACGGTAAGTGGCAGGCATCCTACTGTCATGAATGCATTATGTGTATGCTATCATATGATGTGCAATTGTATGCTATGGCATTCGTAATGCGCTTATACACATGTTTAGTAAAGTGCAATGAGGCAAGGGAGGCAGGAACAGAAGGAAGGCAGAGACAACGACCCTAATAGGCCAGGTGTGACTTAGATCGCCCAAGTGCACGGGTGGAGGGAGGGGAAGGTACAGTACATGGGAAGAAGAACAAATGACAATAAGTAAAAATAAGGGCCGATTGTGCCAAGTGCACGGATAAGTGCACACATTAGGTGGTGAAGGAACTGTTAGGGACACAGACACCAGTTCCCAAGTGTAGGGTTTGCTAGAAAGGCAAAGCAGAGGTTTGCCTGGCGGGGGGAGGAGACCTGGGCCCGACATCACAGAGTCAACAGGTAACCAATGCAGTTTCAGTTTATGCCAGGCAGTCCGCCGGGGAGAGGAGCAGAAACAGCAGATGCTAAGAGAAAGGCATTGAGGTGCTTCCGGACCCGGTGATGGTTCTCCTCAAGTTTCAGGGAGGCAGGGAGGCTGTTGAAGAGGGAGGCCCCAGGTGGAAAAAAATCATCTACCACCAACTGGTTTCTTCCAGAAGCAACTGACCCTGAGGGAGTTGGATGCGGATGAGAGAAGAGCTTGCACACCGAGATATATAGTAAGTCAGAGTTGAAGTTATTGAGGTCCCAGGACCCAGACGGCCTCTGCATAATGCATAGTTTTTCACTTCATTCCATGCAGCCACTGGGAGCTATTGCAGGTAATTCAGTGCAGGAGAGATAGCATCCCAAGTCACGCACTCCTCTTCTGGACACGTTCCAGAGGGCAGAGAGTAGATTAAAAAAAAAACCTGTTGCAATAGTGCAGCCTAGAAAGAAGTATAGCTGTGAAGACAGTGATCTTTTGGACTGTTGCTTTCGGTTGGTATGACACATGTAATGCTGCTTTTGGTGGCATATTTTTACAATTTATGTTGGAGGTGGGTTAGAGGGGAACACATTTCGTAGTATTGTTGGAAGGAAAGCAGAGAGATCCTGTTTCAATATTACAATTCATTATATGGGTAAACGAAAATGTTTCAAGCACTCACCACTGAAGTGCCACTTGATGGTATGGGATCGTATAAAAAAACAGTTTGCTTGTAAAGAACGTAATGGGCGCTCAGTGGCAGATACCGTGTGCAAAGGCATTTATAACACAGTTCTAAACATACTGCAGAAAAAAAGCTTTTGTACCTCCATTTTCTGGTGATGGGTGCTCATGTGGATCAATGTGGATGCACAAATCTTGCAATCTTTTACTGAACTTTCTACTGGACATGATGTCCAGTGACAGCACACTAGTAGGCTGTTTTTCTTATGATCCTTAGGAAGTGCTGTGCAGAACTGACAGTGTTAGATTCTAATGTCTTGGATGGCTTTGGTGGAATCGTGTGTGCCTATTTACCAGTACCCATTGAGGTAGTGGTGGACAAAAGGTAGTGGAAAGGGAAGAAGGACTGCTCCGGCTTTACTGGGGTGCGGCCTCCAGGTACTTTGGGAAATGCACCTGCCACAATCTGCGCTTCTCACCATGCTGCCCAAAGGACATGGCACTGTGGGTATTATCCATCAGGTACTGTGGGTGTGGTTCACAGTAAGGGGCGGTCCAACTCTGGTACATTATACTCTGCGTAGTGAGGGTGGTTGACATGGCGAAACGCATTGTGTTGATTGTAGGTTATCCCTTTGTCATAGATCTGCACAAGTATGCCCTGGAAAGCCACTTTGACAGCAATTTTGGTTTGGAAGGAGTGGATGCATTGTTGAACACTGTCTATGAGTGCAGTTTTGGCTACTTGCATGCACTTTGCAAAGACCAGACCACTTTTCCTACTGTCCATGTTATCGTCATCCACTACGGTGGCATGCTTATGGGTTACGTGGCTTGCTTAGATTTCTTCCGTCGACTAAGGAGATTGCTGAATGAAGTGAAGAAGCTTTTTCCCATTGCCATGGTGCTTTTCTCATCCATAACACCACGAATAGTGTGGGGCAATGATCATGGATGTTGTGCCGAGCCAGACGCAGGAAGGTGTCTCATCAACAGAAGCATGTACACTTTTTTGTCCCTCGTGGGAAATTCTTCTGCAACAATGACCTCATTAGTTGTGGAAAAGCAGAGTTTTTTTTCCAAGAGAATGGCATTTTGGTGTCGCCCATTGGTTATGCAGTTTTGTTTGCCCATCTACAAGATGCAGTGAAGAGTTCACTGAAAGCATCTAAAAAACAAAACAAAAACAAGCTATTTTCAGAGCTACCCCTTACAACAAAGTCCCCCTACCCTGGTTGCAAGTTATTCCGCTGCACCCACACGAAGCACGAAAGCCACATTTGGGGATTTTCAGGATGGTGGCCATGGAAATGGGACTATATGGATTGTCCGATCAGGTGCTCAAGGTTTGCAGCAATAGTAAGAAGGAGTCCTCCTGCTTCACGGGAGCACAGCCCTTGCATTACTTGGGGCAGCGCATGTGACACAATATGCGCTTCTCACCATGCCGGCCAATGGAAATGGGACTGTGGGGATTGTCCAATCAGGTGCATAGAGTGTGAGTCACAGAAAAGGGCAGCAGTATATTTTTCCATTACTATGTGTACTGAGGGTAGCAGGCAGAGATGGAGAGACGCACTGTCTTGACAGCCGGTGATGCCTTTGTGGAAGATTTGTTCCAGTATGCCGTTGAAAAAGGCTATTGTGGCAATTTTGATTTGGAGGGAGTGAAGGTTTTGTGGTGCTGTGGTGATGTGTGCAGTTTCGGTGCTGAGCTTGCAGTATGTCAATGAGTAGCCACCTTAGCTACTGTACATAGTGTGGTTGTGCACTATGAAGCATTGCATTTGGGTTCCATGACTTGTTCGCGTCTGTACCCTCAACTGAAGAAGGTGATGAAAGAAGTGCAGCACATTTTTCCCACTGCCAAGGTGCTTTTCTCATGTATACCACCAAGATTAGTATGGGCCTATTCCAATGATTGCTGTTGCCAGCCAGAGGTCATAGGGGTCTCATCAACAGAAGCATGTATACTTATTTGTCCTCTTGTAGGATGTTCTTCTGCAACAATTACCTCATTAGTTGTAGAAATGCTGAGTTTCTCCAAGCAAATGGCATTTTGTTGTCACCCATTGGTAATGCAGTTTTATTTGCCTGTCTACAGGATGCGGTGAAGAGTTTACTGTAATAATGTGAGCACATGAAAACACAAAAGCAAATAAAAACTGAAAAAATGGTGTTTCTCTGGAAGCATCTAAAAAGAAAAAATAAATAAATTCTGAGACGTCCCTTACACTGAAATCCTGCTACCCTGGTTGCAATTTATTCCACCACGCCCGCATGGAGAATTAAAGCCACATCCATGGATTTTCAGGACGGCAGCCATGGAAATGGGACTGTGGAGGCAGAGGGATTGCGCAACAATGTTTCTGGGCGTGGTGTGTACGCAGAGGACTGTTGTACAGAACTGATACTGTTACATGGGGAGTTCTTCAATGTCATTGGAGGAAGCGTGTGCAACTTTTTAAGCATATGCAATGATGGCGTGCTGCAAAGAAGAAAGTGAAAAGGGAAGACTGAATGTTTGTGCTTCATTGGGACATGGCCTACTCCCATTTTCAGCATGCTACCCATGAGATTGGGACAATGGGGACTGTTGCTCCTGCGGGTGTGGGTCACAGCAAGGGCCGTTCTTAATTTTCTCCATTACTGTGCGTACTCAGATAGACTGATATGGTTGCTATAAGTTGCAAATGCACTGTAGGGCAGCAGATTTGGAGTACCATCACTTATAGGGCAAACCTATGTGGCCTGCTAGTCTGTTCTGAAAAGCTGCAAACAGATTGCAGAACAACTCTGGGGTGTGCCCTTTTCTAGAGTTGCTGTGGTGGACTTTCACCCTGAAAACAGGCATACGTTGTTCAAAAGCATACATACATGTGCAACGGCACATTCGGGTGTCTTTGCAAGGGTGTAAGCGTGTACTTTCTGAAAACCATGTCATACATTGCTCAACCCTGTACTTTGCTGCTGTTCGAGGGTCCGGCTCGTGACCCCGCAATAAGGGCCCATGCACAGCATGGGTGCGGTTGCATGGTGAGGTTGCCACTGTTCTTCTTTGGGATGGCTGTCTGCTGGATGCGTTTTGGGCGGAATAGGTTGTGCACATGTGAATGGGTGTCCTATGCACACCATTGCCACTGCTCTACTAATAGTGCACCACACGTGCGGCAATCATTTTGGGAGATGCTAGCTATTTATAGGGTACAGCAGGTGGGATGTTTATTTGTATAGTTACCTGTAGGACATGGGTGGCTGCCTTGACCTAATTAACGTTCTTTGGCATGTGCTGCACAGGGCCGATGTTACCAGGACATAGAGGAACACATACACATGCGTGTACTTGCAAAACAAACAAACGTGCGCTCCCACATGCATTGATAGGCGGTGGACAACATGCGGACGTGGGGAGACTGCTGGCGTCGTACGGATGCCTCCAGTGTCATTGTGGATAGGCCGGGCAGCTGCGGTATCTGTAGGACACCTACCTTTTTTTTAAATTGCGGTCATTGCAACGAGAACTGTGTGCCGCTGAGTCAGAACGGCATTTCAGGAAAAAAGCATTACGATACATACACACCTTTAGCAAAGGGAAGGGGTAGCAGAAGTGGATGCTTATTGTGGGGAAATGGGGATTTGCACAACTTGGTTGTGAGGGGAGGAAGAGATTGATGTATCACCGTAGCGTCTCCCTTCACACAGATTTTGAGGGGATGGCGGCCTCTGACATGGGGAAGGAGTAGATGTGCAGGTGTGCCAGTGCTAATTTCTTTTTGTCCAAAATATATCATTCTATGCAATTTTTAAGGTGGCACATTTGTTCAAAAATGTTTCCCCTTTGGCTTCCAGGCTGTTAATTTTCCTATGTACAGAGTTTCTTTCTGTTCCTATGCCCATATGCTGTTGTGGAAAGGGTTGCCACTTCTACTGCATTGATTTCCTTTCCAATATGTTCTCTTACCAAAAAGAGAATGAGTTTGGTGTACATGCAGCAATATGTATGACAATGTATGTTTCGCAATACTGTGCGTACCAATGGTGTTACTACATTAAGTCATTGCGCCATGAGGAACATTTTCTTCCTGCCACTCTAAGGTGCTTGCCATTGCTGCGTTACAACAAAGGTATGTTATGCTTCTGTAATATTGTATACTGCAGCACCTGTGCAGTTATTAGACAAAGTTTAATGTCCTTACTACATTGTAGTGAAGCACTGGTCTTAATACTTTCCGCTCCTTACACTGGCTGTTCATTCTTTGTTCCCATTTACATTAGCAGTGCAGTAAGATTGTCGAAGGCAGATGTTACTTATGTTGTTAATGCATTCCGTTATGGTTTACTCCCTGTGCCTTTGTTCTGTTTGCTTCATAAGTACACAATTTGCAAACATACTCTATTTTCCCTTGCAATTCTTGTACATGGTGCTGTTTTTACATGCTCTTTGAGTTTGGTGATTGGTACCACTATGTAAGAGAGCACTTGCCTTCCTGCAGTTAGGGTATGAAAACTTTCTGGTAATACTGCAACTGTTTTGCTTACTTTACTTTCCCCGTGTGTTAGGGAGAATTCTCTTTAAAGGCTATTTTCCCTTACCTATAGAGTCCCCAAGCAGCTTTACTGGATTTCCAGGGTTGCTTTTTCTCCTGCTAAGAGTGAGACTTTTTTCCCACTCTTAAGGAGACTTGTGATGTGTGTTTGAGGCTATTTTTGTGCTTATGGTCTATCGGGTTTTTCTCACCCCCATAGGTATCATCTTATTCATGTGTGTTACATGTGTTACACAGCACCCTCAGTGCAGTAACACAGGGGTGTCATAGTGACCCCCAAACATAGACTCCATACCCTGGGACTGACTACTGTCTCCCAGGGCATGCAAAGTTACCATTGACTTTGCTAGTCAAAAGTTATGAACAAAACCAGCTTACAGGTGTAATAGTTTTTCCCTGGTGTCCATTTTCGATAGGGTACTGTGCAGTCCCTCTCTCCAAAGTTTCTGGCTGGTGGCAGTGGTTACTACCATTAATATTCGACCGCAAATATTTTCCTATGGGATTTTCCCATTGTTCGAGGCTACCACTTTTTATGATAGCCTTTAACATACCGCCGGTTTATCTTTTTATTAACTTTACTCCGGTGTTTTTTTTTGCCAGATCTTTGATAATATTTCTTTCTTGTGTCTCGCTCTGTAATCCAAACCCTGGTCGGGGCCCCTTTGATCGTCCTTTTGACGGGGTTCTGGACAGAAGCCCTCCTTCAGGCACCCGTGAGTCTGGGGTAGACAGGATGTGTGGGAGGGGGAGTAGGCACCCGGGACTTGGTTGCCTAAACAACCCAAGTCACACTCTGCCTTGATAGGCTGGGGGGTTATCCCGCCTGGATAACCACACACTGTGTCAGTGACAGCTAGGCTGTATGAATGGGGGTTTTTCTGCATAAAAGCAGGGATCTGAGGACTGGAGGACAAGATGTCGCCACTGGATCTGAGAAATCCGAAGAGGAGAGAAGCCGAAGACATCTGCAACGAATGAACCACCGGCGAAGCCCTGCTGCAGATTCTCACCACTTTTCTCCAACGACAAGAGAAGATCTTCACTTGCAAGAGAATTCTTCCCTTGAGCTGGTGGGGCCAACCAGTTTGCCAATTGCCTTCCCGGACCTGCCTTGGTCGAATCGCCAGTGCCAAGCACTAGGAGACCGGATAGCCAGGCACCCGTCCACCACAACTGTGATTTACAGGAGTGTAAACTTTATTCCATTTTGGCATCACCGCGGCCGGCTCCTTCCCTGAGCAGTGCAGTGACTCGTACCTTCCTCCACGATGAGAGCCTCTCTTCCTCTGCTGGATCTCCCGAACTGCAGGAACTGCCAGGAACTACTGCCCCCGCCAGAGCCTCTTCCACCTTTAAGGTACATTGCTCCACCAGGCCTCGCGTTTTGTTGGGTAGCGCTAAAAATGTTTTAAATCCTTTACTTACCATCTGGGCTGGCAGTCCCAATCGTTTAACATTGTCTTTTTACCTTCTGCACCCTCCTTTTCAACAGTTAAACAAAGACTTGACTGCAGCTACTAGAGCCGTTTGAACCTGGGCACTTTGCCTCATACCACTGACTCTGGCACAGGCCTATTGACTCTGGCTAATTCTGTTACAACTGCCTTCTCTGGATTGCTTTTCATCATGAAATGTGTTGGTGCACCTAAACTCTTATAACCACCGTTCCTTCCCCATTATATATTGTTGAAGTGACATTTTGCTCGGTTTTCACCTAAGTATTGCTTATGCTAAAGTATTACCTTGCCTAACTTGTTCACAATCCAATTGGGAAGTGTTGCTGGTGTGTTTAGGAGTCTAACCCTGTATAACTTGACCTTTCCCTCCCTCTGAAGAAATTGTTAGAGTGCCATTTCTGCTTGGTTTACACTGTGCCAATTTGATTAGTTTTCACTCTTGCTCAAACTTGTCTACAATTTAAATAGGGAGTTGTGTGTACTTTTCTTGACTGTTTTAACTTGCTTTAATGATGGTGATTTGTGTGTTGAATTAAGAGTGTGTAAAATAAATATATATATTCTTTTTGATACAAAACTTTGGTTAGTGTTTTCTTGTCCCATAGTACTGTAGTCCTATTGGGTAAACCCCGAATACTGCTCATCTCCCTCTTGAGATAAGCCTGGCTGCTCGGCCACAGCTACCAATTAAATATGTGTGGTACAGACTGATAACAAAGGGGATTTATTGCATATACCTGTGGTCCTAATCTTCTGTAGTGCTCCGTAAGGGACCTGCATAGGATTCTGCCTAACACTGGTGTACAGTGGTGAGGATAAAGTATTGAGTTTACATTTTAACATGCTGCTAGTACCTTGGTTCAACTAACCACAAGGCTCAACAATCACTAAAAGCTAATTTTACAAAATCAAGTCAAATATGGAAGGCTATAGCCAAGAGTCCCTCCTTGTAAATACTTCTGTTTATTTAAGGGATCTATGTAGACAGAAAAGTCTTCCTGTCAAAGGCAAGGAATCAGAGTTGATTGAAAGATTGTTGTAGAAACAATGTCTGGAGAGTGGGGCTGTAGTGCCTACTCCTCCAGCAAATGTAGCAAATAATGAAGATGATAATGTTTATGATGTTATTGTTGAGGATGAGGAGGCTGACAATATAGCCTCCACTGCCCCTCTGTCTGCTCAAAGGCCTCAAGCCTTGGCTTCTGGACCTTTGGCAGGTCCCACATTAAGTCTTGAGTTTATCTCACTAGACGAAATGAGGCTTGAACTTGAATTCAAAAGAATTAGCGCCCAAACTAAATAGAAACAACAAGAACTAGGGCTCAGAGAAATGGAGCTCAATCATGAGTTAATGAGTTAGAGATAAAGAAATTGTCTGTGGAAAATTCTTCTCTCCCCGGATCATCTAGATCTTCCAGTCCAAAGAGACCCCGGATGCCTAAAGAGATTGTGGGTATGTATGACCTAAGTTGGATGTGTTAGATTGGTTAGCTATGTTTGAATACAATCACAGGCTCCAGGAAATCACAGGGAATCAGTTGCTTCCCTGGTTATTCTCTAGGCTCCCCCCTTTTGCATCTGATGTGGTAAAGGATTTGGGGGAGGTGGATAGGATGGATTATGAATGTGCAAAGCTAGCTTTAATTGCTAGATTTGGGAAGACCCCTTCCCAGTACCTTAAGAGGTTTAGGACCCTCAAAAGGCATGATGGTACCCCTTGGGCTACCTGGGTGAGTGAGTGTTTTAAAAACTTAGACTGATGGATTAAGGGTTACAGAGTGAACACTTATGAATGAATGAAAAATCTTGTCATGTTGGAGTCTATCTATGATGCCTGCTCTCCTGAGCTCAGACAGCACTTGGCTGATTGTAAGGAAATAGATTCCAAGAAGTTAGCTAAGGCTGCTGACCTGTGGATTGCCAACAGGGCTACTCACAAGGATTCTGGGGTCACTCAGAAAAAGGATGAGGGAAAGCAGCCTAAGAAAGACAACAAAGAGAATTCAAATAATTCCAATTCCAAAGAGGGCCACAAACAACACTCTAAGGGTAAGCTACAAGGAAGTGCGAATCAGGCTAGTGTACCTTCTGGTCCCAGACCAGAGGGAGGTCAGAACAAGCCACCATTCATAAAGACATTGGGGAAATGTTATGTTTGTGGTTCAACTGACCATGTGAAAGGGGATCCCAGATGTAACGGTAAACCTTCAGGGGTCCACACTGTCTCCTTAGCCTTCGCTCCTGAGGAGGAAGTACAAATGGCCAGTGGAAACTTTCAACTACTAGCTGAGGACCCCATAAGAGTCTCAGCTAGTGTTTCTTTAGTGTTCTTGGGGTTGTGGGAACAACAGAATTTAGATGTCTATGATTCTATCCCAAATAATATTAAAGAGTATTATAAGGACAGTGTCCTAGTGAATGGTCAGGAGCCCCCTGCCATTAGAGACACTGGAGCCAGCATAACTGTGGTGGACGTATCCTTTTTCAAGGTGGGGATGTTGCTAAGGCACCCAAATGCCTCACCAAGTTAGCTGGCGGGCCTGTGCAGATGCTTCCCCAGTTACCAGCTCTCATCCAGTGCAATGACATGACTGTAAGGATACCTGTTGGTGTGCAATCTGAAGTACCTGGAAGGGTTTGGGAAATGACCTAAAAGATTTTGGAGTAGTGGCAAGTACTCCCCGACCTCCCAGCAAAAGACTACAGGAGCTCACCAGACCTGCAAGGGAGAGGACCTTGAGGGGCTCCTCTGTGGAGATGATAGAAAAGAAATCACTCCTACTCCACTGGAGTTATTAACTGCTATTTCAGTGCAACCAGAAGCAAAGGATAAAGCTAAGACATCTAAGAAGAAACCAGCAGGAAGCACTCCTGTGCTTCCAACAAGGACATTCCCTATGTTGTCCAAAGTCACACCTGAGACTCCTCCTGCAGCTGAGGCTGAGCGTGAGGTACAACCCTGTGTGCTTGAACTAGAACCTGAGGATTCAGATCTAGTAGAAGACCAGGATCTTATTGGAGATCTGGACCCTATGGGCCATACTGAGCTGCAGTCTTTGCTGGCAGAAGGTGGACCCAACAGGGCAGACTTCAGTAGGGGGCAAAGAGAATGTCCAACTCTGGAAGGTCTTTGCCACCAGGCAGCTTCTCAGCTTGAAGGGCAAGAGCTTGGGTAGTATAGGTTGTATTGGGAAGAGAATGTAAGAACCCACATTAAAGGAGAGGTCAACAAGATGCTTGATCTCGGGGTAATAGAGCCCTCTACTAGTCCATGGTCTAGCCCAGTTGTGTTAGTACCAAAGACAGGATCCAAGGAGTTGAGATTGTGTGTGGACTATAGAGCTCTAAATGCAGTCACTAAGACTGATGCCCATCCTTTGCCAAGGGCAGATGAGCTGGTGGATAGATCTGGTTCAGCCAAGTACCTCAGCACATTTGACCGCACGTCAGGCTATTGGCAAAGAGCCTTAACAGAACATGCCAAGGACAAAACTGCATTCTCCACCCCAGCTGGCTTATACCAATTTAAGGTTATGCCTTTTGGATTAAAGACTGCACCTGCTACATTTCAAAGGATGGTTAGTCAGGTTCTGAATGGGATGGAGGACTTCTGCATGGCATACTTGGATGACATTGCAGTGTTCAGCCCTACTTGGAAAGAACATGTTGAACACCTAGGATGTGTTTTGCAGGCTCTTGAGCAGGCCCAGCTGACAATAAAGGCAAGCAAATGTTAAATTGGTCAGCGTAAAGTGGTCTACCTTGGTCATGAGGTAGGAGGTTGTGAAATAAGGCCATTGCCCAGCAAGATAGAAGCTGTGCAAAATTGGACAACCCCTTCTACTCAAACCCAGGTGAGAGCCTTTTTAGGCCTCACTGGGTACTACAGGAATTCCATAGAGAACTATGGGACCATAGCTTCTGCACTGAATGTAATCTCCTCTCCAAAATTCCCTAAAAAAGTCAAATGGAATGAGGAGTGCAATCAGGCCTTTGAAAAACTGAAAAGAGCCCTTTGTCAAGCTTCAGTTCTAAGATATCCTGACTACCACCAACCCTTCATTGTGCAAACAGATGCTTACAATACAGATATAGGTGCAGTCCTTAGTCAACTGGATGAGAAAGGTAGGGAGCACCCCATTTGCTTGATCAGTAGGAAACTGAAGGAACCGGAAATAAGGTGGGCAACCATTGAGAGAGTTTTGCCATTGTGTGGTCTCTGAAGAAGTTTAGACCATACTTGTATGGATCTACTTTTATTATTCAGACTGACCACCAACCCTTGAGATGTTAGATGCAAATGAAAGAGGTGAACCCAAAGCTATTAAGATGGTCAATCTGCCTCCAAGGGTTTGATTTTACCATTGAGCACAGGTCAGGATGTCACCACCAATATGCTGATGGTCTCTCTAGGATGTTTTTAACCGACTAGAGGTAAAAGACTCATCCAGGAGTGGATTAGATCCTCCTGTCCCTTAGTCTGGGGGGGCGAGTGTTATGGAGAATTCTCTTTAAAGGCTAATTTCCCTTACCTATAGAGTCCCCCAGCAGCTTTGCTGGATTTCCAGGGTTTATTTTTATTTATTTATTTGGATTTGTAGAGCGCACATCTGCCCGGGGGCATCGTGGCGCTAAGAAGTCTTACTTGTTACAGGCATACATGGTGAATATACAGATATACAGATTAGCATAGACGCGTTTTTTCATACATTTGCTGTTATTTCCATAATTACAGTGGTGAGAATACAGGTGAGGCGGGGTTAGTGGAACAGCGTGGTTTTGAGTAGTCTACGGAAGGCATGGCTTTCCCTAGAGCCTCTCTTTTTCTCCTGCTAAGAATGAGACTTTTTTTTCCCACTCTTAGGCATACTTTTGATGTGTGTTTGAGGCTATTTTTGTGCTTATGGTAGATGGGGTTTTTCTCACCCCCATAGGTATCATCTTATTCATGTGTGTTACACAGCACCCTCAGTGCAGTGACACAGAGGTGTCATTGTGACCCCCAAACATAGACTCCATAACCTGGGACTGACTACTGTCTCCCAGGGCATGCAAAGTTACCATTGACTTTGCTAGTCAAAAGTTATGAACAAAACCAGTACACACCATCTTCTAACCACCCTGCTGTGTGAGTGACAGCTAGGCTGTATGAATGGGGGGTTTTTCTGCATAAAAGCAGGGATCTGAGGACTGGAGTACAAGACGTTACCACTGGACCTGAGAAATCTGAAGAGGAGAGAAGCCGAAGACATCTGCAATGACTGAACCACCGGCGAAGCCCTGCTGCAGACTCTCACCACTTTTCTCCAACGACAAGTGAAGATTTTCACTTGCAAGAGCCTTCTTCCCTTGAGCTGGTGAGGCCAACCAGTTTGCCAATTGCCTTCCCGGGCCTGCCTTGGTTGAATTGCCAGTGCCAATCACTAGGAAACCGGATAGCCAGGCACCCGTCCACCATGACCGTGATTTAAAGGAGCGTACCCTTTATTACATTTTGGCATCACCGTGGCCGGCTTCTTCCCTGGGCAGTGCCGTGACTTGAACCTTTCTCCACGACGAGAGCCTCTCTTCCTCTGCTGGATCTCCCGAACTGCAGGAACTGCCAGGAACTACCGCGCCCACTGGAGCCTCTTCCAATTTTAAGTTACATTGTTCCGCCAGGCCTCCTGTGTCGTTGGGTACTGCTAAAGGTGTTTTAAATCCTTTACTTATCTTCTGGGCTGGCCGTCCCAATCGTCTAACATGGTCTTTTTACCTTTTGCACCATCCTTTTCAACCGTTAAACAAAGACTTGACTGCAGCTACTAGAACCGTTTGAACCTGGGCTCTTTGCCTCGTACCACTGACTCTGGCACATGCCTACTGACTCTGGCTAATTCTGTTATAACTGCCTTCTCTAGATTGTTTCTCATCAAGAAATGTGTGGGTCACCTAAACTCTTATAACCACCGTTCCTTCCCCGTTATATATTGTTGAAGTGCCATTTTGCTCGGTTTTCACCTAAGTACTGCTTATGCTAAAGTATTACCTTGCCTAACTTGTTCACAAACCAATTGGGAGGTGTTTCTGGTGTGTTTAGAAGTCTAACCCTGTATAACTTGACCTTTCCCTCCCTCTGAAGAAATTGTTAGAGTGCCATTTTGCTCAGTTTTCACTCTTGCTCAAACTTGTCTACAATTTACATAGGGAGTTGTGTATACTTTTCTTGACTGTTTTAACTTGCTACAATGATAGTGACTTGTGTGTTGAATTAAGAGTGTGTAAAATAAATATATATATATATATATATATATATATATATATATATATATATATATATATATATATATATATATATATATATATATATATTCAGTGAAAAAACTTTGTTAAAGGGACGTTATGGTTCAAAGTAAAACCGAAAAACCGCTGAAATTCGGCAGTTATGGTAACATAAGCAACCATAACTCACGCCACCGTGCACTGCTAACACTAACACCCAGGACATCAAAGATGACATCACAAATGTCATTGATGACATCACAATTAAGTACACCGCGAGTTTTCATAGCTAATTTTTACCTTCCTTGCGAACAAAAATGACACATACTCCGTCCTCTAAACACCCCACCATTTAGTTTATTTACAAAATGTCAGAACAGCAGTGTTCTCTGCGGACAAATTGAACGCAACAAAAACGTCTAGCACATAAAAAAACAAAACATTGAACCTATCTCATACTCCCCCACCCTCCCCAAACACTCTTACTGACCAACACAGGGCACTAAATACAATTTTTTATTCATGTTTCACCACGCTGTACGCGGTCGACGGGGAATACAAGATGGCGGGCGCCTCAGAAAATCTGACGCGCTCCACGCCCCTCGCCGTCCAATCAGCGAACACGTCACATGTCCGCGGACATGACGCAAGGCCATGGGCCAATCGGGGTGCTGTCCGCGGAGCGAACAGGGAAGTCCGTCCGCGAAGCGAACACAGATATCAATAATTTTTTTGCTTTACATTTTGGTAATTTCTTAAACTACTGGACGGATTTACACCAAATTTGCAAAAGCACACTTTCGGGACCAGGCCGCCGCTCCTGCCGCAAATGTGGTGTAAATCCGTCCAGCGGTTCGGGCTGTAGCCGTGCGCAGTTTATTCCCATTCAGTCTATGGGAAAAAAAAAAGTTTTGGGACCCCCCCTATAACTTTTCCCCCCCTGGACGAATCCTCACCAAACTTTGCAAAAAAATTCAGAGTGGGCCATATACTTTTTTTTTGCAAAGTTTGATGAGGATTCGTCCAGGGGGAGCGAAGTTATAAGCCGCCCAAAAAGTGCTCTTCCTATGGAAACACCAACTTAACCATAACTACATGGCCGCTACCGCGGCCATGTAATATATATATTCTATTTGATACAAAGCTTTGGTCAGTGTTTTCTTGTCCCACAGTACTGTAGTCCTATTGTGTAAACCCCAAATACTGCTCATCTCCCTCTTGAGATAAGTTTGGCTGCTCAGCCACAGCTACCAACTAACAGGGTAATTCATAGAATTTCGCACAAAAGTGGCGCACGCAGCTTCCACACAGTGTCCCCGTGCGATACACTGCACAGCGTATTCATGGATTTTAGCCTCCGAAACCAGCCGTGGCGCAGAGTGGCGCAGCGACCCTGCAGCAGCGCCAGTTACGCCCCCAAGAACGTCCTCGCGCAAGCAAAAGCCTTCAAAATTCCCAAATCATCGCAAAGGGCAGCGCTAACCCAGGACCAGTTCACAGGGCTGCCAAACAGCAAATGCCAAGCGGGGAACGTGTATTTCAGTGGTTCTCGGGAAGTTTCACACGCGATTGTCCTGGGTATGTGTACATCAGGGGTGCGTGGGAAGTAACACACGCAATTCCATCAGGGCACGTGTATTCCAGGGGTGCGCAGGAAGTATCACATGCAAAAACAGCAGGGTACGTGCATTTCAGGGGTGCGCGGGAAGAATCACACGCGATTCCATCAGGGTACGTGTATTCAAGGGGTGCGCGGAAAGTATCACACGCAAAAGCAGCACGGTACATGTATTCCAGGGGTGCGCGGGAATTATCACATGCAAAAGCAGCAGGGTAGGTGTATTTCAGGGGTGCGCAGGAAGTATCACACGGAATTCCATCAGGGTACGTGTATTCCAGGGGTGCGCGGGGAGCACCACACGTGATTTGCACGTATAGGTCCTCCCAGGTGTACCCTCTACGCCCTCCACGGCCCCTGCAGGCAGCCCACACCACAGGGGCCTACCCTGCACATGTCCCGCAGGCAGCCCATCCACCATGCCCATGCCCCCAGCCAACCCACATGTCACCTTGCACTACTGCCCACCAACGCATGTCCCCCTGCACCCACAGCATCCAGGGGCACCCTCCATCAGGCCCCCACTCATGTCCAACTCATGTCTCCCAGCACCCCCACCCCCCAGCATCCAGGGGCACCCTCCACCAGGCCCGCACTCATGTCCAACTCATGTCTCCCATCACCCCCACCCCCCAGCATCCAGAGGCACCCTTCACCAGGCCCCCACTCATGTCCAACTCATGTCTCCCATCACCCCCACCCCCCAGCAGTGCAGGGCACCCTCCACCAGGCCCCCACTCATGTCCAACTCATGTCTCCCATCACCCCCAGCCCCCAGCAGTGCAGGGCACCCTCCACCAGGCCCCCGCTCATGTCCAACTCATGTCTCCTATCACCCCGACCCCCCAGCAGTGCAGGGCACCCCCCAACAGGCTCCCACTAATGTCCAACTCATGTCTCCCAGCACCCCCACCCCCCAGCAGTGCAGGGCACCCCCCACCAGGCCCCCACTCATGTCCAACTCATGTCTCCCACCACCCCCACCCCCCAGCAGTGCAGGGCACCCTCCACCAGGCCCCCACTCATGTCCAACTCATTTCTCCCAGCACCGCCACCCCCCAGCAGTAGAGGGCACCCTCCACCAGGCCCCCACTCATGTCCAACTCATGTCTCCCATCACCCCCACCCCCCAGCAGTGCAGGGCACCCTCCACCAGGCCCCCACTCATGTCCAACTCATGTCTCCCAGCACCCCCACCTCCCAGCAGTGCAGGGCACCCTCCACCAGGCCCCCACTCATGTCCAACTCATGTCTCCCAGCACCCCCACCCCCTAGCAGTGCAGGGCACCCTCCACCAGGCCCCCACTCATGTCTCCCAGCACCCCCACCCCTCAGCAGTGCAGGGCACCCTCCACCAGGCCCCCACACATGTCTCCTAACACCCCCACCCCCCAGCAGTGCAGGGCACCCTCCACCAGGCCCCCACTCATGTCTCCCAGCACCCCCACTCCCCAGCACTACAGGGCACCCTCCACCAGGCCCCCACTCATGTCCAACTCATGTCTCCAATCACCCCCACCCCCCGGCATCCAGGGGCACCCTCCACCAGGCCCCCACTCATGTCCAACTCATGTCTCCCATCACCCCCACCCCCCAGCAGTGCAGGGCACCCTCCACCAGGCCCCCACTCATGTCCAACTCATGTCTCCCATCACCCCCACCCCCGAGCATCCAGGGGCACCCTCCACCAGGACCCCACTCATGTCCAACTCATGTCTCCCATAACCCCCACCCCCCAGCAGTGCAGGGCACCCTCCACCAGGCCCCCACTCATGTCCAACTCATGTCTCCCAGCACCCCCAACCCCCAGCAGTGCAGGGCACCCTCCACCAGGCCCCCACTCATGTCCCCCTGCACCGCCATCCCCCAGCATCCAGGGCCACCCTCCACCAGGCCCCCACTCATGTCCAACTCATGTCTCCCATCACCCCCACCCCCCAGCAGTGCAGGGCACCCTCCACCAGGCCCCCACTCATGTCCAACTCATGTCTCCCATCACCCCCACCCCCCCACCAGTGCAGGGCACCCTCCACCAGGCCCACAATCATGTCCAACTCATGTCTCCCATCACCCCCACCCCCCAGCTGTGCAGGGCACCCTCCACCAGGCCCCCACTCATGTCCAACTCATGTCTCCCAGCACACCCACCCCCCAGCAGTGCAGGGCATCCTCCACCAGGCCCCCACTCATGTCTCCCAGCACCCCCACCCCCCAGCAGTGCAGGGCACCCTCCACCAGGCCCCCACTCATGTCCAACTCATGTCTCCCATCACCCCCACCACCCAGCAGTGCAGGGCACCCTCCACCAGGCCCCCACTCATGTCCAACTCATGTCTCCCAGCACACCCACTCCCCAGCAGTGCAGGGCACCCTCCACCAGGCTCCCACACATGTCTCCCAGCACCCCCAACCCCCAGCAGTACAGGGCACCCTCCACCAGGCCCCCACTCATGTCCCCCTGCACCCCCACCCCCAGCATCCAGGGGCACCCTCCACCAGGCCCCCACTCATGTCCAACTCATGTCTCCCATCACCCCCACCCCCCAGCAGTGCAGGGCACCCTCCACCAGGTCCCCACACATGTCTCCTAAGTCCCCCACCCCCCAGCAGTGCAGGGCACCCTCCACCAGGCCCCCACTCATGTCTCCCAGCACCCCCACCCCCCAGCACTGCAGGGCACCCTCCACCAGGCCCCCACTCATGTCCAACTCATGTCTCCAATCACCCCCACCCCCTAGCAGTGCAGGGCACCCTCCACCAGGCCCCCACTCATGTCTCCCAGCACCCCCACCCCTCAGCAGTGCAGGGCACCCTCCACCAGGCCCCCACACATGTCTCCTAACACCCCCACCCCCCAGCAGTGCAGGGCACCCTCCACCAGGCCCCCACTCATGTCTCCCAGCACCCCCACTCCCCAGCACTACAGGGCACCCTCCACCAGGCCCCCACTCATGTCCAACTCATGTCTCCAATCACCCCCACCCCCCGGCATCCAGGGGCACCCTCCACCAGGCCCCCACTCATGTCCAACTCATGTCTCCCATCACCCCCACCCCCCAGCAGTGCAGGGCACCCTCCACCAGGCCCCCACTCATGTCCAACTCATGTCTCCCATCACCTCCACCCCCGAGCATCCAGGGGCACCCTCCACCAGGCCCCCACTCATGTCCAACTCATGTCTCCCAGCACCCCCAACCCCCAGCAGTGCAGGGCACCCTCCACCAGGCCCCCACTCATGTCCCCCTGCACCGCCATCCCCCAGCATCCAGGGCCACCCTCCACCAGGCCCCCACTCATGTCCAACTCATGTCTCCCATCACCCCCACCCCCCAGCAGTGCAGGGCACCCTCCACCAGGCCCCCACTCATGTCCAACTCATGTCTCCCATCACCCCCACCCCCCCACCAGTGCAGGGCACCCTCCACCAGGCCCACAATCATGTCCAACTCATGTCTCCCATCACCCCCACCCCCCAGCTGTGCAGGGCACCCTCCACCAGGCCCCCACTCATGTCCAACTCATGTCTCCCAGCACACCCACCCCCCAGCAGTGCAGGGCATCCTCCACCAGGCCCCCACTCATGTCTCCCAGCACCCCCACCCCCCAGCAGTGCAGGGCACCCTCCACCAGGCCCCCACTCATGTCCAACTCATGTCTCCCATCACCCCCACCACCCAGCAGTGCAGGGCACCCTCCACCAGGCCCCCACTCATGTCCAACTCATGTCTCCCAGCACACCCACTCCCCAGCAGTGCAGGGCACCCTCCACCAGGCTCCCACACATGTCTCCCAGCACCCCCAACCCCCAGCATCCAGGGGCACCCTCCACCAGGCCCCCACTCATGTCCAACTCATGTCTCCCATCACCCCCACCCCCCAGCAGTGCAGGGCACCCTCCACCAGGTCCCCACACATGTCTCCTAAGTCCCCCACCCCCCAGCAGTGCAGGGCACCCTCCACCAGGCCCCCACTCATGTCTCCCAGCACCCCCACCCCCCAGCACTGCAGGGCACCCTCCACCAGGCCCCCACTCATGTCCAACTCATGTCTCCAATCACCCCCACCCCCCAGCATCCAGGGGCACCCTCCACCAGGCCCCCACTCATGTCCAACTCATGTCTCCCATCACCCCCACCCTCCAGCAGTGCAGGGCACCCTCCACCAGGCCCCCACTCATGTCCAACTCATGTCTCCCATCACCCCCACCCCCCAGCATCCAGGGGCACCCTCCACCAGGCCCCCACTCATGTCCAACTCATGTCTCCCATAACCCCCACCCCCCAGCAGTGCAGGGCACCCTCCACCAGGCCCCCACTCATGTCCAACTCATGTCTCCCAGCACCCCCACCCCCCAGCAGTGCAGGGCACCCTCCACCAGGCCCCCACTCATGTCCCCCTGCACCCCCACCCCCCAGCATCCAGGGCCACCCTCCACCAGGCCCCCACTCATGTCCAACTCATGTCTCCCATCACCCACACCCCCCAGCAGTGCAGGGCACCCTCCACCAGGCCCCCACTCATGTCCAACTCATGTCTCCCATCACCCCCACCCCCCAGCAGTGCAGGGCACCCTCCACCAGGCCCGCACTCATGTCCAACTCATGTCTCCCATCACCCCCACCCCCCAGCTGTGCAGGGCACCCTCCACCAGGCCCCCACTCATGTCCAACTCATGTCTCCCAGCACACCCACCCCCCAGCAGTGCAGGGCATCCTCCACCAGGCCCCCACTCATGTCTCCCAGCACCCCCACCCCCCAGCAGTGCAGGGCACCCTCCACCAGGCCCCCACTCATGTCCAACTCATGTCTCCCATCACCCCCACCCCCCAGCAGTGCAGGGCACCCTCCACCAGGCCCCCACTCATGTCCAACTCATGTCTCCCAGCACCCCCACTCCCCAGCAGTGCAGGGCACCCTCCACCAGGCTCCCACACATGTCTCCCAGCACCCCCACCCCCCAGCAGTATAGGGCACCCTCCACCAGGCCCCCACTCATGTACAACTCATGTCTCCCAGCACCCCCACTCCCCAGCAGTGCAGGGCACCCTCCACCAGGCTCCCACACATGTCTCCCCTGCACCACCACCCCCAGCATCCAGGGGCACCCTCCACCAGGCTCCCACTCATGTCTCCCAGCACCCCCACCACCCAGCAGTGCAGGGCACCCTCCACCAGGCCCCCACTCATGTCCAACTCATGTCTCCCATCACCCCCACCCCCCAGCAGTGCAGGGGGCCCTCCACCAGGCCCCCACTCATGTCCAACTCATGTCTCCGAGCACCCCCTCTCCCCAGCAGTGCAGGGCACCCTCCACCAGGCTCCCACACATGTCTCCCAGCACCCCCACCCTCCAGCAGTACAGGGCACCCTCCACCAGGCCCCCACTCATGTCCAATTCATGTCTCCCATCACCCCCACCCCCCAGCAGTGCAGGGCACCCTCCACCAGGCCCCCACTCATGTCCAACTCATGTCTCCCAGCACCCCCACTCCCCAGCAGTGCAGGGCACCCTCCACCAGGCTCCCACACATGTCTCCCAGCACCCCCACCCCCAGCAGTACAGGGCACCCTCCACCAGGCCCCCACTCATGTCCAACTCATGTCTCCCATCACCCCCACCCCCCAGCAGTGCAGGGAACCCTCCACCAGTCCCCCACACATGTCCACCTCATGTCTCCCAGAACCCCCACCCCCCAGCAGTGCAGGGCACCCTCCACCAGGCCCCCACTCATGTCTCCCAGCACCCCCACCACCCAGTAGTGCATAGCACCCTCCACCAGGCCCCCACACATGTCTCCCAGCACCCCCACCCCCCAGCAGTGCAGGGCACCCTCCACCAGCCCCCACTCATGTCCCCCTGCACCCCCACCCCCCAGCATCCAGGGGCACACTCCACCAGGCCCCCACTCATGTCCAACTCATGTCTCCCATCACCCCCACCCCCCAGCAGTGCAGGGCACCCTCCACCAGGCCCCACTCATGCCCAACTCATGTCTCCCAGCATCCCCACCCCCCAGCAGTGCAGGGCACCCTCCACCAGGCCCCCACTCATGTCCAACTCATGTCTCCCATCACCCCCACCCCCCAGCAGTGCAGGGCACCCTCCACCAGGCCCCCACTAATGTCCAACTCATGTCTCCCATCACCCCCACCCCCCAGCAGTGCAGGGGACCCTCCACCAGGCCCCCACTCATGTCTCCCAGCACCCCCACCCCCCAGCAGAGCAGGGCACCCTCCACCAGGCCCCCACACTTGTCTCCCAGCACCCCCAACCCCCAGCAGTGCAGGGCACCCTCCACCAGGCCCCCACTCATGCCCCCCTGCACTCCCATCCCCCAGCATCCAGGGGCACCCTCCACCAGGCCCCCACTCATGTCCAACTCATTTCTCCCATCTCCCCCACCCCCCAGCAGTGCAGGGCACCCTCCACCAGGCCCCCACTCATGTCCAAATCATTTCTCCCATCACCCCACCCCCCAGCACTGCAGGGCACCCTCCACCAGGCCCCCACTCATGTCCAACTCATGTCTCCCAGCACCCCCACCCTCCAGCAGTGCAGGGCACCCTCCACCAGGCCCCCACTCATGTCCCCCTGCACCCCCACCCCCCAACATCCAGGGGCACCCTCCACCAGGCCCCCACCCATGTCCAACTCATGTCTCCCATCACCCCCACCCCCCAGCAGTGCAGGGTACCCTCCACCATGCCCCCACTCATGTCCAACTCATGTCTCTCATCACCCCACCCCCCAGCAGTGCAGGGCACCCTCTACCAGGCCCCCACTCATGTCCAACTCATGTCTCCCATCACCCCCACCCCCCAGCAGTGCAGGGCACCCTCCACCAGGCCCCCACTCATGTCTAACTCATGTCTCCCATCACCCCCACCCCCCAGCAGTGCAGGGCACCCTCCACCAGGCCCGCACTCATGTCCAACTCATGTCTCCCATCACCCCCACCCCCCAGCTGTGCAGGGCACCCTCCACCAGGCCCCCACTCATGTCCAACTCATGTCTCCCAGCACACCCACCCCCCAGCAGTGCAGGGCATCCTCCACCAGGCCCCCACTCATGTCTCCCAGCACCCCCACCCCCCAGCAGTGCAGGGCACCCTCCACCAGGCCCCCACTCATGTCCAACTCATGTCTCCCATCACCCCCACCCCCCAGCAGTGCAGGGCACCCTCCACCAGGCCCCCACTCATGTCCAACTCATGTCTCCCAGCACCCCCACTCCCCAGCAGTGCAGGGCACCCTCCACCAGGCTCCCACACATGTCTCCCAGCACCCCCACCCCCCAGCAGTATAGGGCACCCTCCACCAGGCCCCCACTCATGTACAACTCATGTCTCCCAGCACCCCCACTCCCCAGCAGTGCAGGGCACCCTCCACCAGGCTCCCACACATGTCTCCCCTGCACCACCACCCCCAGCATCCAGGGGCACCCTCCACCAGGCTCCCACTCATGTCTCCCAGCACCCCCACCCCCCAGCAGTGCAGGGCACCCTCCACCAGGCCCCCACTCATGTCCAACTCATGTCTCCCATCACCCCCACCCCCCAGCAGTGCAGGGCGCCCTCCACCAGGCCCCCACTCATGTCCAACTCATGTCTCCGAGCACCCCCTCTCCCCAGCAGTGCAGGGCACCCTCCACCAGGCTCCCACACATGTCTCCCAGCACCCCCACCCCCCAGCAGTACAGGGCACCCTCCACCAGGCCCCCACTCATGTCCAATTCATGTCTCCCATCACCCCCACCCCCCAGCAGTGCAGGGCACCCTCCACCAGGCCCCCACTCATGTCCAACTCATGTCTCCCAGCACCCCCACTCCCCAGCAGTGCAGGGCACCCTCCACCAGGCTCCCACACATGTCTCCCAGCACCCCCACCCCCAGCAGTACAGGGCACCCTCCACCAGGCCCCCACTCATGTCCAACTCATGTCTCCCATCACCCCCACCCCCCAGCAGTGCAGGGAACCCTCCACCAGTCCCCCACACATGTCCACCTCATGTCTCCCAGAACCCCCACCCCCCAGCAGTGCAGGGCACCCTCCACCAGGCCCCCACTCATGTCTCCCAGCACCCCCACCACCCAGTAGTGCATGGCACCCTCCACCAGGCCCCCACACATGTCTCCCAGCACCCCCACCCCCCAGCAGTGCAGGGCACCCTCCACCAGCCCCCACTCATGTCCCCCTGCACCCCCACCCCCCAGCATCCAGGGGCACACTCCACCAGGCCCCCACTCATGTCCAACTCATGTCTCCCATCACCCCCACCCCCCAGCAGTGCAGGGCACCCTCCACCAGGCCCCACTCATGCCCAACTCATGTCTCCCAGCATCCCCACCCCCCAGCAGTGCAGGGCACCCTCCACCAGGCCCCCACTCATGTCCAACTCATGTCTCCCATCACCCCCACCCCCCAGCAGTGCAGGGCACCCTCCACCAGGCCCCCACTAATGTCCAACTCATGTCTCCCATCACCCCCACCCCCCAGCAGTGCAGGGGACCCTCCACCAGGCCCCCACTCATGTCTCCCAGCACCCCCACCCCCCAGCAGAGCAGGGCACCCTCCACCAGGCCCCCACACTTGTCTCCCAGCACCCCCACCCCCCAGCAGTGCAGGGCACCCTCCACCAGGCCCCCACTCATGCCCCCCTGCACTCCGATCCCCCAGCATCCAGGGGCACCCTCCACCAGGCCCCCACTCATGTCCAACTCATTTCTCCCATCTCCCCCACCCCCCAGCAGTGCAGGGCACCCTCCACCAGGCCCCCACTCATGTCCAAATCATTTCTCCCATCACCCCACCCCCCAGCACTGCAGGGCACCCTCCACCAGGCCCCCACTCATGTCCAACTCATGTCTCCCAGCACCCCCACCCTCCAGCAGTGCAGGGCACCCTCCACCAGGCCCCCACTCATGTCCCCCTGCACCCCCACCCCCCAACATCCAGGGGCACCCTCCACCAGGCCCCCACCCATGTCCAACTCATGTCTCCCATCACCCCCACCCCCCAGCAGTGCAGGGTACCCTCCACCATGCCCCCACTCATGTCCAACTCATGTCTCTCATCACCCCACCCCCCAGCAGTGCAGGGCACCCTCTACCAGGCCCCCACTCATGTCCAACTCATGTCTCCCATCACCCCCACCCCCAGCAGTGCAGGGCACCCTCCACCAGGCCCCCACTCATGTCTAACTCATGTCTCCCATCACCCCCACCCCCCAGCAGTGCAGGGCACCCTCCACCAGGCCCCCACTCATGTCCAACTCATGTCTCCCATCACCCCCACACCCCAACAGTGCAGGGCACCCTCCACCAGGCCCCCACACATGTCTCCCAGCACCCCCACCCCCCAGCAGTGCAGGGCACCCTCCACCTGGCCCCCACTCATGTCTCCCAGCACCCTCACCCCCCAGCAGTGCAGGGCACCCTCCACCAGGCCCCCACACATGTCCAACTCATGTCTCCCATCACCCCCACCCCCCAGCATCCAGGGGCACCCTCCACCAGGCCCCCACTCATGTCCAACTCATGTCTCCCATCACCCCCACCCCCCAGCAGTGCAGGGCACCCTCCACCAGGCTCCCACTCATGTCCAACTCATGTCTCTCATCACCCCCACCCCCCAGAATCCAGGGGCACCCTCCACCAGGCCCCCACTCATGTCCAACTCATGTCTCCCATCACCCCCACCCCCCAGCAGTGCAGGGCACCCTCCACCAGGCCCCCACTCATGTCCAACTCATGTCTCCCAGCACCCCCACCTCCCAGCATTGCAGGGCACCCTCCACCAGGCCCCCACTCATGTCCCCCTGCACCCCCACCCCCCAGCATCCAGGTGCACCCTCCACCAGGCCCCCACTCATGTGCAACTCATGTCTCCCATCACCCCCACACCCCAGCCGTGCAGGGCACCCTCCACCAGGCCCCCAGTCATGTCTCCCATCACCCCCACCCCCCAGCAGTGCAGGGCACCATCCACCAGGCCCACACTCATGTCCAACTCATGTCTCCCATCACCCCCACCCCCCAGCATCCAGGGGCACCCTCCACCAGGCCCCCACTCATGTCCAACTCATGTCTCCCATCACTCCCACCCCCCAGCAGTGCAGGGCACCCTCCACCAGGCCCCCACTCATGTCCAACTCATATCTCCCAGCACCCCCACCCCCCAGCATTGCAGGGCACCCTCCACCAGGCCCCCACTCATGTCCCCCTGGACCCCCACCCCCCAGCATCCAGGGGCACCCTCCACCAGGCCCCCACTCATGTCCAACTCATTTCTCCCATCACCCCCACCCCCCAGCATCCAGGGGCACCCTCCACCAGGCCCCCACTCATGTCCAACTCATGTCTCCCATCACCCCCACCCCCAGCAGTGCAGGGCACCTCCACCAGGCCCCCAATCATGTCCAGCTCATGTCTCCCATCACCCCCACCCCCCAGCATCCAGGGGCACCCTCCACCAGGCCCCCACTCATGTCCAACTCATATCTCCCATCACCCCCAACCCCTTAGCAGAGCAGGGCACCCTCCACCAGGCCCCCACTCATGTCCCCCAGCCAACATGTCATCACAATCTAGATCCCTGGCCCTTATGGTCAGCCTCCAAATGCCAAACACCCACCCGAGTATTGCATCCACCCACTTAGAAATGGCAATAATATGATAGAACCCCAATTGCAAGTTTGGAAATGAACACATGTCCTTCACATAGACCCAATGGGTGTCAGTGAATGTCAAAACCCATATCATGATATGCATGTAACCAATGAGATGATACTACACATTGAAGTTTGAAGAAAAAATATGTATTAAAAGCAACATAAATTGAATCAAAAATAAACAAACAAAAATGGGAATTTAAAAAAAAAAAAACAGCATGTCCGTGAAATAATGCAAAACCACAAATCATAATCCAAAGGAAAGGTGTCCAAAGTCACAGTCCACAAAAGTAAATCCAATGGAAAAATAAAATCGAAAACCATTGCTCCATGGGTAAATCATAAAAAATGAAAATCCAACAGTCAACTATATACAGATAAACAATCCAGGGTCCATGTTCCCAACAGAAGAAATGAAACCTATCTAATAACACTACCTAATAAAAAAAACTATATACAAAAATGTGGCCCATTGTCCAAAAGGTCCAAAAAAAGATGCAAAACCAAAGGAAACCTAACACTAACTACAGAACTATTTACAAGGGCAGCAGGCTAGTTCGACGGCTCACTTCGGGATGTTCCGGGCCAGGGCATCATCGAACTCCTGCTCAATGTCCCGGAGGCGGTCCTCCTCCATGGCCCCGAGGGTCTGCAGGGCTGTCGACATGTTCACCTCCAACTCCCTGCGGATTGCCTCGAGGCACTCGGCCCGCCTCAGGGCCCTCCGCATAGAGTTCTCCGCCCTGACCATCGTGAGCCGTGCCTCTTCCACCCGCTGCCGCTCCGCATCTATGGCGTGGCCCAACCATTGCCACACGGAAGACACGTCACGTCCTGGGTCCTCCTGCCCTCCAGCCGATGCCTGCCCCTCTGATGTCGAAGGCCCCAAGCCATCATGGCTCCCACCACGTTGCTGCTGCTGCTGTGCCTCTGCCCGTACACTGCCTCCTGCTGCCTGCACATCCTCCGCTGGCTGGGGTGCAGTCGTTGATGTGGCCACCCCTGCTGGACGTCCGACTCCCGATGCCTCCTCCACCAGCCTGGCCGCACCGTCAGAGGCAGCTCCACAGGGCACCCAGGTGGCTAATGGGTGGGAAGATGGCACGGAGGATGACTGGCGCATAGGGGGTTCAGTTAAGGAGGGGGTCTGAGCAAGCCCCATCAAACGGAGGAATCCGGCCTGGGTGACCTGTCCCAGTAGGCCGACGCGATCAACGAGCCATTCGAGATGACGTGCAGTCTCCTCATGAAAAGACTGCAGGTCACCTCGCATGGCCCGTTGACGCAACGCCACACCAGTCAGGACAGGCTCAACCCGGACCCGGATAGCCACATTGTGAGCTCATCCCCTGCCTGAAAACGGGTCTGGACGTAGGTATCCCTGCTGGTGCAAGATGATGCAGTGACAGGATCAGGGACAGGAGTGCACACAGGCACCTCCGCGGCGGCCTGTGCTGCCTCCTGTCCCTGGTCCTGCACTGCACCACTAGCACCAGTGGAATCCCCACCTCCAGACCCCGTCTCTGTTGCTTGCACGGCCTCCTCCTCCACCAAACCCCCCACCAACCTGGATGACTCTGTGCATTCTTCCCCCGTTGGGCCCTGTGGGGTCCCAGCTGCCCCTTCTGCTGCCGAGGAGTCCAACTCCAACCTCCGCCTCTTGGACCTCCCCCCGGCAGCTGCGGCATAGGACGCGGCACCGGACTCCTCACTCACCTGGGAGGGGAGCCGGGCCTTGCGTCTCCGGCTGGCGGTGCGATCCCCGCCGCTGTGCTCCACAGCACCTTCTCCGCCCTCTTCATCAGTTGACGCTGCAGACAGGGAGAAATAAAACACAGGCATCAGGGCACTGTACAATGGACACATACACACATGACAGTTGTACATGAGTGGCATTGGCAAACCTCAGACATGGCATCACAATCGCCAACACACATGTCATTTCAACTTGCACACATGAGCCATACCACAGCCATATCGCAACTGCCAGCACCATCCATACACATACAACAGCATGAGCAGGCAAAGGTGAGCCAGACATCACATGCAACACATGGAGTGCACTACACATGCACGCACACCACCACACTTGCATGCATGTGTACACCTCTGCCAACTGTCACAGTGTTCAGATGGGCATCCATGTCACATCTGCCAATCAGGCTTCCACATCCCGCTGTCACATGCATCCATGTTGCATCACTGTTGCACCCTTGTCAAATACACACCCATGCACATGTACACAGTGCTGATACATGCAGCTGAAAACAACATACATGCGTGACATCACGAACATGCCTACTTACATACACATTCATCCAAACATGTGTGCCCACACAACTGCATTTGGCATGCAAGCCTACACACACAAGCACCATCCATGTCTCACACATGACAGCCCTCGCATGTGTTAGCCTCACGGCCCTGTACACCCCCACCCATACTCGGCCCCATACAAACAGATGTGCAACCTGCACACTACTGGCACATCACCACACGCACAGCTTACAATCATGATGCATGTACACTTACCGCTCGACTCCAGACGGGTCTGCCTCTCAAGGACCTGGACGTGGAGCGCTGGGGATATGTGTTCCAGGACCCTCATCTGATCTTCCTACAAGTGGCCCCGGCGCCCCTTAGCATCCGCTGCCTTCAAGAGGCGCCGGGCCTTGTTGAGGGTCATGGACCTGAAGTCCTCCCATCGCTTCTTGACATGTTGGAAGTCGCGGACTGCCACCCCTTCCGCGTTGATGGCAGTCACAATGTCCGTCCAGATCCGAGTCCGTCCTTCCTTGTCGGCGCGCACACTTCCGAAGAGGGCATCATACTGCCCCAAGACTTACTCCATCAGGACACCAACTTCGGTGGCAGTGAAGCTGGTGCCCCTCTGCCTCTCTGGCCGGGGGTTGTCAGTGGTGCCAGATGCTGCAGTGCCGGACATGACAACCCCAGAGGCAGGAGTGGGTGGGCAACTGGGTCTTGGGGCTGGGCTGTGGAGCGATGGAATCCCAGTCCGGAGTCTTCGGTTCCAGCAGGTGTGGTCACAGCAACAGCACCCCTGGCTGATGTGCAGGCAGCAAATGGCAGGGCACGTGGGCAGCAGGCAGTCAGGCAGCAGCAGATGGCAGGTGGGAGCGTGCTCGGGGCTCTGGGGGGCAGTAAATCGGCTTTCTGGGCAGGAGCATGGTCTTCCGTGTGCTTACGCGTGGCCAGCTTGATACGGAGTGATTTGGCACGTGAAATTCCTGCACGTCTGCGTGTAATTCGAGGAAAGGCCCTTAGCGCGTAAGCACGTCAGCACACGTACGTTAATTCATTGGCCCAAAGGCCCCCATGCGCATCTATGACGTCACGCGCATGGCCGTAGAGAATGGCGCATGTAAAAAAAAAGATACACGTCTAAGTGTCAAAGCGTGTAATTGGTGGAAATGGCCTCCGCGTATGCATGTCTGTGACGTGTGTATAAAAGGTACGTGTAGAACGCCATTTCCTTGTACGTGCTTTTCGTGGAGAGCGAGTGGGTGAAATCTGTACTTCTTGTCGGTTCACATGCGATTTACTTCACGGCGTTTCAAGTTCGTACTCCCTGTTACCTCTGACAGCTTTTTCTCTTTTCCTCTTTTTCCTGGGCCTGTTTCCTCAAACAGCGTTCCCTTCTACTGTTGTCCTGTCTCCTCAGACAGCGTACAATTCTTCTTTTGGCGGGGGTGTTGCCAACGCGCACACGCGCATATTTTTCACGCTTTTGTTCCTGGCAGCAGTGAGTCGCGCATGTATTTAACATCTGTGCTTGCCCCGTGTGTCGCGTACCCCTTCAGAGGTCATTCTAGGCTGCGTGTGACACGCATACGTTCATTCTTGTGTTTCTGGGTGCCACAGCGTAGTGCAGGTTTATTTTTCCACACACGTGGTCTAGGAGGGGTTGCGTGCACCTTACTTCCCTTTTTTGGGGTGCCTGTGTGTTGCGTGACCCGTCATCTTTCCCCAGGGGTGACATACAGCCTTGCTAGAGCACTAGGGTACGATTACCATCTGGTACCCAACCCCTTTGACCCCCAATTGCCCAGGACAATAGTTCACAGCGACTCCCATACACACAATAACATCAGTGCCATGGCTGGGAGGCGAACAAGCCGTAAGGGTGGCAAAGGTGGCCAAGCTCCAAGTGGTGGCTGTGGTGGATCCGGTAGGGGACGTGGCCGTGACTTGCAGGGTGCCCCTAGCCCCCCATGTGTGGAGGAGCAGTCAGGGACACCCATGCCCCCCCTGGTTGAGGGTAACATGGCTGACACCATCCATGCTCAGCCCTTGTTGGACCAGCCCACTGTGGAACCAGACCTGGCACAGGGTGACTCCATGGCTGACTTCCAGGTCAGCAGGTCTAGGCCACGTGCGCCGGTGCATGTTGGTGTCATCAGGCCACGTGGATCATGGGCAGCTAGGTCATCTGCTGCCCCGCGTCGGCATGCTGGGGAGGCTGCAGGGGCATCTGCGGCTCCATCCACCCCACCTCTCACACACCCAGCCAGGACAGTGTCGGTCCAAGTCCATCCTGCTGACATTCCCCCTGACACCATCACACTTGAGCTAAAGCCTGCACCAACTCCCATGCTGAGTGTGCAATCCCACACTCCTAGTACAGAGTCCACCGGGGCTCCCGCCCCTAGTGTCCAGAGTGGCGTAGGACACTCAGGATCCCCACCACCTTCCAAGCGGAAGAGGAATAGTGCTCGTCCAGTAGAGGCTGATGCCCCAGATACGGCTATACAGTCCGGCCCGTCAAGGAAGCCCAGCTTCAATGAGGCCGAACTGAATGCACTTGTAGAGTATGTGTCTGCATATGACCGCGAAATGGTGATTGTTGCAGGATCCAAGACCATACCGGCAGACCATCGCGGACATCATAAGTGCCCTTGGAATCGTGAGGCGCACAGCTAATGAATGCTACAAGCGCTGGAATGACCTGAAGCGCAGGGCAAAGAATAAGCTGGCCTCAAGTCATGCCGCTACTCTAGTGACTGGAGGTGGGTCTCCAGCAGAGGATTTAGAACTCACTCCACATGAGCATGTATCTGGGAGTTACGTCACCGAGGAACAGATCCAAGGCATGGGAGAACTGGCAGATTACGAGGCATTGTCCGGTGAGTGCACATGCATGTGTGTTTCATCTATGTGCATGGTGTGTGTGTGAGGGCTTCTGTTTGGGTGCCAGGTGAGGGTGTGTGTGCCTGAGTGGTTTGGGTCACCCATGTGCCTCATCCAATACATTCTGCGCACCAGCATTTGGGTATAGCAGTATCCCTTCTGCCAACATTAGACATCTAGCCCAACACCACGCCAGTTGCCCTTGAAGTGTCATTTCATGAGCAAACTAGACTGAATGAACAGTTGGTGCCCTCCTCTCCCTCTTCACTTTATGGCTAGGGTACATGCCATCTGTGCGATGGCATGTGTATTTGACCTGCCAATCACAGGCCAATGTGTGATGCCACTGCTAGGCAGCATGCAGCAAATGTGTTCATCTTCCATCTTGGTGTCATCAAGTGTGCCATCTGCCTCCCCTTCACACGCAGTGACGGTGCATGCATGGGAGGGTTTTAGTCATGTGGGACATGTGTCAATCAAGTACTGTTTCTGTAGCTTCTCAGCCCTAATTGTGTGCCATAGTGTTAATGCCTGTTTCCATTTGTTTTCTTTTATGTCTTTGCAGGGGATGACGCACTTGATACTGCTGGGGTTGTGGAGATGGTGCAGACCCAGGAGGGGTCTCAGGCCCAACCGACCACCAGTGAGGGACGTGGTGTGGTGGTGGGTGAGAACCCACAACTGCTGCAGGTCATGCTCTCAAGCGGTACCTCTGGCTGCACCTCCCCCGAGCTGTATTCAGGTGTCGATTCGGATGATGAGACCTATGTGCCGTCGCAGGTGAGTGTTCCTGGGAGGGATTCTGTTCTGTCCGACCCACCTGCACCAGGGTTAGAACCCTCAATGGGGATGACAGTGTTGGCAGGTACGCCTTTGGTGGTTACGGATGCAGGGTCACACTCCGCAACATCTGATCCTGTTCCTGGGCCAGCAGATCAGAGGGGGAATGCAGTCCTGCAGCCTCAGGCAGTGCCGGCACAGCAAGGCGCAGTTCGCCTTGCCCCAGATAGGTGTGGTGCCCGCCGACCTGGTGGCCGTACTCCACCTGGCAATACCGCATGGGAGCAATCCATATACGGTATGGCAACCCAACAGGCAGCATCATCAGAGATGATGGCTCAGGCCATGGATAGGGTGGCCACTTCCATTGTCCCCCCCGAAAGGCTGATGGAGCGACTACAGCAGGCAACAGACTCCATCTGCCAGTCACACAGGGAGGACATGTTGGCATCTGACAGGGACAGGCGGGCGGCACTGGCGACTCTGCGGGAAGCCATTTCCATAGAGTCCCAGGGCCACAGGGAAGCCCTGAGGGTGGAACTCCTTCACTTCAGGGCGACTCTTGTTGAGCTTGAGGCTTCAACAAACAGAAGGACAGAACAGCAGCTGGAGCGTCTCACACGTACGCTCTCTGCTGAGATGCAGGCAACTAGGGCGGAGGTCCGGGCATCCCGTGAGTTGTTGCATGGGGACCTACGCACAATCATCCTCCAGAACGAGACCTTCCACACCCGCATGCTTGCTGCCATGGAGGAGCAGACTAGGGCTTTGCTGGGGCTGCCTCCCATAGTGCCACCACCTCCTGATGCAGCTGCAGAGGGTAAGGAGAGTAACAGCAGTGATTGTCTCACAATAGGGTAGCCGTGCAGGCCATGAGCCCATGGAGGTGTTTTTTTTTCTCGCAAGATCCACACAGGTGGGTTTTGGTTTGCACCCTGTCCTCGGACCTCCTGGGTGGCCTCCCCCACCCCCTGGGCCCATTAATGGCCATTTTTTTTTTTTGTTGACAGTGTGTTGCCTTGTGTGGCTCCCGTGGGCATACGCTGTATTGTGGCTAGGCACAGGCAGGCTGTGAATTCGGGTCAGATACTTGGGTTTGTGTGACACACACCCCTCCTGCTTCCCTTTTCCATGGGCTTGCAAAGGGTGTGCCCAAGTGACATTGACGTACATGGTGACGTTGGACTCCCATTTCATGTGTGGGCAGTCTGTAGTCAATACTGTGTATACATTCATAGTGCATATTGTTGTTGTATTGTACACTGCATGGTGTATTGATATGTGCCTCTGCATCCATCTCATCCTCCTAATTTGCAGGTCCATTTCTCATGTCTTCACAAGGCGGTCTACCTTGGAACTGGAGTCCATGTTGTAAGCAGTCACCTACACTCTTGCGTGGCGCTAACACTGTATAGTTGGAAGTGTTCAAAGTGCTGGCATTATCAGGTAGTGAGGCTACCAATTTTTTAAGTCTGTAATGTCATGTTTAAGGTAGGTTGGAGGTTGTGTAGGTGATTGGTATTCTTGTTAAGTATTTGGTAAAGTGTGTTGTAGGTCCTGCATTACTGTGGTGGTGTTTGTGTAGGTAGGGATGCATACATTCTGACACTTCCACATGAACAATCTCAGGCTGCTATGGTTCTGACAGTTGACTGTCCCTTTGTTCGTCATAATTGTCAGGTTGAGTCATCATTGCTTATCAGATGGTATGTGCCAGGGCTGTGTGCACTCCACAGGGGTGTGATTTCTATGTGAAGTAATTAGCCACCAGCTGCATACGGGCTGCCTCACCCTGTGCCCTTTCCCCTCCCATGCGCAGCGGGCGTGCATGTGGTTGGGGATGTGGGGGCACCACCATGTCCACAGCCAGGCCCCGGCGTGTTGCAACATTGTGCAGGACACATGCTGCCACTATGATCCTGCACACTACTGGGGGCGCATATAACAGCTGCCCGCCAGAACGGTCAAGGGAGCGAAAGCGTGACTTGAGCACTCCGAATGTGCGCTCCACTATGCCCCGGGTTGCAATATGGGCTGTGTTGTATCTTACCTCGGGAGGCGTGATGGGGTTCCGAATTGGCGTCATCATGAGGGTAGGCAGTGTCCCCTGGTGAGGAGGTGATGGGTATCATTAGTGGGGTAGTAACATAACTCTGCATCTGACATGCATGCATGTGCAGTGGCATTCATACTCAACAAGCAGCCAAATATCGCCATGCCGCCCAGCTTCTAGGTCCCGGCTTAGGGTAGACATTCGGTAAATGAAGCTGTCGTGGGTGGACCCTGGATAGTTGGCATATACTGAGGTGATGATTCCCTTGGCATTACATACTACCTGCACGTTGATGGAATGCCAGTGCTTGCGGTTCCTATAGATGTGCTCAGATGCCCTGGGGGGACGTAGTGCCACATGGGTGCAGTCAATGGCACCTAGCACTTTGGGGAATTGTGCCACACCATAGAAATCCAGGGCGGCAGCCTGCCTTTCTGCAGGTGTCCTGGGCAGGTATATGTGCCTGCAGACTGATGGGCGTGCAGTGATGATGTTCAAGACCTGGTGCAGGCAGCGTGACTGCGTGGCCTGTGACACACCACCCACTATGGCACTTGTCCGCTGAAATGATCCAGTGGCCAAGAAGTGCAGTACATTAAGGACCTTCTCCAGGGGGCTGAGTGCTTGGGAGCACAGGGTGGGTGATGTGAGTTCATCCTCCCACTCACTGACAAGGTCCAGTATTATGTGTGGTGGAAACCTGTACCTCCCATACACCTGGTCATCAGGCATCCCAAAAAGGCTGGTTCTGGGATTGAAAATTCGGGCCCTCACTATCCTCCTCCTCCTCCTTTGGTAACCCACGGCCACTGCTGCTAGGAACGGTATATTCATCCTGGCGTCTGAGCTTGTTTGTTGTTTGCGCACACTTTTATGCTGCGCGGGTCGACGTACGCCTGCTTCATGCTGGCTTACGTGTTTCAGGATTGGACGATTTATTTTTTGGCGCGTTGTAGGCGACCGTGTGAATCTTCCCGGCCACCCCAGGAATACACGTAACACGCTCTCCCAGGCCCAGTCGCGAGTAAATATTCCCGCCCACCCTTGGAATACACGTACCCCACTCTCACATACCCAGTCGCGTGTGGAACTTCACTCGCACACCGAAATACACGTACCCTGCAAAATCGCGTGTGAAACTTCACACGCACCCCGAAATACACGTACCACGAGCAATCGCGTGTGGAACTTCCCGCGAACCCCGTAATACACAGAGCCTGCTGGTATCGGGTGTGGAAGTTCACGCGGACCCATAATACATGTACCCTGATGGTATCGCATGTAAGACTACCCACGCACCCCAGGAATACACGTACCCAGGCAAATCGCACGGCTGGGGGGTGGGGGTGCTGGGAGACAGGAGTGGGGGCCTGGTGGAGGCTGCCCCCGGATGCTGGTGGGTGGGGGTGTTGGGAGATATGAGTGGGGGCCTGGTGGAGGGTGCCCCTGGATGCTGGGGGGTGAGGGTGCAGGGGGACATGAGTGGGGGCCTGGTGGAGGGTGCCCTGCACTGCTGGGGGTGGGGGTGCTGGGAGACATGAGTTGGACATGAGTGGGGGCCTGGTGGAGGGTGCCCCACAGTGTTGGGGGTGCTGGGAGGCATGAGTGGGGGCCTGGTGGAGGTTGCCCGTGGATGCTGGGGGGTGGGGGTGCAGGGGACATGAGTGGGGGCCTGGTGGAGGGTGCCCTGCACTGCTGGGGGGTGGAGGTGATGGGAGACATGAGTGGGGGCCTGGTAGAGGGTGCCCCTGGATGCTGGGGGGTGGGGGTGCAGGGGGACATGAGTGGGGGCCTGATGGAGGGTGCCCTGCACTGCTGGGGGGTGCGGGTGCTGGGAGACATGAGTGGGGGCCTGGTGGAGGGTGCCCCTGGATGCTGGGGGGTGGGGGTGCAGGGGGACATGAGTGGGGGCCTGGTGGAGGGTGCCCCTGGATGCTGGGGGGTGGGGGTGATGGGAGACATGAGTGGGGGCCTGGTGGAGGGTGCCCCTGGATGCTGGTGGGTGTGGGTGCAGGAGACATGAGTGGGGGCCTGGTGGAGGGTGCCCCTGGATGCTGGGGGGTGGGGGTGCAGGCGGACATGAGTGGGGGCCTGCTGGAGGGTGCCCCTGGATGCTGGTGGGTGGAGGTGCAGGGGGACATGCGTGGTGGCCTGGTGGAGGGTGCCCTGCACTGCTGGGGGGTGGGGGTGATGGGAGACATGAGTGGGGGCCTGGTGGAGGGTGCCCTGCACTGCTGGGGTGGGGGTGGTGGGAGACATGAGTGGGGGCCTGGTGGAGGGTGCCCTGCACTGCTGGGTGGTGGGGGTGGTGGGAGACATGAGTTGGACATGAGTGGGGGCCTGGTGGAGGGTGCCCTGCACTGATGGGGGGTGGGGGTGCTGAGAGACATGAGTTGGACATGGGTGGGGGCCTGGTGGAGGGTGCCCTGCACTGCTGGGGGGTGGGGGTGATGGGAGACATGAGTGGGGGCCTGGTGGAGGGTGCCCCTGGATGCTGGGGGGAGGGGGTGCTGGGAGACATGAGTGGGGGCCTGGTGGAGGGTGCCCCTGACTGGTGGGGGGTGGGGGTGCAGGGAGACATGAGTGGGGGCCTGGTGGAGGGTGCCCCTGGATGCTGGGGGGTGCGGGTGCAGGGGGACATGAGTGGGGGCCTGGTGGAGGGTGCCCCTGGATGCTGGTGGGTGGGGGTGCAGGGGGACATGAGTGGGGGCCTGGTGGAGGGTACCCTGCACTGCTGGGGGGTGGGGGTGATGGGAGACATGAGTTGGACATGAGTGGGGGCCTGGTGGAGGGTGCCCCTGGATGCTGGGGGATGGGGGTGCAGGGGCACATGAGTGGGGGCCTGGTGGAGGGTGCCGTGCACTGCTGGGGGGTGGGGGTGCTGCGAGATGTCAGTTGGACATGAGTGGGGGCCTGGTGGAGGGTGCCCCTGGATGCTGGGGTGTGGGGTGATGGGAGACATGAGTTGGACATGAGTGGGGGCCTGGTGGAGGGTGCCCTGCACTGCTGGGGGTGGGGGTGCTGGGAGACATGAGTTGGACATGAGTGGGGGCCTGGTGGAGGGTGCCAAACAGTGCTGGGGGTGCTGGGAGACATGAGTGGGGGCCTGGTGGAGGGTGCCCCTGGATGCTAGGGGTTGGGGGTGCTGTGGGACATGAGTGGGGGCCTGGTGGAGGGTTCCCTGCACTGCTGAGGGATGGGGGTTCTGGGAGACATGAGTGGGGGCCTGGTGGAGAGTGCCCCTGGATGCTGGGGGGTGGGGGTGCAGGGGGACATGAGTGGGGGCCTGGTGGAGGGTGCCCCTGGATGCTGGGGGGTGGGGGTGATGGGAGACATGAGTGGGGGCCTGGTGGAGGGTGCCCCTGGATGCTGGGGGGTGGGGGTGCAGGGGGACATGAGTGGGGGCCTGGTGGAAGGTGCCCTGTACTGCTGGGGGGTGGGGGTGGTGGGAGACATGAGTTGGACATGAGTGGGGGCCTGGTGAAGGGTGCCCGGCACTGCTGGGGGTGGGGGTGCTGGGAGACATGAGTTGGACATGAGTGGGGGCCTGGTGGAGGGTGCCCTGCACTGCTGGGGGGTGGGGGTGATGTGAGACATGAGTAGGGGCCTGGTGGAGGGTGCCCCTGGATGCAGGGGGGTGGGGGTGCAGGGGGACATGAGTGGGGGCCTGGTGGAGGGTGCCCTGTACTGCTGGGGGGTGGGGGTGGTGGGAGACATGAGTTGGACATGAGTGGGGGCCTGGTGAAGGGTGCCCGGCACTGCTGGGGGGTGGGGGTGCTGGGAGACATGAGTTGGACATGAGTGGGGGCCTGGTGAAGGGTGCCCTGCACTGCTGGGGGGTGGGGGTGATGTGAGACATGAGTAGGGGCCTGGTGGAGGGTGCCCCTGGATGCTGGGGGGTGGGGGTGCAGGGGACATGAGTGGGGGCCTGGTGGAGGGTGCCCTGCACTGGTGGGGGTGGGGGTGCTGGGAGACATAATTTGGACATGAGTGGGGGCCTGGTGGAGGGTGCCCCACAGTGCTGGGGGGTGGGGTGCTGGGAGACATGAGTGGGGGCCTGGTGGAGGGTGCCCCTGGATGCTGGGGGGTGGGGGTGCAGGGGGACATGCGTGGGGGCATGGCGGAGGGTGCCCTGCACTGCTGGGGGGTGGGGGTGATAGGAGACATGAATGGGGGCCTGGTGGAGGGTGCCCCTGGATGCTGGGGGGTGGGGGTGCAGGGGGACATGAGTGGGGGCCTGGTGGAGGGTGCCCTGCACTGCTGGGGGGTGGGGGTGCTGGGAGACATGAGTGGGGGGCTGGTGGAGGGTGCCCCTGGATGCCGGGGGGTGCGGGTGCAGGGGGACATGAGTGGGGGCCAGGTGGAGGGTGCCCCAGGATGCTGGGGGTGGGGGTGATGGGAGACATGAGTAGGGGCCTGGTGGAGGGTGCCCCTGGATGCTGGGGGGTGGGGGTGCCGGGAGACATGAGTGGGGGCCTGGTGGAGGGTGGCCCTGGATGCTGGGGGGTGGGGGTGCAGGGGGACTGAGTGGGGGCCTGGTGGAGGGTGCCCCTGGATGCTGGTCGGTGGGGTTGCAGGGAGACATGAGTGGGGGCCTGGTGGAGGGTGCCCTGCACTGCTGGGGGGTGGGGGTGATGTGAGACATGAGTGGGGGCCTGGTGGAGGGTGCCCTGCACTGCTGGGGTGGGGGTTCTGGGAGACATGAGTGGGGGCCTGGTGGAGGGTGCCTTGCACTGCTGTGGGGTGGGGGTGGTGGGAGACATGAGTTGGACATGAGTGGGGGCCTGGTGGAGGGTGCCCTGCACTGCTGGGGGGTGGGGGTGGTGGGAGACATGAGTTGGACATGAGTGGGGGCCTGGTGGAGGGTGCCCTGCACTGCTGGGGGTGGGGGTGATGGGAGACATGAGTGGGGGCCTGGTAGAGGGTGCCCCTGACTGGTGGGGGGTGGGGGTGCAAGGGGACATGAGTGGGGGCCTGGTGGAGGGTGCCCCTGGATGCTGGGGGTGGGGGTGAAGGGGGACATGAGTGGGGGCCTGGTGGAGGGTGCCCTGCACTGCTGGGTGGTGGGGGTGATGGGAGACATGAGTGGGGGCCTGGTGGAGGGTGCCCCTGGATGCTGAGGGGTGGGGGTGCAGGGGGACATGAGTGGTGGCCTGGTGGAGGGTGCCCTGCACTGCTGGGGATGGGGGTGATGGGAGACATGGGTGGGGGCCTGGTGGAGGTTGCCCCTGGATGCTGGGGGGTGGGGGTGCAGGTGGACATGAGTGGGGGCATGGTGGAGGGTGCCCTGCACTGCTGGGTGGTGGGGGTGCTGGGAGACATGAGTGGGGGCCTGGTGGAGGGTGCCCCTGGATGCTGAGGGGTGGGGGTGCAGGGGGACATGAGTGGGGGCCTGGTGGAGGCTTCCCCTGGATGCTGGGCGGTGGGCGTGATGGCAGACATGAGTGGGGGCATGGTGGAGGGTGCCCCTGGATGCTGGGGGGTGGGGGTGCAGGGAGACATGAGTGGGGCCCTGGTGCAGGGTGCCCCTGGATGCTGGGGGGTGGGGGTGCAGGGGGACATGAGTGGGGGCCTGGCGGAGGGTGCCCCTGGATGCTTGTGGGTGGGGGTGCAGGGGGACATGAGTGGGGACCTGGTGGAGGGTGCCCTGCACTGCTGGTGGGTGGGGGTGATGGGAGACATGAGTGGGGGCCTGGTGGAGGGTGACCTGCACTGCTGGGGGTGGGGTTCTGGGAGACATGAGTGGGGGCCTCGTGGAGAGTGCCCCTGGATGCTGGGGGGTGGGGGTGCAGGGGGACATGAGTGGGGGCCTGGTGGAGGGTGCCCCTGGATGCTGGGGGGTGGGGGTGATGGGAGACATGAGTGGGGGAATGGTGGAGGGTGCCCCTGGATGCTGGGGGGTGGGGGTGCAGGGGGACATGAGTGGGGGCCTGGTGGAAGGTGCCCTACACTGCTGGGGGGTGGGGGCGATGGGAGACATGAGTGGGGGCCTGGTGGAGGGTGCCCTGTACTGCTGGGGGGTGGGAGTGGTGGGAGACATGAGTTGGACATGAGTGGGGGCCTGGTGAAGGGTGCCCGGCACTGCTGGGGGGCGGGGGTGCTGGGAGACATGAGTTGGACATGAGTGGGGGCCTGGTGGAGGGTGCCCTGCACTGCTGGGGGGTGGGGGTGATGTGAGACATGAGTAGGGGCCTGGTGGAGGGTGCCCCTGGATGCTGGGGGGTGGGGGTGCAGGGGACATGAGTGGGGGCCTGGTGGAGGGTGCCCTGCACTGGTGGGGGTGGGGGTGCTGGGAGACATAATTTGGACATGAGTGGGGGCCTGGTGGAGGGTGCTCCACAGTGCTGGGGGGTGGGGTGCTGGGAGACATGAGTGGGGGCCTGGTGGAGGGTGCCCCTGGATGCTGGGGGGTGGGGTCGCAGGGGGACATGCGTGGGGGCATGGTGGAGGGTGCCCTGCACTGCTGGGGATGGGGGTGATGGGAGACATGAATGGGGGCCTGTTGGAGGGTGCCCCTGGATGCTGGGGGGTGGGGGTGCAGGGGGACATGAGTGGGGGCCTGGTGGAGGGTGCCCTGCACTGCTGGGGGGTGGGGGTGCTGGGAGACATGAGTGGGGGGCTGGTGGAGGGTGGCCCTGGATGCTGGGGGGTGGGGGTGCAGGGGGACTGAGTGGGGGCCTGGTGGAGGGTGCCCCTGGATGCTGGTCGGTGGGGTTGCAGGGAGACATGAGTGGGGGCCTGGTGGAGGGTGCCCTGCACTGCTGGGGGGTGGGGGTGATGTGAGACATGAGTGGGGGCCTGGTGGAGGGTGCCCTGCACTGCTGGGGTGGGGGTGCTGGGAGACATGAGTGGGGGCCTGGTGGAGGGTGCCTTGCACTGCTGTGGGGTGGGGGTGGTGGGAGACATGAGTTGGACATGAGTGGGGGCCTGGTGGAGGGTGCCCTGCACTGCTGGGGGGTGGGGGTGGTGGGAGACATGAGTTGGACATGAGTGGGGGCCTGGTGGAGGGTGCCCTGCACTGCTGGGGGGTGGGGGTGATGGGAGACATGAGTGGGGGCCTGGTAGAGGGTGCCCCTGACTGGTGGGGGGTGGGGGTGCAGGGGGACATGAGTGGGGGCCTGGTGGAGGGTGCCCCTGGATGCTGGGGGTGGGGGTGAAGGGGGACATGAGTGGGGGCCCGGTGGAGGGTGCCCTGCACTGCTGGGTGGTGGGGGTGATGGGAGACATGAGTGGGGGCCTGGTGGAGGGTGCCCCTGGATGCTGAGAGGTGGGGGTGCAGGGGGACATGAGTGGTGGCCTGGTGGAGGGTGCCCTGCACTGCTGGGGATGGGGGTGATGGGAGACATGGGTGGGGGCCTGGTGGAGGTTGCCCCTGGATGCTGGGGGGTGGGGGTGCAGGTGGACATGAGTGGGGGCCTGGTGGAGGGTGCCCTGCACTGCTGGGTGGTGGGGGTGCTGGGAGACATGAGTGGGGGCCTGGTGGAGGGTGCCCCTGGATGCTGAGGGGTGGGGGTGCAGGGGGACATGAGTGGGGGCCTGGTGGAGGGTTCCCCTGGATGCTGGGCGGTGGGCGTGATGGCAGACATGAGTGGGGGCATGGTGGAGGGTGCCCCTGGATGCTGGGGGTGGGGGTGCAGGGAGACATGAGTGGGGCCCTGGTGCAGGGTGCCCCTGGATGCTGGGGGGTGGGGGTGCAGGGGGACATGAGTGGGGGCCTGGTGGAGGGTGTCCTGCACTGCTGGGGGGTGGGGGTGATGGGAGACATGAGTGGGAGCCTGGTGGAGGGTGACCTGCACTGCTGGGGGTGGGGTTCTGGGAGACATGAGTGGGGGCCTCGTGGAGAGTGCCCCTGGATGCTGGGGGGTGGGGGTGCAGGGGGACATGAGTGGGGGCCTGGTGGAGGGTGCCCCTGGATGCTGGGGGGTGGGGGTGATGGGAGACATGAGTGGGGGAATGGTGGAGGGTGCCCCTGGATGCTGGGGGGTGGGGGTGCAGGGGGACATGAGTGGGGGCCTGGTGGAAGGTGCCCTACACTGCTGGGGGGTGGGGGCGATGGGAGACATGAGTGGGGGCCTGGTGGAGGGTGCCCTGTACTGCTGGGGGGTGGGAGTGGTGGGAGACATGAGTTGGACATGAGTGGGGGCCTGGTGAAGGGTGCCCGGCACTGCTGGGGGGCGGGGGTGCTGGGAGACATGAGTTGGACATGAGTGGGGGCCTGGTGGAGGGTGCCCTGCACTGCTGGGGGGTGGGGGTGATGTGAGACATGAGTAGGGGCCTGGTGGAGGGTGCCCCTGGATGCTGGGGGTGCAGGGGACATGAGTGGGGGCCTGGTGGAGGGTGCCCCACAGTGCTGGGGGGTGGGGTGCTGGGAGACATGAGTGGGGGCCTGGTGGAGGGTGCCCCTGGATGCTGGGGGGGTGGGGGTGCAGGGGGACATGCGTGGGGGCATGGTGGCGGGTGCCCTGCACTGCTGGGGGGTGGGGGTGATGGGAGACATGAATGGGGGCCTGGTGGAGGGTGCCCCTGGATGCTGGGGGGTGGGGGTGCAGGGGGACATGAGTGGGGGCCTGGTGGAGGGTGCCCTGCACTGCTGGGGGTTGGGGGTGCTGGGAGACATGAGTGGGGGGCTGGTGGAGGGTGCCCCTAGATGATGGGGGGTGCGGGTGCAGGGGGACATGAGTGGGGGCCAGGTGGAGGGTGCCCCTGGATGCTGGTCGGTGGGGTTGCAGGGAGACATGAGTGGGGGCCTGGTGGAGGGTGCCCTGCACTGCTGGGGGGTGGGGGTGATGGGAGACATGAGTGGGGGCCTGGTAGAGGGTGCCCCTGACTGGTGGGGGGTGGGGGTGCAGGGGGACATGAGTGGGGGCCTGGTGGAGGGTGTACCTGGATGCTGGGAGTGGGGGTGCAGGGGGACATGAGTGGGGGCCTGGTGGAGGGTGCCCTGCACTGCTGGGGATGGGGGTGATGGGAGACATGGGTGGGGGCCTGGTGGAGGTTGCCCCTTGATGCTGGGGGGTGGGGGTGCAGGTGGACATGAGTGGGGGCCTGGTGGAGGGTGCCCTGCACTGCTGGGTGGCGGGGGTGCTGGGAGACATGAGTGGGGGCCTGGTGGAGGGTGCCCCTGGATGCTGAGGGGTGGGGGTGGAGGGGGACATGAGTGGGGGCCTGGTGGAGGGTTCCCCTGGATGCTGGGCGGTGGGGGTGATGGCAGACATGAGTGGGGGCATGGTGGAGGGTGCCCCTGGATGCTGGGGGGTGGGGGTGCAGGGAGACATGAGTGGGGCCCTGGTGGAGGGTGCCCCTGGATGCTGGGGGGTGGGGGTGCAGGGGGACATGAGTGGGGGCCTGGTGGAGGGTGCCCCTGGATTCTTGTGGGTGGGGGTGCAGGGGGACATGAGTGGGGGCCTGGTGGAGGGTGCCCTGCACTGCTGGGGGGTGGGGGTGATGGGAGACATGAGTGGGGGCCTGGTGGAGGGTGCCCTGCACTGCTGGGGGTGGGGTGCTGGGAGACATGAGAGGGGGCCTGGTGGAGGGTGCCCTGCACTGCTGGGGTGTGGGGGTGGTGGGAGACATGAGTTGGACATGAGTGGGGGCCTGGTGGAGGGTGCCCTGCACTGCTCGGGGGTGAGGGTGCTGGGAGACATGAGTTGGACATGAGTGGGGGCCTGGTGGAGGGTGCCCCTGGATGCTGGGGGTGGGGGTGCAGGGGGACATGAGTGGGGGCCTGGTGGAGGGTGCCCCTGGATGCTGGGCGGTGTGGGTGATGGGAGACATGAGTGGGGGCCTGGTGGAGGGTGCCCCTGGATGCTGGGGGGTGGGGGTGCAGGGAGACATGAGTGGGGGCCTGGTGGAGGGTGCCCCTGGATGCTGGGGGGTGGGGGTGCAGGGGGACATGAGTGGGGGCCTGGTGGAGGGTGCCCCTGGATGCTTGTGGGTGGGGGTGCAGGGGGACATGAGTGGGGGCCTGGTGCAGGGTGCCCTGCATTGCTGGGGGGTGGGGGTGATGGGAGACATGAGTGGGGGCCTGGTGGAGGGTGCCCTGCACTGCTGGGGGTGGGGTGCTGGGAGACATGAGTGGGGGCCTGGTGGAGGGTGCCCTGCACTGCTGGGGTGTGGGGGTGGTGGGAGACATGAGTTGGACATGAGTGGGGGCCTGGTGGAGGGTGCCCTGCACTGCTGGGGGGTGAGGGTGCTGGGAGACATGAGTTGGACATGAGTGGGGGCCTGGTGGAGGGTGCCCTGCACTGCTGGGGGTGGGGGTGATGGGACACATGAGTGGGGGCCTGGTGGAGGATGCCCCTGGATGCTGGGGGGTGGGGGTGCAAAGGGACATGAGTGGGGGCCTGGTGGAGGGTGCCCCTGGATGCTGGGCGGTGTGGGTGATGGGAGACATGAGTGGGGGCCTGGTGGAGGGTGCCCCTGGATGCTGGGGGGTGGGGGTGCAGGGAGACATGAGTGGGGGCCTGGTGGAGGGTGCCCCTGGATGCTGGGGGGTGGGGGTGCTGGGAGACATGAGTGGGGGCCTGGTGGAGGGTGCCCCTGACTGGTGGGGCGTGGGGGTGCAGGGAGACATGAGTGGGGGCCTGGTGGAGGGTGCCCCTGGATGCTGGTGGGTGGGGGTGCAGGGGGACATGAGTGGGGGCCTGGTGGAGGGTGCCCCGCACTGCTGGGTGGTGGGGGTGATAGGAGACATGAATGGGGGCCTGGTGGAGGGTGCCCCTGGATGCTGGGGGGTGGGGGTGCAGGGGGACATGAGTGGGGGCCTGGTGGAGGGTGCCCTGCACTGCTGGGGGTGGGGGTGCAGGGGGACATGAGTGGGGGCCAGGTGGAGGGTGCCCCAGGATGCTGGGGGGTGGGGGTGATGGGAGACATGAGTGGGGGCCTGGTGGAGGGTGCCCCTGGATGCTGGGGGGTGGGGGTGCCGGGAGACATGAGTGGGGGCCTGGTGGAGGGTGGCCCTGGATGCTGGGGGGTGGGGGTGCAGGGGGACTGAGTGGGGCCTGGTGGAGGGTGCCCCTGGATGCTAGTCGGTGGGGTTGCAGGGAGACATGAGTGGGGGCCTGGTGGAGGGTGCCCTGCACTGCTGGGGGGTGGGGGTGATGTGAGACATGAGTGGGGGCCTGGTGGAGGGTGCCCTGCACTGCTGGGGTGGGGGTGCTGGGACACATGAGTGGGGGCCTGGTGGAGGGTGCCTTGCACTGCTGTGGGGGTGGTGGGAGACATGAGTTGGACATGAGTGGGGGCCTGGTGGAGGGTGCCCTGCACTGCTGGGGGGTGGGGGTGGTGGGAGACATGAGTTGGACATGAGTGGGGGCCTGGTGGAGGGTGCCCTGCACTGCTGGGGGGTGGGGGTGATGGGAGACAAGAGTGGGGGCCTGGTAGAGGGTGCCCCTGACTGGTGGGGGGTGGGGGTGCAGGGGGACATGAGTGGGGGCCTGGTGGAGGGTGCCCCTGGATGCTGGGGGTGGGGGTGAAGGGGGACATGAGTGGGGGCCTGGTGGAGGGTGCCCTGCACTGCTGGGTGGTGGGGGTGATGGGAGACATGAGTGGGGGCCTGGTGGAGGGTGCCCCTGGATGCTGAGGGGTGGGGGTGCAGGGGGACATGAGTGGTGGCCTGGTGGAGGGTGCCCTGCACTGCTGGGGATGGGGGTGATGGGAGACATGGGTGGGGGCCTGGTGGAGGTTGCCCCTGGATGCTGGGGGGTGGGGGTGCAGGTGGACATGAGTGGGGGCCTGGTGGAGGGTGCCCTGCACTGCTGGGTGGTGGGGGTGCTGGGAGACATGAGTGGGGGCCTGGTGGAGGGTGCCCCTGGATGCTGAGGGGTGGGGGTGCAGGGGGACATGAGTGGGGGCCTGGTGGAGGGTTCCCCTGGATGCTGGGCGGTGGGCGTGATGGCATACATGAGTGGGGGCATGGTGGAGGGTGCCCCTGGATGCTGGGGGGTGGGGGTGCAGGGAGACATGAGTGGGTCCCTGGTGCAGGGTGCCCCTGGATGCTGGGGGGTGGGGGTGCAGGGGGACATGAGTGGGGGCCTGGTGGAGGGTGCCCCTGGATGCTTGTGGGTGGGGGTGCAGGGGGACATGAGTGGGGGCCTGGTGGAGGGTGCCCTGCACTGCTGGGGGGTGGGGGTGATGGGAGACATGAGTGGGGGCCTGGTGGAGGGTGACCTGCACTGCTGGGGGTGGGGTTCTGGGAGACATGAGTGGGGGCCTCGTGGAGAGTGCCCCTGGATGCTGGGGGGTGGGGGTGCAGGGGGACATGAGTGGGGGCCTGGTGGAGGGTGCCCCTGGATGCTGGGGGGTGGGGGTGATGGGAGACATGAGTGGGGGAATGGTGGAGGGTGCCCCTGGATGCTGGGGGGTGGGGGTGCAGGGGGACATGAGTGGGGGCCTGGTGGAAGGTGCCCTACACTGCTGGGGGGTGGGGGCGATGGGAGACATGAGTGGGGGCCTGGTGGAGGGTGCCCTGTACTGCTGGGGGGTGGGAGTGGTGGGAGACATGAGTTGGACATGAGTGGGGGCCTGGTGAAGGGTGCCCGGCACTGCTGGGGGGCGGGGGTGCTGGGAGACATGAGTTGGACATGAGTGGGGGCCTGGTGGAGGGTGCCCTGCACTGCTGGGGGGTGGGGGTGATGTGAGACATGAGTAGGGGCCTGGTGGAGGGTGCCCCTGGATGCTGGGGGGTGGGGGTGCAGGGGACATGAGTGGGGGCCTGGTGGAGGGTGCCCTGCACTGGTGGGGGTGGGGGTGCTGGGAGACATAATTTGGACATGAGTGGGGGCCTGGTGGAGGGTGCCCCACAGTGCTGGGGGGTGGGGTGCTGGGAGACATGAGTGGGGGCCTGGTGGAGGGTGCCCCTGGATGCTGGGGGGTGGGGGTGCAGGGGGACATGCGTGGGGGCATGGTGGAGGGTGCCCTGCACTGCTGGGGGGTGGGGGTGATGGGAGACATGAATGGGGGCCTGGTGGAGGGTGCCCCTGGATGCTGGGGGGTGGGGGTGCAGGGGGACATGAGTGGGGGCCTGGTGGAGGGTGCCCTGCACTGCTGGGGGGTGGGGGTGCTGGGAGACATGAGTGGGGGGCTGGTGGAGGGTGGCCCTGGATGCTGGGGGGTGGGGGTGCAGGGGGACTGAGTGGGGGCCTGGTGGAGGGTGCCCCTGGATGCTGGTCGGTGGGGTTGCAGGGAGACATGAGTGGGGGCCTGGTGGAGGGTGCCCTGCACTGCTGGGGGGTGGGGGTGATGTGAGACATGAGTGGGGGCCTGGTGGAGGGTTCCCTGCACTGCTGGGGTGGGGGTGCTGGGAGACATGAGTGGGGGCCTGGTGGAGGGTGCCTTGCACTGCTGTGGGGTGGGGGTGGTGGGAGACATGAGTTGGACATGAGTGGGGGCCTGGTGGAGGGTGCCCTGCACTGCTGGGGGGTGGGGGTGGTGGGAGACATGAGTTGGACATGAGTGGGGGCCTGGTGGAGGGTGCCCTGCACTGCTGGGGGGTGGGGGTGATGGGAGACATGAGTGGGGGCCTGGTAGAGGGTGCCCCTGACTGGTGGGGGGTGGGGGTGCAGGGGGACATGAGTGGGGGCCGGGTGGAGGGTGCCCCTGGATGCTGGGGGTGGGGGTGAAGGGGGACATGAGTGGGGGCCCGGTGGAGGGTGCCCTGCACTGCTGGGTGGTGGGGGTGCTGGGAGACATAATTTGGACATGAGTGGGGGCCTGGTGGAGGGTGCCCCACAGTGCTGGGGGGTGGGGTGCTGGGAGACATGAGTGGGGGCCTGGTGGAGGGTGCCCCTGGATGCTGGGGGGTGGGGGTGCAGGGGGACATGCGTGGGGGCATGGTGGAGGGTGCCCTGCACTGCTGGGGGGTGGGGGTGATGGGAGACATGAATGGGGGCCTGGTGGAGGGTGCCCCTGGATGCTGGGGGGTGGGGGTGCAGGGGGACATGAGTGGGGGCCTGGTGGAGGGTGCCCTGCACTGCTGGGGGGTGGGGGTGCTGGGAGACATGAGTGGGGGGCTGGTGGAGGGTGGCCCTGGATGCTGGGGGGTGGGGGTGCAGGGGGACTGAGTGGGGGCCTGGTGGAGGGTGCCCCTGGATGCTGGTCGGTGGGGTTGCAGGGAGACATGAGTGGGGGCCTGGTGGAGGGTGCCCTGCACTGCTGGGGGGTGGGGGTGATGTGAGACATGAGTGGGGGCCTGGTGGAGGGTTCCCTGCACTGCTGGGGTGGGGGTGCTGGGAGACATGAGTGGGGGCCTGGTGGAGGGTGCCTTGCACTGCTGTGGGGTGGGGGTGGTGGGAGACATGAGTTGGACATGAGTGGGGGCCTGGTGGAGGGTGCCCTGCACTGCTGGGGGTGGGGGTGGTGGGAGACATGAGTTGGACATGAGTGGGGGCCTGGTGGAGGGTGCCCTGCACTGCTGGGGGGTGGGGGTGATGGGAGACATGAGTGGGGGCCTGGTAGAGGGTGCCCCTGACTGGTGGGGGGTGGGGGTGCAGGGGGACATGAGTGGGGGCCGGGTGGAGGGTGCCCCTGGATGCTGGGGGTGGGGGTGAAGGGGGACATGAGTGGGGGCCCGGTGGAGGGTGCCCTGCACTGCTGGGTGGTGGGGGTGATGGGAGACATGAGTGGGGGCCTGGTGGACGGTTCCCCTGGATGCTGAGGGGTGGGGGTGCAGGGGGACATGAGTGGTGGCCTGGTGGAGGGTGCCCTGCACTGCTGGGGATGGGGGTGCTGGGAGACATGAGTGGGGGCCTGGTGGAGGGTGCCCCTGGATGCTGAGGGGTGGGGGTGCAGGGGGACATGAGTGGGGGCCTGGTGGAGGGTTCCCCTGGATGCTGGGCGGTGGGCGTGATGGCAGACATGAGTGGGGGCATGGTGGAGGGTGCCCCTGGATGCTGGGGGGTGGGGGTGCAGGGAGACATGAGTGGGGCCCTGGTGCAGGGTGCCCCTGGATGCTGGGGGGTGGGGGTGCAGGGGGACATGAGTGGGGGCCTGGTGGAGGGTGCCCCTGGATGCTTGTGGGTGGGGGTGCAGGGGGACATGAGTGGGGGCCTGGTGGAGGGTGCCCTGCACTGCTGGGGGGTGGGGGTGATGGGAGACATGAGTGGGGGCCTGGTGGAGGGTGACCTGCACTGCTGGGGGTGGGGTTCTGGGAGACATGAGTGGGGGCCTCGTGGAGGGTGCCCCTGGATGCTGGGGGGTGGGGGTGCAGGGGGACATGAGTGGGGGCCTGGTGGAGGGTGCCCCTGGATGCTGGGGGTTGGGGGTGATGGGAGACATGAGTGGGGGAATGGTGGAGGGTGCCCCTGGATGCTGGGGGGTGGGGGTGCAGGGGGACATGAGTGGGGGCCTGGTGGAAGGTGCCCTACACTGCTGGGGGGTGGGGGCGATGGGAGACATGAGTGGGGGCCTGGTGGAGGGTGCCCTGTACTGCTGGGGGTGGGAGTGGTGGGAGACATGAGTTGGACATGAGTGGGGGCCTGGTGAAGGGTGCCCGGCACTGCTGGGGGGCGGGGGTGCTGGGAGACATGAGTTGGACATGAGTGGGGACCTGGTGGAGGGTGCCCTGCACTGCTGGGGGGTGGGGGTGATGTGAGACATGAGTAGGGGCCTGGTGGAGGGTGCCCCTGGATGCTGGGGGGTGGGGGTGCAGGGGACATGAGTGGGAGCCTGGTGGAGGGTGCCCTGCACTGGTGGGGGTGGGGGTGCTGGGAGACATAATTTGGACATGAGTGGGGGCCTGGTGGAGGGTGCCCCACAGTGCTGGGGGGTGGGGTGCTGGGAGACATGAGTGGGGGCCTGGTGGAGGGTGCCCCTGGATGCTGGGGGGTGGAGGTGCAGGGGGACATGCGTGGGGGCATGGTGGAGGGTGCCCTTCACTGCTGGGTGGTGGGGGTGATGGGAGACATGAATGGGGGCCTGGTGGAGGGTGCCCCTGGATGCTGGGGGGTGGGGGTGCAGGGGGACATGAGTGGGGGCCTGGTGGAGGGTGCCCTGCACTGCTGGGGGGTGGGGGTGCTGGGAGACATGAGTGGGGGGCTGGTGGAGGGTGCCCCTGGATGCTGGGGGGTGCGGGTGCAGGGGGACATGAGTGGGGGCCAGGTGGAGGGTGCCCCAGGATGCTGGGGGGTGGGGGTGATGGGAGACATGAGTGGGGGCCTGGTGGAGGGTGTCCCTGGATGCTGGGGGGTGGGGGTGCCGGGAGACATGAGTGGGAGCCTGGTGGAGGGTGGCCCTGGATGCTGGGGGGTAGGGGTGCAGGGGGACTGAGTGGGGGTCTGGTGGAGGGTGCCCCTGGATGCTGGTCGGTGGGGTTGCAGGGAGACATGAGTGGGGGCCTGGTGGAGGGTGCCCTGCACTGCTGGGGGGTGGGGGTGATGTGAGACATTAGTGGGGGCCTGGTGGAGGGTGCCCTGCACTGCTGTGGGTGGGGGTGCTGGGAGACATGAGTGGGGGCCTGGTGGAGGGTGCCCTGCACTGCTGGGGGGTGGGGGTGGTGGGAGACATGAGTTGGACATGAGTGGGGGCCTGGTGGAGGGTGCTCTGCACTGCTGGGGGGTGGGGGTGATGGGATGATGGGAGACATGAGTGGGGGCCTGGTAGAGGGTGCCCCTGACTGGTGGGGGGTGGGGGTGCAGGGGGACATGAGTGTGGGCCTGGTGGAGGGTGCCCCTGGATGCTGGGGGTGGGGGTGCAGGGGGACATGAGTGGGGGCCTGGTGGAGGGTGCCCCTGGATGCTGAGGGGTGGGGGTGCAGGGGGACATGAGTGGTGGCCTGGTGGAGGGTGCCCTGCACTGCTGGGGATGGGGGTGATGGGAGACATGGGTGGGGGCCTGGTGGAGGTTGCCCCTGGATGCTGGGGGGTGGGGGTGCAGGTGGACATGAGTGGGGGCCTGGTGGAGGGTGCCCTGCTCTGCTGGGTGGTGGGGGTGCTGGGAGACATGAGTGGGGGCCTGGTGGAGGGTGCCCCTGGATGCTGAGGGGTGGGGGTGGAGGGGGACATGAGTGGGGGCCTGGTGGAGGGTTCCCCTGGATGCTGGGCGGTGGGGGTGATGGCAGACATGAGTGGGGGCATGGTGGAGGGTGCCCCTGGATGCTGGGGGGTGGGGGTGCAGGGAGACATGAGTGGGGCCCTGGTGGATGGTGCCCCTGGATGCTGGGGGGTGGGGGTGCATGGGGACATGAGTGGGGGCCTGGTGGAGGGTGCCCCTGGATGCTTGTGGGTGGGGGTGCAGGGGGACATGAGTGGGGGCCTGGTGGAGGGTGCCCTGCACTGCTGGGGGGTGGGGGTGATGGGAGACATGAGTGGGGGCCTGGTGGAGGGTGCCCTGCACTGCTGGGGGTGGGGTGCTGGGAGACATGAGAGGGGGCCTGGTGGAGGGTGCCCTGCACTGCTGGGGTGTGGTGGTGGTGGGAGACATGAGTTGGACATGAGTGGGGGCCTGGTGGAGGGTGCTCTGCACTGCTGGGGGGTGAGGGTGCTGGGAGACATGAGTTGGACATGAGTGGGGGCCTGGTGGAGGGTGCCCTGCACTGCTGGGGGGTGGGGGTGATGGGACACATGAGTGGGGGCCTGGTGGAGGGTGCCCCTGGATGCTGGGGTTGGGGGTGCAGGGGGACATGAGTGGGGGCCTGGTGGAGGGTGCCCCTGGATGCTGGGCGGTGTGGGTGATGGGAGACATGAGTGGGGGCCTGGTGGAGGGTGCCCCTGGATGCTGGGGGGTGGGGGTGCAGGGAGACATGAGTGGGGGCCTGGTGGAGGGTGCCCCTGGATGCTGGGGGGTGGGGGTGCAGGGTGACATGAGTGGGGGCCTGGTGGAGGGTGCCCCTTGATGCTTGTGGGTGGGGGTGCAGGGGGACATGAGTGGGGGCCTGGTGCAGGGTGCCCTGCATTGCTGGGGGGTGGGGGTGATGGGAGACATGAGTGGGGGCCTGGTGGAGGGTGCCCTGCACTGCTGGGGGTGGGGTGCTGGGAGACATGAGTGGGGGCCTGGTGGAGGGTGCCCTGCACTGCTGGGGTGTGGGGGTGGTGGGAGACATGAGTTGGACATGAGTGGGGGCCTGGTGGAGGGTGCCCTGCACTGCTGGGGGGTGGGGGTGATGGGACACATGAGTGGGGGCCTGGTGGAGGATGCCCCTGGATGCTGGGGGGTGGGGGTGCAAAGGGACATGAGTGGGGGCCTGGTGGAGGGTGCCCCTGGATGCTGGGCGGTGTGGGTGATGGGAGACATGAGTGGGGGCCTGGTGGAGGGTGCCCCTGGATGCTGGGGGGTGGGGGTGCAGGGAGACATGAGTAGGGGCCTGGTGGAGGGTGCCCCTGGATGCTGGGGGGTGGGGGTGCTGGGAGACATGAGTGGGGGCCTGGTGGAGGGTGCCCCTGACTGGTGGGGCGTGGGGGTGCAGGGAGACATGAGTGGGGGCCTGGTGGACGGTGCCCCTGGATGCTGGTGGGTGGGGGTGCAGGGGGACATGAGTGGGGGCCTGGTGGAGGGTGCCCTGCACTGCTGGGTGGTGGGGGTGATGGGAGACATGAGTGGGGGCCTGGTGGAGGGTGCCCTGCACTGCTGGGGGTGGGCATGCTGGGAGACATGAGTGGGGGCCTGGTGGAGGGTGCCCTGCACTGCTGGGGGGTGGGGGTGGTGGGAGACATGAGTTGGACATGAGTGGGGGCCTGGTGGAGGGTTCCCTGCACTGCTGGGGGTCGGGGTGCTGGGAGACATGAGTTGGACATGAGTGGGGGCCTGGTGGAGGGTGCCCTGCACTGCTGGGGGGTGGGGGGTGATGGGAGACATAAGTGGGGGCCTGATGGAGAGTGCCCTGCACTGCTGGGGGGTGGGGGTGCTGGGAGACATGAGTTGGACATGAGTGGGGGCCTGGTGGAGGGTGCCCTGCACTGCTGGGGGATGGTGGTGATGGGAGACATGAGTGGGGGCCTGGTGGAGGGTGCCCTGCACTGCTGTGGGTGGGGGTGCTGGGAGACATGATTGGGGGCCTGGTGGAGGGTGCCCTGCACTGCTGGGGGGTGGGGGTGGTGGGAGACATGAGTTGGACAATAGTGGGGGCCTGCTGGAGGGTTACCTGCACTGCTGGGGGTCGGGGTGCTGGGAGACATGAGTTGGACATGAGTGGGGGCCTGGTGGAGGGTGCCCTGCACTGCTGGGGGGTGGGGGTGATGGGAGACATGAGTTGAACATGAGTGGGGGCCTGGTGGAGGGTGGCACTGGATGCTGGGGGGTGGGGGTGCAGGGGGACATGAGTGGAGGGCCCCCCAGCATCCAGGTGCACCCTCCACAAGGGCCCCCACTCATGTCCAACTCATGTCTCCCATCACCCCCACCCCCCAGCAGTGCAGGGCACCCTCCACCAGGCCCCCACTCATGTCCCCCTGCACCCCCACCCCCCAGCATCCAGGTGCACCCTCCACCAGGCCCCCACTCATGTGCAAATAATGTCTCCCATCACCCCCACCCCCCAGCTGTGCAGGGCACACTCCACCAGGCCCCCAGTCATGTCTCCCATCACCCCCACCCCCCAGCAGTGCAGGCCACCCTCCACCAGGCCCCCACTCATGTCCAACTCATGTCTCCCATCACCCCCACCCCCCAGCATCCAGGGGCACCCTCCACCAGGCCCCCACTCATGTCCAACTCATGTCTCCCATCACCCCCACCCCCCAGCAGTGCAGGGCACCCTCCACCAGGCCCCCACTCATGTCCAACTCATGTCTCCCAGCACCCCCACCCCCCAGCAGTGCAGGGCACCATCCACCAGGCCCCCACTCATGTCCCCCTGCACCCCCACCCCCCATCATCCAGGGGCACCCTCCACCAGGCCCCCACTCATGTCCAACTCATGTCTCCCATCACCCCCAACCCCCAGCATCCAGGGGCACCCTCCACCAGGCCCCCACTCATGTCCAACTCATGTCTCCCATCACCCCCACCCCCAGCAGTGCAGGGCACCCCCCACCAGGCCCCCAATCATGTCCAATCATGTCCAACTCATGTCTCCCATCACCCCCACCCCCCAGCATCCAGGGGCACCCTCCACCAGGCCCCCACTTATGTCCAACTCATGTCTCCCAGCACCCCCACGCCCCAGCAGTGCAGGTCCCCCAGCCAACATGTCATCACAATCTAGATCCCTGGCCCCTATGGTCAGCCTCCAAATGCCAAACACCCACCCGAGTATTGCATCCACCCACTTAAAAATGGCAATAATATGATAGAACCCCAACTGCAAGTTTGGAAATGAACACATGTCCCTCACATAGACCCAATGGGTGTCAGTGAATGTCAAAACCCATATCATGATATGCATGAAACCAATGAGATGATACTACACATTGAAGTCTGAAGAAAAAATATGTATTAAAAGCAACATAAATTGAATCAAAAATAAACAAACAAAAATGGGAATTTAAAAAAAAAAAAACAGCATGTCCGTGAAATAATGCAAAACCACAAATCATAATCCAAAGGAAAGGTGTCCAAAGTCACAGTCCACAAAAGTAAATCCAATGGAAAAATAAAATCGAAACCATTGCTCCATGGGTAAATCATAAAAAATGAAAATCCAACAGTCAACTATATACAGATAAACACTCCAGGGTCCATGATCCCAACAGAAGAAATGAAACCTATCTAATAACACTACCTAATAAAAAAAAACTATATACAAAAATGTGGCCCATTGTCCAAAAGGTCCAAAAAAAATGCAAAACTAAAGGAAACCTAACACTAACTACAGAACTATTTACAAGGGCAGCGGGCTAGTCCGACGGCTCACTTCGGGATGTTCCGGGCCAGGGCATCATCGAACTCCTGCTCAATGTCCCGGAGGCGGTCCTCCTCCATGGCCCCGAGGGTCCGCAGGGCCGTCGACATGTTCACCTCCAACTCCCTGAGGATTGCCTCGAGGCACTCGGCCCGCCTCAGGGCCCTCCGCATGGAGTTCTCCGCCCTGACCATCGTGAGCCGTGCCTCTTCCACCCGCTGCCGCTCCGCATCTATGGCATGGCCCAACCATTGCCACATGGAAGACACTTCCCGTCCTGGGTCCTCCTGCCCTCCGGCCGATGCCTGCTCCTCCGATGTCGAAGGCCCCGAGCCATCATGGCTCCCACCACGTTGCTGCTGCTGCTGTGCCTCTGCCCGTTCACTGCCTCCTGCTGCCTCCACATCCTCCGCTGGCTGGGGTGCAGTCGTTGATGTGGCCACCCCTGCTGGACGTCCGACTCCCGACTGCAGCAGGGATGCCTCCTCCACCAGCCTGGCCGCACCGTCAGAGGCAGCTCCACAGGGCACCCAGGTGGCTAATGGGTGGGAAGATGGCACGGAGGACAACTGGCGCATAGGGGGTTCAGTTGAGGAGGGGGTCGGAGCAAGCCCCATCAAACAGAGGATTCCGGCCTGGGTGACCTGTCCCAGTAGGCCGACGCGATCAACGAGCCATTCGAGATGACGTGCAGTCTCCTCATGAAAAGACTGCAGGTCACCTCGCATGGCCCGTTGACGCAACGCCACACCAGTCAGGACAGGCTCAACCCGGACCCATATAGCCACGTCCACAGACAGAGGAAGACCAGTTGTTGTGAGCTCATCCCCTGCCTGAAAACGGGTCTGGACGTAGGCATCCCTGCTGGTGCAAGATGATGCAGTGACAGGATCAGGGACAGGAGTGCACACAGGCACCTCCGCGGCGGCCTGTGCTGCCTCCTGTCCCTAGTCCTGCACTGCACCACTAGCACCAGTGGAATCCCCACCTCCAGACCCCGTCTCTGTTGCTTGCACGGCCTCCTCCTCCACCAAACCCCCCACCAACCTGGATGACTCTGTGCCATATTCCCCCGTTGGGCCCTGTGGGGTCCCAGCTGCCCCTTCTGCTGCCGAGGAGTCCAACTCCAACCTCCGCCTCTTGGACCTCCCCCCAGCAGCTGCGGCCTAGGACGCGGCACCGGACTCCTCACTCCCCGAAGAGATCACAACCTGGGAGGGGAGCCGGGCCTTGCGTCTCCGGCTGGCGGTGCGATCCACGCCGATGTGCTCCACAGCACCTTCTCCGCCCTCTTCATCAGTTGAAGCTGCAGACAGGGAGAAATTAAACACAGGCATCAGGGCACTGTACAATGGACACATACACACATGACAGTTGTACATGAGTGGCATTGGCAAACCTCAGACATGGCATCACAATCGCCAACACACATGTCATTTCAACTTGCACACATGAGCCATACCACAGCCATATCGCAACTGCCAGCACCATCCATACACATACAACAGCATGAGCAGGCAAAGGTGATCCAGACATCACATGCAACACATGGAGTGCACTACACATGCACGCACACCACCACACTTGCATGCATGTGTACACCTCTGGCAACTGTCGCAGTGTTCAGATGGGCATCCATGTCACATCTGCCAATCAGGCTTCCACATCCCGCTGTCACATGTGTCCATGTTGCATCACTGTTGCACCCTTGTCAAATACACACACATGTACACAGTGCTGATACATGCAGCTGAAAACAACATACATGCGTGACATCACGAACATGCCTACTTACATACACATTCATCCAAACATGTGTGCCCACACAACTGCATTTGGCATGCAAGCCTACACACACAAGCACCATCCATGTCTCACACATGACAGCCCACGCATGTGTTAGCCTCACGGCCCTGTACACCCCCACCCATACTCGGCCCCATACAAACAGATGTGCAACCTGCACACTACTGGCACATCACCACACGCACAGCCTACAATCATGATGCATGTACACTTACCGCTCGACTCCAGACGGGTCTGCCTCTCAAGGACCTGTACGTGGAGCGCTGGGGATATGCGTTCCAGGACCCTCATCTGATCTTCCTACAAGTTGCCCCGGCGCCCCTTAGCATCCGCTGCCTTCAAGAGGCGCCGGGCCTTGTTGAGGGTCATGGACCTGAAGTCCTCCCATCGCTTCTTGACATGTTGGAAGTCGCGGACTGCCACCCCCTCCGCGTTGATGGCAGTCACGATGTCCGTCCAGATCCGAGTCCGTCCTTCCTTGTCGGCGCGCACACTTCCGAAGAGGGCATCATACTGCCCCAAGACTTACTCCACCAGGACACCAACTTCGGTGGCAGTGAAGCTAGTGCCCCTCTGCCTCTCTGGCCGGGGGCTGTCAGTGGTGCCAGATGTTGCAGTGCCCGACATGACAACCCCAGAGGCAGGAGTGGGTGGGCAACTGGGTCTTGGGGCTGGGCTGTGGAGCGATGGAATCCCAGTCGGGAGTCTTCGGTTCCAGCAGGGGTGGTCACAGCAACAGCACCCCTGGCTGATGTGCAGGCAGCAAATGGCAGGGCAAGTGGGCAGCAGGCAGTCAGGCAGCAGCAGATGGCAGGTGGGAGCGTGCTCGGGGCTCTGGGGGGCAGTAAATCGGCTTTCTGGGCAGGAGCATGGTCTTCCGTGTGCTTACGCGTGGCCAGCTTGATACGGAGTGATTTGGCACGTGAAATTCCTGCACGTCTGCGTGTAATTCGAGGAAAGGCCCTTAGCGCGTAAGCACGTCAGCACACGTACGTTAATTCATTGGCCCAAAGGCCCCCATGCGCATCTATGATGTCACGCGCATGGCCGTAGAGAATGGCGCGTGTAAAAAAAAGATACACGTCCAAGTGTCAAAGCGTGTAATTGGTGGAAATGGCCTCCGCGTATGCATGTCTGTGACGTGTGTATAAAAGGTACGTGTAGAACGCCATTTCCTTGTACGTGCTTTTCGTGGAGAGCGAGTGAGTGAAATCTGTACTTCTTGTCGGTTCACATGCGATTTACTTCACGGCGTTTCAAGTTCGTACTCCCTGTTACCTCTGACAGCTTTTTCTCTTTTCTTCTTTTTCCTGGACCTGTTTCCTCAAACAGCGTTCCCTTCTACTGTTGTCCTGTCTCCTCAGACAGCGTACAATTCTTCTTTTGGCGGGGGTGTTGCCAACGCGCACACGCACATATTTTTCACGCTTTTGTTCCTGGCAGACGGTGAGTCGCGCATGTATTTAACATCTGTGCTTGCCCCGTGTGTCGCGTACCCCTTCAGAGGTCATTCTATGCTGCATGTGACAAGCATACGTTCATTCTTGTGTTTCTGGGTGCCACAGCGTAGTGCAGGTTTATTTTTCCACACACGTGGTCTAGGAGGGGTTGCGTGCACCTTACTTCCCTTTTTTGGGGTGCCTGTGTGTTGCGTGACCCGTCATCTTTCCCCAGGGGTGACATACAGCCTTGCTAGAGCACTAGGGTACGATTACCATCTGGTACCCAACCCCTTTGACCCCCAATTGCCCAGGACAATAGTTCACAGTGACTCCCATACACACAATAACATCAGTGCCATGGCTGGGAGGTGAACAAGCCGTAAGGGTGGCAAAGGTGGCCGAGCTCCAAGTGGTGGCCGTGGTGGATCCGGTAGGGGACGTGGCCGTGACTTGCAGGGTGCCCCTAGCCCCCCATGTGTGGAGGAGCAGTCAGGGACACCCATGCCTCCCCCCTGGTTGAGGGTAACATGGCTGACACCATCAATGCTCAGCCCTTGTTGGACCAGCCCACTGTGGAACCAGACCTGGCACAGGGTGACTCCATGGCTGACTTCCAGGTCAGCAGGTCTAGGCCACGTGCGCCGGTGCACGTTGGTGTCATCGGGCCACGTGGATCATGGGCAGCTAGGTCATCTGCTGCCCCGCGTCGGCATGCTGGGGAGGCTGCAGGGGCAGCTGCGGCTCCATCCACCCCACCTCTCACACACCCAGCCAGGACAGTGTCGGTCCAAGTCCATCCTGCTGACATTCCCCAAGACACCATCACACTTGAACTAATGCCTGCACCAACTCCCATGCTGAGTGTGCAATCCCACACTCCTAGTACAGAGTCCACCGGGGCTCCCGCCCCTAGTGTCCAGAGCGGCGTAGGACACTCAGGATCCCCACCACCTTCCAAGGGGAAGAGGAATAGTGCTCGTCCAGTAGAGGCTGATGCCCCAGACACGGCTATACAGTCCGGCCCGTCAAGGAAGCCCAGCTTGAATGAGGCCGAACTGAATGCACTTGTAGAGTATGTGTCCGCATATGACCGCAAAATGGTGATTGTTGCAGGATCCAAGACCATACCGGCAGACCATCGCGGACATCATAAGTGCCCTTGGAATCGTGATGCGCACAGCTAATGAATGCTACAAGCGCTGGAATGACCTGAAGCGCAGGGCAAAGAATAAGCTGGTCTCAAGTCATGCCGCTACTCTAGTGACTGGAGGTGGGTCTCCAGCAGAGGATTTAGAACTCACTCCACATGAGCATGTTGCTGGGACCTACGTCACGGAGGAACAGATCCAAGGCGTGGGAGAACTGGCAGATTACGAGGCATTGTCCGGTGAGTGCACATGCATGTGTGTGTCATCTATGTGCATGGTATGTGTGTGAGGGCTTCTGTTTGGGTGCCAGGTGAGGGTGTGTGTGCCTGAGTGGTTTGGGTCACCCATGTGCCTCATCCAATACATTCTGCGCACCAGCATTTGGGTACAGCAGTATCCCTTCTGCCAACATTAGACATCTAGCCCAACACCACGCCAGCTGCCCTTGAAGTGTCATATTGCCACAACATTGTTGCACATTTTCCTGTTTATTCAGGCGGATTGTTTGCATACCACCACTTTTACTAGGCATTTCTCAGTCCTATTGTCACATGTCTGACATGGCTATGGTACAGTGGACTGGCTTTGTTTCCTGGATATGATTTGTTTAGACATGTCCCTGTGCTATAGGACCATTTTGGACTGGCAGCTCCAGGTTAAACATTTGAACCATTTCAATGAAAAAATCAATTTCATGAGCAAACTAGACTGAATGAACATTTGGTGCCCTCCTCTCCCTCTTCACTTTATGGCTAGGGTACATGCCATCTGTGTGATTTCATGTGTATTTGACCTGCCAATCACAGGCCAATGTGTGATGCCACTGCTAGGCAGCATGCAGCAAATGTGTTCATCTTCCATCTTGGTGTCATCAAGTGTGCCATCTGCCTCCCCTTCACACGCAGTGACGGTGCATGCATGGGAGGGTTTTAGTCATGTGGGACATGTATCAATCAAGTACTGTTTCTGTAGCTTCTCAGCCCTAATTGTGTGCCATAGTGTTAATGCCTGTTTCCATTTGTTTTCTTTTATGTCTTTGCAGGGGATGACGCACTTGATACTGCTGGGGTTGTAGAGATGGTGCAGACCCAGGAGGGGTCTCAGGCCCAACCGACCACCAGTGAGGGACGTGGTGTGGTGGTGGGTGAGAACCCACAACTGCTGCAGGTCATGCTCTCAAGCGGTACCTCTGGCTGCACCTCCCCTGAGCTGTATTCAGGTGTCGATTCGGATGATGACACCTATGTGCCGTCGCAGGTGAGTGTTCCTGGGAGGGATTCTGTTCTGTCCGACCCACCTGCACCAGGGTTAGAACCCTCAATGGGGATGTCAGTGTTGGCAGCTACGCCTTTGGTGGTTACGGATGCAGGGTCACACTCCGCAACATCTGATCCTGTTCCTGGGCCAGCAGATCAGAGGGGGAATGCAGTCCTGCAGCCTCAGGCAGTGCCGGCATTGCAAGGCGCAGTTCGCCTTGCCCCAGACAGGTGTGGTGCCCGCCGACCTGGTGGCCGTACGCCACCTGGCAATACCGCATGGGAGCAATCCATATACGGTATGGCAACCCAACAGGCAGCATCATCAGAGATGATGGCTCAGGCCATGGATAGGGTGGCCACTTCCATTGTCCCCCCTGAAAGGCTGATGGAGCGACTACAGCAGGCAACAGACTCCATCTGCCAGTCACACAGGGAGGACATGTTGGCGTCTGACAGGGACAGGGGGGCGGCACTGGCGACTCTGCGGGAAGCCATTTCCATAGAGTCCCAGGGCCACAGGGAAGCCCTGAGGGTGGAACTCCTTCACCTCAGGGCGTCTCTTGTTGAGCTTGAGAAGGAGAACAGCAGCTGGAGCGTCTCACACGTACGCTCTCAGCTGAGATGCAGGCAACTAGGGCGGAGGTCCGGGCATCCTGTGAGTTGTTGCATGGGGACCTACGCACAATTATACTCCAGAACGAGACCTTCCACACCCGCATGCTTGCTGCCATGGAGGAGAAGACTAGGGCTTTGCTGGGGCTGCCTCCCATAGTGCCACCACCTCCTGATGCAGCTGCAGAGGGTGAGGAGAGCGACAGCAGTGATTCTCTCACAATAGGGTAGCCGTGCAGGCCATGAGCCCCTGGAGGTGTTTTTTTTCGCAAGATCCACACAGGTAGGTTTTGGTGTGCACCCTGTCCTTGGACCTCCTGGGTGGCCTCCCCCACCCTTCCGGGCCCATTAATGGCCATTTTTTTTTTTTTTTTTTGTTGACAGTGTGTTGCCTTGTGTGGCTCCCGTGGGCATACGCTGTATTGTGGCTGGGCACAAGCAGGCTTGTCATGAATTTGGGTCAGATGCTTGGATTTGTGTGACACACACCCCTCCTGCTTCCCGTTTCCATGGGCTTGCAAAGGGTGTGCCCAAGTGACATTGACGTACATGGTGACGTTGGACTCCCATTTCATGTGTGGGCAGTCTGTAGTCAATACTGTGTATACATTCATAGTGCATATTGTTGTTGTATTGTACACTGCATGGTGTATTGATATGTGCCTCTGCATCCATCTCATCCTCCTAATTTGCAGGTCCATTTCTCATGTCTTCACAAGGCGGTCTACCTTGGAACTGGAGTCCATGTTGTAAGCAGTGCACCTACACTCTTGCGTGGCGCTGTATACTTGGAATTGCTCGAAGTGCTGGCATTATCAGGTAGTGAGGCTACCAATTTTTTAAGTCTGTAATGTCATGTTTAAGGTAGGTTGGAGGTTGTGTAGGTGATTGGTATTCTTGGTAAGTATTTGGTAATGTGTGTTGTGGGTCCTGCATTACTGTGAACATTTCATGTGTGGCCAGTTTCCAATAGGGACACTGTAGTTGGTGACATTTGGGGCATGTTGTGGGGATTAATTTGTTTGCCCTAACATTGCATGACATGCCATGGTGTGTTGTGTGGCCGTGCAGGGGAGGGGTTGGGTGACATGGCACGGTTCACATGTAGTATTTTGCAGGTGGGTATTCATTTCTGCGGCATGGAAGTGTGTCTTTTGACACTGCATTGGTGGTGTTTGTGTAGGTAGGGATGCACACATTCTGACACTTCCACATGAACAATCTCAGGCTGCTATGGTTCTGACAGTTGACTGTCACTTTGTTCGTCATAATTGTCAGGTCGAGTCATCATTGCTTATCAGCTGCATACGGGCTGCCTCACCCCGTGCCCTTCCCCTCCCATGCGCAGCGGGCGTGCATGTGGTTGGGGATGTGGGGGCACCACCATGTCCACAGCCAGGCCCCGGCGTGTTGCAACATTGTGCAGGACACATGCTGCCACTATGATCCTGCACACTACTGGGGGCGCATATAACAGCTGCCTGCCAGAATGGTCAAGGGAGCAAAAGCGTGACTTGAGCACTCCGAATGTGCGCTCCACTATGCCCCGGGTTGCAATATGGGCTGTGCTGTATCTTACCTCGGGAGGCGTGATGGGGTTCCGAATTGGCGTCATCATGAGGGTAGGCAGTGTCCCCTGGTGAGGAGGTGATGGGTATCATTAGTGGGGTAGTGACATAACTCTGCATCTGACATGCATGCATGTGCAGTGGCATTCATACTCACCAAGCAGCCAAATATCGCCATGGCGCCCAGCTTCTAGGTCCCGGCTTAGGGTAGACATTCGGTAAATGAAGCTGTCGTGGGTGGACCCTGGATAGTTGGCATATACTGAGGTGATGATTCCCTTGGCATTACATACTACCTGCACGTTGATGGAATGCCAGTGCTTGCGGTTCCTATAGATGTGCTCAGATGCCCTGGGGGGACGTAGTGCCACATGGGTGCAGTCAATGGCACCTAGCACTTTGGGGAATTGTGCCACACCGTTGAAATCCAGGGCGGAAGCCTGCCTTTCTGCAGGTGTCCTGGGCAGGTATATGTGCCTGCAGACTGATGGGCATGCAGTGATGATGTTCAAGACCTGGTGTAGGCAGCGTGACTGCGTGGCCTGTGACACACCATCCACTATGGCACTTGTCCGCTGAAATGATCCAGTGGCCAAGAAGTGCAGTACATTAAGGACCTTCTCCAGGGGGCTGAGTGCTTGGGAGCACAGGGTGAGTGATGTGAGGTCATCCTCCCACTCACTGACCAGGTCCAGTATTATGTGTGGTGGAAACCTGTACCTCCCATACACCTCGTCATCAGGCATCCCAAAAAGGCTGGTTCTGGGAGTGAAAATTCGGGCCCTCACTATCCTCCTCCTCCTCCTTTGGTAACCCACGGCCACTGCTGCTAGGAACGGTGTATTCATCCTGGCGTCTGAGCTGCTTTGTTGTTTGCGCACACTTTTATGCTGCGCGGGTCGACGTACGCCTGCTTCATGCTGGCTTACGTGTTTCAGGATTGGACCATTTATTTTTTGGCGCGTTGTAGGCGACCGTGTGAATCTTCCCACCCACCCCAGGAATACACGTAACACGCTCTCCCAGGCCCAGTCATGAGTAAATATTCCCGCCCACCCTTGGAATACACGTACCCCACTCCCTGGATGCTGGTGGGTGGAGGTGCAGGGGGACATGCGTGGTGGCCTGGTGGAGGGTGCCGTGCACTGCTGGGGGGTGGGGGTGATGGGAGACATGAGTGGGGGCCTGGTGGAGGGTGCCCTGCACTGCTGGGGGTGGGGGTGCTGGGAGACATGAGTGGGGGCCTGGTGGAGGGTGCCCTGCACTGCTGGGGGGTGGGGGTGGTGGGAGACATGAGTTGGACATGAGTGGGGGCCTGGTGGAGGGTGCCCTTCACTGCTGGGGGGTGGGGGTGCTGAGAGACATGAGTTGGACATGAGTGGGGGCCTGGTGGAGGGTGCCCCTGGATGCTGGGGGATGGGGTTGCAGGGGGACATGAGTGGGGGCCTGGTGGAGGGTGCCCTGCACTGCTGGGGCTGTGGGGGTGCTGGGAGATGTCAGTTGGACATGAGTGGGGGCCTGGTGGAGGGTGACCCTGGATGCTGGAGGGTGGGGTGATGGGAGACATGAGTTGGACATGAGTGGGGGCCTGGTGGAGGGTGCCCCACAGTGCTGGGGGGTGGGGGTGCTGGGAGACATGAGTGGGGGCCTGGTGGAGGGTGCCCCTGGATGCTGGGGGTTGGGAGTGCAGTGGGACATGAGTGGGGGCCTGGTGGAGGGTGCCCTGCACTTCTGGGTGGTGGGGGTGCTGGGAGACATGAGTGGGGGCCTGGTGGAGGGTGCCCCTGGATGCTGAGGGGGGGGTGCAGGGGGACATGAGTGGGGGCCTGGTGGAGGGTGCCCCTGGATGCTGGGCGGTGGGGGTGATGGGAGACATGAGTGGGGGCCTGGTGGAGGGTGCCCCTGGATGCTGGGGGGTGGGGGTGCAGGGAGACATGAGTGGGGGCCTGGTGGAGGGTGCCCCTGGATGCTGGGGGGTCGGGGTGCAGGGGGACATGAGTGGGGGCCTGGTGGAGGGTGCCCCTAGATGCTTGTGGGTGGGGGTGCAGGGGGACATGAGTGGGGGCCTGGTGGAGGGTGCCCTGCACTGCTGGGGGGTGGGGGTGATGGGAGACATGAGTGGGGGCCTGGTGGAGGGTGCCCTGCACTGCTGGGGGTGGGGTGCTGGGAGACATGAGTCGGGGCCTGGTGGAGGGTGCCCTGCACTGCTGGGGTGTGGGGGTGGTGGGAGACATGAGTTGGACATGAGTGGGGGCCTGGTGGAGGGTGCCCTGCACTGCTGGGGGTGGGGGTGGTGGGAGACATGAGTTGGACATGAGTGGGGGCCTGGTGGAGGGTGCCCTGCACTGCTGGGGCGTGGGGGTGCTGGGAGACATGAGTTGGACATGAGTGGGGGCCTGGTGGAGGGTGCCCTGCACTGCTGGGGGTGGGGGTGATGGGAGACATGAGTGGGGGCCTGGTGGAGGGTGCCCCTGGATGCTGGTGGGTGGGGGTGCAGGGGGACATGCGTGGCGGCCTGGTGGATGGTGCCCTGCACTGCTGGGGGTGGGGGTGCTGGGAGACATGAATTGGACATGAGTGGGGGCCTGGTGGAGGGGGCCCCACAGTGCTGGGGGTGGGGGTGCTGGGAGGCATGAGTGGGGGCCTGGTGGAGTGTGCCCCTGGATGCTGGGGGCTGGGAGTCCAGGGAGACATGAGTGGGGGCCTGGTGGAGGGTGCCCTGCACTGCTGGGGGGTGGGGGTGATGGGAGACATGAGTGGGGGCCTGATGGAGGGTGCCCCTGGATGCTGGGGGGTGGGGGTGCAGGGGGACATGAGTGGGGGCCTGGTGGAGGGTGCCCTGCACTGCTGGGGGGTGGGGTGCTGGGAGACATGAGGGGGGGCCTGGTGGAGGGTGCCCCTGGATGCTGGGGGGTGGGGGTGCAGGGTGACATGAGTGGGGGCCTGGTGGAGGGTGCCCTGCACTGCTGAGGGTTGGGGGTGATGGGAGACATGAGTGGGGGCCTGGTGGAGGGTTCCCTGCACTGCTGGGGGTGGGGGTGCTGGGAGACATGAGTTGGACATGAGTGGGGGCCTGGTGGAGGGTGCCCCTGGATGCTGGGGGGTGGGGGTGCAGGGGGACATGAGTGGGGGCCTGGTGGAGAGTGCCCTGCACTGCTGGGGGGTGGGGGTGCTAGGAGACATGAGTGGGGGCCTGGTGGAGGGTGCCCCTGACTGGTGGGGGGTGGGAGTGCTGGGAGACATGAGTGGGGGGCTGGTGGAGGGTGCCCCTGACTGGTGGGAGGTGGGGGTGCAGGGAGGCATGAGTGGGGGCCTGGTGGAGGGTGCCCCACAGTGCTGGGGGGTTGGGGTGCTGGGAGACATGTGTTGGTGATCAGTAGTACAAGGTGACATGTGGGTTGGCTGGGGGGCATGGCCATGGTGGATGGGTTGCCTGTGGGACATGAGCAGGGGTGCAGGGTAGTGCCCTGTTGTGTGGGCTGCCTGCAGGGGCCGTGGAGGGTGTAGAGGGACCACCTGGGAGGACCCACATGGCCAAATCATGTGTAGCATTCCCCGGCACCACCGAAATACACGTACCCTGCTAAAATCACGTGTGAATCTTCCCGCGCAACTAGGAATACACGTACCCAGCTGAAATCGCGTGTGGGACTTCCCGAGCACCCCGAAGTACACGTACCCAGGCCAATCGCGTGTGGAACTTCCCGCGTATCCCGAAACACACGTACCCAGGCCAATCGCGTGTGGAACTTCCCGCGCACCCGAAGTACACGTACCCAGGCCAATTGCGTGTGGAACCTCCCATGCATCCTGAAACACACGTACCCAGGCTAATTGCGTGTGGAACTTCCCGCGCACCCCGAAGTACACGTACCCAGGCCAATCGCGTGTGGAACTTCCCGCGTACCCAGAAACACACGCACATGCTATTTTTCACACAGCGGGTGTCCGTGTTTGTCGGTACCCCTTTGCACCTCATTTGTCCTAGAGGGCCACTGTAGGGACCATTCATCATGGCTGTATATGGGTGCTTTTTGTTAGCGCACATTTTGGCACACATTTATTTCAGGCGCAGGGACGCTACCACCTGCTTTCTTGTGGCATACTTGTTTGGCCCTGTGCTCGTCTTTCACCGTGCGCTGGTTTGCCCTATTCGATTCCATGAATGACATTTGTGATTTCATCTTTGATGTCATGGGTGTTAGTCCTTGCAGTGCACAGTGGTAGCGCCAGTTATGGTTGCTTAGTTTACAATAACTGGTGAATATCTGGAGTTTTTTCGGTTTTACCTGTAACCATAACGTCTTTGTAACGTTTGTTCATTGAATTGCATAGGTTTTCACTAGTGCAACTTAACCATAACGTCCCTTTAGCAATGTTTTTTGTCATATATATATATATATATATATATATATATATATATATATATATATATATATATATATACGGGTGCTCGTGTGATGTATGAATTCATAAGTCATCCTGCATCTTGGAGTGTGTATTTCTGCAAGGATTAGGCTAATGTTCTCTGCTGTGTGGTGATGGGGAGTTCTCGTGCTTCAGGAACAGCTAACTAAATCTTGAGGCCTAAATGTTTTGGGTATTTAGTTAATGTAGAACAGAGTCAATCATTTATTCATCAATATAAACACTTCTATATTTCTCTGATTTATGTTAGATGTTGGGGGACCTGCTAAAGGATGCCTAGTTATGTTCATCTACAAGGTGTGTGTTATGGTGCAATAAAAGCATGGCTTCTGGTGCCTTGTTGGGACTACACAGGAAGTCTTTGCTAAATGGGGTTGCTTACTTCTTTGCGTTGTGACTTTTTATAGTGAGTTTTGCAGCTTGTATTTTCATGCATGTTTAGGATGTTGAATATATTCGCCCATATTTTTGTACTCTCTTACAATCCCCTTTGCTTTCAGATCTGCTAGAGTGGCAAGAGACCATGAAAATGGCAAAGGAGTGTGGTACAAAACCCAGCAACAAAACCTCTGCCTAGTATATTTTGACCGACAGAATCGTGGAAAGCCAACCAGGTATTGGCTCATGTGTTTGTTAGGGCACTGGTCTAATGCCGAGAATGGCATGCTTAGTACTTGGTTTACATGCAAGAGGAAGTCAGTTCCTTCACATTCTGTAATTGTAATTTATTTCAATAGCTGCTTTCAGTGGCAGCTTTCTGCAAAGTTAAGGTGTGTTTTGCTCAAGGTATGGCAGGATCAGGAGACTTTATAGCCAGACATTTTGGGCAACACCGGAACCTCACTTCACATGGGTTTTTCCACAATGAGATATATTGTGTTAGGTTTGTTGTCTGCTAACCTTGGGACACAAGAGATCCAATAGGAACATTCCTAGGGTTTGAATGATACCGCCCCTGGGAGAATAATATCTCCCAGGGTTTGTGCTCATGTCACATGTCAGTGATCATGTGACCACATAAAATAATGGGGCGAGCCAATTCCGGTCAATCGATGCAAACTGACTCCTGCCTGCTGTGTATCCTTGTCTGCAGCGCTGGTGCTGCATAGTAGGCAGAGGACCTGCTGCTGCAGTGTGGGGAAACTCTGCAGTAATGCTCCAGGAGCCCCTGCGAGGCAACTCTGGCGCTAATAGCCTGGGTGCCCCAAGTCCATGGTCGCGGTCTGTGTAATCATGGCCCATCAGGGTGACCCCTACAACAGAGTGTGGTGGGTGCCCCCACCAACCCCCGAGCTGGCTCATGTGCCCGTGAGCCAGCCCGCTGTGACTGCTAAAAGAGATATCTCTGGGTGCTCCCAGCAACAGTGTCCTGGACCCTGTGCCCTGGGCCCAAGACACCACATACCTATCGCTGTTGTTTTCTGTTTAATGAAGGCTGGTGTGGTCTATTGCTGGCTAAATCCTCCAGCAGTAAGGATTGTGACAAGGAGGGAGCAGGAGGAAATGGGGCATTATGAATAGTGATAGTCGTCACTCCTATTCCTCCTGACCCATCCCAGCCATTAAGTCCCCTACCGTCGCTCCACACTGAACCCAGCATCCTATGCAGCTGGTGAACCATAGGCAATGCAAGGAGGTAGCTGCAGTCCTATAGTTTTCATGTTAGATTGCTAAATCAAGGGAATTCATCTCGCGAGAATGTGGCAATAAGACCCGAGGCGGCAGGCCAATACCGCCCCAGGTAATGCCTGGGGCCGTAGTTATAGGCCCGAGCGTAGCGAGGGATTCAACGAAGCCCCCGGGCATTACCTGCGGCTGTATTGGACTGCCGCCTAGGGTCTTATTGCCATTAGCACCCCGGCCGGTTGGATCGTGGTGCTAATGGCATTTTTTTTTTCTGTTTCGGCGCATTTCGAAACAGGGAAAAAAAATGAAAAAATAACCGCCGGGAAAGGGAAAACGGAGTCCGTTTTCCCTTTCCATGGCGGCCATCAGGAGCGGAGGCGCCCTTCCGCTCCCGAAAAAAAAAAAAAAAAAGAAGCAGAAGGTAAGTGGGGTTGGGAGAGTGCAAGGGAGGGAGGGGAAGAAAAAAATAATACAAGTACCTGAGTCCCCGCTGGGGGACGATGGAAGCCTCCAGCCGTGTGGAGGCGCGGAGCGGGGATGGCCCGCTCCGAGTCTCCACTCTGCTGGAGCCTGCTATTGTTGCCCAGCGGGGACGCAGGAGCAAAAAGGTAAGTGGGGTAGGGAGGAGGGAGGGATGGAAGGAAAAAAAAAGCTTACCCGAATCCCCAGCGGGGGGCGAGGGCAGCTTCTCAGTCGTGGGAAGGCTCGGAGCGGGGATGGCCCCGCTTCGAGCCTCCTTATTGGCTGAGGGGCTGCCACGCCCCCGCCGAGGACAAGGCGGCTGGAATCCCTGCCGAGAATCGAAGGATTCTCGGCTGGGTAATGACCCAGCGAGATCCAATCAGAATGCTTGTTGCATTCTGAATGTCTCTTGCCGGGTACTAATCCTGATTATGAGCTGGGAGAACTAGGAGAAAGGCCGATTATCCAACCTAATCAGTCAATTTTATGTAAATAATTGCTGGATAGATCTGTCTGCACATTGCTGTTACGGGCTAGATTCCCAGGAGGACTGATTGAACTCTTCATCCTTCCAATGTCAATCCATTTAGCCCCAATATAAATTCCTACAATTACAGTGCTTAGACGTGTGAGACATGTTGCATGGAACACTCTGAAAACATGATATACATAGCAGAGCAATGATAGAAAAGATGGCGTTTCTTGATCTCGCTTTCCTTTCTTCTGTCACTCTTCAATGCCTCTCCTTCTGGACTGTACCACGAAAACAAAGCATTATGTTCGTAGGCAGCACTTATGGTGCTGGGATTTCTATGTCTGCCTAGCTCTACACATGGTACGGATCTGTGCATTTTACCATTGCACCTCTGTTGCTGTTGTTCGTGCTTTTTTTGTTTTTAAGATAAACTTTTTTTGTGTAAGTTTAAAATAATGAAAGGCAGGCTTACACAGATCTGAAGTAATACGTTTCTGTTTTCAACAGTCAACCCCAAAACGAACTGGACTTGACTTTAACTCCATTGTAGAAGTAGTTAGGTGTTAATATGCAACATGCATTAGGAATATTGTCGCTATAGGGCTCCACATTTCTAATCCCGCCGAGTTCGTAATTCCTGATTCACTACCCTCTAGAGCTGTTGACTTTAACTTTACCCAATGACCCTTATGCCCTGTGCCTCATTAATCTCGGGGTAGTCTGGGTAGCCCACCTGTGCCCTTCACTAACATTGTACACCTTTATCCTTGCAGTATTTATTTTTAACCCCTGTTTTATTTCAACTGCACAAACAAGGCAACGCCACCATCTGTTCCCATTACCATATCCAGCCTTGATCCAATCAAACAGATCGTGCTAATGCCATGCTGGAGCTCACAAACAATCAAATTAAAGGAACTCAAGCAAGTGTGAAGCGCATCATTAAAAAACATGTCTGTTGATTTCTGGCACCAGCCACTGCATGGAAAACAGCAAGGCACTTAACGGAGTGCAGTGGAGATTTTCATAGCAGCAGGGTTAAATATGTATTTAAACAGGCGATACTGTGTGTGATATGATAACGCACTTGACTTACGTTATTTTTGCAAATAGCACTTGCGGTAAAGTGAAAATATTCGAGCTGATCAAATGCAGACAACTCACAATATCGCTAATTTAGAAAGGAACACATGCATGTGAGGTTGGACTCGAAGATCCACCGGATGTTAAAATCCAGTAAGGTTTTCAGCATGTCCTCAATGAATATGCATGAGGCTAATTTACATGAAATTAATATCAGCGCTCATTATTTGCATAGTTGTTAGTCAGTCTGAAACCCGACTGGATGTTATTATTATTTATATCTTCAAGCCCATCACTACTTGTGCGATGATGCTTTTGCTGTGAAAACCATGGCCAGGTAGAATACACGACCATGCTTAAAATTGATCAATGGTTAGCGAGTATACGAATGTAAAGCACACATGTCTGATCGAGAAAAAGCTAAGCTCGCAGCCAATGACTTTGCAGATCGCCAACAATAGAAGAGTGTTAATGAACAGCCTGCGAGAACCCCAACATTCACCACCATGCAAAGAGAAAATTACACTAAGATGCAAAGCACTTCACTGGAGGAGTTGGGTATAACAAAGTGAAAACACACGTTGCACATCTCGTGCAGAGAGACAATCTGAAATGAATTGCAATTGCAAAGACTGGGGATTCGTTGGCGAGCAGGACTACAACGTTGTATATTTATGCAATGGAAAACCCAATGACACTGGAGTTAAGGCTGAAAGGCACACACGGGCAGGGTGGCCTTAGAGAGAGTAGTCAGCATTTTAGGCAAACAAAATGCACTATTTGAGTGTTGACGAGGTTTGCTATTAAAATAGATAATGAGTTAGGGGAATCTGTGGGCTGCAAAGCTACACCAGGCGAGTTACTACTCCTCTTCAGGGACCCTTTCGACAATGAATTCAGAAAATGTGTGAGCACCTACACAGCCTTGTGTGAAGCCCACGCTACAATCTACATAGTGCTGAGCAATATAATTGTGGGGTGATACAAATGTGGCAGGGATCACTCTTCAGGCTGCTCAATGACAGGTACTTCAGACTCCATGGAAGAGGCCAGCCCAGCTACTGGCATTCTTGGTCTCAAGACGCCTTCTTTGCAATAGAGGACGTGGTAGCAGATAAAGGACCTACAAGATGCCTATCTGACTGTCTCAGTATTCAACTAGACTGGAATGTTTCTGCTAGACTTATGTTCAGCCACCCTGCGTCTACAAAACAGAACAATTGACAATATAAACAAGGAGATTAACCTGGTGCTCAGCAAGAGTGATATTTACATGCAGGTCCTAGCCAAGATACTAGGCTTGCTGTGTTCCTCCACATATGCATTTTTCCATGCCCTTTGCACTGCCGGTCATTCAGAGGTTGAAGATAAGACACATGCGCAGGGCCTTACATACAATGCCTAAATCGCTCTAGACCTGGAAGCTCAGTCAGAACTACGCTGGTGGCTGAGCCATAGAGAAGTGTGAAACGGTTGAGGGAATTTTAGATCAACGTTGGACTTAATGGTCGAATCAGATACACGCAGAATACACTGTATAGCTTGCACTAGTGAGTTCTTGTCCAGGGCTACATTTTACAGAAACAAAACTTTAGCTCCACATGAAATGACTAGATCTCCTAGTGGATTAATTCATTATTGGGGAATTCATTGGGATCGAGGTTATCACATGCATCCTCATGAAGATGGACCATGGGTCTGTACTGCCTTATATAAATCAGTTATCTCTGATGACCGAGATTGGGCGTGTTAGCCAAAGTGGCAAAAGACATTTGGCATTACTGTCTCCAATGCCAATGTTTGATTATCATCAATGTAGAATAGTATTGGTTCAGCATAACATAGTGGCAGAGTGGAATTCAAATTACCACATGGATCTAAGGGAATGATGGTTGGCCCAGTTGGTGTTCAAGGTCATATGAGACACCTGAGGCAAATCCCAATCAGACTGTTTTGCCAGCATACATAATGGTCAGTTAATACATTAGGATGGACCCCTTCACAATAGACTAAGATGCATTCTTGCATCCCTTCAGTTTGAGACAGGATTGTTCATCATAATAGTACGATTATCAGTGAGACATGAAGAGATGGCTCTGGTGATACATACTCCCATTTATGCTTGCTTAGTTCCAGGTTACTTACAAGCTTTCCTTGGCTTCTCCAACCTCGCTTTCCAAGAATCCAATCGCCTGTAAAATCCCACAGGGGAGATTAACCCAAACATGGAAGATGCCTTGCTGAAGCTTGTTTCAAGGCTCTTTAGCGTGTCGAAAGGCATTTGACGTCACTTGGTTTCTCATCAAGATATGCTGTACCCACTCCACAGCTAAAATTAATTCATTAATTCGTTTTGTCATTTGTATGTCACCTTCCACCCTAATTATGGTCTCAACGTGCTGTTGGTTGAACGCCCACGGAGGGACCAGAGTCCAAATTTGGGAGAAGTTGGGAGGTGTTATTATGTGTGTATGCATTTCAGCCATTAAAGTTATGTGAGGGTGGCCAAGACCCTGTTAGTCACCCATGTCTGAATGGCATGTGGATGGGCGCAGCAGAGGTATACTATGAACTACCTGACTGTGAAATGCAAAATATGGATGACTAACACAGTGGGGCCCAAAGCAAGGTAAGGCTACCTTACACAATTAGGCAAAATGCACAATATGGCTGACTAAAACAGTTGGGCTAAAAACAATTACCTTACACAATAAGGTTAAATGTAAAATATGGCTTACTAACACAGTTGGGCTTAAAGCAAGGTAAGGCTACCTTACACAATTAGGCTACATGTATGCAGGTGTATGGTATTAGGAAATAAGAGTGGTAGGCTGTCTGCGTTGGGTATCCCAGGTGAACATGGACAAACACTGAGTGGTGTTCACTCAGTATGGAGCTGCCCTTTGCCTCTGGCCCTTAGCCAATGGAAAAGCACAATGGGGATGCCTGATATCACAACTGGTCTTTCAGGCTTTAAACAGTGAAACAATCTATATATAACCGAGAATGTTTAATGTGCGGAGTTTGCAACATGTATTGGGAGATAATATCCATGTCAAAGTACCTTGTGTAGTAGGCTATGGGCTATTCAACAGGAATGAATTTTGAGAATGACAATTAAATGGATGTTTCAGAGACATCAATGCATTTAACCAGCGATTACACTCTTTAGTATGAACAAAGCACTTTATCCTGTGGCTAACAGGCTTAATTAAAAAAATTGAACAGAATAAAAATGTGCAGTATTTACTCGGATTTACTTGATTTTGTTGCACATCTCTACAGGTCACTGAATCAGTTGTGAGGGGCCATAGTGAAAGAACCAGGGAAATTTAAAGACTCTGGAGAAAAGGATAGCCCACACCGTAGTGGCTATATAAAGAGCACACACTTTCCAGATAGTTTGTACGATCTAGTGGTTGTACCGAAATTTCTAATCAAGATGGTTTGCTGAATAGTCAATAATTATAACATTGTCCATACTTAGGTTGTGCCATTTCTGAGGGAAATAACAGACCCATTCAGCAATATGGACTGATGCCAATATCTGAGTCACCTGTGCCGATTTACAAGTACTGGTGAGTTAGATTATGACTAATGAGAAGTCAGTGTGGATATTAATTATATGATGCAATAATGAGAGGGGTACCAAACAACTGAGAGTGTTGTTTAAGTGTTTTCTAGGGAACAGGCTCAACCTACCTAAAAAGACAGCACATAAAAAGTCTGCTGTCGGTTCGTCCTGAAGAAGGTCGCTATATGAAGAGGACCCGAGTTGGGGTCGAGGGAACAACCGAAACACGTGTAGACAATTGAGTTCTGTGAGATTTACATCTACACAGATGGGTTGATTGAGCAACAGTTCTAAACCCAAAAATTATAACAGATAAACTGTCGTATCAAAGCAAACAGGGTTAGAGAAAAAAGATGGATAGCATGAATGGACTGGAGAATGAGTATGAATGAGTGGTAGTAGAATGTGTTAGGTGAGTCTTGGTTTTCTTTTAGTATTAATTGTGCTTTTTGAAAATTGTTTAACCATATTTTGTTTGGAAAAAATGTATTTTTGAGATTGTGTTTATTTTACTAAATGTGTATGACACAATAACATTGATTTTATTGATTGAATTAATTGAATGTTTAGTCGATATTTGTAAAAGACTTTACATTAGGATAAGAGGTCACCCCTCTCTACGACTGTTTATATAAAGATTGTTTCACCTTAGCCAATGGCAGCCAGGGCAAGGCTTCCATAGGTCCCTTTGTGAAATGAGTGACCAGCAACACTGCAATACCAATCACAGGCAGGAGATATGGGTGGAGGGGAGAGCACTACAGCAGGGGGTTTGGAAGGGAGCAGCAGCGGGTCAAGGAAGCGAGTGGAAAAGGAGGGAATAGAAGATGAAAAACAAATGGAAAAGGGGGTAAAGAAGATATAAACGAGTAGAAGGGTGGAAAATAAGATGAAAAACACATGGAAAAAGAAGATGAAAGAGGTGGAAGAAAAAGAGCAAAGACGGAAGAGAGAGAGAGGGACTACCATGGAGGGTTGGGGAGAACACTAGCCTGAAAATCGATGAGGTGACCTGGTATTACTGGCATGGTTACTGCTTGGAACTGTATTGATCCATTTAAGCCCTGGTGGTAGCAGTTGCTAATTTGTTTGAGGAATTAGCTGATGAAGGAACATCTTTTTGAAATATAAAACCATACAGGTTGCCAATCTTGGTAGATCACAATTTGATGGAGGGTCCCCTCGTTAGTTAAGACCCCCTAATCTGCCACCTGTTGAAGGGTATAAGCTTCCTGCATCCTCTGAGCGGCTGGTAGTACAAATGTCGGGATGACAATGCTGTTCGTTTTCTTGTCAGTGACTAGTTTGATAACAATATCCTTTTCACAAAGTCTGTCAGGTGAGTTTATCATGCCCCCATCTCTTATTTCCTTTATTCTGGTCTCATATTTCCCATCTTTGGACTATTCACAGACACTGTTTTTAACCACAGAGGCGACTTTGATGATTCCACAATGTACTAGAAGCAATCTCAGGTCAGTCTCTTATGCCGCTTTTTCAAGTAAACCCCTGTTGTGTCTAGTCAGATGTTGTAAGCAATACAACTAGTTACTAGTCTGGATATACCCTCAGGAGTTCAGCAATTGCTCTAAGGACTGTCTAAGCCATTCAAGCTAATTTCAGCTCCTACATGCTGGATGTAGTGGATTATGTTACGAGAGAGGGGAGCCAAAGAGTTGGTGTTCACTCTGCCAGAGCAGAGGTGACCTGCAAGACGTTCACATGGATTCCCAATTTAGGGAACATTCTGAAAGTGGCAGATTGGTCAGTGGACTCTGATTTAAAGATGTCTACCGTGGGTTCAACTTGGCGTAGGCTTTGTTATGATACTCCCTCTCGTCTTGCAATAGAATAGGGGGTTCTGATTTTATGATCCTCATGGAGGTATTATTTCTCTCTGTGATGAATAACTATGAATATGCTTCTCTTTCAATAGAGTGTAATTGTGTCATACATTTATTCATGGACATTTATTCAACACGTTTGGCTAATTATTTCCTTTGAGCTCAAGTTTAAAAAAAAAAACTTCCAATTTACATCATCAAGCTTTTGGAATGTGGTGTCTTAGTCGTCTTTTCCTCTGCAGGAGTTGTCAGGGTGCCTGACTGGGAACCCCTCCTATCCTCTTCCCGCCATTGCAGACTTGCAAGTCCTGGTGTTTCTTTCACCTTCACTCTGTCGGTGGACTAGATGATGAATGTTAGTTTGTATTTGCTGCAAAGAAAGAGGAGAGACTAGATGCAGGATGTGAAGTTGTGAAAGCGGCCTTACAGGGATTAATGCAGCTACGATCATGTATGTTTAAGGTTTCCTCGACGTGCATGCTCAAGGTTGCTGTCATTTGTAGTTTGTGTTTTGCTTTTTTCTTGCTGCTAAATGTTTATGCTTAAACAAAATAAAGAATAATATTCAACTATATGTGTATATTAGAATCAAAATGCCATTATACTACCCAGCTGATGGGAATTCATGTTAGAGGTAATCTGGGCCTCATCGACTGTAAGCATTACATGTTGTATTACTACTTTGTGATATTAGAATGAGATTATCGACAGACACAGGCAATGCTTTTAATTCACATGGGATATATTGCTGTTGATTTAAAAGCAACTAGCAGAAATGTATCTGGCAGTACAGCAGGGCATGATGATTTGGGTTATCAACTCATTAACAAAACATCGTTGGACATCTGTCCTATTAAACTATAGTCGTTTTGGTTTTGATAATTTCCCCACATGGCCTGGTCCATCAAACATGGAATGCTCAACAATAATGTCGGAGTCCCTATGGCTAAGAAAAGGGCCTCATTTGAGTTTGGAGGTAAGTCAGTGGTAAATCGACCAAATTACTGCCAACATTGTTTACAGCAGTCACTTGGTCCCATTGGTTTACCGCAGGATTACAAGATGTTGTACTGTGATGTAATTTCCCATTGTTGGTGTCCTAAGGACTCCATTTTGTTGTGAATTTACCACTGGCAGTCTAGCTGCACGGTAAATACACCGACCTTTATCAATAAAGTGGGGGATCTGCCTCTAGCAGCTTAAGGTAAATCATCCACTTGACCTCCAAATGTGTATTTTGGTGTTGCAGAAAAACCACTGGATGAATGTGTTATGTTATGGTGCATTTGTATAGCGCCTTATGTATCATTGGTATCATCCCAAAGCGCTGTGGTGACCGTGGTCTGTGTCACTGGAGCGAGTAGTGTAGCAAATAGAGCATGGGTGCACTTGCCATGTGTGCGACCAGAGTGGTTTGCATGGGTTGGCTGCGTTCTACTGTTAGGTGTGTTGTGGTGCATGTGAGAGGTCAGTGTAATGTGCGCAGCAAGGAGGGTGGTCTCTGAGTCTGCATTCTGGCTGACGTGTGACCTATCTAGGTGATTACATGTGCAGCTAGGCCGAATTGTTGGAAGTGTGTAGCTGCTTTCTATTGTTTGTTGATGCAAAGTAAAGAGTGAACATATTGGTAGGAATGAGTGTTTGTGGTTACCGGTCGGAGGCCCCCATTCTTGGGTTGCTTTCGGATCCCAATGCGCCAGCCATGTCTGTCCTAGTGGTTCGTCGTAGTGGTAGTGGATTTCCAAGAGAGATAGTCTGGCCGGTGAGGGTATAATGTGTTAGCTCGGTTGGGCAGACTATTTCCAGATGCTCTGTAGTAGGACTTAGAGGGCCCATTTTCCGGGTCCCTGGTGGAAGTTTAAGATGGGAGGGGAGGTGACTTCCTGCGTTATCGCATTATTCTGGAGAGTCCAGCCAAGCATGGTTAATTCTGTGCCTCCGGTGGACAGTACTTAGGCTCTTATTCCTCGGTAGGCCAGGGTAGCCTCTACTTATCATATACCACCTGGTATGCCTTGACAATCGAGCCGGGGGTGTACAGTCTGCTGCTGCCTAGGCCTGAACCCCTCTGGTCTATAGGCCGACTTCTGTGCCGTGACTGTTCCTGCTTTCTGATGTCATTTAAATTATTTCGGCTTCCGTGGCCCTACTGTTGATGTGTTTCAAGTAATGCAAAGTATATCTGACATTTGGCCATTGGTGGATGGATTTTTGGCCTTCCCTTTCACTGATTTGGTAAAAGACATGTTTTTAACGCTTTACAGAATGCCATGTAGTTCTGGTTGTGTCAAATATGGGGAGGCAGTGAATTCCACAGAGTTTGTGCCAAGGTAGAGTATGCTGACCTTCCAAACCTGGCTCAATTGGAAGCTGGGGTCACTAGTATGAGGGCCATGCTTGATCTTAGGGTGTGTGCTGGGAGGTAGGGCATAATCTTTCTGTGGAGGTATGTCGGGGCAGCCTTGTGCATTGTTCGGTGGATGATGCATAGGATTTTGAATGCAGCCCTTCGTCAAATACGCAGCCAGTGGAGTGTGCAGAGAGTAGACAAGATGTGGCCCCTTCTATCCAGTGCAAGGAGTTTAGCAGATGCATGTTGGACACTTTGGAGTTTTTTAAGTTGGTAGGCTGGTGCACCCAGGTACATGGGGTTCGCATAGTCTAGTCTAGGCATGACAATGGACATAATAGAAGCTAGTCTATTGGGGAAGGTGACTTAAGGGAAGATGCATCTCAGAAGCCTGAGGTGGTAGTGACAGGATTTGGATACATTATTGATCTGGTGGGACAGGGTTAGGCCCATGTCCATTTTGCAGCCAAGGTTTTTGACTGTGATGGAGATAGGGAGGGGGGCTGTGGGAGTGGTTGCAGGAGTACGGTTGGGTTGCCACACACCATGATCTCTGTTTTCCGTGGCTTGAGAAGGAGGTGGTTTCTTTTATATCACTGAGGCAAGCTGCTAGGCCGGGGCTCCTTATGAGGATTCTCTGGATCATTTGGGTGTCATTAGGGAAAATGTAGCAGGTGAGGTTGTGCAAACGGATGATCCCTGGCTGAGGGTTAATGTAGAGATTGAGCAGGCAAGGGGAGAGGCAAGCACCTTGGGTTATTCCGGAGTTCACTGGGCGAGTTGAGGAGGTCAAATGGGGGACGGCAGTGATTTATTTCATGTTGTTAAGGAACAAGGAAATCCAGTTGAGTGCTGAGTCTCAGATTTCTAGGGTGTGGAGTCGGGCAAGGAGGATTGAGTGGTTAATGGTGCCAAATACAGCTGAGAGATCACAGAGAACCAGAGGGGTGCCTCCTTCCAAGTCTGCCGTGACTTTGATATCATCCCAGATCGAGATCATTTTGGTTTCAGTTCCATGGCAAAGCCGGAGCCAGTCTGAGCAGGGTCTGGTAGGTTGTTGTATTCAGTAAACAGGTTGATTTGAGAGTAGGCAGAGTGGTCGATGAGTTTTGCCAGGAGCTGGGCCTGTACTTGATTGGCTGGAAGGGGTCAAGGCCAGCTTTTTTCAGCAATGGTTTGCAATGCACTACATTAAAGGGGTCTGGGAAGGGGCCAGAGGTGAAGGGGTCATTGGTTTTGGACCTGGCCTGTTCTCCTGCACAGGTGGAGGAGAAGATTTCTTTGAGGAGAGAGGCTGGGCACAGGACAAGAGGGGACCCGACGGGTCTGCTGCTGGACAACAATTTTAGGAATTCCTTGCGTGAGATGGGCTTGAAGAGTTGAGGTTTGGTGCTGTGGGGGTGGGGGGGATCTTGCGGGGCAGGTGTTGGCCAGGGGTTGAGGTTGGAGAGTTTAACATTAAGGGTGGCCGTCCTGTTCAGTGCTGTACGTGGAAGTGATGGGAGAGGGAGTTGCAGGGCGCTTGTATGGGCATCGTCGGGGCAGTGGTGCAAGCAGGCTTCACACATTCTGAGATGATCCTGTGGAGCCCTTTACTACTTCTGCAGCAGTTCAGAATTCTATTATTGTAGCATGTTTTTGGGCCTTTCAGATCTCAAATTTGTAGTTATGGTGATGTGGGTGAACAGGGATTCACTAAGGGATTTTTTATGCTCACCATTTTCGCTTGAGTGAGCGGTTATGGGTTTTGTTCCCCCTTCTCCCAAAAAATGTGTAAATATCTTGGATGCTTCATTGCAGTAGAGATGTTTTTAGTAATGAAAGCTGCCATTGTTGTTTGCTCGATGCAAGCAAATCCTGAGGTAATTCAAAAAAGAACACTACTCAAACTGAAAATTGTACGGGGAAAAAGGGGCAAATGCATGTCAGGCTACATCTGGGAAGGAACACCTCAGTGGTGTAGAGTTAGGGGTGGGCTGGGGAGCCCATTTGGCACAGACAGTTTGGATCTTATTGGGGAATCTCGCAGGAATCTAGTGAGATTCTCACAGTGATGTCAAATGCTGAGCTTGCGTAAGAAAATATATTATACAAACCTGATAGTGAAAGGCACTGACAACCTGTTGGTACTTCAAAGAATCTGGAGAGCAGAGAGAAAGTCAGTTGTCAGCAGGAGGGTGCTCAAAGCAGTTTGAAAATGTAGAATGTGCAAAGTATCTTTCTGGAGTCCCTGCAGTGGCTTGAAGGGACTTGAATGCTATTGATCCATCTTTCAGCAGTTTGAAGGACTTCAGAGAGCTAGAACAGCGCTCTTGTATGCTAGAGTGCTGTGAGGCCCTGCCTAAGGTCTTGTTGGAAAGTATATGTCCTTCTTCTGCCCTTCCAAGAGAGGAAGATTGCCAGGGGCACTTGTAGGTCTGCCACTTCAGCTCAGCAGGCAGTTTACTAGGTGTCAGTATTTCAACATCTGGCAGACTTTTCTAGCAGGAAGACACTTCAAATGTTCGCTGAAATCGTTAGGGGAAAGGGATACACCCTCCTTATAGATATTTATCTTTGCCAAAGGTCTGGGATATTTGAGCAGACTTTAGCCCATCAAGGTACCAGTGCAAGGGGATTCTCCAGGATGTTGTTTTAAGATGATTCCAAAAGTGATTAAATTGGGCGGTAGTGGTGTGGTGTCACACTCGCACGGCCATTCCACGCCTTCTTTAGGGGGCTTTGTCTGCAGGAAGTTAGCAGGGGGAAATGGAAGGAATCATGGGCTAAGCATTTTTACTATTGCAGTCCCCTTTTCCTGGGATCAGATCCCTCCTAAGCAATAACATATTCCCCCTCTTTTCTGTCTGGCTAAGATCAGAAAGACTGAAGTGATTAGACCTCTGAATAGTGTTGGGATGGAAATGAGCCCGGTAGGTGCTTCCAGGTAAGGCGAACACCATATGAGGTGATGTAGCATAAAACGGGGGGTGTCATCTGCACTATCAGGCAACATGTAGATGCTCTGTAGAACACAGAAGTAGATGCGCAGCACTAGAAAACCCATAGCCCATTACTCCATTGTGTATTAGGCCCAAAAGGGATAAGTTGCAGGCTCACTCCTTTCACGTTCCTGGCTCACCAGGCCTCATTTCCGTAAGACAGACTGACTCCACAGATCCCCGTTCCCACGGAGTCCATTTCCCCCATTGTTCCTCCAGTATTGCAAATATTTAGTATCTTCCAAAGGGAAGTGTCCTGCAAGAGCCTGAGACAACACTAGGCTCTGCTCTCTGTCCATTCATCTCCATTAAACTGCCATAAGGCCGCTAACCCCCACCCAGCCAGTCCAGAGCCAGCCCCACACCTTTGATCTGACCCCCACACCTCTGCATCAGACTAGACACCCTGCATTCCCTGATAAGCAAGCGACCCCCTCTCCCAACGCAAATCAAGGTTTCATAGAAGATCTGAATGCACAAAAGAAGTGTCCAGACACGAAAAACCATGTGGTTACTTAACATTGGATTAAGTCACTGGGCCTCATTACGAGTTTGCCGGTCCAGTAACAATGGGACCGGCAAGCTTGCCGGTACCGTTGTTACTGGACCGGCAAACTACAAGTTCTGCTCGTGGGTGCCTTCCCGCCCGCCAGGTCTGACCTGTGTACCGGCACCCGCGAACAGACACTGCCGGTAGCACCGGCACCATTCTGAATGATGCCGGTGCTACAGGCCACCCCATTCCCATTTGAGCTCAAGTGGGAATGGGGTGGCCTGTAGCACCGGCATCATTCAGAATGGTGCCGGTGCTACCGGCAGTGTCTGTTCGCGGGTGCCGGGGAGTAAATGATTCCCGCCCCTGGCAATGGGGAAATACAGGGTCCGCCAGGGTTGTAATGGCCCTGTATTTCCCCATTGCCAGGGACCGGAATCATTTACTCCCCGGCAAGTTTGGCAGCAGCCTGTCGGTTATACCGGCAAGGCTATTGGCAAACTTGTAATGAGGCCCATTTTGTATGTCTCAAGGAAACTGGATATATTGGGTTTATTATTTACACATTATGTAAGTCCTTATATTTGTTCTCTATTAGTTTAGAACAAAAACACACTGCGCTGGATCCTAACAATCGAGTTTAACTTCACATTTATTAGAGTATAAAATATGTTAAAAAAAGAACAAAAATTAATGCCCCTACCAATAAAAAAGAAAGAAATTATGCCAATGGCATGTATCACATAGAAAGCATGTGCTGACATCCAAGTTAAATATTTGAACAACAGTACATGAAGAAAATTGTCATCACATCTTATGATCTGAACATTAACCATAACCATGTGCAAGTACAGAATGAATCACATTGTTAGATCATTGAAGTTGCAGAGAGCACACACACACTTGCCCATTAAAACTTGAAACAAAATGCTTCTATCGTATTGTTTTTTGGGTACTCTGTGTAGGACAACCAAGGTGATTGTGTCTATAGAATCTAAGCATGGTTAGGTAAATCCACCTTCCTCAGGACCAAAAGAGTGGAGTGTTTTAGGCTGACCGGTGAGGAGAAAGTGTAAAGAAAAGAAAAAATGGCCTATTGTTAGGTAGTATTGTACCATGTATCAGCATTGAGTCACAGTTAAACATAATGGATGCATTAATAATGCCCTAGTGGGGAATGATGCTTTGAGTTCTAGACTGAGACAAATTAATATTTAAAACAGTGCCTCTTTTGAGTTCATAGAAGATCTAGGCATGCGTGGCTGAATTTCTTTCAAGCATGAAAAAATATCCCTTGTAACACGAGGAACAGCTAGGGATACATTAAAGATCAAACCCCGGGTGGAGACCTTGAGTGTGGGAACTATGGTTTCAATGATGCCCTGAATGTGTGGGTCAGCGTGACTGTATTTTATCCTCCCTTCCCCTTGGCACCATTTCCCGTGCCGCCCAGGTGCCTGACGCAATGAATTAATAACCAGGCTTAGCATGTTTATTTTAGACAGAAACAATGTATTCATGTGTGCCCCGAACTTCACCTCAAGTCTGAGCCCAGCCGACCCAAGTAGATCCAGACCTATGGAAAAGAAATAACCAATTACTGCCTGGCATCCCTTATGGAGCAGAATGGTGTGTAGGGTACCTCCAATCAGTGGCACCCAATTGTACTGTATATTATGATGAGCTTGTTTGTAACTATAAGATTCAGAGCGCTCTTGAGCAGCAGAGTACTTTGCTGATATTTGTATCCTGTACAATGAATTACAACAATAAGGGTGCCTGTTACACCGCAGATCCTTTCAGGCGAATTACATAAATCAAAGAACAATGGATCTCAGTAATTTAGACTAAAAACAAATTACTTACAGACACTGTTTTTGTCTTATCAGTATCACAAAATATATTTGTTTATTTACATATAGTGTTCACAGTGTTTATGTGTACAGCTTCTCACTGAGAGGAGCAAAAACAATATAGCAATGTATTGACATCCTTATATACATACCACCATTCATCCAATCATTCATTCACATGCATATTACCGCACATATCTACACAATTGGGTTATTAAAAAACCCAGTTATACTCAGACTGTTTACCAATTCCTAACACCTATTTTCATTTTAAATCGATGTATCTCTATACTCGAAATAGCAATTTGTTTATTTGACAAAATCGACCTATGTTTCGGTCATCTTAAAAAGGTAAAAGGAGGTATGAATCAACCAAAACAAACATCATGCAACCTTCTTCAGGATATGGGTAGGTGGCGAGTCAAACCTCCCTGGTGTTGTATGGTGTAAGATGTCTTCTATCCTGAATCGCCAAGAAGCACTGTTAGGGGTGGTGTCAATGGCGGAATAAATCCTCAGACCAACTGTGGTCCAAATAACACAAACTAATATTTGGAGTATAGAGATACATTGATTTAAAATGGAAATAGATTTTAGGAATTGATAAACAGTCTTTGATTCATGTACAATGGAGCCTTGTTATCCTTGCAATGCTATCTCCTTGCCTATTTCCCTAGCGGGTTGTCTTTATTCTGGAGTGTGCGTAAAAAGGGACTTGCCTTCAATGGTTATGGCAGAGATACCGTTAAAGCACAAGTTCCCACCCTCTCTCCTGGGGGTATTTCATGTTTTTCTTGGAAGTTGCCATGCCTTCCAACCAGAGAACAATGGGTTCTCCAGGGTTGGGCCCAACATTTGTTGTGGGTGAAACCTCCAACCTGAAAGAACAATACACACAAGCCCTGCCAGTTCCAAGAGTCACAAGAAACCAGCTAAGAAATAAACAGCATTAGATGAGGTTGGCTTATATAACTCTACCTCCCCATAGTCCACTATGTCTAACTAGATAGTTTTATGTTTATATTTGAGCACAGTACAGGCAATAAGCCTTTGGTATACACAACCTTATATAATTTGAATGTTGGATGGCCTTTGTTAAATACAGCCCATGGCTATCTAACTATTTGGGTTGAAGCAGGATATTTCAAAATATACATTTTGCTTTTGAAAACTGCAATGTTGCCAACTCACATTGCAGCAGTAGGTGTTTCTGTAGACTGGGCCCATCAAAAGTAAACATGTGTGCATTATACTTTTTTGCATTGAACATTGGAAAGTGAGGCATGGATAGCAGAACACACTTACTGGGAGAACACGTTATTTTGTGTAGCAAAATAATTACAACCTAGTGCAGACTTGCAAGTGGTTTTCTGTCACTCTGACAAAATGACTACCACCCTGCAGAAGTACAGGGATGAGTATTGGCTAAAATGCCAATCTGCCCCACATGACTTCTAAACCAGCAAGGATTCCAATCTTAAAGGTGAAACAGGTACATCCCGAGAGGTATACCTCAGTCCCCATTTGTGGTAGCACAGGCTGAGGAAAGGCTTTACACTTCAGGAAGTTTATAACCTGGCACAGAAGCAAAACTCATAACAATAGCACATGAGTACCAAAATAAAAATAAACATCCAACCAGGGTTCTATAAAAACATAATTATCAATTAAACTAACAAACTATTCACAAAACCAAAAAAATACTTCTGCCACCGTAGCCCCCGGAGGGAAAATCCATTGAAAGCATACTTTAAAAAAAAGCACCTCAATGTGTCTGTAGACAGGGGTGTTCAGGAAAAGATTTCAGCAGCAAAATGTCAAAGCTTTTGGATATATCTTCAAAAAAATTAGAGAAGGGTCTTAAAAGTCAATATGGTCCATCAAGTTGGTCCTCTTCAAATACATATAGATTTTCTCAACCGCTTTGAGCCAAGCTTCTAATTCCTTTTCTGTGATTGAGTCAGCGCCCCAATGGTTGAGTTGTGCTGTCCTAACAGGATGGCCAAACAGAAGCTCAAAGTGACTGAACCCTTTTCCATTCTCAGTCACCTCAATGTAGGTGAACAACAGAAATGGAAGAATATCCCACTTTCTCCTCAGGTGTCCTTTTAGAACACATATCATGCATTTCACAGTATTGTTAAAGCTCTGAACAAGCCTTTTGGTTTAGGGATGGAAATCTGTAGAGAACTTGTAAGTCATTCCACATTCCTTCCACATCACCGCCATATATGCAGCTATGAAGTTGGAGCCTCTTTCAGGAATGATTTATTTAGGGGACCCTCCAGAAGAGAGTGTCCCTATTAGAGCCTTCAAAACCACACGGACATTGACAATTCTTAACGGGAAAGTTACAGTGTACCTGTTGGTGTGGTCTACCTGTCTTACCAGAAGCTTGGCAAGTAGACAGGAGAGCTCAAATTACTTGATTCTTTCAACCATCCAAGTGCAGTAAAAATGGGAAAACACCCTGTCAAATGTCTTGGTCAATCCTAAGTGTCCTATAAAGGGATCCTGTGAGACATGTCCAGTACGAACCTCTGGTGGCAGTAGGGAACAACCAATGTTCAGTCACCACTGCCTCAGTATTCTTGGGCTCACTCTACAGCAGGCCATTCTCCTAGAACACTTTGAATAACGCATGGTCCTATCAGTGAGCCTGTTCCTCTTCCTGTTTCCACAGACCGACTAGAGTGTGGCAGTCCTTGTATACCAAGTAAAAGTCAGGCTGACTTGGGATGCTTACTGAGGACAACACTCTTGGTTGTGGAAAGTCACTGGGTGCCCCATCTTAGGTTTCTTTTTTATGCAAGTAGGCAACCATTGGATCACTGACTTCTGTGATACCAATGTAGTCACATAAGTGGTGACTGAGCCTCATACCACATGAGCAGGGCCCTCAGTGGGGTTGGGATCTAGACTGGCTGCAACTGGGGTCTGTGCCCTCTTGCATTCTCCAGCAGGAAGAACCACGTGACCAATGTCCTCCATCACTTCAGGTCTAGATGCTTCTTTATCTTTTGAGGTTGGGACTGCCACAACTGTTTTGGGATCAGGAAGGTCATTCCCTAACAGACAATAGGCTCAAATTGAGCCTTTTATTGCTATGCAGCATGTAGAGGTTTCAGCCCTCCAGCTAAACTCAACCACTGTCAGTGGACATTGCTGGAGACCATTAAAGCCTCTGACCTTGCAAACTGAGCATTTGTGATACTGGAAATATTGCAAGTATCTTCGCTTTACATTGTTGACTAACTGCTGTGTCACACACCATAAAAGCTGTGTTCCCATTAATGAATACATGCTCCAAAAAGACCTGAGTGTTTTCAGGAATTGGGTGCTCCTCTGGTGATCCTGTACATTTCCCAATCAGAGGCACAATGGAACATTCAATCGTTTTCCAAATTATTGGGACGTCATATGCTAGGATGCCCCATTGATGATGGCCTCCTCCTCGAGGTTAGAACTGACTAAGGCCTATTTGCGCCTACCATTTCAGTCTGGAACCTTCTTCCTATGTGTCATGCCGCACACAGAAAACATCCTTTGGGTGCTGTGAGTGTTGGTGCCCCAGTGATAGAGGTGTCAAGAAAATGCTTTTCTGTGGGCGCTAATGAGACTTGTGGGTGGGATTTTCCATCATGTTTTTGGGGGCCTTTCATGCCAGAAGGGTGAGGAACTTTCATTTTACCCTCCTTGGGTTTGTTTTTATAAGATGCTTTTTCTTCTGTTTTAGATGTGCTCACCTGAGTCCTGTCCTGCACTTTATTACTCATATACTTGTCAGCAGCCTTTTCAAGCTTCCTAGGGACTGTGATATTCGTATCTATTACATCTCGGCTTGACAATTTCATATGACATGCTTGCACGCAATCAATCCAAACATTCCCTCAAAAGTGTCAACTTATATACCAGTCAGACACCCACTCAAATATTTCAAGGACAGCTGTGTGTTTTCCCCTTATGTTTGATTTATTCTTTGAGTGCTTCTCTAAATCATCATAGGTAATGTTATGGGATGTGGTAGGCCCTCCTGACGATGGCAAGTGTTATTGTTGTTGAATAACGTGGCCTTTCCTCTGAAGCCTCTATGCCTGAAAGTCCATTGTATGAAACATTGGATAACATACTTGTATTAAGATGAAGTATAGACCTGTACATTGAACAGCCTCCCAAGAATTGCAAGGCTAGCAAGGAGTAATGAAACACTGACATAACCAGAAGGCAACAGTGACAGAATTTGAATATTAGATGACAGATGTTCTCTATCATGGAAACTTTCAAATTAATTTCAAGGTAAGTGGATAGTCGTTCTGGAAAAGATCAGTGAGGTTAACTACCTCATTGAAACCAAGGATCCTTGGCATCTTTATACAGTATTTCATGTCAACTGGCTGAAACCACATTCCAGAAGGGATGTGATGGTTTTGGCTCTGGTGACTGATGTCGAGTTAAAGAGAAGACAGATCCCCTCCCACACTTGTTACACACCGAGGCAGCAGGTAGGTCCATAGAGATGGCGTGAAACACAGATAAGTGGTTCCTGTTAGGGAGATTTCTCACACAAGTGCTAAATTCCCTCTACCTTAGAGCCTTCCAGCTCTTTTGCTATATTTTGGGGCTTTGAACCTTTCATTTTCAGTGTGTTTTACTTTTGTGTTCTTTGGTTATGGAGATATAAAACAACTCTATAGGCATCATTTTATTTTTGTGTGTCACACAGCACCTTCAGTGCAGTGGCACAGGGGTGTCTTTCAGACTCCCCAAGGTTTAAATACCTTCTCTGGGACTGACTACTGTCTCCCAGAGCATGCAAAGTTAAATTGACTTTACTAGTCTTTTTAAATTTACAGACCCAGCACACACTATCTTCCTATAGAGTGCTGGAGGGGTTGCCTAGGATCTCCTGAGTCTGAACACTCAGGTAACAGTCAGATGTTACCCTTTCCTACTTTAAATGGCTACTTTAAATGGCTGATAGCAGTGGTTTTAAACAAACTACCATGATTTTTCCAGACCGTGAACACCGGTAGATAAAAATCGGGTCAGCCATATTTTCCAATTCGGCACCCAAGACCTATCTGTAAAAAAAGACTCCCGTCAACTTTTTTCGCTGTTCCTTTTAGGAAAGGTCCTTCTAGTGTCCAACTCTGTGCGCCAAACCAGGTTTAGTCCCTTTGTTCGTTGGCCTTTGGCAGGCTTCAGTGCTGAAGCCCTCCTCTGGCGCCTGAGTGTCTGGGGTGGACAGGATGGGAGGGAGGTGCCCAAAACTCACTGTGCTTAGTCTCCTAGGAGACCTGAATGCACTCCGGTGTGATTGGCCGGCTAGATGTCCGGCAAGGACAGCCACCCTGCTATGTAAGTGACAGCCAGGCTGGAATGAATGGGGTAAAACTGTTCAAAAGTGTGCTTCTGGGACTTGGAAAGCAAAGTCGACCACTGTGACGAGAGAACCGCAGACAAGCTGAAGGAAGACGACTGCTGTAACTCCTGGTCCACTGGTGAAGCCCTGCTCCAGGTCCGAATTGCCTGAAGCTCGATCGACAGAGAAGCCCTTCAAGGTTAACATCTTCCCTTGAGTTTGGTGTGAACAACCAACTCGTAAGCTGCCTGGACACCGTCCCCATCCTGGTTGAATTTTCTGCGGAGTGATGTTTAAAACTGGATAGCCAGTGCGATGGATACCAGTTTGTGGTCTTTAAGGCACTCAGACCTTAAACCGACATTTTGCCAAGCTTGTGGTCTCTTCCCTGGGCAGTGCAGGAACCTCCCAATGTCCTCCTTCTTGTCCCCTCGACTAAAGCTCAGGAACAGTGAGATCCGCAGGAACTGCCAGGAACAACTGCCTCAGCTACAGCTCTTCTTCACTTTAAAGGTACTGTGCAAATGCGGTCAGGAAATCTTTTGGGCCACGGTGAAAGTTTGTGAAACTTTCCCGACTTTGAAGGCTTGTCCTTCCCTAAACCAACATCTCACTTTGCGTCTGACCAAATTCTTCTAAGATCTGTGGCAAAGACTTAACTGTTTACTACCAGAACTGTGCTATCCTATATAAGACTCTGAAACATTGACTTTGGCCCAGGCCTATTGAATTGAATTGCTGGTTGCAGAGAACTGAAACACTTTACCTTGCCTATGCAAGTATTTGTGTCTCGATTTCTTTGAACCTTGTCTTTTTACCCCTTTTAAAAGTAAGTGAAGTGCCATTTTGCTCTCACTTCAGGGGAGTTGAATTTGTTCAGTAACGTATTGGTTGAGTATTTGTAGTATATTAGTACATGATATTGAGCTGCTCGTTCTAGTGTCATGTTTTCCAACTGGTTGTGTAAATAAATGTATATTATTTTACCAAGATACCTTGGGTACATGGTTATTTGAATCACTGTAATTGTTGGTCCCTTTGTGTAACCCCTTTTACTGCTCACTTTACTCTTGTGATAAGTCTGACTGCTCAGCCACTGCTACCACAATACTGTGTAGTACAGGCATGTACCAAAGGTGAAATTGTACTGACCCTTGTAGTCTTAATTGCATGTAGTGGTCCCAAAGGGCACTGCATGTGATTCTGCCTAACACTGGTGTACAGTGGTGAGGAAAAAGTATAGTTGTTACATTTGTAGTGCTACTCTTACCATTGCTCAAATAATCTTCACAAGGCTAAACAACACGAGAGAAGCAATTGTTTTATCATGCCTGATATGGAAAGCTACAGACAGGAGACCCTAGTCACGTTAACAGTTGATCAATTGAGAGATATGTGTAAAGCTAGGAATCTCACTGTAAAAGGCAAAAAGGTGGAACTGATAGAAATGTTGTTGGAATACCAAAGTATGAGGAGTGGGTCTGAAAACCCTACCCCTGCAGCAAATGTGGAAAATGATGAATAGGATGATAATGTTCAGAGCCAGGCAACATTGTATGGATGAGTTAGATGAGGCAGAAGAGTCTCAAAATGTAGGCCCTGTTCTATGAGGTTAAGCTTGATATTTTGGATTGGCTGGCTACTTTTGAGTATAACCATGGGATTCAGAACATTTCAGGGAATCAGCTGATTCCTTGTGTCTTTTCTAGGCTCCCCCCTGTTGTATCTGCTGTTGTAATGGAATTGGGTGAAGTGGAGAGAATGGAGTATGAAAGTGTGAAACTAGCTTTGATAGCTAGGTTTGGGAAGACTCCTTCCCAGTATCCTAAGAGGTTTAGAACCCTCAAAAGGCATGATGGTACCCCTTTGGCTACCTGGGTGTGTGAATGTTTGAAGAACTTAGATGGTTGGGTTAAGGGTTCAGGGTTACAAAGTTGACACTTATGAAGGAATGAGGAATCTATTTTTGTTGGAAACTATTTTTGATGCCTGCTCTCCTGAACTAAGACAGCACTTGGCTGACTCAAATGACTCAAATGAGATTGATCCCAAAAAGTTAGCTAGAGCAGCTGCCTCATGGGTAGCCAACAGGGCCACTCATAAGGATTCTGGGGCAACTCCCAAAAAGGATGAGGGGAAGCAGCACAAAGGTGAGAACACAGATAAATCTAATTCCATCCAACCAGAAGAGGCCCCCAAACAACATAAGTGTAAATCCCATGGGAAACCTGGTAGGTCTAGTGAGTCCTCTGGTGTCCAACCAGATGGAGGACAGCAGAAACCCCCATTCCAGAAAGCATTTGGTAAATGCTATGTCTGCTGGTTAACTGACCATGTGAAAGGAGATCCCAGATGCAAGGGTAAACCTGCGGAGGTCAGCACTGCCTCCTTAGCCTTCTCCCCAGAGGAAGAAGTACAAATGGCCAGTGCCCACTTTCAATTATTTTCTGAAGAACACTTAGGTCTTCAAGCTACAGAATCCTTAGAGTCCATGGGTCTGGGTAAGAAACAGAATATGGGTGTGTATGACTCCATTCCAGAAAACTCCAAAGGGTACTATAAAGACAGTGTTCTTGTGAATGGTCAGGAGACCGCTGCCATGAGAGAGGCAACCTTACGAGACCACTCTGAGCCTGTGGGAACCTCTACAGAGACCCCTACAGTAAGCCCTGGTGTTGGTAAGTTGACCTATAACCCAGGCAAATCGGAGACTAGAATATGGGAGCCCCAACCAAGCATCATCATTGCCCATCCAGTTGTAAAGTCTTTAACCCCCCTGCTTCTGAGGAAGAGGTGGATAGACAAATTGGACCCCTCTCTAGGCCTGTGAGAACTGGTAATTCTCAAAGGTGGTGGAAAACCAGGAACAATAGGTCTAAGGCTAAACCCCTTCAGACTGTTGGATCTTCTACCGAAGACTCCAGTATAAATCCTAATGTTAGGAGGGAAACTTCTAAGCCAAGTAAACTGAGATCTCAGAGGAAGTTGAAGCATGTACCTTGCTTGGCCACTGCCCCTCCATCCAAGATACCTTAGACCCAACCTGCTCTGCTGAGAGAGGTGGTGAGGAACCATGGAGGCCCCTCTAGATCTAAGGAATTCCTTTCCAAGGACCCATTGAAAAAACATGGCCACTTTATTCCCATTGGTCGTGCCTCGTGGTCATGGCCAGTAGCCAAACTATCTAGGTCATGACCTTAAGCCATGACCCGGACAATCTGACCACTGCCCATGGCAACAGGCTATACCTCAGTCACCAAATACAGATCACTATTTTTTGCACCTAAATTATGACACTTCTCAAAAAATAGAACATGGACACATTTGCAAAACCATGCTTTCAGGACCTTGTCAATGCTCCTTAAACAAGCTTGCTGGAAATCCACCCATTTTTCATTTTTTTTAAAGTGTCAAAATGTATGTACATACAATAGCCTTATAACTTGACCAAATCCATTCAGACTTTGCACAAACATTCAAGGTTTGGTCTGTAATCTTTCTGAAAACATGTGTCCACATTCGTCAAACGGCAACAAAGTTATAAGGCATTTAAAAACATTGAGAACCACCTCTAATTTAGCCGCCTGTTGACAAAATCCCACTAAACTTTGCAAAAACATTAATATCTAGACCTAAAATCTTTTTGCAAACCTTTGTGTAGGTTTGTCAAATGGCACCACGTTTATAAGCCTTTACAATATTTTGAGACCCCCCTCTAATTTTGCCCCCTCTTGACAAAATCCCACCAAACTTTGCAGAAACATGTATGTCTAGATCTACAAAACAATTGCAAACTGTTGTGCAGATTCGTCAAATGGCACCACATTAAAAGCCTTTACAATATTTTGGGTCCCCCCTCTAGTTTTGTTCCCTCTTGACAAAACAGAACCACACTTTTCAGAACTATTCAAAACCTGGTCTAGAATGAAATTCCAAAATGGCATGCCCTTTCATTGAGCGCTGCCAAAGTTGTAAGCCGTCCAATAACTGCTTTTCACCAACCCTGTAATGCACAAATAAGCATAGATTCCCCTGGACATCTAATATGTTTGCAGACAACTGCCCTGGTCTGTTTGCGTACATCAGATAAGAAAAATGCCAATTTTGGGGCCTTTTAAGGCCATACCCCATCCCATCCTCATCCCCTCACCTCATGTTTTTATTGCGATGTTTGTGGATCCGGTGGATGTCTGCAAATCCAAAATGGCGGGCGTTTCCAAAAATCTCACGCTCCTCACTTTTTTTATTGACCAATCAGGGGGCATGTCCGATGTCCGCGGACATTACGTCACCCTCTAGAGCAATCTGAGGCCAGTCCGCGGAGGGAACAGGGAAGTGAGACCGAGGACCGATCCCAGATATCACACATTTTGTTTGTCCTACTTTTTGGTCGTTAAAAAAATAACTAATTGATGGATTTACACCATATTTACAGAAGCACCCTTTCAGGACCAAGCCACCCCTCCTGCCACAAATTTGGTGAAAATCCGTCCAGCGGTGTGGGCTGTAGGAATGAGCACATTTTTTTCCATTTGTCAATGGGAAAAACCACACATTTTGGGACACCCCTATAACTTTGCCCCCCGCTCCCCTTGACAAAACCTCACCTAAATTTGCAGGATCGATATGACTTGGTCATATGCTTTTTCTGCAAAGTTTCATGAAGATTGTTCCGGGGGGTGTGAGGTGATAAGCCACCCAAAAAGCGCTCTTCCTATGGGTTAAGCAACTTAACCATAACAACAGGGCCTCTACTGCAGGCCCTTTAATACATATACAGATATATGCATATCTAAACACACACAACTATTGTAAAATGAATTCACTGTATTGGTGAGGTTGCATGTAGTACTTATAAGAATAAAGTTCCATTATACATAACATCAATCTCATTTTTTAGACTGTGAACAGAAAGGTAAATTCCATATAAAATAGTTTCGGACAGAAATAATACAGTTATAATAATATATTTAAAAACAATACCACTATGTTTATGTATATGCATGACAATTGCAGAATGTGTAAAAAGTCAATATTTGTTATATTTGTAACTAAGATAAGGAAGGAGAATCACTATGGTTAGAATGATAGAAAATTGGGAAATTACATACATTTATGATCAGGGAAAGAATGGATGGGAATATCATCAGATCTTTTAACAACTTCTGTCTTCTCTATATAGTTATTGAGATAACTGAGGATATTGTTTCCAAGTGCAAGTTTCACAATGGAATTCTATTTTTCTTTTAAAATATTGTTTCATGTCCTCACATAATCTAAATAAAACAGTTAATTTCTCTTGCTTCATTGCATCATTCCTGCAGTGTGTTTCTATGTCCTAAAGCCGTTATGCACATCCATTGCTGCTCATGCTGTGCCTTCATCATTGTTGCATGAGTGTTCTAGTATTTTGTTTTCTTGGGGTTCTAAAACGTGGAATACGAGATATATGTAGTACATTCTAAAGATACGTGTTCATTCTAAACAGATGATGCACATTTAGCATGCTAAAATACCTAATTATTTACCATCTACATGTTCTACTTTTTGAATTATGTCTTCTTTTGGGTAAGAACATTTCTAACCTGTCCAAGTACTGCACATACCTACTAGAGAAAATAGTGTTATGTAAAGTATTGCAATATATTACAATATGATTTGACTTTTGCAACATTTAAGTGTTTCTTTGTTTTGTAAATGGTAGTATAGGTTTTGTAAATAATTATGATGTAATTCTATGTATATAAATTAAACAGGTGTTGAATTTTACACTTTGTAGTTTTATTAAAAATATGTTTGTTATGATGCAGATATTTTGAAATGCATCTTTACATCTTCTAAATAAATAAGAAGTCCTTTAGTATTTGCCATGCAATGAAGTGTTTTACAACATGTTTTCGAACAGAAAACAGTATACCCTTTTCATTGTTTTTATTACATTAAGTAAACTTGCATTCATGATCGTTAGTAATATGCAATATCATTATTGGTTTATTAATAAAAGAAACACCTACTGAAATTTGGGAAATATAGCTTGGTGCTGGAAACAAATGTTGCACCCCAATAGCTTTGAGGTGTTGAAGTGACTTATTTCAGTATGGCCTCCAGTTTACCTCAGTATGTCATAAAATCCTAAGTATGTTGTTTCCATTTAAAATATACACTTTTATCATTATAACACTGCTGAATGATATATGATATGTTTAATAAATGTGCATTTTTATTAGGTCAGTTGCAATAAACCATAAGTCTGTTTAAAAAAATGTTATTAAAAAAAATAGTAAACTCCTCTGTCCAATTGGGTACCATTAATGTCACCTGCCCCGATGGTTCTCTGTGAATCTGCGTGGCTGTTCATAGACTCAATAAATAATGTAAGAGATTAAGATTGCCAGTTATACATTGTACCTACTAATGACATTGTAAGGTTAGAGAGATTGCTAAAAGATCATTCTGGTTAAGTTGCTGTAATAAAAATCTTAGGAATTCAGTGAAAAAAATACTTTGTTTCAGCGACATTATGCTTAGGTTACGCTAATCAGAAAATGTGAACTTCAGTGAAAGTACTTTGTTAAAGGAACATGATGGTTCCTGTGCAAAATCTAAAAAACAAAGAGATTCACCAGTTATGGGAAGCAATGTAACCATCAATTGCGCATCTGCCATGCACTGCTTAGACAAAGAAACATGGTGTCAAAGATGACATCAAAAATGTGGATTTGGATCAGATGGATCCAATCCAAGTTCCAACCAGTTCAGTCACACTAAGCACTTTCCCTTTAGTCCAGAGATTAACATCACAAAAGTGAATGCCCTTAAATAGGATTTGAAGACCTCAGAGGACAGGAATATGGCCAAAATTAAAGGTGACCAAAAGACAGAAGTTAAACCACACAGTGAAGCCATTCTGAATAAATGGTAGACAAATTGGCATTTTGCATTAAAAAAAGAGAGAGCATGGGACCACCAGCCTGTCCTAGGCCCATCACAAAGGCATAAACAATGTTGTAGGAAAAATGGAAAATAGGATAGAAGTACACCTGTAAAACTTGTTAGGTGGTAGGGCATAGTGGAAAATAGGATAGAAGTACACCTGTAAAACTTGTTAGGTGGTAGGGCATAGTGGTTCCCTAGTCGTGGGCAAGAAGAATGGGTTAGTCCATTAAATGGGCACATTCCTAATGGCCTCCCTCCCCTCTTGTTTTCACAGCCCCACTAACTCACTGACCACACTTCAAACTACTGGGGTCTTCCAACAAGCTGTTTTCTCTGCATTCCACCTGGGTCTTCCATCTGGCTACCAGCTGCTTAACATGTGGTTCCTGGCATGTTTATGATGGCTCTTCCATCCGCTGGATAGAATTCACCACTTGTTTTTGTGATGTGTGTCCTGTTTGTGGTCTTGACACACAACCATTGACTCCTAGGAGACTTATGGCGAGTCAGTGTCAAACACTGTCGTTCTGTATGACACTATTTTCATATCAACAAATACATGTTTCCTTTGGGATTGGCTGAATCTGACTTTCAGAGAGGTCACAGTATGTTATGTCTGTATTTAGTTATTGTTGGTCTGCATATGGTCTGAAATTTAATAAGATGACTGAAGTGCATAAAACATGAAATTATTTATTCTGGCAGTCAAATATCTACCATCATATGATCTCTCAAGAGACGCCTTGGTATCAACATGGTTGTAGGATATGCAGACCATCAGTTTTAGTTAAGTTTAGTATTTTATGAGCTCAATACAATTTTGAATTATTATAATATGAAGAAGTAAGGATGCTCAAATCCTGAACATAGAAGATAGCTGGACTTGCCTTCTCACCATTCTGAAGACGCAGTGAGAGTAGAGAGTCCCAACAAGAGTCTAGGAGAAGCCCAATGCACAATCAATACGAGGGGAAGTAATCATTTTAGGTCATCACATTTTAGGGGAAAAGGTTATGCTTTTGAGGTACAATCTTAATGAGTAATGATTTTTCTCTGGTGTGCCTGCTTAGCGTTTAGTATGTATGCTTATTTTTTGTGTGGAATAAGGGTTTGCAAATCTAGTTATTTTTCGAGCAAAATACATTTACCATGTGTTTAAAAACATGTACACTAATAAATAAACAACCTCATCATGAATATGATAATCTTTCTGCAAATAATTTTCATTAAAAAATGATTTTTTGAGACCAGCGGATAAGTATGTCTTCTAAATAATGTTTCATTGATTGTAATAGTTGTTTTCTTTCAATCCTTCTCTTTGTGGTCCTTAATATGTCTTACTTTTTTTTAAATTCCGCCCACCTGTTTCGATGCTGGGTGAGGACAATCCATAAACCACTGGTTTCAGAGCTCTGATGGACTGACTGCAGGTCCCTTGCACACACTACAAAACCCCCTCCCTACACACAAATCCTGGATTTAAATCAGGGACTTTGATGCAGACAAATTCAGCTTCAAAACATGAGAGCAAAGTGTGCTTCTTATTCTGTGGTTGAGGGACTTTGGTAATTGGCTCTTCAGTGTTTGTCAAAATAGAAGAAAAAAAATGGAAGAACTAAATCTCCTCCATTACAGAACAAATATTATTTGTTCTCTTGGTCTGCTTGCTTAATACAAGTGACTGTAATTTGAAACGTCCGTGGCACTTGTCCTAGAGTAGAGTTGTCCAACTCCAGGTCTCGAGGGCCAGATCCATGCTGGGTTTTCAGGGACCCCTCATTAACATTCATGAGATAAATTTGCATACAATGATTCCAAATGAAGGGACATTTTTCCTCATGAATATTAATGATGGATATTTTGAAAACCCATCAGGATTTCAGGCCCTGAGGCCCAGAGTTGGAGGGATTATGGCCCGTTCTTAAGTAATAAGTAAGTGCTGGAACGATAACAGAAACAACTCCACAAGATTGCAGGAACCACTGTGGGAATCTAATGCACACCTCTGAGTTTATGTGCCTACACAAAGCATAGTCTTAGAATATAATCCAGATTTGTTGATGCAAGCAAAATAAATGTTTCTGATGTGTTAAACTTGACAATAGGGCCAGCCACCCCTTGGCCAATGCTGTGGGTGTAAGGCACACACATGCACTGGATCCAGAGCACAATGGAACAACCCGGTGACCGAATCCAGAGGCATTTTACCTCGGGATGCTGTCACGTAAGACCTATGTTAAATACAGCAATCGTTGTTGACGTATCCAAAAAAAAGCAAGAGTTTGGATGTGACAGAAACGAAAGACCTTCTGCTTCTGTGTCACTAGCTGCAGATTTGCTTCGCGAAGCTATGTGTTCTGACGTGCATTCGAGTCAGCCGGAGTGACATCAACCTCTGCGCGCGACATGTCAAAGTGCGGCAGGAAATTCACATGGCCCAAGCAGCTGTCAGGATTATTTACCTTTCAGGGAAATGTAATATTTTCTGATAAGGAGCTTATGCTAGTTTTCTTGGTAAATGGCCTGCAAGCATCCCTGTCTCTGGCAATAATTTTCTAGATTTGATAAGTGGAAGGAAACACACTTGACCATCACTTGACAAAACATGCTATTTGTCTGACGGGGTAAATGTTTCATGAAATGTAAATACATGGGAGCTTTAGGACGAAATAAAATAAACAGTTCATAGAGACGGCCCAGAGCTGCATTTTTATAGAACACGTCAGACACTATTCGTGGAGGAGATGTAAACACAAAAAGCATGTTTATGACTGGGCTTGAATTAAAACAAAAGGCGTCTCGAGCTGCAATCATTGCGAGGGCTGGACTCATTCAAGCCTTGGCAACCAGAATAAGGGATAGGAAATACAACGTAGGTTAAAGCAGGTCTGTCTAGTATTCAGTGAACTGTGTGCATGCTCTCACTCTTTCCGTCACTTACAGCTAAACTGCAATAATGTCTACACAATACACTTAAAAAAAACAGAAACTCAGCAATACTTTGTCACATGTTCATTCTGAAGCGGCTCGAGTTTCATTCAACGTGTTTTCTTTTGGCAAGGACGTGTCTGTGCATGTGCAGACATTCTATTGTACATTCCTAATCACATTAGTGACAGTGCCTAACTACATGACCTGTACAGAGACTGGCTCTAACAGGTTTGCACGCTTGTGGACACGGTATTCGCTCTAGAACAAACATACGGTAACACCCCTCCACATGTCATCATGAAAATGCTTCAGGAGGAAGCAATGGGGTTACATTGTTTATTAGTGTTTAGTATGTATTGTAGTGTGTACAGATGACGAGATGCCGGGCCAGGTTCAGTTATGTATTTAAAAACCTGTGGACGGCCGGGCACAAGCAACATCCGTAGCCAGAATCCCTTCACCCGCTCTCAGCTGACAAACCGAATCCCCCCCACCCAACGTTCAGGCAGGTAAGACTATGAAACACAACACATCTTCCCCCCATAACAACCTACAAAACTGAGAATGTCATAGGGGACATGGAGGAAAGGAAAATACAAGGAAATGCAACCATTACATTACAAAATACATAGTAGCAAAACATGAACCAAAACAGATGCAATGTAGCACACAATAAATCAAACCAGACATCTCGATGAAGCACCATTGCAAGGATGCAAGGATGAACAGTGGTGCAGTAAAACATGGCCCCACAACAACAGCAGCAAAAAACAGGACCATGGTGCCAAAAGGTGGCATGTCCACTCATTCTTTTTCTCAACACTGTGCCACTATTCTCGTCCACCACGCTTTAACGTTCACCCTGCACAGCCGGTCCACCAACATAGCCATTCCTGACTTCCCAGGGCATTATTTGTTCATTCGATCAAACTTCACCTCCTTCCACAATCACACCATTCAGGACAGCAGACATCTTCTTAGGTCCTGAAAGCTTACTCTCAGTACATTTGTGGGTCATCGTGGGATTGTGGATCAACACCCAATCTCCAACCTTGCTATCATGAACCTTCACCCTTCTCTCTTGATCAAGCACATCCTTGTAATGCACCTCTCTCTCCCTGATTCATTTCATGATCTCTGTCTGCTCCAACAAAAACCGTATTGGAAAGACCTTGCCAACCTGGACACACATCAGTCCCTGGTTCCCTGCCCTTTAATGAAAAAAATGGGGACACCATGGTCACCTAGTGAGGCGTGGTGAGACACCCCCACAACATATGGTTGAGCACCACCCTATATGCAGACATGACCAATTAGCAAGCTGAATACCGCCCTTAATGAATCTATTCACCCTTTCGACCAGGCTATTGGCCCGGGGGTGGTAAAGAGCTGTGTGAGTGTGCTTGATGGCATAACTGTGAAATAAATCCCTCATCAGCTCTGAGGAAAACTGAACTCCATTGTCAGTGACAATTTCTGTTGAAAAACCTTCCCTATAGAACACACCTTCCAGAAACTCTATCAAATCCCTCACTGTTACTTCCTTAACTGACTTCCTTTCCACCCACTTGGTGTGTTAATCCACCAACAAAAGCAAACATTTCAACCCCACATCCAAAGCTTGGATAGGGCCCATGATGTCAACTGCAACCTTACAGCAAGGCGGACCAGGAACCAAAACAGGGAAGAGTGGCGCCTCATGCTCCACTTTACTCTTGTCCGTCAAACAACATGACACACAGTCTCTCACCTTCCTCTCCAACAGATCATCCATTCCCCGCAATCAAAAACTCTGCCTTAGCCTTCTCTTCATGCCGTTGACACCCAAATGTCCATGATGAGCTAAGTCAACCAGCTTAGTCCTGAGCCCCTCTGGGAGAACAACATTCACTCCTTTTGTGAGCCTACCGCCAACCAGCGACAATTTCTCCATTACCTCCCACCACACTTCAAACCGCTAGTCCAGAACCTCCCCTCCTTGTTGGGCCACCCTGAAACAGTCCACTCTTTAACACACTTCCTCATGTCATCCACACCTTCCCCTGACGCCCATTCCAACCGACCCACACTTTCCATCTCAATACTTGCAATAATGTACTCTTTGTCCTCACTTTCCCCTTCTGGTTACATCGCCCCCAACAGCAACCGTGACAGGCAATCTGCCACTGCATTCTTAGTTCCTGGCAAATACAGACTTGAAAATCATAGCATTGCAAACCCAACCACCACCTACTAATCCTTGGTGAACTGGTACCTCAACTTTCACATGCAAGCATCTGCCCCAAAGGTTTGTGATCTGTTCTCACAATAAACTGCTGGCTCCACAAGAAGAATTTAAAATACAATTTGGCTCAATTTACCTGACCACCTGAAGTTTCGGAAGCAGCTCAAAACTTTCCTCTTCTCCTCTGCTTTCTCTCTCTCCCTCCCCTGCAGACTTACCTGACCTACATAACTTTTGTACCGGCTGGTTGCTTGGCTACCCTCAGAGTCTCACTGGGTACCAGGCTCTTTCTTGTTCAGTCACCCTTGCACTGCCTCCGGGGCCTACCATGCACTTAGGGGCTGTAAATGCAACCCTACAGTCCTCTGTTCTACTTGCACTACCCAGAGCTGTGCTGCCCTGGCTTCACGTACTTAGAGCATTGCTGCACTGTTTTCCCCTCCCTTCTCCCTTGCACTTCCTACCTCCCTTTCCCCTTGTACTTCTCGGTCTCTCACTTGGAGGATCTGAATGAAAGAAGGCTTAGTAAGATCATTTGTCTTGTCCTCTCTTTGTCTTCCCTCCCTTGTCTTGTTGCGCCTAGAAACACTTGTGTACAGGCACATCATAAATGACTTATCGTATCATATCATACACTGCTAGGGCTTCACTTTCCACCACTGAATCGTTTTTTTAGGTCGCCTTAGATGTCGCAAGGTACAATATGTTCATCTTTTCCCCCATTACTCTGAGTCAAAGATGATCCCAACCCTAGCATGCTTGAATTCATTGTCAGAACTGTGTTGTCCTTGGGACAAAACGTTCCTACTGAGGGTGCCTTGGCAATGTCTCCTTAAATCCTTTGAAAAACTACTCCACACTCCCTTGACCAGCAAAACGGACACCTTCTGAGTGGTGTGGAAATCAAAGCAAACCCCTGCACAAACGTATTCCAATAATCTGCCATGCCAAGGAATGATGTGAGTAGATCCTTGTCTGGAGCCTTGCTTATAGTTTCCAGCAGACTCACCTTGGGATTGATTCCCTTCTCTGACATGCAGTGCACCAAGTGTTCTATGTTCTTCACTGTTATGCAGCACTTCTTGCTCTGGATGGTTAAACCCACCACCTTCATTCCGTGGAGGACCTCCCTCAATGTATTGTCATGGTTCTCCAGAGGGTTTGCATGGATCATCTTGAAAAATCACTATTTTCGGGGCCCCTTCCGGCACCTTCTCCATCACCTTTTGAAAATCAGCTGCTGCAGAAGCTAATCCAAAGGGCATTCTACAATATTTGAAAGTTCCCCCTGTGGTAATGAAAGCAGTGACATGCTGGCACTCCAGAGTTAAAGAGACATCATGGTATGCCGGAGAGAAATCAATAACAGTGAATAGCTTTGTATTGAGGGTAACAAAAACCCCATCTGCTGGGCCTTGCCATCTTTTGGGGGAAAAAAGAAGACTCTGTAACAAGCAGGACACTCAGGCTTTGTTCAAGAAGACATCAGGCTTTATTTCTCCAGCAGGCTGGTGCACTTCATACACCTTGGACATCTCTGGAACTCTGCTATCAAGTTATAACATTTCCCTCCTTTTATATTCTTTTTGGTTGGCTAAGCTCCCTGTGTATGATGCAGAACACTCGCATTGGTTCATGCACTCCAAGACAAGCCCCTTCCTCCTCTAGGGGTGGCTAACTGGCTGCCAATTCACAAAAGCTCCCATGTCATATCCGCATCTGTTACTGATAAGATTGTGTGTGCTGTACTTAACATTTTAAATGGGAACATTTACTGACGTCTGTCCTAGGACAATCTTAGCAACTGCATCATGGTTTCCTGTGCCAGAGGCCCAGATATGGGCATCAGCTGTATCCTCTCTGCTAATTGAACCGGCTGAATGTGTCATCCACATTCCTCCCTTGACTGTTACACTGCTTTCACAAAGTACACTGTTAAGATTAGAGATAAGAGTCTGGAAAGTCCCGTCTCTGGCTACTGAACTCTCCTTGAACTATCAAGAGGTAATTCTTTTTTCATTTCAACACAGTTCACAGAATCCACATATATATATTTCAGTATCCATCTTAAAGTTGCTGGCCTTAAAGGTGCTGGCCTATCACAAAATGGTGGATTACCCTACTTCTGTTCATTTCTTGACACAAAGTCCATTTCAAACCTAGTTGTTTAGTACAATATACTTAGCATGTACTATTAAGTCTTTCATTATTTAAACATTCTGACTTTATAAACATCGGTTTTTACAGTGCTTTTGCTGAAAAGCAGTATAATTCTAGTTTTCTGCATATTTGAAGGTATAGATCACCTCACCGGGTTATTCACACTCGGTATAAGGTGGAGGGGGTCTTCCTCCATCACATTCAGTTTAAGAGGGGGGTTAGTCCTTTTTCTTCAGCTTACTGAAGAACCAGATAAATAAAAAAATAAAAAAATAAAATAAATAAATACTCTCTGCCAATGTCACCGATATATCTGATATGACCGGTAAGGGATGACGATCTATCCAAATGCTCAAGTCCAACAAGCCCAAGCAAACTGTTAGGTTGCCTTTGATGTTGGCCACAACCACCACCAGGGATAACCAGTCAGACCTCTCCACCCTCTTGATGGTTCCTCTCAGCAACAGCGAGTCCAACTCCTCCTTCAGCTTCCCTCTCAGTTTATGGGGTACCAACCTACATGAATCATTGAGGTAGCTCCCCCCTTTAGATCATGTTGGGTGGGTGATGTTCCTTTTTGTGACGAGACTGTAACTGGTAATAGTTTTTGAACAATGTATAGGGTTGTTTAGGGGACTAAGGATGGCCAGCTAATGATAAGGTTAGGATCATATTTTTGTTTAATTTCCTTTCCAGTACGCTAATGTTTTGTTTGTGGCTATAAAATGTTCAACCCGCAAGAGGCGTGTTGAAGTTGGCTATGTTCAGTTCATCTTCCCAGCTGTGATGTACAAATACATTTCGTGATATTTCCTGAAAGTGGTGCACTCCTTTTTGTGTTCTGTGGGTTGCTTTTTTTCATACTTTTGGACCTATGTTGAGAGCGCCCATAGCTCACCAGTAGGCCTTGGCCAAGAAAAACTACAGCCTGTGAGTGCCGACCACAAGACAATTGTGAACTTTGCACTGCCTCACTTGCATGAACCTTGGCAAGTTGAGTTAGAACACACAGATATTGGCCCTATAATTACTGAGCCCAAGATGGTGGTTGGATGTCAAGCAATATTAGATGGGGGAGTCCTGGGGACAGGGATGCCGGCCATGGAGAAGCACTTAGAAAATTGGTAGTTTTCCATGGATGGTGGTCAATAAACATTCATAATCAAACACTTCTCACAACTGTGCCCACTGGAACCATTGGTCTTCCCAAACCAGACCTCATAAAGGAATAATAGGGGAAGGGAAATATCCAAATGTGTCAGAGTTACCAGTACAGACGGTGCGTTGCCGTTTGTATAGTACTAGTGCAGCATAGGCATCTGCCAGAGAGAAAGAGAGTTGGATGAGTAAGAGAAAGGAGGTTGAGGTGGTGGGAAGAGAGAAAAGACTGGGGAAAAGAGACTTGAGATGGGAGCGAAAAACAGTGCAAGTTGTGGAGATTGAGAGGAGAACAAAGGATAAAATAAGGAATTGGTGGTGTGTGAGAAAGGAGTGGATGTGGTGAAAAGAGAGAGATAACCTCAAATAAAAGAGATAGACAGAGAGGAAGAGAGGTGGGAGAGAAAGGTGTAGAGGTGGTACAGAGATACCTATGACCAAAGGTGAGAGATAAGGCAACAGAGATATATGAGGGATACAGGAGTGGAGGTGGTTAAAGGTGAGAGATGAGAGTGGAGGAGGGGGAACAAGAACAGGGTAATGAGGAAGAACAAAGATCATAGGTGGTGGAGAAGGAGAGGAGAGTGGAGACAGGAACAACATAAGCAGGCATGTTGGAAAAAAGAGCTGAGGTAGGAGAAAGAGGGATCAATGTGAATAGAAGAACAGGAATATTTGTATTTGTATTTTGTTTATTTGTTCAGCGCGCCTGGTTTAGAGGCATCTGGGCACATATCTTGAGTTATGCTGACAAATTTACAGACAAAGTACAGAATATATAAACAATGTAGAATGTACAATGCATGAAATACAATGAATGGATAAGTTGCAGTAGTCAGGAAGGATCGACAAGCTGTGATGGGTTTGCACGTATAAGCAGAGGCTGAACTTACAGCATTGGTTTGTCTAGACAGTGATAGGGTAGAGTCAAGGTAGATGCCTAAAGTTTTAGTGTCATTGGATACCTTGATGGTATTGCCGTCAATGGTGAACGACTTGAATGAGGGATCTAATTTATTAATACGTTGATGGGACCCCAGGATAAGGAGTTCCATCTTGTCATCGTTGACGCAAAGCTTGTGTTGTGCCATCTATGACTGAACAACCAGATAGACATCATTCAAGGATTTAGTGTCCGCTGAATGGTCACCGGTGATAGGGATGAGTATCTGGGTGTCATCGGCATAATTGGTGTAAGTGACACCCAGATAATCAAGAATATTGAATAGTGGTATGGTGGATACGTTATAGAGTGTCAGTGACTCACAAGATCCTTGAGGGACAACACAGTGAATGGGTGAAGGCTCAGCTGAGGCTGAAGGGGAGAAGACCCACATAGATCTATTATCAAGGAGGTGGCAGCGTCGGAGAAGTGGGCAGCTGATTTGAGATGCCGGCAGAGGATTTGGTGCTTAAACAAATCGAAAGCTGTTGAAATATCTAGTAATAGTAGAAGGGCCAGTTTAACGTTATCTTTCAGTTCCTCAATTTGAGTTTTTAAATCAATGAGGACAGTTTCGGTACCATGCCTGGGCCGGAAGCCAGATTGCCTGAGGCCAAGAAGTTTGTTAGAATATGGATAAAAGAGCATGAGTGGAGGAGATGGAAGGATAGAGAGAGAATGAGGAGCAGCACCATGAAAACGAGGCAGGGCATGAGTAAAGAAGAGATCGATGGAAAGGGGAGAGATAGAAAGTGAAGTGGATTAATGAGGTGCTCGGTTCAGTGCCATTCACAGTGAAAAAGTATTTAAAAACAAAAAAAGGTTGCTTTATAAAGACTGCTCTGAGACCGCTCAGAGTGGTCTTTCTAAAACAAGCAGTCAGGCTCCTTGATGCAAACGAGTGCAGGAAGTTGTGGGTTTCACAGGTAACATGTGTATCCGTTGTGCGTGAATTATTGCAGCATGGAGGGGAGAAGGTGGGGGAAGATGGTTGTCAATGTGTTTGTGTCTGTATGGGGGCTGGAGTTTGTGGTTGTGAGTAAGTGTGTGTGTGTGTGTGTGTGTGCCTGTGCGTGTGTGTGCGTGTGTCTGTTGGAGGGTTGATAAAGATTTTATTTGCAGGAAATGTTTATTTGCAGGAAATGGAGGGAAGAAGGAGGGATGGGGTAAGAGGTGAATCCCATACATTTAATGCAAATTACCACTAGAGCAGCAAAGGCATTTCCCGGGGGTGAAACATCCCAAAATAGTGATAATTGCGAACATAGAAAGAAGGCCGCAACAAGTCGGCCAAAGAAAATTGTTATTTTTTGCATGCAACCTTCAATATTCAAAAATATCACATATAACCTGGAAATAGATCCTAGAACTGAAAACGAGAGACTCAACAGTATAGAGGAGGAATAAGACAGTACCAAGAGAACAGGAGAAACAGACACTTAGAGAGTTGAAAGGAGAAAGGCTGACTCCCAAATCAGGCAGTGTTGGAGAGATGCCAGGTTTCTGCCTGAAAGTTTAATCAGTTGATCCTGGCCCACATCTAAGAAAGTGGAACAAATAACCTTGTTATTTTATGTTATGTTATGTTAAGTTGACGTATGCCACACACCGTTACCATTATCATGGTCTCCATGCGCTCATGTGGCTCTGTAAGAAAGAGGGCAGGGTGGGTTGGTGAAGGAAGAGGGATATGATAAAGGTTGTGCTCTTCTGTTGATGCTTGCAGAACCAGGAGAAACTATTGTCTGTGTGTGGTGGCTTTTTAAGTGAGTTTTGATTGTGTGCACTGATTTGTTGTATCTCGAGGGGTCAGGCCCAGTGTCTGGGATTATTTGTTGAAAGCAAATATTTGTTATGTTGGATGTGTGTTTTGTGTGTAGTTTGGCTGGCCCTAAGGCCATATGTTGTACTTGAGAGGTATGCGGGAGGGGAGCAGGAGCAGGGGTGGTTAGTACATTGACTACCCTCAAAGTTCTTCTAAGTATACTGCATTGGTTATCCTCAGAAATCTTACAAGTGCAATACATTGGTTACCCTCAAAATTATTCTGAGAGCAATACATTGGCTACTCTCATAAATTAATTTAAATGTAATACATTGGCTACCTTCACAATTCATCTAAGTGCAACACATTGACTACCCTCCTAAATTCTTCTAAGTGCAATGCATTGGCTACCCTCATATATGTATCTTAATGCAATACATTGGCTACCTTCACAATTCATCCAAGTGAAACACATCGGCAATCCTCATAAAACTTCTCAGTGCAATACATTGGTTAGCTTTGGAGCATAGCAGGAAAAGTGGCTCTAAATATGCACTGAATTCAATCACTGGCTATGGGCTAGATGTGAGCCTTAGTTCAGAACAGGGGCTATCCTTTAGATTTGCACCTCACTCCAATACAGTGGCTATACTTTAAACACGCACCGAACTTCAAAACACATCAATTCAGTTATTACGTAAAAAAAAAACAAAGTCGTTGTCTCTTACCTGAGGTTTTCTGCAGACAGTTTTGGGGCTTGGCTGGGGATGGGACCTGCCCAAGGGAGCTACCCTTTGCCTTGTCGCCTTTAGCCGGCTGCGGGGGCCAGGCTACCCTATGAGAGCCTCTGAAGATGAGATGTTCCGGTCACATGCTTGACGCACAGACCAATCCGGCACGATAATGACAGCCAAAGGGAGGGGAGAGGCAGGCCTGTGCAGGCGAGAATCCGAAGCACAACATGTTCATTCAAAGGGGAAACCATGCCAGAACCAACAAAGATGAGCTCACCCAGAGGGTTATTATCCCTCATCGTCAATGAAGAAATGGTGATGGAGGCTTGCTACAAACACAAAATAGTCTCTTCAGTCCACAAGCCCTTCTGGTCACCTGCTTGAAGCATGGACCAATTGGGCACAATAAGGGCGGGCCGAGGTAGGGGAGAGGCAGGCCAGGGCAGGTGAGAATCAAAATTAAAAAGAGAAACCTACTTACATTTAAAGAGGAAATCATTCCAGAACCAACAAAGAGGAGATTACTCAGAGGGTTATTAGCCCTTGCAGTCCATGAAGACCCAGAGCCCAACAGTTTCTAAACAATCAGAGGGCGGACACCTGTGCAAACATCCCAAAGCACTAGGGGTTGTGATGCCAGGTATTCTCCATCCAGGTGGAGCATTGCAACATCCTGGCCATGCCTGCCAATGAAAGACTCTACAGCATAGTAAGAAAGATGTATGGAGACACTCAAAATGTCAGAGATTGTGAGTAACTGCCAGCGGAAGGGAAGCAGAAGCTCTTAAAGGGGAGATGGGGCACTGCAGACCACAGTGGTAAGCAAAGCTGAACCTGCTACCCCTTTTCCAAGAACCCCACAGTGTTGGCTAAGTCAAATCAAATGTCCCACCTTTCTTTTCTACACAATAAATAAAAGTTATCCAATATTTTGGTATCAAGTTGTATGTGATTGCTTGGACATTACAAGTAGCACAGACAATTGTAATGATGTAGACTAACCGATATCTTGCATTGCATTGCTGACTGACAAGCACTGTGAGAAATTGCGTAGGGAATAAGGGTGGGGCAATGCTGCTTAGGGGCAGCAGAGGATCATTTTTCTTAATTAAATGAGGAGGTGCATTTTAATGTTTATGTAAAACTCTGAACATGTCAATAGTTTTTATTCTGGGTGAAGGATTTTCTAATTTAAAGGTGCCAGCAGTGTGAAGGAGCAAACATGGGAACTGGAACAGAGGGGAGATATAGGCTCATGAGTGTGTGAAAGTGTAGTGTTGTGAAGGGGCATTAGTAGATATAAAATTAATCAGATATGGATTGATGAACTTATCAATGAGAAGAATGAATTTAAATATAGATAAACTGTGCATAAACACCCCGCTTATGCGGAACCAGTGGTAACATGTGGGTCAGAAGACTGTGGAAGTTTATAGATGGTAACTCTGGGAAAGCTGAATACTATGCTCAAAGGAGCTGAGGTGTAGAGGGAAAGTCACACTAGCAGGCTGCAGCAGTCAAATTGACAACTGAGGACAAGGAGAGAGTATGTTTAGTGGGCAATAGGTGAGCTGGAGACAGATTTTCCAGATGTATTGATCTGCCCCACCCTATAAGCCAAAATAATACCCTTCTGGAGCTTGGCATTTGTCAAAGAGGATCTCCAAGTAGGGAGACTTGGATGATGCATAAAGGGAACCATCCAGTGATGCATGGCATAGAGGCATTAAGGTATGCATGATGAAAATACTCATAGTGATGGAGTGCAGAAGAAAATGTGGGAGTCAAAGGAAAATAGAGTATACGAAAGACAAAGGAATATATATGCTTGTCAAGATAGGACTTATAAAGTAAAAAGAAGTGGCTCTATGCCAAAGCCCTAAGGGACTCCCAGTGGCAAGGGGATGGCTGTGGGGGTGTCTGACATCAATGAGATAGAGAAATATTGCTTCAAATGATATAATGCACTGCAGGTAAGTGCTAGGTCTGGGATTCAGTGGTGTTACACAAATTGTGGGTTCCCCTCTGTGAGCCATCCTTTGGCCGCCCCCCCCCTCCCAAGCTCAGCAACACAGCACATGTCATGCCACTATCTGTGCCAGCATGTTCCACTATGAATACACAATGCTCATAATGATCATGCTGCTGCAGGGACACATGCCACACTGCACTTGGTGAAAGATGTAAGTATCTGTTTCAATCAAACATTAACTCTTTCACTTAGTGCAAAAACAAGGGTGTTGTGTCCTGACACCCAAATGTACTAGCTCACTCTTTGCATGGCTAGTGATATTGTGCAATGTAATGATACCACAAGAAAACATGTGCTTGGATACAGTGGTGTCACAAATACATGTGGGTTCCCTTCTGTGAGCCACCCTGAGCCCCCCTTCAAGCTCAGCAACAAAGCACAGGCCCTGCTACCATCCGTGCCGGCCTGTACCAATATGCATGAGCATGGTGATCATGCTGCTGCAGAAACACACTGCATACTGCACTCCTGAGTGCTGATAATCAAATGTACTAGCCCACTGGTTGCATGGCCAGTAATATTAAACAATGTAATGATACCACAAGAAAACATGTTCACGCTCTGTCAGTAGATGCCGGTATCCACTAGAACAAAGTATCTTGTTGGCTTTGCCCTTAATGCCATTAATTAGATCTCCTGACACATGAAGAAAACATGTTATTTCTGCTGTACAAATGCTTCCCCAATGCATGCACCACCATGTAACAATACTCTTCATATTGATTTCACCCTCAACACCAGGAAATCATTCAGTGCTACAATATATTACCATTTCCTTGTTTGGCTGCACAAAGATCTGAAACCATCATGTAAGAACACACATCAAATGGGCCTTGCCCCTCATGTGAGTACAAAACACCATGCCAAATACAGAACATGTAAAGCCTGCACAATGGTGCTATAAACACACACTGCAAACCCTCCTCCATGTAAAAACATTCAGCAAGTTGGTTATGTTCACAACTGCCAGTAAACTAGTAAGAAAGTAATGTTTACAGGCCACTTGCCTGGATGACAGCCTTGCACGCATATATTCATACCCATTCACTCACCAGCCACTCATCCAGTGCCGGCGGGTGAAGGTGATTTTATTTTTAATTTGAGAGGCATAAACATTTCCTACGAATATGCCAGAGTGACCCTGTGTAGAGAGGGAGCCGCCTCCGTAACACGAGGGTGTTATGGGGAGAAGCTGTTCTACCAGCCTCGAGAATTTATTTTGCATAATCGGTCAAAATGTTGCATTATGCAGCACACTTTCTGTGAAAATTTGGCTAAAAAGTCAGACAGTATGCAATTGATTTAGTACGATATATGCAATCCAGAATTTGAATAGATGCATTTCACCAACAACATCCCAAAAGAAATAAGGAAAACCAAAGATCACCTTAAATTCAGAAAATTACTAAAAACCTGGCTCTTCAATACCATAGACTAAAACCGAAACAACAGTAAGACTAAATAAATGAACAGGAAAGGACATTGACAAGCTCCCAGAACCGACTGGGACGCGTTCATGGCACCGGGAGGGGTGACGCCGGACAGAGTGGTTCACATGCGAGACCCATGGAGATGGAGGCAACAACCCCAGCCAATCCTTACCATCCCCAACCGGCCGTTTAGCTACAAGTAGGTACCATTGGGTTGAACTAGCGAGATACCACCAATCACCACACTAACTGAGGTATGGACACTGGCAGGCGCACTGGCCATGTGGGTGGGGGTGAGGAACATGCAGGGTTGGTGACGGAGTGCGCTGAGGAGGCAGCTAGATGTTCAAGGGGCCTTGAATGCAAAATGGGCAGGGACCTTCAGAGGTACAGGGTGCCCAAGCACCCCATCGAGTGAGATTACACGAGCCCAACTGATCAATTCAGGATAGAGATGCCAACTACCCAATACCACTAACAATTTCCTCCTCTGCATACACCTCTCAAACTCCAAACCAAACACAACCACAAACCTCCAGCAAAACAAACCGCACTAACTTCACTACACTGCAACAACAAAACAATAAACACACATAGACTCACACATCAGAACACGACGACTACCAGCCGCATGCACCCCAGGCCCAGCCGACTGACCCACCGGGCTGAGGCTGCCAACACCACATCACTGCACTCTTGCACTTTTCCAGCCTCCACCCACTAACTCACCTTCCCTCCCTTTTTTCAGAGCTGCCAGAGCGCCAGGGGACCACTCCGGTGGTGATAGAGTGCGGTACAAATGTCCTTTAACATTAACATTAACAACATTGCACAAGAGCATGTCATAATGCATTTTGATGATCGCTTTTCCCACACTGTATGCCAGTATGAAAACAATGTTCACTCTGGCCATTACATGTCCATGATGACTGCACAAATATATGCTAGTATTCTTATACAAGATCACACGCTTGTTTGCTTTGCACCTAATTCCAGTAATGATACTATAAGAAAACATGTCCAGGCTGGCTTTGAAATTATATGGCTGATTTCCCACATCAGGACATACTCCTGTTGGTTTTGCTATTCAAAATGTCATGCCACAATAAGAACAAATGTCCAAATTGGCTGTACCAAAATGTCAGTGAGTCAAGACTCATTGAATCAGACAGATTCTAGCTGGGAGAATCATCACCAGAACCAGAAATACTCAAGCATCCTAGGCACACAGCACTGGCATTATCCCATTTAAATCAGCTTCCCAACCTCTCATCTCATCAAATGACTCCCGCTCAATTGAGCATGTTAGGACATGGATTGAGTTTTGTTCCCTCGCACCGTGCCTCTGATGACCAAACTGAACTAGAACTATGTATCCTCTTTCACAAGATTAGGTTAACTGCGTCTTTCACCAATAGAAGTGAACCTTGCTGCCAGGCATGTACTCATTTGTCTCCCCCCTCCTTCTGACCACAACATAACCTCAGAAATAATTGCTTTTGTGAAGGTGATTCTCAGAGGCCTTCCTAGGATTTTCCAGAGAGACACTCAACTTAAGCTCACAAATCTTATTGTAGGGGAGTTGTCTGCACTTAAAGAATTGAGTACCATGCGAGATATCATGATCAAACCCGCCAAAAAAGGGTGGCAGCGTTGTCGTCCTTGATACTTCTAGATATGTCAAAATAGTGCAAATGCTGTTGAATATTTCTTTGCATTATACTCAAATTAGAACAGCCCCTCTGAGTCGATTATGTTGAGACTCAAGGAATTATGAACAGCAAACATACAGAGTGGCATTTTATCTCAACGTAGGGCCATGTTTCTTACACCATGTAACGTCCATACTCCAGTTCTATATGCCATCCCCAAAAACCACAAGAACCAAGAGAATCCACTTGGACGTCCTATAGTGTTCTTATGAAAGTCAGTTTTATAACCTTGCGGCCAATATATAGACTTTTTCCTTCACCCTTTAGCATCAGGGTCTAGAGCATATTTGAAGGGCATCACTGCCACCACCACCATCACCTGACTGGAAGGCTATCCTTATGATTAAGGAGGAGGGAGCCATTTTTCTGTAAGGGACCTTCAAGGCCCGACGGACCCAGATCAGGACAGAGGCGCTGGGGTGCTCTGGGGATATTACAGAAGCAGAAGCCCACCGCCTCAAGGGAGGATAGAAATGCCAACTAATCAATTTGTACTAACAATTTCCTCCCTCCGCATACATCTCTCAAATCCAAACCAAACACAACCGCAATCCTACAGCACAACAAACCGCACAAACTTCACTACATTGCAACAACAAAACAAAAACACACATAGACTCGCACAACAGTACACGATGACTACCGCCGCAAACACCCCAGGCCCAGCCAACGGAACTACCGGGCTGAGGCCGCCAACAGCACATCACTGCTCTCTTGCACTTTTCCAGCTTCCTCCCACTAACTCCCCTCCCTTCCTCTTTCAGAGCCGCCAGAGGGTGGTGATAGTGTGCGGTACAAATGTCCTTTAACAGTAACATTAACATTAACATTACATCATAGATATTCTGTTCACATGCAACATTACCTCTCTTTACACCAATATTCATTAAGAAAAGGTGATATGCATTATAAAAAACCATCTCGACCAGCGCTGATGCCCTATGAGTCACCCACCTCATTCTTGATTGAGCTTTTACGGTTTGCCCTCAGCGAAACCTTCTTCTGCTTCAGGAAGGAAGTATTTCTCCAAACTAAGATCACAGCTATGTGGGGCGGGGGTCGCCCCCTCATTGCTAATATCTTCATGGCTGATTTTGAAAATACCCATATCTTTTCAAATAACCCCTTCAGCGCTTGATTTGTTGGCTGGGAATACTATATAGTAGGATTTAGCAATGTGAGGTTGACAACATTTTGATGATTGTTCAAAACATGCCATTTCATCAAAGTATAAATGATATTAAATGCCTCACTATCCCAACTGTAATGAGGATTTCTCTGCCTAACAAAATGGTAACACTCTAGCACAGGACGTCTGGCCCACATACTAAACATCAAACTCAAGATAAAAAAAATATATATGGCAATTCAATCAAAATCAACAATGATATTCAGTTTCTTGATAAACATTCAGCAAACTCCCTTGCCCAGGATTCAAGGTGCATTCACCTTCAATGCTCATGAAATGAAATAAGGAAATCCACATAGGTAGCAAAGTCTTAATTCAGTTCTTGAAGTCTCAAAGTTAAGGTAAAGTTGTGTTAACCAAAGATCCAACAACAACAACATTCTTCTTCTTGGTGATAGGAAGAATTTCCCCTTCCTCAGAATAGCATCAATGTGTTTCCGAGCAATAATGCTTTGCCACCACTTCTATTTATCCAAGAAGACTTGACACAGTTTCAAAGAAATACAACTTCTATAAATGTTAGTGAAACACTGGTCTTAGTTAACAGTTATTATGTTGTTATTCACAAGATTAAGATTCACAGTAGGTATATTTGTCAGGATGACTTCACAGTGCTGCCGCTTCTACTTCAACAACTTCACTTCTATTAGTGTTTAAAATGAGGACACTCTACTTTGCCCCATAGATTCCCTTCCCCAACTTTGCCTTCAACTATCTACCAGTTGTTAGCCAAAATAATTACCCAGAAGGCTTGGTGCCACTCTCTTGTCTTCAGGTAATGCTTGCACACTTCTATCTTAGGCAAGGTTGAACTTCTTTTGGGATCACCGTGTTGGTTAGATTGTTTTCTGGCTCTTGATTCTTGGCTTGGGCAATGCTTGCTCTCTCTTCAACTGCAGATACGTTTAACCACTTCCCTTCTTTTATAAGTAATATTTGTTTGTGTGAATAAAGAACTATATTTCAATCTCCCTTTGTAAATCAAAATTAGGCACACAAGACAACTTCTTAATAGATTTTACAATGGTTAATTTTTCAACAATGGGTTTCACAATGTTTGACCTGCGTAATGAGAAACACATGATCACTTCTTCATAAGTTTTATAAAGGTTTAAGGGTTTAACAATGGTATTTTTCTGATTTGGCTCTTCACACGAGTGAAAGAGAAATCACCCGATCACAGGCAAATGCTTCTTTTCCATTGTCCCATTGTCAATAACTTAACAAACAGCTTCAGCTCGCTTCTGCTTATACACATGAGTTAGCATTAACCTGGATACTGTTACCGGCAGTGCTCGTGCAAGGGATCAGAATGCCAGGTTCAACTCACTGGCTTCTTTCATCCTCTCTCCACGTATGACACACATGCTACTGCTTCTGGCTTCACTTGAGACTCATACACTTCATTGTTGAAGGTGTCTCTGGTCTGACCACTCAGTTAAGGATCCCCTCTCTCTCCTGAGACCTACAGCTTTCACAAGCTCCTCACCTCGGTCTCCAACACGTTGCTTGCACAGCAACCTCTGCAATAAGGCTCACATTGGGAAAGGCAGTCCTTATGCATGCTTTCTGCTGTGCAGCCTCTGCATCTCAGAGTTTGGTGGAACAGGACCCTTACAGAACAAGCTGGTGAAATATGCTGCATTCATATTCCGGCGTCCCTTTGGTTCTCCCACTTCTGCTTGCTTTGCCAAGACAGTTCCTTCTTCTTTTGCCTCTACCTACTATTGCACGCACTCTAGTCACAGTTCCAGCTCCTTCCTATTGTCTGTACCTGAGGGGCCTTGTATGCCTCCCAGGTTCCTTCAGGTGTTGGCAGTGAGGCTTAATGGCCTAACTACTGCTATAGCATAACTCTTTAATCTTCTTCCTCGTCCCAGTACGTGTGAATTGCGGGAGTGGTTGTCCTCAACAACAAAGTTAGTTCTTTTAAGTAACTTCTTAACTTTAAGGGCAGATTTATTTCCCTAATAATCATTATAAGGTGAACCTTTAGAATGTGTTGTTATAGAGGAAGACATTTTACTTAAGGCAATATTTCTAGTTACTTTTACCTTATACCTTTGGGAGTAAGGAGGTTATTTATCCTGAAATACCTTGAATGGTATTTCTGTTATTAAGGTTTGTTCAGGTTGTATGGTATTTGCGCCGAGAGCCACCCACATATCTTACATGTGGTTCGGATAAATTATAATGATAGCAAGCCATTACCTGTTTTAGTCATCTTGAAAGGGTCTCCCTTTCAAAGGACAAATACTGTGTTTAATCCCACGACATCTCCTCAACACATTGGGCCTTGTCTCCTCCCAGGTTGTCCTCCAGCAGTACACAACCCCCAAGGTCAGGATCAGGAAGTATCTGCCTTTCCCTTGCCACCTGGGGGGAGACGTTAGGCAGGGATTCAGTGAGGGATCCGTAGGATTCTTCACATATCCTTCTGATACAGGTTCCTGTTTTCCTCCTTCACCTGCTCTCCCTGCCTTCATAGTAGGTCCACCAGTTTTCCAGTCCCCGACTGCATCATTGGAAAATAACTCTTTGTGACACCATGAATTATGAGGAGAATACAAAGAATCCTTTCCCCTTACTTGACTGGTAACATTTTCCATAGCATTTATTTTGATTTGTGCCACTTGGAAAATCCATTCATCAAACCAGGGAACGTTGCTATCCAAATCCAAAAAGATGTAAGAAGATCAGGTAGTACTGCCACTAATACCAAGAGATTGTTTCCTAAAATGCTAACATCAAAAACGGATAAGGGATGTTTTTCTAGTTGGCCATATACACAACCTATTTCTTTATAGTCCATGGGTTTCCAGGTGGATGGAAGAAAGCTAGTCTGTACAGCAGAGTTTTTACTTTCAGTGTCTTGTAAGAGGATTCAATTCAACACTACAGCTAAGTCAATGCCTAGTCTGGGATACTGAATGGAAACCCTTATTGATATATCTTTATGTCCAGTTCATGCGTTCTGGATGACTACCCCTATATAACACCCCTCTCTTGGAATCCCCCTGACCCCACTGAGCCAAGAAGTAGTTCTGTTTTGCAAGTTAAAAGGTTTATTTGATAATTTAAACAATAGATATATATATCACACTTTATAATAATTAATAATTGGATATCACACTTAATCTGAGCAGTATCCAATAATGGATAGTCTGGCACTAGCACACTTGTGAATAGGAACAGAAGAATAAGGTGGTAGAGAATACTTTATATAAGTTCAGATGGATGTAATGTTTAATGAAAAATGCAATACAGAAAATACTCAATATGATTTCAACAAAACAATGTAATAACTTTTCTCTGGCAATTCCCTCCCCCCTTTATGCAATGCAAGGAAATGGAAGGAAAGCACACAGTTCTCAGAAATGCAATCAAATGTAATTCAGTTCACCCCAGCAAGCTTAGACTACAGAAGTTTGAAACACAGGCCCAAAATGCTTTTACATGTGCTGGCAATGAAGTGAAAAATATGCTAAAATGCATTTAATTCCCTCTAGAGGTTCAGGGTGAGTGGTATCTAGTGAATATTAGTCCAGGCTCACTCTAGCAATGATTCAGGGATGGTTCTTAAGAGGCAAACGAATCTTTAGCAAGGAAACTAAGGATGCTTCTGTTTTCACACGTGGAGAAATTTGCAAATCGCGGCAAATTCGCGAGTGCGTTTTTCGCGATTACAGAGGAACTACAAGGACTAGCACTATCGTTTTGGGTCCCTAGGACAGCCTAGGATCTCAGCTTCCAGATGAAAGTTACTGCAAGTCTCTAGGACAAACGGTCACGGAGATATGAGCGATATGGTAAAGGTCGTTTTTCAGATTTGAAATTTTAAAGTTCAAAAAGACAAGTGACAGCTAGCAACTAGAAAATGACAGGTGACAGTTAGGAGGCAGTTCTACTTAGATTAAAATAGCTTGGATTAGATTATTTTAACTAAGAGATTGGTTCTGCACAGTTCTGCTTAGGTACTCACAATATATTTTTGAAATAAATGGGCCTCGCCACGGATCTGGTCAGGTTTTAGACTGGACTCTGGTCTGGTCTCGGCACTTCACAGTGATCTGGGTCAGCTCTCTGGTTCTGCTAACAGCGGTCTGGGTCAGCTCTGCCCTGCCTCTGGTTCTGGATATTGATAGATTTGAAGTCTGGATCTCTGGATGTGGTATGGTCCGGCAGAGCGCGTTGCAGCAAATGGAATTGACTGTCCCTATCTGTCCTGACTGTCTGCTTTTATGTGTTTTGAAAATGGGTGTGTGTGCAGCATCACTAGGCTCTACCCCTCTCCACTTGTCATTGGCCACTTCATCCTCTTCCCCTTGATTGGGGGAATGAAATGAAGTGTCATCATGATGAGGTCTGTTTATGGTACAGAGAACCCACCCCTGTCAACTTTACACACAATCTATATTTGCTCAAAAAGACATATTTGCACAGGTACACATTTGTTTAAAATTACATGCACCCCTCACATATCACAGGAGATATACCCTGTCCAAATCTGCTCTTCCTGGGAGCTTGCATTCAGAAATGGCGACATTTGCACTTTTTAACTGGTTTCGCAATATCGGACATTACCCCAAATTTACACACATGTGCGCAAGGAGTATGGACATTAATTGATGAAGTGTCAGATTTTTAACATGCATACATTTTAAGTAATACCCTCTTAACTGCTAGCTTGCCCCCAGATCATGCCACCGGTTCTAAAAACCTCTTAAAATGTGGGCAGAAAAATCACAAGAATTATGGTATCATTTAAATAATTTTCACAAGTCCGTACTATGAGTTATTCATCTTTTTCTAAAACCATATTCTGGCTACAGGGGTGTGTCTTTTCAGGTCACATGGTACAGAAACCAGTCTTTCCACTTTCTTCAAGCTCAGCCTCTGTCTCCAGTTTATCCCCCTCCCAGCTTCTGCCAAGACGAAGCCATTTTTATTACCCCTGCAATAAACCATCTGCCTGGGCCCTGGAAGGCCCATTGTTCAAGAGGAAGCCATTTTTACGGCCCCCGTAATAAAACATTTGCCTGAGTCAGGACAGGGCTTTGTTCAATTTCCTGCAGAGCCCAGGTAATTCAATCAGAGAAGTGTCATATCCCTTTTGGTGGGAGCAGCAAAAGGCAGGTAGGCCTGGGAACACAGCTGTTGTGCAAGTCTCAACTCCTGTCGGGGGTAGCTGGTGGGCAGAATTCAGTTCCTTAAGCCAGGCCCCAGCTAATGTCACTTTTTGTTACCCAGTTTAAGTCAAGACAATGTTTACATATGCAGCTAGAATGCTGATTCTAAGTTCAAAACTATGACATTTAAACAATTGCAACCTATGTGACACTCAACAGTAGGTCACTCATTTCTTTTAAACATTTAGATTTTTAGTGTCTTTCAGTCCAAATTTACTTAAACTGCTGAAATCCACAGCTCAGCCAATCTTGTTATAAACCTTCAAGTCACTTCAGAATATAACTTTACATTGTATCCACCTCTCAGTAAGTCTTTCTTTGGCCTGCTTTGGGTTCATCTATTCAGTTTTACACAAAGTCTGGTGGTTTTAAAACGCTGGCTTTCTGATAGTGGTGAGTACTGGTAATGCAACCATTTTTGGGATTTAAGAAAATAAATTCCCCAAAATTCTAGGTTGCTTTTGGCAATCAGCATTGCCATTCCCAATGGTTTCAGACTACTGTGTGGGTAGTCCAATGCTGGTTTTAGGCAGTGTCCTTTTGTGCCCATAACATCGGCAAAAATGGGTGGCAGCCTATTCTTCATGCCTTTCCCTGGGCATTTTCTGGGAAGCTCTGGCCATCATGATGTTTTCCATGTCAGTACTGTACAGTTTTTGAGGTAGGGCTCGGATGCATGGGTAAGAACATCCCACAAGCCCCCCGCTTGCGATGGCCATTCTGTTTCACTGATGGGACTCGCAAGACCTGGGATGTTTCCTCATCTTCTTCCAATAGATGGCACAGTTCAGCATCTTTTCCTCCATCCGGTCGGATCGATCGGTTCTCCTCGCCGGTCCTGATGGGAGTATTGGGCGGTACACTGGGCCCCCTTGCGTCATCCTCCCAGTCTCCGGATCATCCTCCTTGGCCGGTCTCCAGGTTTTCTTTCTCCTAGGACGACAAAGGAAGAGCGGAAATACCTATTCATGGACATTTCTCCCCACCATTGATATAGTGGGGTGGCATATAAATTTATAGTCAAAACATATGAACATGCACATTTCTTTTTGCATTCAAAAACAAAAACACCCACATTGAGAAACTCAGAATTTGATAGGCGATATGTAGGATCTTTTAAGTTAGAACTGAATTAATCTGAGACAGTACCCTCTAGGATTCCAGAGGATTCCTCCAGTTGTTGCAGAGTGTGCCTGGGATGGCAACACTTCAACTGGTTAATGTGGACCCACTTGTCTTCCCCCTCTGTCAAACCGCCTTTGGGGATGCGGATCTTGTAGGCCACAGGGGAGATTTTGTCTATAATCTCAAAGGGTCCCTTCCATGTAGGCAAACATTTTCGCTGTTTGGCCTGGTTCCTTTGGAAATTGTATAGATAGACCCGGTCCCCCACCTGATATTCCTTCCTGGAAGTCTTCAGGTCATAGTGGGTCTTCATGCTATCAGCTGATCTTTCTAGATTCCGCTGAGCATAAGCAAAAGCATGTTGAAGGTGTTTCCTTAAATTCTCCACATATTCATGAGTTGTGGAGGCATTTATCAGTGTCTGCTCTTGGGTCCTGTAGAGCAAATGCTGCGGAAGCACCATCTTGCGTCCAGTCATCAACTCGAATGGTGACATTTTGGTTGCAGATGAAGGGGTAGATCTGATGGCCATTAGGACCAGAGGTAATCGGATATCCCAACTTGGCCCAGAATCTGCCACAAACTTCTTTAATATGCTCACAATGGTTCGGTTGTATCTCTCCACTGCTCCAGAAGAAGTTGGCCTGTAAGCAATGTGTAGCTTTCTCTTGACCCCTAGTATCTCCCACATCTTTGTCATCACTTCACTGGTGAAGTGGCTACCCCTGTCTGACTCAATCCTTTGAGGTAGACCGAAACGGCAAAAGATGTGGTTAATCATCAGGGCAGCTGCGGTTTCTGCCTTGCAATTTGGGGCTGGGAGACATTCCACCCACTTGGTAAACAAGCATGTCACAGTCAACATGTACTTATTCCCCCTAGCAGAGCGAATCACGGGGCCTACAAAGTCGATTTGTAAATCTGACCATGGCAGTGTCATCCCCCTCTTTTGGAGAGGCGCACGGTGCGTGAGTGATGATGGCTGAAATTGTACACACACAAGACAACCCTTCAAGTATTGGTCGAGGTCCTGCCCCATGTGTGTCCAGTATGCAACCTCTCTTAAGATTTCCAATGTTGTGTGAAACCCCCTATGACCGGCGGTGGCCGCATCATGGGCGTGACTTAACATCAGGCTTCGGAATGAGGTAGGAACCACCCACTGATCGTGGCCGGCTTTGGATTTCCTTACCAACAAACCGTCTTGGATCCGGAACATTTTTGGACATTTCATCAACACTCTTAGGTCCACTTTCCCAGTGTAATCGGTATCCGTCAGGGGAAAGTTCTCAGGGTCCTCAAGGTGCTGGTAAAATGTACCAATTATTGGATCCCCCTTCTGAGCGGTAATCAAATCAGCATCAGGGGTCTCCTTGCTCCATTGTGCAATTGAAAGATCATTGTGAGCATTTGTCTGGGACCTAGTGATAGCGGTGACCTGGATTTCCCCCAACAGGGACTCAATCTCAATTAGATCCCCTTGGATGGCCCCGGTTTTGGCCAGCTGATCAGCTAAGTCATTTCCAGTTTTGTCTGGTCCCTCTACTTTGGAATGACGCTCAATCTTTTTCCAATAGATGGTCATCTCATTCGAGGTGACCAGATCGTCAATGTTTTGGATCAACTTCCCATGTTTCAAGGGTTTGTTATTAGCACAAAACATGCCTCTGGTTTTCCAATTAACCAGGTGCTCCACGAACCCGTTCCGTACATAATCCGAATCTGTGATTATGACCAGTTCGTGGAGTTGATGCTGGACAGCAGTGAGGATGGCCTGATACACAGCCATCAATTCTGCCACCTGACTACTTCGGGGACCAATTTTGTATCCAGCGGAGGGTTCTGGGGACTCATTCACCCATGCATTCCCTACGCCGGCCACCAGTTCTTTCACCCCGTTGTTGTCAACATGGTAAGAGCATCCATCCACATAGACAGTGGGCATTCCCTCACACTTGTCTTCTTCAAAGACTTTGTGTGGGGAATTAAGGTATGCCTCCGTGTTGTCCTTGATTTCTAAACTTTCGTCCTCGAGACAGTTTTCTCTGGCACAATCATACAAGTCAGCCAGACCTTGCGCGAGGGGACTCTTCTTGTTTTGGCCATATCTGACCTCCACAGGAAAGCCTTGCATTGATAGAATCCAGGAAGTAATTCGGGAATTACTCACATTTCCGGCCCGGATTCTGTCACTGTGGAGATATTACAGAGGCTGGTGTGGAGTCTCCACTATGATGTGTTCCCCCTGGATAAACGGGCGGTAATTCTTCAATGCCCACACCGTTGCCAGGAGTGCCTTCTCACAATCGTTGAATTTTTCCTCCACAGAGGATAAAGTTTTGCTCGCATAGGAGATTACTTTATTGACCTTGTCATGCTTTTGGTATAATACTGCCGTCAAGCACGTATTAGAGAACCCCGTCTCCAGGAAGAACTCCTTGTTTCTGACAGGGTAAGCTAGGCAGGGCGCTTGTGAGAGGCTTCTTTTGAGTTGTCTTACTGCCTCGGCTTGTTCTGGACCCCATTCCCACTTGACCCCCCCCTTCAGGAGATGAATCAGGGGTCTGGTGATCTCTGCGTAGCCCTCAATGAACTTTCGGCTGTAATTAGTCAGTCCAAGGAGGCTCCTTAGTTCCCGCAGAGTTGTGGGGTCTTTCAATTTTTGGAGGGCTTCCACTTTCTATTCCTGGGGACAGAGACCCTGAGGAGTAATCTCATGCCCCAAGAAATTAACACGGGTTCTACACTACTGTGCTTTCTGAAAGGAAAGTTTTGGTCCGGCGGCCCTCAACTGGGTCAGAACATAACGGATCTCCGCTATGTGTTCCTCCACAGATGAACTTTTGATGAGGACATCATCTACATAAGCCAGGTTACCCCTTGCACCCAGGTCGGGCATGGCCTTGTGTAGGAAAATGTTGAATTCATTGCCGGAGTTTAGGTATCCGAAGGGAGTCCGGGTCCATGTATACTGCTGGCCCCCAAAGGTAAAAGCCAGCTTGTATTGGTCCTCCCTACTGACAGGCACGGTCCAGTATCCATTGGTCAGGTCTATTGCTGTGAATACCTGTGACCCCTGGATCTGGGCCAGCCCTTGGTCAATGTAGGGCAGAGGCCATCGGGAAGTATGGACCCGTTTCTTGAGCTCCCTGAGGTCGGCGCAGAGTCTCCACTGGCCGTTTGGCTTCAATATTCCCAGCACCGGATTATTGAAGGTGCTGTGAACTGGACAGATTATTCCCCGGGACTCAAGGTTCTTAATTATTTCAGTAAGGGACTCCATGGATGCGAGAGGCAAACGATATTGCTTCACAAACACTGGAGTCATGCCAGGGTCCGTGGGGATTGTTGTTGTGTGGATGTCGGTGCGACCACAGTCATATGAGTCTACCGCAAAGAGATCTTGGAAATCCAAGAAAACTTGTTTCAACTTTTGCTTTTGTTCCAGAGTCACACAGGCATCAGCTAGGTTGGCTCTCTCTTCCACCATCTGCCTGAAGACTGGAAAGACTTCTGGTTTGGCTATTTCAGCGGCCTCCTCCAGCTGGGTGGAGAAGTCCCTGGTCAGAGTGCTGATTTGGACTGGAGGCTTCAGGTGGGAAAGGCAGCCCTCATGGACCTGGAAAATCACCTCATCCCTCCTGTAGTCACAAGTCACATCTTCCTTACCATAGGGGCAGGAAGTGTACACCAGGAAGTTCCCCCCATGCCGGGTAAAAATTCTGTCTGGTGTTGTATTGTCATCACTGTCACTGTCAAAGCAGTCCTTGGGGATTGGCCCTAACAGTTCATTACCTAAATCTATGGAAAAATGTCGGTCATCAACCGCCATTCCAATAATGGTGCCTGCGGCTAGAGTCATACTCTTTAAGTCGCTGTTATCCACCTCTATTGGAATGGTGTCATGTTCTATGTTGACTAATGGAGTTGGGTTTACCCCTAACCATTGCAGTTGGAGAGAAGCATTTAGATGTATGTAAGCATCAGGGTTTTTCAAATGTTGTCCTCTTTTAGCTTTCACTTCCAGGGAGAATTGTCGGGTCCTTTCTGGGATGGTGACTTCCTCTTTGATCTGAATTTCCACTGCATAAGGTAGCAATTGAGCTGACCTAAATGCTTTTTCTGGATCATCAAAGCCCATGGGATTATCTGCTAATCAGGACCAAGCTTTGAAGTTTATTAGGTCCAAACTAATGGCAAAGCGATTGAGAATGTCACTGCCTAAGTAAAAGGCGGCAGTGACGTCTCGCACGACCCAACAATTATGGACTACGCTCTTGTTGCCAATGGAGATTTTGAGCATACACCTGCTTGGCAGGAGATGTTTGGAATTAGGTGCTTCCAGGTCCATTTCCCATGTGTCTATCAGTTTGAAGGTGGGAATGGCTGGATCTTTTGGGAGTTGGCGAAACATGGCTTCGCTGATGAAGCTCTTACCATTGTTCACGCACACTCGAGCGAGAACAGAGTCCTTCCCATCATTTAACTGAACAGGGATGAACAACTGCTCTCCAATTTGCTGAATATCAGCCAGGCTCTGAGCTGATTTCACATCTTTCTGGACTATAGGAGTGGGAGTTTCTGATTGTGGATTAGTATAGAATTTCAGAGTGTTTCCTTCCAGCGTGGAATACCACTTTAGACTGGAAGGAAGGTTGATTTTCAGAAATAGAGAGGACCCCCCATCACCAGTCTGTTGTCCTACTGCTATTACTGTCACGTCTGGAATTTGGTTGTTCTGGAAGTGAAATTCTACTTGGTCAGATTTTTGTTCAACCATGTGGCAGGTGCCGTTTAAACTAACATGGTTGACACTCTGTTTTAATTTTATTGGTCGGCTAGTCTGGGTCCAGAGGACCTTGTTTACGCAATCTATTAGGGTTGACAACCTTCTCAGGAGGTCATTCCCTAGTAAACAAGGGGTGCCCTCTGGGGTCACAAGTATGACCGGGTGTTTCAACTTGTGTCGCCCAATTTTAATGTCCAAATCTGCCGTCCCCTCGACCGGAATTTCCTTCCCGTCAAAGTTCTGGAGTTGTCCAGGTAGAGAGGTGAGAGGAATTTGGTAATTCCCTCCCCTTCCTGCATTCAGTTCGTCAAAGGCCCTTCTGGACAGAAGGGTAGCTTGAGATCCAGTGTCCACCAGTGCCAAAATTGTACCCTGCCCCTGTACTTGTACCGGGGCATAGTATCTTCCCTCCTTCTCCTCAAGGGGGCACAGATAATGCACATTTTTGGACAACTTGTGGGCTAACTTTCTGGTTTTGGACATTGCAAGAGAAGAAATTTGGGGAGAATTCTGTGGAGAGCCTTGGGAATCTGAAAGAAAAAGTTGGCAACTGGAGATCAGAGCCATTGTGGGTTCCCCTGGTTCTGGGCTGCCCCGCCCTTTTTGGAGGCAGTCATCAGGATGGGTTTTAACCAGGGGATTTTCTTGCTGTTGTTTCTGGGATGAGATGGTGGGCAGCGGTAGCTCAGTCTCCACATCTCCCCAGTCTGGATTTGCATCCCTAGGGACCCATTTTTCTTTGGGAGGAGTTCCCCCCTCTCTGAAGGAGAAGATCCGTTTCCCAGGATCCTCTGAGGATCCCTCTCCCTCAAATTGGAAGATCTGTACCTCCTCCTCAAACTGTGTGGGGTCTTTTGTTTCTCCTACCCCCCCTCTGTTCCTTAGGAGGCAGACTTTCAGGGGCAAGAGATTTTGTTTCCGGTTCCTGGGTTTCCAGGGGCTGTTTACAAGTGAGGAAGGAAGCTTCCTCCAAGGCTTTACACCCCCCTTCCCCTTGTGCCTCTTCCATGGGAACCGGTGAGTTATCGGGGTGCTGCCCCCGTCATTGTTCTGGAGCACCAGGTCCAGAGTTGGGTGCGTTCTGCGCCGGCATGCCGATCTGAGGGTTCTGCTGAGCCCTCAGTATGTGACCCAGATCCCGTGCCATGTTTTGAACCTGGCGCTCTAACTGGGAAACCCGCTCAGGCTGATACGGGGCTCTGTTTTCTCCCCTGGGCTGATCCCGGGAAGGGTAGCTATCCCTTCTTTGGTAGTACCCCTGGTTGGGAAGATTTGGGTACCCCTCCACCCTTGGCCTCCCCTCTCCCGGATTAGGTTGTCTGGGCTCAGGGAATTGGGGAAAGAAGGGTGGAGGATTTTGGGGCTGGAAGTTGGGTGGATACCTGGGGAAGAAGTTCTGCCCAGGGTTTGGTGAGTTTCTGCCCTCCTGTGAGAAGTTGGGAGGGAAGTTCTCTGGGTTAGGTGCTTGGCTGGATCCCCCCCATTGGGCTGGAGGAGTCCACACATAACCCAGGATGGGTCTGTTTCCCTTGTAACGGGGGCTTACATAATCAGGAGAGCGAGGGACCCCATTTGTGGGGCTGCCTCCCTGGCTCCCTGTCTGTGACTGGCCCGAGGACCTTCTGGGCCTAGCATTATTAGGTGCAGGTAGGTTTTTAGGCCCCCCCATCTCCAACTCTAAAACGGGGGTGACTTTTACCTCTGCCACCTTGGCAGCAGCAGGGGTGTTGTTGGCTTTGGGGTTTTTGCGCGCATTATTTTTATTTTCTATTGGCTTCTGCACTTCATAGATCCGGGTCGCCTGTTCAATGACCCAGTCTAAAGATCTTTTCTCGTGAAAATCCCTCACGAGCTGGGTCATTATGTATTTGGGCAAGGCATGGAAAAACGTATTAATAAATTCTCTGCTATCCGTGCGCACCCTTCTTGTGGTCTGTGCAAAAGCACGCTTTAACTCCTGCACAAATTCTTGTGGGGCCTGATCCTCCCCACATTGTAAATTGTAGGCTGCCTTGCGAGCCTCTTGAGGATTTCTATGAGTAGAAAAATGTTTCAAGATGGCCGCCTTATAGGTGGACCATCTTAAATGATTTTGGTCCTCCAGCCCCGCAAAGAAACTGGAGTATTCCGGAGAGAAGGTCCACTTTACATATTGAATACAGCTTTGGCTGTCCTTCAAATGGAAAGTCTCCATCATTTGCTCAAACAACTCTAAGTGCTCCCAAACAGAATACTTGGCATTCCTATGATAAGGCGTGATGACGCTCCTGATTGCCTTAATCTGCTTTAAGGGGTCCTTAAGCAAGGCCCTTTTTGTCTTATTGGCCCTTTTGGTCCAGATAACCCTGGTCCATTCATCTTCTGACTCAGAGGCACTGCTCCCAGAGGTTCCCGTCTGTTCTTCCAGGTTTTCCCGGATTCTGCGAGCCTGGGAATGGCTGGCAGAATGTGGGGACCTGGTCTCCTGTGTCCTGTACCGCTCAGAGGAGTCTTCAGATCCCTCCTTGCTGCCAGGATTTGATGGGTAACCCCCCCACTGACCTAACTGGGCAGAGGTTTTCAGGATGCCCTTAATGGGCCTACTCACCTGGGGTTCCCCATCAAATTGCACTGTGCTTGGGTGCCCATACCCGGATGCCCGCCCCTCCATTCCTGGGTGGTACTGGCCTATGAGCCCCATGCTTCTGGCTGGATAGTAATCTGCCATCCCTGTGGCCCTGTGCTCATGTGCGCCAGGGGACATGGGGGTGGCAGAGTCCAGGGACTGAGAGAAATAAAGGCCTCTGGTACTAGGGCTCCTGGGGTTATGCTCAGGAGTTTCTCTTTCCCAGCGAACCTCATCTCTATCCGCCCCTGCTCCCTGTTGCAATGCAAGAGCCTGCGCCTTCAGTTCCTCAGTTAAGGCCCTACTAGACTCTATCAGTCTCTCCTGCATCGCTACCTGTTGTTGGAGCCTATCATTGTGCTGGCAGAGAGCCTCATTCTCTCTCTGCGTTTCCTGATTGGTCCTGGAGCACTGGGCCAGTCTTTGCTGCAGGAGGGTTACCTCCTGAGCTGTGTCCCTATTGGCCTGCTCCTTTCTTGCCAGAGCATCCTCCACCTTCCTGGTGTGCTCTACCAAGTTATGGTGTTCTTTTTGGAGGTCACCCAGTCCCTGGTGGGCCCGGTGATTTTCTTCCATTTTTCTTTTTAAGTGGCAGACTTCCTGGCCTAAGGTGTCCCTTTCCTGACTAAGAGTCTGCATCTGTACCGTCAGGTCGTCCCTTTGCCTTTGGAAGGCACCAGATTTCTGGCGCTCCTGATCAAACTCTGCCTGGGTATCCAGGTCTTTCAGAATCAGTTTATTGCTCTCTGCCTTCTCCCTATCTAGGTGGCTTTGCAGGGTGACTACCTGCTCAGCACATACCCTATTGAAGTCTAACTGTTGTTCCAGCTTTTTCTGGCTCTGCAGTAGGGAGTCCAAACCTTCTTGGTACTCCCTCTGCAAGGCCAGAAATCTGGTATCCTGGTCAGCCTTTTCCTGTTGCAGGATGTCCATATCCTTCTTTATTTTAATGATGTGCTGTCTACTCTCATTTTCTGACTCCTGGCTCCCCTGCAGCCTCTGCTCAGAAGAGACCAGGTCAGATTGGACCTTCTCTAACGCCATCTGTCGCTTATTCGCCAGATCTTGGCTTTCAGTACATTTATCCTGCATGTCTCCCATATATAGGTACAGGTACGCCGCTATCCTAACCATCTTTTCTTGTTCATCCTTAGCTTAAGGAGCCATGTATAGTTCACTCAGGGCCACATGTAAGGGACCCTGATCTCTCCATATATCTGACCCTGTTTCCGTGACCTGTTGCGTGATGGCCTGCAACCAGACCATGCGGTCCTGGTGAGTCCACTCACCTCTCACAAATAACTTGTGTAAGAAGTGCTCTCTCGCTATTTTCATATCTACCAAGGTCGTCATTCTGGAATTTGAGTTCCTTCCTGACTTACAGAAGTTTGTATTTTATTTTTGCAAAACAGACCTTTTCCTTAGAGCGTTCCTTTGAGGAGTGCTTTACAGCGTAACACAGCGTGGTGATCCGACCGGATATGTGTATCTGGTCAGCTGGCACGCTGTATTAATCTGCACAAATGGTAGATCTAACCCAAACGTCCCACTCGAGCCCCCAATTTGTAAGAGGATTCAATTCAACACTACAGCTAAGTCAATGCCTAGTCTGGGATACTGAATGGAAACCCTTATTGATATATCTTTATGTCCAGTTCATGCGTTCTGGATGACTACCCCTATATAACACCCCTCTCTTGGAATCCCCCTGACCCCACTGAGCCAAGAAGTAGTTCTGTTTTGCAAGTTAAAAGGTTTATTTGATAATTTAAACAATAGATATATATATATCACACTTTATAATAATTAATAATTAGATATCACACTTAATCTGAGCAGTATCCAATAATGGATAGTCTGGCACTAGCACACTTGTGAATAGGAACAGAAGAATAAGGTGGTAGAAAATACTCAATATGATTTCAACAAAACAATGTAATCACTTTTCTCTGGCAATTCCCTCCCCCCTTTATGGAATGCAAGGAAATGGAAGGAAAGCACACAGGAACAGAAGAATAAGGTGGTAGAAAATACTCAATATGATTTCAACAAAACAATGTAATCACTTTTCTCTGGCAATTCCCTCCCCCCTTTATGCAATGCAAGGAAATGGAAGGAAAGCACACAGTTCTCAGAAATGCAATCAAATGTAATTCAGTTCACCCCAGCAAGCTTAGACTACAGAAGTTTGAAACACAGGCCCAAAAGGCTTTTACATGTGCTGGCAATGAAGTGAAAAATATGCTAAAATGCATTTAATTCCCTCTAGAGGTTCAGGGTGAGTGGTATCTAGTGAATATTAGTCCAGGCTCACTCTAGCAATGATTCAGGGATGGTTCTTAAGAGGCAAACGAATCTTTACCAAGGAAACTAAGGAAGCTTCTGTTTTCACACGTGGAGAAAATCGTTTTTCGTGATTACAGAGGAACTACAAGGACTAGCACTATCGTTTTGGGGTCCTAGGACAGCCTAGGATCTCAGCTTCCAGATGAAAGTTACTGCAAGTCTCTAGGACAAACGGTCACGGAGATATGAGTGATATGGTAAAGGTCGTTTTTCAGATTTGAAATGTTAAAGTTCAAAAAGACAAGTGACAGCTAGCAACTAGAAAAGGACAGGTGACAGTTAGGAGGCAGTTCTACTTAGATTAAAATAGCTTGGATTAGATTATTTTAACTAAGAGATTGGTTCTGCACAGTTCTGCTTAGGTACTCACAATATATTTTTGAAATAAATGGGCCTCGCCACGGATCTGGTCAGGTTTTAGACTGGACTCTGGTCTGGTCGCGGCACTTCACAGTGATCTGGGTCAGCTCTCTGGTTCTGCTAACAGCGGTCTGGGTCAGCTCTGCTCTGCCTCTGGTTCTGGATATTGATAGATTTGAAGTCTGGATCTCTGGATGTGGTATGGTCCGGCAGAGCGCGTTGCAGCAAATGGAATTGACTGTCCCTATCTGTCCTGACTGTCTGCTTTTATGTGTTTTGAAAATGGGTGTGTGTGCAGCATCACTAGGCTCTACCCCTCTCCACTTGTCATTGGCCACTTCATCCTCTTCCCCTTGATTGGGGGAATGAAATGAAGTGTCATCATGATGAGGTCTGTTTATGGTACAGAGAACCCACCCCTCTCAACTTTACACACAATCTATATTTGCTCAAAAAGACATATTTGCACAGGTACACATTTTTTTAAAATTACATGCACCCCTCACATATCACAGGAGGTATACCCTGTCCAAATCTGCTCTTCCTGGGAGCTTGCATTCAGAAATGGTGACATTTGCACTTTTTAACTGGTTTCGCAATATCGGACATTACCCCAAATTTACACACATGTGCGCAAGGAGTATGGACATTAATTGATGAAGTGTCAGATTTTTAACATGCATACATTTTAAGTAATACCCTCTTAACTGCTAGTTTGCCCCCAGATCATGCCACCGGTTCTAAAAACCTCTTAAAATGTGGGCAGAAAAATCACAAGAATTATGGTATCATTTAAATAATTTTTACAAGTCCGTACTATGAGTTATTCATCTTTTTCTAAAACCATATTCTGGCTACAGGGGTGTGTCTTTTCAGGTCACATGGTACAGAAACCAGTCTTTCCACTTTCTTCAAGCTCAGCCTCTGTCTCCAGTTTCTCCCCCTCCCAGTTTCTGCCAAGAGGAAGCCATTTTTATTACCCCTGCAATAAACCATCTGCCTGGGCCCTGGAAGGCCCATTGTTCAAGAGGAAGCCATTTTTACGGCCCCCGTAATAAAACATTTGCCTGAGTCAGGACAGGGCTTTGTTCAATTTCCTGCAGATCCCAGGTAATTCAATCAGAGAAGTGTCATATCCCTTTTGGTGGGAGCAGCAAAAGGCAGGTAGGCCTGGGAACACAGCTGTTGTGCAAGTCTCAACTCCTGTCGGGGGTAGCTGGTGGGCAGAATTCAGTTCCTTAAGCCAGGCCCCAGCTAATGTCACTTTTTGTTACCCAGTTTAAGTCAAGACAATGTTTACATATGCAGCTAGAATGCTGATTCTAAGTTCAAAACTATGACATTTAAACAATTGCAACCTATGTGACACTCAACAGTAGGTCACTCATTTCTTTTAAACATTTAGATTTTTAGTGTCTTTCAGTCCAAATTTACTTAAACTGCTGAAATCCACAGCTCAGCCAGTCTTGTTATAAACCTTCAAGTCACTTCAGAATATAACTTTACATTGTATCCACCTCTCAGTAAGTCTTTCTTTGGCCTGCTTTGGGTTCATCTATTCAGTTTTACACAAAGTCTGGTGGTTTTAAAACGCCGGCTTTCTGATAATGGTCAGTACTGGTAATGCAACCATTTTTGGGATTTAAGAAAATAAATTCCCCAAAATTCTAGGTTGCTTTTGGCAATCAGCATTGCCATTCCCAATGGTTTCAGACTACTGTGTGGGTAGTCCAATGGTGGTTTTAGGCAGTGTCCTTCTGTGCCCATAACATCGGCAAAAATGGGTGGCAGCCTATTCTTCATGCCTTTCCCTGGGCATTTTCTGGGAAGCTCTGGCCATCATGATGTTTTCCATGTCAGTACTGTACAGTTTTTGAGGTAGGGCTCGGATGCATGGGTAAGAACATCCCACAGTCTAGCTGGGCCCAAATTGTTTTCTCCTGGAATACTACAGTGGCTCGATAACTGGTTTTCTCTTCAGTATAAAACATGTTATCCGGTTAGTCTCTCCCCCTGGAATTAGAACAGTTTACAGCTGATATACTTTTCTCAAACACTTCTTGCTTTTCATCTTCCCACTCATCTCTTCATATATTATATGGAAGTTGTGACCAGCATCCATACTCATGCTGTTCAAAACGTATATATCTTAAAAACACTGACTAAGGGATATATCTTTCTCCGAAAAACCTACATTCTTGAATTGTGAGGTGTTTCTCTGCGAAACTCCGGAGATGGAGTTTTGGGGTGTATTTAAACCTGGAGATAATAATTTACACTCTTGCATTCTATTATTAGATCTTCCAATCCCCCTGATCAGGGTTTTGTTCTTCCTTTAAACTCCATCTCTCCTTTGACTGGTCTTATAAAGGGGTTCAAGGTTACGGCAAGTAACTTCCTTCTCAACACAGATTAACATGGCATTCCTATGAACTTCCCCTTTTATCCTGCTAGAGGAAGTGTCATTGAGTTTACAAGCGAAAAAACATTTCTGGGTTCAGTTAAAGAATGTGTAGGTATCACCTTCTCCAGATTCCATGATTCCCTGGCTTCACCATACAACACCCCACACACTCTATTATCCCCTCTATGTATTTCAGGGGTAGTGGTTGAAAAATTGAGAACCATGAACCTCAATTCTTTACCACTAGAAATAAGAGAATACTTCTTAAATCTGGGTCCTTGCTCAGGTATAACATAGGCAGATATATAAATAGGAAATTCCACCTCCAATAACAAAGTCACTATCAGTTTATCCTTCCCTGGTAACATATGATTCTGTGGAAAATATAGATAGTACACATTCCCTTCAACATGTTGGGCCTCATTATAAGTTTGGCGGTCCAGTAGTAGCGGTGCCGGTAAGCTACTGGTGCCTTTACTACTGGACCAGCAAACTACGAGTTCTGCTCATGGGTGCCTTTTCACCCACCAGGTCTGACATGGCGGGTGTACAGGCACCCGCGAGCAGCGCATGTCGGATGCACTGGCTTCATTCATGAATGGTGATGGTGCATCCGGCTTCGCCATTCCCATTGAGCCCTGTAGGGCTCAATGGGAATGGGGAAGAATATTTTATGGCACCCGCGAATGGGCAACTACCGGGTTCCGGATAGGCTATAATGACCCAGTACTTGCCCATTTGCGGCTGCCAGAATAAAAATGATACCGGCACGGCTACTGCCAGTATCATAATGAGGCCCACTGTCTTTTTACAATAGCTTGGCTTGAAGGGCATATACACCGATTTCAGAAAGAAATGACTGACCTGACTTCAGAAAATAATAATATCTTTCTGAAGCTTGATAGCGCCTCTACACTCTTGGGCATGTTTGAAAAGTAAGGATGTGTCAACCACATCAAAGGCTGCAAATAGATTTAGAATGAAGGTAAGTTGAAAGTGGCAAGGAAAGGTGAATGAAGACATGCTCCAGTGCTGTCTCTGAGGAGTGTCCTCTAGAGAAGTTAGATTGGATTGTTTTGTATAAATCATTGATTTTTAGGATTTTGGAATTAGGTTGAATATGACAAATTATAGGAGTTCGGAGTATTGGAGAATCAGAGACACACGACAATCAATATTTAACAGGGCTGTGTAGGATCAGCTTAGGGTTTATCTTTAGAATAGGAAGGGCATTTGCTACCTTGTAGAAGGTATGTAAATATGGACATTTTAAATGAGAAGTATAGTGCAAAATCATTGGCAGAAGCAGAGCAGAGATGGAGCATTAGTGGTGAGGTGACAAAATGGCTTGTAGAATAGATGAGAACTTGCTGGGGGATTGATTGTGCTTCAAAACCTCTTACAGACATGCAGAACAATAAATACAAGCATCACAGAATACTTGTTTGAGTTTTGCTTGCACTTTAAACAGAATTGCCAGTTCCCTCCATTCACATTCACAGACAAATTGATTTGATATGAAGTATGGAGGAAGGTATGTCAGCCTTGTTCCTATTAATATATACAGTCAGAGAAAACACACATCAATGGGATGGAGAATTACAGTATGCAATAGAAGAGAATTCAATTCACGGTTTTGCCAGAACAGTCCACAATCTTGCTTTTTGCCTATGTTCTTGTACTTGCCACTTGTATGGACAATAAAGAGAGGCACTTATAAATGCTACCATTGTAAACATTTATTAATGAGATCAACAACATTTAATTAATTCACCAAAACATGCCATTGTCTGCAGTTGACATATACCCACTCACCCACACCTATGTGGACAGCTGACAACCATATAATTATTTGTTAAGCTTGTACGCCATCTCCTTGTTGTTGGGTGAGTCTTGTAGTTAAACAACAACTCCCCTTTCTTTTAACCTAGAAGGAAAAGACATACGGAACAGTGTGTTAGGCAGCAGGTTGTTCCTTGTTATTTTTTAGCTGCATCATCATGCATTCAATTTGCTGTTTAAAAGTCAACTACACCAGCTGACAGTTATGCCTTTCGAAGCCATATTAAGATGGAAACTAGGTATTTTCCGTTTACCTTTGGGTGAGCTTGGAAGCTGCTTGTTCTGCACCCGTCAGTTCGTGCAGCCTCTCCTAATCCCATTCACGTTCCACAATACTCTATATGTGCAGGCAAGGAAATCGGGCACTGCTTCCATCTAGAAAGATATGAAGGCCAAAATCCCTACAGATTACCAGAAGTTGCTCGTGGCCATCTTGGAATGCATCCATCCTTCTTAGATTCCAACCGGAATCCATATCTTCTATTAACCTTAAACTGAAACTGTTGTTCATTCTTTTATCACCTCAATCTGTTCATGTTATTCCTGTGACCCAAACTGGATCTGCTTGATTATCGGTTAACACATTCCAAAAGACAACTACTGTCATGAAAAAAACATGCCTGTAGGCTGACTTCAGGCAAACATTAAATACAAAACTCTGCGTCTCTTTCAAAAATAGGATTCCCTGTTATTACTTTCATACAGCCTTATTATGGACCCATATTCATACATTGTCTGTGTTGTTATAATGTTGACAGATACTGCCAAGAGATGTTTTCATTCAAACCTAGAGTGTCCATCTTTAATCTAAAGATCCAATTTTGTTCCCTGAGTATGAGGAGACTGACAATATTTCACCCCTTCCTCAGGACCTTAACTTGTTTAATCACAGTCCATCTCAAATCTGTACCTGAATGGGCCTTCTCCAGAAAATGTGGCACCATTGGAGTTGTTATCTTTTTTTTTCTAATGCACGATTTGAGCTCCGTTATCCTGTGTCATATTTTCCTTGTGGTCTTACCCACATACCATAGTTGACACAAGCATGTGATAGTGTAGACAACATTTTGAGTGTTACAAATGGTAAAGTCTCTCTGCCGGCAAGGTGTTTTTAGTCCAACATCTATTTCACAGCTTCCAGATGTTTGTGGGCACACTGAACAGCTTCCACATGGTGCATGTCCAGTCACTGGGCCCATTGCCCACAATGAGTCTTGTCTTTGTTCAGAATCTACATCCCTGGCTTGGAAACTTCCCACCAAAATACCCCACAAGTTTCTTCAGCGTTTTATTGCAAATCTTGGTCACCCAATATTGCCCGTGCCCACACTCATCAAAGGCCATAGGCGATACATTTCCTTCTTAATTTGATTCACAAGAGGTGAATTGCTTATCACCACCACTATCACTGTATTGGTTTCCTTGTTGCAGGAATGTTGTTGTAGAGTTGTATCTCTCGAGATATTACTTGCTCTGTTTCAAGCCTGTTATATTACCTTCTTTGTGTATCCCCTTGCTTGTAGTTTATTGCTTAGTTCCGTTGTTTGTCTCAAATCCTCCACCTGTGTAGAACAGTTGTGCTTATAGCTAAATAATTGCCCAAAGGGCAGATTGCCCCTTAGGATTCGTGGATGGTAACTTTCATACCGTAACAGGGAATTCCTATCAGTTTTCTTATGGTTCACAGTATTTACCAAATTTCCTTCATTTGCTGTAATCCACAGATCAAGAAATTGAATTGCCACATTATTTTGTGTTTTTGTGAATGTGGGATGTTCGTTCTGTGTGTTTACCAGCCAAAGAAAGTGGATAGTTACACCTCAGTTCGTATAAATATGATGGAGATACCGTAAATGTAGCATTGCCATGTTAGCACATGCTGAATAAATGGGTTATTAGCGTAAATGCAATCTTCCTCAAAGATGTTTATATAAAGGTTAGCCAAACTTGGAGCAAAGATTGCCCCCATGGCAGTGCCTGGGATCTGCTGATAAAATTGCCCTTCGAACAAAGAGAATATCTTTGTCAATGCAATCTCTGTGAGCTGTAAAATCAATTGAATCTGAAACCTGTGGGGTGGGGGAACATTGTTTGAAAACAGTCTCAATAGCTTTAAGGTCTCAGGTTGTGGTATTTTTGTCTACAAAGATTCCACGTCTAGAGTTACCAACCACTCAGTTTTCTCATAAAAATGTTAGTCCTTCAACATTATTAGCATTGCTGTAGTATCTTTAAAATAGCACTTGCATTTTGATACCAAGTCTTTAAGAAAAAATCAACAGATTATGACAAAGGCTCTAATATAGATCCAATCCCAGATACTATGGGTCTGCCAGGTGGAGAATTAGTACCCTTATGTATCTTGGGTAGTGCATACAGTGTTGGGATGCATGGAAATGCAGGTATACAAAAATCAGCCTCCTTCTTACTTACTTGCTTCTAAAAGGACCGGATTAATAAGGTCTCTTAATATGTTGGTGGGGTCATGTGGTAAAGGAGCATAACTGCCCTTGTCTTGAGCCAAATTGTTGACCATTGTGCAGTAATCGTCAGTGTTCATGACTACAATCACACACCCCTTGTCAGTGGGTTTGATTGTGAACTTTTTGTTATTTGCCAAATTCTGTAAAGCTTCCCTCTCTGATTTGCTGCAGTTATTGATAGGTATGTCACCAGCAAAGTGCATACTAGTCGTAATGCAGGAAAAAATGCCATGTAAAACATATGTATTAATCCCTAATGGGTTGCCTAGACTGATGTGGAACAGCTATTCTGCACATTTTTACTATGCAGCAAGTAGACAAGTAATGCCTAATCCAAAACACCCCTAACCTATCACTGTTGCTACATGGTGTACAGCTAATTCTGTACCCCAAAATTACTAAATTACTAATAATTGCCATAAAGAGCTCTGCTACATTTCTGGCTATGCAAGGGTGCAAGGGAGCTCAAATTATCAAGTGCCCCCCAGATCTGCCAAAGAATTGTCTATTACTGTGGTGATGTGCATGTAAGGGCTGGATGACCAACTTTTTTCAGCCAGTGCCCCATTTTGAGTTGTGCCACCTAGTCAGACATTGGCTTCTCTTTATATCTCCATGAGAAGCACATTGGGCCTTTTAACAAGTATGGCAGTCTATGTAAAAATTATGGTAATGCAGTGATGATTCCATTACCGTTGCATTACTGCCTTATTACCACACCGCCATACTACAAGTTTGGTAGCATGGTGGAAGATTTACCACCCACATAAAGCTGAAGGTAAATACTCCACCTTACTGCCAATAATCAGCAAAATCAGCAGAATTACTGCTGGCAAAAATGACGATTACCACCGCCCTACCACCACTTGTAATCCCACTATAAATCCACAGCACCAAATGGTGGTAGCAGCAATCCAGTTTGGCAGTAATTCAGTGGATTTACCCGTGAATTACCACCCAACTCGTAATGAGGCCAATATCATTACTTTTTGCTACTACAGTCATATGTGTTTACTTAAGGGAAGGGAAGATGGAAACCGTTTCATGATGATTTCATGATACAAATAGTGTATGTCTTCTTGCCTATAGGTTTATTGTTTTTTGCATACAGTTGCACACAGTTTACATGCCCCAAAAATATAAATGAAGCATATGGAATTGAGTGCACACTCAGAAAATATCATTATGTTTCTTCGTGGCCTGTTCTGTTCGTGAACTGCAAGACTGCAGCTTAAAAGGATTGCGTGCAATGGCATTATAGAAGGGGTCACACATTCAGTGCTACTGTCAGGGACATTCGTTTGTAGTGACAGCCAGTCAGCAGCATTCAATCTGAATTAATCTAAAAAGGCAGCAGAATATAACGTGAAATGTAGGGTAAAGATGAACAGTACATATTTACAAATTTAAACTATTATCACTCACTGAATAAAGTACAGGTATATGGCTTTACTCTGCGTAGTGGCCATCCTCTTTTCAATGGATACTCACCGAATTTCTTTTTCCACAGTTTTATTTGTTTTCAAAATACACTTAAGATGCTCTTGAACTTCTAGAGTAGCAGCTAGTTTGCACATATCAATGTCTTTTTACATTAAGACTTGGGGCCAGATCACAGAAACTTTGCACTGCTGCAAGTGCAAAGTTTGCACGATATTAGCAATAGGGAAAGTTTGCCCTATTTTTAAAAACATTGGGATGCACTAAAAAACCATTGCACCTCGACAAGTGCAGTTTGGCATATAAAAAGCACCAGGGCAAAAATTGCCCTAGTGCAAAATAGATGCATTTTCACAATTTTTTTCACCAGGGCAAAGTTTGCCCTAGTGCTAATACGGAATGGTATTAGCACTACAGCAAGCTTTGCCTGATGAAAAAATGCATGACAAATTTAACTTTTTATCACTAGAGATATTTTAGCCCCCGTACCTTTAGTATGCCAAACTGCACTTGTCGAGGTGCAAAGATTTTTTTAACGTGTCCGAGTGTTTTTAACAATATAGCAAACTTTGCCCTTGTGACAATACCATGCAAACTTTGCACTTGTACCAGTGCAAAGTTTCTGTAATCTGGCCCCAGATCTCTTGCACAAACCCTCCGCAGAACACGGATGTCTGTTTGATTTCAGTGGCACTTAGATAAGAAGCTTTTAGCACAGGATCACCTACTTAAATCCCAACGTTCAATAAAATTCTTCTTTGTGATAATGGGAAGGGCATTTGGTGGCCTATAAGGGGCCCTGGTTGGCTGTGCTATGTATGGACCCCACAATAACAAACACCATGCAAATCTGGCACATCCAGAAAAAGAAATGCTGTCTGTTGCATTTGAGTGGGTACAGAACACTAGTGTTAACTCAGCCCTATATTGGAGAACAGAGTTTCCTCCACATTCCAAGGAGAAATCAATGACAAAAGTGGCCGGGCGCATAAGAGGTATACTTGTCATTTTGTGTGGGGTGGGGAAAAAACCCATCTCTTTACAATGTCGTACAGAATGTGCCAAACATGTGCATTATGCTCTATGTATGCCTATATAAACGGCCATGAATTCAGATCTGCACCTAAGAAACTAACCATTTCTAGAAGCCAATATCCATTGTTTATATGTTTTATATTGTTAATTCTGTATATTTGTTAATAAAACTATGAACTTTGTTACTTTTATCATATACATATCACCATAGAAGATTGCAAGCCAAGATTTGGCCTACCAACCCTCCCAGGTTAAACATATGCACCTTTTTTTGACATGCTGGAAGGATCATTACCACCACATCCCGCTTCTTTGTCCCAGCCCTTACTCTATGCAGCATATACAATAGCACAGATGCAACCAATATACCGCAGGTACGATAAATAGAGGCACACTGTACAACACAATAACTTAACCCCTGCAATGAAGAGGACCTTGTTCGTTTTTGGAGCCACTGAAACGTTCATGTCCTTTTTAGGGATATTCTCCTGATTGAAACCCCCATCATTGTAATCCCATGCACATCTCAAAGCAATACCAATAGACCCGGGAGGAAGGGGGCATTGATATTGCACTCAGACTACCCACTTTGAGTAGAAATGTATATTCAACTACAGCATTTTTAGTACTTTTATTGGATTTCTCAGACTCCTAGAAATAGAATGATCCATCTCAGTACCATCTTGTATAGAAAGTCAACCGACATGCTATGAATCACAAGCTACCACTTGTGACCTAACCGGTAAAGGGGAATTCCCAAGAGAAGAATTACATGGCGTGTGGTTGCAGCCGTGTAGTTATGGTTAAGATGCTCAACTCATAGGAAGAATACTTTTTGGATGGCTTATACATTTGGCACTGTTTGATGAATCCTCACCAAACTTTGCAAAGAAAGTATATGGCCAGGACTGAATGATTATACAGAGTTGGTGCAGTTTTGTCAAAGGGGAACAAAGCTATAGGGGGGATCTCAAACCTTTTGAAATCCTCATAGAAAGAATGGCAAAAGAAATTTTCTCACGCATACAGAGCAAACCCCCGGACGGATTTGAACAAAACTTGTGCGAAAAGCGGCGGCATGTTGCCAAAAGCATGCTTTTGCAAATATGGTGTAAATCTGTCCAGTAGTTCTTTTAAAAATGGCCAAAGGTAGATCAAAAAAAGTTAGTGATATCTGGGTCCTTCCTGATTCAGAATCCGTGGACAACTTGGGACCAATCAGAGAACCACGTGACATTCACAGACATCGTACACGCTTGCTGATTGGTCAATTAAAAACGTGAGGTGCATCAAAAACTTTGAAACTGTCACCATGTTGGATTCAGTGCCTGCAGTCTTCGAACATATTAAAAAAAAACACAATATTACACTTATCTAAATAATTAAACAATCTCTGGGGAGGTGAGAGTTGATGAGGATGGGATGGAATATGGCCCAAAAAAGCCAAAAATGTGGGCGTTTTCTTCTTTGCCAAAGTCTGAGAACATCTCTGATATACGCGGGCTTCCATGCGTAATTCTGCATTATACAGTCGGTGAAAAACAGTTTTTGGATGGCTTATAATTTTGGTGCCACTGCAGGAAAGTTTACAGTATCATTTTAGACACAGCCCTGAATGGTTCTGCAAAGTGTGGTGCTGTTTCGCCAAGAATGGGGGGATCCGGAATATTTGAAGGGCTTATAAATTTGGTGCCATTTGACGAATCTGCACAAAAGGTTGCAAACAGATTTAAGCCCCGAAGTTGAATGCTTTTGCAAAGATTGGTGGGATTTTGTCAAGAGGGGGCAAAATTATCAGATTTGCATCAAATTTATGCAAGGATCATTGGCAAGGACCCAAAAGCCTGGTTTTGCAAGTGTGGCCGTGTTTTATTTTTTTCCAAAGTGTCAAAATGTAAGTACAAAAAAATAATGATATAACTTTGGTGCCTGTGCAGTGGGCCTGTCCCTGAGAAAGGACAAATGCATAGTCTGATTTGCTACTTGGGGCATGCGGCATGGCCGAATGCCCTAGGATTGAATGGGAAAAAAACATTCTGGTCACTGGTACAGTCTGAAGTGCTGGGCAGGATTGCACCAAACCTGCATGAGGAATATCAGCAAGGCCCTGAAAGCATGTTTTTTCAAATGTGTCCTGTGTTTTATTTCTTCCAAAGTGTCAAAATGTAAGTACATTAGTGATATAACTTTGGTTCCTGGTGTTAGTGTCAGCCGTGCATGGCGGTGGCGCAAGTTACGGTTGCATAGCTTCGATTAACTGGCAAATTTCTTTTGTATTTTATTTGTAACCATAACATCCCTTTTTCAAAGTTTTTTCCCTGATTTTATTAGTGCATCTCAACCATATCAATCCTTTAACAAGGTTTTTTTTCAGTGAATATAGCTTATAGACTCGGGACATAGCTTGATGGGGGCTCATTATCCCACTCCTTAGGTCTATAAGGCTGTTAGCACATGGCAGTAGTATCAGTACATGTTTTGGAGTTGTGTTGTGAAGTAAAAACATTGTTTTAATATTGAGTAAAGTAAATAGCCAAACTCACTTAGTACGTAATCTGATTTTATTTTGTAGTGTTTAAATCACAAGGTTGTCTTCAAAAATTAAATATTTTAATTGCAAACTTAATTAAACTAGACTGGGTTTAACATGAGCAAACATTAGTTGTCATGTAAAAGTAAACAGTTTATCTATAACAAAGTGAACGTATATTCTGATCTTTAGCTTTCCTCTGGAGTGTTAAGTAGGATGGTGCCGGGAAAATAAGGCCTCCCAGAAAGGAAGTGCCTTGTGTAAATAAACCTTGTCTGGAAATTGCATTGTTGGTTCTCTGTCAGCTTTTGAAGTCAAAAGGTTCAGATTGCAGTCAAGACAAGTAGTTATTGACTATGCTCAGAACATTTCAATTAGATGAGAGGAGGTCAATAACAATCTTCATGTTCTAAAATTGCCTTATAGCCAAAGGGAGAGTTAACATGTGGCGAAGCCGAGGGCCATAAATTGGACAAGGGTCATTATCCCAAGTGATAATGAACCCTCCCAAAGTCTATAAGGCTATTAGAACATAATAATAATAGCAATACATGTTTTGGAGTTTTGGTGGTTAACTTGTTACTTTAAAATGGGTAAAATTAATAGGGAACTGAGATAGTTAACTGAATTTGAGTTTGTAGTTTTAAAAGAACATGACTAACCCCAGAAATTAAGCATTTTATTTGCAAACTCGATTGAACTGAAACAGGTTTAGCATAAGTATGGTTTTAGTGTAATGTAAAAGTAAATGGGTTCTATACAGGAACGCAAATGTGTTTCCTATGTTGTTGCTTGCTCTTTCATTTGGTAAACAGGACGTTGTAGCAAAAGAGAAAAAAGTTCCTCAGAGGGGATATGTCTTGTTCAAAGAAATCTTGCTTTTTAATTGCATTGTGGTTTCACTATCTGCTTTTGAAATAAAAATATTCAGAATTCAGTTAATGCCAGCACTTATTGACTCTGCTCAGGACATTCTGATTAGATGAGAGAAGGTCAAAAATGATGTTCATGTGCTAATACCCAGTAGTGCTACCAGAGTTAAACCACAAGCTAAAACAACCGAAGGCCAAATATTTAGAAATGAACCGGCTGTCACCAATGCACTGGGTATAACAGGACTGTTTCAACATGTGCATGTGGACACATTGACAAAGGACCAGTCTATAGACAAGAGCCACTAACTCCTGGCTTCTGACCAACTGTCACATCCAGAGGGGATTCAGAACTTTATGACCATATAGATGGGAGTGTCTCAGCAGATGACCCCAAAGAGCCCAAAGAACATTTTAATAAACATTGAATAAACTGGAGCAGCCATAGCCACTTGCCACTGTCTACATACAGAAAGTAGAAGGATACATGCAACAGAAACAGAAACGTTGTGATGACATCATCGCATGCCGGCGGGCATTTTGAATTGATTTCAGTTTATGTTCCCATGAAGCACGGCATGCGATGGCTGCCGGCACACAACAGCGGCATCACAACGATGATGTCATCATGCAGCATGTGCCAGCGCAATTTTTGAAATAAATACCAGCAGGGAACACAGGCAGTCGCATCCCAGTGATCCTGGTGTCCTGTCAAAGCTTTCATGAAGGAAAAAGAAGGTAGGCAAATATCAATTTTAACACTACTGCACAATACTTCATAGAAACCATGCACATTTAGAAAATGTGCCTAATCAGTGACATTCTCAAACACAGGGCACCAGAGCAGGAAGACTTGAGGAATTTAGCAAGCAATCAAGAAAGGCATGATGTATACCTAACACTCTATACGATGTATGTTATCTGTATTGAAAAAATTAGAAAATTACAACATCTAGCAAAATACCAATGTATTACAGATATACCCAAGGGCTCCAGAGAATGTAATGATATGGTTAATGCCAAGCTAAGAAACCGAAGCCTGGTAAATATTAATGCACAACCATGAATGAGTTGACAATATTTTTAGGAATTTAAGCAAATAATATATTTTTTGAAGTATGTTTTAATTAATGTTTATTTCTTGTATATATTTTTTTGTTAAAAAATTGTCCCTGAAGATGGTCACTTGGGCCGAAATGCATTAGATGTTAATTTTGGAGGCCTTTTCTTTCTTTTATTTGGAATAAAACATGTACAAATATCCTGAAAGGCCCGCCATATGTAAGAGATGCAATACAGATTGTGCAGACTTTTATCATGTAGCTTGGTGCTGTCCTTGCATGAGGTCGTTCTGGACGAATATATAGGATAGGATGGCCAACATGTTGCCCCAATCAAAGGCATACTCACCCAAGCTCTGGCTCTTGGCCCTTGATTGAAGAAGGCACATGTACCGAAAAGAAACTACTGGGTATGGCTTCAGCGCTAGCCAGATACCTGGTGGCCAGGACATGGGGGAAAGCCAACCCTCCCACATTTACAAAGTGGATGGAGATTATGATTCTGTGTGAACAAAGGGAAACCAGGTATGCTGCAACACTTCCAGTCACCTGCGGCCCATTCGACTATTGGCCCCCCTTTTAGAAAATACCACTCTGACACTGACCAAAGGTCACAATCTCCAGAACCTACTCAAGGTCCACTGGGTGAGATCATCCCTGCCCCAGTTGTGAGATGTGACTATACACTGAACTGAGTCGTTTGAACTCTCCCCTAGTGTGATGTCTGCAATTTCAGTATAGTGTGAATCGTAATTGATGACGTTCATATAAAGTGTGCAGGTGGTGATAATAATCAGTGAGCCACACACCACAAGCACAGCCAATGTGTGAAGAATCAGGAGCTGAATGAGATGAGCCATCTCAAGTTAACACAATGACAGTATAGTACAAAAGAGAAAAACTATCCCTTACGCTCACCTCCACCATAACGCTAAATATCATCTATAGGCCGCCCAGACAAAACAACACATTTGAGAAATACCTCATCCAATTCCTCCAATTCCCACTGTCCTACATAGATGCACCCGCAATCTCCCCAGTGATCGCCTACGGCCTCTACTTGAACTCCTACACACCTTCCCAATGCCATGCAGGTAGATATCCTGGTCAACCAATACAGCACTGATCTCTCCCAGGCTATCATCACACTTGTGCTGCTCAAAGAACACACACCCAAACGCTCCAAGCGCCGTAGCCCATGGTTCATGCCAGAACTACAAAGCTGAGAGCAGAAAAACCTGCAATTGACGTCTCCTGGAGCAAACAACCATCAGCAGATAACAAATTGTGCATCACAGCCATCTCCAGATGCAACAAAAAAACATCCTCATGGCCAAAGCATCCACCTACAATTCCAGTATCGCAAATGCTGAGTCCAACTCCAGAGAACTGTTCACTATCTTACGGGAACTTGAATCACCAGTGATCCCCCCTCCACTGTCATCAAGAATGAGACCTGGTATAACAATGTCCAAAATGCTCTACTTTGCCAAATCACATTATTACAGAACAATAAACAGCGGAAACTCACCACCACCAACATCATGTCCCCCTAATATGCCCACCACTCCCCAGACGATGCCCCTCTTTTACTCAAACCCAAACTGAAGTCACCAACATCCTCAAAGGCCTTAAGCCCACCTCTTGTAAAGGCAACATCTATCCCACACTTCTCATCTAAGAATGCACTGACCTCCTACTCCCACCAATCACTGCAATCATCATCACCTCCTTTGCCTCATGCTCAGCCCCCTCAGCAGAATTATGGATATCTCCCCTCCAGAAGATGCACTCAATGGACCCTGCGATTCTGACTAACTACTGGCCAATCACGACAGTCCCATTTCCTGAAAAATCATAGACTGACCTGCCACCTGCCAATGTTCAAATCAGCATCACCTTGAGCAAAACCATATTCTTAGCCCATGAAAATCTGGATTCTGCCACAGACCTGGTACTGAAACTTCCTTACTTTACCTCGAGAACCAGCGTGTTGACTCCAGATGTTCTGGCAATATCTCCCTCCTCATGCATCTAGACCTGTCTGCTGCTTTTAACATAGTTGACCATCCCATCCTTCACCGCCACCTCACCACCTGTGCCGCCATTTCACCAGACGCCACCAAATGGATTTCATCTTTCTTGACTGACCTCTTCTCCTAATTCTTTTCTGACAGCCACTCCTCCAGCTCTACACCAGCCACCTGCAGAGTACCCTAAGGTTCCTGTGTGTCACTGACTCTTTATAATGTGCACACCAAGTCTCCTGGACCTCCTGGACTCACTCAACATTAAATACACACATTTTTCAGATGACACCCAGATCCTCATCCCGCACACCGGCAACCACTAAACGGACTCTCAGAAAGTCACTGTGATCTACAAAACCATTCAAACCTGGATGGCCACCCATCTCCTATCTGTGAATGACAAGAAAACCGAACTCCTTAGGCAACCCCGCCCACCTATCCAAACTTAGCCCAGACTACCGAGCATTCACCATTGACAATCACACCATCCATGACTCTTCAGCCGTTAAAATGCTCACCTTGACTCCATTCTAAATATGTCACACCATGTAAACGCCATCACCTCGTCAGCAGCGTACACCACAAAATGTATCAACGCCAGCAGTAGACCCTTCCTCTCCACTGACAATTGCATCAATATCGCTTGCTTCCTAGTCAGCTCTAAGTTAGGCTATCGCAATGCCCTACTGAAAAGCACATCTAAAATGCAAACTATACAGAATAATGGCCTCATAGCCACCCTCTGCCTCAAGAGACATAAGCACATCACTGCTGCCAGAAGAAAGGCACATTGGCTCCACATCAGAAAAAGAATACAATTTAAAATCCTAACCATCACTCATTGCTGCCTCACCTACACCCCACAGCTACCTGGTCATCAAATTACCCAGGCCCTCCTCCAACAGACCTACATGCCTCACCTACTGCAACCGACTATCCACCGCAAGATACAACAGAGCCAAAGAGGGTGGTGCCAGCTTTCCTGTTTCTGCCACTATGCTTTGGAATTTACTCCCTCCCGTCTTGAGAGGTGAACCATCTTTCTACAGGTTCCAGAAACAGCTTAAGGCTTACCTGTTCACCTAGTCTCCCCCAGACATCATACTGCATCTTCTTTCCCATGTCTCTATATGTCTGTAACTAGTGCCTAGATGCCCATTGGGTTGGGTGCGCTCCTGCAAATGTGAAATGAAAGAAAATACATACCCTGTAACTATAATACTCTGGGAGTACTCAATATTAAATTTCCCAAAAAAAACAGGTTGTTGATAAGTGAAATGGCTCTGCCTTCAAAATGAATTACAACAGCAACCCGGCACAAGTGGGGGTCGTGGGTTGGTAGACCATGAGAACCCATTTGTGCTCGAGACCGTCATGTCCAGGGATGGCAATCAGTTAAGCTCTGATGAACACTCTGAGCACAATGTTGAGTTGGATGCACATCATGACGATTTATCGCCGGTGAGTGATCCTGATGTGGATGATCTTCTGTCCACGACAACTGCACTGAGGGGGCCAGGCAGTGTTGGAACGTCCACCTGCGGTAGTTCTGGATGCATGGTCACACTCCACAACAATTGCTGATGTGCCTGGGGCATCATGTCAACAGAGAGATGCAGTCCTGCAGCCACGGGTGGTGCTAATCCAGCAAGGACCACGGCTCCTTGGGTCCCACAGGCATAATGTCCGGCCACGCAGTGGCCGTGCACCACCGTGTAATACCGAGTGGGAGCAATCCATGTATGCCAGTTCACAGCAACAGGGGGCAGCTATTGAGAAGATTGCTCAAGGCATGGAAAGTGTGGCCCAATCCATGCTCCCCCCTGATAGGCAGGTGGAGCTCCAGCAGCAGGCAGCGCAGTCCACGTGCCGCTCACTCAGGCTGGGCATGGCATCAAACAGGGCGCGTTGGGCTGAAATGGTGTCTCAGCATGAAGCACTTGCTGCTCAGGCAGAGGCACACATGGAGGCCCTGAGGGATGAACACCAGTCCCTCATATCTACTCTGGGTGTGCTCAACATGTCCCAGAGGCAGCGGTCAGAAGTGAGGTTGGAGCAACTTCCGAGCACCATCTCGGCTAAGCTACATGCATGCCAGGAGGTGCTCCAGATGTCATATGAGGCCAAGCAGGCAGAACTCTGTGTTACAGGTGCTACCTTGCAAGAGGAAGCACGCATATCACGTAAGGTGCTACATGCTGACCTACGTACCATTGCCACACAGGACCAGTCTTATGAGACCCGCATGCTTGCTGCCGTGGAGGGGCAAGCTGCAGATAGGCGTGGTCAGGCAACTGTGCCAGATCCACCCTCTGATTTCCATCCAGAGGGTGAGTAGGAAAATGACTAATCTTCCACACAGGTCGGGCCGTGCAGGCTTTGAGCCCATGGAGTTTTTTTTTAATCTCAACATCATCACATGTGGGTGTTGAGGTGCACCCTGTACCTCCCCCCTCCTGGGTGCCCCCCCCCCGGGTCATATGTACCATTTTTTTTTAAATAATGTTGTTTGTCTATTGTGCATTCATGTGACGGTGAGGTGCTTTGTGGCTTTTGAAAGCATCCACTGTGTGTTCCAGCTGGGCCCATACAAGCTTGTCTCATGTATGTGTTTGTGGCTTGGGGTCCTGACACATATGCCACTCCTGCTTCCCCTTTCCATGGGCTTGCAAGGATGGTTCGGTGTGACAGCAAATTACACAGGGGCATTTGACTTTTGTCATATCTGTGGCCAGTCTGCTGTACTACTTGTGTATACACCCCTAGTGGGGATAATGGATGTTTTCTCCACAGCATGTCTGCAATCAATTTTGGTGAGTACATTTTTGAACTGTGCTTTTATTGAAGTTGGTTCTGATGTTTTTTCATTTCTTGCCTGTATTCGTGCTTGATGCACTTCATGCTGTAGACGGTAGCCTGCAGCCTTTAGCTGTCAAAGCCACAATGATGGTGGGAGGGGGCCAGGTGGTGACAATGTCAAGTTGGTACGTGTTAGGTTCACCCCTTGGGAATTGTGGCAAAGGTGGACGCATTAGGAATGTGACCCAAGAACCACAACTCACAGTCCAGTCCTCACCTGAGATAGCTGTCTAGACTACTTCTATGCTCCGTTCCATTTGGATGGCATGTTGTATCTGTCTTCCCTCTTGGACTTCACTGCTGCGTAACGACACAGTTTTCCTACTGGACTACAGCTCTTTTACTTGTTTTTTACACTCTGGTGCCTTTGGTCCCTGTTTTTCTTCATGTTACTGTCCTTGTTGCAGATATGTCCGCCCGTCTCTCAGGCAGTTATTTCCGCGTACTTGTACACTGCCTCAGTTAGCTTCGGTACAATTCTGTACCACAGCATCACTCTCTCTTGCTCTCTCTCTCACTCCTCTTATCTTTCATCTATTACATCCATACCTTTATGTTGACTTCAGCCTTTTACCCAAGCTATTCAACTGTTCTGGCTCTTATCTTGCTGTGAGCTGTTTCCGATTCCATGAATATGTGTTGTTCGTGTGCGTGTGGGCGTTCCATGTATTTCCCAGCAGTACTTCCCCAGTTATGCCCTCATTTTCACGTGTTGTTCCCCATTCCACGTGTTCCGCCCCCTTTTTGGTGTGTGTGCTACACGTTGTGCGCTTTCACTCTGTGCGTCACGCACGGCGTTTGGGATGTCGCAGTGATCTGTGTGCCACTCACGGTTTCGGCGCAGCTCCTAGGAAAAACACGCGCACAGACTTCCATGAATTGCTTGCGATTTGCAAGCGTGCGCTGGATTTTTCTCACTTGCACCACAGACTTCAGCGCACAATTATTCCATGAATCGGCCCCTTCATGTGGTGACTAAGAACTCTGAGAGGATATTTCTTAGGACATAATGGACACCGATGTACACTACCCGCGTTTAGATACACAGGCTGACTTCGCAGCCATTTCTTTGGGTCAATTTCTACAGTCAATGGGTAAGTGCAAGGAGAACATACATGTTTTCCAAAACTGCATTGCAAACAGAATAGGGTGTTTGTTTGAAAATGCAGAAGCCCCCTTTCTGTTCCCATGAAGGCACAGAAGTGGAGGGACGATGGACAGCTCAAAAGAGGGGAAGGGAAAAGAAATAAGGGGGGTGTATGTTTTTATTTTTTTCCAGACCAAAAATGAAGCGAGACAATGGTTGAGGAAAAGTGCAGTGGCAGCAACAGAGAGAAGCTAGCTAAGAATGTAGAATTATACCACCAGATGCTGCCTAGAGATGGGGGTACTAACTCAAAAAAGAGTCAAGCCTTGCTGTACAGTGAGAGTTTGACTCCGCTCAAAATATTAAAACCATTTGGAACTTGGGCTGTTTCAACTAGAATTCGAGCTTCTCGTTTAGATACAAGTATTTGTTCGATTAGGGTTGAATACTGAATTCTAGGATACTGAGACAGTATCCTAGAATTCAGCATTTCCGTGAAACGATGCATGAGTAGCTTAAAAATTAACACAAGTGGAGAAAGCGCAGAGGATCCACTTTTTTCATTTGTATTAATTTTAGAAATGTGTAGATCACCCTATCCACAAAGGTGACCTACGCATTTCAGAGGGGCTGTGTGGCAGCCAAAATAATACCATGAACAGCCCTTTGCATACATTTGGCGCATCATAATGAAATGTAAAAAAAGAAATAATTTCTATCCTTGTTTGAGGAATAGAAAATGAAGGAGACAGCAGTGGTTTCTAATGCGACTCTGGTTGTGCTTATTCCAAATAGGCGCATGTGAAGATGACTATTTGCTTCACATTCCTATTGGGCAGGGGAAAGGCGCTTTGTTCTGCACATTTCAAAGAGCATTCCGTTTGTGGATTCAGGATGCACTACAAAATGCACAGAAACACCGCGTATTGGCGCATATGCACAAAGGTGGGAAACATGGGCTATGTGTGCACATGCAGATATATTTTCCAATAGGGCACACAATGTTTATTTGATGAAAGTGATGCGAGGCGCACACACATCTCATTACTTGCACCAAAATCACTTTTCCGAACCTGTCCCATCCTTTCTTAAAATCCTTATGAACAGATACACCGACCAATGTGAGCCGAATCAGACATTTACCAACTAAGCTTGACGTGGCTCACGAGCCTTCTCCAGGGAGGCTCGAATGGTTAAAGCTGATACAAACCTTGTTTGTAAAGGTTCACGTCGAGCCCATCTTCACTACAGCCCTCATTCTGAACTCTCCTTTTGGCTACAGTGCCAGTGCAATGTTCTTATATCTGATAACAGTTTTGAAATAAATGTATATTTTTGAGCTGGTGTCCTCAGTGAGGGAAACTTCCCATCGCTCTGTAACGTGAGGTGCTGATGACTCACACACACTCTTGGGAAATAAATCGTGGGACTGGGAGAGAGATGTTTCTATTTATCTTTGAGAATAACAAGGAGTTAAGGAGTCATGCCAATGACAGTATTTCCTTTGGGGGCATTTTAAAAACATGGCAATCATGTGAATGTTTTTAACTTGTAAGACATAGCTGCGTGGTCTGATAACCATTTGCTTTGGAAAAACAGAATACATTGGGCATCATTACACGGATGGCGGTAAGGGTTTACCGGTACCGGTATTTTACCAGTAGCGGTAAATCCTTACCACCTTACTACGAGGTCCCTTTGCGGGTTGGGGAATTTAACGCCTGCTTTTTGCAGGCGTTAAAAACCAACCCGCAAAGGGACCAGGGAGCTAATTACGGTACCGCAATATGCGGAACCGTAATTAGCGCCTTCCCCATTACCATAGAGCCCTATTGGGCAAAAATTGGAATGGGGAAAGGCAATGGTGGAAGGGGGAATTATCGCCCCGCCAACCTTGGAATAGGGCGGTAATTCCCCTTTCCACCAAGGCGGTGCCAGTATTTTACCAGCATGAACCATGGCGCTAATAGCGCCATGGTTCACCGCCATCCGTGTAATGAGGCCCAATGAGATATTTAACGTGACATGAACATCTCTGGCCAATCCATGAATTCCAATTTGCAGGAAAGGTGGATTTCACCAAGTAGAGAATGATTAAGCCTTGACACTCTCTTTCTGAAGCATACGTGCATATGTGTGGCTGAGTTGTTGTATGATTGTGTGGTTCATATCAACGTAAAGAAGTACCAAGTAGTAAGGTGTACAGGCACAGCGCTCAAAGACTACAGGCCTCTGACCTGACAGAGATTGTCTCAACTGTTCATGTTTTGTGTTATCCTGCAGGTAATTCGCTCAGGATGTCGCTGTGCATTGAGTGATGGACATGTGCACAGACTCATAGGGATGGACATCCTAACCCTGAGAACCTGTGCCCCTATCAGCCCCCCTCTTTTTCTATAATTCAGGGTGAAATGGGCCCTGCTGCTGCCATCCCAGGGGCGCGACTGCACATGGTCCCCATGCAGTGATAAATGTTGCAGCTAATTTACCCACACAATACATTTAGAGGCTGTCTAAATATGTATATAAGGTTATGGTTACAAAACTTTAATATTGGTGTACGTTTTAGGAAAAATAAAATGAGAACCAAGCCCATTGAGAGTTGTACACTTAGTCATTCGAGCCAACAAAACATTTAACACTGCAATGTGTGTCAAATATGAGGATATGAGGCCAATCCCATGTTCTCAATCTACTGATTTTATGCAAACTCTCATTGGTGCTTTTATTTTTGTTTTACTTGCTATTTTTCATAGGACAATTGTATATAGTCCAATGGGATTCTGCCAGATTGTAAACTTTGGAATGATGACCTTCTATCAGAAAATAACGGAAATGTGTATTCTAGGTTTTGATCAAATTATTTGCTCAGTAAGAGAATTGAAACATTCTTAAAATGACTACAATATATACCGGAAGTTATCTTAACAAATTAACATATATTTTTTTAAGAACCAGTTTACAATGCTAGTATAGTTAAATCGTTCCCCTTGTTTAATAGATTCTTTTGCCAGAATATACACCACTTTGTTTTTTTTTTTGTTTTTTTTTTAAATGGTTTCCCCCAGAAATAAAAGCAAGCATCTGCTACTTCTCTGAACACAAATACATAGTTTAATTGTGCAGATTGGCAGCAGATTATAGGTAGTGCTCCAGAACCCGCACAATTGTATGCATAAACACTAATCATTAATAAACATAACACATTAGGAAAAAAACACATTTGTAGGCTCTTCAGCCTGGTCTTATTGCCCTTACAAGGTCAATTAGAATGCTATCATGACCTGCTGACCGTTTCACATTCCTCTTCTCTCACCCATACAAAAAAGGCACACTCATTATGATGGCCAAAATCCTGCAAGACACATGCAATAACAATGTATGTCTCCCATTATTTACTGGTCTCCACAATGCAGGATGCCTCTGACCTTACTGCTCCATTTGTAACCATGAAAAACCAAGGCTCCTTTCTTTACCCTATCTGTGGCTGTTTGATTGTCATTCCGTAGTCAGCAATGGTTAGGGTGGCCCAGCAAACACGGACATAGCAAAGCGATTCTCATCCACAGAAAGAGAAATAGTGACATAGTAAGAAAGCGTGAGGCAGAGAGAGAGAGAGAGAGAGAGAGAGAGAGAGAGAGAAGCAGACATACACGAAGTGAGAACGATAAAGACAGTGTGTGAGCGACAGAGCGAACAAGAGAACGAGAGAGAAAGACAACTTTGGTTGTCTATCGTACATCTGGTACATCTAGTATGATAGCATTGTATATTCTGACTAAAACCCAAGCAATGTTTTCAGTCACTCTTAAACTCACTTTGTTGTAGACCTAAAACGTGCTTGGAGCAAGAATATCTGCTAAGAGGATGCTTTACTGCTTTACTGACAGGGTACACAGAAACATGCTTGGATTCATGAGTAATGTATACATACATTAACAGAGTGGTATTGTACATGTATTGCTGTTATGCTATGTCTAACAATGAAAGTGTACTGTATCTGTAAAATGCTATCATGTGTAAATCAGTTGACCCTGCAGAGAACATGTTTGTAGATGTTGTTCCCGGTTAAACTAGAAGCATGTAAACACGTGGGACTGTGGATCTATGAACTGGGCTGAAATAGCCAGACACTGACCTGGCAACCACTGGATGTTGTTGGGATGGAACAGTCATGCATAATGACATGCTCCACACAACCAAGGCATGTACTGTTTCAATCATTCTGTTTGGATACATACATGCCTCGGATTACTGTATGACTATGTTAGGAAGAGATTACATAAGTGAGATATGTTGCTACATAAAGATAGCTGTTTGCTGCTAAAATGACAGTGCTAGTTTGACAACCAACTGTCATCAAGGGATAACAAATGAATACGTAAAGTGCTTAGCATTGTGAAATGACGATGCTGCACAGGGTAAGTACTCAATCAAGTTTTATTTTCTTCTTTTCAGGCCCGCACAGAGCTCCCAACTCCCATCAATCACAACCGCCACTCTCTGCTTCGCGCCCACGGAACTCGAACGTAAACATGGACGCGAGGCAGAAACTCAGCATGAGAACAAATATTCCACATGAATAAACCTAACTAAAACTTACATCACTACATATCTCCCCCCCTTATAGAGAAACAACATGCCAATAAAAAAAAAAAACCAAATAACTATATACAGAATAAGGTAGAATAACAATTTGCCAACTCAATGCACATAGTCTCCCAACCATAATGGTTTTCTAGTTACTCTTCCTGTTGTAGTCACGCTATCTTTGCACATGCTAGCCTCCTCATCTCCATCAACCCGAGTAACGTTTTGAGATATATCGGTAGAATCGCCACTGCTGTTGACATGTTCCCTCGTGGGTTCTCTTACACCAATTCTATGCACTACATTAGCTTTCGCCAGCCTGCCTTTCGACCACACTTCACCTCCCTCCAGTACAACTACTCCATTCCTGAAAGCAAATATCCTTTTCGGCCCTAGAAATTTGCTCTCAGTGCATTTCTCCACATATCTAGGATTTTTGATAAAGACTTATTCACCCATGCTCCATTCTCTTGCCTTCACATTTTTCCTAGAATCAAAATGTTGTTTGTTTTTAACTTGCCCATCTTCAATCAACCTCATAATCTCTTTCCTGTCTACATCAACTGCTTTTGCCATACCAAGCCATCCCGGGCAGAATTTGGTACCAGGTCCTCTCCCCTTGAGAGAAACAAAAAGAGCAACTCCTGTTATAGCATGTGGAGTCGTTACGTAGCTCCATGTAACATGTTTCTATACCTCCCTCCATGATTGTCTCATCCGTAAAGCCATCTGTATTCCTCCCCTCAAGTACCTGTTTACTCTCTCAACTAGGCCGTTGGCCCTGGGATGGTATAAGGCCGTTCTTGTGTGTTTTATCCCATAACTGGCCAAAAACGACTTCATCCTTGTAGACACAAACTGTACACCATTGTTTGACACCAGCTCAGATGGAACCCCCTCTATCATAAAAACACCCTCCAAGAATTTAATCAAATCATTTGCAGTTACTTCCCTCACCGACTCCCATTCAATCCATTTGGAATGATAATCAACCAGCACAAGCAAATACTTGAAACTTTCTCCTAATCCTGTAATGGGGCCCATTATATCTATTGCCAATTTTACCCATGGCTGTTTCGGGATTGCATGAGGTATAAGTGGAGTTTCACGTACTACTTTGCTTTTATCGCTGGACTGACATGTCATACACTGTTTCACTTTGATCTCTGCCATTTTATCAATGCCAGGCCACCAATAACTCTGTCTAAGCTTCCCTTTCATCGCTCCTTCCCCTGGATGGCCTTGGTGTGCCAACTCCACTAACATTGTTCTAGTTCCTTCTGGTGGTACACAAAACTGTCCTCTCCATAGATTACCATTCATCAAGTACAGCTCTTCCTTGACTTCCCACCATATCTGAAGGTTTTTATCTAGATCTCTCTTGTCTGGCCATCCTTCTACTGTCCACAGCTTTATCATTTTCATAGTTTCATCTTTCTGATGTTCTTGCAACCACATTTCCTGAGTCACTGCACAATCCACCTCTGCTACCACCTCTTCATCCAGAACATCCTCAACACCCTCCTCTTTTTCTATCGGCAGTCTAGACAAATAATCTGCCACAATGTTTTCCTAGGCAGATAGCTTATTCGAAATTGTACAACTGCAACCCTAAACCCTACCTGTTGATTCTTGGTGATCCCATTGACCACCTAGAACTTTCAAACAAATGGAACATGGGTTTGTGATCAGACCTCACCACAAATCTTCTCCCCCATAAGAAATACTTAAAATGTTGGATAGCCCAAAACATTGCAAGCGTCTCCCTTTCAATAACCGAGTAGTTAGCTTCAGCACCTTTCAGAGAGTGTGAGGCTAATGCAATTACTCTTTCTGTACCGTCTCTGTCATACTGTATCAAGGTTGCACCTAGACCCACCCCGCTTGCATCCACCACCAAAACACATTTTTCATATGGCATAAACTTTCCGATAGAGGGTGCACTTATAATAGCTTCCTTCACCTTGCTAAATGCCCCTTCACAAGCCGCATTCCACTCAAACTGTGTTCCTTTTCCAAGAAGAATTCTCAGCGGTGTTGACAAACCAGCAAAGTCTCTGACAAATTTATGATAATATTCAGCAAGCCCCAAGAACAATCTTACTTGTTCCTTGTTTTCTGGTCTTGGTGCATTCATAATCGCTTCTACTAAACTTTCTTTAGGTTTCACACCATTTCTGTCAACCACATGCCCCAGAAATTCCACACTCTCCACCTTTATCTTGCATTTATCTCTCCTCACAGTCAGCCCAGCTTCATTCAACCTAGCTAAAACCTCTACAAGAGCTATATCATGTTCTCCTACTGAGTTGGCATATACCAAAATATTGTCTTGAAAAACAACTACATTTTTCACCCCTTCTAATATAGTCTCCATTACTCTTTGGAACACAGCAGCCGCTGATGCCAGTCCAAACGGCATTCTGCAATACTTAAATGTTCCCAGAGGTGTAATGAATGCCGTCAGAGTCTGGCTTTCTTCCAACAGTGGCACCTGGTGATACGCCTGTGACAAATCAATCACAGAAAATATACTGGCCCCCTCCAGAGTAGTCAGTTTCTCTCCGAAGTTTGGTAAAGGGTGTTTTTCAACTACAATGTTTCTATTAAGATCCCTTAAGTCAACACATAGTCTGATTTCACCATTAGACTTTGCCGCTATAACCACTGGTGAGAGCCATTCAGAGCTATCTATTCTCTCAATGATGCCTCCTTGTAATAACTTCTGTATTTCCTGTTTTACTCTCTCACACAAATGATGTGCGACAAGCCTGACTTTGTTTACCTTAGGTACTGCCCCCTTCTTGAGAATGATTTTATGCTGAAATCCTTTTAGCATGCCCAAATTTTCGGAAAATACCTTGGGGTACTCCTGTTCCCATCTATCCTTTACTTCTGTGACTGATATGGGGTGTTCTGCGTTGGCCAGTATCCTTATGCCCAATTTCTCTTGTTCAGCCCACCCTAGTAGGGAGGACCTTTCCTGTGTTACGTACACTTCAGCTTCACAACTGCAACCCTTGTACTTGATGGACGCTTGAAACTTGATTTTAACATTTCCGTAGGCATATGGTTCAATCAAATGTTTCTCTAGTTGCTCAATCTTTCCTTGAACACATCCTGCAAATGTTTTTCTTGATATAAGGGTCCACAGTGAGCAACTGTCTACCTTCATAGTAACCACCCTACCTTTGATTAAGACAACATCTGTCGGTCCTCTCCCTTTGGAACATAACTCTGCAACTTCCAACACATGCTTGCTCTGGAATTGAACAACGTGACTTTCCTCTTGTTCGGGCACCCCAACTTCAACATTATTAACTTCCCCAGCCTCCTTGCAGACTCTTGCAAAGGGTCCCCTTTTGTTGCATTTCAAGCAGTTGACGTTCCTCGCTGGGCAAAACATACTAGATGCCACATGGCGGTTGCTTCCACATTTGAAGCACTTGATCACCTTGAAGGCATTTGGCTTCCTCGAATTTGAGTTCCTTACTGCTGCTACTTCACTTGCTGACTTATCTGCTCTCATGTTTAACATGTATTTGCTTGTTTGCTCCATACTCCGTACCATTTCCACCGCCGCCTCTAACTGTAGGTCACTAGATAACAGCTTCTCTTGAATCTTGAGACTACTAGTGCAACAAACCAATTGGTCTCGTATAAGAGAGTCAGTAAGAGGACCAAAATCACAGGAGTGACTCAGAGTCCTCAGAGCAGCCACAAAATTCTCAACTGGCCCTTGAGGTTCTTGCACCCTCTTGAAAAATGTGTGTCTTTCAAACGTGGTGTTTTTCTTAGGCTCGAAATGCATTGCCAGTTTCCTTTCAGCTATACCATAAGCATCCATTTCACCTTGGCCCTCTTGCGGCGGTTCGGGCAGACCATCATACACACTGCGGCCTTCCGCACCTAAATTGTGTAATAGAATGGCTTCCTTTCTAGCCGGAGCACATTTCTCCCCACCTATAGGAACAAGATAGGTGTCAAACAGTTTCTTCCACCTATCCCACCTAATTACAGGTGTGCCAGCTTCTGGTAGGAATGGAGGAGGTGCCACCATGCTTGCTGCAGCCATGTTGGAAATGTTGAGTGTTTCCCACAACAAGAATTTATACTCGAGGTATGTAGCCTTCAAGAGTCAATCTGCTGTGATGCATAAGTCACTTGAGAATGTGCTCCTAATGTTAGCTTATTCTGCCTCTCTGTTCACATACTAGGAGCAATTAGGTGATCGACTTGACTAGGTAGTGCTTGGCCAGCCACCCGTGGAGTGCCTCTCTGGAATAACTTCAGCTGGGTTGATCTCAGATTGGAAGTTCGTATGAAACTGACACAACACTAGGCTTCAAGGGCTTAGTTCACTCTTCCCTTTCCTTTCTGGCGGTTAAAGGGTTACAAGCGAATGGAGGGCCAGCCTTCACTCTTTCCTCCTCCCTCTGCCCGCCTCCTCACCTCTGTATGGTGCGTGACGTTGTCCTAGTAGGAGGGGAGGGGGGCGTGGCAAATGTCAGAGAGCTCAACACACGTGTGCCTCCCCGCGATCCTTCAGAGGGGAGGCCGCCGACACACTCCCGGATCCCCCCGAGCGTCAGCGTTGAGCCTTGCAGAACTTGGGAGGGCAGCAAGCTGTTGTCCCCAACGGCGTTGCACCGTTCACGATGCGCCGGCAGTGGACTGGGCAACGGGATGCTGCGCGTCCCTTCCTCCGGCGGGCCTGCTCTACGAAGCCTTCGATCCCATCCTCGTCGCCATGTGAAATGACAATGCTGCACAGGGTAAGTACTCAATCAAGTTTTATTTTCTTCTTTTCAGGCCCGCACGGAGCTCCCAACTCCCATCAATCACAACCGCCACTCTCTGCCTCGCGCCCACAGAACTCAAGCGTAAACATGGACGTGAGGCAGAGACTCGGCATGAGAGCAAACATTCCACACGAATAAACGCAACTAAAACTTACATCACTACACATTGCAAAATGGAAACATGAATTGTGGCCAGTTAAAGTACACCTCCAAAGAAGATAGCAGCAGGTCTATTTTCTGCTGCCTTTGCTCTGTTTGGGAAAGGCGATGCTGACATGACGGTAAGTCAAGTGTAGACATTTTGCGTGGTTTGTGTTGGTGTCCTTTGAAAACCTTTGAAGGTTAGATGAGTGTGACATGTGAACACGTAATACAATGACTTGTGGCTGGTTGAACCCAGATCGACATGTAAGCACTGTGTACACCAGAGAGTTTGAATCTCCTCAGAGGGAAGAAACTGCAGTAAATGAGTTGGAGGTGATCGTTTCAATCCTTGACTCTTGAGTTGTGTCTGTGAGAAAGGATGTGGGCGATGCCAAAAGTGATACCTTCCCTCTATTCTGGAACTAGGGATTTCCCAGATGATGCCCTGGCCAATAGAATCAAAAGGTGCTGAGAGGTCCAGTAATATGAAGTCTACTATCTTGACCAACATCCATCCTTATATCCATCTGGACAAGCCACTTGCCATTCAGCCACATACAGCTAAACATATAGATTTGGTAGTTCATACTAAGCATAAGCCTTCACTTGAGATGACCAGCAGTTGGCAACAATGTCCAGCATTGATAAGGTTGCTTAGTAAACATCATGAAGTAAAACTTTAACTAAGCTGTGAAAGACACATTTGCTAAAATGCTTCTAAAGATAGAGCAGAAGGCAACTGACTGTGTTTTCTGGTGTGTTTGATTTACCAAACTGGCATATCAACATCCCAATTAAGGAATTAAGGATAATATGATTATCTTTCATTTCAATTATGTGGTTTTCATTGTTCTCTTTGGCCTGCTTGCTGAACAATTGTCATATTTATTTCCTTGGCCTCATGGGCCAGTTCATTGAGGTTGCCCTGAAGCAGTTCTCCCAATTTTCACTTGGGCCTCATCTAATGTCTTTGCATCACGCTGGCCAGCCTCATTGGGCTTACTGCAGGAATACTCGAGCATCCTCTATGTATTATTCAGGGATCCCACAATGACCAGGGCTTTCCTAAAAAGCAAGGCCAGCTGTGATCCACAAAAGGCATCATTCCATCTCTCGTTCGAGATACTCTCAACTCCTGGTTGTCTCTCTTATACCAGGCCCAATCTGGGAACATGCTAGGTGCTGCAGCATGGCTACTGCTCTTCTGCTCCACAAGCTCAGTCACTTCAGAAACTAAGGGGCGAACCAAATGATGCGTCCATAACTTGGGGTAACATCATGATATCTGGTTGCCACACCAGTTGGGATACACTCAATTCAACCGTTGTCCTCTCCCCTATACACAGAGCCGGAGTGTTCCACTGCCATCTTCGTGGGGTTCCACAGGGACTCTGTTGCTTGCATAAGTATTTTAAATTTTTATTTGTTGTTGTCTTTGGTATAATCGTTTTCTTTTGTGTATCCTGCATTCCTAATTATGAATTGCTTTTTATAGAAGCATGCTCATCTTGTCATTGCATGTTTTTGCAAACATTTGAACAAAGTTGAATTAATATTACAGAGAGGCATGTCTGCCACGACAAAGGTGCTCTGTAGGTGACTATTCGTTGAATTACCATCGACTCGATTAAGCTATGTTTACATGTATAAGATAGTGACTTTATCAATTTCAGACAGGCATTATGTGTGCCTTTGCCAGCCTACTTTTGTAAATAAGGTGAACACTCTTTGTTTGGTGACTGGCTAGTGGACCATAGGCCTGGAGGAAGTATTGTATTCAGACTTCCAAATGCCTCTATCCTATTTGAAATGGTGTTTTCTTGAGTATGAATATGTACTGCACGCTCAATGTCTACTAACAGGTTTTCTGATATGTTCTTTTTTTTCACCATAAAATTGTCCTGATGATACATTTGACATAAAACTGAACAAATTACTTAGCATTCAATGGATATGTCCTTTGCTTCCAATGAACATGTATGAGTTGATGTTGTGTTCCAGTAGTAATTACATTTGATCACGTATAATGTATTGGCTTGTCTTTAGAAGAGATTAGCGGTATTGTTCTTACTGCTATATGCATCTAGTTTCCTTTACATTAGTGCTTTTTACAAATTAGTACCCGCCGAGGGACAATGAATTTGTTACAAGCAAGCTCAATGACACTTGCCGGGGAGTTAACCAACTAGGAATACCTCACCCCCACAATGTTCCTTCCCTTCTGTTCCCGACTGTAGAAAAATGGTCTGGGCTGTTTCCCAAAATTCCCAGAGCATAAGATGAATTCTAAATCTTCCAGTTACCACCCCATTTAGTTTGTCTAAGTTACTCCAAGTGGGATGGGTGGTATGCCCAGGCGTCGGTTCGGAGCCTTCTGGGCCTAGAGACCCACACTACACCTCACTGATGATGCAAAATGAGGCCTGAACATGTCTGAGGTTGCATGGGGTCTTGTGCAGAAGGGATGTGACCAAGCACCTCGGACTGGACTGCCCTTTGGAGTGTGGCCAACCTGATTTGCATATGTCACCTTCCCTTCTCAAATGGTTTGAAAGGATGGAAAACAATGTTTGGGTGTGTTTCACAGGGAAATTGTCGGAGGTTAAGGTCAAGCCATCACCTCTTTTTTTGTACATAGTCTTGGTGTACGGCATGTTTTCCTAAATTTGGTTTAGGGGGGCCTCCTTGTGGTATGTGGGGATGAAATCATGCCAGCTACGATTTTACTATTTTGGGGGTGTCACAATGTAAGATATGATGTCAATAGTGTTGGGTGGTGGGGAAGGATGGCAGGATAATAGAAAGATGTTTACATTTCTGGACAAGTTCAGTGAGTGAAGCCATGAGGGAATTGAGAGATGGACTCATGATGTCATGTACATTGAGAATGAGTAAGTATCAGTAAAGGTGATACATTCCACATCAAGGCTCTGAGTGACTTCATAGAAAACATGAGCTTCACTTTCATTGTCTATCTGATATCCCCATTGTCAATAGTTACCAATTCACAATTCTATATGAATCTCAAAAAATTCTATATCAATCACAGAATATGTGAGCATGGTATTCTTGGATTCAAACATTTACTAAAACAGGTCCTTTACCAGAAGAAGTATCCATTTTAGCACAGCTCTAAAGCCTGAGGTTACCCACATATCTATGCTTTACAACCAATATCATCAGAGGAAATAGGAAACCCAAAGCCAGATGACCTCAAGATGTCACAGAATTATAATACATAAATATTAAATTGAACTACTGTAAGTAAGACCTAGGTAAGTGGTGTGCTGACTTCTTCATTCCAGTTTATTTTTTTAGAATTATTTACTGCATCATGAATAATAAATGATAAATACCACTGTATGGTTTCAGTTGTCGAGTAGACATATCGCTGAGGTGGCTAATACAAATGCCATGTGTGTTGGTGGCACAATGTCGCTGGGCATCGGATTGCATGGGGAATTGTCCTGTGGTGCCACATGGCACAAACATGTAGCAGAGGATGGGGCCAATGTGCTATGTCTGTTTGCTTAGATATCTGTCTCCAGGTTTTGGAGGGGAAATTTGAAGAAACCACCTGTGGGGGGCCTGAGGCACTCTCAGAAAAAGTGGTTGCCTCTCAAATGCTACTCTAGATTATGAGCAAAAGCACTGAAAAACCTGAGAGACTGACAACCTACTCAACCTGCCACCATATGGCGAGTACTGTGACACAGATCACATGGATGCATTGAGCTCATTACTAATGCCTGCCACTGCAAAACATGTAAACATTTAAAATATAGGCAAATGCCCATGAAGTTTACAAAATGCAAAAGCAAAACTCTGATCGCTCCAGGCAAATTCTGCAATCCAGCATTTTGGGTTATGCCATCCAACTATCCAATGTATTTTGCATCTAAGCCCTTAGCGTTCATTTTTTTAAATTCCGGCGTGTTTTAAATGTCTGTTTTGTTGATGCATTCAACAATGCTCTCTGAAAAGTCTGAAACATACAACTAAAATAAAAACTATCTGAATTATTTTCCAGCCTTATTGAATCTATTGTTATACATTCTGCTTCCAAAATATCCATTGAATCAAATCATTGGGCCTCATTAGGAGTTTGGAGGTAGCCATGCCGTTTTTAGCGGCATGGCTACCCCCAAACCGGGTACCGGGTTCCAGAAATAGGGAATTACCGGGCCATCCCGACTTTACTAGGCCCGGTAATTCCCATTCTCGGGACCCGGACCCGGTACATCCACATTCCAATTTAAGCCCCCATAGGGCTCACTGGGAATGGGGAGTATGCTAACAACGGGCTTGATAATGACGGGCTCGTTGTTAGCATCCTGGTCTGCTAGTGGGTCCCGCTCTGCACGTATGGTCTGGCCAGGCGCCCAGAGCGGGACCAGCTGCAGACCTCGTAATGTGGCAGCCCGGAATGAACGTTGCCGACACCGTTCATTCCGCAGCCGCCTACCGTGTAATGTGGCCTATTGTTTATGATAGACCTTTCCTTGAATGGATGATCACTGAGAAGAAGGCCAAGGATACGCAAGCTTTTAGATGAAGTTTAAATGGCCTGGCACATATATTGCTAGGGTGCCACTGTGCAGTAAATCTAGTATCTATCCATTGTCTGGAGCAGGTTCTCTTGGTGGATAAGGCTACAGTGTTGTCTGTTTCTTTCTGGGCATCAATAATATTGAGGTTTCTATTAATGCCTTAGGCTACACGTTAGTTCACACAAGGCAGGGAACTTTGGGCACAAAACAACATGAATCCATGCAATAAATAAGGGACAGTCAGTCAAATTTGTGAAACAGAAGTGGGAAGATAGGTAGGAAACGTGCTAGTAATGTACAACAGAACATAATTATTTTTAAAAAAAAACAATATTATGCATTTCGAGTTGATGCAACGCAAGAAAGTTCAAGAAGGAATTGAAAAGCCAAGCTATTTGGTAACCCAAAGAATGAACTGAACATGGAAAAACATATTACAATAAAATATTTGGTTTGGGAAGGGCGTGTTATGGAGTATTGGAGTCTAGTGAACAGGAGCCTTAGGGGAAATTCAGGAATCAGAAGCCAGGGACAGCAAATCAAAAACAGTCCAAAGGGAAGATAGAAAGGTCCGAATGTATTGCATTGTAGAGGAAAGGAAGAAGAAAATAAAAACACAGGGTTGAAGTGCTATTCCCAGTGACATGCCTGCCTGAAAATGTGAATAATGTAAAAAATAAATAATGGGAAATATAATCTGAAGAAATAGCATATTACAGTATGGGCCGAGGGGTAAAGTACCTTCCTTCATCTCAGCGGGAATCTCTCTTTTACTGTGTGCTCCACAGATGGGTCAAGATAGGTACAGATGGACTCAAAAATAGGAGATAACAAAATAAAAGTGTCTTCAAACAAGATGGAAAATAGACCTATAGTAGTGAAGTATCAATGAACTAGCCTCGCATAAGGCAGTAGAGCTTTGGCCAGGGTCATAGTGCTCAGGTGATGACCTGGAATCAGACACAGGCCTTCCTAGTTCCCACTTCCCACTGCTTCTCTAGATTTGTACCATTTCACTAATGCCCTCTACTCTGACGCAGAAAGGTCTAATGATTGCAAATTGTTGAGCCAGATTTATTGCCGTCACTGAAAATTCCAGGAGCACCTACAAATCTGTTCGCACAGGACTTCTCAGGTGACTTAATTTCCCATATTTGGCTGCTGCTTCTGTCGATGATCCTCCAAAAATGGATGCAGACACCTCCAACAGGTAAAGGGGATTGTGATGTCCTTCATGTTCTTAATTGACCGGGATTTCTTGTTGATATCTTGCTTGTCTGTAACAATTTCAGTGACTGGTCCTACCGCTACCACCCTCTCTGGCAGCTGCTGTAAAACCCAATTTCCTTGGCATTGGAGTTGGGGGGGAGGGGTGGCCCTGGAAGGGCATACAGGTGAGTAAAACGCCACTTCATCCTCCAAGCAGAAGAGAGTATAGGGGACACTCTGACCCATTCCACAAGAAGTCTGTGACAGGTATCACCACACATCCATGTCTAAGCATTGCAACAGGGGACAGTGTACTCATTCCCACATGCTCAAATCTCATCTACCACAATAGTAAGTTGGTGGCAGCATTGGCATGTGAGGCAACCACATACTTTGGCATCCCTACTTTAAATGTTGCCAAACCACATTTCCAACTGCTCTTTAAGTTGCTCAATCAAACATGCTCCACCTGCAATGTGGTGAGCATCCTGGATGTGCATTCTGCATACACTGAGAGCTGTGGATTCAGGGGTTCAATGGCCTGGGGCTCTGCTTGCCTCGTCTTAGCATCCAATATGGAAGGCAGTAAGCAGAAATGTAATTAATGTGCATGAACTGTACAAACAAGCATATGGGTTTTACAGTTCTTACATCTCTGCTGGTGGATGGGTTTTACCATTCTTACATCTACGCAATTGTAATCTCCAGAAAACTCACATAGAAGCGAGGGCTAACCTTGATGTCAGTTTTCAGGAGATTTAAATTGTGTAATACACAAACTGTAAAACTGATACGCCTCTTTGTACAGTTTGTGCACATTAATTCAAGTACAAAGGGTGAAAGTCTTTTACTTTAATGTGAGCGTTCATACAAATTGGAAGCATACAATTAATGAGCAGAATAAAGTTACATTTTATATCAAAAGCCTATGTACGTATATGTGAGCTAAACATTTTGTATATCTGCACAAATAACACACTCTTACTACGCACGCTCTGTCAACACACACTCTTTCCACAAGCGCTCCAATGTGTCCTGCACCAGTCAGACACTCTCCTACAACACACGGTTAAAACACACACTTTTACTCTGAACACTCTCACGACAAGAGATCTTAGGAAATACACTCTTACGATACTTGATCGTATGACACATGCTCCCACCACATTTGCTCATATGACTAACACTCCTACAACACATGCTCCTACAACACACTATTTTAGGAGACATGCTCCTATGACAAGTGCATCTATGACATGTGAACCAATGACATGTGTTCCTATAACATACGCTCCATGACAGGCACTCCTATGACACAAGCTCCTGCAACAAGTGCTCCTAGGGCAATCACTGCTATGACATGCACTTCTATGACATGCACTCCTACAACATGCACTCCTATGACACACGCTCATAGGAGACATGCTCTATATATAGTTGGTACACGCCCACAATGAATGGACATCTTTCATACAAAATGTGCTCAGAACATATACAACACGTGCCCCTACAACACACCCTCTTACCATACACTACTTCGAAACACACTCCTACGGCACATGGTCCTTAACAAATATTCCTATGCCACACGCTCCTATGACACACCCTCCTCTGACACACAATTGTATGATATATTCTCCTGTGACAAGTGCACCTAGGACATATGTACCTAGCACATGTCCACCTATGCAAAACACTCCTATGAGTAGTGCTTCTGCGATATTGTACTCCTACATCAGAGGCTTCTACAACACAGCTTGTAACCACACACTCCTATGACACATGCTGCTACAACACACTCTTACCACACACTACTATGAGATGCATTTCTATGACACATCGTCCTACAACAACACACTGTTACACCACACATTCCCTCAACAAGTGCTCCTACAATATGTACTGCTACAACATTCAATCCTATAATGTGTACGCCTACGAAATGCACTCCTAGGAGACTTGCTCCATATATGTTTGGTGCATGGCCAGAATGAATGTGCATCTTTCATGCAAAATGTTCTCAGACCATATGAATTTTACAGTTCATAAATTATGCCATTGAATCTTCTGAAAACTCACATGAAAGTCAGGGCTAACTTTGATGTCAGCTTTCAGGTGGAATCAATGTGCACAAAGTGTACAGGGAGTTTTACAGTTCATACATTATGCTATTCCTACCACACATACTCCTACAACACACCCTCTTACCACACACTCCTATAGCACCCGGTCCTAGAACACACACTCATATGACACACACTCCTATGACAAGCTGTTAGTACACAAGCTGCTATGACTCAGACTCCTACATTAGCAAAGACATATGCTCCTACGGATATGCTTCTATGACACCCACTTACCACACACACCTACGACATGCGTTCCTAGAACACATTGTCCTACACCACACTGTTACAACACACACTCCTGCAAAAGGTGCTCTTATGACTATATGCACTGCTTTGACATGCACTCTTACGAAATGTGCTCCTTCAAAACATGCTCTTAGGAGACATGCACTATCTATATTTGGCATTTGCCCAGAATGAATGTTCTTATTTCATACCAACTGTGCTAAAACATATGAGTTTTACAGTTCATACATTACACAATTGTAAATTCTCCTAAAACACACATGAAAGTGAGGACTAACTTTGATGTCAGTTTTGAAATTTAACTTGTGTAATGCAAAACTCATATGCCTCTTTGTAAGTGCATGCATATTAATTCAAGTACGAATTGTAAATGTTATATACGCCTCTTGTACGTATTGAAAATGCACACACTCAGATTGAATCTACTGCTTGTATATAAAATGTACATGGCCATGTAGAGTATGTGCATTACAAATGCTAAGACTGAATGTACATATCCTATTTAAAAGTACACAGACATGTATAGTATGTACATTACACAAACTCAGAATAAATGTACAGCTTCAATATAAAATGTACACATGCATGTATAATATGTACATTGAACAAGCTCAGAATGAATTTACAGCTTCTATATAAAATATACATGTATACATGGATAAGTAGAGTATGTACATTAGGTGCACAGAACGGTTGGGCCCTAGGCTGAAACTGTCCTTGCGCTTCGCTCTATAATTCACTGAGCTTGTTTTGTAGCAGCATGGTCACAGGTGGGTGGTGGTGCTGCCCACACCTCCTATTTGTGGCTATCCAGAAAAAATACAAATTGCCAAATTCCAAGATTGTAAAGATTTTATTATTAAAGAGCACATCAATTGTCACACTAAATATGTGATTGATGCGATCATTTGCATTTGTGACAAAGTATATATTGGGAGTACTAACAGGGAACTCCACATCAGGATAAGAGAACATCAGAACAGTATACATTCACAAGACCAGAAGCTCCCACTGGCGACCCATTGGCAACTGAACCCTCAGCTTGAGGACAAAAGGAAGATCTGCTTTGTGGGGCTACAAACTGTGAAATGTGGAACCAGGGGTGGCAACAGAGAGCACAAGCTGGGACAACAGGGATCTAGGATGATCTGCAGATTCAAATGTGTAATGAAAGGCCTGAACACAGATCATGATTTCAATGTATTTTTATAAAAATGTATCAATGTACGGGGCCACCATGTCCCCACCATTCTGTCATCCAGTCAAAATCTGGCCCTCCAATTCGGAGACAACCAACCTATTCTCCATCAAGGTCCTTATGCACTCCCTCATGGGGGCCACTCCCCTAAGGACCTTCCCTGATCTGACTACACCTAAACTAGACAAAGCTACCCATAAACCTTCCTGGGAGCCTCAACAATTCAAACGGCTGACCCAATACTATACAATGCCATTATTGACTCCCACTCAATATTGAAGGCTACCCGAGCATAAACCTGCCCCACCCCACTTTGTTCCCCCTCGCTTCCCCCCAGAAACGCCCCTTTTGCTGTTCATGCCACCCATGGGGTAGGCTATTATGACCACAATATTTGAGATATCATGGACCCATGAACTACACTGCTCACTGCTGAGTGCACTTGCAATAGATATATAGCCTAGCCCATGCTACCACAATAGGTACCCAAATAGACCCCCTACATGCGGGCTCTATTATGCGAAGGACTCCAGTGATGCATATAGCCTCAAAATGCAGCTATGGGCGTGTGCATGCATCAAGGAGGACTGGATCCATCAAAATGCCTAGACCAGGCACCAGACGCATGCACACTACCAGAGTATGCACGCATGCGTGCATGTATAGTGGACACAGCTACGGTGCAACAGCTCCAGTCACCCCAGTAGGAGTGTCAGGCACATCGCAACCCAGAAGGAACTCAGAGGTAAGCCACGATGGGTCCTCGACCCCTCACTCCACTCCCCCAACAGCCCCTTGGCTCACCGTTCATGCCTTTGCGGACGTAATCTGCTAAATTCACGGGACTCAACGGTCCTGCATTTACATTATCCATATATCTGGGAGCGATAAATCGAGATACGCCACTATTCTGTCATATATGAAACTGACACTACTCACTCTGGCCCGGCCCATACCACCCTAACCACCCACTGCCCCCTGGTATCCTCACATTAGCTGCCCGTATGGGCGCACAATTTGCAAACCGCAATTCGGTTCAATGATTGGTGCTGCTAACAGCATCATAGGCCTGGGGCAGCCTAGCACCTTATATCTCCACTAAACACGAAGGGCAATATGGCCATGCAAAAGGGCAATGGCATCCTACAAGGTACAATCCAATCACCGTTCCCACTATCACCGCGCCTGCAACATGTACTCTACCAAATATCACATCACAGTTCAGGCACAAATAAACCCGGCATGTCATAGGCACAGGGAGGCCTAGGGAACACGGGGTAATAAGGATCATCACAGTGTCCGGCCCTCTTACTAAACTTACACACATACTATCTCTCCCCAGCCTAACCAGGACAGCCACCAGCCCAGAATGACAGAGGGCTTGATGAATCCATTGCTCTAGCATAACCAGGACAGCACACCCAGACCATGAATCACAGAGGGCATGATACAATAATTGCTTTGGTAAGCACGGCATGTGGGCAATGCGTTAATATTAGTTTCATGTTGAAAATATGCCCAATTAAAACCCCAAGACACTGACAGGACAATTATCCCTCTCCTGCCTCTCCCTTCTCTCTTCTTTTGACCACCTGTGGACATTTGAATTGTTTTGCACTCTAAACATGGATGATTATACTATATGATGTTTCTGTTTCTGCAATATGTGGTAAACCACATGTAATCATTGCAAATATATAATTTAGTAAACAATGAACATAACAAAAATTTAACTACATTTAGTAAATAAGACAAAATGTAAATACAAAGAAAAGCAGTGAAAATGTAGCACACATTAAAAACAAATGAATAAAATTAGTTTAACATTTTTGTTTAACACAAATATTCACACAACACATTATATCGTATTCACTATAAACACGTTATTGCAAAAGCATCACATTGCAAACCAAGAACAGGGTGACCTAAGGTTACCATTTGATTTGATTTTAATACAAGATATGTTTTAATTAATTGATAAATGTCATTATGTTGTGACCTTAACGTTATAATCTCTAATGTTTGAAGACTTTGGGCTTCATCACAAGTTAGCCGGTCCAGATTTAACAGTGCTGGTAAACCCGTACCAGCACTGTTTACCAGACCTGCTCATTCTGACCTGCGATGCCGGAAACACCATCACCACAAAGCGGCCCCCACAGTGTCAACGCACCTGGTAGCTCCGTGCACGTAAACAGCGGGATGACTCAGGGGTGCACCCCCAATCACCAGTAATGCGCAACACCAAGCACATTATGAGTAGCACGGACACGGAAATACTGCCATAACCATGACGGAAACACAGTGAACACCGTGCCGGTACTGCTGGCACCGCAGACATGGCATTAGGCAGTGGCTGGTGAGCTGAAACAGGCCCCAGGTGTGCACAATCAGGCCAACTGCAGAACATAGCCCACTGGGAGCCTACAAAAGGGCCACGCCCACACTCAAGCCACTTTCCAACCCAAATATGATGTCAGCCGCCCTAGCAGCAATTGGGATAGGGAACCTGAAAGCAGCAGTGTACATTGAAGCAGCACTGAGGCAGAGGAGGAGTCGGCGTAGGTGCAGGAGGCAAATCAGTAACCTGGTGGCCATCCAAAACATCAATGTGCAGCAGGTACCACGCCGCAGGCAACCAGGAATACCCTGCATCAGGGCCTCACCCTGGAACCTGACCCGAAGTCAGATACATACATTATACGGGCTTTGCAGGGCCTCAATCATATCCGTCATCACTCTCATTGAAGAGGACATCAGCAGCCGCATCAGCATCCAGACGGCAATCCCCCCCTGCTGAAACTGGTCTCCATACTACATTTTCTCACCACTGTAACCTATCAGCACACTGTTGGGGAGCTGCACGGGCTGTCACAACTCTGTTTTTCCAGGATAATGATCCTGGTACTGGATGCGCTGCTGCGCCATGCGTCAGAGCACATTTCCCTACCCCGTACCCCTGCCAAGGTCATTGCAACCAAAGTGGCCTTCCATGCCATTGCCGGCATGCACAATTGCAAAGGCACATTAGATTGCATGCATTTGGAGTTGACTGTCAGACATGCAATTGAGGTGGTGTACCGCAATCGGAAACAATTCCACTCACTGAACGTCCAGATGGTCTGCAATGCCCAACAAGTCATCACGTATCGCTGTGCACATTTCCCGGGGTCCACACACAACTCAATGGTTTTGTGGAATTCTACATTGCCACGCTACATGGAACGTTATGCGGTACAGAGCACATGGCTGTTGGGCGAGTACATCTGCCAGTGAATGACCCCTGTATATTAGGGGGGAATAGTCAGGGGCCACAGTGTCCCAGGCAGCTGGGCCAGCAGAACTGTCAATGCATGACCCCGTGTATTGGGGGGGGGATAGACATGCACCAATAGACAAGCACCAGAATCCACACGGCTCACTGCGGCGACTTGATCATTGCACCATGCCATGTCACACAAAAAGGTAGCCCTGCCAATCTCCATGTGCACCTTAGCCATGGGGGGCGCTACATGCAAATGCAACATGAGGATGTGAGTGCCACCCCCGCCTGATGTACATTTGCTACTGCCATGCACACGATGGGTGCATCACGTGCTGTGCGCAGTGGCCACATCTTTGTAGTGATCTGTGTCTGCTTGTTGCAGATCTGCCCATCACATCACAATGCCGGAGTCACCCACCACATCTGAGAACATGTACATCACAATATTGGAACATGTCCTTGCCTTACGTCACTCCATGAATCTGAGCATCACAAAACCCAGCATGGAAATGTGATCCATGTGTGCACAATAGATGAGTCAAACATCGGGTTACCAGAAGGGGCATCTTTGGACTGCATCTGATACAGACAGTAATACCACAAACAGTAACATGTACCCTTACTTTCACTCCCATGCAGGTGATGCCGGATATGCACTCACGCCATGGCTGATGAGGCCCATATGATGGCCACAGAACAGGCATCAGGAGGCCTAAAACCGGGCACACATACGTACATGTGGTGTAATAGAGCGGACATTTAGACTGCTGAAGGCCAGGTTCCACTGCCTTGGCAGATTAGGTTGTGCCTTGCATTACAGCCTGGTGAAGACAGGGAAAATAGTGGTAGCATGTGCATAAGCAGGAACATTCCACTGCCCCTGGACATCGAGCCAGCAGATGAGAATGATGTGATGATGATGATGATGATGAAGATGGTGATGGGATGGGTGCACTACCAGGCCAGGGTGCCATTGATGGACAACATGCACTTAGAGCACTCATACACATAATAAATGCACTATATAAATAACACATCATTATCACATCATTACAACAAATGATTTCAATGCACACGAAATGAGAATGTCCTCTGAACATTTGCATTTGCTCACCACTATATTGTTGGATTAACAGGGGAAACAGGATTGAGATTAGAATGTAGACCACACATACCCACCCACCTCCCCAACGTTCCCACCCACCAACCAGGCCCAAACTGAGAAACCCCACTAAAGTCCACCCCCACCTCCCCAACATTCCCACCCACCAACCAGGCCCAAAGTGACAAACCCCAATAAAGACCACCCCCACCTCCCCACCATTCCCTCCCACCAACCCGGACCCCATCACAACTTGTGTCCCAACAGTTCTGTAATGCACATCCTACTTTAGGCCGCTCCTGTGCCCATGGCTGTCCCTCCCAAAGGCACCTGCCAGCCGTGATGACCTCGTACGAGGGCTGCTGGTCACAGAACTCGAGGGTGTGCTGCTTGCGGAGGCCACACCAGGGTTTGTCGCTGGCACATGGCTTATGAAAGCCTGCTGAGCAACCAGCATTGCCTCAGCAATCTTGGACATAATGTTGTTGCCCTCCCTGACCCGCCCTGATAACACCATATTTGTTATGGCAAACTGCCAATCACACATGAGAGGCGGCGCACAGAGGTGGCAGTGCTCTCCCGTTGCAGCCTTGCCTCCTGGAGCTGTTGATGAACAAGTTGTGTGAGACTGGCCTGGTGCTCCTCGATGCGCTGTAGGCGTGCGCCGAGTTACGGGATGGAAGGTGTGGGGGAGCGCATCGGACTGTGTTGTGCCATGGGGCTGAAAGTGGCCAGCTGTTCTGGTGTGGTTTTGACACCATCATTGTCATTCTCGGGTGCATCAGTGCCCTGTTCTCCTGGCGCACTTTCGATGCTAGCTGCATCATTGTTGCTGTTTGGCCCACAGGCACTAGTGGGTGCAATGGAAGAAGTTGCAGGTGTATTTGGCGTTGCCACATGCTGGACTGCAGGTGCAGCTGGGATGGTGAAGTCTGTGTCATCGTGCACCATCACCATGGCAGATGCTTGTCTGCCAGAAGTGCTGGCAGTGGCGTCCTGGGATTTCCTTTGTCTGACAGCCTCGTGCAGTCCCCCTTGCCGTTGGCTGTTGTGCTGAGTCGGCCTCATTACAAGTTTGGAGGTAGCCTTGACGGTAAAACCGGCAAGGCTACCTCCAAACTTGCAACCAGGTCTGGCACCTGCGAATGAGCAATTACTGGGCTATTCCGACCCGCTCCGACCCGGTAATTGCCCTTTCGTGGGTGCCAGAACTGGTAGATCCCCATTCCCATTTGAGCCCCATAGGGTTCAATGGGAAAGGGGATGCCTGTAGCACCGGCATGGTTCATTACCGGGCCGGTGCTACAGGCTTGCTGTGCTTGCGGGTGCCTTTCATTCTGCCAGGTTAGGCATTTCGGAATGAAAGGCACCCACTAGCACAATTTGGAGTTTGCCGGTCCGGATACAACGGTACTGGTAAGCTTACTGGTACCAGTGTATCCACACCGGCAACCTTGTAATGAGGCCCACTGTCAGTAGATGTGCCTTTGGGGGAATGTAGGGCCTGCTGTTAGTCGTATGACAAGGTGGGGGAGTCACATGCATCACACTCCTCATACTTCATCCACTTGCAAGTACACACATTGATGGGTGATGCACTCAGGTGTGTAGATCACGGCTTGCACACAGTTTCATGCTGTCTGCCTGTCTGGGTGGTTTTGTCACATGGGGGTGTTGGGTGTGGTGGGGTCAATGGTGCATGTGTTTTGTGCCTCTAGGCCCTGGCTGAGGAGGGGCAATGGTGGACATGTTGTTTGCCTCTAGGCCCTGGCTGGGGGGGTCAATGGTGAATGTGTTGTGTGCCTCCTGGCCCTGCTGGCTGGGGCAGGGGGTCAATGGGGGATGTTCTGTGTGCTTCTAGGCCCCGGCTGGGGTGGGTCAATGGTGGATGCATTGTGTGTCTCTAGGCCCTGGCTGGTGGGGGGGTCAATAGTGGATGTGTTGTGTGCCTCTAGGCCCTGGCTGGGTGGGGGGTCAGTGGTGGATGTGTTGTGTGCCTCTAGGCCCTGGCTGGGGGGTGGTCAATGGTGGATGTGTTGTGTGCCTCTCGGCCCTGGCTGGGGTAGGGGGGGTTGATGGTGGATGTGTTGTGTGCCTCTAGGCCCTGGCTGAGGGGAGTGGGTGGTGGTCTTCAATAATTTGCACTCATGGCTTTGCACTCTGTGTACTTACCGGCCTCGCCAGGTGTGCCAGCTCCGACCTCTGATTGATCAACTCCCTCAGTCCTCTCAAGGTGCATGACGATGTTGCACCTCTCCTCTCAGGTCTGGAGCTTCAGTGGGGAATATGGTCCCCCTCTGGTGCCAGTGCTGTGCTGCCTGTGTGCTGCCATCAGGTTACGGACATGAAGCCGCAGATCATCCCAACGCTTGTGGCAGTCATTCACCATGCGCACTGTGACACCAACTGCTGTGCACTTCTGTGCAGGACCAGATCTCCTTTCACTTCTGCTGTGTGCTGCACCTTTGATCTGCACTGAACAGCAGCGCCGCATTGTCCACAATGTGCTCCACAAGCTCTGTCCGTTCCGCCTCGCTGAAGCAGGGTTTGCACTGGCGGGTGGCTGGAATCCTTCATGTCATCTCAGTTGTTGTTAGTCAGCCGTCACCGGAGCTGTAAGCCTTGTGGTTACTGAGGATTGCAGTGGATTGTGGTTTCCGGTTTTCGTGATCACTGTGTTTCCGGCACCAGTATTTCCATATCCAGTATGAACGAGGCGGAAATGGATGTACCATTACCATTTTACCCGGTGCATCCGTCTCTGTGGGTGTTTGCTTTACGGTGGGGACACTGTTTCCGCAATGAAAGTGAACATAACCTGTTAGACACTAACAGGAGATCCAACAATTAACTCCTATAGGGATGTAACCAATCCCAGGTAGATTATCCCACAAGGGTTCTGGGGTATAGCCCAAAACACATGTAAAGTTTGGTTTAGATCATTTTCTTGTAACCATTCATCACTACTCTAAATTTCATACAAAAAATTCTAATCAATTGTTTAAAACTGTTTGACTGCATAACGAAAACAGTATCAGAATTTCTCGCAACAAAATGGATGCCACAATATTATACATGTGCAACATTTTTTAGTAAGTGTAAACATAAACATAAAGGAGGAAAGTCAATTTCATGTTAACCATTGACAAACACTTTTTTGTTAATAGGTGAGGAACTTGCATCAAATTGCACTGTTCCTACTGGCTTTTGCATAAAACAATCTTATAGCGAACTCAAAACAAAATAATGAGGTACATAGCTGTGTTTTAATTTCACACAATTGCAGAATCACAAAAGTCTTGTTTTTGATTCAAATCTAATAGGGTCCTTTAGAACTGCACAAATGTTATATCATAAACAATATCATTTTACCTTTTGTTGGATACAATTCATCAATGTTAATTTCGGACAATTGCAATGTGTTTTCTGTTCTTATTTAGTCACTTATAGATTTACACGCCCTGAGGACGGCCCGGTTAGGGTTGAAATATGAGTTGGCGGTTTTTTTCTATTGGAACCTCGTGTTTCCAAATAATCTGTACAATTTAAATGTTTGAAACGTGTGTACTTTATGTTTTCAATCAATTGTGAAACTATTCTTTTTGGAGCTTATGCTTACAATTTAGGACAGACGTTGTCTAATAACAACATTTGCAACCACAAGTGGCTATGTTATAGTTCTTTTTTTCTTTTCAACATCACTTGTTTCTTTAAGTGATCAATGCATTGACATAAGTTTGGAGCGTAGACAGTGAAGACACCCCAATGTGTTGTCACTATTTAATCAAGGGTTTTTTGAGAAATTACCCCTTTTGTACTTCAGTGCTGATGCATACCTTCTAATAACTTTTCAAAGACATATACATATCTTTTTCTTATATTGTAAGTTGTGCGCACATCCAACTATAGGATCATTTCTCACACTTATTGAATCAATGTATAGTTTGCACTTACCACTTACAGAAACCCTCATGTATACCTCTAATGTTCTTTAAAGTTGCTTCTAATTAGTTTGCACTGTTTGGACAGTGCCAAGGTGATGAGTGCTCTTTTCTCCAAAGAAACAGCAGTTTTCTGGAGAAATAAAATCTAATGTCTCAATACCGAGTTATCTAATTTGTAGACAGCAGATTGCAGGTCTTCAGGTGGTGGTGGTGGTGTTGTGTCCTGTGGAGGAGGGATGGCCAGGTGAAATCCTATTTTTCCATTTTGGTAAAGCTCCAAACAACTGCCTACTCTCTGCTGTTCTGCCAGAATTAGAATGACTAAAAGATGTGGGTGGGTCCATCTCGAGGATTCGTCTGCAGACTATTCTCCTGTCCGCGAACATCAGAGTCCAAAACAAGGCTGGACAATTTGTGAAAAGTTTAGAGATCAAGTAAGAACAACACTAGCAGCTGTGGAAGGTCACAGTTTTGACTTGAGAGTCCCTAGAGTGGTATCAAATTTGATATTAGAATGTCTGCGGAGCACATAAATTGATTCAGACACATCATTGCACTGCATGTGTGCTGTCACATGATGACATCCAGAGACGTCTGGGTCATTGTAACGAGACTGCGCCTTCTCGCAAATGTAATTTGCTAGTGTCTACAGTCACATCACAGCGTTCGCGAACCACAACTTGACCAATCACATCAAGCATGCATAGTGCAATGTTCGCAAGCAATTTAAAGTGCAACACGCAGTGTGAAAATGATTGTAGATCGCAAACGTCACATATAATATGAAATCACATAGGTTCCCCAATTTGGACCGTGGATGTGTTATGTCATTCACAAAACAATTAAAGGTGCAAAGTTTGCTCTGTGGACTAGGTGTTTCATTAGTGAACACCAAAACACCCGGATTTCATCAGTTGTGTGAAAATATGTGGACACAGATACAGTTATAGTCCCCGGACGTCAGAATGGCATTATTAAAATAAATGTTTCACATATTCTGCTACATAACATTTAATTATTTGCATTACATAGTTACAAAAAAACATTTATGGGACTTATATATATATATATACATTACATTTACAAAAGGGGAGGGGAATCAGAGTTTCTGACACAATTAGGGGAATTTGGAGGTTGTACGTTTTCATGATTGGGAGAATTGGGGATAGAAATTTCATCACAACGTTTATCATAATAATGTTCTGAGAAGGATGGGGGTGATTGTTGAGGAAAAGGGTCACAGGTGCAAGTGGGGCAATGAAAATCAATATTATGAATGACATGATTCTTTACATAATTATAATGTTCTGCAACTTGATTTTTTTAATTCAGACATTTGTGAGCATAATTTAGTAATTTTGGTTTCAACACATTCCACTTGTCCATCATAGGTATTTACAATTGTTTGCTCATGATTACTGTCCTGTTTTTTTTACTTCCTTGACTTTGTGGAGTATGTGATATATGAAAAAAATAATAATGTAATAGCCGATTGTCAACTTGCATTATTACAGTGCATTTTAATATATATGTGTGTATTTCCCAGTAATACATGCTTCATCTGTCATTTCATCTCTGTGGAAGTACTCCTCCAGCAAGTCAATTATTCTTGCATTGTGCTTTTGCTGTGGTAAGATGCGCCTGGTCCTAACTAAAGCCTCCACTCACTTCTGCCTGCATTTCTATAATTTTGTTTACTCCTTTTGTGGTTTTGCCACTCTACAGCTTGGCTGTGCGCTCTCCCTTGCCACCACAGCCCTCTTCCAGCTTGCATCCCCCGTCCCACCTCCCAGCCCACCCCGAAACCTGATCGGGCCTGCAGCCCCAACAGAAAACACGCAGTGGGTGTAATCACTGCACTTGCATTCATCGTGGCCCTGTAGCAGCTGCTTTTGCTGTGGTAAGTTGTGCCTGTTCCTAACTAGAGCCTCCGCTCACTTGTGCCTACCTTTGTATTCTTTGTTTACCTCCTTTTGTGGTTTTGCCGGCTGCAGCATGTCTGTGCACTCGCCCTCACTCCCACAGCCCTCTTCTGGCTTCCATAGCCTGTCCCAATTCCCAGCCCACCCCCATGCCTGATTGGGACTGGTGCGACTATTTACCTCAAGCCTTCAGGGCAGCCCCCTGCCCGGGCAGCCCTCTCAGCCAAGGTAAAGTGCAGCTCCTGCAGAAGCAGCTCCAGACAGGGTTTGCCCGTGTTCGCCTGTGAAGCCGGCTACCGTCAACCTGCAGCGACTGACAATGTAAGTGTTGTCTGGTTGAGGAGTACAGCAAATACTGCATTCCTTAAATCCCTACCACTCCTCTCACCAACTTAACATAGCATATCAAGGCTTGCCAGTTAGTAAGTAGTAGTCCTATCCCTGCTGCACTCCAACTTATAATCACCATCTCTGTAACTGTCGTGCCCCCATTTTAGGTGATTCTCCCTCTAATCAGGTGTCCCAAATCTGGGTGTCTCTGGATTTACTGTTGTGCCCCTATTTTAGGCATTTCTCCCTCTATCCAGGTGTCACAAATCTAGGTGTTTCTTCATTTACCGTTGTGGTCCTATTTTAGGAGTTTCTTCCTCCATCCAGGTATCCCAAAGCTAGGTGTTTCTGCATTTACTGTTGTGCCCCCATTTTAGGCATTTCTCCCTCTATCCAGGTGTCCCAAATCTAGGCGTCTCTGCATTTACTGTTGTACCCCCCATTTCATTTGTTTCTACCTCTATACAGGTATCCCAAATTTAGGTATTTCTGCATTTACTGTGGTGCCCCCATTTTAGGTGGGTTTTCCTCTATCCAGGTATCTCAAACCTAGGTTTTTCTGTATTTACTGTTGTGCTCCCATTTTAGGCATCTCAACCCATATCCAGGTGTCTCAAATATAGGTGTTTCGGCATTTACTGGTGTGCCCCCATTTTCGGCGTTTCTCCCTCTATTCAGGTGTCTCAAATGTAGGTGCTTCTGCATTTTCTGGCCTGAACCTGCCCCCTACTCCCACACAACCCCAGATGCACTGTCCATACGTGTGTGATCCCGCAATTAAGGGTGCATCCTACCCAAAAGATAGACACCATGCTATGCACTTCCAAAATCAGATTTTCACACTTGCGCGCCAGTATATCTAACGGTACCCACCACACCCCTCCTCAACCCTATCCAATGCACAGCCCAACTTTACAACCATCCACCTTGTCTCAGAACCCCTCCCTCACCCTCCAAATCTCCAATGTACACGCCCCACCTCCACCCTTGCCCAACCCCTCCTTTCCCTCCTACCGAACCTCCACATAGATTTCGCTTTGCACAGGCAAGAGGGGCACATTGGAGAGGAAGAGTTGAAAACATTGACCACCTCAGCATCCCTCCCATCCCATCTACCCGGTCTATCCAACTCTCCTAGTCCATTCCCCTCGCCACCTCCTCACCAGCGCCTGCACATCTCACCTCTTCCAAACAACATGGCCCCCCTGCCCCTAACTCCCACTTCCTTTCTCTTACCACAGCAATTGCAGCCCTGTCCAAAACCCCGATGTTCACGGCCCCACCCACTCTTACCCACACCGCATGGGCCACCCTAAAGACAAGAAAGGCCCAGACCTCAGCCACCTCAGGCCCAATTTAGCATCACCCATGTTCCCACCCAGATCCCAATCCTTGCCCCTAGCTATTGCGCCCGAAACTCCCCTCTGGCACCCAACCCAGTCTTAGCACTATTCTCTCCACTTCCCCATGTCCCCACCCACTCCCCATGCCCTCCTCTGACCACCCATATCCCTCAACCCGCAACCACCACCCCACACCTCCAGCTGCCATCCCCTTGTAACCCTCTGCCTCAACCCACCAACATCACCCCCTCCTCCCTGATCCTGCCTTCAACAATCCCCACCTGAACCCATCCAGCACTTCCAACCAAATACAACCAAATATCGTGCATACTCATTAATGCCAGATCAGTCTCTAAAAACAAATATAACATCTTTGTCCTTATCTCGGCCGAAAACCCAGACATCCTTTTCATACAGAGATCTAGTTAGCTGATAATTACTGGCTAAAACCTGATTGTTTGCAACAGATTAAGAAAAGGTGGCGGAATAGCAATCCTACACAAACACCAATTTCCTTTGCTTATCAAGGACACCTTAGCCAGAACCACAGACTATGAATCCCTTCTTGTAAAACTCCAATTCTCACTCTCCACTTCCCACAACATCCTACTCATTTTCAGACCCCTCGCTACAACAGAAACTTTGCAGACACACTCAGTGACGCTCTGACAACTATCTTCAACCTACATCCAGCACTAACCAGCCTAGGTGATTTCAATATCTGGTTTGGCTGCGCTTCAAACCCCATGACACGGTTTTAAGAACCAGTCTGCATCACCTCATCAGAGCTTAAGACTTGATTTCTTGTCCATTGCTGCTCTATAGAGAATTTTGGCTGGGGTGCTCTGTGCTTCTACTCTGCCATATAGAGGGCAGGAGTACAGAAACCCCCTCTTCAGTCTTTACACTGGTGGCAGCGGGCAAATATTCAGTTAAAAAACGTTGTTAAACAAACGTTATGATTAAGATGCACTAATAAAAACCTATGATATTCAGTGAAAAAAAAAGCTTTGTTAAAGGGAAGTTATGGTTACAAATCAAATTGATAAACACATTAAATATGTCAGTTGTGGTAAGCTATGCAACCATAACTCATGCCACCACCATGCGCTGCTAAGACTAACACCCAAGACATCAACAATAACATCACAAAGGACATCATATACGATAACACTGATGACATCAATTCTAATGGATAGTCCTTAACAGGGATTCTGTTTAGAATGTTGACAGTAACATATGGAGTGTGATTGGAAGATGTATCATGAAGTACTCCATGCATCACAAATTGTACTTATTGAAACATAAACGTTGCATAGAAGTGTTGCTGTTAATCCAGCAATGTAATAAAACATACACATAGTCAGCAACTGTACTATGAACCCTAGAAAAGAGTATTTTTAATGTGGTAATATTGGCCAGTAGAATCAAAAGTCCAAGCGTATTCGACTCTTGACAATGTTAAACTTGAAATTAAGAACTAACAGAAGAATAGCTACATGCATTTTTAGTACATCAATATATATAAAATGTATCATTGCATACAAATATGAGGCATAGACAGGGAAGGTCTTGTAAGGAGAAAATATACACCATGATCACAAAATGACCCTAAGATTAGAGTTTATCATTATGTACAAAATAATAAATTCTCTGCTCTGTCTGGGGCCTGCTTATTGTCCCATGTATGTGAACTGAGAGCTGAGACCTAACCCTAACGAAAAGTACCTTAACAACAGAGCACACAATTAAGGTGTTCATAAGAGCACCTTTAGAGTATGTCCATCTACAGTACGTGTTATCAAATGTTTGAATATCACAGTCGTGAGTTGCACTTGTTGCCTCATTGTGAGCCCATTTGTCTTGATAAGTTACCTCTGATATTTATTTCCCATTTCTAATAGACTGAAAGAGAAACTTTCAGCACATCTACGCTCTCTCTGTAGTGTGGCACTAGATAGAAATTGCACTGGCATGGTCCAGGTGTGGCTAGGCCGAGTTCATGGTTGAACATTGAGCACATGTCTGGTTGTGGTAACACGTATTTATGCTTCTCAAGTATTCAGAGCTATGGCTCTGGTTGTGAAACGGTGTGTATGACCAACCACCAATAAGGGAGCTGCCATGGTATCTTGGTTTGAATCTCGCTTCCTAAACACACTTTTTCAATTGCCCTTTTCAAACTTTAGTTATTTTAACCATAAACCATTGACAAGTAGTTCAAAAATATATAGACAATATGGGGTTGATACTTATGTACCCTTAGGGCAGTATATATCCTCACTGCTTGGTGGGTGAGGGGATCTGCCACACCATGTGCATTGATGTTAGAAATGTTTAGATAATCCATCAAGGGATCAAATCCCTGACAAGCAATGCCATTTTTGGTCACTCTCTACAAAGAGTCACACATTTTAATTACTGACATATTCAACAAGACAATGTTGCCTTATTGAAACGTGGGCTTCAATTTGAGGCTCCCTTTATAATTACTCAATAATAACACGTTTCTGACTAACAATCTGGTCAGTTCCCCGTTCTGCTTGGGCCATAATTCGCATCATTGCAAAATAGTCCTTAGGGAAAGTAAATCAGTAAGATACATAGACCTTTCTCCAAATGCATGGCATCGGACAATGTAGATTAAGGGACAGCAAGAGGTTGGACAAGGACATTATTTTCAACTGCACTTGCTCTATCGTTACGCACCATGCCTGAAGATCGTATGTCTGTTCTCCCTTGTCATCACCCCATTGCACTGTTAAAACTGTAGAATCGCCGGCAGGCCTACCTGCTGTCTCCGAAACTGTTAAATGTATTTTTTACTCACTTACTCTGCCTGTGCAGATTATTATCCTCTCTGAATTTCAAGGGCTCTGAGTGACTGTTTGTTTTTTCCCCATGCTCCCACCCTTCTTGAGCGCTTTGAAACACTTGCCTGTGTATAAACGCTATATGAATAAACAATACCATACCAACTCCTTGTAATTCTGTCAGATTCCTCCAGCCCCCTAGCTCACTCCCATAACCACCTAAATCAATTCCCTTGCTCCTATAGTTTGCCAACATAAGGTCAACTAAGTATTGCTGCATGGTTCTGGCAATTGTAAAGAGACCACCTATGACCTGCCTCATCTTTGTTGCTTGTTTCCCGATTGTGTTCTTCCATGTTAAATACTCATTGAATCTCACCCCTGAATAATCATATTGATTACATGTCTTTAATCGTTGGCTTGCCATGTTATTCTGCATAAAGCTCATCTTTTTGCTTGAGAAAAAAAATAGATGGGATTTAGTTGCATTTACCCTGACGCCACAAGATGACATATATTCCATGTATGTATTTACCGACAACCGTAGGGATTTTGGGGTGAGAGTCGGAAATAAATGGTTATCTGTTTAGCTCAGTACTGGGAGTTTCAGGCTTCCGCAGAGATGCATATTGGCCCCTTAGGCTTGAGAACAACTTCCAGAGTGTTCACATAGAGGTTAAACAACAGCGGTGCAAGTATGCACCCCTGACTAACTCCATTCTGTACCTCATTGGTATCACATAGCTCATTGTCCGTATCATATCATACCTGGACCATTGTGTATGCATGGAGGGACTGCAGCATTTGCAGAAGGAGTTGTGTTACTCACAAATCATATAAAGTGCACCAAAGTGGACTCCTGTCCACGCAGTCAAAAGCCAAACTAAGGTTCATCGAGGGCCTCGTAGACAGGAGAACCCAAATAAAAAAAAGAAAATCATACCCTGGTGCTTTAAGAGGTATCTGTCTCTTTAGCACATGTTGGTCTCTCTGCACTGAAAAGAGGGCCTGCTTCATACGCAGTCCCAAACTACCTACTATGTATGCCCTGCTTGACACACCACAAAGAATTTCTCTAAAGTTCCCAGAAGAATTATACATGGAGTGAAAATGTTGTGCCCAATTGTTTTCTGACACATGTACTTCGGGAACAGCTTGCATACCTAGATCGAGCCCATTAAAGTTTCTGGCTACCATTTGCCAAACTGATTTGGCATCTGTGGAGTTTGCAGCCTCACAAAGAGCAGCTCAGATTTCTTTGGTAATATCTTCCTTCCTCCTAGTCAGTTCATTTTTTAGTCCCAACGCCTTTCCCTAATGACAAGACAGACAACTTTAAGGGCTTCCAGAAGATCTCTTCTTCTTTTTACAAACATCAGATTGGCAAAATAAATTTAAGGGACATCTTCCTCCAGCTCACTTACTAAGTGTGAAAATATGCGCCAATTTGCTCTAAAAATATTGAAAGCATCAATTATCTTCCTGGGGATAACTGAATTGAAGCAAAACCTAACGACTTTTCTATTTTTGCTGACCATCTTGTTCAATAATTCAGTCTCCCTCTGTTCATTCCAACGTAGTGAGCTCACACCCTTTCCCTTTATCCAATACATCCTTTCCATCTACTCCATCCGTTCCATCGTTTCCAGTCCGTTCCATCTACTCCATCCGTTCCATTCACTCCATCTAAAACATACACTCCATCCATTCTATCCGCTCCATCCGTTCCACCCGCTCCATCTATTCCATCCGTTCCATCTCTTCATGCAGTACATACACTCCATCCAATACATCCGTTCCATCTACTCCATCCGTTCCATCCACTCTATCAAATACATACACTCCATCCACTCCATCCACTCTTTCCAATACATATACTCCATCCACTCTATCCAATACATGCACTCCTTCCACTCCATCTGCTCTATCCATTACATAAACTCCATCCACTCCTTCCACTCTATCCAAATACATACACTCCATCCACTCCATCTGTTTGGTCCACTCTGTCCAATACATACACTCCATCAAATGCCTCCACTCCTTGTGCTCCATCTGTTCCATCTGCTCCCTCCATTCCGTCTGTTCAATCTACTCCATCCGTTCCATCGGTTCCATCCACTCTATCCAATACATACACTCCATCTGTAGCATATGTTCCATCTGCTCCATCTGCTCGATCCACTCCATCTGTTCCATCTGCTCCATCCGTTCCATCCTTTCCATCCGTGCCATCTCTTCATCAAGTACATACACTCCATCCAATACATCCGTTCGATCTACTCCATCCTTCCATCCGCTACATCCAAAACAATACATTCCATCCGTTCTATCCGTTCCATCCATTCCATCCATTCCATCTCTTCATCCAGTACATCCATTCCATCCAATACATCTGTTAGATCTACTCCATCCGTTCCATATGTTCCATTCGTTCCATCCATTACATACACTCCATCCAGTACATAGACTCTATCCAGTACATACACTCCATCCACTCTATCCTCTTCCTTCACTGCATCCACTCCATTCACTCCATCCATTCTATCCAGTTGATCCATTCTACCCACACCATCCAATACATCCACTCCATCCGTTCCATCCGCTCCATCCACTCCATCTGTTTCATCCGCCCCATCCGCTCCGTCCACTTGATCCACTTGATCTGTTCCATACGCTCCATTCTCTCCATCCGTTCAATTCATTCTGTCCGTTTAGTCACTCTATCTGTTCCATCCCCTCACTCCTTTGTTTTCTCTACTCGATCAACTCTGACATTCTTTTTCTTGTGTCCACTCACTTATGGGAAGAGCCATGTTTTTCGTAGTTTGAGGAATGACAAGTAGTCTTCGGTGAGTCGGATGTGGGGTGGAAGCAAATTCCATAGAGTGGTGGCTATGGCTGAGAACAAGGATCCCCCAATCCTGACTGAGTTGGTGGTTGGTATCACTAAAAGGAGGGTGGATCTTGATCTTAGAGTACACAGTGGTTGGTAGGGTTTTAGCTTGTCTTCCAGGTAAAGAGGCCTGGTCTTGTGCACTGCTCGTTGGGTGATGCACAGGGTCTTGAAAGTGGCCCTTTGTCCAACTGGGAGCCAGTGGAGTGGTCTGAGAGCTGGAGAGGGGTGGTCTCTTGGGCCTAGTGCTAGCAGCATCTTGGCAGCGGCATTCTGAGCTCGTTGAAATGTAATGAGGTGGTATGCCCGGACTCCGAGATAAAGGGAGTTAGCATAGTCCAGTCTCGACATTACAATAGACTTAACAGCGGCGAGTCTGTTAGGAAAGGAAAGGTAGGGAAAAATGCATCTAAGAATTTTGAGGTGGTAGTGAGAAGACTTAGATATGTTGTTGATTTGGCGAGAGAGGGTTGGGTCAGAGTCCAGAGTGCATCCAATGTTTTTTACTGTGGCGGAGGTGGTGGGTGGTTTGCCCAAGGATGTGGGCCAGGGTAGAGGGTGGGGATGAAGCTCGGTGTTGCCACACACCATGATTTCGGTTTTGGTGGGGTTTAGGAGGAGGTGGTTTGTAGTCCTCCAACGATCAATGTCAAGGAGGCAGGCTGTGAGGTTGGGCTGAGAGTTGGAGTCTGAGTTGAGGAGTTTTAGGATTATTTGAGTCTCATCAGCATAGTTGTAGCACACTTTATCATCATCCACTTTAAATAGCTCCATGAACATTTATGTATTGTATTGACACTTTTTAAGTACCATTGTATCACTACTGCCTCTTTTGGCATTTATATTCCATAGTAAGATTTTTTTTTTAACAGAATAATTCTTATAGCTGCTGCTATAGACTATACAAAGAAGGGGAAAGATTGGTGTATTGAGGATCGCGCCTAGCAACAGCAACGTCTGGGGGTGTTTACCCGTGGCTATCCCATGCCCACCTAGTGCGCTGCTTTACTACCCATGAGTATAGGTGGTGCCCTGTGGAGCTGCGGCTATATACCAGAAAATGGCATGTTGTGTGTTTTTGGATGTGTGGTAGCCGCGGCTATCTGACATTTTGGGTGGAGTCGCATCATAGAAGCATTGAGTATTCTGGGGGATTGAGAGAGACCAGGGAGTGGAGGAGGACCACTGGGAATATAGGGGTGGCACTGACAGGCATGTTAGGGACACTTGTTCGGAGGAGTGGAAATCCATTTTTGTATTCGTCATTTTTTCTTATAGCCGTGTCTAACAGAAAATGGCCATGAAGTGACTTTTCTATAACCACAACAATAAAAAAGCATGCATGTGCATGGGCATGTCAACGCTTTTTATCATTTTATTAGTTGTACCTGTAGGCGCGGCTATGGTTATAGCTGTGTCTATTAAACCCTACATTTTCTGTGCAATAGTCGTATTGTTATGGGGATGATACAGCACAGGATTTCATGTGTGTGTTAGTTTATGTGCTTAGATGTTCCCTGGTTTTATTTGAAGTTTTGAAGTTGGCTTAGCTTGTTTTTGTTTTTTAAAAAAATATGTGGCCGCGGCTACAAAGCAAGATCTGCAGCCGTGCCGAATAGCCGCTGATATGAAAGATGCTTGGTGGGGAAAAAAAATATGTCTGTGAGTCAGTTTGATTATCTGTTCTGGTTACCATTCTATTTGTGTAGCTCTACAATCTAACAAAGTTAACAGTACTCCCACTTGATTTCAATAAGGAACACCAAAATCTAACATGTTACTTCACAAAATTCTCTAATAGAACACTGACATTTTTCCCTAAATAATTACGCCTTTGCTGCGTAGCCCCAGTGTGTGCAGGGGATGGGAGGACTCCAATCTTGGGTCCTTTTCCTCTGTTCGTGTCCCAAACCCGTCCCACACCATGGGTTGTTTCCTGTGTGTGTATCGTGCAGCCGTGGCTAACAAGCAGCACAGGCATGTGGTGCATTGAGTAGCTGCGGCTATAAAAATGTATTAAAATAAATACATAGATGTGTGTGGGTAGTCATCTTGGGAGGTTGTTTTAAGATGTATTGAGTGTAGTATTTGTTAGCAACATTCATTAATAATACATATGGGTGAACAAACTTAAAAAAAAAGGTAAATCAATATGCAAACAAATATTATTAACAACAGGTTTGTTTGAGGGGGTGGTTGTGGGTTTTCTTTTTCTTTTAGTTTGAACACATGATACATCTTCTTCCTTAACGCAATTATCTGGATGCTTACTGTCCATGATTTATCTTAAATGTTCAATGTCCTTTTTGATTGATTTAACTTATTTTTGAACATTGATTAATAGTTGTTTTAATTCTGTTAATGAGTCCATGATTAGTTTTGTGGGACGTTATTGTGGTGATTCGTGTTTAATTCTTTGTCATACTTGAATGACTAATTTTAAACAACTGAAGATAAAATATACTTAAAATATTTGTGTTGGTTGCATAGATATTTAAAAGTAGTTAGATAAACTATATCTGTATGGTTACTGGTATTTGTTCTATAACATATTATTGTTAGTCTAATTCTACCTAAATATATGAATGTAAGGCATTTTCATCTGGTTCCATTTCTTGAGCATCTTATTTTTAATTGTCTTCATCGGTAGGATAATTCTCCTCCAATCATTCCATGTAGTTTTTCATTGTACTGTGAATGAAAGAAGTACTGCTTGTCACCTCAGATATTAGAATAAAAAATAGAGGACCATTACATGAGGAGAGAAGGTGGACTTTCCTGTATTTACTTTCTGATTTGTTGTTTATTGTATGTGTGGTGAATAGTTGCCAATAGGATGTCAAGAACCTCAAATGCTGTTCAACTGTTGAACTTATCAGAGAAAGTACATTTTTGAAATGATGTTTATATGTGCAAATAAAAAAGCAGATTATATTGTATCATATAAAGAGTTGTTCTATATAGTACATTTGTATTGCTCGAGAGTGAGGTGTAGTTTTAGGAGATTGTCCTATTGTTGGAGTACATGTATTGTTTCATTAGATATTTGAAACATGGAGCCAATTTCAGAAGGAGAGGAATTTCATTGTTCAGAGGACTGTGGAGAACTTCAGAATTTTGAGAATCGGGTTAATAGTGATGTTGAGGACATAGGTGATGTGTTTTCAAAGCATTGGCTTACAAAGTTTTGTTGGTTCTTTAATATGATTTTATACACAGTGTTTGAAATGAGAGGTTTATGCGGTAATTGTTGAGAAATATTTTTGAAAGGGAACACAGGTTTGTTTCTCTTTGGGAAAAGAAAATTACTTAATCATCTAAAGAAAGAGCACAGACACACTTTCCAAGATTGTTTAATTTGTAATAGATGTGAAGAGTATGTCTCTGATTGAATATATATTTTTGGGATCATATTGGTGAAAGAACCCAAAGGCTCTTTTAAGAGCCACCCAGAGAAATGTTTAAGTATATTAGAAAAGCAAAACACTGTTGATGCCTTTTTATATAAGAAGCCACAGCTACAACTGCAGCCAATGAAACATTTGGGGTCATTACGAGTTTGGAGGTAGCCATGGTGCTATTAGCGCCACGGCTGCATCCAAACCCGGGTCCGGGTCCGGTGTCACTGAATGGGGACTTACCGGGACATTCCGACCTGTGCGGACCCGGTAAATCCCCATTCAGTAAACCATTCCCCATTCCCATTGAGCCCTCAGAGGGCTCAATGGGAATGGGGAAGGCGCTAATAACCGGCCCACAAATTGCAAGCCTGTTATTAGCTCCAAGGTCCCTTAATGGTTCCCACAAAGAACGGCTGGTCAGTCCAGTTGGTCCTTCTGGGACCCACTAAGGGACCTCGGAATATGGTGGTAGGGGCTTAATGGCACCGCCATCCTTAACGGTGCCGTTAAGCTCCTACCGCCATACTCGTAATAACCCCCATTGTGTCCTGTCAGGGGGTTTTATAGCCGTGGGTACAAGTTAGCAAATGGGACGTGGCTACAACTATGCCTTAGCCGTGGGTATAGCGATACCAATTCATGTGCATTGATCATGATATTTCATGGATTTTAAAGTACACAGTTTTCAATGTGTGTCTGATTCTATGCCTTCGTGTGTACCTTTCTGTTGTTTTAATTTTTACACATTGTTAAAATGTCTTTTTAAATCTGTAAAAATGTTACGGGTAGCCGCAGCTACCAGCTTTTGTCCACACCCATGGCTATCAGCGCTCCAATTGGACGTCGAGCATTTTGGTAGGCTGGTGTTGCCACGTCTATGAGCCAGCCTGCATTACACGCAGCTACAACTGTTTATATTTTGGTGCAGTGATCATATTATTTTGTGGATGTTTTACCGCAGAATGGTACACATCTTTAGGTTTGGATGGTCTCACCTCAAGGCATGTGTGAATAAAATCTGAAACCTTTGCAATATGTGTTTGTCTATGTATGGACAAATGTACGTTTATCCATGGATATGGGAGGGTCATCTTAGTGTAACCGGGGTTATAGCTGTGGCTATGGAAATAGTCTCATTTAAAAAAAAATTAGGTTTCATTTAATTGTCCTTTTACATTTTCTATAAAGTAGTCTTAAATGCGGCTGTAATACCGTTACCACTGCATTTAAGGGCTACAGCCCAACTCGTGATGAGGCCCAATGTGCTGTTTGTCTGTATGTAAGAAATATATCATCAGAACTTTTAGAAGTTATTTGTTTGGGAAGAAAATGTATTTTAGTTTGAAGAAATTGAGTGCAGTATTTCTGTCACAGATTTGAAAGTACATTGCATCACTGCATTGTATTCAGAACACCAGGGGTGCCATCATTTTCAGCACCCTTGCATGCATATGAGCAAAACGTGTGTACTAGACAGAACACAATGTTGGTAGCAATTCATACAGAATAAACAGCAACTATATTTGCAACTTTCACATTATGTATGGACATTGTGTGCTTTGCAAGGGTAGGGACCCATCTGGGTTCTATGCAATGTGAGCACATATTTTGTTTTTCAATGCAAAGACATAGGAAGAAGTCAGATGAATGTGGGTGCATTGCAATCCCTACTATCAAACAAGCAGTATGTCTTTATTTTTGAAAAATATTGCCGCTGTGTATGTGCATTATGGTTGGTTATGAAGCTCTTCCCTCTCACCCTTAATTATAGAATCCCCATCCTGTCAGAATTGATTTTACTTTGTTACGTCATGTAGGATGTGCACTGTGTTTTAAGAAGTTGCCTGAAATTGAAAATACCCGTCTGAGGTATAGTTCTGCAAGGAAACCTTCCCTTAATATAGGCTTTTTCAGTGAAAGCTGTAGAAATGGAAGCACTCTCATTGAGGAAGTAAGTTTTGCCCTTACTGTTAAAATAGTCAATCAAGTGGAAAACAGTTGTGGTGTCTGTATTTGTGTAATGTAACTATCTACTCAGTTTCTAGAAGCATGAGCAATACATGTGGACACATTCATCATTTAGAATGGTTGTTGTGCGCACCTTATCTGTGCACAGTTGCCTACATCATGTATATAGCTGCTGGCCTAGCTGTTAAATCCGCTCACATAAACACCATTAGAGTGCTCTTAGTAGTGAAATCTCTGATTAGGTAAAAGAGTCACTGATTCATTTCTCTGTATGCATTTTCCCAAAGAAAGAGGTACAGTATGGTTGTCATTAGTTCAATGCAGACCCACATTTACCAGTTGGAGTATGGTTTGCTTTCACTTCGTCAAGTTATGTAGAATAGGTAGCATTTTGTAAGATATTCTTTGCCATTTAAAAGAGTATTGTGAGGTACAGTGCTAAAGAGATTTTCTGATAATATAGATTTTGTTTTAGAAGATTAGGTTCTTCGATAGCATATGTTACTGTAGATTTTATCACAGTAATATGTACCCATCTATTCATTTTATAGAAGTATGAGTCACAGAATTTGAAGTATTCATCTTTTAGAATGGTGTCTGTCAGCATGTCAACTGTGCACATGTCTATCACATATAATTTATATAGTAATGGGTGTAGCAGTTAAATCTACACACATAACCACCATTAGACTGCTTTCAGTAGTGAAATCTCTGATTATGTAAAAGAGTCCCCAACTAATTTTTCTGTGTGAATTTGCCAAAAATAGGTACACAATGGGCGTCAGTATTGCATTGTAGTCCATATGTAACAGTTTATTTTATTTTATAAGACTAGGTGTGTATGTAGTTATTATATATTATAATCTTTTTATTTACAGCATTCCTTTAGAATGCCTATGAAGAAGAATGAACAATGTGCTAAAAGAATCAATCTACTGCAGGGAAGTAAAGTGTTACAATATAATATTATAAAAAACACTGTTTCCAATCTGTACATATAAATAGTGCAGATAAGACATCTAATGCTATTATTGATAATACCTTGCCTTTTCAGATAGGAGATGTGCCAAATGAACAAATAACGGAACCCAGAATATTTAAGTGAAATTGAAAAAAGAGAAATTGTATCAAATCTGTTAGTTGTTAGTAAAAGATAGCAAGTGTGGTATCAATTTGAAACAGAGGAACAAAGATATATATAGAAAAATGTGCCACTCTCAAGATTTTACACATCTTTGGAGAACTGTGTAACCACAATTTAGTTATGTTGTAAAGTGTTTTTTGCAAAATAAAATAGAAGAAGTAATGATTAAAAAAGATTTTCATATGAAAAGAAAATTGTCAATTTTTATATTGAATAAACTTGAGAAATTACTTCAGGTGACTACACCATTCCATGGAAATATAGAAACAGTTCATGTACTTACACGTGACAACTTTTGTGACATGTTTGGTGGGGAGTGGAAACACACTTCTCATACAGAATCATTTTTATTGAGGAGAGTTACTTTCAAGAAAATAATGTGCCCCTTGCCTTTGATGAAAGTGGGCATAGCTATGAAGTCCAAAACGGTGTGATTTCTAAAAAAGAAGAAATCCTAAAATCTGATAATACAGAAATTAAAAGTTTAGGTCAGTCTAGAATAAAACCTAAAAATCAAAGTGATCTATGTACGTACTCCTTTTTGTGCAATATTGATACTTTTTCTTGTAAAGTCTTAAAGAGATTTTTGCAAGTTTTGCACAAACATATACATTTTCAAAGACAGATCAAGATGCTACGGAGAATAGATGACTGTGGGGGTTGTGAAAAAACAGGACTTCTGGGTCACTCTCTAGCTTGTCTTGCTAAAACTAGATGTAAGAGTCAGTTTCATCATATACAGATGCTGGCTGCACATCATACTCAAATGAGATACCTTCTAGTTAAACTATATGAGTGAAAAACACCAGGTATGTCTCTTGCACTTTTAAATCAAACACTTTGACTGGAACTGTAGAAAGTTTAGTTTGTACACTGCAAATGATGAATATAATGCATTTAATATATTATGTGTACCTAGATGAAACACTTACAGGAAATGGAAAACATGATTGTATGCTTTCAAAAGATCTGACTTTTCAACAGTATAAAAAACGTATTGCAATGTTTGAGTTGTCTTGTACTGAAAGACCTGACATGGTTTGCGTATCTTGTTGATGCACATTTTATAAGTCTTAGGTGCAACTAGTGAACATTGAGGAGAAAATTAAACAGAGTGTAGAAGATGTTTGTAAGGAACGTTATCTGTGTGTGTTTGACACAAGTGAGACACATTGGGCCTCATTACGAGTTTGGAGGTAGCCAGGCCGTTTTTAGCAGCATGGCTACCCCCAAACCGGGTACCAGATCTGGGTCACACAAAAGGGGACTTACCGGGCCATTCCAACCTTGGAGGGCCCGGTAATTCCCTTTCGCGGGACCCAGATCCAGTACATCCCCTTTCCCATCTGAGCCCCCATAGGGCTCAATTGGAATGGGGAGGATGCTAACAACAGGCCTGTTAATGACGGGCCCGTTGTTAGCATCCTGGTCTGCTAGCGGGTCTCGCTAAGGACGCCTGGTCTGACCAGACGTCCTTAGCTGGACACGCTTCAGACCTCGTAATAGGGCGGCCCAGAATGAACTGTGCCGGTCCCTTACCGGCACCATTCATTCTGTGGCTGCCTTCCTCGTAATGAGGCCTATTATGTTTGTAGACACTGTGTTGGGTTTTATATTCAAACAACTATTCCTCCAAGAAGTGTCTTGAACGACATGGTAGTGCCTGACATACATGATGTGCTACAAAAATGAACAAGTTTGAAGTGATTACATTGAAAACTGTTCATCCTTTTCAAGTTATTGTTAGATTGCAAACAAAGATGTCAAACTTTCAGAAAAATCATTAGTGCAAGGTGTGAGAGGCAAAGTTGTGTATTTACCCCTCAATTTGGAAGAAAATGTCAACACTCTAGGAGTGAAACGTGACATTGCAGATGTTTTTCTTTTGTAAATGTTGTTGCCACAAAAGATAAGAACATTTGGCAACAGCTTATAGACATTGGAAAGGTGAAAAATGCATTGACATTTCTATTGGACCACAAGGATTTATACAAAGGTAGGCTGACTTTACCAGACTTGTATATGCTTGATGTTGATTCAACAAACACAATTAGTGAAGGTTAGTTCCACTGTCTATCTGTTGCAGAAGGGAATAGTTTGTATGAACATTACACTATTCATCCTCTACACTCACGTGAAGTCATGGGTAACAGGTTAGAATTGTTTCAAATGAAAGCAACTAAAGGTGTACCAATCAGTGCCTGTGAAAAAATGTTAGAAGCTCGTTGTTTCCCTATGCTTTTTCCTACTGGTACAGGAGGCAAATTGCATGGTCAGAAGGTTTAAATCTCTTCTTCGGAATATCGTTGTACAAGAATGCATTCTGAAGATTCACGATTCTGCACCAATGTTGAATATATTTTTCACTTATTGTATACAAGTGAATTTTCAACATTAGGTTATGCTGTATTAGGTTATGTTGTTTGTCATACACTTCAGACCAGAACTAGATTTCAAAATATTTCTGCATGTGAGATGCTGCAACAGGTGAAAGAAAAGAGGGTACATTTCCCAATATGCTTGCTACAATGATAGGAACCAAGGAATATTGGTATAGGAGACACTCTGAGGTTAGATGCATGATCAGAAACTTGTGCCCTCCAACTTGGTTTGTGAATTTAAGTTTTGCTGAGTATGGTTGGGATGATCTTGCAGATTGGATTTGCGAAAGTAATCCACAGAAAGAAGACCTAGAACAAATGATACCAGGAAAATTGGGTTCCATGAACCCTGTAAGTGTATTGTGGTTCATCACATAATTTTAGCCATTTTACACTTTATATCTAATAAAGAAAATGGTCCATTAGGCACTGTGGAACATTTCTTTTGGAGGAAAGAGTAACAGGCATATGGGGATCCACATATACACATGTTGTTGTGGATTAAAAATGACACGCTGTTCGGCGAAGAAAGTGATGACTGTGTGATGAAATTCTTGGAAAAATATCTCACTTGTTCCATTCCTGCTCCACATCTAAATACTGATCTAAAGAACAAAGTATACAGGTTTAAAAGGCACTCATGTGGAAAGCACTGTCAGAGAAAATACAAAAGTACAGAAGTACTACACTAAGTGCAGATTTGGCTTTCAAAGGCCTGTGACAGTGGGTCGAGTGAATAGTTTGATGTCATCTGTTCAACAGCATGTTCTGGGTATGTCACCAAGAAATACATATCATTTAAAAAGAAATAAGGAATGCTTACTCATTAATGATTACAATCCTGTCATTGTGCAGCTTTGGAATGCAAATACTGATGTACAGTATATTGTTGATGATACAACAGCTGCTGCTTGTTATGTTACAGCATACATGACAAAAGCTGAAAAGAGCAATGCAGCTGAATTATGGGCAGATTTATCAGCAGATGAAAGTCTTAGTCAAAAACATCTAAGCTTTGGTCTGAAGATGCTCTCACATAGAGAGTGTGGTTTCTATGAAGCTGCAGATCGCCTAACTAGTTTGCCTCTGTACGGACACAGCATTTATGTACTTTGGTTAAGTGTTGGCCCAGCTAGTACCAGAAATCAGGTAATTAAGTCTTTGAGTGAAATTCAGCAGTTAGCTGAAGCAATACACGTGTGCTTCCCAAAGTACAGCGAGGGCCGTACCCCATTAAAGCATGTGCAGTCCTTCTTCCCTTGCCACTATCTTTTCTCCACCACTACCTCATTGGGTACGGATAAATAGGAACAAGAGATTCCACCGATGCCATCCAAGACGTTAGCATCTAACACTGTCAGTTCTTCACAACACTTCATAGGTACCATCACAAGCCTGCAAGTGTCCTGTCACTCGAAAGCACGTGCAGTAGAAAGTTCAGTAAAAGATTTCAAGATGTGTGCATCCACATGCCTCCACATGCGCACCCAGCACCATAAACTGGAGGTATGAAAACTTTTTCTGCAGTATGTTTACCACTGTGTTATTAGTGCCTCTGCACACGGTATCTGCCACTGAGCATCAATTACGTTCTTTAAAAGCATACTGTCTTTTTTCCCATCCCCTGCCATCAAGTGGCACTTCAGTGGTATGTGCTTGCAAGGTTTTCATTTAGCCATATCATACAAAGTAATATCGAAACAGGAGCTCTCTACTTCCCTTCCGGCAATGCTACAAAATGTTTTCCCTACTAACCCATCTCCTACATAAATCGTGAAGTTACACCGCCAAAAGCAGCACTGCTTGTATCTTACCAACCTAAAGCAAGTTTCTAAAAGGTCACTGTCTACACAGCTATGCTTCTGGCTAGGCTGCACTATTGCAACAGGCTCTTTTTAAATTTGCCCGCTTCTACTATCCGCCCTCTGCAACGCATCCAGAAGAGGACTGCATGATTTGGGATGGTATCTCTTCTGCACTGAAATGTCTGTAATAGCTTCCAGTGGCTGCAAGGAATAAGGTGAAAACCCTCTGCATTATGCACAAGGCGTTCTGGGCCCTGGGATATCAATAAATTAAACTCTGACTTACTATATATCTCTGTGCTTGTGCTCTTCCCTCATCCGCCTCCAACTCCCTCAGGGTCAATCGCTTCTGCAAGCAACCAGTTGGTAGATGTTTTTTTTCAGCGGGGCCTCCCTCTGCAACAGCCTCCCTGCCTCCCTGAAACTTGAGGAGAACCATTGCCGGTTCCGGAAGCACCTCAAAGCCTTTCTCTTTGCATCTGCCTCTTCTCCTCCTCTCCCCGGCTGACTGCCTGGTGTAAACTAATTCTGCACTGCTTACCTAGTAACTCTGTGATGTCGGGCCCATACCACCTCCCCCACCAGGTGAACCCCTGCACTGCCTTTCTAGCAAACCCTGCACTTGGGAATGTTTTCTGTATCCCTAACAGTTCCTGCACCACCTGATGTGTGCATGTATCCTTGCACTTGGCACAATCGGCCCGTAGCTTTACTTATCATTTCTTCTTCTACCCATGTACTGCACCTTCCCCTCATCCCACCCATGCACTTGGGTGATGTAAGTGTAATGCTCACCTGACTCCCACGGAGGCGCTGGCCTGGTTCGCGCTGCTGTGACCTCTTCTAAGGTGATGCGCAGGGTTCGAAAGACGGACTGGACCGGGCCCCCAAATCTGGCTTGTCTGGCTCGCAGAAGTATCCTTCTGTAGGCGAAAATAGGGGATTAACTGTCTGTGGGGTAATGCAATCAGCCTCCCACTTTCCCCTCTCACCCTCCTCGAAACCTTTCTGTGATTCCTCGTAGCGTCTCACCTTAGGGTCTGGAAGGACGAGCTCTCCATCCTGCTTCTGATGCAGGGGCGCGTTGGTATCAGTTACTTCACTGGATTTTCGGATTGGTGAGAACCAAACTTGCTTGGCTTCCAGGTAAGTTTTTTGATAAGAGGTTCCCCTTGTGTCCATGCATTAATGTACTAATGCTAGTGTCTTTTTCCCCATAGGGGCTGGGGTACGGAATGCCGGGGAACAGGCACTGACCCAAGATGAGAGGTGAAATCCTTGTAGAAATCAGGTAAGTCTTTAATGAGCGTTTTTTGGTAATGTCTTTTCATTCGCTCATTAACGCTGATGTCTCTTTTTCCCCTAGGGGGCCGGGATCCGGAAATGCCAGGATGCGGCGCAGACCCGAAATGAAGAGGGAATGAATCAACTGGTAAGTCTTAACATGGAGATTTAGCTTTCCTCATTCCCTTCTCTCTCTCACCTTTTGTTCTGGTCTTTTTCTCCCTAGGCGCTGGGGCGTGACTGCGAATCCGGATGATCGCTGCTGAACATGGAGGCGCCCTGTAAAGGTGAGTGGAATGCAGCGCTGCAGCGATCGACGCAATGAGCTTTTAAATAAAAGTCTTCCTTTTCAGGATTGTCGGCGAGATGTCTCCGGGATGCGGATTTAGCAGGTAAGGACTTTTCCTTCTTCTGTTCTCTTCTTCTCTTCCTTTGCAGGTGATCCAGGATGCTGGCAGGCGTGGCAGAAGTCAGGATGCAGGAGCAGACACGGTGAGCGTCCAGCTGCTAGATGCAGAACAACGCGAAGCATGTGTGGCTGTTCGGGTGGGGTTTAAATAGCCTTGGAAGAAGTTCCAGGTATGTATCCTTCCTCCAATCAGGTGTGTATCCTTCCCCGACCACGCCCGGATGGTAAATTAGTCCCACAGGTAAAGTAGTTCCTTTCAGGCCTCAAGGAGGCCGGGATCCTGCAGCATGGTCTGCATCAGGTAAGTGCACCCAAGCACTTCCATAATGAGCCTGGCGCCTATGGCGCCAGGACTGATGTCTTTTATGAGCCTGGCGCCATAGGCGCCAGGACACTGTCCAAAGGGCCCCTATATGGGGTTGCTGGGTCCTTCCTTGGGGACTGGATGTCCGCTTTCGGGGACGCCGGGCTTGAACCTGCTCCCCGGGAGCGGGCATCATGACAGTAAGTCACACCTGGCCTAGTAGGTTTGTTGTCTCTGTCTCCCCTCTGTTGCTCCATCCCTTGTTTTGTTGTGCTTTTCTAAACGTGTGTATAGGTGCATTACGCATGCATAGCATACAATTGCACATCATATCATATCATTCAGAGAATGCATTTATAACAGTAGGATACCAGCCACTTACTTTGTACACTGCACAGGTTTTTGTTTACCGCTGTACCGCACTTACTGCACACTTTACAAAAAATATAGCTCCCAAACAGCACTGCATTCATGTTACGAACTTCAGACAAGTACATACAGTTCATGCATACACCCAAGATGCCTGGCCATTACCTTGCCCACTTCAACCATGGTCTTCTGCAGTTCTTTGTACAAAGAGACCTTCAGCAACACTTTTTTGCGTGCACACCACAACCACAAACCTCATTCAGGAGTGTCTTTCACTCCACAGTCCCATTTCCATGGCTCCTATCCTGAAAATGGCAGGATGTGGCACGTGTAATCCACAGAGTTTTTGTGCTAGGAGGGAGGGTATTTAGTGGTCCCTCTGAAAAGGTTTTATTTTTTCTTTGTTTTTTTGCTTTTAACGTGTTTTATTTTTGTGTTTTACATTTTACGTGCTTGCAAACCACCTTTTTTGTTTTTTCTCTTTCTTTGCCTTTCTGTTTGCTTCTACTCCTTCAGTTTTTACCAAATTAAGGGCAGCGCTACGTGCACAATGTACAAGACAATGGTAGTGCCAATGGCGGTCAAAGAAATGCCAATTGCATAAAAGCAGTGTATGTTTTGTCCGATTTGTGGCTGGGGGCGAATTACACTGGCATGGTGCCATTCTCCTTTTGGGGGAATGGGTGCGAAAACGACCTTGGCAGAGGGAAAAAATCCACATCACTGCAGTCATCAATTTCTTCAGGTGACGGGGAAAACGTCCATACAACATGTAGCCCAAATGTAGACCTCTATAATGCACCACAACTACGTCACCAGTAACAATGGAGGCCACATATATGCAAAGGTGAACCATCACACCAAAAGTGCATGCATGGAGACTGGCCCACAAACTGTCCACTACTTCCAACTGGATATTAGCAGTAACACCTCTTTGCACGGCATGCCTGTACAGATCTTGTACACATGTATCACCCACGATCAGCACTGTGCATCTCTCCATGTCCACCATCCTCATTACAAAGAGAGTATTGGGAGAAAGTAGTACTGCCCCTTCCTGTGAATCACACCTTCAACACATGATTCCATAATGCCCACAGTTCCATTGGCATGCCCACCATGCTGCGAATGGCAGAATGTGGCGCGTGCGCTTTCTCAGCTACAGCAAGGCCTGCACCCCAGTAATGCAGGGGCAGTCCTTCTCCCATCTCCACTGTTCTTCTTCCCACACTCCCTCATTGAGGATTGTGAAATATTGACACATACATGCACCAATCACAGCCAAGAAGTCTGCATTCACCACTATCTTTTCGGTACAGCACTCCATATGTACCGTTCAACACTCCGAGTACACATCACGTGTGCTTCCAAAGCACCTTTCGTACAAAGGTGTGGGAAAAAACACAATGTCAGAATCCAAAATCGTCCAGAGCGGCACCCATCACACATGCACAGAAGAGTCTACTGCTTGCAGACACTCATCACAACATAATGGAACCATGCATGAGAACATGTGGCCATAAACCACAATCCACAAACATAACAAAGCCAGCAGCACTTCTACCCAGCACCATAACACACCAATGCATGGAAACATGCACAGTTAGCAGATTCCACAAAAATGCCACTGCCTCCGCCACCCCTACCCACTTCCATGCTCAAAGTATTATGCCACTGGCAACCAAACCGCACAATCCTCACAACATTGAGCCTACTCCCAGGAAGCGGCAAAAACCAGAATGTCCAAGCACATTGCACATTCACTTCAACCCTCCCCTCTTGTATACTGACAGTGTTCAAACACTGCATCCAGTGGACACACTGCAAGACTTTTCATTGCACGATCTCCAGCCAAACACTGAACACCGTAGGATGTTCCAACAATGACTGCACCCATGGAACCAACAATGTATGCATATCAGCGCACTTCTGGTGCTCTATGAAGAGTACAATGTGTTCCACAACCATTCTGTGAAGGTGACCACCCTCTGAGAGATGCAGTCAAAACTGCATTGCTGCAGTGGGTGTGGTGAAGTCCTTGGATTTCAGGTGCATGGCCTACAGCCTACGGCCTTTGCCATGCACCCAATAGTCTAGGCCTTGGCCACACCCACTGCAACGTAATGCAGCCATGCATGGCAACATGTCATCAAGTACCACAATCCACACACATACCACAGCCACCGGCACTCCTACCCAAGCTCGGCACTGTCATACGGATAAGCATAGAAAGATTCACCTTTTACCAGAATCTACAACCCTACCCACTTTCATGCACATACGATGGTGTTACTGCCAACCCAACCAACCAACAGTATTTGCATGTCAGCTGACTTCTGGTGCTCTATCAAGTGTACAATGTGCTCCACAACAATGTGCTCTACAACCATTCTATAAACCATTCTGTAAAGGTGAGGAGTCTGTGACAGATGCAGTGTAAACTGCATTGCTGCGGGGGGTGTGGGCAGGGCCTAGACTATTGGGAGCATGGCCTACATCCTACGGCCTTTGGCCATGCACCAAATAGTCTACGCCTTGCCCACACCCACCGCAACATAAGGCAGGCATGCATACCATCATGTGCTCATGTACCACACTGCACACGCGTACCACAGCCACCACCACTACTACCAAACCTCCACACCGTAATACAGCTATTCATGGAAACATAACACAGACTCTGGCACCCATACCCAATATCATTCACATGGTACATCTCCCAGATGTCTATTCTGTACAGAAAAAGCAATACGTCATACTGAAGTACAGAAGTCACCACTCCGTGCAATGGACACTACACAATCCGATGCGATATGCAGTTTAGTCGGTCTCCACTGTTCACTCCACTAGCTGCAGCCATGGATTAAACACTGTAGGATGTGCTAAGGAGCACCACACCCATGCAATCAACCATCTATGCAATGCTGATGTACCACACACAGAAAGGAACAATGTGAAACCTACTTCCAACCACGGCACATAGTTGTCACTGCAAGGCCTCCATCCTTGCAACACACCGCAGTAAACGGTATCTTATAATGTGCATAACATGTGCAATGCACTCCCCTTCTGCAATTGAGCTCCCACCATTCACCACGGAAATAGGTCTCCGCACCAGCTATCATCGTGTAACGAGGCCTGCCTGCATGCAGTACAAAAGGGAGGCAGCTGTTCAGAGACCCGTGATTTGACGCTGTACGCAAGGACACTGCAGGCACATCAACATCTTTGTCCACCTAGTGACATATCTCAGATGATTCACTTGTCACTCCCCCACCCTTTCCATCCCTTCTTCCCACCACCACATTTTGCAATGCACCCCCCGTCTGCTATTCAGGTACCACCAGGCAGCACGGTAAGAGGTCGCAGCACAAGCTATTGTGCCATAATGAAGGCTTCCTGCATTCACCACACATGGTTGGGGCCTGTGCAGGGACCGGTGAATGGGTGCTTTACGCACAGATACTGCAGGCACACCACTGTCTTCGTCCACCTAATAATCACATATTTCTGATGAACCACTTCTCTCTCCCCACCCTACCCATCCCATCTTCCCACCACCAAATGCCGAACATTATAATTGTCAGTCCCTTTTGGCGGCGCACTGTCTTCAGATACACCATGGCGGGGTTTCCCAAAAACTTTTATGCACAGCACACGGAGCCAGATATCACTAATTTTTTGAGACGTACATTTCAGTTCTTTGCAACAAAAGTACTGGTCGGATTTCCACCAAACACATTAAAGCACGCTTTCTGACCCAAGCCCCCACTCCTGCCGCAAATTTGGTACAAATTTGCCCAGCCGTTTGGGCTATTCAGTCTATGGAAAAAAAGTTAACCATAACTAAACGCCTGCTACCGCAGACCGTGTAATATATATATATATATATATCAGTAAAAAAACGTTGTTAAAGGGACGTTATGTTTAAGTTGTGCAACTAAAAACCTATGAAATTCAGTGAAAAAAACGTTGTTAAAGGGACGTTAAGCAACCATAACTCGTGCCACCACCGTGCACTGCTAAGACTAACACCCAGGACATCAAAGATGACATCCCAAATGTCATTGATGACCTCACTGATGACATCACATGTCTAGCTCCTTCTTTTTTCCTTTACTGACATATCTAGGTCAGTAACAGTCAGGAACTAAAAATTCAAAAAATAGTTTATTTGTAGACTTATACTTCAAATATGTTCTTACAGTAATTCACTTCGCGTTCACTCATAGTATATGAAACATATGCATATGTGAAAACACATACTTGGAAGACAACAATACTTTCTACGTATGAAGATGATCAGTAAGGCTATCAACACTTTCTTATAGTTCTGTTGTTTGTTTATTACTGTACTTTCCCTGGATATGCTCATATTTGTATATATTGTACTCACACTACTTTCCTTAGGGTCCAGTCACATTATGTGATAGTTATACATAGGGAAGTAGTAGCTTTGAAGCCGAGCAATCATTTCTGTGCATGAAGATAATCAGTTAGATTATGAAGATTGTCTGGTAATACAGCTGTTTTTGTGTTTATTTCATTTTCTCTGTATATGCTCATATTTGTATGTGTTGTTGTCTGTTTGTGTTTTGTTTGCAATAATGCAATTATGTAGTAAGTGGGTTTTATTAGCTACTTATTAAATGTTTCACAGTAGGCAAAACTGTAATAAGAAAGCATTTATCATTTTACTATTTAACATGGCAAGATTATTAAAATTGCACCTCCATCATGTATGCTGCACACAATGCCTTTCTTTCTACATGAGTAGCTTAGTATACTGGAAAGTACTTCATAATAGAATGCTATTTGTATCAATGCATTGCTTAATGCACTGTGTACCTCATGATATTTATCCCAATGTCCTTGACACTTGTTTATCAACATTACAATAAGAATCCCTTTTACAGACTTTTCATGAAAAGTAAATGCACATTTGATGTCATCAATGACATTTGTGATGTCATCTTTGATGTCCTGGGTGTTAGTCTTAGCAGTGCACGGTGGTTAGGTTGCAAGAGCCTCATTTACCTACAGAAGCACCCAAACTGAAAGGAATGAGTGGTGGGTATGCTCAGGAAACAAAGTTGAGTAAAGATGTAATCTCCTTTTAGACAGTTTGTTCGATGATAAGTCTAGAGTTAAATATTTTACTAGGAAAGGACACAACCAGTGTTTATAATTTATCAATGAATGCTGTCTTGCAGGTTTGTGGATCATCTGTAATCATAATGTGGTAGGCCTTTGCATCTTTTTTGATGCACGCAATCCGTGTTCTCCTTTCATCACATCGTCACTAACAAAGGCTTAACTCCTGCCCTTGCCTTAACTGATACTGATATTATGTATCTGCTCTTTCCATGCTTGAATTTGACTTTCCCCTCTCATCAAGGACGCAGATTCTTAATTGCGAGTACATGAAACACAGGGAAACACTATTAGGACATTATTTATGGGGATAGTCATGCTCATTTCTTTGTTACAATGTTCGCGGTGAGGTAGGTGAAGACTTTCCCAAAGTCCATTGAATACATCTGACATACAGTGTGTTGGTGTGTCATAATTAAAAACACTAGATGTGCAAATCTTTATTAAAATGAATATCCTTGTAGTTAGCAATTGATTCCAGGTTCGGTCACGGTATAGCATCTCATTGACGATATATATATTTTTTAATATTCCATTACTAAAGTCAAAGGGCCTCATTGCGTAAGAACATATGTTACGTGTGCGTAAGAACATATTTTGGCAAAATAATGTGTGGCGAAACAGAAAAATTATGGGATTGCGTTTGTATATGTTGTATTAAAGCCTTTGTGAGACTCTTAATTTAACATCTAGCTGACTACTGCAGATACACTATAATTCTGTCTTTCAAATTATGGACCTGGTTTGAGGTTTCACTGTGTAACTCTGACGTCAGTATCCATGTTTTAATCAGCAGAGCAATAATCATAATTTTTAGAAGTAGCAGGCCATTAACGACCATGGCAGACTCATTGGCAGTAGGGACAAGTTAATGTTTCTGTCAAGGGGCAGAATTCGCTCAGATGAGATTATCGAGGTGAGCTAAATAGGAATCTACCGCCCTAGCTATTACTCTTGCAATCACAGAAATACTTAATTGTAATTCTATGTTTTTTTTTTTTTCGCAGAGGTTGTAACATATTCATAAACAGCAAGATAATTACTTATTTGGGGACTCGTGAATAGTGCTGCATCTCTACTCACAAATGGAGTAAAGCGAACATGTATTTAATTTAGCCATAAAATATAATAGTGAGATATTATGTACACTATGATAAGAGGGTGTAGCTTGTCTTTCCAATGTTCCTTGTCTCCTCAGACTCCACTCTGTCCACAAAGATACACCGATGACCCACGCACTATTCACATCATCTACACGATTCTGTACACAACTTTTGTGTACTGCATGCCAAAACGCTAGCAGCACCTAACAGGGTATAGTTTTGCACCCGTACTTTGGAACCAAAGTGACACGGTGGGAGCAGAATCTCCTTGCAGTGCCAGTGTTTAAGTGTTGGCAATCACTAGGGCTGTTGTTACATTGTACGGTAGGATCGTGCAACACTAAACTAAAGTGACACCTTTGTTATCCACTCTCAGTATTTGTGCTTTAAGTGAACATGATACAGATGATACCAGTGTTGTTCCTCTGTGGAAAAACACATACCTACATTTGCACTGTCCTCCGAATCGGCCCAGAAATAAGAAAAGTGTTATTCCATGATGGAACAACACTTTTCTTATGTTCTCTATATTATGTATCGATGTAACTATACCAAATCATATAGAGCGAATAAGAAACGCGTAGTTTCATCATGGTGGCACAAAATTACTTCTGCTCCGCAGTAGAACAAGGTTGAATAGTGGCTAAACTGCCTACTCAGCTCTCACACTACTACAAACCAACAGCGATTTCTATCAAAAAGGTAAGACAAGCACAGCCAAGAGATGTACCTCCTTCCACTTGTGTCTTAACGTGGACTGAGGGAAGGTTTTACTCTTAGAATGGGTGTGGATGTAAGACATTAACAAACCAAACAACAGTAGAATACAAGTACCAAAATAAAAGAATGCCCATTCAATGGCATATGAACATATATATACTTTAATTAAATAAACCAATCATACAATTAACTATTACAAATACTGCAAAAACCCAATCCTGTAAAAGAAAGCAGTGAAAGCAAAACATATAGTGTAGGTCCTCTAAATAATTTAGCGGGGGGGGGATGATTTGCAATAAACTCACTCAAATTATTTGTTCCTCAGCCAAAAAGTGGAAACAAGGGCCTTAACCAGTCACTAGGAGCCCCTAAATCAGACTTAATGAATAGGGATTCAAAATAGTAGCTGATTGCATTCCTTAGGCAGTTTTCTGGGGTTGAACCAGGTTTTGAGATGAGATACAATGCTTGCGGGCAAAACTGGATTCAAAGGTAGTGAGTTGCATTGATTCCAGTCGACGAGTTAGTGTGAAGTCTGGTTCCAGCAGTGCTCCATGCAGTTCGAAGGCAGTTTGATGGATAACTAGGAACAATTTGTCGATCAAGCGTGGTTTGAAAGGATGGATCCCTATACTGCATTCACTTTGTCACATTTACATCTTCATAGCTTTACTTATTCTGTCTTTTACTTCTTCTAACATTCACTTCATTATTACAGTGGGAGAACCACTTCCCCCCCTTCATTTCTAACCCTTGTTCTTTCGCTAAACCTCTCCTTGACCCAAACGTTAACCTTACAGCTAACCTTACCATATCCATTCCCACCTTGACAATGTGAATTTGCAGATGAAGTAAAGCTACGAAGAAGTACATGCATGAAGAAGTACATGTTTGAACAAGTGAATGTAGAAGAGGTAACTGTAGAAGAAGTGTTTTAGGCAAGGTAAAGGGGGGACACTGGTTTAAAACGATGTGTACAACAGGTTCAATTCTCCAGTGGTTGAAGTCGAGCTGCAATGCCAAGGCCCGGCAGTTTGATGTTTGGTTCAAAGTTGTCCACTTGGTTTGCTGATGCTCAGGACAGACAGCTGAAAGGGCTCTGCTGGGGTGTTCCAGTGTCAAACCAATTTGATTGATGCAAGCAACGTTTTGATGTTCAAAAGTGGTTCAAATTCAATTAGAGTTGGTTCAGGCAATGAAAACAGGAGACCTAGCTGCTATGGCTTCACTGGATGCTGTGAGATTCACTGACGCGTGCTCCAGGCCATGACACATACTTTTAGTCCCTTCTTTCCCAGCCTAAGGAGATGTGTTAGCACAGTGGTAGGTCTTGCTCCTCAGCCAAGTCAACCCCAATGTACTCTGGGGATGGATAGGTAGCAGAGATTTCCTCAGCCTTGGATTATCTTTCTTCACTGCTTGCAGATGGATTTGAAAAGGACTGCTCTCTTTACAGGGTGCTGATGTCCTTGAAGGCCAAACAGTAAATCCAAGAAGTAGTGGAGACCCCCTCTTTTGTAGGTAAAGGGCCATAGGGGATTGGATTAAAGCAAGCTTGTTCTAAGGGTTCCAATACCCATCCATGAAACAAGTGCCCCTTTTGTCCTGATCCCATACCCAGAGTGCCTTGTCTTGCAGGACATGGAGGGGACAGTAAAGAGAGAGAAGTACACAGAAAAGAAAGATGGAGGACCCCTTTCTCAACCCACTTGTTCTCTCTTATTGCCTTACCACCAACTCTCTCAACTTGAAACTTCAAAGGCTCTCTGGTGTGCCATACCCCTATTGTGAGGTAACCCTGTGTTGTGGAGTTGCCTATTTGAAGCCAGGCTCTCAGGAGATCTTCTCATGAGAGCTACCATACCAACCTGTCTTTTGTTTCATTCTAAGTAATGCAGGTAGGCTGCCTAGAATCCACATAGCCTCTAATAGCTGGTCTGAGCTCATAGCGCTGATACTGGAATGATTCCCAATTTGATGTGGCTTTAATAATTGTGTGGCCAACATACCAAAACCTAGACATGCCCTTGCATTTCAAATTTACCATGCCACCAGGCAAGAGTTTATCATAAATATATGCTATTTATAGTAAGTTTTCCTGGAGTTAATGCAGCATCTTTCTGCAGATGCATTGTGCTCCAGCAGCTGCACAAAGCGAACATGTGATCATTGAACCTGTGCTGTGCTACTGGAGAGCATGTGCTGCAGCTCTATCAGGTGCAGTGGGACACATGTGTACATAATGAATATCACATGGGGTTTTATGAAAGGGGGGTCTTGTAAGCCAACCACATTTTCTGAAATGCATAACCCACTATTTTAATATTTAACAATAAAGTTGCAGTGTTTTTACAACCTTGCCAGATATCATGCCTTCACATATGGAATCACAATTGTTTTATTTTACATAGAGCTCAGCTAAGTAGGAAAGCAGTGTGGAAAACTGGCACATATGATATGATATGATATTTTATTTGTATCGCGCTCGTACACAGGTGTTTCAGAGCGTGACAATACCACCCTACAGTTGCTGTTCTATTGCCTACTGAAGGACACATGCAAACAAAATAAGAACTGCAGGCTACCTCCCCTCTGGGGTTACTGGAGCAAAGCCACGGACCTGAAAACAGTGGAACCAATCAACTTGAACTGGACTATACAATGGACTGTTGTGAAAGATCAGATGCCACTCGCCCCTTCCATCAGGTTAGTCTTGACACAAAGTACATCAATTTATGTCTCTTCTGTTCGTAAACATTATCGACAAACACATGTTCTGAATAAATGGGCTAATTGTTTGTCATGAGGAGGAATAAACTTGTGGGCCGGCCTACTCAAAGGTTTTCTGGAACTTTCTTTGGTCCGGTGACCTGAGATGTATAAAGGTAATATTACTGTAGTGCGGGACAGGTAGTAAATGTGGGTTCAGGTTCAAGGCAGAATGCTGTGTTCCTTGACTTGCAGATCAAAGAATAAATCCCCTCTCTTTACCATCCAACTACATCAAAGTGTGAGCCTGGATTCTCCGATCGAACGTCTGCTATTGGATCCCGTTCATGCAATTTTTCCACATTTACAAAGCAGAGTAAAAACAGGTGAAATCGCAGTTAGTATTTAATACTTTTTTTTTTAAGTAGAAGATGAAATACTCATTCTATAGTAAATTCTAATTGCATGCAGAAGGTTGTCAGAGTTAGCACTTACGTGGGCCAGTATGAAATATTTAAACTTTTGCAAAACACGAGTGCAACAGTAAAAAGTAAAAACAGGCAACATTATATCAACTTTTTTTACAATCTGTTTAGTGAAAGATTTAAGTGGCCCATGCAAATAACGCTGGCATATACAATGGATTCCTATGAAATCCGCCTGCTTGTAGCAGTGCATTTGCTGTACACCTGCATGGAAATCTCATCCTGGTGTACAACAAAGGAGGTTTGGCTGCAGAGTGGGAAGGGCAAGTAGGAAAGGGATTACTTATCCTGTCTCCTTTTCAGCCTGCAAAACAGATTCAAAAGGACCCAGAGCAGCAAACCAAGGTGTACACCACTTTACGCCTAGATTTCACACCTTGGTTTACCAATCTGGAACATTGCTAATGTTCCCCAGAGTTATTGTTGCTCTGACAATGCTAGCCTGTGGCTGCCATAGTGGATATTTTGCCACTGTGGGTCTGTGGTATATTTGGTAATTGTGGCCTTTTTGTAAGATTTAAGGTTTCATCAGATTTCATTTTATTTACAAAATACTCTTGCCAAATCTAGGTTACATTAAAAAACAACCTGCATGGAACTCAGTTGGGGACATCTAGGGGTTCCAGTTGGTACCCCTGGAAGCCCTCTTTGTATCCCTGACACTGCCTGAGCGACCCCTTGGCCTACTGGTCACACAATTAGATGTCAATTAGACACAATTTGATGTCAAAGAGTGATGTATTGCTCTGTGAAACAATTTTTCTGTGCTGAAATAAATCACTTTGGTTTTTGGACTTCATGTGTGTTTACTCTCATACACCTTCCCAAAGTTGCTTGTTCAATAGGAGCCACAAGTACATCCTGTAAGTGACTTCAATCCAGCACTCCAACTAAGTCGATGCTTAGGATGGGATGCCCAATGGAAGCCCGTATTTATATATATTTATGTCAAAGTTCTTTAAATCTGGATGATGAACCCTTATATAACGCCCCTCTCTTTGAATCCCCCTGACCTCACTGAGCCAAGAAGTAGGTTTGTTTTGCAAATTAAAAGGTTTATTTGAAAAATTAAACAATATATATATCACACTTTTATGAACAAAATGATATCTGAATAGCACACTTATGAATATGAACGGTAATCAGCAATGGGTAATATTACAATATCAACAATCTCTTTAATCAGTAAGGAGTAGTAATAGGAGAATAAGGTAGCAGAGAATACATTTATGGTTCAAGGAAATGCAAGAATGGGAAAGAATGCAGCACAGAAATAATATAGATATGATTTCAATTAAAAGATAATATGGTCACTTTTTCCCCTGTCACTACTCACTCCCCCCCACTATTATGCAATATGAGAGATAGAAATGAGGGCACACAGGTTTCAAGAATACAATCAATAATGCAGTTCAATCCCAATTCCCCCCAGCAAGCTTAGAGAAAACAGGTAAGATTTTAAAACAGGCATAAATACTTTTGAATGTGATTGCAATGAATGGGAAAATATGCCAAAATGATTTTAATTCACTAAAGGAGATTCAGGATAAGTGATAGTTACTTTGGATTGGTTCAGGTCAACACTAGCAATGATTCATGAATGATTATCAGATGGAAAACGAATCTCAGCCGTTGCAAACAAGAATCAGATATTTTGGCATGTGTTGAAATGGAGCTAAATGGCAATTCGCGGAAATTTTGTCGCCGGAAAAACTATGATGTATTGGAATGTCAATGGAAAGCTTAGGATCTTAGCTTCAAAACGACAGTTACATTTTGGTTCTAGGACATGCGGTTCAAAAGTTACAGAGGTTTTCGTGAAGGTAGATTTTCAGAAATAAAGTCAAGATTTCAAAATGACAGATTGCGCTTTACAGATTTGGAATCAACAGGATGGACACAAGATTCTATAATAAAGTTATGGACAGGTTGAAATGGATGGGATAAGATTACTTTAGACTAAGAGATGACTATGCACAGTTCTAGACTAGATACTCACTCCTAGGCTTTAGAATGAAGTGGGCCTCGTCAAAGATCTGGTCAAGGGTTTGGCTTCACTCTCACCACCGGACAGGTCACAGGCACTCTGGGTTCTGCTCTCAACACTGCACTGCAGTCTGGGTGGCCTCTTAGACTGGATCTGATGGGTTCTGGATACAGCGCTGCTTTCTGGGTCTGGGTCTTAGTTCTAGCACAGGGTTCTTAGCTAGAAGCAAAACAGCTCAGCCTGGCCGTTGGATGGGGGAGCCCCTTGGCAGTTTAGGGGTTAGAATCAGGTTGCTAGATTATGCAGGCCTGCTGAGAAGGGTTCAGCTTTTGGATTAGGCCTCTCTGCTTCAAAGTTATAGAGCTTGGTTCTAGAGTCTGGTCTCTGGATCTATCTGGAGTGTAAGTTCTGGAGTCTTCCGGCAGGGTGCTGCGCCAAGAAATCAGTTGAGTAATGGAAAAAGGTGTGTGTCCTGGGTCTCAGCAGTCCCTATTTATGTATTTCCAAAGTGGGTGGGGAGGCTGCCTCCCTATGCCCAACCCTCTACGGATCCTGATAGGTCAGAGAATTCCCAGTCCCCTGATTTGAGACAGGAGCAGTGTGTCCTATTTGTCAGAGTGATGCTGTGTTTTATGGTTTAACTGAAATTCCTCCCCTTTGCTTTTTCATAGAAACTCTATTTTTCCCCAAAAACATATTTCCCAGATACACAAGTTGTTCATAATACATATACACATCGCAGCTTAATTAAGGCATGTCTCTGTTCAAGTCCCATGTTCCTACAAGCTTGGGTTCAGAAATGACCACATTTCGTGCTTTTGGAGGGTTTCACAATATTCATTCTGCTCCAAATTTTACACAGGCATACACACTCCATCTGAGCATATCTCTGTAATTTCTTATGTTCATAGCAAAAACACTACAGCTGCAATATTAATAAATTCCGGGGTTTGGTCTCGGAACATCGCATGGAGCCCAGCTTAGTCTTAAATCGTGAGGGAATGTTTCATTTTCACACTCTCAAAATTTTACATTTTTGTCAGTTCGGTACAATTTGCTGTAAGCATTTTTATAAAACATACATTTGCATTCAATTCAATTCACATCAGTGGTTTGTCTCTGCCTCCAGGGTCCGGGCTGAGTCAGATGGTCACATGTCTTGTTTCCTGCCAACACTTTGTTGACAGTTACACCCGAATTTATCATATTCCTATTCAGTTGAAAGACTCTGTTGTCTCTTTCTCCTGCCAGCAGAGGAATCCTCTCCCCATCTGATTAACATGTCCATGCGACCTCCCCCCTTTTGGTGGGAAAGCCCAAGGTGTGAAGGGTTCTCAGGGGAAGCAAGCCTTTTGGAGTTTTAACTGCATCAGGTTACTTTCTGATCAATTGTAACATAGTTCCTTGTGAAAAAAAATACAGTATACATTTAAAATAAGCAACGTATCTTTAAATCCAGTCTTTTTCCACATTAAATCAATGTGTGGCACTCTATATGGCATTTTGATGGAATTCTCTTCTTTGGCATATTTAACTTCTGAAACACCAGTTCTCCTGTTAGAATTATAAATCGCCAGCAGCTGACAGAGGCGAGTAACGGTACTACACCCATTTTGACAGCTGTCTTTCCATCAGTATCTTTAAAAGGGGATTTTGCTCTGAAAGCATATGATTCCTGCTGATATTGTATTGATGTGGATTCTTGCAGTAGAGTAATGTGGAACACCCAACAAGAAGGTTGGATCTTTTTGGTGGTTTAGTGAGCCATGATTTTAGCACATTTTTGACACTCAAGAAACAGATTCCCAAACTGCTCTGTATTTCTTTTGGCAATCAGCATTGCTATTTCCAAGTGGTTTCAGGCTATTTTTGTGGGTAGCCCAATGGTGGTTTTTGGCAGTGGTCTCCTGTGTTACCACTGACATAGGCAAAAGTAGATGGTGGCCTATTTTCCAGGTTTTCACTGCACAATATCTGGTGATTTCTAGCGAGCAGCATGCTTTCCAGTGGCCATTATGATGTTTCTGCTGCCAGCCATGCACAGAGATGCTGTAGGGCTTGGATGAGTGGGTTGATACATCCCACAAGGCCCCCTCTTGCGATGGCCGTTGATCTTCCATCAATGGAACTTCGCAAGACTGGGATGTAAGCCTCATCTCTCCGGATTCAACAAATGACAAAGTTCATCGTCATTTCCTCCATCAGGGGTGGATCGATTGGTTCTCCTCGCCAGTCCTGATTGGAGTATTGAGCGATACCCCGGGCCCCTCGGATCTTTGCTCCCGGTCCCCGGGCCATCTTCCTTGGTCAGTCTCCGTGGTTTCCAGTCAACTATAGGTTACCTCTCCTAGGATGACAAAGCAAAAACATATTCATAGATATTTCCCCACCACTATTAATGTAGTGGGGCGGACATATACATTTGGTAATTCAGGAGACATTAGCATTATTGTATTTTATGAACTATATCGCGAATATTTTGGGTTGGAATTTTATGGATCTGGAGTGGCCTCCTCTGGGGTTCCAGAAGACTCCTCCAGTTTCTGCAGAGTGTGCCTAGGATGGCAACACCTCAGCAGATTAATATGGACACACTTGTCTTCCCCCTCTGCCAAACTGGCTTTAGGGATGCAGATCTTGTAGGCGACTGTTGAGATCTTGTCCACAATTTCAAAAGGTCCCTTCCAGATAGGCAGAAATTTCCGCTGGTTGGCCTGGTTCGTTTGGAAATTGTATAGATAGACACGGTCTCCTACATTGTATTCTTTCCTAGTAGTCTTCAAGTCATAGTGGGTCTTCATGCTGTCGGCCGATCTTTCTAGATTTCGCTGAGCATAGGCAAAAGCATGTTGAAGGTGTTTTCTTAAATTTTCAACATACTCATGAGTTGTGGAGGCACTGATCAATGTCTGCTCTTGGGTCCTGTAAAGCAGATGCTGGGGAAGCACCATCCTGCGTCCAGTCATCAGCTCAAACGGTGACATTTTAGTTGCAGATGAAGGGGTAGATCTGAATGCCATTAGAACAAGAGGTAATCGGATATCCCAACGTTGCCCAGAATCTGCCACTATTTTTTTTAATATGCGAACAATGTTTTTGTTGTAACGTTGCAGTAGCACCACTAGAGGCTGGCCGGTTAGCAATATGTAGCTTCCTTTTAACCCCAAGTATCTCCCACATCTTTGTCATTACTTTGCTGGTGAAATGGCTACCTCTGTCTGACTCAATCCTTTGGGGTAGTCCAAAACGCGAAAAGATGTGATTGATCATCAGGGCAGCTGCTGTTTCTGCCTTGCAGTTTGGGGTTGGGAGACATTCCACACATTTAGTAAATAAGCATGTCACGGTAAACATGTACTTATTCCCCATAGAGGAGCGAATCACGGGCCCGATGAAATCTACTTGCAAATCTGATCATGGCAGCGTCATCCCCCTCTTTTGGAGAGGCGCACGGTGTGTGAGAGATGTTGGCTGAAATTGTGCACACACAAGACACCGCTTCAAGTATTGGTCGAGAACCTGCCCCATGTGTGGCCAGTATGCAACCTCTCTTAAGATTTCAAGTGTTGTATGAAACCCCCTATAACCGGCTGTGGCCGCATCATGGGCGTAATTTAACATCAGGCTTCGGAATGAGGTAGGAACCACCCACTGATCATGGCCAGCTTGGGATTTCCTTACCAACAAACCGTCTTGGATTCAGAACATTTTTGGACTTTTCATCAACACTCTGAGGTCGTCTTTCCCAATGTAATCGGTATCCATTAGGGGAAAGTTCTCAGGGTCCTCAATGTGTTGATAAAACTTACCAATAATTGGATCCCCTTTCTGAGCCGTAATCAAATCAGCATCTTGGGTCTCCTTACTCCATTGTGCAGTTGAAAGATCATTGTGATCATTTGTCTGGGACCTAGTGATAGCAGTGATCTGGATTTCCCCCAACAGGGACTCGATCTCTATTAGATCCCGCTGGATGGCCCCGGTTTTGGCCAGCTGATCAGCTAAGTCATTTCCAGTTTTGTCTGGTCCCGCTACTTTGGAATGACCCTTGATCTTTTTCCAGTAGATGGTCATCCCATTCGAGGTGAACAGATCATCAATATTTTGGATTAACTTCGATGTTTCAAGGGTTTGTTATTAGCACATAACATGCCTCTGGTTTTCCAATTAACCAGGTGCTCCACGAACCCATTCCGTACATAATCTGAATATGTGATTATGACCAGTTTGTGGAGTTGATGTTGGACAGCAGTGAGGATGGCTTGATGCACAGCCATCAGCTCTGCCACTTGACTACTTTGGGGACCAATCTTGTACCCAGCGGAGGGTTCTGTGACTCATTCACCCATGCATTCCCTACGCCGGCCGCAAGTTCTTTCTCCCTGTTGTTGTCAACATGGTAAGAGCATCTATCCACATAGACAGTGGGCATTCCCTCACACATGTCTTCTTCAAAGACTTTGTGTGGGGAATTGAGGTATGCCTCCCTGTTGTCCTTGAGTTTTAGACTTTCGTCCTCGAGACAGTTTTCTCTGGCACAATCATGCAAGTCAGCCAGCCTTGCACGAGGGGACTCTTCTTGTTTTGGCCATATCTGACCTCCACAGGAAAGCCTTGCATTGACAGAATCCAGGAAGTAATTTGGGAATTACTCACATTTCGGCCCGGATTCTGTCACTTTGGAGATATTGCAGAGGCTGGTGTGGAGTCTCCATTATGATGTGTTCCCCCTGGATAAACGGGCGGCAATTCTTCAATGCCCACACCATTGCCAGGAGTGCCTTCTCAGAGTCGTTGAATTTTTCCTCCACAGAGGACAAAGTTTTACTCGCACAGGAGATTACTTTATTGACCTTGTCATGCTTTTGGTATAATACTGCAGTCAAGCATGTATTAGAGAACCCTGTCTCCAAGAAGAACTCCTTGTTTCTGACAGGGTAAGCTTGGCAAGACTCTTATGAGAGGCTTCTTTTGAGTTGTCTTACTGCCTCGGATTGTTCTGGACCCCATTCCCACTTGACTCCCCCCTTCAAAAGATGAATCAGGGGTCTGGTGATCTCTGTGTAGCCCTCAATTAACTATGTGTTGTAATTTGTCAGTCCAAGGAGACTCCTTTGTTCGAGTTGTGGGTCCTTCAGTTTATGGAGTGCTTCCACTTTCTTTTACTGGGGACAGAGACCCTGAGGAGTAATCTCATGCCCCAAGAAATTAACATGGGTTCTACACCACTGTGCTTTCTGAAAGGAAAGTTTTGCTCCGGCGGCCCTCAACTGGGTCAGAACATAACGGATCTCTGCTATGTGTTCCTCCACAGTTGAGCTTTTGATGAGGACATCATCTGCATAAGCCAGGTTACCCCTCTCACCCAGGTCGGGCATGTCCTTATGCAGAAAAATGTTGAACTCATTGCCGGAGTTGAGGTATCCGAAGGGAGTCCGGGTCCATGTGTACTGCTGGCCCCCAAAGGTAAAAGCCAGCCTGTATTGGTCCTCCCTACTGACAGGCACAGTCCAGTATCCATTGGTCAGGTCTATTGTAGTGAATACCTGTGACCCCTGGATCAGGGCCAGCCCTTGATCAATGTAGGGAAGAGGCCATCGGGAAGTATGGACCCATTTTTTGAGCTCCCTAAGGTCGGTGCAGAGTCTCCACTGGCCGTTTGGCTTCAATATTCCCAGCACCGGATTATTGAAGGTTCTGTGGACTGGACGGATTATCCCATGGGACTCAAGGTTCTCAATAATTTCAGTAAGGGACTCCATTGATGCGAGAGGTAAGCGATATTGCTTCACAAACACTGGAGTCATACCAGGGTCCGTGGGAAATGTTGTGTGGATGTCGGTGCGACCACAGTCATATGAGTCCACCGCAAAGAGATCTTCAAAATCCAAGAAAACTTGTTTCAACTTTTGCTTCTGCTCCAGAGTCTCACAAGCATCAGCTAGGTTGACTCTCTCTTCAACCATCTGCCTGAAGCCTGGAAAGACTTCTGGTTTCGCTATCTCAGCGGCCTCCTCCAGCTGGATGGAGAAATCCCTGGTCAAAGTGCTGATTTGGACTGGTGGCTTCAGGTGGGAAAGGCAGCCCTCATGGACCTGGAAAATCACCTCATACCTCCTGAAGTCACAAGTCACATCTTCCTTACCATAAGGGCAGGAAGTGTACACTATGAAGTTGCCCCCATGCCGGGTAAAGATCCTGTCTGGTGTGCTGCTGTCATCACTGTCACTGTCAAAACAATCCTTGGGGATTGGTGCTAACAGTTAATTTCCTAGATCAATGGAAAAATGTCGGTCATCAACCGCCATTCCAATAATGGTGCTTGCGGCTAGAGTGATACTCTTTAATTCGCTGTTATCCACCTCTATTGGAATGGCGGTATGTTCTGTATTGACTACTGGTGTTGGGTTTACCTCCAACCCTTGCTGTTGGAGAGAAGCATTCAGATGAATATAAGCATCAGGGTTTTTCAATTTTTGTCCTCTTTTAACTTTCACTTCCAGGGAGAATTGTCGGGTCCTTTCTGGGGTGGTGACTTCCTCTCCAATCTGAATTTCAACTGCATAAGGTAGCAATTGAGCTGACCTAAATGCTTTCTCTGGATCAACAAAGCCTATGGGATTATCCACTAATCGGGACCAAGCTTTGAAGTTTATTAGGTCCAAACTAATGGCAAAGCGATTGAGAATGTCACTGCCTAAGTAAAAGGTGGCAGTGACGTCTCGCACGACCCAACAATTATGGACTATGCTCTTGTTGCCTATGGAGATTTTGAGCATACACCTGCTTGGCAGGAGATGTTTGGAATTGGGTGTTTCCAGGTCCATTTCCCATTTGTCTATAAGTCTAAATGTGGGAATGGCTGGATCTTTTGGGAGTTGACGGAACATGGCTTCGCTGATGAAGCTCTTACCATTGTTCACACACACTCGGATGAGAACAGAGTCCTTCCCTTCATTTAACTGAAGAGGGATGAACAACTGCTCTCCAATTTGCTGAATATCAGCCAGGCTCTGAGCTGATTTTTCATCTTTCTGGACTGTTGGAGTGGGAATGTCTGATTGTGGATTGGTAAAAAATTTCGGAGTGTTTCCTTCCAGTGCGGAATACCACCTGAAACTGGAATGAAGGTTGATTTTCAGAAATAGAGAGGACCTCCCATCACCAGTCTGTTGTCCTACTGCTATTACTGTCAGGTCTGGAATTTGGTTGTTCTGGAAGTGAAATTCTACTTGGTCAGATTTCTTTTCAACCATGTGGCATGTGCCATTTAAACAAACATGGTTGACACTCTGGTTTAATTTTATGGGTCTGCTAGTCTGGGCCTAGAAGACCTTGTTTACACAGTCTATTAGGGGTGACAACCTTCTCAGGAGGTAATTCCCTAGTAAACAAGGGGTGCCCTCTGGAGTCACTACTATGACCGGGTGTTTCACCTTGTGTCGCCCAATTTTAATTTCCAAATCCGCATCCCCCTCGACGGGAATTTCCTTCCTGTCAAAGTTCTGGTATTTCTCCCCCCTTCCTGAATTCAGTTCATCAAAGGCCTTTTTGGACAGAAGGGTAGCTTGGGATCCAGTGTCCACCAGTGCCAAAATTGTACCCTGCCCCTGTACTTGAACCAGGGCATAGTATCTCCCCTCCTTCTCCGCAAGGGGACACAGATAATGCAATTTATTGGACAACTGGTGGGCTATTTTTTTAGTTTTGGACATGGAGAGAGAAGAGATTTGGGCAGAATTCTCTGGAGAGTCTTGGGAATCTGAAAGAAAAAGTTGGCAACTAGAGACAGGAGAAGTTTTGCGTTCCCCTGGTTCCGGTTCTGGGCCCCCCCCCCCTTTTTGGAGGCAGTCACCAGAATGGGTTTGAACCAGGGGATGTTGTTGCGGTTGGTTCTGGGATGGGATGATGGGCGGCGCTAGCTCAGTCCCCACATCTACCCAGTCTGGATTTGAATCCCTAGGGACCCATTTTTCTTTGGGAGGATTTCTCCCATCTCTGAAGGAGAAGATCCTTTTCCCAGGATCCTCTGAGGATCCCTCTACTTCAAATTGGAAGATTTTTACCTACTCCTCAAAATGGGTCTGTTTGGGTCCTTTGTTTCTCCTACCCCCCCCTCTGTTCCTTGGGTGGCAGACTTTCAGGGGCAGAAGATTTTGTTTCCGGTACTGGGTTTCCAGGGGCTGTTTACAAGTGGTGAAGGAAGCTTCCTTCAATGCTTTACACCCCCTTCCCCTTGTGCCTCCTCCCTGGGAACCGGTGAGTTATCGGTGTGCAGCCCCTGTCATTGTCCTGGAGCACCAGGTCCAGAGTTTGGGGCATTCTGTGCCGGCATGCTCATCTGAGGGTTCTGCTGAGCCCTCAGCATGCGACCCAGATCATGTGCCATATTTTGGACCTGGCGCTCAAGTTGTGAAACCCGCGCAGGCTGATACGGGGTTCTGTTTTCTCCCGTTGGGCTGATCCCGGGAAGGGTAGCTATCCCTTCTCTGGTAGTACCCCGGGTTGGGAAGATTTGGGTACCCCTCCACCCTTGGACTCCCCTCTCCCGGATTAGGTGGTCTGGGCTCAGGGAAGTGGGGAACGAAGGATGGATGATTTTGGGGTTGGACATTTTGTGGATACCTGGGGAAAAAGTTCTGCCCAGGATTTGGTGAATTTCTGAGTTAGGTGCTTGGTTGGATCCCCCCCTTGGGCTGGAGGAGTCCACACATAACCCAGGATGGGTCGGTTTCCCTTGTAGCGGAGACTTACATAGTCAGGGGAGTGAGGGACCCCATTTGTGGGACTTCCTCCTTGACTCCCTGCCTGTGACTGGCCCGAGGGCCTTCTGGGCTTGGAATTATTCTGTGCAGGCAGGTTTTTAGGTCCCCCCATTTCCAAATCTAAAATGGAGGCAACCTTTACCTCGGCCACCTTAGCAGCGGCAGGGGTGCTGGTCGGTTTGGGGCTTTTCTGAGCATTATTTTTATTTTCTATGGGCTTCTGCATCTCATAGATTCGGGTGGCCTGTTCAATGACCCAGTCTAGTGACCTTTTCTCGTGAAAATCTCTCACTAGCTGGGTCATGATGTATCTGGGTAAGGCATGGAAAAAAGTGTTAACAAATTCTTTACTGTCCTTGCGCACCCTCATGGTAGTCTGCGCAAAGGCACGCTTCAACTCCTGCATGAATTCTTGTGGGGCCTGATCCTCCCCACATTGCAAATTGTAGGCTGCCTTACGAGCCTCTTGGGGATTTCTATGAACAGAAAAGTGCTTTAAGATGGCCACCCTATATGTGGACCATCTTGAATGATTTTGGCCCTCCAGCCCTTCAAAGAAACTGGAGTATTCTGGGGCGAATGTCCATTTGACGTACTGAATGCACCTACTGCTGTCTTTCAAATGGAAAGTCTCCATCATTTGCTCAAAGAGCTCTAAGTGTTACCACACAGAATACTTGGCGTTCTTGTGGTAAGGGGTGATGACACTCCTTATTGCCTTAATCTGTTTTAAGGAATCCTTAAGCAAGGCCCTTTTTGCCTTATTGGCCTTCTTGGTTCGGGTAACCCGGGTCCTTTCATCCTCTGACTCAGAGGCACTGCTCCCAGAGGTGCCCGTCTAATCTTCCAGGTTTTCATGGATTCTGCAAGCCTGGGAATGGCTGGCAGAATGTGGGGACCTAGTCTCCTGTGTCCTGGGATGCTCAGAGGAGTCTTCTGATTCCTCCTTGTTCCCAGGATTTGATGGGTACCCCCCCACTGACCTAAAGAGGTTTTCAGGATGCCCTTAGTGGGCCTACTCTCCTGGGGTTCCCCAATAAATTACACTGTACTTGGGAGCCCATACCCGGATGCCCGCCCATCCATTCCTGGGAGGTCCTGGCCTATGCGCCCCATGCTTCTGACTGGATAGTAATCTGCCATCCCCGTGGCCCCGGGCTCATGTGCACCAGGGAACATGGGGGTGGCAGAGTCCAGGGACTGGGAGAGATGAAGGCCTCTTGTATTAGGGCTCCTGAGGTTATGCTCAGGTGTTTTCCTTTCCCAGCGAACCTCATCTCTATCAGCCCCTGCTCCCTGTTGCCATGCAAAAGCCTGTGCCTTCAGCTCCTCAGTTAAGGCCTTACTAGACTCCATCAGCCTCTCTTGCATAGCTACCTGTCGCTGGAGCCTATCATTGTGCTGACAGAGAGCCTCATTTTCCCTCTGTGCTTCCTGGTTGGTCCTGGAGTACTGGGCCAGTCTTTGCTGCAGGAGGGTTACCTCCTGAGTCCCGTCCCTACTGGCCTGTTCCTTTCTTGCCAGAGCATCTTCCACCCTCCTGGTGTGCTCTAACAAGTTTTGATGCTCTTTTGGAGGTCACCCAGTCCCTGGAGGGCCAGGTGATTTTCTTCCAGCCTCCCTTTTAAGTTATAGACTTCCTGGCCTAAGGTATCCATTTCCTGAGCAAGAGCCTGCCTCTGTGCCGCCAGGTCGTCCCTCTGCCTTTGAAGGGCACCAGCTTTTTGGCGCTCTTCCTCAAATTTTGCAGGGTGTCCAGGTCTTTCAGAAATAATGTATTGCTCTCTGCCTTTTCTCTATCTAGGTGGCATTGGATGGTGACTACCTGCTCTGCGCATGCCCTATTGAAATCCAGTTGTTGCTCCAGCTTTTTCTGGCTCTGCAGTAGGGAGTCCAAACCTTCTTGATACTCCTTCTGCAAGGCCAGAATTCTGGTATCCTGGTCTGCCTTTTCCTGTTGCAGGATACCCATATCTTCTTTTATTTTAATTATATACTGCCTAATTTCGTTTTCTGACTCCTGGCTCCTCTGCAGCCTCTGCTCAGAAGAGTCCACATCAGGTTGGGCCTTCTCTAATGCCACCAGTTGCCTACTTGCCAGATCTTGGCCTTCAGCACATTTCTCCTGTATGGCTCCCATAGATAAATATAAATATGCTGCTACCCTGGCAATCTTGCTGTGCTCATCCTTGGCCTTAGGGGCCATATATAGTTCACTCAGGGCCACATGTAAGGGATCCTGATCTCTCCAGATATCTAACCCAGTTGCAGTGACCTGTAGTGTGATCGCCTGCAACCACACATTCTGGTCCGGCTCAGTCCACTCACCTCTCACAAATAGCTTATGTAAGAGGTGCTCTCTAGCTATCTTGATGTCTACCAATGTCGCTATTCTGGAAATTGATTTCCTTCCTGACTTACAGAAGTTTATTATTTTATTTTGCAAGACAGACCATTTCCTGAGAGTGTTCCTTTTTGAGGGGTGCTTTTACAGCGTAACACAGCGTGGTAGCCCAACAAGATTTATGTATCCTATTAGTCAGCACACTGTATTAAGCTGCACAAGTGGTAGATCTAATCCAGAAGTCCCGACTACCAAGCCCCCAATCTGTAAGTGACTTCAATCCAGCACTCCAACTAAGTCGATGCTTAGGATGGGATGCCCAATGGATGCCCTTATTTATATATATTTATGTCAAAGTTCTTTAAATCTGGATGATGAACCCTTATATAATGCCCCTCTCTTTGAAACCCTCTGACCTCACTGAGCCAAGAAGTAGGTTTGTTTTGCAAATTAAAAGGTTTATTTGAAAAATTAAACAATGTATATATATCACACTTTTATGAACAAAATAATAACTGAATAGCACACTTATGAACATGAACGGTAATCAGCAATGGGTAATATTACAATATCAACAATCTCTTTAATCAGTAAGGAGTAGTAATAGGAGAATAAGGTAGCAGAGAATACTTTTATGGTTCAAGGAAATGCAAGAATGGGAAAGAATGCAGCACAGAAACAAACTAGATATGATTTCAATCAAAAGATAATATGGTCACTTTTTCCCTTGTGCTACTCACTCCCCCCACTATTATGCAATATGAGAAATAGAAATGAGGGCACACGTTTTTCAAGAATACAATCAATAATGCAGTTCGATCCCAGTTCCCCCCAGCAAGCTTAGAGAAAACAGGTATGATTTTAAAACAGGCAAAAATACTTTTGAATGTGATTGCAATGAATGGGAAAATATGCCAAAATGATTTTAATTCACTAAAGGAGATTCAGGATAAGTGATAGTTACTTTGGATTGGTTCAGGTCAACACTAGCAATGATTCATGAATGATTGTCAGATGGAAAACACATCTCAGCAGTTGCAAATAAGAAACAGCTATTTTGGCATGTGTTGAAATGGAGCTAAATATCAATTTGCGGCAATTATTCCGCGTGCGTGAAACGGGATTATGGAAAAACTGTAACGATAATTGGATTCTCATTTCTTTGGAAAGCTTAGGATCTTAGCTTCAAAATGACAGTTACATTTCGGTTCTAGGATGTGTGATTCAAAAGTTATGGAGGTTTTCGTGAAGGTAGATTTATCAAAAATAAATTCAAGATTTCAAAATGACAGATTGCGCTTTACAGATTTGGAATCAACAGGATGAACACAAGCTTCTATAATGCAGTTCTGGACAGGTTGAAATGGATGGGATAAGATTACTTTAGACTAATAGATGACTATGCACAGTTCTAGACTAGATACTCACTCCTAGGCTTTAGAATCGAGTGTGCCTCGTCAAAGATCTGGTCAAGGGTTTGGCTTCACTCTCGCCACCGGACAGGTCTCAGGCACTCTGGGTTCTGCTCTCAGCACTGCACTGCGGTCTGGACGGCCTCTTAGACTGGATGTGACGGGTTATGGATACAGCGCTGCTTTCTGGGTCTGGATCTTGGTTCTAGCACAGGGTTCTTAGCTAGATGCAAAACAGCTCAGCCTGGCTGTTGGATGTCAGAGCCCTTTGGCAGTTTAGGGGTTAGAATCAGGTTGCTAGATTCTGCAGGCCTGCTGAGAAGGGTTCAGCTTTTGGATTAGGCCTCTCTGCTTCAAAGTTCTAGAGCTTGGTTCTAGAGTCTGGTCTCTGGATCTATCTGGAGTGTAAGTTCTGGAGTCTTCCGGCAGGGTGCTGCGCCAAGAAATCAGTTGAGTAATGGAAAAAGGTATGTGTCCTGGGTCTCAGCAGTCCCTATTTATGTATTTCCAAAGTGGATGGGGAGGCTGCCTCCCTATGCCCAACCCTCTATGGATCCTGATAGGTCAGAGAATTCCCTGTCAACTGATTTGAGACAGGAGCAGTTTGTCATATGTGCCAGAGTGATGCTGTGTTTTATGGCTTAACTGAAATCCCTCCCCTTTGCTTTTTCATAGAAACTCTATTTTCCCCAAAAGACATATTTCCCAGATACACAAGTTGTTCATAATACATATACACATCACAGCTTAATTAAGGCATGTCTCTGTTCAAGTCCCATGTTCCTACGAGCTTGGGTTCAGAAATGACCACATTTCGCGCTTTTTGGAGGGTTTCTCAATATTCATTCTGCTCCAAATTTTACACAGGCGTACACACTCCATCTGAGCATATGTCTGTAATTTCTTAAGTTCATAGCAAAAACACTGCAGCTGGAATATTAATAAATTCCGGGGTTTGGTCTCAGAACATCGCACAGAGTCCAGCTTAGTCTTAAATCGTGAGGGAATTTTTCATTTTCACACTCTCAAAATTTTACATTTTTGTCAGTTCGGTACACTTTGCTTTAAGCATTTTTATAAAACATAAGTTTGCTTTCAATTCAATTCACATCAGTGGTTTGTCTCCACCTCCAGGGTCCGGGCTGAGTCAGATGGTCACATGTCTTGTTTCCTGCCAACACTTTGTTGAAAGTTAAACCCGAATTTAGCATATTCCTATTCAGTTGAAAGACTCTATTGTCTCTTTCTCCTGCCAGCAGAGGAATCCTCTCCCCATCTGATTAACATGTCCATGCGACCTCCCCCCTTTTGGTGGGAAAGCCCAAGGTGTGAAGGGTGCTCAGGGGAAGCAAGCCTTTTGGAGTTTTGACTGCATCAAGATACTTTCTGATCAATTGTAACATAGTTCCTTGTGAAAAAAAATACATTATACATTTAAAATAAGCAACATATCTTTAAATCGAGTCGTTTTCCACATTAAACCAATGTGTGGCACTCTATATGGCATTTTGATGGAATTCTCTTCTTTGGCATATTTAACTTCTGAAACACCAGTTAGAACATCCTGTTAGAATTATAAATCGCCAGCACCTGACAGAGGTGAGTAACGGTACTGCACCCATTTTGACAGCTGTCTTTCCATCAGTATCTTTAAAAGGGGATTTTGCTCTGAAAGCATATGATTCCTGCTGATATTGTATTGATGTGGATTCTTGCAGTAGAGTAATGTGGAACACCCAACAAGAAGGTTGGATCTTATTGATGGTTTTTGAGCCATGATTTTAGCACATTTTTGACACTCAAGAAACGGATTCACAAACAGCTCTGTATTTCTTTTGGCAATCAGCATTGCTATTTCCAAGTGGTTTCTTGCTACTTTGTGGGTAGCCCAATGTTGGTTTTTGGCAGTGGTCTCCTGTGTTACCACTGACATAGCCAAACGTAGATGTTGGCCTATTTTCCAGGTTTTCACTGCACAATTTCTGGTGATTTCTAGCGAGCAGCATGCTTTCCAGTGACCATTATGATGTTTCTGCTGCCAGCCATGCACAGTGATGTTGCAGGGCCTGGATGAGTGGGTTGATACATCCCACAATCCGGAAGTAGTCTGTGCCACAAAAGCATTTGCCATGGCATCTTCAGAATTATTATAATGTGGGTAGCTGTATACCTATGTAAAGTGTGTGTGTGGTCTGTGTTTGTGTGTGTGCGCGAGCACACGCATCTCTGTGTTAAACTGTGCAAAGTCATTGCTATGTAACATTGAAGAATGTAACTTTTTAAGCAGTTTGTAGAAATGGATGGTGATAGTGGAGTGCATTAAGTAATTATAGTTCGTTGTTGTGTTCCTCCTGAATCTCATCACATACATTAGACTTGTTTAACCAATAGATAAAGATATGTCATATGTATTCATGTTCATTTAGAATGTGGTTTGATGCTTCACGTATGTGCTTTATTGAACACAAAGAACTGCTTCTATTCATAAAAGAACACTGCAAAAATATATGTATGTTGATGTCAAATGAAAGATCAGATGGTAGGGGGCGTGGCCTGTCTGGAGGCTGATGACGTGGTGAGACCTGTGAGCTCTGCAGCCCTGATAGCAAGAATACAGCTTTTGTGGAATTTCTCAACAGTTTCCGCTTGTTACAATTATGTGCTTCGGTGTCAGAAGCCCTCCAGAGCAAGCAGCCACAACTTTGGTGCTGAAAAACCCTGTGCAGATAGTGTATGAGCTAATTTTCCCCCAAGATGTTGAGGCCATCATACTAAGATGGCGGCATGTAGATGACAGAGTGACTGAAGCTGAATTGGCCAGACTTCTCATGCAGGGGCTCCCCCCTGCAGTGGTGTGGGTGCCCATCTGTTCAGCAGCATCACAGATTTGGGCCATCGCGACGCAAGGTGAAATGTGGGACCCGACAGCCTTCCCAACCTGGTGGGACTTGACAACATGGCTAGATGCTGCAGCATCCCGAGCAGCTCTTAGTTTTTCCGCCCTAGCGTGACTCGGTACGTCCATTCCGAGCATCGAACGGAGTGGTTAAATATAAAGTTAGTTAAATTGATGAGCATTCAATGGCAACACACCTCCTGGAGGAGTTTATTCCCTACAATATTGCATTTGAATTATACACTCTCAGGCGGCCTGCTGTGGAAGGAGCACAAGGTCAATCATAATAATCTGGGCTGTCCTTCCCTCCCCAACTTCCCATTGTTTATAAGTTTCTACACCCACAAGCATTGCATCCAAACACAAGGGTAAGACTATATACCATTGAAGGAGCTGGTAATCTCCTTGGGGGATCTTCCAAGTCCCACCTCGTATCTTCATCTGCTTTCTACTTGTCAGTGACACAGTCAAAGTCATTGTATAGGAGTTGAAGCTGTTCTGCACACGGTAGGCTATATGGAAGATATAACATGAAAGCCAATAAAGCCAAAGATAAATCAACAGCCTCCATAAAAGAAATGCTCCAGCAATATAAACTGGCCCAGAGCGGCCTCCTCGGCGTAGAGCATGCTCCAAATCCAGATTTGGATGCACAGCCAGCCATGAAAGCAGATATTTCATGATTAATTCAATCAATTTGAAAGAAGATGGCAACTACCCTGCAAGAACTTAAGGGTCCCTTCCAAGAACTGGTCCATACTGTTCAGCAATCCGAGCATAGAGAAGGTGATTTAGAGACTGCCTTTTGTGACCAGGCCAACAATTATTATCAGTTGGACCAGAGGGTGTCTGCACTAGAAATTCATATTGCTGCGTCTGATGAAAAACAGGAAGAAGCTGAAAATTGTTACCAAAGGCTCAATATCCGAATCAGGGGTATCCCTTTTGAAGTCACAGACCAAGAATTGCAAACCTATGTGCAAGACATCTTTAGTGAAATATTGGAGGAGACAGAAATGTTCAGCAGTGTCAGAACCTCTTGCCAGACATCTTGATGAAGGTGCATTTTTTTAAAGCAAGGAACTTATCTTGCACAAAACGAGAGCACAATGAGGTGTGGCGGTCAGAGTCACTACCTTGACACTGTTCCAAGATTTGGCACAGGGAATCATCCAAAAATGTCAGAAGATGAAACCATTGACCCAATGGCTGGCATGTAAAGGAATCCAGTACAGATGGGGATATCCATTCTACATTCTTTTCGAACATGATGGATTTCAACACCAATTTGCCTCCCTCCAAGCAGCACTCAGTGTCTAGGAGATACCACGAAGAGAACTCCAAATGCCAGAAGACGCTGGCCAAAATTCCCTACAATTGAATGGTCTAGAGCACATTCAAGGAAAGAAAGACAAAGGGACCACAGGCGACCCTCAGTGGGCAGACATGAATGAAGCGGAGATTTGGAGGGGCCTACCTGAAGTGGTTGGTTAGATGCATGGCCATTGAAAACAGAGATCCTGGTAAACCGAGTATTGGGGAAAAAGAGCTTCATACACAGTTATGTTGTTTGTAGTTGTTCACTACTTGTCAGATTCCACTGAGTTGTCATTTTAGAATTATCTATGAGGTAGCAGGGCATTAGGAGCACCTCCCCAATTTCAGGTATATTTAGCCTGACGTGCGCCCCAAACAGGGTACATTATTTTTTCTTTTTCTTTTTGTTCTTTTTGCAAGGATTCATACAGTGCTGGTTCCTCAATAGGATATTGTGGTGGATGTTGAACAATTCAGATGCAAATGGTGCTCGTGATGGGTTGGACCTTGCTACATGAGCATTTAGTGGAACCCACTTGTTCTATTCAATAAGAAGCTTGGTTTTAAATGCTGATTATAATGTGATGAAGTGTTGGGATGTGTGATCTTAAGATCTTATTGATACATGCACAGAGGCTTAACTCCTGACAAAAGTGCAAGAGTGTGCTCTCCAAACTAGTACAATAAAAATATGACATGGTATTTCTCCAGGAGACGAAGAGGTGTTGGCCAACACTCTGATATAAATGGTTCCTACACCAATATTTTGCTTCATCCTCACAAAAGAAGGTGGGAGTGGCAATTTTGATTCATTACTCTCTGCGGTTTGGGAAGGTGAAGGTAATTAGGGATTATCTACGGCAGCATTTAGGGCTCCATATTCGGATTGGGGGTAAATACCTCACAATGCACAATGACTTCAATGTGTGGTCCAAATCAACATCATGATATGTTTTACGCTCAGCTGTTCCCTCATATTTCTCAATTTCAAAAGGGAGACCTTGTTATTGTTTGTGATTTTAATGCGGTCCTAGATAGAGTAATGGGTAGATCAGGCCTAGCCTTGGAAGCCGAGGCGATGAAATCAGTTTTTTTTAAAGAAATTGAAGATCTACAATTGTTAGATGTATGGAGCCATCTGCATCCTCATGTTCGTGACTTTTCTCATTTTTCACATGTACACTGTAGTTTTTCTAGAATCACTTACTTCTTGGTTTCACGTTTCCTTCTATCAGGGTTCAGCTCTGCCGATATAGAGCTTGCGATAGTATCAGATCACTCACCCATTTCCCTACTGATAGATAAATGGGCTATGGGAACCAAGAACATTACTTTATGGAAATTGAATGATTCCCTTTTGGATGATGTAGCTTACTGTACAACCATCTCAAAAAGAATGCCCCAACATTTTCAGGAAAATACTACTGCTGACACCGCCATGACAACTATCTGGGATGCTTTCCAACCCACTGAATGGAGCAAACTCATAAGGTTAGCCTCAGCAAGAAAGTGAATGCTGACGACCCAAAGGTTGGAAGCAGAGAGGTCAGGATTGGGAATCTAGATACAAAGTGGATGGGTCTCAAAAGACATATAGACATTTCTATGTAACCAGGGCAGAGCTGAAGGCACTCTGGGTGGATGGGTGGATGATATTTCTCGTAAAATGCTCCGTGACAAACATGTCTATTTTAGTACCTCCAGCAAGGCTTCCTGGATTACAGCATATAAACCCAGAGAACTAGCGATAGAATTGTCACTTTGCAAGATGAATCAGGCTGTTGAACCCACTAAAATGTGGATTCTGTCACAATACTACACAAAGTTGTTTAAGGCAGATTCCTTAAGTAGGGTATGTGAGGAGGACTTTATTCGAGAAGCACACCTTCCCTCAATGTCTGATGATAATAGGCAGTTGTTGGAAAATCCCATAACGACTGAAGAGGTTTCTCTTGTGATGTGTACGCTTTCGGTCAGCAAGGCCCCTGTCCCAAATGGCTTCTAAGACCCATGTATATAAAAGATTCACTGTTTTACCATCTCCTCACTTAGCCAAACTATTTAATACTGTTACCGAAACGGGGGCAATCATGCCTACAATGGGAGAATCAGTACTGAGATTGATAGGCAAGTCAGGAAAAGATATTACCCAAAGCGCATCTTAAAGACCTATTGTCATTCTCGACTATGACTCTTGTATCTATCATAAAGTATTGGCTTCCCATTTAGCTGCTGTTATTCCAGGTGTAGTAGACAAGGACTAGGCGGGGGTTCATCCCCGGGGCAAAAAAAGCAACAATATTTGCAGAACTATTGATGTCATAGAATGATCAAGACGCAGCACACAGGATTTTTCCATTCTTACTATCGATGCTGTAAAAGCGTTTGATAGGATAGACTGGGTATATCTTTTGGCAGTGTTGAATGGATTTTATTTATTGAATATTTATAAGGCAGACTATACAGCAAAATTATGATTCCAGGTGCCACAAGACAAAAAAAGGGGGGCAGGGGAGATAAACAACAATAACAGTCCTACTAGGCCTTGTGACATTCAAATTGTGCAAGTGCATTAACAAGAATTGCACAAAGGGATGGGGTTGGTGGGGGGCACGTAAGTGCAAAGTCAAGGGAGGTGGCATAAAAATGCAGGGAGCAGGGTAAGAAGGAAGAAAGGTCCCAGGGGCTAGGCAAGTGCTGGTGGGAACCTGGGGGGAAAGTGCCAGGGTATGCCGGGGGCGGACCACCGTCTAAGTACAAGGACAGGGAGTGGACCAGACTCAGGCGGTATGCTCAACCCACCAGGAAACTCAGGGAAGGGGGACCAGAAGGGCAGGGCTGGTTATGGAGGGTGCTGGTATCGACTTGTCAAGGAGAGCCTGGTGCACTGTAATACTCATAAGGGACCAGGCCGCCCGTCGCAACGGCAAATGGGGGTATTAGCAAGGGAGGGCGAGTGGGAAAGAAGTAGAGAAGAGCAGGGTCTTGAGAGGGCAGGGAGGCCATTGCAGAGGGAGGCGCCTGCCAAAGAGAGAGATCCACCCTCCACTCGTTGCTTGGAGATCTACAGAGAGTTGGAGCAAGAGGACGGAAGGGCTCTAGCAGGGAGGTATTTAGAGAGAGAGAGTTGGATGTAGCGGGGTCTCAGGCACCAGAAAGCCTTGTGGATGATACAGAGGGTCTTGAAGCCACAGGGGGCCAATGGAGAGATTTTAGGACCGGAGAGATGCAGTCCTTGCGCATGAGGCTAAGGATCAGTCTCACAGTCCTATTCTGGATTAGTTGAAGGGGTGAAGAGAGTAAGGAGGTAAGAGACAGATTGAGGAAGAAGCTGTTGCAGTAGTCCAGCCTAGAGTGTACCAGTACTATAGACACATTGATTTTCTCTGGGAAGCTGAGGAGTGGGAGAATGCCTCTGAGGAGGTGAAGCTGAAAGTGGGCCTTCTTGGTAAGGTATGTGATGTGAGGGAAGAAGCTGAGAGAGGAGACAAAGATGACACCAAGGTCTTTAGCCTCACAAGATGTTGGGGAGGGGACCCAAGAAGGGTGGCTAGAGAGTGGGAGAGAAGAAGGGGTTCCAATGCAAAGGATCTTGTTCTTACTGGCATTAAGACAGAGATCATTAGCCGTTCACCATGACTGAATAGCAGACGGACAGTCAGGAATGAGAGAGGAAGAAGAGGAGATAGTTGAAGGAGGCTTGAAGGAGAGCTGTGTGTCATCAGCATAACACTGGAAGTGGGGAGAGAAGGAGGAGATCAAGTGGGCCAGAGGGGCAAGGTAGATGTTGAAGAGCCACAGAGACACAGTGATTGGATAGAGCACTGAGGGGCACAGCAGGTAGGAATTGAGGTGGAGGAGCGGAGAGGGCTTAGTTGCACCTGGAAAGGTCGATTAGATAGGAAGGATGGGAATCATCCAAAAAGACTGGGGGGGAGGGACGTATTGCATATTTGTCTGAATTTTGAACAGATATGCCATACAAAACATTATAGTGAAGAATGACAGTGGAGGCTGCAGGGTTGTCCCCAGCACCCGTCTTCACTGTAATGTGAGCAGGGGTTGCGGGTATGTCCCCCGCTACTGACTCAATAAAATATTTTTTTTAAAGGAAAGCGGACCTTCCAGCGCCGGTTCCCATACACACAAGTGAAGGGAACTGGCATTGCAGAGGGATGTTGGTGATGGCGGCACACAAGGAGGTGTGCCACCCACAGGTATGTAAGGGGGTGAAGGCAATGGCAAATAGTAAATTGTGCAGGGGAAAGAACACTGTCAAATTTTCAGAAAAATAACTTTTGTTCCTTTCTCCCTTGAACATTTCAGTTTCGATCTTCAAACCCAAATCTGGAAGGAGGTCAACCAAAGGAATCACAGAGCTGCTTTATAAGGGTGGCATGATTAACCATGTCAAAGGTAGAGGACAAATCAAGGTAGGATGAGAACAGAAGAAGACTTGGAATCAAGGTTTGTGAGCAAGTTTCCACAGGTGTTCAGGAGAGCAGTGTCCATGCCTCTGGATGCTCAGAAGCCAGTCTTGTGGTCATGGAGACCGCCAACAGATTCAGTGTGGTGGGTCAGTTGGGAGATGATCAACTTCTGCAAGGGTTTGCCTAGAAAGGGGGTAGTGAAGATAGGATGGTAGTTAGCAGGGCAGGAGGGGTCAGCAGATGGCTTTTTTATGAGAGGGTGCAAAAGGGAGTGCTTGAGGAATAGTGGTTGCAGAAATCAGCCATGGCTGGAGCGAAAGAGGAAATGTCCTGGAGGAGCAGGGAAGCACCTGTTTGGGGGAGACTTTAATAGAGCGGACAGATTAAGAGACCTCATCGGGTGCTATGGGCGAGAAGGAGGAGAGTGTGGGGGAGGGGGCCAAGGGAGGCCTAATAGCAGGTAGGGGAGTAGGGAGGCGGTGGAAGAGAGTGAGGACAGGATGTCCTGGGTTCTGGTTGTGAAATAGGAGGCCAGTGCAGTACAGAGGGCCTGGGATGGAAGAGGAGAAGTGGAAACTGCAGCAGAATTTTGACTAGTTCAGCTGTATTGTTAGTGGACCCAGAGATGCAAGCTTGCACATGGGATTGGATATGGGCCCTCTTCTTGGAGTGGATGGAGAGACGGTATTGCCTTTGGAGCAGGAAACTGGGCAGTTTGTCAGTGGATGTGCTTGAAGCCTGCTACTTCTGTTTAGCAGCTCAGCACTTCCATTTCAGACAGGCTAGATCGGAGTTATCCCACCTGTTGAGCTTGGAGGCAGGCTTCATGTGGATCCTCATGACAGGCCAAAGGTGTCAAGGGTGTTGGAGATGGTGAGGTGAATGTTTGTGAGGGCTGTGTCGGTGGGAGAGTCAATGGCAGGGATGGAAGGGGGATGAAAGTGGTGGCAAAAGCAGTGACTGACACTCACTTCATTGGTCCAATGACAGAGAAGGAGGCTGGCAGAGCAGGCAGAGTTCAGGTGAGGGAAGAGGAGAGCATGGTCAGACAAGGAGAGAGGTGTAGTGAGAGGGTTAGAGATGGGATGTCTGCTGAGATGAGCACCTCCCAGGTGTGTCTGGCTGAGTGGGTTGGACCAGAGGGAAGAATTTTGAAGCAAAGAGAGTCACAGCGGTCACAGAAGAGTACAGTGGCCACATCAGAAGAGTCAAGATGAATGTTGAAGTCTCTGAGGAGAAGCTTGGAGGTAAAGGTCAGGAGAGAAAAAGCGAGGTTGGTCCATTCAGAAAGGACGAGGGAGACTGGGCCAGGGGGCTCTTTAGATAGTGACGATTGAGCGAGAGCGCAAGAGAGACACCAAGCCTGCAGACAAAGCATTTGAATGAAGAATAGGATTGAGTGGGTATGATAGTAGCAGGACCCATTCGGGGAAGATCAGGTCCTCCCTACCTCCGGACTGGTTTGGCCTGGGCTTGGAGAGGATCTTGTAGCTCTCAGGAAGAAGAGTGTCAAGAGCAGTGACAGAGCCACGTCTCAGTGATGGCGAGAACGTCAAGGTCAAAGTTTTCAAGAAGGAGACAGATGTCAGAAGAGTGTTTAAAGGCAGAACAAGCATTGGGAGTAGCTAAGTGAAGCTGGTTGCCACCTTTGAAGGTTTTCTGAGGAAGGGTACAGGGAAGTGGTACACCCATCGGTGGCAGCGATTGCGCCAAGGGGTGGCAGAAGGAGGAATAGTAGGAGAAGGAAAGAATTCCATGAGAGCCAGAAGATGCATATCAAGAAGGAGGAGGTTGGGCTGAAATCCCTGGGCCATGACAGTGCCATTCTGATAGATGTTAATGAAACACCTAGAGGATGGGAAGTGTGCCAAGAATACTTACCATATGGTTCCACCATTAATGGGCAAAGAAGAGAAAGGGAAGAGGATTGAGACCATATGGGGTGTCCATTGGTCCAGAGAGGGAGCAACAAAGAGGATGTTAGTGATGGTCTACCTGGAGGAAGCATTGACATAGGTGTCAGCAATGGGCAAGCCTGAATTGTAGACCAGGAGCGCTATCTTAAACCTTTTCCTTCCAGGCTTCGAGAGAGAGGTAGGATAGGTGATAGAGTAGCAGTTAGAGTAGATGGGGGGATGGAGAGCACCATGGAGGCAGGGGTGTGGGGAGGAATAGACTGCACAGTGCATAAACTGGATTCGGACCTGTCTTTATTAGAAGGGTAGTGGCCAATTTAGTACATCCAACAACGCAAATAAATGGAATGGAGAATGTTGGAGCCCTTCAGCCTGCAGAGGGGGACCCATAAATGATGTCCATTATCTCAGCTGTTATTTGATTCTTTTATGGCGCCCCTAGCATGCCAAGTCTGGTCAACTTCAGAAATCTATGGGTTGGATATGTCAGGGCACCAACATAAAATACCATTGTATGTGGACAATCTTCTCTTTTACATTCACAAACCACACTTCAACACCTAGTCTGCCTACTAGAATCGTCCCAATGGGTCTCTGGTATTAAAATCAATTTGACAAAATCCAATATACTTAGGGGCTGATTCATAGAATTTGTGTGTTGAAAAAATGGGGATTTGTGTGCCATTCTGCCTGCAAATCCCCATTTGTTAAACAGGGATTTGCAGGCAGAATGGCGCACAAATCCTGTTTTTCGGTGCACAAATTCCATGAATCAGCCCCTTAATATTTCAGAGACACCTGAGATGATTAATAGATTGAAGAACACTTTTGTGTTCCAATGGGCGTTCAACACTCTGAAATATTTAGAGGTTTATCTGACTACACAGTATGACCAGGTACATTCTGCAAATATTCTGGTATCATCTGCCAAAAGTGACTTGACACGATGGGGGAAATCTGAAATCTCGTGGCTAGGCAGAGTAACAGCTATCAAAATGACTCTCTTGCCATGGTTGTTATATGTTTTTCAAGCTCTCCCGATTAGGATCCCAAGAGCAGTGATTAAAGATCTTCAATCCCAGATCCTCAGGTTTATATGGGCTAAAAAATTCCGTAAAGTAGCTAGACATACACTCATGGTGGTGAGAGAGAAAGGAGGCATAGCGGTTCTGGATATTGAAAGTTGCTTACATGCAACACAGATAGCTCCCTTGTTAGAAAACCAAGTCGCAACACAAACTCCAACAAACTGGGTGGATATTGAGCAGGATGAGATTGTGGTCCCTTTACATGATTGCTGCTGGTTCTCCAGCAGTGAAATGAATATGAAATATTTTGGACTTCCCTCAGGGACGTGATGTTAGGAGATTTACCCGTTGGATTGACAGTGGGTTGATGTGACTAGGCCTATTATTTGAGAATGGGTAGAACTTTTCTTTTGAGCAATATAGACACAATTTTATGGTGGGAAATGAAGATACGTAGGGATACATGCAATTTAGACATTGGTTGGCAGATATAAGGGTGGTGAAAAAATCTAAGAGAGGAACGTCCTAGTTTGAAGACTTGTTTATAGAGGATTCTTCTGTCAGTAAAGTCTCTTCACGTTACAAAGTACTCAATACCAATAGGTTTAAGCCTCCCCACATATATTTGACCAAATGGGAAGACGATATAGGCACACCAATTGACTTAGACTGGTACAAAATGTAGTCAAGAGCTGGGAAATCATCCAAATGTATACTGTTGAAAAATAATGGTTTTAAATTAATGTACAGATGCCCCCTGAGAAACTGAATAAGATAAATCTGATGGTTCCCTCCATTTGCTACAGATGCATGAGCTCCCAGGAAGATCCACATAGTCAATGTAACTTAATGGCTAAATTCTCTAAGTTAACAACCCACTTTCAAGTAGCAGCTAGGATAGTCATGCCCCAGAACTGGAAATCCCGACTTCGCCAGATTTAAGGGAGCAGTGGGCAAAAGTGTGGTTTCGTAGCAGCAATGTGCAAGATTGAGGCTGCCCTTAAAGGGGAGATGTTGAAATTCCTGGAAGAATGGTGTCCTTTTATTACATTTGTAATCCAAAGTGATCATCCTGTTGTTCACCACTGACCACATGAGATGTTGTCATTTTCTTTGTTATAATATGGGCATTGTATGATAGAAAGTACCCTTAAAAAAGATGTGATGGTAGAACATGTGGTCTTTGGATAAATTGGAGATAGTGAAACAAGCACAAGTTTTAGCTTCACCACTTGACAAACGTGTGTGATCGTGGTCAATTCAGTTTACCTGACATGGCCTCATTTTCCCATAACTTTTGATAGTGGGATCACCAGAATTGATTCTGTTAAGTTTCCCTAATAAAAAGCAAATATGCTGAATCCATTCTCTGGCATTTCAGGCATTATATGGCATAAAGTGACAGTACTAGGGCAATTTAGTCAGCACTTAAAAGGGATCACATCACTTGGACTTGTGAGGCTGTACCTTCCATATGATGACAATACAAATAAAATGTCAGGCTTTCTGCTGTATATATTGGTAGGCCCTGGATTGGTTGACCTCCTTCCAACTGGACCGACCCTCCCAGGACCAACGTGGGTCTTTTCTCTCCAACACCTCACTCTCCACATGTGGTGTTCCACAGGGCTCTATCCTCTCACCCTGGCTCTTCAATATCTACTTGGCCCATTTTGCCCACCTGATCTCTACCTTCTCCTCTAACTTTCAGTGTTATGCGGATGACACTCAGCAGCTCTCTTTCAGGCTCCCCTCAGCCTCCTCTCTTATCTCTCTCTCTTTCCTGACTGTCTATTCATGATTCAGGATTGGTGCACCTCCAGCGATCTCTGCCCAATGCCAGTAAGATGCAGATCCTTCTCATTGGAACCCCTGCTCCTGCTTTCTCTCTCTCTCGCTCTGGCCGACCTCCTTGGGCCCTCTGCCTTTGCATTCATGTTAGGAAAAAAACCTTGGTTTCATCTTCGACTCCACTCTCTGCTTCTCTCCTCACATCACAGACCTTGCCAAGAAGGCCCCCTATCAGCTGCACCTCCTCAGATGTATTCTTCCCTTTCTCACTTTTCCCCAGAAGCTCACTGTCTCCAGAGCCCTGGTTCTCTTTAAGCTGGTCTACCACAACAGCCTATTTCTCAATCTGCAATCCTCTACCCTCTGCCCTCTGCAACTAATCCAGAACAGGACTGTGAGACTTGCTTCAAGCCCAGGGAGTGTATCACTCCAGCCCTGAAATCTCTCCACTGGCTCCCAGAGGCTGCAAGTATCAAGCTCAAGACCATCTGCATTGTCTACAAGGCTTTCTGGGGCCGGAGGGCCCTCACTACATCCAACTCTCTCTTCCAAAATACCTTTGTTCTCTGCCCCTTCGCTCAGCTACCTCTAACTCACTAATGGTCAGACGCTTCTCTAGACAGAGTGTGGGGGGTAGATCTCTCTGTGCAGGTGCCTCCCTTTGGAATGGCCTCCCTGCCCCTGTCAAACTTGAGCCAGACCACCTTAAGTTCCGGAAGCAGCTCAAGCCTTTGCTTTTCTCCTCTGCTTCCTCTCTCTCTCTCCCCTGCTGAACTACCTGTCTGCTGCGACTGGTTGCTTGGTTACCCTCAGAGTCTCACTCAGTACCAGGCTCCTTTGCCTTTTATGGAACTTGATATGTACAAGAATTATAACAATTATATATCCAAAATGTTATGGCATATGTGTTGTTGTTTTTTCTTCATATAAATCATGCATTGAATGATATGTTCGGGATTAGATTCTGTATAACCCCGGCTAAGAGGTACTTTACTCATTCAGCACATGTCTAAGGTCTACAGTACTGCAGCATTTTGTCTTTTGTTACTCATACAGCTCATCAGCCTGTCGGCCAGCTCCTTGTCAGTCAGCCCAACAGCCTGTGCCCAACACCCCTTAGGCAACTCATCAGCTTATTCCCCAGCCCCTTCATTTTCCTTTGACCCAGTCTCCCTCAGCCAGCTCATCAACCTGCGTCCCAGTCCCCCTCATAAAGCTCTTCACACTGCTCCACAGCCCCCCACTCAAGTAGTTCATCAGCCTGCACCCAAGCAACCACCTCAGCAGCATTAGACCATGAAGAAGGGTATGAGATCACCAAGTCCCCACATTCCGAAGATGTACAGTTCAGGGCTTTCCCACCATGACCTCAAAGATGAGGAGGCCCTCAATACCTACTGCTTGGACATGCCCACCATCTACAGCCACCTGGCGGAAATGAAGCGATACATGCAGCCCTACAGACAGATTATAATATCTATCGCCCCCCTGTTGAAGCTCCTAACAATGCTCCATTTCTGTGCCACAGGCCCTTGAACAAACCCAGCACAAGAGAGGAAGAATTCTGAAACAGACACATGCAAGATTCTATTATTGTGTAATTGCTCTGTGATTCTTAACTACTCTTTATATGATATGATATTTTATTTATATTGTGCTCAATACACAAGTGTTTCAGAGCGCGACCAAGCAAAGGGAGGGGAACTAGGGAGAATAAAAACAGTGATCTTATGAGGCCCATTGATATTAAGAAAGCGCATGCATGGAAAAGGGAAAAGGGAAAAGTGCAAGGAAGGGGGAGGAGTGGAGAGTGCGGCACAAAGGGAAGAACAGAATAAATAATAAGTGCAATTAACAAATAAATGCAAGAAATAAATAAAATAAATACAGGCAGAGGCAAGTGCGTAATTTGTCAGATAGGGTATATATGATAAGTGCAGAAGAAAAATGGGGGACTCTATGGGTACATATACAGATCCTAGTGCAAGGGGTGGCTCAGGAGGCAGTGCAGGAGGATGGGCAGGTAACTGGGCCCGAAGGACAAAGGGTGGCTAGGAACATGATGCTGAGAGAGAAAACAGATCAGCAGGGGAGAGTAGGGGCAAAGGCAGAAGTGAAGAGGAAGGTCTTGAGACTCTTCAGGGACCAGAGATGGTTCTCCTCAAGTTTCAAGGTGGCGGGGAGGCTGTTCCAAAGGGAGGCCCCCGCCGAAGACAGAGATCTACACCAGCTCGTTAATTTGAAAAACGACTGACCCAGAGGGAGTTAGAAATAGAGGAGCGAAGGGCTGGAGAGGGAAGGTATTTACGGAGGGATAGTTGAAGGTATTTTGGACCCAGTCCCCAGAAAGCCTTGTGGATAATACAGAGGGTTTTAAATGTAATTCTTGTGTCCATTGGGAGCCAATGAAGAGATTTCGGAGCTGGAGAGATACGATCTCAGGGCTTGAGGCCAAGGACAAGACTTGCAGTCCTGTTCTGGATTAGATGTAAAGGGCGTAGGGTGGAGGCAGGTAGATTTACAAAGAGGCTGTTACATTAGTCCAACCTAGAGAGAATCAGAGCTTGTGAGACAGTGAGCTTCTGGGGTAAGGAGAGGAAAAGCAGAGTACCTCTAAGGAGGTGCAGTAGGAACTTTGACTTTTTAGAGACATCAAAGATGTGTGTGCAGAAGCAAAGTGTGGAGTCAAAGATGACCCCGAGATTTTCGGCCTCACAGGAGTGGTAAGCGGAGGGCCAAGGGAGGCCGGCCAGGAAGTGAGTGGAAAAGATGGTGAAGGTGTACCAATGAGGAGGATCTCAGTCTTGTTGCATTTAGACAAAGAACATTGGTGGTACACCGATTTTGAATGGCGACTAGGCAATCAGAGATGAGGGTGGGAGAGGATGTGTCAGAGGGAAGCCTGAAAATGAGTTGGGTGTTATCAGCATAGCACTGGAAGTTTGAGCAGAAAATGGAAATGCAGTAGGCAAGAGTAGCCAGGTATTGGATGAAAAGCCAGAGTGAGAGGTTAGAGCCTTGGGGAACACCACATGTGTGCACCAGATTTCCGGGCTCTACCCATAACTTCATGAGCCTGGCTCAGAGCAATCTGTCACACAAAATGGAGGGATAACAGTAAAGCTGGTGTATGGCAGCTAGGCAATTACATGAACACACCTCCATATCTAATGCATGCCATCACATCGCTATCCTGTGAGTGACCCAACCCCATCCCACTGCACCCAGAGCACACACATTTCCCTGTCAGTCATTGGAGAACATGTGGCTCAGAGGAATACACTCCAGGAACAAACAACACATACAACAAATGTACATGGTGCATTGTAGAAGGGTTAGGTCAAATGGATGGATCACCCTTGACACCCCACGAAAGTTCCCTTGTGATGGGTGTGATGGAATTTGAGTTGGACAGAGTGATCAATGAGACTGACAGTTTCAGATGACCGTTTTGCTTATAGAAGAATGAGGAAGAATATCAATGATGAAGGAGATGATAAATCCTATATGGAAAAAAAAACATCAGGAATAAGGGTAGTGCGATGGACGAGAGTGTACTGTGCCATACATCTCAAAGCCAAGTTCCACAAACACAAATAGACTGAGTGGCCCAGAGGAGCGTCCCTTGTTAATTCCCATTCAGGTCCCAACACAACATCATTAGGAGGAGGAATATCAAAATTAGCTGCGTTCATGTGCAAGGTTGCAGGGGAACTGAGGTTGAGAGGGAAATATAAGTCACTTGGATGCCCATGTCACCAATTACCTGATACGGGCGGAAGGAGCAATCTGTAGAAATCAGGAAAAAGGTGAATGTTTTTTATTGTATGTATATTGTTGTATCTGAAAAATTAGATGTTTGTTCTGGTGCTGTGGGTTGTGTTTAAATGGTTTTGAGGGCGTGTTCTTCCCTCCTCTGACTTAGGTCTGGCTCGATGATCAAACAGCATCACACTCCACTCTTCAACGTGGAGTAGTAAATCGAGGCGTTTTATGTTCTCCTTTTGTTTTACCACTTTATAGTGCAAAATGAGTAAACACCTCCTGCTATTAAATGTGGGAAGCATCTTTGAAAATGGATTCCTAGGGAAGCTCTGCAGGCTAATTCCATAGGAATCCAAAGTATTTGCATCAGTATGAAAATGTGATGCTTGTGTAAATGCTTGTGCACGTTCATGATGGAGTTGATGGAATGGCAAGATGGTAATTCTCTTCCATGTCCCCCTCTCTGCAGTAAAATATAAACAAACGTGTTGGGAAGAGTAAAGCATACGTAAATGTTCTGAGAATGCTTTTTATCAGATTTGCTCCACAATAAACCTAAGCCCCAAAGAAGTATGCATACTTCTTTGGTCATCCAAAACCCTTGACCCCGAGAAGAAATGAAATGGGTTTCTCCCACACTCGTGTACAGAATAAATGCAAACATACATGATGAACGAAAGGAAACCTGGTGACACCAATTTATCCAGAGATGGTACTCTCTTATTTATCTACCTACCGGGGTAGGTCTGATGGGCATGATGAGGTCATGCAATCCTATTATCCCATATCTGTAAACTCCTTCTGTGCCACCAGTTATGGTCTGCCCTTTTAGAAATACAGAACTCAAATAGCGTTTCAAACTATCACAGTGGGTAACCACAGCAAGACTGGTGCCCGTGCACCCCCTATCAAAAAACTCAGAGGAATCAGAAATATATAGGTTGAGACTAAGAGAGGAAGTAAGTCACAAACTATCCAACACCAACTGAATAAGAAAGGCAATAGTTGAGAAACAAACTCACAGTAACAAGGCTACGTATCAAAGTCTAGAAAATACAAATACCGGCACACCGAAGTAGAGAATATACTGGTGAATGAGTTTCAAAATAGAAGAGAAAACTGTATCTGAAGAAGTAGACAAAACATCACAGGAAGGACCCAACTAAATGAAAATGCCAAGAATAAATGTCAGGGAAGGAAACATATTTTTAGATTGAGTGATTGCATGACTGATGTTTCCTTGGTCTGGACTTGTCTCTTCCCGACCCTGACTTGCTGCGCGCTGAGGCCTTTGGGTGAGTTGCACCCTGTACAAGTTATATAACAATAACAATAAACCTATCTGTTAAAAAGAACCATCCAAATTCCCTATCAGATTTTATTTTGCTATTGACCCTTCATATAGATATCTTGAACAAAATCAACTCCTAATGTAATGGCTGTAAGTTGATGGACATCACTACATATGTACATCTTTCATCTCGGATGCTTCAGCTTTTTCGATTATTTTTTCATAGTGTTATGTGAAAATGTGATGCTGTCTAGTGGCCAATTTGTTAATTTTGGAATCTGGAGGTTTAGATCCCGATTTTGGGAAAATCACGTTGAGCATCATTACAAGTTCAGCGGTGCAGCAAAGATAATGAGAGTAGTTCTGTTAGCACCACTTTTTTGGGCTGTAAGGGAATTACTAAAACTGTTACCACACCACCAAAATTATGATTCCCGTATTGAAGTAGAGGATTTACCTAAAGCAAAGCGTTGGAGGTAAATCTTCCACTTCAAGGCAAAAAATGATTTGATTTACCAAAGTGAAATGACCGCTAGTGATGAAGAAAACAAAACTCCTATGTCGTCTAAAGGACTAGATTTATGAGGACTAACAATGTATTTACGCCACTCATAATACTGCAGTAAATTAACCGAAATGAGTTGCAGCAACGGTACATGATTTTGGCAGTAATTCCAGTCCTTTATCTCTCTCTGACTTAATGTGTAAATATGTGTAATATGGAAATGCATACGGTGCTGTGTAGTCCTTTAAAATCTTCCCAACCCTATCTATTGCATCCTATTTTATTCCACAGAGCAAAGACACAATAATACTCTATGAACAGCAACGAATATATATATATATATTCCATAGGAAGAGCACTTTTTGGGCGGCTTATAACTTCGCTCTCCCTGGACGAATCCTCACCAAACTTTGCAAAAAAAGTATTTGGTTCACTCTGAATTTTTTTGCAAAGTTCGGTGAGGATTCGTCCGGGGGGGGCAAAGTTATAGGGGGGGTCCCAAAACGTTGTTAAAAATTTGTATTTAGTAGAGTGTGTTGGTGTGTAGGAGTGTTTGGGGAGGGTGGGAGTGTCTGAGATAGGATGAAAGTTTTTTTATGTGTTAGACGTTCGTTTCATGTTCGATTTGTCTGCGGACATCACAGGTGTTCTGAAATGTTCTAAATAAACTGAATGGGGGGTGTTCTGAGGACTCAATATATGTCCGTTTTGTTCGCAAGCAAGCTGAAACTGTTCTAAGAACACTCGCGGTGTCCTGAAATGTTCACAAATACACAAAATGGGGGTGTTCTGAAGACGTTGTCGAAAACACTTGCTGTGTCCTGAAATGTTCGCAAATATGAATGGGGGGTTGTGGCTGGCAAGTTGAATGTGTTCTAAGAACACTCGCGGTGTCCTGAAATGTTCGCAAATAAACAAAATGGGGGTGTCCTGAGGACGCTCTCCGTATTGTTCTCTGTCAAGTTGAATGTGTTCTAAGAACATTCGCGGTGTCCTGAAATGTTCGCAAATAAACAAGATGGTGGTGTTCTGAAGACGCTTCTAAAAACACTTGTGGTGTCCTGAAATGTTCGCAAATAAACAAAATGGGGGTGTTCTAAGGACGCTGTCCGTATTGTTCTCTGTCACGTTGAATGTGTTCTAAGAACACTCGCGGTGTCCTGAAATGTTCGCAAATAAACAAAATGGGGGCATTCTGAAGACGTTTCTAAGAACACTCGCGTTGTCTGGGGAATGTTCGTAGGGAGTGTCATGAGGACGCTGTCCATATTGTTCTCTGTCAAGTTGAATGTGTTCTAAGAACACTGGCGGTGTCCTGAAATGTTCGCCAATACACAAAATGGGGGTGTTCTGAAGACGTTGTCGAACACTCGCTGTGTCCTTAAATGTTCGCAAATATGAATGGTGGGTTGTGGCTGGCAAGTTGAATGTGTTCTAAGAACACTCGCGGTGTCCTGAAATTTTCGCAAATAAACAAAATGGGGGTGTCCTGAGGACGCTGTCTGTATTGTTCTCTGTCAAGTTGAATGTGTTCTAAGAACACTTGCGGTGTCCTGAAATGTTCGCGAATAAACAAGATGGTGGTTTTCTAAAGACGCTTCTAAGAACACTTGCGGTGTCCTGAAATGTTTGCAAAATTAACAAAATGGGGGTGTTCTGAGGACGCTGTCCGTATTGTTCTCTGTCACGTTGAATGTGTTCTAAGAACACTCGCGGTGTCCTGAAATGTTCGCAAATACACAAAATGGGGGTGTTCTGAAGATGTTTCTAAGAACACTCGCGGTGTCCGGGGAATGTTCGTAGGGGGTGTCCTGAGGACCCTGTCCGTATTGTTCTCTGTCAAGTTGAATGTGTTCTAAGAAAACTTGCGGTGTCCTGAAATGTTCGCAAATACACAAAATGGGGGTGTTCTGAAGACGTTGTCGAACACTCGCTGTGTCCTGAAATGTTCCCAAATATGAATGGGGGGATGTGGCTGGCAAGTTGAATGTGTTCTAAGAACACTCGCGGTGTCCTGAAATGTTCGCAAATAAACAAAATGGAGGTGTCCTGAGGACGCTGTCTGTATAGTTCTCTGTCAATTGAATGTGTTCTAAGAACACTCGCGGTGTCCTGAAATGTTCGCAAATAAACAAGATGGTGGTGTTCTGAAGACGCTTCTAAGAACACTCGCGGTGTCCTGAAATGTTCGCAAATAAACAAAATGGGGGTGTCCTGAGGACGCTGTCCGTATTGTTCTCTATCAAGTTGAATGTGTTTTAAGAACACTCGCGGTGTCCTGAAATGTTTGCAAATAAACAAAATGGGGGTGTTCTGAAGATGTTTCTAAGAACACTCACGGTGTCCTGGAATGTTCGTAGGGGGTGTCCTGAAGGCGTAGTCCGTATTGTTTGCAGGCAAGTTGAATCTGTTCTAAGAACATTCGCGGTGTCCTGAAATGTTCGCAAATAAACAAAATGGGGGTATCCTGAGGACGCTGTCCGTATTGTTCTCTGTCAAGTTGAATGTGTTCTAAGAACTCTCGCGTTGTTCTGAAATGTTCGTAGGGGGTGTCCTGAAGATGCTGTTCGTATTGTTCGATGGCAAGTCGAATGTGTTCTTAGAACACTCGCGGTGTCCTGAACTGTTCGCAAATAAACAAAATGGGGGTGTTCTGAGGACACTGTCCGTATTGTTCGTTGTCAAGTTGAAAGTGCTCTAAGAACTATCGCGTGTTCTGAAATGTTCGTAGAGGGTGTCTTGAAAACGCTGTCCGTATTGTTCGCTGGCAAGTTGAAAGTGGTCTAAGAACACACATAATGTCCGCAGACATTAAAAGTTTCCATAGACCATAGTTGAAATGTTTGACTCTATGGATGTGATATGCTGCGGTGGTTGTGGAAGGGCATAGAGTCTTGGGTGCATGGCCATTTGGCCATGCACCCAAGACTCTATGCCCTGGCCACAACCACCGCAGCATATCACATTCATATTTGCTTATAACTTTGGGTGAAAAACAAATGTATAAGGAACAAAGGTATTAGATACTATGGATGTGATATGCTGCAATGGTTCTCCTTATTATAGTATACATACTGTTTGGTCTAGTAACCGGAGTTCATGTAATTCTTGTTAATTTCTGTGATAAAAGAAAATAGCATCTTAGTATTAGTATTTTGTAATTACTTATTACATTGTATAATCAACATACTTTTTTTGGACCCTCATATTTAGTAGATTACAAATCAGAGTACAGTGCAATTTGCTCAGTTTCTGTGTTTGTTGCTAAAATCATTGGGTCTGTGGGAGAAAAAAAATCCATGTTGGATAAAAAAAAAACTTTTTCTGTTATGCTACAGTTTATTTGTTTGTTTGTTTTCAGTGTTCACTTGTTGTTTCTGACTAATGCTTTATACTTTGGCTTGTTGCATTTTTTTGGAGCAGTAACATATTATTTATTTGTTTGGATATTATAAAATTTTGGAGCAGTTAGATACCAAGTGGCGTATTCTAACTGTCTATTTTATTTAGATATTTTAGTGGTATTGATTTATCTATTTGGATATTGTTAAATTTTGGGACAGTTAGATACCAATTGGCGTATTCTAACTGTGTATTTTTTGGTCTAATTTAGTGGTATTCATTTATCTGATTAGTTGTAGTAGAATCTTTGAGCAGTTAGATAGCTTTTGGAGTATTCTAACAGTTTATATTTTTTTAACACAAGTTTATTTAGGGTTTAAATACAGTTTAGTTATCAAATTTTGGTTTTAAGAACATCAAATAAGCATTTGTAAGATTTGCTGGTAATATCTGCTTTAGAGTAATGGTACTATCATTACATTCAAACCATCCACATTTCTTTTTTATATATGCAGTGTAGTGCCCTGAATTGGTTGTGGCTCCTGCGTGGTATATTATACCTATTGTTGTGAAGGTTTTCTTACCAAGTGATATTTGACCATGTGTGAATCCAGTCAGCTTGCAGTTGTTTTTGGTACCATCTGCATTGTAACGTAGAAGCATTAGTATTATGTATTTACTATGTGTTTCTATTACTAACGTGGAGTGATTATCTGAATTGCAGGTAGAGCATAATCTACCATGGTTTGCATTTTGTACAAGTCGCTGAAATGGAATGGATTCACAATTTGGTATTGATATATATATATGAAGCGTTCATTGGGGATTTCTTCTTGTGTCACATTGTTGCAGAGAGTGCATGTATGTTTCCACATGTATGAAATCTGGAATATTTCATTTATAGGTATGTTTTTGTTTTCCAGTACTTGTAGTAAGTACATTAGAAATTCTTGTGGATCTTCCTGTGAGTTTATAGTGAATTTCACCATTCCAGCACAGTAGTCCAATTTTTGTCTTATTCCATAAACACTATATGTGTTATCTGGATTGTTTGCTGCATTTCTGTGCAGTACTAACATTTGCATACACAATGGGTCTGTACTGTGTAAGTAAATGTTGTCAACAATTGGTGGTAATTGAAATAGAATATTCATTGCTACATTTGTGTAGAAACTTACACCAACTATATTTGAGAATTTAAACGGTCCAGGTAGTTCTGTATCTAACTGCTTTTTTTGGAGTTGTCTTCCTTCTTTAAAGAAGTACCTGGTTTACTTTCCCTAATTGATTCTTTTTTTCTTGTGGTACTTGATGAAGTATTAGTTTCTTTTACTCTCTTTGGATGATTTGCAGTGACATCCTGTTGCATTTCTGTTTGATTTATTTTTCTTTTATAACGTTTTACTTTTTGTGGAACAGAATATGTGTTTAGGTGGGGGGTGTATAGTGAGCAAAGTCTATTGTATTCTAAAATGCAAGGAATATCAGCGTTTATTTTACTTGCATCAAAGTTGATTAGAAATAGACCGTCAAGTGCACGTAAGCGTGATAGTGCTACCTAGCTCATGCCTTCTTTAAAGACTGTGTTACCAATATCTATCATTGCTTTGTCTAGGGTAAGACGTTGTGATTTATGAATCTGATTGTGTATGCAAGAGTTAGAGAAAATTGTTCTCTGCGTACATACATATCTTTGAAGAGAAGGAATCTAGCTGTTGAGTGTCCTATCCTTTTTACTTCTGAAAGTTTGTCAAAGAGTATATTGACAAACTGAATTTTGTTGTTACATGGGTATGTTTGAAAGCCAACAACTGTACCCAGTGCTCCATTAACTAGTTCTTGGTCCACGTCAAGGTTACGTTTAAGCATTACTCTGCAATTTAAGGATAATTTTAATATCTTTTCTAAGACTGCTGTGTTTGAGATTGATTTTTCTAAACTATGTAGTCTTGTTGTGGCTTGGTCACACATGGGTAGTATCATACCATGTACATCTAGTTTGTCTGTGGCACTAATTTCCATGATTGGTTGCATTTCTTTACTTAGCATGATTTAATTGAATTTGAAACAGCTTGCAAGAGTTGGCATTAAGGCCATACAATTGACATTTTTGTGGGATAATTGTTCCATAACATCTGTAGTACATGCATTATCGCCATAAAGTGCATTAATGTGCTGGGTTTTCAATATTGCTTCTGCTTCTTTAGAAAGTATACCAACTCTGATACGTTTTAAAATGTTGGCATAAGTGAGATCTGCAGATTGCCGCATGTTTCTGTTAATTCTCTGTATTGGAAATGTTGCCAAAGGTTGACATTTCCAATGCTGCCAACAGTTTTACGGCAGAGTTTGTGTCCTAATGTTTTAAAAATAGGCTCACCTTTTACTGGTGTTAATTGAAGCAGATCTCCAAAAACAATAATGTGTTTTCCTGCAAAGTGCTCTTCATAGTCTGTTTTGAGTACTTCTTTTAATCTGAGGTGAATCAAAGCTAACATCAGGTTGGAGACCATGCTCACTTCATCTATTAGTAGCATTTTCATTTGTTTCAATACTCTGCGTAGTTCCATTGCAGCTTCTGCAGAAAGTTTGTAATAGTCTAATTTGTTCTGGTGTTCTACTGGTAATAGTAGTAATCGGTGTAATGTAACACCACCTATGTTGTAGGCAGCTAAACCTGTGGGGGCAGTGACAACAGCTGACAGTTTGTTGTTTGTCAATTGTTGAAGGAACTTACTAATGATTTTGATTAGGAATGTTTTGCCAGAACCAGCTTCACCACTGACGTACAATAGTATAGGTTTATAATTATGGCAGGAACATTCTTTATTTTCATGTTTTACACCATGTGCAATTTGTTTTGTTACTTCTTGAAAAATGCTACGTTGCTCATTGTTTAGTTTTGATTGTAGTATAGTTAAGTCTTCTTTATCTTCATACTGACACATGGTGTTTTCTACTTCTATCATAGCTAATTCTGCCTCATTTATTATTAGTGGTTCTCCCAGTGGTTCTTGGCTTCCTGTTACAGAAGGTTGACTACTGTGAGGAGTGTCCTTATCTAGTTGGGTTTAGAGTTATTCTTCGTGTTGCTGTTCATTGTGCAACATTGTTTTGTACTATGTAAAGTTTACATCAGTTATAGTGCTTTCATTTGCTTTGAAAGCATCCTCATATGAGTCATAGTTATCTAGTAATTGTTCTTCTTTTCTCCATGGTTTGTAGAGTTGTAGCAGGGACATGTAATATACTTCTTTATGTTGAGGAGTCTTCAATGACAATTTGATATGATTAATTAAATTTGGTTTAGTGAGTTTAACTAAGCTGCCTTCACAGTCTGTCACTCTATATTTACCTTTTTTTCATCAGGTTTCATATTATTTTTGTATGTGTAGTTTTGGGCTATTTGGTATAGACACATGTTTTCCAAAGTATTACTTCTGTTTGGGTAGTATGTGTCCAATAAATTGTTTTTTTAAAATGTCTTGGCTGTTGGGATCATGTTTGGCTATTGTTTCTATATCTTCATATGATTTTAGAACTCTTTTTCTAGATTTAGCTGGACCAAGACTTAGCCATACTATATTTTCAGATTTACCATACAATGCAGTACCAGTTAAACGATCAGCTGCTTCATATGATCCACATTCTCTATGAGTGAGCATTTTTATGCCCAAACTGTATAATTTCTGAGACACTGTTTTATCTGATGACAGGTCATTCCAGAGGACTTGGAGCTCTGTCTTTTCTGCTTTAGTTAAGTATGCTGTGACATATCGTGCAACTGCAGTAGAATTGTCTGCAATGTACTGCACATCTATGTTTGCATTCCATAAGTGGGCAATTATTGCATTATGATCATTGATATATTTTTCTTCTTCTTTTTTTTTATGAAATATGTATTTTTAGGTGACTCGCCTTTAACACTATGTCTAACTGAAGACATGAGGTTGTTCACTTGATCTGTATTTGTAACTGGTCTAGGGAAACCAAATCGGCATTTGGTGTAGTACTTCCCTTTGTTTTTGTATTTGCGACAACAATATTTTCCACATTTGTGTGTTTGAAATTGTAAAATTTGTGCATGAAGATCACTATTTGTGGCTTCTGATGGAATTTCACAAGTGACATATTTTTCAATAAACTGTAAAACAGTGGCATCACTGTCTTGACCAAATTTAGGAGCATCTTTAATCCATAAAAGCATGTGGATATGTGGTGCTCCTCTGGCTTGGTATTCATTTCTCCAAAAGAAGTGTTGCACTTCTCCAAGGGGAGGAAAAGGTTTATTACAAATAAAATGTAGCATAGCAATGAAGCGATGGTGAAAATATCTTGAAACATTAACAGGATCCAAAGAACAAAGTTCTCCAGGTGTTAGTATATGTATGTTTGTTTTGTTTTTGTTTGATATGCGTAGGAAATCATGTAAATCTGCCCATGCATATTCTGCACAACTTAATGTAACAAACCAAGTGGGTGGGGCAAGGTTTCTGATCATACAACGTACATCTCCATGACGTCGAAACCAGTACTCTTTAGTACCACGCATATTTGCTAATAGATTTGTAATATTTGATTGTAAAACCTCATCTTTTTGTTGCACTTTTTGTAATAATTGTGTAGCTGTCATATTTCAAAAGTGTGATCCTGATTTTAATATGTGTGCAACTCCATAACATAAAGTTTCAAAGAGTAGGTGGAATATGTATTCCACATTTTGTCTAAACCTGGGATCTTCAGAATACATCCGTAATGAGCGGTATTCTGATGCTGATATTTGAATGGGTCTATTATCGTACCTTCCTCCTTTGCCACTAGGAAAGAGTAGAGGAAAATCATGTGCTTCTATACTTTTTTCCCATATACTGATTGGTGATCCTTTTGTTTGACGCATTAGGTACGTTTCCAGTGCATCTTCTATGGTGTCAATAGTGTGCAATGGATGAATTGTATAATGGTCTAAAGTGTTTGATATTGTAGCAGGATCTAGTAGCTCAAATTGACCAGCTTTTTGTGTCTCTTGAATTATTTCAGTTGTATCCTACAAGTTTTCTTCAATATTAATTTCTTTGTAATATTCATTATTATCTTTAAGATATTGCAAGGCTTCTCTAACTTTATGTAAATCTACCAGCTGTTGACATTTTTTTTTGTCTTTTGTAGGTACTCCATTTACCAAGATAATTAAAGATTGTTGCATTGGACGTTGCACTCCTAGAGTGTGCACATTTTCTTTTAGATCTAATGGTAAATACACTACTTTTCCACGAATACCTTTCACTAATTTTGAGGGAGGTAATTTTGTAGTTTTTGGTTGAAGGCGTATTATTGCTTGAAATGGGTGCACTGTTTGAATTATGATGCTCTCATATAAAATAAGTTGTTAAAGGGGTTTTGGTAGTGGATATAATTCCAAATTATTTGTGATAGCACTTGAAGGAGTTTGGTTGTTGTCAAGTTTTGTAGTGCAGTAACTGCAAAGTATTAAGGGGTCAGTTATTTCATATTTGTTTTTTGCTACAAGGTAGAGAGCTAATTCAAACCATTTAGAATCTTCATTGTCTTCTATTTTGTATGATAGGTCTACAGTTTTTGTGTTACTTTTATAAAAAGTTATACGGCAACATACACATACATGGTTTGGTACTTCAGCTGATGTACTTTTAAATTTTAGTATTTCTTTTTTGTATGTGTGTAGTAAAAGGTTGTGTAGAATTGTTACTAATTTGGTTTACAGCTATTTCATTCTGTAAATGGCTTTCACTTCCAAAATATTTTTTCTGGATATAGTCGATTTCTTCAAGTAGGTCTTTTGCTGTACCATGTAGAAGGATGTTATTTAAATTTGCTAGTGCTAAAGCAGGACTTTTAGCACAGTACAGTTTATAGACTAGATTTCTTATAGTTGAATGATGTGTTGATATCCTTTTGATATCATGGAAAGTGGTTTTACAAGTAGGTCCTGTAATGCAGGCCAATGAATGTCCTTGTAGTCCTGTGTACTTGCACACTGGACAGGTATCCATATTTTGCAGTAATTTAATTTTGATTTTGTCTTTGCTTTTTACATATTTATTGAGGAATTGGCGTAAAGATTTTAAACATTGTTTCGGAATATCACACATTGACGTGCATGGCCATTTGTACACTAGACGTTCTGATTCAGTTGAATGGAGGGGTTTTCTAAGTTTTCAGAGCATATTTTTGTAAGGAGTACTTCTTGTTCCATTATGGTATTATTCACTTTTTCATAACCTCGACCACTGCTATGTATGGCAATTGTATTTGTTTGCTTTTGTTTGTACGCTTCTTCATTAAAGTATGGTTCTGTGCTCGTAGTGTGACTCCATTCACCTCCGCAGATACTTAAGAAGTTCTTTCTTTTGATATTTCGTTTATCGAGAAGTCTTTTTTGTAATTTAGTTATTAGTTTTGCTTGTGGTTTCATATGTTTAACACTAAAATAAATAACTTTCTTTTGAGAAGAATTGCACTGTCTATCAACGCTTCTAAGATTAACTTCCTACAATAGGTTTAAGTGTTGAACCTGGTTTCTTTCCTGTTTTTATAAGATTTTGAAGGACTTTGTGATGGAACATTTCGGCTAAAATACTTTTCTTGGTATGCTTACTTTGAACTATATCAAGATTTAAAGAAGCAGTTTCAACTGTAGTGATAGCTGATTTTCTGTTAATTGTTTTTTGGTTTGCTTTACATTTTGATAGAGGAGGCAAAGTTTTTGTACTTGAAACTTCTTTTGTTTCACTAAATGACTGTATTAGCTGTTTTGTTTCAACTTTTTTTTACAAATTGTGCTAGACATGGATGCTTATGTTGGACACTTTTATTTTCATTTGCTCTACTTCTGCGTTGCTTTCTACAGACTTGATTTTTGGTAGGCATTCTTTAGGGTCTGTTGAAAAAAATAAAGAAGGTATGGGTTGGGGTGTTCTGCAATGTATGTGTGGTGTGTGCATGAGTGTTTGAGTAAGATGATAAAGATGTATGTAATGGTGTGTGATTGTGCATTGGGAACTACAACTAGTAGGGATGGGTATTATTGAATTAATGTGTTACTAAACTGGGGTTCAGAGGACAGAAAAAGTAAGCTTGTGGTGTGGAGAAAGTATAAATAGCATATCTAATGCTATACAATTAAAACAGTTGTTTGTTTTATAACATCTACATTCTAGCGGTTGAGTTGGGTAATTTGTGTGTCGAAAAATAGGAATTTGTGGGCCATTCTGACTGTAAATCGCTGTTTAAGACATGGGGGTTTTGGACAGAATGGTGCAGAATCTCTATTTTTAGGCACAGAAATAGCATGAATTAACCTTAAAGTGTGTTTGAGTAATAATACAAATATTATGGTGGTATTCTACTTATTTTGTTTCTAAAATGAGCAGGTTACTTCTTAGTTGTTTTTTGTACTTCAAATTTGGCTGCTTCTTTTCAGGAGAATGGTATTCACTGCAATTGTAAAAGAAACAAATTAGTAATTTTGTTTGTATATAGCACTGATTTTAATTTTTAATTGGCATCCTCAGCACCTTCCTCAAAACCATTAAAACTATCTTATTTACATAAGATACGTCGCACCAGTTGAATACATATGATATGTTCTTAATGAACACATTGTATTGCAATTACTAACTGTAGCAAACAAAATATCTTTACTATGTCTTGTGAAATTCATAATGTAGCACTGAATACCATTATTCCTGTAACTAAGCTCTTCCAAATAATAGTGCCTCAATGTCATGGGCTGCTTGTCCTATGTAAATGTAAGTAATTAAATAAATAAAGAAATAAAAAAATATGTAATTGTACAAGTATTATTATTTGAGATTTGAATATAGAGGGCCTCATTACAAACCAGGCGTTAAGGGGTTAACAGCGCCGTAAAAGGCTGTGGCGCCGTTAAACCCTTAACGCCCGATTCACACTTTAACGCCTGCTTTTTGCAGGCGTTAAAGTCCAACCCGCTAAGGGACCTTGGTGCTAATTACGGCACCGTAATTTACGGTGCCGCAATTAGCGCCTTCCCCATTCCCATTGAGCCCTATGGGCCAAAAATGGGAATGGGGAAGGGGCCATGGTGAATGGGGATTTACCGCCCCGCCAACCTTGGAATTGGGCGGTAAATCCACCATCCACCATCGCGGAATCCGGCATGGACCATGGTGCTAGTAGCACCATGGTCCAACGCCAGGGTTGTAATGAGGCCCAGAGTGTGCATGCAATTTGTTTGACTATATGTAGTCTATATATTTCATTTAAAAATGTTAGTTTAACATGATTTGAGTGTGTGTGTGTATAAAGAAATTAAATAGTATAAAGGTTTGTAAGTGACAATTGATTTTAGGAGATTGAAAAAAAAGATAGTAGATTCATTTATCAGATTATACAAGCTAAAAGTCAGTTAGAAAAGTGTTCATGTACTGTACAGAAAATATGCATACCTGTAGTTTGTGTTCATGCATATGGATATGCATGGAGCTGCAAGTAGAAATCTTGGAGACTTGTACAGTATTTCCTGTAGATGGTGCTTGCCAATGATATGACACTTGTACTCAGAGATTCACAGTACATTTGCAGTGCTGATCTATGATGATACAGTTAGATGTAGAGATCTTGAATGTGATTGGTGGATGGTCATGTGACTTCTTAGCTACATCCAATGAGGGACTGGCACAGAGAATGAAGTGGAAATGGTAGAAGGGCTATTCATGTTACGATATGTCCGCGGACATGGCGGTAGTTCGCGGACATCGGGTGTTACAGCTGGGGATTTTTGGGTTCAGAAGTCATGCAAATGAGAATGAGCACTGAAAGGGATTGGTCAGGAAAGTTTAGTGGGTGTGTTGTGCCAGGAGAGAGTTTCTCAGATACTCTTTTTGCTGAGAGAAGAACAGATAGCTATGGCTGTGTGTTTCAGAAAACATTGTTTGGATTTTGGGAGACTCATGGATACATTGGTTGAAGGTGCATGCAGAAACCTGTGGAGTAGCTGTAGACCTTGGATTCCCACATGTAGAAGTACAGTTGCATGGAGTACGTGGAATGAAGTGGTTGGACTAGTTACTTCTCTGTGCTACTTTGGAGACAGAGCAACATCCAGATATAATTATAAATCATTGTGGAGGGAACAGTTTAGGACATGTGTCTGTAATTTCTTTGCACTTTGCAATTTGTAATGAAAGAAGGACTTGGGAAGGTCATGGACATGTTTCCAAATTCTCAAGTAATTTTTTCACGGATTGCGCAGAGACAAATGTGGCTTTGTTCTTCTTCATTTAGACCACAAATGGAGAAAGCAAGGCGCAATGTCAATAAGGCTGTTTGTGCCTTTCTAAGAGATTTTGGCATGTCCTCTTTTTACAATGAAAATATTATGTTTCGTAGTACATACATTTTTCGCAGAGATGGAGTACATCTAACTTATGCTGGCAATCAGATTTTTCTAAGAAACATACAAAATTCATTGCAACCTTTTTTAGAATTACAGCATCCATTTTGAAGTAGGTGTTGAGTATTGATAATTCTTTAAACACAAACACCTCCCAAAGGCTCTTTTCAGAGCCACCACTTCCTCCCAGACAAAATTGCAATGGTTATGATAGGGTAGCACCCCAAAATTGTAGATGTCCACGGACTGTCTGCGAACTTCTAAAAAATACAAAGGGCCCTGCTTCATTTATTTTCAGTTCTATTTTTTAACTGTGAAAGGCGGCTCTGAAAAGAGCCTTATTTTTTTTTGATATATACGACACACTAGGAGAGGAGGGGAAAGGAGGGTAAAGGGGGGAACACCAACCACAGGTATAAGAAAGGGCGAGCTGAGAGAGGAAGATGTAGAGTGGGTTTTATTTGGGTAGTCAGCAGGTCTTCTCGTGCTCTGAGACTATAGTCTCAAAAGCACTACGAAGTCGCTCCCCCCTGCAGAGTACTGTGTCGCAGTTCATACACACAACTGTGACCCTCGAAAGGTAAGGGTCATCAGCATTATGTATGGCCTGTGAGGCAGCTTGAGGAAGACGCTGTCCCACAGAGGTGTTCCTTGTGGTGACAGGATCGGAAACGGAGGATGAAGTAGAGGAAATCAACCTACTTCGCTCCTCGCAAGGTACAACCTTGCGAACGGCCCCAGAGTGAAATGACTTGAGGTGTCGCTTCATGGTAGTGGTCCCAAAGCTGTACGAACCATGCCTCCCGCGACTGAGTAACATTTTACACTCATTGCAGGTGACTCGGTTCGCACGAGCCTTAGGACCATTCCCATGAATGGTAAATAACCGCCACTCCCAAGACTCATGCCTAGTGCGGGTAGTAGGGATTTCCACTACCTCATTCTTGTCATCCTCTTCTTCCTCCTCGGCATCCTCACTCCTGTTCCCCTCTTCAGGCGCTTGGGGATGTGGTGGTGGTGGAGGGGGTGGGGGTGGTGCTGAAGGCGGTGCAGCACCAGGTGGCAGTAGTTCAGCCATGGATGCCATCTCGATGATGGTGTAATCTGCAGGTGGCAGCAAAAATCGCTGTGTTCTGAAGAATATCCAGAAACAAAATGAGAATAAGCTCTAGGGCGTGGTCTTTTATAGTGGTGCTTGTACGCGGTTCACGGACATGCGTGCTGTCCGCAGACAGATCGAACACAAAAAAAGGTTCAAAAGGTTTAAAAAAGTAGGTAGAAACTCAGGATTAGTATGTGGGACTTGTGCTATGGTGAGTTTTTATTGAGAAGTATTGTGGATTACTAGAAAATGTACTTTTGAATTGTTTGGGGACACGAACAGTGTCCGCATGCAGAACACACGATCAGAGTGGGTGTGGTCACATGATCGCTTCGCGAACATGTTCACGAAGGAAGCGGCTGTCCGCAGGACACCAAATGCACGGACATTGGTTTGCGCATGCGCGTTGATGTTCTACGGACATTGTTCGGGTCCTGAAGTATTTAAAAGTGTGTCACACGTCAAACTAACAGTTACAGACAACCGTTTGTTCTTAGAACAGTTTAACCTCCTTGCGAACAATACGCACAGACATAGCATCCTCAGGACACCTCCATTTTCCTTTATTTATGAACATTTCAGAACACTGCGTGTGTTCTTAGAACAGTTTCAATTTGCTAGCAACAGTACAGACAGGTATACTGTTCTTCAGGACACCTCCATTTTTGTTTATTTACGAACATTTCAGGACACCGCTTGTGTTCTTAGAACACTTTCAAATTGGTAGCGAACATTATGGACAGGTATAATGTTCTTTAGGACACCTCCATTTTCGTTTATTTACGAACATTTCAGGACACCACAGGTGTTTTTAGAACAGTTTCAACTTGCTAGCGAACAATACAGACAGGTATAGTGTTCTTCAGGACACCCCCATTTTGTTTATCTACGAACATTTCAGGACATTGCGTGTGTTCTAGAACAGTTTCAACTTGCTAGCGAACAGTACGGACAGGTATAGTGTTCTTCAGGACACCTCCTTTTTCGTTTATTTACGAACATTTCAGGACATTGCGTGTGTTCTTAGAACAGTTTGAACTTGCTAGCGAACATTACGGACAGGTATGGTGTTCTTCAGGACACCTCCATTTTCGTTTATTTACGAACATTTCAGGACACCACTTGTGTTCTTAAAACAGTTTCAACTTGCTAGCGAACACTACAGACAGGTATAGTGTTCTTCAGGACACCTCCATTTTCATTTATTTACGAACATTTCAGGACACCGCGTGTGTTCTAGAACAGTTTCAACTTGCTAGCGAACAGTACGGACAGGTATAGTGTTCTTCAGGACACCTCCATTTTCATTTATTTACGAACATTTCAGAACAACCGCGCTGTCCGCGGACACCTAAATAGTTCTTTTTTTTTAAACTGAAACTAATTACAACACAATATAAAAAGTAACTTTATTTAACATATATTAATAATTCATGACAGAGAAGGTGAGGCAGAAACGGAAACAAAAACAGGAGAATTAGGGGTTTCAACATGGTTGGTATCAGGTGAAGAAGGAATGGAAGTCTCATCAAAACGTTTTGGGTTATGGAGAGGGCTTGGGGATAATTGACTGGGATATGGTGAGGGGGGACAAGTACATGTGGGACAATGGTATGAGGTTTTTGTTTTAAAATGATCCTCAACAAAAGTTTTCAAATTATTAAAATTGGTCAACAATAAATCCATTTTTTCTTTTATGCTTTCAAGAGTGTTATCCGTAACAGTTTCTTCAGAGGTGTTTTCTATTTTGGTATGCTCTGTACAAAAAAAAATATATATGTTAAATATATATAAAATAATAATAATTAAATGGTTTATATTGTAAAGTGTGTACCATTAGCTTCACTATCTTCTGACATTTCCTCATGTGGGAAATGCTCATCTAGCCATTCCAGAGTACTAGACATTTCTGTGAGAAAGAAAAAAAATAATATCTTTTTTTTATCTAATACTGAAAGTTTATAAATATATGAGTAAAATGAAGTACACTTACTATTTCAGGTAAGATATGTTCTCAGTACTCTGAAGGTTTGGTCTTGCTCTTAGTTGTGGGGTGTCTATGAGGTAATTATGTTGGAAGCCAGTTCATCTTCACGCGATCAGAGTGGGTGCGGTCACATGATCGCTTTGCGAACATGTTCACGAAGGAAGCGGCTGTCCGCAGGACACCAAATGCACGGACATTGGTTTGCACATGCGCGTTGATGTTCTACGGACGCTGTTCGGGTCCTGAAGTAATTAAAAGTGCATCACAAGTCAAATGAACAGTTACGGAAAACTGTTTGTTCTTAGAACATTTTAACTTCCTTGCGAACAATACAGACAGACATAGCGTCCTCAGAATACCTCCATTTTCGTTTATTTGCGAACATTTCAGAACACCGCGTGGGTTCTTAGAACACTTTCAACTTAGTAGCGATCAGTACGGACATGTATACTGTTCTTCAGAACACCTCCATTTTCATTTATTTACGAACATTTCAGGACACCACATGTGATTTTAGAACAGTTTCAACTTGCTAGCGAACAATACGGACAGGTATAGTGTTCTTCAGGACACCCCCATTTTGTTTATTTACGAACATTTCAGGACATTGCGTGTGTTCTAGAACAGTTTCAACTTGCTAGCGAACAGTACGGACAGGTATAGTGTTCTTCAGGACACTTCCATTTTCGTTTATTTACGAACATTTCAGGACATTGTGTGTGTTCTTAGAACAGTTTCAACTTGCTAGCAAACATTACGGACAGGTATAGTGTTCTTCAGGACACCTCCATATTCGATTATTTACGAACATTTCAGGATACAACTTGTGTTCTTAGAACAGTTTCAACTTGCTAACGAACACTACGGACAGGTATAGTGTTCTTCAGGACACCTCCATTTTCATTTATTTACGAACATTTCAGGACACTGCGTGTGTTCTAGAACAGTTTCAACTTGCTAGCGAACAGTACGGACAGGTATAGTGTTTTTCAGGACACCTCCATTTTCATTTATTCACGAACATTTCAGAACAACTGCGCCGTCCGCAGACACCTAAATAGTTTTTTTTTTTAAAACTGAAACTAATTACAACACAATATAAAAATGTAACTTTATTTAACATATATTAACAATTTATGACAGACAAGGTGAGGCAGAAACGGAAACAAAAACAGGAGAATTAGGGGTTTCAACATGATTGGTATCAGGTGAAGAAGGGATGGAAGTCTCATCAAAACGTTTTGGTTTATGGAGATGGTTTGGGGATAATTGACTGGGATAGAGTGGGGGGCAAGTACATGTTGGACAATGGTATGAGGTTTTTGTTTTAAAATGATCCTCAACAAAAGCTTTGAAATTATTAAAATTGGTCAACAATAAATCCATTTTTTCTTTTATGCTTTCAAGAGTGTTATCCGTAACAGTTTCTTCAGAAGTATTTTCTATTTTGGTATGCTCTGTACAAAAAAAAAATATATATGTTAAATATATATAAAATAATAATAATTAAATGGTTTATATTGTAAAGTATGTACCATTAGCTTCACTATCTTCTGACATTTCCTCATGTGGGAAATGCTCCTCTAGCCATTCCAGAGTACTAGACATTTCTGTGAGAAAAAAAAAGATAATATATATTTTTTAAATCTAATACAGAAAGTTTATAAATATAAGAGTAAAATGAAGTACACTTACTATTTCAGGTAAGATATGTTCTGAGTACTCTGTAGGTCTGGTCTTGCTCTTAGTTGTGGAGGTCTGTGAGGTAATTATGTTGGAAGCCAATTCATCTAATTTTGGTACATTTCATTTTAGAACATATTGTATTTAAATGAATGTTTAGTGTGTTACATATATGGGTTACATTACTTAAGTATTACTACATATAATATGTATGTGTGCTACTTTGTGAATTTTTTAAATGTTACTATGTTATGATATAACAATTAAACATACCCCCCCAGAGTTTTTAGGTAGTGGTACTGTTGTCCGAACATGTCCGCGGATATAAAAAAAGTTTGCGGACATCAAATTCAGTTGAAGGGGTTCATTATGTTCCATATTACATGTACATAAAGTCAAAGTTATTGTTAAATTGCACTACTAAAAACCTATGAAATTCAGTGAAAAAACGTCATCAATGATGTCATCATGACATTTGTGATGTCACCTTTGATGTCCTGGGTGTTAGTCTTAGCAGTGCCCGGTGGTGGCGCGAGTTATGGTTGCTTAGCTTACCATAAATGGCGAATTTCAGGGTTTTTTCGGTTTTACTTGGAACAATAACGTCCCTCTAACAATGGTTTTTCACTGAATATATATTATATATATATATATATATATATATATATATATATATATATATATATATATATATATATATATATATATATAAAAAGAAACAACTATAAATGGCAAAGTGCTTCTGTGTAGCATCGTTCAACTAACACGTGTTGCATTTTTTTCTAACAATTCGATAAACAATGCTGAACTGTTCAATGGAAGTCTGTATTTTTATTTATTTTTTACCAACAGGGCAGATTAGATTAAGTAAAAATGTCTGGGCAGGACTCTGCTGAAACTGTGGGTGTATTTTGTTCTAGGTTACTTCCGAATGTGAAACCTTCCATGTAATTTCTCATAAACAATCCAAATTGAGCGTAAGTGCCAAAGGCACAGGGCGGCATGCTGCCAGGGGTATTCATAATGTACAGTTTTTTGTTAATGTTGTTGTTTACAGAACGTGGGGAGGGCCATACCCGTAGTAAAATTAAGGGCACCTCATCATTTTTCTCTACGTCACAGAAGTGCAACAAAGGGTATATATATTACACAGCCACAGTAGTGGCTGTGTAGTTATGGTTAAGTTGCTGTTTCCATAGGAAGAGCACTTTTTGGGCGACTTATAACTTCGCTCCCCCTGGACGAATCCTCACCAAACTTTGCAAACGAAGTATAATGCCTACTCTGAATATTTTCGCAAAGTTTGGTGAGGTTTGGTCCAGGGGGGAAAAGTTATAGGGGGGGGGCCCAAAATTTCTTTTTTCCCCATAGACATAATTTGGTGTAAATCCGTCCAGTAGTTTCTTTTTAAATGACCAAAATGTAAAGCAAAAAAATGTGTCATATCTATGTCCACTGCGCGGACTCACTTCCCTGTTCGGTCCACGGATTGGACTCTGATTGTCTGCACTGTCCGTGGACTGGCCTCTGATTGTAAAGTAAGCAAAAAAGAGGCAGTATCATTAGCAACTGTGTATAATCTACATGATGTATTCACGCACATAAATGATTGATGTGTTTCAGGCTTGCTTCTTCCCCTATACATGTAAATCATAAGATGTGATTAAATTCTAAGGAAAGTAGTGTAAGAACATGTGAGAATAGCAATATCTATAAATATAATACCTTTCAAAAGTTAAGTTTCTGACTGTCAGTAAATAAACCCACCTGGCCTAGATATGGCAGTGAACAAAAAAGAAGGGGCTAGACATGTGATGTCATCAGTGATGTCATCAATGATATTTGTGATGTCATCTTTGATGTCCTGGGTGTTAGTCTTAGCAGTGCACAGTGGTGGCATGAGTTATAGTTGCTTAGCTTACCATAACTGGCGAATATATATATATATTCTTTGGAATTGTCTATTTTTCCTTTACCTTCATGATTGTGCTTGTCCAGCCGGTGGCCTGGTTTTAATTTGTCATGCTACTTATAGCTTCTGGCCATGTGTGTCTTTTATATTTTCGATTGTTATTACCGCGTATGTACTTGCACTTTGACGGAATGGCTGCTAATTTTGCATTTTGCACAATTCATATTGTTCATGCACTTGCACTTTATTTAATTGGCTGCTATTCTGCCAGTTTGCACAGTCCAACGTGTTGATGCATTTGCACTTTAAGACATCCTCTTATTTGAGGTGGGCTATACATACTCTTGTCCGGCTGTTTGTTTTGCTCTTTTGCACTGAACATAGACATTTCATGGTCCAGCTGCTATTTTTTGCACTTTGCACATAATAACTTGCCTTTTGCACAGCTATGCTGACATCTTTATTCTTGTTGGCCTAGTTCCAACTTCTGCCCATTTTCTCCATCTTTACTTGGCTGGCTTGTTTTTATCATAATTGTACCTGATTGTTGGGACTAATATGACTTGTTTGTTTATCTAATGGGACAGATTGAGCATTTGCGGGTTTTATTCTGTATGCTTAGGCTTTGGTAGTATTGCTCATATATGCTGGTGATTCCCATGTAACTTGATTCTACTGCTGATGGTAATTGTTTCTCCACAGCGGGTTCATGGGTCACCCACACTGTATATTTTCACTTCATTGCCATCTGACAGATCTGGCCATCTTATCATCTATGCAACTGCAGGTACACTGTCATTCCGAGTGGGGTATTTCAAGTTTACTACACCATAGTGGTCTGGCCAAATCCGGTTATTACACTGTTTATAATGCACTGTGCATGTATTAATGTTGGGGCTATTATGGCCCACACAGTGTTTTACTTCCTGGTCAGGACCACTTTTAATCTGCAACAAAATTGTTTATGCACTGTGCCTTTTACTTCTCTGACTTTACCTGTATTTTTAACCCTTTGCAATATGGCCGCTTTGTTCCCTCATGTTTTCCAAACAAATTGTTGCCATTGACATAGTTACAGGACTGCACCTCAGAAGGGTATCTACCTTTGCTAATCTCGCTCCCCCTTACGTGATCAAGCGCTCAGTATAGCGCGAAACGCGTTGTTTGCAGGCTGCTGCCCCTAGGTGTCCTGCTGTTGTTTTGTTTTCTATGTGCTGCTTGTGTGTTGTGCATTCAGTTTTGCACGATGCATTTTTTAAATCATTTTGTAAACATTAAAGACACCAGTATTCTTTCTACTGTGTCCGTTGTGTTTTGTCTGACTTTTTTCTGAACCTGGCACTAGTTTTTGTGCCTGCGGGAGTGCGGTTCGCCTCTTCCTCCTCCTCCTTGTTTTGCAAATATATATATATATATATATATATACACTCCATAGAATTCCATTCGACTTCACTGATAAGAAAGATTCTAGCAAACACAGGAGAGTATAAAAATGTGTTACGCTTTTTTCAGTAATTGCTAAAACCAGTATCCATAAAACTGACCATTGGTGTCAGAAACTGTAAGAAAATGAAAGATATAGCCTGCTGGCCTCAGAGATGTTTTTCAGAAATGGCAAAACAGAAATATGAAGGAAGAAAACACTCCCCAAAAATACAGGTTGAAGGACACAGCAAACCATGACATAGATCACATTTTCTGCAGAGACATGTCTGTGCTAGTACAATAACAGCTTTGATTTGATGCTTAGCTGTAACAAGAAATACACTTTTCAGTAACATATTGCATTACTGGAAAAAAACACAGACAAACTTTGTCACAGTAAGTGACAAGACGCCAGTTAATCACCCCACCAAAACGAGCTTGTTCTTTGGGAAATCAACTACAATGAGAGACTGCTCCATAAAGGTCTATGTTAAAAAACATAACATTCTCTAAAATTCTCAATATAGTGGGATAAGCCTAATAAAAAAAAAAAAAAGTCGTAAGCAGAATACGTGCTACTTTACTCTAGACTTATTCTTGTTACATCATATGGTGACTTAGGAGTTTGATGGTAAAGGTTAAAACAAGGAGTATTTAAAATCCGCACTTGTTCTAACCAACTGACTTATTACAAGTATGTATCACATATCAGTGCACATGTTGCATAAAGAAACTACTACATGCAGTAGATAATGCATGGTAATACATTGGAAAACCACCAGAAAATCTCAGCAACTGCCTTCAAAATGCACCAACACAAAGGGAGGTGGTAATGATTTGACCCTGATGGCAATTCAGGCACAAGTGCACACACCAATTCTGAAAAGTAAAAATGGAAACCCAATGTACAACAATGCCAGAGATTAGTATGCTAGGCATCGTATCAATGAAATAGCACGTGCGCAAACGCGTGATAGCAGTGGGTGGAGCCATCAGCTGGAGCTTCAGGAGGAAAATGTAGAATTCACAGAGAGGAGGAGAAAGAGGAACCACCGCTGTCCAGAGAGCTATATCATCAAGCTGAATGCACAGGAATGAGGAAGTACCCTGTGCCGGCTGCGCACATGCACTATCATCTCATTTAGTGTAGCTCATGGAAGGCGGGTGGCGAGGGGGATTAAGAGCAGAATTTACATCTGTACTGGCATACTTTCACTTCTTGTCTGGGGCTGTAGAGAATTGTTACAAAGTGCGAAGATTCCACCCCACAGTGTGAACGCTCCGTGCATGTCCCTGCTCACCTTCTCACTCCTAATGAGCGAGGTGCGTGCCCACCTGCTCCATGCACGCCCCTCTTCTCACCACCGAAACCCAAACCAGTGTTTGCAAAGCCTTATACACTCATTGGCGTTCCCCATTGTCATCTGCCCGTGGATGCATCCAAAATCCTCTAATCCCTCATATGCAAGGGCGCAGATATTCAGGAAGTTTTAACAGCAGCACATTTAAACACCAGATGACATGCAGTGACAGTCTATGGTTCTGCACCAGAACACCTTCAAAACACACAAGACTATCAAATGGGTGGCATGAGTTCTTCAATTGAGTCACAGACTATTTACACTTTTTATTCTCTCTTCCCTTCCACATTGCACGCTCCGCTTCCACTCTCCTCCTAACCTCCGTTCCTCTCTCCCACTTCCATTTTCACTCACCCCCAGCACCCAGAGTGTCCACATGTGAGAGAAATGGAATGAATCTGCGCATTATTGAAGGAGTGAAGTTATGAGAAAATCACACCGCCTGCATGTACAATGCATGTGAACTGCAACACGTCTGTCTACTTCCATGCATTACTTCTCTAGTGGCAATGTATAGGTGGCTCTGCATGCCGCTTCTTGCCATGGTTCCGTGCTCTTTGGGGACCCCTAGAATGGGCATGAGATGATGAACTATAATCGGGCACACGTCAGGACGCTGACAGATGGGCTATTGGACAGAAGGTTCCAGTGCACATATTGGGCAGGTGGTCCCATGAAGTGCAGCCAAGAGAATGTTTACAAGATCATCATCCAGTGTTCTATTTGCCCAATGTGGTGATATTCTTACAGGGACTAGGATAAGGAGGTCCATTAGCATCCGCCTGGACAGGCAAGTGATTGTGAAGGGGGTGTGGTTCACCCACAAGGTCCAGAATGACAATTCATTTTTCTGGAACGTTCCTGACATGCCCACACGCAGAGCATAAACAGCCAGAACAACTACCTTTGCGTTCTCCCCCGGGCACGAATGCACGCACCCTTCAAACAGTGTGTGAGGTCCCACGCAAGGAGGCCTGCATCTCGGGGACCATGCACGGGGTCCCCCATAACTGTATCCAACACCCTGACAACATGCGTATAAAAAATTGTAAATCTGTTATTACTCCGGAAATCTGCATGTGAACCCCGGTAAACTGTTTGTGTCCCTTCCCAGCCCTCTGCGCAAGCCACGCCCACGCTCTGCATGGAGTCTCGCAAAAGGCTGACGGCTCGCAGAGATGTGCTGAGCATGCACAAACTCCACAAAAGTCCAGGAAAAGTACCACGCACGAATCGACGAACGTTGATTTGTTCGCAGTTTGGCATGCAAGTACCCATTTTCTATGCAAATAATTCCATGAATCGGGCCATTTGTATTCAATTACAGTTGCTTTTCAGCTCAGTGGATCACAGTCTAAGATAAGCAAGAACTCTTTACACCAAATTAGGCTGCACCAGGCAGACCACGGTCAGCTACACCTAAAGAACACTTTTCAAGAATAGCACACAACTATTCTAGGCAGGTAACCTAATGTTGTAATATACTATTACAGTTGCTTTTCAGATCGGTGGAACACAGACTGAGGTAAGCAATTACTCTCTAATTTATATTAGGATGGCACACAGCTAACTCGACGTAAGTAAAACCTATACTCTTTTTGAAGGAGCTACCTGCAACTTAAAGGTATGTATTGACCTAAGACTGTTTTAGCATCTGTATAAAACAGACTAGGGAAAGCACAATCCATAGTTACACTTTATGAATGACTCAATGTTATTCTAGTTAGGTAAAACCCAAGGCAAACTTATTCTAAACAGGATATACAGCACATTAGCAGAAGCAAGACACAGTTGGCAAACATATACACTTATTCTCTGAAAGAAATAGAGAAGCCAACAGCATTACTTTTAGGAAAGAGGAATAACCAATTTTTCAAAATGGCACCACACACATTCAAGGTAAGTAAGAACCTTTGTAACTGCTCACTCTCAGAGTTGCAGTTACCAATTTACTCTTTCACAAGTACTTTTAAACACTTTTTATTCTTTTCAAGACAGAATGCTTTACTTGTCCACTCCTTCACTAGTCTATTGCATGAGTTCGCTCAGAGGGCAGAAGAGGGACCCTAGTGGTCTAGGTGCCAGCTGTAGGCAGGATGAGATAGGGTTCTGTTGCAGCAAAAGTCAGAGTTCCAGTGGAAGACTGTTTAAACCATTTATTGTTCAGTTTAAAGTTAGTTAGGGTCCAGGGACTTCTGAGAAGACACCGTATGAGGATTCCATCAGTGGGCCTGGGTGAACTGGAAACACTCCAAAAGCTGAACCAAATCACACTGGCGTAATGTAAGTAAATACCCCAGCCAACACAGCACATCAGCACAGAAGAAGAGTTTCAGCAGGAAGACTTTAGGGTGTGCAGCCAAAAACCCATTAATTACTTTGTCATGAAAAAGGAAGACAGGACTTTGAAGCAGGGATCAATGGAGAAGGCTCCAGGCAAGAGTGTTTCACAGCTGGATGCGGCTCTAGGGTTTTGGCACCCTATTCAGGAGCCAGAAAAAGACTGTATATCGCTGGTCAGATTCCCATCATTTGCAAGGTCCAGATTTCTGACAAGGGGACTTGTAAGACTCAAACTGTGTCTGTGGAGTTCCAATAGGATGCCACCAAAGTTTCAGCTCGATTCAGAATTCAGAAGACCTTACAGCGCACAGTGGCGTGAGGTCCCAGGGTATTGGGGTATTGCATCCACGCAAGGTTGCAGCACAACATGGGATAGCTCAGAATGCAGGACTTCTTGAGTCTAGTGGATCTCACAAGGCACTGGGTCCGGGTCATTGTTTACGCCATCCACAGGTTTCTTGGAACAAAGGGTAAAAACAGGCTTTGGTTACACAGCAGGCTCTCTGGTCGCTGGAAATCATCCCAGCTTCACTTTCTTCATCTTCCTCTTTAGAATTGGTTCCACTGGTCGACTTGTCAGCCACTTCCAGGTTCAGAGTTTTTATCAGGAACTACAGCAGAATGTCTACATTCGCTCCCAGTATTTTACAGCAATGGGGTGGTCTCACTTCCTGCGTTTCCACACACTCTGGAGCCTGTGCGGGGAAACCACAGGATTCCCACTGAAGACAAACCAGCCACATGTTTAGTCTTCCATCTAGAGACAATGAAATCCTAGAGTTGTTGAATGTGATTAATTGAAAATCCGAAAACATGCTTGATGCATAATTTTCATGCTCAGCTTGTTCTAGATACGTTTTGATGTATACTACATTTTGTCTCTCTATTGAATAGAATTGTGTTTTGTTTTGTCACGTATATTGTGTATATGATTTACAGACTTTTTAAGAGTTGTTCTATGAATTATGCTGTTCATGTAATCTCAGGTTTTTGAGAAATTCTTTACCTTTTTATTGGATTCTTAATAAAATTATGTGCTGACTAATTTGTGTAAGAGTTTGAGAAAGAATGACTGTTGATAGTTTTTCTCTACCTTCTTAGGTATTTATTAATTGAAACAAAACCATGGACACTCAAAACACTGAGTCTGATGTTTGCTGTTGTCCAGGAATCTTCCCCCACTAATCTACTCACCCATTCAACTCTTGTACTTTCACTACATAAAAGAAACCCTAAACACATTGTTCTGATCCTTGATAGCATCCAATCCACCTAGTTAAATCATTGAAATCAGGTTCTTGCCACATTCGCCCATAGCATACAGTCACACAGAATTCATGTCCTAGCCACCTTCAGCCTCTGACACCTCAGGTTTTACATCTGCATCTCTCCTGCCTCCCACTGACATGTCCTTCCTTTTCTCCTTCTATCAACTGCCATCAGTAGATCAAAATGACATATGTTACCCTATATGGGGCCACTCTTCATTACATTCTATTACATTGCATTTCCATTGTCATTATCAGTATGAAAACTTTCTGGATTTGGTCCCTCAGCATCATCATCCCCTAGTTGACTGCATGGTTGTGTCTAAAGGCATACCACCCCTACCTATTTAACTTTGTAAGATGTAGACCAGCAAGAATGTCTTCCCACACATATGATGGCACCTGGGCAGCAGTGGAGCCCAATGCACGTCGGCTGATGCCAGGCACCTATGGACAGCAAACTTGTTGGTATGTCATTGAACTTGCTAATTCTATCTGTACTTGCAGGTGGCCAATAATGCTTGTGGTTTCCATGGAGTTGGTGCTGTTTGAGTAGACAGAGGCTTATGCACTGATAGTAAGTCTGCCATCTACAGACTTCTCTATATTGGCACTGTCCCACACGTCTGATGTCCCACTGCCTTTGGATGAGACATTCACTATTAATACTGAGCACGCGTGCGATTCACGGAAGGGCCTGCCCGTGTTTACTGCAGGATGTGCGGCAAATCCGAGCGTGGCATGCACAGACACACACGTCACAGCAACATCCCAAAAGCCGTGCACGACGCCCACAGCGAAAGCGCACAATGTCGGCGCACACACCAAAAAGGGAGCGGGGCACGAGGAGTAGCACGCGGAATGGGGAACAATGCGTGAAAAAGAAGGCGTAACTGGGGAAGTACTGCAGGATAACACACGGAACGCCCATATGCATGCGAACAACACGTATTCATGGAATCGAATACGGGAAACCCGCGCACGCTAAAAGACGCGCACAGGCATCAACATGTCCACCACACAAAGGCAGGCGGAAGGGTCCCCGTGCGCAGTATAAAAGTGCGTGCAAACAACAAACACATATATACAGCTACGATGAATGCCCAATTTGTCGCAGCACTGATCGTGTGACACCCAAGGAGGAGCAGAATAGCCAGGCCCCACATTTCTTTGCCTCGGACCAGCCTTTTTTGGACGCCTGACGACCAGGTCTATGGCAGGTATAGGTTTCCACCTCATATCATCCTAGACCTGGTCAGGGAGTGGGAAGATGACCTTACATCCCCCACCCTGTGCTCCCAAGCATTGAGCCCCTTGGATAAAATGTTCAATGTCCTGCATTTTTTGGCCACTGGGTCATTTCAGTGGAAAACTGCCATAGTGGGGGGGGTCTCACAGGCCACGCAGTCATGCTGCCTACACCAGGTGTTGGCAATCATGACTGCGTGCCCCTCAATCCACAGGCACCTGTACATGCCCAGAACACCCGCAGAAAGGCAGGCCATGGTCCAGCACTTTTACAGGGTGGCACACTTCCCCAAAGTGCTTGGTGCCGTAGATTGCACCCATGTGGCCCTACGTCCACCTAGGGCCACTGAGCACATCTATCAAAACCGCAAGCACTGGCATTCCATCAACGTGCAGGTTGTATGCGATGCCAAGGGTATCATCACCTCTGTCTATGCAAACTACCCTGACTCTACCCATGACAGTTTCATATACAGAATGTCCGCACTGAGCCGGGCCCTGGAAGCTGGGAAGCATGGCGACACATGGCTCCTAGGTGAGTACAAATGCCTGTGCACATGCATGCATGTCACACACAGACAAATAACCAACCCAACTAATCATAACCATTATCACCTCTCCAGGGGACAGTGCCTACCCTCTGAGCAACCACATGATGACGCCAATCCAGAACCCCACCACACCACCGCAGGTAAGATACAACACTGCCCATATTGCAAACAGGGCCATAGTGGAGCGCACATTAAGAGTGCTCAAGTCACGCTTCCGCTCCCTTGACTGCTCTGGCGGCCGGCTACTATATGCACCCCAAGTAGTGTGCAGGATCATTGTGGCAGCATGTGTCCTGCACAATGTTGTAACACGCCGAGACGTACCGGTGGAGAAGGTGGTGCCCACGCATCCCCAACCACATGCACAGGCGCGGTCCATGGGAGGTGAAAGGGCACGTGGCGAGGCAGCCCGGACCCAGCTTGTGGCCGCATTTTTCACCTAAACTCCCACCCCTGCGGAGTGCACAGAGGCCTGGCACATACCAGGTGACAATCAATGATGACAAAGAGACAGTCCTTACTACCCTGAGAATGTTACCACGGAAGTGCTACATTGTGTGTATCCCTAGCTACTGAAACATAACCAATCCTGTGTGACCAAAAGGAACACATGCAAGGTAAGGAACACATGCAAGGTGTGTATCATACAACCCCCTGCAAAACAGGCCATGACAATCACTGGTATGTCACCCAAACCCTCCCAACCCACATCACCCTTGTCTGCCACACCATGACATGGCATGCAACAGCAAAAGCCCAACACATGACCAATAAGATACGAAGTGACATGTGAAAAAATGGAAAGCGGCCTGAGACAATGACGCCTGACATGGAATCAGGTGAAATGATTGACCAACAACCTCCCACACATACCATGTCATACAGAAATGCTTTCCACCAGTGGTAGCATGAACAAAAGACTGAATGCCTGTTCACATGCACAATGGGCAAGCCAAAATCGCTACTCCCTAACCCGTGTGCTGTGTGTGTCTCCTGCAACACACTGCTCAGCACACAGCACAGTGAGCTGCCATTGTGTTGGGGATACACCTTGAGCATCACATCAAAAGGACAAACAATATAAAAAACCTATTGACGCATGTACACGATCCCCAAATGGCAATTGAACATGTGCTGCAGGGACACAGCGTGCCCGAGTAGGCAATCTGTGTGCACCTCTCGGACTGGAAGGGTGGTTGTACATGTGGTGGAGCATTGTGTAACTGTGTGTCAGTAGGGACATGCACTCAATGTATGCATGTGAAATCAAGTGACCCTCAGTGTCCTGTACACATCACATGTGAACATTGCCCATGTGTACACCCCAGCATGTCAAACCACAACAATCCCCTGACACCAGAAAAGTAAATAAAACACAGGAACAGCCATTGACCAGCAGAACACATCATGTACACAGTAACCCACAATGACAATGTCAGAGAGTGCCCAAACACTGTAGCCTAAGCTTACTGTCCAACAACAAAAGGGCCTCCCTAATTTATACATCACCAGGAACTTCTGAACAACTGTGTCTGCAGTATGTAGCCTTCTTCCTTCTAGTCTACCTGGCTAAAGGGTCCCCTTACCCCTTGGTCTTCAAGTTCCACCTTGCGTGTAAATAGGGTCCAGCCCCCTCAGAGGCCACCGTGACTGGTAAAAATACCAAATCGCAGAGAACTCCAAGGAGCCAACCCCCCAAACCAGGGAAAAAGCCTCTAGGCACAAACAAACCCTGGAAGAGTCTGCAGTAGATGACTTGAAGTTGCAAAATAATGTCCAAGCACATGTACAAGCAGAATGCTAGAACAACCAAGGTAGCACAGTTCAACAATGGTACAACAGGATGGGTACCTTTTTCAGGACACAATATACAATGAGGATGCAACAACTGATGGGTAGTGTCACAGCTCCGGTCTCCAGGCGCAGGAGTGGCACAAACCAACCACCCCCTCCGTGGTCTGGGCACCTGCAAGGTAAAACTTCCACAGGTCTCCGAGACCCCGGCAGTGAAAGAGGGTCAGGGATCTGTTGTTTGGACAGGCATTGGTTTTCAGGATAATCGGAAAGAGGGGCAGGAGAGGGGAGTTGGATTGGCAAGGGAAAGCAGGCAAAAGTCTTCATGCACATTGTACTAAATGAGTCAAATGCAATAGATGCTTATCTCTGGGTTGAGTGCTAGCCTCCTGCCTGCGCACTCTCAGGTCCGGTGACAGGATCAGTTCAATGCTGCAAAGAGAGTGTGAGTTACTAATCTGTGTGTGTCTACAACACACACACTACACCATTCATTCCCCAAACTAAGTGACTTCTCCACAAACAAACACACTTGTCTGCTACTTTGTGCGTATACGTTAGCTTGTCCCTGTGATGGTTCACACTCTGTCAATGCAGTAAGACAGGAGCACGTGGGCACGCGGTATATGGAAGACCAATGTGTCAAGAATCACACATGATAGAATGGTCCCTGGGTGAGCTGCTAGACACGTATAGCTAGGTGCGACTCAGTACAAGTTGTGTTCTGGCAGTCGCGGATTTCAATAGGTAGTGCACGTGGTAATTTGCACATGCAAATGATATGCACTGCACTGAAGTCTGTGCCTCACTGGGTGTCCCTGTGTGCTGTATTAGTTTCTGGCTAGGAATTCTACTGCGCCAATTACTCAGCTTCTATGGAGCAGGGAGGACTCAAGGATATGAGCGACAGCTCCTGCATGTGCCCCTGACAACTTATAAAGCTACTTGGCATTTGTTCCTCAATGCATCTTAGCTGTACTGTGCGCTTCTACAACAATGCCTGGCCAAGCTCCCCAGCACTGGCGGTACTTAGCATGCATATGCAAGTGGCCTGGTGGAAGGTTGGCTGCGGTGTGGCCCCTTGTGCTGCTCACCTTGCTTGGAGATCCTGGAAACACGTCTGCCTCTGTCAGATGTCTGAGCACAAGCACTGTGCTTCTGCTTGCGCACACATGCGCTCGTGTGCACCACCGAACGTGGCCAGGTTTCAGTAGTACTTGTCCCCGTGTCTGCTGGGAAAGGTAGTCTGGAGACTCATTTTCAAGCAGAAAGGCCATAAAAGATATTAATAAGGCAGGACATTTCCCTGTGTGTGTGTCTCCATGCTGGTTGTCACTGGGCCATGTTTGAGAACTACATCCAAACTCCTCCCACCATCAGTGTGACTTTGACAGCCAAAGGGTGCAGGCTACTGTCTACAGCATGAAGTGCATCTAGCACATATACAGGCAAGAAAAGAACATACATCACAATCCACATCAATTAATGGAGATATCAATCATGTACTCACTCAAATTGATTGCAGAGATGTCGTGGAGAAAACCCACTTAATCCCCACTAGGGGTGTTAACACAAGTAGTACAGCAGCAGACAAGCCACATATATGATGAAAGTCCAATGCCTTTGTGTAAATGGTTGTTACACCGAACCATCCTTGCAAGCCCATTGATAAGGGAAGCAGGAGTGGCCTATGTGAGTCAGGATCCCAAGCTGCAAAAACATACACAAGACAAGCTGGAAGGGCCCAGCTGGAACAGACAGTGGATGCTTTCAAAAGCCACAAAGCACCACACCGTCACATGAATGCACAATAGACAAGCAATTTGAAACTATATTACATAAATAAACTAACTATAAAAACCTTATTAACTAATTAAACTAACTATAAAATGGACACATACAACCCGGGGGGGGGGGGGGCACCAACATGCGATGATGTTGAGACAAAAAAAAAACCTCCATAAACTCAACACCTGCACAGCCCAACCTGTTTGGGAGATGACTCCTCGTCCTCATCACCCTCTGGCTGAAAAGGTTGACGTGGCACAGTACCCTTACCAGGCCTAGGCACAGCTTGCCCCTCGTTGGCAGAAAGTCTGTGGGACGGGTGAGCCTGGTTCTGTGCTGCGATGACACGTAGATCAGCATGTAGAACCTTGCGTGATACACGTGCTTCCTCTTGCAAGGAAACAAGTGTAACACAGAGTTCTTCCTGCCTAGCCTGGCTGGACAACTGGTACACCTCCCAGCAGGCACGTAGCTCAGCCGAGATGGTATTCTGTAGCTGCTCCAACCTCTTCTCTGACAGCGTCCTCTGCAACATCAATAGCACAGCCAGAGTAGATTTGAGGGATTCATAGTCAACCCTCATGGCCTCCATGTGTGCTTCTGCGTGAGAAGCAATTGCTTGACACAAAGACACCATTTCAGCCCGGAGTGCCCTGTCTGAGGCCGCCATGCCCAGCCTGAGCGAGCGGGCCGTGGATTGTGCCGCCCGCTGCTGGAGTTCCACCTGCCTGGCAGCGGGAGCACGGATTGGGCCACACGTTCCATGCTCTCAGCGATGTTATCAATTGCTGCACCCCTGGTGTTCTGAATTGACAACCATGGCTTGCTCCCACTCAGTATACCCCAGTGGCGCGTGGCTACCGAGTTGCTGGGCTTGACACCTGCGGGGCCCAAGGAGCTGACGTCCTTGTTGGGTTGGCACCGCCCGCGGCTGCAGGACTACATTCCTCCATTGACGTGATGCCCCAGGGACATCAGCAACTGGTGTGGAGCGTGACCCTGTGTCCCGATCCACCACAGGCAGAGGTCCCACCACTGTTTGGCCCCTCAGTGCAGGTGTCGTGGACAGAGGAGCATCCACATCAGAATCACTCACCCCTGACGAATGGACCCGATGCACATCCAACTCGATATTGTCGGCAGAGTGATCTTCCAGGATAGACTCATTGCCAGCCTTAAACAAGATGGTCTGTAACACAAGTGGGTTCTCGTGGACTACCACCCCATAACTCCCACTTATGCCGGGTTGCTGGTGTGTCACACGTAGACCCCGAGTTCAGCTAGTAGACCTTGAGCTTAGCTAGCAAATTGGAAATGCCCCCAACTGAACTGAAAATTTAAAATTCAGCTACATATGGCTTCAAACATCGAGAGGGGACCTTTCATTTCCAATATTCACATTGTGTTGATAGTTTAGAGAAAAAGTTTTCATTTTTTCAAATGTTCTTTTCAAATGTGTATAAATAATTGTATTTTGTTCTATATGAAAAATTGTGTACATTAACATGGATACCCATCTGTTCCATTTGTGTACAGATTGTGCTTGCTTGGAATTTACTTTTAGCCAATTGTGCTTGATAACTTTTAGACCTCGCTTGTGAGCAATAATAACAAAGAAATAATAAAAAAGTTACTTTTGTATAAATTCTTAAACAGAAGTATGAAATGGTGGATTTGAAAGACTTATCCCAATAAAGACTTAGGTGGACACATACAATTATAAAAATCATACCTAGGAACTATTTCCATACTCTTGGCATTGAGGAGACTACTATAAATAGAATTTATATGTATGTCTAGTGAACCTGTCAGGACACTGTTTTTTTTTGGGTTGCTGGTGTGATAGCAACCCTGTGCCTGGCATGACAACACCATCCTCTGGCTCCATTGCATCATCATCTGAAAAGTGGAGAGAAATTAACATTAGTACACATATCAGAAGCACATAACACACACACATAGACCACACATAGACAGCCAACACATGAAGCAGACATGCCACACACTAATGAGAACCTGGCATGTATCCAGTGGCCTTGATATGCAAACACATCCCAAAAGCAGAAATGGATGTGTCTAAATAGAAAAGCCTACACAAGTACAAAATGTAGTATATGAACTCAATCAGACACCACCTCTGTCAGGCACATCTCATAGGCAGAAAAAACAAATGACAACAATGAGATGCAACACACCATAAGCATTTCTGAACTGCAAATTGACCACTGCTGCAAGTGAATCCAAACACACAATAACACAGGTAACATGCATGTAGACATGCATCACTAAAGCATCATCATCAATATAGCTCCATCCATCTGCAGCTCGGCCCATACCGGGTGGCATGGGCCATGTAGATATAGTGAATGTCCCAAGCAAAGCAAGGGCCTGCAACCAGGCATGAGGGACCATAACGCCCAGTACCATCCGAGCTGCAGGACATGAGCCCTCCACAACACCCCTCAGGGCCTGATTGAGCACATTGGGCTATGAATGTGCCCTATTACATCATTCCTTGTGGAAATGACCACACCCAGGACCCACCATAGTAGCTAAGTGGGCCTGGGCATATACATACTGCACAACAGTGAACCTTCTGGATCATGCCAGTTCCACATAACGTGCGCAATGCAGAAACCTCACCAGCATAAACGTCAATCAACTACATATTAGTCAGTCAACAAAAAAGCTGCACACATGTGTAAATGAACACTTTCACAAACACAAAAGTGAGTACTCGCAATGTTGCACTACACATTGTTGAAGCTGCTTGCATATGTACATGTGAAAGCGTTCAAAAACACCAATTTTTCCATACACCTGTATTGTGAACATGACCAGCATCCAATACACCAAAGCAAGCAGCTACAACACTGCTTGCTTTGATGTATGTGGAAGTGCACACATACACACGTGAAGGAAGCTCCACAGTCATTACAACCCGATTGGCAGGCTACATCCAATCAGCGCCCTATGCCAGATAGTATAAGCCGCAGATTGACCAATCAACTCATCTAAACAACCACTAGGGAGTTCCAATACTGAGTACATGTGTCATAGGATGCACCTGTGCCCGTCGCATTCATGACAGAGAAAGGATGAAAAACTGGCCATACATGCCAGGCCACTTTGACATTGCATCAGTGAGTAGGGATGTAGAACGGTGTAACACGGCTCAGAAGTGGGTTGATGCAGTGCAGAACATGTGTACGTCACCCACTATCTACATGAACAAGTACATTATGAAGTCTATCAATAAACGTGAAGACAGTGCAAGGGCAAGTTCAGGCATCACATGCAATGTGCATGCAATGGGTTGCATGGCTACAAGACAAACCCCCACCCCCTCTAAGTGAAAATGCAGCGAGGCATTGCATGGCAGAGAAAGGGTGACCAGAGACCTGTGTATTGGCAGACAGTGTTGACTAGCACCAATTACATCATCTGAGTCAACTGACAACACATCAGATGACAATGGGACAGTAAGCAGAACACATGATGAACCCTCAGTAGTACACCCATGTGTGCAGACGCCACTACACCAGTTGGACAGAGTCAGTGGGCCTGAAACAGGGGGATGCCTGTGCCCCACACAGACTGTGACACCCTAAACCTGTGTGTGTTGCTGGACTGAGCCAGAGTGGGCATGCAATGGATGATCAAATGCCATGAAATGTAGGTCATCCTGGACACGTACTACAATGATCATCCTGTCAAGGACACATAGGGGCATGCATGGAATGCACATGGAGCATGAATGGGCACTCATGCCCCTGCGGAGCATCTGCCACCTGCACAGTCCAAGTGAGACACCCTGCATCAAGGAAAAAGGATGTACCCCACTGTATGTGTCCCGCAGGTTGGCTGGTGGAAGTTTGCATGTACACAGGAGCCTTGAACATGCCATTGCAGTACGCCAACATGATGCACACCAGTGCCATGGTGAAATTGGGGTGCAGGGGGGGTGGAGGGGCAAGGGAGCATGCCTACGTGGAGTACCCGCATGCAGGCAGAAGACACATACACGTCAGTCATGCAATGACATAGGGCCTCATTGCAAATCCGGCGGTAACCGAGGCAGTAAAACTGCCTGGTTACCGCCGGACTCGTATTACCATTCCGCCTCTGTGATTCCCGGAATTACCGGGGCATTACAACCCCAGTGTTCTGGGAATCACGGAGGCGGAATGGTGTTAATCCCCATTCCCATTGATTCCTATTGGACTCAATGGGAATGGGGATCATGGAAACACCGGCAGCATCTCGTAATGCTGCCGGTGTTTCCTCGTCCGCCTGCAGGCAGGCGGTGTTAAACCCGCCAGGTCAAACCTGGCGGGAACATCACCTCCCGACTGCAGGAGTCGGGATCAGGTGGTCCGGAAACAACGGTGGCGGCGGGTTTACTGCCACCGTTATTTCCAGACCGCCTGATTTGTAATGAGGCCCATAGTCTCAGTGCTGAGAGGAAAGAGACCCCAGGCAACATGTAAAAGGGCAAGTGAGATGGAATATGGACCGGAGAGGCAGCCGGGTGAGGAGCATGTTAGTAGGGTGCAAGTGTGGCGATGAGGACAGTCCCCGTCTGCTCTACATGTACAGCATCCTGCACAGCAGGCACGCATCAGTGAAGCATGGCATGACTTTCAAATGAGAACCATGTACACATGACATGTAGTGACAGTCAAGCACAACACATCACACAAGAAAACCACACATGGCCTCAACAAACACGCAACAACACTCACTGGACGGGGCATCAAAGTCCAGCATCTCTCCCACTCCTTCGACCATTCCTGCTGGTATGAACCCCTCAACAACTGACTCTTGCGAAGTGAGGTCTTCCTCCTCAGGTAGCGGCCCACTGCCAGTCACCAGAGTCATGTTGTAATCATGTTATGTTATGTTACTTTGCATTTATATAGCACCTTATGTACAATTGGTATGGTCTGAAGGCGCTGGTAGGTTGAACTCCCTTGGGAACCGAAGTTCAAGTCAGTAGAGAGAGTAGAGAGAGTCAAAGGTGTGTGTGAGCACCGGATATGTGTGCAGCTGGTGTGGCATTCGTGTAATAGCTGCTTCTTAGCGGTAGGTGTGGTGGTTGAGACATCAAGAGTATGTGTTTGTTCTGGCAGGATTTATCCAGACCGATTGTGGCTGTGTTAGGCCTGAGGAGAACGCCTGACTGGTGGGGGTGTAACCAACAGTGTTTAGTTAGAGTTATGGGGAGTATGAGGCAGATGTTGGTATGAGAACAGCTATACCGAATGGTGTCATAGTATCTCTGTGTTCTAGTTGAATGGTGGTGTAAAGAAGAGAGCAAGCGTGGCGATGTGATATGATGGGTTTCATGCTCTTTCGAACATTTCATGTACTCCAAACAATCCCATGTAAGTTGCACAATTCTATGCACTCCAATCCGTTCCATGCATTCTAGTCTGCTCCCTGCACTCCAGTCCGCTCCATGCACTCCAGTCCGCTCCACACACTCAGTCCGCTCAATGCACTCCAGTCTGCTCCACGCACTCAAGTCTGCTCCACGCGCTCCAGCCCGCTCCACGCACTCCAGTCCGCACCACACACTCCAGTCCGCTCCACGCACTCCAGCCCGCTCCATGCACTCCAGTACGCTCCACGCACTCCAGTCTACTCTATGCACTCCAGTCTGCTCACGCACTCCAGTCTGCTCCATGCACTCCTGTCTGCTCCACACACTCCAGTCCGCTCCACGCACTCCATTCCATTCCATGAACTCCAATCCGTTCAACGCACTCCAATCCGTTTCATGCATTCAAATATGTTCCATTACATGTATTGTAGGTCATTTTATGCACTCCATCCACGTACTTCACCCGTACCATTCACATATTTCATCCGTTCCATCCACATGTTTCACCCATTCCATCCACATACGTCACGCGTTCTATCCACATACATCACCTGTTCCACCCACATACATCAGCCTTTCCATCCACATACGTCACCCGTTCCATCCACATACATCACCCGTGTTGCCAGCTCTACGCACTCAGCGGCCCTACGTACTCATCCGCTCTATGCACTCATCCGCTCTACGCACTCATTCACTCTAGGCACTCATCCGCTCTACATCCACTCTGCATTCATCCGCTCTACGCACTCATCTGCTCTATGCACTCCCCCGCTCTATGCACTCCTCCGCTCTATGCACTCATCCGTTCTACGCACTCATCCGCACTACACACTCATCCGCACTATGCACTCATCCACTCTAGGCACTCGTCCGCTCTAGGCACTCATCTGCTCTACATCCACTCTGCATTCATCCACTCTACGCACTCATCTGCTCTATGCACTCCCCCGCTCTATGCACTCCTCCGCTCTATGCACTCATCCGTTCTACGCACTCATCCGCACTATGCACTCATCCACTCTAGGCACTCGTCCGCTCTATGCACTCACAAGCTCTACACGGTCACTCACTCTACACGCTCACACACTCTTACGAACCCTTCCTCTCTTACGTATTCATTCGCTCTTATGCCCTTGTCTGCTCCATACACTCGTCCGCTCTACACACTAGTCTGTTCTACACATTCATCTTCTCTACATACTCCTCCAATCTTACACACTCTTCCGCTCTGCTCTTTCTTCTGCTCTGTGTACTCTTCTGCTTTGCGCACCCATCATGCTCTGCGCACCCATTCGCTTTGCGCACTCATCTGCTCCAAGCACACATCTGTTACCCGCACTCATCCGCTCTATGCAGTCGTTCTTTACACGCACTCATCTGCTATATGCACTCATCGTTCTACAAAGTTGTTCACTCATCCGCTCAATACAATCATCCGCTCTATACACTCATCCGCTATCTACACTCATCCGCTCTGTACATTCATCTGCTCCTGCGTTCTACACATTCGTCTGCACTCATGCACTCATCTGCTCTACATCCTCATCCGCTCTACACACTCATCCGCTCTACACTTATCTGCTCTGCACATTCATCTGCTCAATGCACTCCTGCGTTCTAAACACTCCTCCGCACTTACGTACTCATCCGCTCTACATACTCGGCCGCACTACACACTATGCCATGAACACATACAGTCGGAGTCATGTGTCTCTGTATTCATGAGTCTCTTGTATTCATGTTTCCATGCTCTTCTCTTTATTCATTTTGCCCATATTGTTCATTTTGTCCATTACACTCATTACATCCATTTCATTAATTTAAACCTCATTACTGTTTTCGTACGATTAATTCTTTTTATCCAATTCACTGCTTTGATCGACTTTACTCCTTCCCTTCTGGTTGTCCTTTTAGTTTACATTAGCGGTTATTAGTTGTCGATTTCTCGAATGGATCTTGATGTTGTATTGTTATTTGTCTTATTGTTATTCAAGATCTAGTAGTTCGTTGGATTGGTGTTGTTGAGATGCTGTTATTCTGTTTGGGTTATTTTGTGTACGGGTTAGTTTTAGGGGAAGAGCCAAGTTTTCAGTAGTTTGCGGAAAGACGTTAGATCTTCAGTTAGGTGGATGTGGGGTGGGAGTGTGTTCCATAGCGTGGGGGCCAAGGCTGAGAATGATGATCCGCCTAACCTGACTGAGTTTGTTTTAGGTATGACTAGGAGGCCGGCTGAGCTTGATCTTAGTACGTGGAGGGTGATAGGGTTTTAGCTTGTCTTGAGGATATTGAGGTCCGGTTTTAATGAATGCTCGATGAGCAATGCATAAGGTTTTGAAAGTCACCCTTCGGGCCACTGGAAGCCAGTGCAGAGTCTTTAGGGCTGGGGAAATGTGGTATTTTGGGCCAAGTGCAAGTAGCAAATTGGCTGCAGCGTTTTGTGCCCTTTGAAGTTTATTCAGTTGGTAAGCGTGGACTCCGAGGTAGAGGGCGTTAGCGTAGTCCAGTCTTGATAAAACGATTGATTGGACTGTGGAGAGTCTGTTGGGAAAGGAGAGATATGGAAAAATGTGCCTAAGTGTTTTAAGGTGGTAGTGGCAGGACTTTGAGACGTTGTTGACTTGGCGCGAGAGTGTTAGGTCAGAGTCAAGGGTGCATCCAAGGTTTTTTACTGAGTTAGAGGGAGCCGGTGAGTTGCCCATGGCAGATGGCCAGGGTAGCGGGTCAGGAAGAAGTTTGGAGTTGCCACATACCATGATTTCAGTTTTGGAGGGGTTTAACAGGAGGTGGCTTTGGGTCATCCAGAGCTCTATGTCAAGGAGGCAGGAGGCGAGGTCAGGTCGGCAGTCGGGTTGAGAGTTCAGGGGTTTTAGAATTAGTTGTGTGTCATCAGCGTAGTTGTAACACAGGATGTTGTGTGAACGGATTATTGGTGGGAGGGTGATCAAGTAGAGATTGAACAGGAGGGCAGATAGGCATGCTCCTTGTGGGACTCCGGTGTCGACTGGTCGGTCTTTGGAGGAATAGTTGGAGAGTATCGTTATTTGGTACCTATCTTTGAGGAATGAGGCTATCCATGAATTCCAACGGAGTGGAGGCGGTCAAGGAGGATTAAGTGATTGATTGTGTCAAATGCGGCGGATAGGTCAAGAAGGATTAATGCGGCGCATCCCGCGGAGTCTGACGCAATTTTAAGGTCATCTCAGATTGAGGTTAGGGTGGTTTCAGTTCTGTGACGGGCTCTAAAACTTGATTCTGCAGGGTCTAGGAGATTGTTGGCTTCGACAAAGGCATTTAGTTAGGAGTAGGCGGTTCGGTCAATGAGTTTGGTAAGGAACCTGGTGTTTGAGATGAGGTGGTAGTTTTTGGGCTCGAGAGGGTCGAGGGAAGGTTTTTTTAATAGAGGTTTGACATGAACTGTTTTGATGCGTCGGGAAAAATACCCGAGGAAAAGGACTTATTTATGATGGATCTTGCGTGTTCTCCTGCGCAGGTAGAAGCGAAAATTTCTTTGAGGGTTGTGGCCGGGCAAGGGTCTAGTGGAGAGCCGGCTGGCTTGCGGGCAGAGAGAAGTTTGAGAAATTGGTTGGGTGATATTGGGCTAAAGGAGTTGAACGTTGGTTGCGTAGTGGTCGTAGGCGGGGGGTTGGCCGGAATGGGGGAAGGGTTGCCTGGTGGATGTAAGAGAGACAGTTTGGTGGTTAGTGCATTTGTTCTTTCGAGTGCTGTGTCATAAAAGTAGAGAGAGAGTGAGTCGCACAGTGATTGTGAGGGGGTCGGGACGGTGGTAGTGCATGCCGGTTTGGTGAATTCAGAGATGATTTTGTGAAGTTCTTTACTGAGGTTTTCACAGTTTAGGATTCGGGAGTTGTAGTGGCCTTTTTTTGCTTTCTGGATTTCAGCCTTGTACTGATGGAGGTGTCGGGCCAAGTTGGCTCTGCTCTCTTGGGTTTTGTCTTTTTGCCATTTGCGTTCTAGGTATTTATATAGTTTTTTAGTGGTCTTTAAATCAAGTGTGAACCAGCTAGGGAAAAGGCCACGGCGAGCTGATGGTTTGCAAGAGGGTGTTAGCCACATTAGTGAGGTGTTGAGCCATGAGTCAAAGGTGTCAGGGGTTAGTTGTTTATTGAGTTGGCAGGTAGGTGAAGGAGACTGGAGGAGTGCGTCTGCTAGGTCAGGAATGATTATTAGTTTTTTCCAGTATTTGTGTAGATTCGGAGGTTCAGATTCGAGTACGAGAAGCGGGTCGGGTGAGCGAATGGCGAAAGAAACAATGAATTGATCGGACCAGATGATAGGGGTGGGGGGGTTAGATGTATCCGGTTGTGGTAGTTAAAGATGGCATCAAGAGTGTGTCCTTTATAGTGAGTCAGACCATTTATGTGAGGTTGGAGGTTAATCGCATCTAGACCGTCAACCAGAGAGTGTATCATAGGGTTGGTGGGGATGTCGAGCCATATGTTGAAATCTCCAAGAAGGGTGAGGTTGGGATGGTTTAGTTGAAGGGTAGCAATAGAGTCGCAGAGGTGGTTTGAAAATTGTCTATCGTAGCCAGGGGGTCTGTAGATTATTAGGAAGCTGTGTGAGAATGACGGGGAGAGGGATAGTTTAACGAAGAGTGATTTGAAGGAAGGAATGGAAGGTTGATTGTCGATGATTGAGGCGTGGAAGTGAGATTTGAAGACAAATGCTATTCCCCCACCTCTAGAGGGACGGTTCAGTGGGATGAGGGAGTAGTCAGGGGGAAAGGCTTCATAGGCGATTGGGGCGAAGTCGTCGGAGAACCAAGTTTCGGTGATGAAAACCAGGTCTGGTTTGTCAGAGGCGAGGCGGTCAAAGATGCTGTATCTGTTTTTCGCTACGAATCGGGCATTAAATAGGATGCAATTCACTTTTGTAGGTGAGGATGGTGTCGGAGCTGCAGCAGAACGCGGTGGGGGTGGAGAGAGTGGAAACTGGAGAGGGAGAACGGTGTGGAGATTGATGATCGATGGGAAAAGTAGGTGAGCAGAAGAGTTGGTGGGTTTCGGGTTGGAGTGGATGGATGCGTGTGTTAGGGTTATTGGGTTTGGCACGGCGGATTTGAAGGTGGGGTGTGGGCGGTTAGGAGTTACAGTTGCAGTTGGTGAGAAATCAAGGGAGAGGGGTTTCAGGAAGGTTGAAGCCAGGGGGGAAGGTGGTGATTGGGGGAATGATGTGGTGGGTCGAGACAGGGGAGGGGATGAGTGCTGAGAGATTGAGGGGGACCAGGTACATTTCCTCTTTAGTGTCTTTGTTGCGATTGGTGTGTGAGAGAGGGTAGGGGGGTCGGAGGGGGAGAGGGTGAGGCTTCTGTTCTTGCTAGGGCTAGGCGTGCAGTTTCTAGGGAGGGCAAGGGGTGTGGTCGGCGGGGGATGATGGTGGGGGTTAGTGGGAAAAGCAGGGGGTCCATGATTGCAGGGCCGGGTGTGCCCGGTATGATAGTGAGGGGAGTGGGCAAGAACAACGTGGGCTCGGTCGGTGGTGCGGTTCGGGGGAGCAGTGGTATTAGGGTGGTTGGCTCGCCACCGTGCCCCTCTGGCTTGGTGTTCAGGAAGGGGAAGGGTAGGGATGTGAAGGAGGGTGGGATGATTTGGGATGGGAGGACGGGAGGCAAGGCTGATTGGAGAGTGGAGGCAGTCCACGGTGGTCATTTGCTGCCAACCCTGGTGGTTTGGGTGCGCTCATGGTTAGTAGGTGCTATTAGGTGTAGTTTCAGGTGCGACTTACACTTTATTGGACTTTATAAGTTTGGCTATATTACTGGGTGAGATTAGTCTTGGTTTCAGGGTACCACTAAGCAGGGTGATATTATTCACTTATTCTAGGCTTTAGTGTACTAATTGTAACTAGGCTGTAGATATTAAGCCGTTTTGAGGTGTAGCTAGACCTTAGGATATGCTGTTAGGCAGCCTATTTAGTTGCAACTATAGCACAGTTATTCTGTTGGGTAGACGTTCTTCTAGCAAGCTGGAATACTGGTAAGCTATTAGGGAGAGATTGAGTGTAGCAACGCCACAGGTATGCTTTTAGGTGGACTCTTATGTGCAGTTTAGGAGGACTTTCTAATTGTAGTTATAAATTCAACCGGGGCAGGCTATTAGGCATACTCCTAGATTCAAGTGAGGGGCACTAATAGGCCCACTTCTAAATTTCAGTTTTTGTACAGATAGGATATTAGGGATGCTTCTATATTCAACTAATAACTCAATGCTAATGGGCACACTATTGCACAGAGAGGGATATTATGTACACACAGAGGATATTAGGCACACTTCTAAGTTCAATTTGCACAGAGAGGGTATTAGGGATAATTCTGAATTCAACTAGTGCACATTCTTAGGCACACTTCTGAATTCGGGCAAGGTGCGCTATTAGGTCTACTTCTGAATTTAGCTTTGCACAGAGAGGATATTAGGGACACTTCTAAATTCACTTTTGGACAGAGAGGATATTTAGGCACACTTCTAAATTCAAGTTTTGCACAGAGAGGTTTTTAGGCACACTTCTAAATTCGACTTTACACAGAGATAATATTAGACTATTGGGCACATTTCTAAATTCAACTGTACACAGAGATGATATTAGGCACACTTCTAACTTCAACTTTACACAGAGATGATATTACGCAGACTTCTAAATTAATCTTTACACAGAAAGGATATTTAGGCATGCTTCTAGTTTTAAGTTTTGCACAGAGAGGCTATTAGGTACACTTTTAATTTCAACTTCGCACAGAGGGGAATTTAGGCACAGTTCTAAATTCAGCTTTACACAGAGAGGATATTAGGGACACTTCTAAATTCAACTTTGCACAGAGGGGATATTAGGCACACTTCTAACTTCACCTTTGCACAGAGAGGGTATTAGGCACAATTCTAAGTTCACCTGGGCACGCTATTAGGTACACTTCTGAATTGAACTATGCACAGAGAGGTCTATTAGGGACACTAGTCAGTTCAACTAGGGCATGCTGTTAGGCACACTTCTCAATTCAACTTTACACAGAGAGGCAATTAGTCATAATTCTAAAATCAACTTTGCACAGAGAGGTTATTAGGCACAATTTTAAAATCAACTTTACTCGACGAGGATGTTAGGCAGACTTCTAAATTCAAGTCTTGCACAGAGAGGTTATTAGGTACACTTCTAGATTCAATCAGGGCAGGCAATTAGACACACTTCTGTGTTAAACTTAGCACAGTTATAAGTTCAGTTTTGCACAGGGGAATATTGGGTACACTTTAGGTTCAGGTTTGCACAGGGAGGATATTAGGAACACTTCTAAAATCAGATTTGCACAGGGAGGGTATTAGGAACACTTCTAAAATCAGTCAGGGTACAGAGAGGATATTAGGAACACTTCCAATTCAACTTTCACAGGGCGGCTCTTAGGTACACTTCTAAATTGACCAGGGCACGCTATTAGGCACACTTCCAAAGCCAGCCAGGGCACAGAAAGGCTATCGGGCACACCTCCAAATTCAGCTTCGTGCAGAGAGGACACCAGGCACACCCCTAGATTCAACTTTTCACAGAGCGACTATTGGGCACACTTTTAAATTCAACATTTCCCAGAGAGGGTGTTGGGCACACTTCTAAATTCAGCCTTGCACAGAGAGGACACCAGGTACACTTCCAAATTCAGCCCTGCATAGAGAGTACATCAGGCACACTTCCAGTTTGACCAGGGCACACTATTAGACACACTTCTAACGTGAGCTAGGGCACAGAGAGGCTATTGGGCACACTTCCAAATTCAGTTTTGCACAGAGAGGATACCAGGTACACCTCTAGATTCAACTTTCACAGAGAGACTATTGGGCACACTTCTAAGTTCACCAGGGCACGTTATTAGGCACACTTCTCAAAATCAGACAGAGCACAGAGAGGTTATTGGGCACACTTCTAAAATCAGACAGAGCACCGAGAGGCTATTGGGCACACTTTCTAAATTCAAATTTTCACAGAGAGGCTATTGGGCACAATTCTAAATTCAGTTTTGCACAGAGAAGATATTAGGCACACTTCTAAAATCAGACAGAGCACACAGAGGCTATTGTGCACACTTTCTAAATTCAACTTTCATAGAGAGGCTATTGGGCACACTTCTAAATTCAACTTTCACAGAGAGGCTATTGGGAACACTTCTAAATTCAACTTTCACAGAGAGGCTATTGGGCACACTTCTAAGTTCAGCTTTCACAGAGAGGCTATTGGGCACACTTCTAAGTTCAACTTTGCACAGAGGGGATATTTAGTCACACTTTTAGATTCAACCAGGGCACGCTATTAGGCACAATTCTAAGATCAACTTTGCACAGAGAGGTTATTAGGGACAGTTCTAAATTCATCAGGCCATGCTATTATGCACACTTCTATATGCAATTAACTATAGATGTAAGAGATTACAACGGGTTAGCTATCAGCGGATGAGCGGTAGAATAGTATGGCGTGAAGTAGTTGCTTCAGTCCCCGCCCTTGAGGCATGCTTCGCCTTAGTACTGCGTTTGAGGTCATCCCAACGCTTTTTGCACTCTTGAGCTGTGCGCACCTCATGGACAAATGCACTCACACAATCTGCAACTTGCTTCCAGTGGGACATACGATGGGCAGCTGTAGTTTGACAATTTGGCCCCACTAGCATATCACGGTTGTGATCCTGCACATAGTCCACAAGGAAGTCCAGTTCCTGCACACAGAAAGGCTTCTTCCTCAACGTGCCGGAGGCCGGAGCTGTGTCTGGGGTCCAAGCCTCTACTGCAGGTACAACCTTCCTCCTCTTGGACAGTGGTCCGGACCCTGGCTGGCAAATGCCGCCCTGATCACAATGGGCAGTGGCGCTGGTGGATTGAACCGAGGGAGTGGCAGGTGGAACAAGGACAGAAGCCCTGACTTGTGTCAATGGCTGCTGGGTGCCCTGGAATGGACCCTACGCAGCAACATCCGCTGTGCCAGGGTCATTGACCGGGACTGTCCTGGATGGTAGACTCACAACCGGGTGGTGTCAGCTGCATCTGCCCATGCACTTGCCAACACCCGGCTGGTCGGGGCAGCAGATGACATTACTGCCCCAAGGACACGTGCCTTAGTCAGGCAGCCCTGCGTGCACTTACGGTGTGCCTCATGACCTCCTGGAAATCTTCCTGGGACTCTTCAGGTGCCAACGCAGCCTGCACTGGCAGAGCCTGAGCCTGAGTGGTGGTGTCCACAGCTGCACCTGCAGCTACCACTACCCTTGGGCCCGTGGAAGTCGATGAAACGGACTGCCGGGGCACATGGGCCAGTGCCAGACACGTGGCACAACATCGTGCCGAACTGGCGCACCCCTGCCTCTTCCCCCTCTGCAGCCACCCTGGACACCCTGGAGTCCCCCTACTCCCTGGTCACCCCGGCAATGTCCCTGACCACACCCGCCAAGTGAAGTATGCCCAGCTGAGGCGCCCGTCACCTTTCGTGGCCTCCCAGCCATGGCACAGATGTAGTAGTGCCGGCACAGATGTAGTAGTGCCAATGGGAGGTGTACACGACAATTGTCCTGGGCAATTGGGGTGAAGGGGGTGGGATACAAGATGTTAACAGCACCCCTGCAGCTGCAAGGCTGTATGTGACCCCAGTGATAAAGTGACGGGTCACGCAATGCTCAGGCACCCCAAAACTGCAGTAAAACCATGCATGCAACCCCTGGTAGCCCACGTGTGCGGAATTAACCTCCCGCAGTACGCGCTGGCATGTAGAGACACGAAAAACACGTACTCGTGGGACACGCAGGCTACTATGACCTCGAATACGGGTATGCGATACACAGGGTCACCTGCAGTGGGAAAAATAGCATGCGCGACTCAACGTCAGACTAGCGTGATAATGAAAAACATGCATAGCCAATACCCCCGCCAAAAGAAGAGATACGTCCTTGATCCGCTGTGAAGTTGTGATGGTGCGCGAAACAACACAAAGTAGCAACACACACATCGGTCTCCACGAAAGGCACGTGCATCGAACTGCTGGCCCCGCTCACCTTTAACCCGTGCTGAGGGAAACGCCTGCGCGCGTCACTTCACTTACGCGCTAAGGGCCTTTCCTCGAATTACACGCAGTGACACCGGACATGCAGTTTTTGCACATGTACAATCAACATGCACCCGTGTGGAGGGAAACGCCTGCGCGTGTTACGTCACAGACGCACTTACGCACAAAGGGCCTTACCTCGAATTACACACTGACGTGCAGTTTTTCCATGTGCCAAATCACTCCGTATCAAGCTGGCCACGCAACAACACACGAAAGACCACGCTCATGCCCAGAAGGCCATTTTCCTGCCCCCCTAAGCCCTGAGCACACTCCCACCTGCCATCTGCTGCTGCCTGCTGGCCACGTGCTCTGCTATTTGGTGCCTGCATGTCAGCCATCTGCAGGGGTCCAGTTGCTGTGACCACCAAGACTCCTGACTGGTATTCCATTGCTCCACAGCCCAGCCCCAAGACCCACTTGCCCACCCACACCTGCCTCTGGGGTTGCCATGTCTGACACAACTCCATCTGGCACCAGTGGAAACCCCCCTGCAGAGAGGCAGAGGGCTGCCAGTGAAGTTGGGATCCTGGTGGAGCAAGCCCTGGGGCATTATGATGCCCTCTTTGGAAGTTCACGCGCCGACAATGAAGGATGGAAGAGGATCTGGAAGGACATTGTGGCTGCCATCAACGTGGAGGGTGTGGCAGCCCGCGACATGCAACACGTCCGGAAGCGCTGGGAGGACTTCAGGTCCAGAATCCTCAGCAAGGCTGGCACCTCTTGAAGACAGAGCATGCGGAGAGGTGCCGGGTCTGCCTTACCAACATCCAGATGAGGGTCCTGGAACGCATACACCCAGCGCTCCACCTCCAGGTCCTTCAGGGCAGACGCGTCCGGAGTCGAGTGTTAAGTGTACATGTGTACTGTTTGGACGCTGTGCGTGTTGAGGTGTGGCAGGAGTGTGCAGGTTGGACATATGTCTTGGTAGGCCCATGTAAGGATGTGTATGTACAGGGACATGACCCTACCGCATGTGAGTCCAGTCATGTGTGAGGCACATCAATGGTGTATGTGTTCAAATGCATGTGTGGATGCACACATGTTTAGATTTCTGTATATACTGTGGCATGGTTGTGGTGTGACACATGGATGCTGGTTCCACCTTCATGTATGTGCACAATGTGTGCATATTTGACATGTGTGCCACTGTGATACACCATGGATGCATGTGACACCGACATGCAGGAGGCTGATTGGCAGATGTGACATGGATGCTGATGATTTCACTGCAACAGGTGGTGGAGATGTACAGATGCATGTATGTCTGGTGGCGTCTGTGCATATTTTCGGCTCTCCCCGTGTTGTATGTGATGTCAGACTAAGCTTCGGATGCTCATGCTGTTGTATTTTTATGGATGGTGCTGCCTGTTGCAACATTCCTGTTAATTTGCGCATGTGTGTGGGTTTAAATGAAACGTGTGTTGGGGAATGCGATTCCATGTGTGAAGTTTGACACTGCCACTCATGTGCAACTGTCATGTGTGTATCAGACCATTGTACAGTGCCCTGATGCCTGTGTTCTGTCTCTCCCTGTCTGCATCGTCAACTGATGAAGAGGTCGGAGACGGTGCTATGGAGCACGGCAGGGATTCCACCGCCAACCGGAGACGCAAGGCCCAGCTCCACTCCCATGTTGTCATCTCGTCGGGGAGTGAGGAGTCTGGTGCCACGTCCGCAGCTGCTGAGGGTAGGTCCAAGAGGCAGAGGTCGTAGGTCGACTCCTCAGCAGCAGAAGGGGCAGCTGAGACCGCACAGGGGCCTATGGAGGAAGATGGCACAGAGTCATCCAGGTTGGTGGGGGTTTTGGTTGAGGAGGAGGCCGAGGAAGGCCCATGCACAGGGTCTGGAGGGGGATTCCACTGGTGCTAGTGGTGCAGTCCAGGGGCAGGGACAGCAGGAAGCACAGGTGGCCACGGAGGTGCCTGTGTGTAATCCTGTCCCCGATCCTGTGACTGCATCATCCGGCACCAGCAGGGATGCCTTCATCCAGACCCGTTTTCAGGGAGGGGATGCGCACACAACAACTGGCCTCCTCACCCTGTGGACCTGGCAATCCGGGACCATGTGGCTGTCCTGGCTGGGGTGGCATCGCATCAACGTGCCATTCGGGAGGACGTGCAGGGTTCCGGTGAGGACACTGCACGTAATTCCAGATGCCTCGTTGACCGCGTCGACCTACTAGGACGGGTCACCCATGCTGGATTCCTCCGTGTACTGGACCTTCTACCGACCCCTTCTTCAACTGAACCCCCTATGCGCCAGTCGTCCTCCGTGCGATTTTCCTGCCCAAAAACCAAGTCGGCACCCTGTGGAGCTGCCCCTGACCCAACGGCCATGCTGGTGGAGGACACATCCCTGCCACAGTCGGGAGTCGGAGGTCCAGCAGGGGTGGCCACCACAACAACTGGACCCCAGCAGGAGGAGGACGTGCAGACATCAACAGGCAGGGCACATGCACGGCAGCAGCAGGCTCAAGGTGGGAGCGATGATGGCTCGAGGCCATCGACATCAGAGGGGCAGGCATTGGCCGGAGGGCAGGAGGACCCTGGATTGGGAGTGTCTTCCGTGTGGCAGCAGTTGGGCCGACAAATAGATGCGGAGCGGCGGGGGCGGAAGAAGCACGGCTCAGTATGGTCAGGGCGGAGAACTCCATGTGCAGGGCATTGAGGCAGCTGAGTGCCTCGAGGCAACTCTCAGGGAGTTGGAGGAAGCCATGGTGGCTGTAAAGGGAGACATTGAACACAAGCATCAGGGTACTGAACTATAGTCCCCTAGACACAAAGCAATGGCACATGAGTGGCACTGTCAAATGTCACTTCCATTATGTCCCTCCACAACACATGGGTCAGTGCAGGCAACACACATGCAGGAACAGGCATGGCACATGCTACATACATTGGCACCCATGTCCAAGGCACCATAGTTGCATCCAAAGGTGGGCTGGTTCTCACATGCACCATGTGACATGATGGTCACATGCACACACATTACTGGAGGGTCATTCATTTGGCCCGGTATACCCCTGGACACAGTGGATACAGGGATGACTAGGCTGTATCAGTGAATCAACACATGGTCACCAACATGTGTCATGCATCCATGGCGCACACACTACTCAAACACACAGACATGTACATCATGCATGTCCATGACAACAGCACACATCTCTCACACCCCAAACATGGCAAATTACAGACACAGGCATGCATATATGTGTGCGTTCTGCATGCTGCTCCGCATAATGCATTGTTACACATGCACCATCCATGTGGGTCATGCCTGACTGGACTCACATGTGGGACCATCATGTCCCTGCACACACACATCCAAACATGACCCATTTCACACATGCAGCCAAGTAGCTAACTACCAGCACACTGCAACATGCCTTTTTTTTAACATAAGTGCATGGCCACTTACCGCTCGACTCCAGACGGGCCTGCATCCTGAGGATCTGGAGGTGAAGCACTGGGCGAATGTGCTCCAGGACCCTCATCTGCTGGTTGGTAAGCTGGCCCCAGCACCCCACTGCATCCTCTGCTTCCAAGAGGCGCCGTGCCTTCTTGAGGGTCCTGGACTTGTGATCCTCCCAGCGCTTCTGGACGTGTTTGATGTTGCTGGGTGCCACCCCCTCCTTGTTGATGTCCGTCCAGATCCTCTTCCGTCCTTTCTTGTTGGCGCGCAATGGTGTGAAGAGGGCATCATAATGCCCCAGAACTTGCTCCACCAGGATACCAACTTCCTTTTCACTGAAGCTGGTAGCCCTCTGCCTCTCTGGCTGGGGGTTGCCACTGGTGCCGGAAGGTGTTTTGTCGGACATTGCAACCCCCGAGGCAGGTGTGGTTGGGCAACTGGGTCCTGGAGCTGGGCTGTGGAGTGATGGTACTTCAGTCGGGAGTCTTCTGTTCCAGCAGGGGTGGTCACTGCAACTGGACCCCTTAAGATGGCAGATGTGCAGGCACCAAATGGCAGGGCACGGTGGCAGAAGGCAGGCAGGCAGCAGCAGATGGCTCGTGGGTGGCTGATCGGGGCTATGGGGGGCAGTAATTCGGCCTTCTGGGCAGGAGCGTGGTCTTCCGTGTGTTGTTGCATGGCCAGCTTGATACAAAGTGATTTGGCATGTGAAAGGAAAGGCCCTTAGCGCGTCTGTGCCGTAAAACGCGTGGGCGTTTCCCTCGCCATGGGTTGAAGGTCCCACGTGGGTTTCCATAGCTCTGCAGGTGCTCTTCGTGGGATGCAGTATGTGAATTCCGAGGGTGCACATGTACTTTTCCACGCATTTTGGCTGGCGCGAGCAAGGTATGTATGTTCCAAGGTGTGCGCGGGGAGTTTTACATGCGTTTTCGATAGCGCGAGCGGGGTACGTGTATTCCAAGGGGTGTGCGTGGACTTTTCCACGCGTTTTTGATATTGCGAGAGCGGTTCATGTATTCTGAGGGGTGCGCGTGGACTTTTACACACGTTTTTGATAGCGTGAGTGGGATACGTGTATTCTGAGGTGTGCGCAGGGAGTTTTCTATGCATTTTCGATAGCGCGAGAGCAGTACGTGTATTCCGAGGGGTGCGCAGGGAGTTTTACACGCGATGGGCCTGCCGCGAGTGGGGTATGTGTATTCTGGGGCATGTGCAGGGAGTTATACATGCATTTTCGTAGTTGGGGGGCCGTATGCTGGTCCACTGGCCTTTGCGCCATGCACTGGATTTGTTCGATGTTTTCGGCGCAAAGGGCGGGTTTGAGGGCGTAACTGGCGCTGCTGCAGGGTTGCTGCACCACTCTGCCCCACAGCTGCTTATGGATGTATTAATCCATGAATACGCTGTGCGCCTAAATGGGTTTTGGTGCACGCGGCTGGCGCCAGCCGCGTGCTCCACTTGTGTGTCGAATTCTATGAATTACCCCCTTAGTCTTCATATTCTTTTAGTGATAGAGTGAAATTCTGGCAAATAAGACAATTCCTAAATATGTGTGCTGATGTAAATTTGAAAAGATATTGTTTAAAGAGCATAGCAATCTAGATGTACATTATCTAAAGTTTTACATAGGTTGGAGAGGATATTTAGTATTCCGCATGACCAATTTTGTTTAGCGTTTGATAAAATTACAGATAAGGTACTATGTGAAATAATACGTTCTTGCAATGTTTACCAAGTTGAACGGCTTTCCACATTTCTCTCTTCATCTAACTAAACAAGTAACATCATGTAGCTAACATGGTCTATTCCTTAGTGCACAGCATAAACCTAATACTTTTCAGACATACTGAAGATTGAGTAGTCTGGATGAGATATCGAACTAGAAAATACTGCAGTATGAGAATCTGCTATTTTGCACTGAAGCCTGTGCTTTTCAGTATATGTAAACATCCTCACTGTGGAGAGTGATTTAGACCACCATGTATGTGTTAGGGTGAATATATAGAGACCAGAATATGTATGTTTAAATTGAAAAGAACCTTGTAATTCACATTCTATAGAGATTTTTTAGACCAAATGATAAAGCCCAGGTGTATAGTGATTAAATATATTCTTCCTCTGTCCACCGGGTGTGACTTTAACATTTCCTTAAAGCTTACAACAAATGGAACAACTATAAAAGCCATACATCTGGTAGGCTTTATAGTAGTAGGTAAGCACCCTAATTATATATTCTTTGACGTATATTGTAAATTGTTTAGACACACTTTCACATTAATTAGCACCTCATTAATATCCTTTAATATAGCGTTTGGATCTTATGAAATTGCTCTACGATCAACAAATTAGTTCTATCTCTTGGAAAGATTATGGCTGAAAATTGAAAATGTTATATTAATTTACAGACATTTATATTTTACAGTAATGCGGACCATCAATATTTTTATATTTGGTACCATTAACCTAATATATATGTATATATATATATTCAGTAAAAAAAACGTTGTTAAAGGGACGTTATGGTTAAGTTGCGCTACTAAAAACCTATGAAATTCAGTAAAAAAACATTGTTAAAGGGACGTTATGGTTCCAAGTAAAACCGAAAACCCCTTGAAATTCACTAGTTATAGTAAGCTAAGCAACCATAACTCGCGTCACCACTGTGCGCTGCTAAGGCTAACACCCAGGACATCAAAGATGACATCACAAATGCCATTGATGACATCACTGATGATATCACATTTCTGGCTCCTTTTTTTTTCCTTTACTGACATATCTAGGCCACATTTCTTTCTTCAGTAACAGTCAGGAACTAAAAATGGAAAAGGTACTATATTTGGAGACTTATCCTTCAAGTATGTTCTTACAGTAATTCCCCTAGGGTCCAGTCACATCATATGAAACATATACATAGGGGAAGACACAATCTTGAAAGACAGCAATGCTTTCTGTGCATGAAGATAATCAGTAGGGTTATCAGCACTTTCTGATAGTTCTGTTGCTTTTTTATTACTGTACTTTTCCTGTATATGGTCATATTTGTATGCATTGTACTCACACTACTTTCCTTAGGGTCGTATCACATCATGTGATACACATACAGGGGGGAAGTAGCAACTTTGAAACAGAGCAATCATTTCTCTGCATTAAGATAATCAGTTTGGTTATGAACACTTTCTGCTACTACTGCTACTTTTTTGCTTACTTGACTTACCCTGTATATACTTATATTTGTATGTGTTGTTGTCTCTTTGTGTTTTGTCTGTAATAATGCAATTATGTAGTAGGTGGGTTTCATTAGCTACCTATTACATGTTTCACAGTATGCAAAACTCTAATTCTGCACACAATGCCTATGTTTCTACATGAGTAGCTTATTATACTGGATAGAACTTCATAATAGAATGCTATTTATATCAATGCATTGCTTAATGCACTAAGTAGCTCATGATATTTATTCCAATGACCCTTGACACTTGTTTTGTCAACATTATAATAACAATCCCTTGTACACACTTTTCATGAAAAGTAAATGCACATGTGATGTCATCAGTGATGTCATCAATGACATTTGTGATGTCATCTCTGATGTCCTGTGTGTTAGTCTTAGCAGTGCACGGTGGTGGCAGCGAGTTAATGTAGCTTAGCTTACCATAACTAGCGAATTTCAGGGGTTTTCAGTTTTACCTGGAACCATAACGTCCCTTTAACAAAGTTTTTTTACTGAATTTCATAGGTTTTTAGTAGTGCAAATTAACCATAATGTCCCTGACTTTATATACATGTAATATAGAACATACTGAACCCCCAGCTAGTGATTTTGATGTCCGCAGACTGTGCGTATGTCCGCGGACGGAAGCGGACAACAGCAACAGTACCCAAAAACTCAGGGGGTATCTTAAATTGTTATATCATGCCATATGAACACTGCACAAGTTCAAAAACCAACACACAAACACATTGTATGTAGTAATAAATAAGAAGTGGAACCTATATATCTAACACATGAACCATCCATTTAAATACCATATGTACTAAAATAGAATATACCAAAACAACAAAGATATGCTTCTGAAATAATTACCTCACAGAAACTGCACCACTAGGAGCAACAGCAGATCTACAGACCAGTAAGAATACAACTTACCAGAAGTTAGTAACTAAACTTAATTTTTCTTATATATTTCTAAAATGTCTGTATTAGATACAATAAAAGTAATATATATATATTTTTTCACAGAAATGTCCAGTACCTTACAGTGACTTGAGGAGAATTTCCCACGTGAGGAAATATCTGAAGATAGTGATACTAATGGTAGACCCTTTTCTATATAACCAAATTAATAAGCATTACTCTAAATGCACTTAACATATATATATATTTTTTTAACAGACCAATCAAACATTGAAAATAGTACACCAAAAGATACATTGGAAAAGACTCTCCAGCGCATGGAAGACAAAATTGACATGCTCATGGCAAATTTCAACCATTTCAAAATTTTTGTAGAGGAACACATAAAAGAAAACATGAAATACCATTGTCCCACATGTACCTGCTCCCCCTCTATATCCCAGTCAATTATCCCCAAACCCTCTCCACGAAGATAAACATTTTGATGAGACTTCATCCCTTCATCTCGTCCTTTCCATCCTCTTGAAACCCCCAATTCCCCTGTGTTTGTGTCAGTTTCTGCTTCCCCTTCTCTTTCATAAATTGTACATCTATATATAATAAAAAAAAATATTATGTGTTTGAATTCAATCTTTTTTTTTTTTAAAGGCAGTTTTGCTGTCCGCGGACAGCACGGGTGTCCGGGATGTCTGTAAATAAACAAAATGGGGGTGTCCTAAGAACAGTATGTCTGTCCGTAATGTCCGCAGTCAAGTTGAAACTGTTCTAAGAACACACACGGTGTCCAGGATGTCCACAATTAAACAAAAAATGGAGGTGTTCTAAGGACACTATACCTGTCCGTACGTACTGCCTGTAGAACCTCTACGCACATGCGCACTTCACTCATAGGTTCTACAAACATTGCGCCTGTCCTTAACTGTTCGGCTCACTTGTGTTGCAATTTTAATTAGTTTCAGGACCCAAAAACTGTCCGTAGAACACCCGCGCGCATGCACATGACCGTTCCCGTGCATTTGGTGTCCTGCGGACACCCGTTCCCTTCGCGGACATGATCGCGACGCCATCATGTGACCGCACCAATGCTGAGCGTGTGTCCTGAATTGCGGACACTGTCAGGGTCCCTGAACATTTTAAAAGTACCTTTTCAGGCAATCCATAGTATTTTATAGTAAAAATTCACCATAGCACATGTCCCAGACAATAACCCTGACTTTCTACATACTTTTTGAACTTTTAGAGCCTTTTTTGGGTGTTCGATCTGTCCACGGACAGCACGGGTGTCCGCAAAGCATGCACACGCACCCCTATAAAAGGCCACACCCAAGAGCTCATTGTGCTTTTGGCTATTTGACGAAACATTGTCTACTTTGGCTGGTATTTTGTTGCTCTTGCTGCTGATTTCCATTAGACCTGATGGCATCAATGCTTGCTGCTCCAGCTGGTGCTACATCTGTCTCAGCACCACCACCAACCCCTCCACCACCTCCCCAAGGGCCTGAAGAGGGTAACAGGCGTGAGGATGAAGAAGGGGAGGATGAAGAGGATGATGAGGATTAGGTATTGGAAGTCCCTACTACCAGCACTCGCCGTGAGTCTTGGGTGTGCAGTTATTTACCATTCATGGTAACGTACCCAAGGAGCGTTCGAACAAGGTCACTTGCAACCAGTGCAATATGGTGCTGAGTCGGGGGAGGCCTGGTTCGTACAGCTTTTATACGCCAACTATGAAGCGACACCTAAGGTTGTTCCACGGTGGGGCCGTTCACAAGGTTGTAACTTGTGAGGAAGATAGTAGGTTGAATTCCTCAACTACATCCTCCGTTTCCACTCCTCTCACCACAAGAGACACTCCTGTGGGAGAGCGCATCCCTCCAGCTGCCTCACAGGCCATTCACATTGCTGATGACCCTTACCTTTCGAGGGTCACAGTTTTGTGTATGTACTGCGATGCAGTACTCTGCAGGGGGGAGAGACTTCAAAGTGCTTTTGAGACTATGGTCTCAGAGCACGAGAAGACCTGCCCACTACCTAAATAAGGCCCACCCTACATCTTCCTCTCTCCACCTGCCCTTTCTTATCCCTGTGGTTGGTGTCCCGCCTTACCCTCCTTTCCCCTCCTCTCCTAATGTGTTGTGTGTAAAAAAACAAATAAAATATAAAACAACAAAACTCCCCCCAAAAAAAGGCTCTTTTCAGAGCCGCCTTTCACAGTCTAAAAATAGAAGTGGTAAATAAATGTTGCAGGGCTCTGTGCATTTTTTTGTTTTTTTAAGTCCGTGGACAGTCCACGGACATCTAAAATTTTGGGGTGCTGCCCTATCAAAACCATTGCACTTTTCTCTGGGAGGAAGTGGTGGCTCTGAAAAGAGCCTTTTGGTGGTGTTTTTTTGTGGTTCAAAAACTTGAAATAGTCAACACCTACTGCAAAATGGATGGCTGTAATTCCACAAAATGTCACGATGCATTTTGTAAATTTCTCAGAATAATCTGATTACCCGCAAGTAAAATGAACTCCATCTCTGCCAAAAATATATGTGCTACGAAACATAATATTTTCATTGTGGAAAGAAGACATGGAATGAGGACATGCCACCATCTCTTAGAAAGGCACAAACAGCCTTATTAACATTCCGCCTTACTTTCTCCATTTGTGGAACAAATGAAGAAGAACGCAGCCACATTTGTCTCTGCACAATACGAGAAAATATTACTCGGGAATTTGGAAACATGTCCCTAACCTCCCAAGTCCTTCTTTCATCGCAAATTGCAAAGAAATTCCTGACACGTGTCCTAAACTGTTCCCTCCACAATGAATTATAATTATGTCTGGATGAAGCTATGTCTCCAAACTAGCACAGAGAGGTACCAAGTCCAGCCACATCATTCCACGCACTCCATGCCAGTGCCCTGCCACATGAGGGAATCCAAGATATGCAGCTACTCCACAGCGTTCTGCATGCCCCTCCAACCAATGTATCCACGAGTCTCCCAAAATCCAGGCAATCTGTTTTCTGAAACACACAGCCATAGCTAACTGTTCTTCTCTCAGGAAAAAGACTTTCTGACAAACTCTCTCCTTACACAACACACCCACTAAACTTTACTGACCAATCAGTTGCTCTGCTCATTCTCATTTGCATGCCTCTCCACCCCAAAAGCCCCGTATGTAATACTCGATGTCCGCAGACTACTGCCATGTCCGCCGACATATCGTAACTTGGACAGCCCTTCTACCATTTCCACTTCACTCTCTGTGCCATTCCCTCATTGGATACAGCTAACCAGTCACACAACCATCCACAAAACACATCCAAGACCTCTACAACTAACTCCATCATCAGAGTTCAGCACTTCAAATGTACTGTTGATCACTCTGAGTACAAGTCTCATATCATTGGCAAGCACCTACTACAAAAACTGCTCTACAAGTCTCCAAGATTTCTACTTGCAGCTGCATGCATATCCACATGCATGAATACAAACTACAGGTATGCATATTTTCTGCACATTACATGTACAACTCTTATAAATGCATATAAACAGAGTAACTGCCACTTAACCTGTACAGCCTATAAAATGAACTTTTTGTCATTTTTTCCATCTGCTATAATCAACTGCCACTTCCAAACCTGTCTGCTACCTCATTTCTTTTTACACACACACCTATCTAAAAAATTATAATGTTAGAAGATGGAAGAAATAACTATATAATTGTGGAAAAACACTTAGGGGCCGATTCAAGGAACAAATGTGTGCCGAAAATCTTGGCGCAAGTCGGCGCAAGCGTGAAAAAGCAAGCGCATGTGCACGCATGCGATTCATGGAAGGGCCTGCTTGTGTTCACTGCGGGAGGTGCGCCAAATCCGAGAGTGGCACGCACGGGCGCACACGTCACAGCAACATCCAGAACGCCATGCGCGACGCGCACAGGGAAAGCGCACATCGTCAGCGCACACACCAAAAGGGGACAGGATACGGGGTGTAACACGCGGAATGGGGAACAACGTGTGAAAAAGAAGGTGTAACTTGGGAAGTACTGCAGGGAAATACACGGAACGCCCACACGCACGCGAACAAGACGTATTCATGGAATCAAATACGGGAAAATCCGCGTACGCTAAAAGATGCGCACAGGCGTACAGACGTCCGCCACACGAAGGCAGGTGGAAGCGTTCCCGCGCGCAGTATAAAAGTGCACGCAAACAACAAACATGTATATACAGCTACGATGAATGCCCCCTTTGTCGCAGCACTGATCGTGGGACACCGTAGGAGGAGGAGAATAGCCAGGCCCGCATTTTTTTTCCCCGGACCAGCCTTTTTGGGATGCCTGATGACCAGGTCTATGGCAGGTATAGATTTCCACCTCGTGTCATCCTAGACCTGGTCAGGGAGTGGGAAGATGACCTTACATCCCGACCCTGTGCTCCCAAGCATTGAGCCCCTCGGAGAAGGTGCTCAATGTCCTGCATTTTTTGGCCACTGGGTCATTTCAGCGGACAACTGCCATAGTGGGGGGGGGGTCTCACAGGCCACGCATTCACGCTACCTACACCAGGTGTTGGCAATCATGACTGCGCACCCCTCTGTCCGCAGGCACATATACATGCCCAGAACACCCGCAGAAATGCAGGCCATGGTCCAGGACTTTTACAGGGTGGCACACTACCCCAAAGTGCTCAGTGCCATAGATTGCACCCATGTGGCCCTACGTCCACCTACTGAGCACATCTATCGAAACCGCAAGCACTGGCATTCCATCAACGTGCAGGTTGTATGCGATGCCAAGGGAATCATCACCTCTGTCTATGCAAACTACCCTGGCTCTACCCATGACAGTTTCATATACAGAATGTCCGCCCTGAGCCGGGCCCTGGAAGCTGGGAAGCATGGCGACACATGGCTCCTAGGTGAGTACAAATGCCTGTGCACATGCATGTATGTCACACACAGACAAATACACAAACCCAACTAATCACAACCATTATCACCTCCCCAGGGGACAGTGCCTAGCAACCACATCATGACGCTGATCCGGAACCCCACCACAAACCATTATCATACTACAGTGGAATATTAGACCCAGTAATGCAGGGACATTTCGCTTGAGAACATGCCCTCGCTGCAGCAGCCTTCGCCATTGAGAAAAGTGCCACGATCTTAATGGGATGTTCAGTGACGCTATATGCGGAACACTCATTATTTGCTATCCTGGAAAGATCAAAATCTACTCTCACAACACAGAGAGCATCTGCTTATGAAATAATAATATCCAGTCCAAATGTACACGTGGTCAGATGCAAAACAGTGAACCCAGCCACATTCATTACAGAGCCATGCACAACTGAAGATTTACAGGAACACGATTGTAGCACGTATGAGGGAGAGGGCGATGACATTCCCAAAGCAAGAGAAAATGCCCTTACAGAAGGAGAAATCTATTTCATAGACGGGTCAGCATCCATAAACTCAGAGACAGGAGAGAAACATCCGGGGATGGCAGTAGTGCGCATGGAAGAAGACACATACGAAGTGATTGTACAAAAGCGCCTCCCCTCACACTACTCTGCACAAGCAGCCGAACTGACTGCACTAATCAGGGCGTTACACACAGCCAAAGATTGTGCAGTAACAATATATTCAGACTCAGGACCACGTGCCTCCAGTAGTGGGGTTGCCCCTTGCCCTTATGTAAAGTTAAACACGGTTGACTGCTGCATAGATGGGACTACTGAGCAGGACACGGGGCATCCATCTTTTGTGCCCCTTTTCAACTCCATCTTGGGTAAACAGGCCTCACTGAGATAGTACAGCAAGGCTCAGCTCCCCCTTCCACCGCAACAGCCAAGGACAGAGGCACACACATGGTGCACAGGCAGCTGGCTGGCCCCACCTTTACACTCCCCCTGCAAAGGAAAGCTCCATGCTCCCATTCTCACGCTGAAGCTGGAGAAAGTTGCAACAACCAATATGATACAGTTTTCTTCCTCTGAGATCACTGCTAGCATGAGAACCAGCATGTGAAGCAGGATGAGCTAAGCACTTTTTGCTCGTTCGTCCCCATAAACGTGCAAGCCACCCACCCCCATTTAGAGTAATTCATTGCCATCCTGACCCTGCGCTCCCTATAAGGTATTTCTTTCAAGTGCCAGACCCTCGCCTGCGCTGCGAAACCCACCCAACACACCCACTACTAACCTTAAGCACTTTGCCACAATATATGTTTTTACTTATACTAATAGGTCTAAAGCTTAGGAGATATGTGAAACACAGCTTGACCCTTTTTACATGCACAATAAAGGTCAAGGCCTCCAATTAAAGCCACGAATGACCCAATTGTACTGACAATAAATACTATGTGTGATTTGTGTAGAAATATGAAAAGAAGTATAAAATGTTTAGATAATTTGTTATTTAGTGTTTTACGAATGCAACATATTAGTTTAGGTAGTGACCACAGTGACTGGACCCTGACCTGCGTGGAGCACAAGATATTTGACGTCCATCATCTCGTCAGCCACTCAGCCAATCAGAAGGAAGAGATGCCACCCACACCTACAGCACCACACCGCTTGGCCAATCGGGTCCATCTAGTATTTTTTGTTAAGAGTTACTTTAATTGATATATATATGAGTGATGATGTAAATGGGGTGGGCATTTTTTTGGGTTATTTCCTAGCTGGAGAAATAAACCATCCTTTGAACTCTTGCAGCCGGTTCCCAGTGCCTCCTTCCCCGACAGGGGTTGTGTTGATTATTTTATTTTCTCTTACACGTAGTAAGCCGGGGAAAGGCACCTACATTTTTGGTGATCCCCGCGACGTGATTTAGAGAGGTGCCTCGAGGCCTGCACCGCCCGGCAGCGAGATTCAGGACGCCCCCGGCAAAACCATCGCCTCCACGGTTGACCAGACTGTGCACATCAAGAAGAAAGGGTCAAGGGTTCACGGTTGAAGAATACCCGATCGAAAAGGCTGCTCGCCAAGGCAGTCCACGGCTTGGTTGGGGGACGGACCTGAGCGAGTCCGGCCGTGAGCGGTGACCCTCGGAGGACCTGACTGAACACGTGGAGTCCCGGTTGCAAAGACCCCAAAGGAAGGTAAGGGAAAATACGGGAAGAAGGGAATTAGCAAACAAAGGGAAGGTAGTTAAGAATAGGGTCTGTGTGAGTGACGGCGAGGCTTTTCTGATCTATCCTTTATATGGCCATTAGGTGTTGTAAGAAGTGAGAAGAAGAGAAGTGGTATCCTAGCCCATACGGGGTAGAAGGAGGCGCCGCGTAGCATTTGTCCCGACCAAGTGCAGAATAGAGATAAAGAGAAAATAGTAGGGGTCTCGTATATTGAGTAGACTCAGTTAGTTTTAGAATATTCTTTTTCCGTGGAGGTAAGAAATCTTGAGACATAATAAAGGTGAAAGAGGTGGGGAGTGAATGCGAAATAGTAGGTAGAATAGGGAACTCGTTGATATTACAGCGGGAATATTCTGGACCATGCATCATCAATGTTGTTCATGGTGACATGTGTGTATTCAGTAGTGGTTTCTGGTGCCGTGTGTGTGTGCATGCTTGTATTTCTGGAGTTAGTCAACCAATAGTAACCGTCATTTACATCCCATCCAGGCTCTAGTTCCTTGGCCATAGTATTACTCAACAATGGGATAGCAGTTTCAGACTGTGTTAACAATGCTATCCACACAGTCTCATTTTGGGGGAGTGCGACACTGCGCGCCCTTCTCACGTCCGAGAGGTGCACCCAGTATTTCAGTCCCTTCACCTTAACTGCAGTTGGTGTGCTGTACACCACTGTGTATGGACCATGAAATCTTGGTGTTGCTGTTGTGGCTGCTGCTGTTGCTGCTGTTGTGGGGCTGGCTGTCTTTGTTGCATTTGGGGGTCATAGCAGTACTGATCTTGTTGTCCCCCCTCCCCATTGGAGCTCCACAAGGGCTACCTGGGTGTGGGCAGCCCCACCCCTGTTCATTGTTCATGGGCTGCTGCTGCCCCTGAAAATACCCTGATGGTCGCATTCTACAATCTCGTGAATAATGTCCCCACCTTCCACAATTCCAACATGACCCCTGTTGTCCTCCTCTTGGTCCTTGCCCACCATACCCTCTGTTTCCCATTCCTCTGTATCCTCCCCTCTGCCCACGGTACCCACCTCTTCCTTGGGCCGGCCTGTTCTGCCACTATGATGGCTGTTCCTCTCCGTTCCACTGTCCTTGGTCCTCTCCAACCCACTCCGCTTCCTTCCAAATGGTTGTTACTCCAGTCCATATTAGTTTAGACCCTGGTTTTATCATGTTAGTCCCGCTCCCCCTTTGTTCATTTCATTTGCCACAAATAAAACAACGTTATACCAAATAAAATAAAACATCATTATTGCAAATAGTATGGCAGCATATTTTATAACACATTCCACATTGCTCAATCTACTGGCCCTAGTGGCATCCCTATTTCTAGCTAACATTTCAGCCTGCTCTATAATCTTTTTCCGTGGAGGAAAGAAATCTTGAGACATAATAAAGGTGAAAGAGGTGTGGAGTGAATGCGAAATAGTAGGTAGAATAGGGAAGAAGAAAAACCGGGGACAGTAACGGGAATAGGGAAAGAACAAACGCGCGCAGGCAGTGCATGTGTATGTTGCATGATTATATGTTTGTGGAGCTCCAATGAGGAGGGGGGGACAACAAGATCAGTACTGCTATGACCCCCAAATGCAACAAAGACAGCCAGCCCCACAACAGCAGCAACAGCAGCAGCCACAACAGCAACATCTTGTTCGTGTCTTTGCTGTGATGACGTCCCTTGTGATGCTATAGATTGCCCTGATACTGAGACTGCTGGGGCTGCATTGCTTACTGCCCCTATTGGGGGTGTGAGATCTACCAGTGACAGCGGGGGTACCTCCCTTCCCCCTGGCAGCATTTGCCCTTTGTCGCATAGAGCTCTTAACCATGTTATTTCCATTTGTGCGTGTGCTAGCTGGCGATTTAAATCGCCCGTTAAATGTGCTAAATTCACAGGAGGTGCACTTGTGGGGCCGTACAGGCCTCCTTTGTCATATGGTGGGGGTTCAGGGGCCGTTGCCCCGCACGCAGCATTGGGGGTGTGTGGTATATACATGGGCTCACTAAACCCTACTGCTGGCCTGCTCATTAAGGGATAGATTTTTGTTACTTCATTCTCGGTACAGCGCTCACTGCGATAGTACAGCAACCCTTGCCCTTATGTAAAGTTAACCACGGTTGACCGCTACATAGATGGGACTACTGAGCAGGACACGGGGCATCCATCTTTTGTGCCCCCTTTCGACTCCATCTTGGGTAAACAGGCCTCACTGCGATAGTACAGCAAGGCTCAGCTCCCCCTTCCACCGCAACAGCCAAGGACAGAGGCACACAAAAGGTGCAAGGGCAGCTGGCTGGCCCCACCCTTGCACTCCCCCTGTTAAGGAAAGCTCCGCGCTCCCATTCTCACGCTGAAGCTGGAGAAAGTTGCAACAACCAATATGATACAGTTTTCTTCCTCTGAGATCACTGCTAGCATGAGAACCAGCATGTGAACCAGGATGAGCTAAGCACTTTTTGCTCGTTCTTCCCCATAAACGTGCAAGCCACCCACCCCCATTTAGAGTAATTTATTGCCATCATGACCCTGCGCTCCCTGTAAGGTATTTCTTTCAAGTGCCAGACCCTCGTCTGCGCTGCGAAACCCACCCAACAGTATGGCATGGAATCAATCAACAGCCTTATTTTATTTTATCATTAAAAAGGGGTTGCCGAAAGGGGTGCAGAAGGCCTTGGACAAAATAGCTGGGATCGAAGCCAAAGGGTGGCCTGAAATTCAGAGCATAATTGTACACCATTGGAGGAGGATCAAAGAGAAGGAAAAGGAGGTCACACAAAAGAGGCTTGCCGACGAAGCAAAACTAGTGCAGACAAAATTAGTAAAGGTCGCCGCCATTACTGCCAGTGTAACCGCAGACAGAGAAAACGAAGGTGAGGAAAACGCGGGAGGAAGGCCCGTTGGGATAGCAGCGCAGTGGGTTGGAGAGGACCAAGGACAGTGGAACGGAGAAGAAGAGCCATGCCTGTCGGGGAAGGAGGCACTGAGAACTGGCTGCAAGAGTTCAAAGGATGGTTTATTTCTCCAGCTAGGAAATAACCCAAAAAAAAAATGCCCATATATATATATATATATATATCATTTAAAGTAACTCTTAACAAAAAATACTAGATGGACCCGATTGGCCAGGTGGTGTGGTGCTGTAGGTGAGGGTGGCATCTCTTCCTTCTGATTGGCTGAGTGGCTGACGAGATGATGGACGTCAAATATCTTTTGCTCCACGCAGGTCAGGGTCCGGTCACTGTGGTCACTACCTAAACTAATATGTTGCATTCGTAAAACACTAAATAACAAATTATCTAAACATTTTATACTTCTTTTCATATTTCTACACAAATCACACATAGTATTTATTGTCAGTACAATTGGGTCATTCGTGGCTTTAGTTGGAGGCCTTGACCTTTATTGTGCGTGTTAAAAGAGTCAAGCTGTGTTTCACATATCTCCTAAGATTTAGACCAATCAGTATAAGTAAAAACATATATTGTGGCAAAGTGCATAAGGTTAGTAGTGGGTGTGTTGGGTGAGTTTCGCAGCGCAGGCAAGGGTCTGGCACTTGAAAGAAATACCTTACAGGGAGCGCAGGGTCAGGATGACAATGAATTACTCTAAATGGGGGTGGGTTACTTGCACGTTTATGGGGAAGAACGAGCAAAAAAGTGCTTAGCTCATCCTGGTTCACATGCTGGTTCTCATGCTAGCAGTGATCTCAGAGTAAGAAAACTGTATCATATTGGTTGTTGCAACTTTCTCCAGCTTCAGCGTGAGAATGGGAGCGTGGAGCTTTCCTTCGCAGGGGGAGTGCAAGGGTGGGGGCCAGTCAGCTGCCTGTGCACCTTGTGTGTGCCTCTGTCCTTGGCTGTTGCGGTGGAAGGGGGAGCTGAGCCTTGCTGTACTATCGCAGTGAGGCCTGTTTACCCAAGATGGAGTCGAAAGGGGGCACAAAAGATGGATGCCCTGTGTCCTGCTCAGTAGTCCCATCTATGTAGCAGTCAACAGTGGTTAACTTTACATAAGGGCAAGGGGCAACCCCACTACTGGAGGCACGTGGTCCAAGTCCCGTACTGAGGAGTGTACGGCGCGAGGGGGGCTGGGGGCCCCTCGCTCCCATACACACCGCCCCAGGTAAGATACAATGCTGCCCATATTGCAACCAGGGACATAGTGGAGCACACATTCGGAGTGCTCAAGTCACGCTTTTGCTCCCTGACCGCTCTAGCGGCCAGCTACTATATGCACCCCCAGTAGTGTGCAGGATAATTGTGGCAGCATGTGTCCTGCACAATGTTGCAACACGGTAGGGTGTATCGGTGGACATGGTGGTGCCCCCACATCCCCAACCACAGGCACAGGTGCTGCCCATGGGAGGGGTAAGGGCATGTGACGAGGCAGCCCGGACCCAGCTTGTGGCCATATTATTCACCTAAACTCCCACCCGTGCGGAGTGCACACAGGCCTGGCACATTCCAGGTGACAATCGATGATGACAAAGAGACAGTCAACTGTCATAACCTTACCACCCTGAGAATGTTGCCTTGGAAGTGCTACATTGTGTGCATCCCTAGCCACCAAACATAACCAATCCTGTGTGACCAAAAGGGACACATGCAAGGTGTGTATAACCCCTCGCTGCAAAACAGGCCATGACAATCCCTGGTATGTCACCCAAACCCTCCCAACCCACATCACCCTTGTATGCCACACCATGACATGTCATGCAATAGCAAAAGCCCAACACATGACCAATAAGATACAAAGTGACATGTCATAAATGGAAAGTGGCCCGAGACAATGACGCCAGACATGGAATCAGATGAAATGACTTACCAACAACCTCCCACACATACCAAGTCATACACAAATGCTTTCCACTAGTGGTAGCATCAACACAGCACTGAATGCCTGTTGACATGCACATTGGGCAAGGCAAAATCGCTACTCCTGAACCCGTGTGCTGTGTGTGTCTCCTGCAATGCACTGCTCAGCACACAGCAACAGTGAGCAGCCATTGTGTTGGGGATACACCTTGAGCATCCAATGAAAAGGACAAACAAAATAAATAACCTATTGACGCATGTACAGGATCCCCAAATGGTAATTGATCATGCGCTGCAGGGACACAGCGTGCCCGAGAAGGCAATCTGTGTGCACCTGTGGGCATGGAAGGGTGGTTGTATGTGTGGTTGAGCATTGTGCAACTGTGTGTGTCAGCAGGGACATACACTCAATATATGCACGTGAAATCAAGTGATCCTCAGTGTCCTGTACACATCACATGTGAACATTGCCCATGCGTACACCCCAGCATGTCAAACCACACCAATCCCCTGACACCTGAAAAGTAAACACAACACAGGAAGAGGCATTGAGCAGCAGAACACATCATGTACATAGTACCCCACAATTACAATATCAGAGTGCCCAAACACTGTAGCCCAAGCCAACAATGCAAAAGGCCCCCCTCATTTACACATCACCATGGCCTTCTGAACAACTGTGTCTGGGGTATGTAGCCTTCCTCCTTGAAGTGTACCTGGCTACAGGATCACCCTACCCCTTGATTTCCATGTTACACCTTGCGTGTAAATAGGGTCCAGCCCCCTCAGAGACCACCTTGACTGGTAAAAATACCAAATCGCAGAGAACTCCAAGGAGCCAAACCCCCAAACCAGGGAAAAAGCTTGTAGGCACCAAAAAACCCTGGAAGAGTCTCCAGTTCTCCAGTATATGACTTAAAGTAGCAGAAAATGTCCAAGCACATGTCCAAGCAGAAGCAGAATGACACAGGTAGCACAGTTCAATGAATCAACAGGATGGGTAACATTTTCAGTACATAATATACAATGAGGATGCAACAACTGATGGATAGTGTCACAGCTCCGGTCTCCAGCCACAGGAGTGGCACAAACCAACCACCCCCTCTGTGGTCTGGGCACATGCGAGGACAAACTTACATAGGCTTCCGAGACCCGGCGGGGAAAGAGGGTCATTGATCTGTTGTTTGGACAGGCATTGGTACTCAGGATAACCGGAAAGAGGGGCAGGAGAGGGGAGTTGGATTGACAAGGGAAAGTAGGCAAAATACAAAATACAACTATTGACAATAATACATACTCAATCAGAGAAATCATGTTCATCATGCACATTGTACCAAATGAGTCAAATGCAAGACAAAGAGAGACTTATCTCTGGGGTGAGTGCTGGCCTCCTGCCTGCGCACTCTCAGGTCCGGTAACAGGAGCAGTTCAATGCTGCAAAGAGAGCATAAGTTACTAATCTGTGTGTGTTTACAACACACACACATAACACCATTCATGCCCCAAAGTAAGTGACTTCTCCACAAACAAACAATCTTGTCTGCTGCTTTGGAGGTATACGTTAGCTTGCCCCTGTGATGGTTCATACACTGTCAATGCAGTAAGGCAGGTGCAAGTGGGCATGCTGGAAATAGAAGACCAATGCGTCAAGAATCACACATGATAGAATGGTCCCTGGGTGAGCTGCTAGACATGTAAAGCGAGGTGCAACTTCAGTACAAGTCGTGTTCTGACAGCCGCAGATTTCAATAATTACTGCATGTGGCAATTTGCACATGCACATGATATGCACTGCACACGAGTCTGTGCCTCGCTGGGTGTCCCTGTGCGCTGTATTAGTTTCTGGCTAGGTATGCTACTGCGCTACTAGGTAACATGTGTAATACAGAGTTCTTCCTGCATGGCCTGGCTGGACAACTGGTACACCTCCCGGCAAGCATGTAGCTCAGCAGAGATGGTATTCTTTAGCTGCTCCAACCTCTCCTCTGACCGCATCCTCTGGGACATCATGAGCACAGCCAGAGTAGATTTGAGGGATTCATAGTCAACCCTCATGGCCTCCATGTGTGCCTCTGCGTGAGCAGCAATTGCTTGACGCAAAGACACCATTTGAGCCCGACCTTCCCTGTCTGAGGCCGCCATGCCCAGCCTGAGCAAGCGGGCCGTGGGCTGTGCCGCCCGCTGCTGGAGTTCCACCTGCCTAGCACAGCTGCAGGACTACATTCTCCCATTGACCTGATGCCCCAGGCACATCAGCAACTGGAGTGGAGGGTGACCCTGCGTCCCAATCCACCACAGGCATAGGTCCCACCACCGTCTGGCCCCTCAGTGCAGGTGTCGCGGACAGAGGAGCGTCCACATCAGAATCACTCACCCCTGATGAATGGACCCGATGCACATCCAACTCGACATTGTCGTCAGAGTGATCATCCGGGCTAGACTCATTGCCTGCCGTAGACAAGATGGTCTGTAACACAAGTGGGTTCTCGTGGTCTACCACCCCATGACCCCCACTTGTGCTGGGTTGCTGGTGTGATAGCAACTCTGTGCCTGGCATGACAACACCATCCTCTGGCTCCATTGCTTCATCATCTGAAAAGTGGAGAAAAATTAAGATTAGTACACATGTCAGAAGCACATAACACACACACATAGACATCACATAGACAGCCAACACATGAAGCAGACATGTCAGACACAAATGAGAACCTGGCATGCATCCAGTGGCCTTGTTATGCAAACACATCCCAAAAGCAGAAATGGATGCGTCTAAATAGCAAAGCCTACACAAGTACAAAATGTAGTATATGAACTCCATCAGGCATCACCTCTGTCAGGCACATGTCACAGGCAGAAAAGATAGATGGCAACTAAGATATGCAGCACACCATAAGCACTTTGTAACGCTCACCTGGTTCCCACGGAGGCGCGGGCGTGGTCTGGACGGCAGTGGCCTCTTCGAAGGAGATGTCAGCACCCTGAAGATGGAGTGGGCTGGGTTCCCAAATCTGGCTTGTCTGGCTTGGATGAATACCCTTCTGTGAGCGAAAAGGAAGGGTTAATACTCTGCGGGTTTTGTGTAGATCTCCCGTTTCCCTTTTCACCCTCCTTGCAACCCTTCTGTAATTCCCTGTGGAGCCTCACCTTAGGGATTGAAAAGGCGAGCTCTCCATCCTGCTTCTGATGCAGGGGCGCGTTGGGGTCCAGTTACGTCACTGGATAGTAAGTTCGAGTTTGCTTGTCTGATCCGGTAAGTACCGTAAATGTTTATGGCAAGCTTGAGTCTAAACTGTTCCTCTTCTCTTTTGCAGGTAATGGAAGACTCCGGGCTGAGGGCGGTTTCCGTCGAAAACCTGATTTCAGGTGAGTTTTGGTATAGGCCCACTACTGTCTTTTCCTGTCTCTTTTTCCTTAGGGGCCGGAGTTCGAGAATGCCGAAGAAATGGAGCCGGCACGAAGCAGAAGCTGAGTCCGACCTGTAAGCAGGTAAGTTTTAAATAGTTCGTTTGCTACGGTTCTTGCATTCACTAATATGATGTTTGCTTTTTCCCATAGGGGCCGGGGTGCTAAAAATGCCCAAGGAATGGCATCGACCCGAAGGTAAGAAGAATTAGCTTGGCAGGTAAGAGCTTCTTGGTTATTTTCCCTTCTCACCTTGCTTTCTTCTCTTCGTCTCCCCGTAGGTGCTGGAATGCTGCAGGGCATCCGGATGGGCGTCGCAGAGCCGAAGGCGCCACGTGCAGGTAAGAGAAGTGCGCGAGATGTATGCGACGCGGTGAGTATTTAAAATGATGTCTTTTTGCAGGAACGTTGGCGCGCTGAATCCAGAATGCAGCTTTAACAGGTAAGGTTTGTTTTCACCTGTTTCTTCTTCCCTTTTCTATCCTTAGGTGTTTCCAGGATGCTGGCAGGCGTGGTCGAGGGCTGGAGCAGGAGCAGGCACGGTGAGCGTCCAGCTGCTATGAGCAGAACAACGTGAAGCGTGGTTTGCTATCTGGGCGTGGCTTAAATAGCCTTTCAAGTAGTCCCAGGTATGTATCCTTCCACTGAAGGTATGTATCCTGCCACCAGCCACACCCGTGTGGTTAAGTAGTTCCTTTTTCATCTGGAAGTTGTAGAATGATCTGCCAGGTAAGGAAATTGCAGCATGGTCTGCCAGGTAAGTTTGCACGAAACACTATTCCTTCCATATCTTGTATGAGCCTGGCGCCGATGGGGCCAGGGCTGTTATCCCTTATGAGCCTGACACCAACGGCGCCAGGACTGAGTCCAAAGAGCCCCTATCTGGGGTGGCTGGGACTTCCCTAGTATACATGTTGCCTGCCTCTGAGGGTGCCGGGCCCTGTCTGGCTCCTTGGAGGGAGGCATCATGACACACTTCTGAACTGAAAATTGACCACTGCTGCAAGTGAATCCAAACACACAATGACACAGGTAACATGCATGTAGACATGCATCACTAAAACTTCATCATCAATATAGCTACATCCATCTGCAGCTCGGCCCGTACCGGGTGGCATCGGCCATTTAGAAATAGTGAATGTCCCAAGCAAAGCAAGGGCCTGCAACCAGGCATGAGGGACCATAACGCCCAGTACCGTCCAAGCTGCACGGCATGAGGCCTCCACAACACCCCTCAGGGCCTGATTGAGCACATTGGGCTATGAATGTGCCCTATTACATCATTCCTTGTGGAAATCTCCACGCCCAGGACCCACCATAGTAGCTGAGTGGGCCTGGACATACACATACTGCACAACAGTGATCCTTTGGGATCATTCCAGTTCCACATAACGTGCGCGATGCAGAAATCTCACCAGCATAAATGTCTATCAACTACATATTAGTCAACAAAAAATCTGCGGAAGACACATGTGTAAATGGACACTTTCACAAACACATAAGTGAGTACTCGCAATGTTGCACCACACAACGTTGAAACGTTGAAGCTGCTTGCATATGTACATTTGAAAGCGTTCAAAAACACCCATTTCCCTATACACCTGTATTGTGAACATGACCAGCATCCAATACACCAAAGCAAGCAGCTATAACGCTCAGGTGGTGGCCCACTGCCAGTCACCAGAGTCATGTTGTAATTGGAGGCACGCTTCGCCTTAATACTGCATTTGAGGTCATCCCAAAGCTTTTTGCACTCTTGAGCTGTGCGCACCTCATGGCCTAATGCACTCACACGATCCGCAACTTGCTTCCAGTGGGTCATACGATGGGCAGCCGTAGTTTGACAATTCGGCCCCACTAGCATATCACGGTTGTGGTCCCGCACGTAGTCCACAAGGAAGTCCAGTTTCTGCACGCAGAAAGGCTTCTTCCTCGAAGTGCAGGAGGCCAGAGCTGTGTCTGGTGTCCCAGCCTCTACTGCAGGTGCAACATTCCTCCTCTTGGACAGTGGTCCGGACCCTGGCTGGCAAATGCCGCCCTGATCAGTATGGGCTGTGGCGCTGGTGGGTTGAACCGAGGGAGTTGCAGGTGGAACGAGGACGGAAGCCCTGACTTGCATCAGTGGCGGCTGGGTGCCCTGGAATGGCCACTGCGCAGCAACATCCACTGTGCCAGGGTCATTGATCGGGGCTGTCCTGGATGGTAGACTCACAACCGGGGTGGTGTCGGCTGCATCTGCCCATGCACTTGGCAACACCCGGCTGGACGGGGCAGCAGATGACATTACTGCCCCAGGGACATGGCCTCGGTCTGGGCAGCACTGCGTGCACCTACGGTGTGCCTCCTGACCTTCTGGAAATCTTCCAGGGACTCTTCAGGTGCCAACGCAGCCTACGCTGGCAGACCCTGAGCCTGGGTGGTGGTGTCCACAGCTGCACCTGCAGCTACCACTACACCTGGGCCCATGGCAGTCGAAACGGACTGCCGGGTCACATGGGTGCCAATGCCAGATGCAAAAAATGCATCTCCCTGTGCCGCAGGGGGTGGTGGCATGACTGCACCAACACGTGGCACAACATTGTGCTGAAGTGGCGCACCCCTGCCTCTTCCCCCTCTGCAGCCACCCTGGATACCCTGGAGTCCGCCTACTCCCTGGTCACTCCGGCTACGCCCCTGACCACGCCCGCCACATGGAGTACACCCAGCTGAGGCACCCCTCACTTTCGTGGCCTCCCAGCCATGGCACAGATGTAGTGCTGGCACAGATGTAGTAGTGCCAATGGGAGATGTACACAACAATTGTCCTGGGCAATTGGGGTGAAGGGGGTGGGATACAGGATGTTAACAGCACCCCTGCATCTGCAAGGCTGTATGTGACCCCGGTGATAAAGTGACGGGTCACGCAACACTCAGACACCCCAAAACTGCAGTAAAACCGTGCACGCTACCCCTGGTAGCCCACGTATGTGGAATTAACCTCCTGCAGTACGCGGAGGCACCCAGGGAAATGAAAAACACATACGCGTGGGACACGCAGGCTACTGTGACCTCAAAAATGGGTACACGATACACAGGGGCATCCGCAGTGGGAAAAATAGCATGCGCGACTCACTGTCAGACTAGCGTGATAATGAAAAACACATATAGCCAATACCCCCACCAAAAGAAGCGATACGTCCTTGATCCGCTGTGAAGTTGTGATGGCGCGTGAAACAACACGAAGTAGCAACACACACATTGGTCTCCACGAAAGGCACATACAGCAAGCTGCCCCACTCACCTTTAACCCGTGCTCAGGGAAACGCCCGTGCACGTCACTTCTCTTACGCGCTAAGGCCCTTTCCTCGGATTACACGCATTGACACGAATATGTGATTTTTTTGCACATGCGGATGCTCCCGTGCTGAGTGAAATGCCCGTGGATATCACGTCACATTTACGCGCTAAGGGCATTTCCTCAAATTACACGCTGATGCACACTTTCTTCACATGCCAAATCACTCTGTATCAAGCTGGCCACGCAACAACACACGGAAGACCATGCTCCTGCCCAGAAGGCCATTTTCCTGCCCCCCAGAGCCCCGAGCATGCTCCCACCTGCCATCTTCTGCTGCCTGCCTGCTGGCCACTTGCCCTGCTATTTGGTGCCTTCACGTCAGCCATCTGCAGGGGAGCAGTTGCTGTGACCACCCCTGCTTGAACAGAAGACTCCTGACTGGTATTCCATCACTCCACAGCCCAGCCCCAGGACCGAGTTAGCCCACCCACACCTGCCTCAGGGGTTGCCATGTCCGACACAACACCATCTGGCACCAGTGGCAACCCCCCTGCAGAAAGGCAGAGGGCTGCCAGCTTCAGTGCCAATGTAGTTGGCATCCTGGTGGAGCAAGTCGTGGGGCATTATGATGCCCTCTTTGGAAGTTCACGCACAGACCATGAAGGACGGAAGAGGATCTGGAAGGACACCGTGGCTGCCATCAACGTGGAGGGGTGGCAACCCACGACATGCAACACGTCCGGAAACGCTGGGAGGACTTCAGGTCCAGGACCCTCAGCAAGGCCCGGTGCCTCTTGAAGGCAGCGGATGCTGAGGGGTGCTGGGTCTGCCTTACCGACAACCTGATGAGGGTCCTGGAACGTATACGCCTAGCGCTCCACCTTTAGGTCCTTCAGAGGCAGACCCGTCCGGAGTTGAGCGGTAAGTGTACATGCGTACTGATTGGACACTGTGCATGTTGAGGTGTGGCAGGAGTGTGCAGGTTGGATATTTCTTGGAAGGCCCATGTATGGATGTGTATTTACAGGTACATGAGCCTGCCGCATGTGAGTCCAGTCATGTGTGAGGCATTTCAATGGTGTATGTGTTCAAATGCATGGTGCCCAAATGCATGTGTTGGTACACACATGTTTAAAATTATGTGTATGTACTGTGGCGTGGTTGTGGTGTGACACATGGATGCTGGTTCCACCTTCATGTATGTGCACAATGTAAATGTGTGTGTGTGTGTATTTGACATGTCTGCCACTGTGATACACCATGGATGCATGTGACACCGACATGTAGGAGGCTGATTGGCAGATGTGACATGGATGCCGATGATTTAACTGCGACAGGTGGTGGAGATGTACAGATGCATGTATGTCTGGTGGCGTGTGTGCATGTGTTTGGCACTCCCTGTATTGCATGTGATGTCAGGCTAACCTTCGGATGCTCATGCTGTTGTATGGGTATGGATGGTGCTGCCTGCTGCAACATTCCTGTTAATTAGCGCATGTGTGTGGGTTCAAATGATAGGTGTGTTGGGGATTGTGATGCCATGTGTGAAGTTTGACACTGCCACTCATGTGCAACTGTCATGTGTGTATCAGACCATTGTACAGTGCCCTGATGCCTGTGTTCTGTCTCTCCCGATCTGCAGCGTCAACTGATGAAGAGGGCGGAGATGATGCTGTGTAGCACAGCAGCAGGAATCCCACTGTCAGCGGGAGACGCAAGGGCCAGCTCCCCTCCCATGTTGTCATCTCGTCGGGGAGTGAGGGGTCTGGTGCCGCGTCCGTGGCCGAAGCTGCCCAGAGTAGGTCCAAGAGGCGGAGGTCAGAGGTGGACTCCTTGGCAGCATAAGGTCCAGCTGAGACCCCACAGGGGCCTATGGAGGAAGATGGCATGGAGTCATACAGGTTGGTGGAGGGTTTGGTTGCGGAGGAGGCCGTGGAAGGGCCACACACAGGGTCTGGAGGGGGGAATCCACTGGTGCTAGTGGTGCAGTTGAGAGGCAGGGACAAAAGGCAGCACAGGCGGCCACAGAGGTACCTGTGTGTAATCCTGTCCCCGATCCTGTTACTGCATCATCCCGCACCAGCAGGGATACCTTCGTCCAGACCCGTTTTCAGCGAGGGGATACGCAAACAACAACTGGCCTTCCTCTCCCTGCGAACATGGCAATCTGGGACCGTGGTGAGCTTGTCCTGGCTGGGGTGGCATTGCGTCAATGTGGCATCCGGGATGACGTGCAGGGTTCTCGTGCCCATAAGGCCCATGGGTCTGGAGTGTGATGACATGTCGGGTGGGGGGACATGAGTCAGGGTCTGCTGGCCGGTACCCGTCACTGCTCGGTGAGTGGGGGTGCAGGGAGACATGAGTCAGGGCCTGCTGGCAGGTGCCCGTCAATGGTGGGTGGGTGAGTGGTTGGGGGGACATGAGTTGGGGCCTGCTGGCAGTTGCCTGTCACTGCTAGGTGGGTGGGGGTGCAGGGGGATGTAACGCTCACCTGGCTCCGATGGAGGCGCTGGTCTAGTCTGGGTTGCTGTGGCCTCTTCAAGCGTGAAGCGCAGAACTCGGACCACCGATTGAACAGGACCCCCAAATCTTGCTTGTCTGGCCTGTAGGAATATCCTTCTGCAGATGAGAAAGGGGAATTAACTGACTGCAGAATAGTGTGCTTGCTTCCCCTTTTCCCCCCTTCGTTCTTCTCTGACTTCCTCCAAAACCCCCGGTTTAAGCTCACCTTATGTTTTGGAAGGATGAACTCTCCATCCTGCTTCTGGTGCAGGGGCGCGCGTTCGTCCAGTTACTTCACTGGTTTTCAGAATGGCGCTGGCAAAATCCACTTGACTTTTCGGAGCGATACGCCGTAAGTATGAAGATTCAAAAGTTCAAGTGTGAGCCTCTTTTAATGTTGTCTTCCTAACCTGTGATCTGTCCTATATTTCAGGTGCAGAACGAAGGCAATGCGTTGAGGGGTTAAATTGCTGACGGTAAAATCAGGTGAGTTAGTGATGAGGGCAACCCCTCTAAATGTCTTTATAATTCCCCAGTAATGTCTTTTGTCCTTTCCCCATAGAGGCCGGGGTGCGGTACCTGCCAAAGAAGCGGCGCTGACCCGAAATGTGGAATGGTTCACCACGAAAAGCCAGTAAGTATTATGGCTGAAAATTCGGCTTTCCTCCTGTGTTCCCTCTGCTCACCTTTTGTCTCTTCTTCTCTCCCCTAGGTGCAGAGATGTGGTGACCGGTGCTGACAGCCGCGATGGAGCCGGGAGATGTCTCGAGGACAGGTGAGTGAAGCGCGGCGCTGCAGCGAGCAACGCAATGCTTTTAAATGGAAGTCTCTCTTCAAGAATGCTGGCGTGAAGATTCCGGATGCAGGTAAGAAGTTTGAATAAGTTCTTGGTTTTCACCTTTCTCTTCTCTTCTTTCCTTACAGGTGTTCCAGGTTCGAGGCGGGCGTGGCTGGAGTCCAGGTGCAGGAGCAGACACGGTGAGTGTTCAGCTGCTGGGATGCAGAACAACGAGAAGCACGTGTGGCTGTCCGGGCGTGGCTTAAATAGCCTTAGAAGAAGTCCCAGGTAAGTATTCTTCCACAGCCCCACCCAAGTAACAAAATAGTCCCTTCAGAAAAATAGTCCCTCCTAAGCCTCATTTGGCTTGGGTCTTCATGCAGCATGGTCTGCATCAGGTGAGTATGCAGCATGGTCTGCATCAGGTAAGTGCACCAAACACTTTCCTTTATGAGCCTGGCGCCTATGGCGCCAGGACTGATGTCCAACATGAGCCTGGCGCCAAAGGCACCAGGACAGAGTCCAAAGAGCCCCTATAAGGGGCCGCTGGGCTTTTACCTGGGGGCATGATGCCTGCTGTCGGGGGTGCTGGGCGAGGCCTGGTGCTCCGGGGGTAGGCATCATGACAGGAGACATGAGTCTGGGCCTGCTGGCAGGTGCCCGTCACTGCTGGGTGGGTGAGTGGGTGGTGGGACATGAGTCGAGGCCTGCTGGTAGGTGCCCGTCAATGGTGGGTGGGTGAGTGGGTGGGGGGACATGAGTCGGGGCCTGCTGGCAGGTGCTCATCACTGCTTGGTGGGTGAGGGTACAGGGGGACATGAGTCGGGGCCTGCTGGCAGGTGCCCGTCAATGGTGGGTGGGTGAGTGGTGCAGGGGGACATGAGCCTGGGCCTGCTGGCAGGTGCCCGTCACTGCTGGGTGGGTGAGTGGGTGGTGGGACATGAGTCGGGGCCTGCTGGTAGGTGCCCGTCAATGGTGGGTGGGTGAGTGGGTGGGGGGACATGAGTCGGGGCCTGCTGGAAGGTGCCCATCACTTCCGGGTGGGTGGGGGTGCAAGGGGACATGAGTTGGGGCCTGCTGGCAGGTGCCTGTCACTGCTGGGTGGGTGGGGGTGCAGGAGGACATGAGTCGGGGCCTGGTGGCAGGTGCCCATCACTGGGGGTGGGTGGGTGGATGGGTTGGGGACATGAGTCAGGGCTCACAAGTGCATGGTGCCATGTGGGCTGCCTGCAGGGCATGGTGAGGGGGTAAACTGCACACCCAGGAGGGCCCACAATGCCAAATCGTGTGTGAAACTCCCCGCGTACACCCCAAATACATGTACCCTGCTTGCACAGGGCCTATCGCGTGTGAAACTCCCCGTGTCCCCCCCAAATACACATACCCTGCTCGCACAAGGCCTATCGCATGTGAAACTCCCTGCATACCACCCAAATACACGTACCCCGCTCTCACATGGAGTATCACGTGTGAAAATTTCCGCACACCCCCAAAATACACGTACCACGCTCGCCCAAGGCATATCGCGTGTGAAACTCCTGAATACCCCCCAAATACATATACCCCGCTCACACAGGGCCTATCGCATGTGAAACTCCCCGTGTACCCCCAAATACACGTACCCTGCTCGCACAGGGCCTATCACGTGTGAAACTCCCCACGTACCCCCCAAATGCACATACCCCGCTCGCACAGGGCCTATCGCATGTGAAACTCCATGTGTACCACCCAAATACACATACCCCACTCTCGCATGGAGTATCGCATGTGAAACTTCCTGCGCACCCCGGAAATACACGTACCACACTCGCACAGGTCCTATCGTGTGTGAAACTAACGGCGTAGCCCCGAAATACGCATACCCCGCTCTCACCTGGAGTATCGCTTGTGAAACTTCCCACGCACCCCCGAAATACACGTACCATACTCACACAGGGCCTATCACATGTGGAACTCCCAGCGTACCCCCCAAATACACGTACCCCACTCTCGCCTGGAGTATCGCATGTGAAACTTCCCATGCACCCCCGAAATACACGTACCATACTCGCCCAAGGCCTATCGTGTGTGAAACTTCCCGCGCACCCCCGAAATTCACGCAGGCTGCCCATCCACCCTCCCCATGCCCCACAGTCAGCACATCCACCCAGGCCATGCCCCACAGGCAGCCCACACCACAGGAGGGACTTTTTCCATGCAATTTACCTGGCGCAAGTGGCATACGGATATTCGGAAGGTTGTGCGGGGAGTTTTACACGTGATAAGCCTGGCACGAGCGGGATACATGTATTCCGAGGGGTGCGCGGGGAGTTTTACTTGTGATAGGCCTGGCGCGAGCGGGGTACGTGTATTCTTGTGTGTGCGCGGTGAGTTTTACATGCGTTTTCGTGGTTGGGGGGCTGTATGCTGGTCCACTTGCCTTTGAGCCATGTACTGGATTTGTGCAATGTTTGTGGTGCATGGGTGGGGTTGGGTGCGTAACTGGCACTGCTGCAGGGTCGCTGCACCACTCTGCGCCATGGCTGCTTATGGATGTATTGATCCATGAATATGCTGTGCACCTGAATGGGTTTTGGCACACGCGGCTGGCGCAGACTGCTGCATGCGCACTATGTGTGCCAGCCGCATGCGCCACTTGTGCGCCGAATTCTATGAATTACCCGCAACGTAGTGTATAATAAAATTACACACAGCCAGTAAAATTTCATGCATCTTCATACACTCACACACTTTAATTGAAATGCTCCAGCTGTAATAACACCACTACCTGTAAATCACATCCTTCTACTTTAATTACCCACAGCTTCACAAATACAAATATTACATGCTTTTCTATACAGTTTCTGCCATTTACCTAATAAAAATTGCAAAATAAATATAACAATATTTCTTCTTTCTCCTATCATTCTATAACATAGCTTTAAAAACCCAAGTGAATTTCATACACTTAATATTCTACTCATTTACAAAGCATGTTAAACTAACATATTATAAATAAAATATAAAGGCTGCACATAGTCAAATGAAACTGAATGCATACACTATGTTCAGAAATCAAACAAAAATACTACTACAAAGACATTCAAATGAATCACTCAATTAACATCACTGCTATAAACACACACAATTACTAACTTCTTTCTTTTACATTTGCAGTGAAGAACACTCTCCTGGAAAACAGCAACATCTGAACTACAAACACCAACTACAAAGAAACCTGCTCATTCCACAAACAAAAGAGTAAGTACAATACTACCTTAGTTTCTCTGCCTAGTCTTTAAATCTCTCCACAATCTTGCTCCCCCTTATCTCTCCTCTCTCCTCTCTTTCTACACTCCCTCCCACTCCCTTCAATCTCCTAACCACTTTCTTCTCACTGTTTCTCCTTCCCCTTGTGCCACCTCCCGTTTCCACTCCTTCCATCTCCTAGCCCCTGCACTGGAACTCCTTACCTCTCTCACTCCGCTCGATTTCTTCATTCTGCACTTACCTCAAATCTCTCCTTCTCCATTCGCCACCATGAAACCCCTCCCACCTTCTTGCCCCCTCCCCCCTTGCCTTATCTCCTTAATCATCTCCCTCCCTTTCCCCCTCACCCCCATTCTCACCATTAACCCCATCCGTTTCCCCCCTCCTCCTTTTCCCCACCCCTCCCTCTCTCTCACTTCTACTGCGCTACTCTCCTTCTCCCCTTCAGTTTAAATGCTCTACTTACTGTTTTCTTGGTCTGATACTCAATTTTAAATTGCTTCCACTGTTACTGTTATAATGTTAATTGTTATATCCATCCTCTTGTTGTTAAAATGTGTTACTCAAAGACACTGTGCGGGTGATTCATGTAATTTGTGCACCAAAAAAACAAAGATTTGTTCACACAATCTGCCCACAAATCACCATTTATTAAACAGGGATTAGCACACAGAATGGCACACAAATCTCTGTTTTTCAAAGCACAAATAACATAAATCAGCCCCTAGAACATTAGTATTACAAAACAAAGAATTGTTTTAATTTTATACCATTTGATTTACTATTAGTGCTTATCCTCACAACTAGCTCACTTTCTACTGTCATCTGAACTGCCGTATAGTAACGCACAAATAGAAGAATAGCCATCCCAACTAATTGTAGCTGCCCACACCACCAGATACATCTTTACCATCATACTCAGACACTCATGCATACAGCACACATACATTGCACAACAGCCCAACCCATACCTTCTATTTTTTTGTTTCAACAGACCCCACAGAATGCCTACCAGAAATCAAGTCCGTAGAAAGCAATGCAGAAATAGAGCAAATCAAAATAAAAGTGTCCAAAATAAGAATCCATCTCTTGCAGAGTTTGTAGAAAAAGCTCAAACAAAACAGCTAAAACAGTCATTTAGTAAAACAAAACAATCTTCCAGTACAGAAACTTTGCCTCCTCTATCAAAATGTAAATGAAAACATAAAATGATTAATAGAAATGCAGCTACCGCTACTGCTAAAATGGCTCCTATACATCTTGATATAGTAGGAAGTAACCATACCAAAAAAAGTATATTAGCAAAAATGTTCCACCACAGAGTCCTTCAGAATCTTATAAAAACAGGAGACAAATCATGCACAACCCTTAAAACCTACCGTAGAAAATGTATCTTAGAAGCTTTGATAGGCAGTGCAATCCTTCTCAAAAGAAAGTTATTTATTTTAGTGTTAAACAGAATGAAACCACTAACAAAACTAAGTACTAAATTACAAAAAAGCTTCTCAATAAACGGAATGCCAACAAAAATAACTTCTTAAATATCTGTGGAGGTGAATGGAGTCACACCACAGGCACAGTACCATATTTCAATGAAGAAGCATACAAACAAAATCAAACACACACAATTGCCATCCATAGCAGTGGACAAGGTTATGAAAAATGTATTAATACCATAATGGAACAAGGAATACTGCTTACAAAAATATCCCCAAAAAACTCAGTATCAATTCTCCATTTGACTGAACCAGAACGTCCAGTATACAAATGGCTGTGCATGTCAATGTGTAACATTGCCAAAAAATCTTTAAAATCTTTACGCCAGTTCCTCAATCAATATGTGAAAGGCAAAGACAAAATCAAAATAAAACTGCTGCAAAATATGGATACCTGTCCAGTGTGCAAATACACAGGACTGCAAGGACATTCTTTGGCCTACATTTCAGGACCTATTTGCAAAAGCAGCTTCCATCATATCAAAATGATATCAACACATCATTCAACTATAAGAAATCTAGTCTATAAACTGTACTATGCTAAAAGTCCTGCTTTAGCACTAGCCAATTTAAATAGCAATCTTCTACATGGTACAGCCAAAGACCTATTCGAAGAAATCAAGCATATCTAGAGGAAATATTTTGGAAGTGAAAATCACTTACAAAATGCAATAGCTTTACAACAGACTAGCAACAATTCTGCACATGGCAACCTTCTACTACACACATACAAAAAAGAAATACTAAAATTCAAAAGTACATCCGCTGAAGTTCCAAACCATGTGTGTGTGTGTACCAAAGTAACACAAAAACTATAGACATAACATACAAAATAGAAGAGATTGAAGATTCCAAATGGTTTCAATTAGCTCCCTACCTTATAGCAGAAAACAAATACGAAATAACTGACCACTTAACACTTTGCAGTTACTGCACTACAAAACTTGACAACAATCAAACTCCTTCACGTGCTATCACAAATAATTTGGAATTATTCCCACTACCAAAACCCCTGCAACAACTCAATGTATATGAGAGCATCATAATTCAAACAATGCACCCTTTTCAAGCAATAATACGCCTTCAACCAAAAACAGCACAATTACCTCCCTCTGAATTGGTGAAAGGCATTTGTGGCAAGTATATCTACCATTAGATCTAAAAGAAAATGTGCACTCTGGGAGTGCAACGTCCAATAGAGCAATCTTTAATTGTCTTAGTAAATGGTGTACCTACAAAAGACAAATACATTTGGCAACAACTGGTAGACTTACATAAAGTTAGACAAGCCTTGCAATATCTAAAATACAATAATGAATACTACAAAGAAATAAATATTGAAGAAAACTTAAGGGAAACAACTGAAATAATTCAAGAGTCACCAGAAACTGGTCAATTTCTAGATCCTGCTACAGTATCCAATATTTTAGAGCATTATACAATTCATCCATTACACTTTGATGACACCATAGATGATGCATTAGAAATATAAGAAATGCGACAAAACAAAGGATCACCAATCAGCATATGGGAAAAAAGTATAGAAGCATGTGCTTTTCCTCTACTCTTACCTACTGACAAAGGAGGAAGGTACGATGATAGACCTATTCAGAAAACAGCATCAGAATACCGCTCGTTACCAATGTATTCTGAAGATCCCAGATTCAGACAAAATGTGGAATACATATTCCACTTACTCTTTGAAATTGAACTAGCAACTCTATGTTACGGAGTTGCACACACATTAAAATAAAGAACCCACTTTTAAAATATGTCAGCTACGCAATTACTACAAAAAGTGCAAGAAAAAGAAGAGGTTTTACAATCCAGCATTACAAATCTGTTAGCAAACATGCGTGGTACTAAAGAGTATTGGTTCTGACGTCAGGGAGATGTACGTTGTATGATAAGAAACCTTGGCCCACTCACTTGGTTTGTTACATTAATTTGTGCGGAATATGCTTGAGAAAATTCTACATGATTTCCTACGCATATCAAACAACAAAAAAACAAACATAGATATACTAACACCTGGAGAACTTTGCTCTCTAGATCTTGTTAATGTTCAAGATATTTCCATCATTGCTTCATTGCTATGCTACACTTTATTTGTAATAAAACTGTTCCTCCCCTCGGAGAAGTGCAACACTTCTTTTTGAGAAAAGAATACCAAGCCAGAGGAGCACCACATATCCACATGCTTTTATTGATTAAAGATGCTCCTAAATTTGGTCAAGACAGTGATGCCACTGTGTTACAGTTTATCGAAAAATATGTCACTTGAGAAATTCCTTTAGAAGCAACAAATAGTGATCTTCATGCACAAATTCTACAATTTCAAAGACACAAATGTGGCAAATATTGTCGTCGCAAATACAAAAACACAGGGAAACACTACACCAAATGCCGCTTTGGTTTCCCTAGACCAGTTACAGAAACAGGTGAAGTGCACAACTTCATGTCTTCAGTTAGACATAGTGTTAAAGGTAAATCATCTAAAAATACATATTACATAAAAAGAAGAGAAGAAGCAAAATATATCAATGATTACAATGCAATAATTGCCCTATTGTGGAATGCAAACATAGATGTGCACTACATTGCAGACATTTCCACTGCAGTTGCACGATATGTTACAGCCTACTTAACCAAAGCAGAAAAAAACAGAGCTTCAAGACCTCTGGAATGACCTGTCATCATCCAAAATACTGTCTCAGAAATTGTGCAGCTTGGGCATAAAAATGCTCTCCCATAGAGAATGTGGCTAGTATGAAGCTGCAGATCGTTTAACCGGTACTGCTTTGCATGGAAAATCTGAACATATACAGGCCGATTCATGGAATTAATGTGCACTGAAAATTTCTGCGCAACCATGTGAAAGCGTGCGAATCGCAGCGCAAGTGCGAAAATCGCAGTGAAACCCGCACACAGCTATTCACGGAAGCCCGTGCGTGTGTAAATCCATGGATGTGCGCTAAAATCCTGCCTGGCGCACGCTGGCGCACACGTCTTCAAACAGCTTGCACTACGCACACAGCAAAAGCGCACATAGCGCACACAACAAAAGTAGGCGTAACACGGGGCGTAACACGCGGAATATGGAACAACGCATGAAAATGTGGGCGTCACAGGGGAAGTACAGGAGGCAAATGCGCGGAATGCCAACGTGCGCGCCTACAACACGTATTCATGGAATCGAACAGGGCTAACACGTGCACGAAAAAAGACACGCTAATCCAGCAGGAAGCAGGCATACGTGGACCCGCACAGCATAAAAGTGCACGCAAACAACAAACAAGCTCAGACGCTAAGATGAATATACCGTTCCTCGCTGCAGTGGTCGTGGGATACCGCAGGAGGAGGAGGAGGATAGTCAGGGCCAGAATTTGTAGACCCTGAACCAGCCTTTTTGGGATGCCTGATGTCCAGGTGTATGGGAGGTACATGTTTCCACCTCACATAATACTCGACCTGGTGAGTGAGTGGGAGGATGACCTCACATCACCCACCCTGTGCTCCCAAGCACTGAGCCCCTTGGAAAAGGTGCTCAGTGTAATGCACTTCTTGGCCACTGGTTAATTTCAGCAGACAAGTGCCATAGTGGGGGGGACTCAGAGGCCACGCAGTCATGCTGCCTGCACCAGGTGTTGGCCATCATGACTGCACGCCCATCAGTCCGCAGACACATATTCCTGCCCAGAACACCTGCAGAAAGGCAGGCTGTCGTCCAGGATTTTTACGGGGAGGCACACTTCCCCAAAGTGCTAGGTGCTATTGACTGCACCCATGTGGCTCTACGTCCTCCCAGGGCAACTGAGCACTTCTACAGAAACCGCAAGCACTGGCATTCCATCAACGTGCAGGTAGTATGTGATGCCAAGGGAATCATCACCTCAGTATATGCCAACTATCCAGGGTCCACCCATGACAGTTTCATTTACAGAATGTCAACCCTAAACCGGAACCTAGAAGCTGGGCGGCATGGCGATACATGGCTGCTTGGTGAGTATAAATGCCCCGGCACATGCATGCATGTCAGATACTGAGTAATGTCACAACCCCACTAATGATACCCATCATCACCTCCCCAGGCGACAGTGCCTACCCTCTGAGCACCCACATGACGACGCCAATTCGGAACCCCAGCACACCACCCGAGGTAAGATACAGCACAGCTCATATTGCAACCCGGGGCATAGTAGAGCGCACATTCAGAGTGCTCAAGTCACACTTTCGCTCCCGTGACCACTATGGTGGGCAGCTGCTATACGCGCCACCAGTAGTGTGCAGGATCATAGTGGCAGCATGTGTCCTGCACAACTTTGCAACACGCAGGGGCCTGCCGGTGGACATGGTGGTGCCCCCACATCCCCAACCACAAGCACGGCCACTACGCATGGGAGGGGAAAGGGCATGTGGTGAGGCAGCCCGTACGCAGCTGGTGGCTAATTACTTCACCTAAAATCACACCCCACTGGAGTGCACACAGCCCTCGCACATACCAGCTGACAATCAATGATGATGACATAAGGGACAGTCAACTGTCACAACCATACCAGCCTGAGATTGGTCACCTGGAAGTGTTACATTGTGTGCATTCCTACCTACCGAAAGACAACCAATGCTGTGTCACAAAAAGACACACAATTATGCTGCATGAATGACTACCCCCTTGTAAAATACAACATGAAAATAGCGCCATGTCACCCAACCCCTCCCCATCTCCGCCACCCAACACACCATGGCATGTCCTTCAATTTGAAAGCAAACAAAGGAATGCACAGCACATGACACAAGTGTCACAAAGTGCACTGTCCCAAATGGAAACAGGCCACAGACAATATGCTCCCAGTAATCAATAACAATCAGCACACATGACCAAATACTTACCAGCAACACAATACAGCAACACAGCATGAAACATCGTCAAAATATGACAGTACAAACTCAAAGTAATGTAAGTCATACAACCTCAATAAGCCAGCACATCGACCCCTTCCAACTCCAGAGTGTTGCTGTCAGGCAAATGTGTCAGTGTACTGCATACAACATGAACTGCATCTGCAAAGGAGACGGCCTTGTGAAGACATGAAGAAGGTACCTGCGGATAAGGAGGAAGACATGGATGCACAAGCACATATCAATACACCATGCAGTGTTCAATACAAAAACAAACCCCACTAGGGATGTCCACATAGTAATGACTACAGACTGCCCACACAGCTCATGGGAGCCCAATGTCACTGTGTAAGTCACTGTCACTTGGTCACACCCTTTGCAAGCCCATGGAAACGGGAAGCAGGAGGGGTGTGTGTGTGAGGAACCCAAGCATCTATCCCAAACACAGGACAAGCCTGCATGTGCCCAGCCGGAATACACAGTGGATGCCCACGGGAGCCACACAAGGCAACACACTGTAAAAAAAAAAAGATCAAAATGGCCATGTGGAGGCCAGGGGGGGGAGGCCACCCAGGAGGTCCTAGGACAGGGTGCACACCAACACCCACCTGTGTGGATGTTGCGAGAAAAAAAAAACACCTCCATTGGCTCATGGCCTGCACGGCTACGCTACTGTGGGAGAAGTGCTGCTCTCGCTCTCATCACCCTCTGCTGCTGCAACAGGAGGTGGTGGTGCTATGGGAGGCAGCCCACGCAAAGCCCTGGTATGGTCCTCCATGGCAGCAAGCACGCGGGTGTGGAAGGTCTCGTTCTGGAGGATGATAGTACGGAGATCCCGATGCAGCACCTGACGGGTTACCTGCAAAGCTGCACGTATGGCCTCCCATGATGCCCGGATCTCCTCTCGAGTTGCCTGCGGCTCAGCTGAGAGTGAACGTTTGAGCTGCTCCAGCTGCTGTTCTGTCCTCAAATTTGTGGAAGCCTCAAGTTCAACAAGAGTTTCCCTGAGGTTATGGAGTTCTACCCTCAGGGCTTCCCTGCGGCCCTGTGACTCTATAGAAATGGCTTCCCGTAGAGTCTCCAGTGCCGCCCGTCGGTCCCTGTTGGACACCAACATGTCTTCCCAGTGTGATCAGCAAATGGAGTCTGTTGCCTGCTGTTGTTGCTCCATCTGCCTTTCAGGGGGGATAATGGAAGTGGCCACCCTCTCCATTGCCTGAGCCATCATTTCAAATGATGCTGCCTGTTGGTTTGCCATACCGTACATGGAGTTTTCCCATACAGTATTGCCTGGTGGCATACGGCCACCACGTCAGCGGGCACCACACCTGTTCCGGGCAAGGCGATCTGCACCTTGCTGTGCTGGCAATGCCTGAGGCTGCAGGACTGTATTCCCCCTATGATCTGCTAGCCCAGGAACAGGATCAGATGTTGTGGAGTGTCACCCTGCACCGTAACCGCCAAAGGCGGACTTACCAACACTGACATCCCCATAGAGGGTTCTAACCCTGTTGCAGGTGGGTTGTACAGAACAAAATCCCTGCCAGAAATACTCACCTGCGATGGCACATAAGTTTCATCATCCGATTCAGCACCTGAATAGAGGTCTGGGGAGGTTTGTTTGTTTGTTTATTTATTTGTAATGCACGCCAGACCCAAGGGTAACCGGGCGCAGCAGAAAGAATATGCAAGGCTTACAATATTACAGGAAAGTTACATAATTTACAGTAATCCAGAGATAAAGGTTTGTACATGCTTAACACTAATGCATTTGCAAAGTTACATAATTTACAGTAATCCAGAGATAAATGTTTGTACATGCTTAACACTAATGCAGATATAACCCTTAGTTTATGGCACTAATATCAAATGAAACAATGAATTATATACAATGTTGTTATCTACATTTGTGGTATACATCGAATAATACATATATACAGTCCAGATATGCTAGTGCGACAGAGGTATCTAGCGGTGCATTTACCCGTTATTGGAATTGATGTATTTGATGAAATTCCTTCTGAAATGTGAGAAGGGTTGGTCTACTCTCAGGTTATATGGCAAGGCATTCCACCATTTGGCAGCTATAACAGGGAAACTAATACCGCCAATTTTAGTAAGTTTAAATCTAGGTACTACCAGGCAGTTAGAGTTGGTAGTTCTTGTCGGTCTGCTGGAAGTTTTTGTTTTTATTTTATCCATCAAGTAGCTGGGAGCAGCATTGTTGAGAGCTTTATGTGTCAGAGAGATCATTTTTAAGTGGATTTTATTGTCGATGGAGAGCCATTTATATTGGTGTCTGATGGAGGAAATATGTTCCCTTTTATTTATGCCGAGTGCAGCTCTTAAGGCATTATTTTGTAAGATTTGTAGCCTTTTGGTGATGGCTTTATTGGCACCGCTGTAAAGGGCAATGCAGTAGTCAAGTTGGGATAATATTAAGGCTCTCGCCAGGATCATGCAGCTATCATTGGATAGGAAGGGTTTACCTGCTCTTATTAATTTGCCGGTATATGCTGTAGTGGAAGCTAAGGAGTTAACCTGTTTAGTGAATGACATGGTAGAATCAAAATAAAAACCAAGCGTTTTTACTTCCCTGGAGACCTTGATACTATTGCCGTCTATATTGAACATGGAGTAGTCCGTGCCTAACTTGTTAATATTGGCCTGCGTGCCCAGGATAATCAGCTCTGTCTTATCATCGTTCAGGCAGAGGCCATGGGATGCCTTCCATGCCTGAATAATGAGGTACACCCTATTCACCAACTCCCCGTCCTTACTGTGATCCCCAGAAAGCGGGAGGAGAATCTGTGTATCATCTGCATAGTTAGTGTAGGTGATACCTAGAAGGTCCAGATCGTCGATGAGAGGTTTGGTGAATATGTTGTATAATGTTGGAGAGACACAAGAGCCTTGAGGGACTCCACATGTAATTGGCGTGGGGTCTGCTGCTGCCGAGGGGGAGAAAACTCTCATTGTTCTCTCGCTCAAGAAGGATTCAATCCATCTGAGAGCTTGGGTGGAAAAATGGGCGGCAGAATCCAAATGTCTGCAGAGGACTTTGTGGTCCGCAAGATCAAAGGCAGCTGAGAGATCAAGTAGAAGGAGGAGTGCTGTCTTGCCTTGATCTCTCAGTTCATCTATTTGGGTCTTTAAGTCAATGAGGGCAGTTTCGGTTCCATGGAGTGGGCGGAAACCAGATTGTCTAGCTCCCAGTAATTTGTGTAATTCAAGGTGTCTTTGAATTTGTGTGTATGCAACTTTGTCCAATATCTTCAGTAAGAAAGGTACAGTGGTAATGGGCCGGTAGTTTGTTGGGATGCGGGGGTCTAGAGTCTGCTTCTTGAGAAGCAGGAGCACCCACGATTGTTTTAGATTAGCCAGGATGTTGCCTGTAGTGAAGGAGGCATTAATAAGTTTGGAGATGAAGGGCGATAAGTCTCTGGCAGCGTCTTTTATTATTTGTGCTGGGCAGATATCACCTTTACAATTAGAGGGTTTGAGGGAGAGGATAATTTTTTCTACCTCTATGGTGGTAGTTTTTGTGAAGGAGAATTTCTTGGTAGGGCCGTTGATGGTATCATTAGGCGGAGGCATATTTGGGAGGTTTAAAGATTCTTTTTTTAGTTGGATTTTGTTTTGGAGCGTGGTTATTTTATTTGCTAAGGCATGTTGGATATCTGCGCACTAGGTCTGGTCCTTAGTACAGGTATCTGGAGTAGCAATAGGAGACTCAAGTTCTTTCAGTATGGAGAAGAGTTCCTTCATACTTGAATTGGAGTTGGCGATGCGATCATTGTAGGAATTTCGCTTTGCCAGGCAGATTTCATTTTTATAATGCCGGGAAATATTGGTTAAGTTAACCTTGTTCTCATCGGTTGGGCATAGTTTCCAGGTCGGTTCACATTTTCTTTTTGTTAGGCGTAGGGCTTTGAGTTCTGGCGTAAACCATTTGTTTAAGTGTGCCTTGGGTTTGCTTGTTCGCATTTTGAGTGGGCCGACTTTGTCCATGGTGTCACGCATAATACTATTGTATTCATGGACTAGTGCACTAGGGTCTAGGTTATCTGGCAGTGCATTTAAGGTTGGAAGGATAGCTGGAATAATATTATCCACTGTCATATTCTTTTTATTTCTGGTAAGGCAAGGAGGAGCCGTCTTTAGGGTTGGAGTGGATGGTCTGGTGGTTAGTAAATTAAAGGGCACCAATGAGTGGTCAGTCCAGGATAGAGGCGAGATAGAGGAGATAGTGACTGTGCAGTTAGAGTCAGCGATCCAGTCTAGTATTCTACCCTTCGAGTGGGTAGGGGTGTTGACTTTTTGGGTTAGTCCTAAAGTGTTAAGGGTATTGGCAATAGTTGATGCATGAGCATCTACTTGGTCATTGAAGCCAAGGTTGAAGTCCCCTAGTACCAACAGTTGTGATGTGGTTTTGACAAACGTACCCAATCAAGTTCAATTAATCATATCAAATTGTCATTAAAAACTCCTCAACATAAAGCGCTATATTACATGTCCCTGCTACAACTCTTTAAACCATAGAGAAAGAAGAAGAAATACTAGATAACTATGACTCCTATAAAGACACTTTCAAAGCAACTGAAAGCACTATAACCGATGTAAACTTTACACAGTACAAAACAATGTTGCACAATGAACAGCAACACCAAGAAGAACTCCAGGCCCAACTAGATAATAACACTCCTGACAGTAGTCAACCTTCTGTAACAGGAAGGCAAGAAACACTGGGACAGCCACTAATAGCAAATGAGGCAGAATTAGCTATGACAGAAGTAGAAAACACCATGTGTCAGTATGAAGATACAGAAGACTTAACTACACTACAATAAAAACTAAACAATGAGCAGCGTAGCATTTTTCAAGAAGTAACAAAAGAAATTGCACATGGTGTACAACAAATAAAGAATGTACCTGCCAAAATTACAAACCTATACTACTATACGCCAGTGGTGAAGCTGGTTCAGGCAAAAAATTCTTAATCAAAATCATCAGCAAGTTCCTTCAACAACTGACAAACAACAAACTGTCAGCTATTGTAACTGTCCCCACATGTTTAGCTGCCTACAACATAGGTTGTGTCACTTTACACTGATTATAACTCCTGCCAGTAGAACACCAAAATAAATTAGATTATTATAAACTTTCTACAGAAGCTGCAATGGAACTACACAGAGTGTTAAAACAAATGAAAATGGTACTAATAGACGAAGTGAGCATGGTCACCAACCTAATGTTGACTTTGATTCACCTCAGATTACAAGAAGTACTTAAAACAAGCCACAAAGAGCTCTTTGGAGGAAAACACATTATTGTTTTCAGAGATCTTCTTCAATTGACACCAGTGAAAGGTGAACCTATTTTAAAACCTTAGGACAAAAACTCAGAAGTAAAACTGTTGGCAGCATAGGAAATGTGAACCTTTGGTAACATTTCCAATACAGAGCATTAACAGAAAACATGCGACAGTCTGCAGACCTCACCTACGCCAACATTTTAAAAAGTATTAGAGTTGGTGTACTATCTCAAGAAGCACAAGCAATATTAAAAACCCGGCACAATCATGCACTTTATGGCCATAACTCAAGTGCTACTGAGGTTATGGAACAATTAGTACATAAAAATGTCAATTGCATGCCCTTAATGCCAACTCTTGCAAGCTGTTCCAAATTCAATGAAACAATGTTGAAAAAAGAAATGCAACCAATATTTGAAATCTGCTCCACAGACAAACTGGACGTACATGGTATGACACTACCCATGTGTCTACAAGCCACAACAAGACTAAATACCTTAGGAAATTTTATCTCCAACACAGCTGGTTTGGAGAAAATATTAAAATTATCCTTAAACTGTAGAGTAATGTTTAAACGTAACCTTGACGTAGAGCAAGTACTAGTTAATGGAGCACTCGGTACAGTTGTTGGCTTTCAAACATACCCACGTGACAACAACATTCAGTTTGTCAATATTCTCTTTGACAAACTTTCAGAAGTAAAAAGGTTTGGGTGCTCAACAGCTCGATTCCTTCTCTTCAAAGACATGTATGTACGCAGAAAACAATTTTCTCTAACTCTAGCATACGCAGTCACCATTCATAAATCACCTAGACAAAGCATTAATAGATATTGGTAACATAGTCTTTAAAGAAGGCTGAGCTACGTAGTACTATCACGCTTACATATACTTGACGGTCTATTTCTAATCAACTTTGATGCAAGTAAAGTAAACGCTGATATTCCTTGCATTTTAGAATACAATAGACTACGTTCACTAAACACCCCCATCTAAAAACATATACTGTTCCACAAAAAGGAAAACGTTGTAAAGGAAAGCTATTTCAAACAGGAATGCAACAGGATCTCACTGCAAATCCTCCAAAGAGAGGAAACACAGCTAATACTTCATCAATTACAACAACCAAAGAAGAACCTATTACTCAAAGTAACTCAGGTACTTCTTCAAAGAAGCAACACACACTCTGAAAAAATGACTTGGACACAGACCTATCTGGTCCATTCAAATTTTCAAATATAACTGGTGTAAATTGCTACACAAATGTAGCAATGAATATTCTATTTCAATTACCACCAATTGTTGACAACATTGACTTACACAGTACAGACCAATTGTGTTAGCAAATGTTAATACTTCATAGAAACGCAACAAATAATCCTGACAACACATATAGTTTTCATGCAATAAGACAAGAATTGGACTACTGTGCTGGAATGGTGAAATTCACTATAAACTCACAAGAAGATCCACAAGAATTGTACTTACTACAAGTACTGGAAAACAAAAACATACATATGAATGAAATCTTCCAGATTTCATACATGTGGAAACATACATGCACTCTCTGCAACAATGTGACACAAGAACAAATCCCTAATGAGCGCTTCGTGTATCTATCCACACCTTATTGTGAATCCGTTCCATTTCAGCAACTTGTACAAAATGCAAAACATGGTAGATTATGTACTATCTGCAATTCAGATAATCGCTCCACCTTACTAATACAAACACATAGTAAATACGTAATACTAATGCTTCTACGTTACAATGCAGATGGTATCAAAAACAACTGCAAGCTGACTGGATTCACACATGGTCAAGTATCACTTGGTAAGAAAACCTTCATAACAATAGGCATAATCTACCACGGAGGAGCCACAACCAATGCAGGTCACTACACTGCATATATCAAAAAGAAATGTGGATGGTTCGATTGTAATGATAGTATCATTACTCTAAAGCAGAGATCACCAGCAAAACTTACAAATGCTTATTTAATCTTCTTAAAACCAAAATTTAATAACTAATCTGTACTTAAACATTAACAAAACTTCAATTAAAAAACTATAAACTGTTAGAATATGCCAACAGGTATCTAACTGCCCCAAGATTTTGCAACAGCCAAACAAATAAATCAATACCACTAAATTATAACAAACAATAGACAGTTAGAATATGCCAACAGGTATCTAACTGCTCCAAAAAACTGCAACAAGCCAACAGATAGAACATTAGCCAAAAACAAGTGAACACTGAAAACAAACAAACAAATAGACTGTAGCATAACAAAAAAAATGTTTTTTTAATCCGACATGGATTTTTTTCCCACAGACCCAATGATTTGAAAAACAAACACAGAAACTAAGCAAATTGCACAGTACACTCGTTTGTAATCTACTAAATATGAGGGGCAAAATGAATAAAGAATGTCTATTATTCAGTGTTATAAGTCCTTACAAACTACCAATACTAACATGATATTTTCTTTTATCATAGAAATTGACAAAGAATATATGTACTCCACTTACCAAACCAAACAGTAAGTATATTCCAATAAGTACAACTCATAAATACTGCTCCATAAAACAACCATTGAAGCAAACAGTGTATATACTTCAGTCTTGGGTGCATTTGGCCATGCACCCAAGACTCTAGGCCCTGACCACAACCACTGCATGCACCCAAGACTCTAGGCCCTGACCACAACCACTGCATGCACCCAAGACTCGAGGCCCTGGCCACAACCACCGCAACATATCACACCCATAGATCACACGCATAGAATCAAACATTTTAACTTTGCCATATGGGCAATTTTTATATCCGCAGACAACGCACGTGTTCTTAGAACAGTTTCAACTTTCCTGCGGACAGCACAGAAAGGTATTGTGTACTTAGAACGCCCCTATTTTGCCTGATTACAGACATCCAGGACAGCATGTGTGTCTTTAGAACAGTTTAAACTTCCCTGCGGACATTACAGACAGGTATAGTGTCCTTAGGACACCCCCATTTTTGTTTGATTGCGGACATCCCGGACACCGCGCGTGTTCTTAGAACAGTTTCAACTTGTCTGCGTACAGTACAGACAGGTATAGTGTCCTTAGGACACCCCCATTTTTGTTTGATTGTGGACATCCCGGACACCGCGCGTGTTCTTAGAACAGTTTCAACTTGCCTGCGGACAACACGGACAGATACTGTATCCTTGGGACACCCCCATTTTGATCGATACGGACATCAAGGACAGCGCAGCTGTCCGCGGACACAACAAACACAAGTGTGCTTGCCACCTAAATAAATACAACATTTGATCCATCTCTTACTCCCCCACCATCCCCAAACAGTCTTACACGCCAACACACTTGCCAAAATTGTCTTTCTCCCCTGTTTGGGCGCCTCAAAACAATCCGACACACTCCACACTCTTCACCATCCAATCAGCGAACATGTTGCATGTCCGCAGACATGACGCAAGCTGATTAGCCAATCAGGACACTGTCCGCGGAGCGAACAGGGAAATGTGTCCGCGGAGCGGACATAGATATCAGTAATTTTTTGTGACCTACTTTTTGGTCATTTTTTTAAAAAAACTACTGGACGGATTTTCAGCAAATTTACAAAAGCATGCTTTCGGGACCAAGATGCTGCTCCTGCCACAAATTTGGTGAAAATCCATCCAGATGTTTGGGCTCTAGACATGAGCAAAGTTTTTTCCCCATTCAGTCTATGGGAAAAAAAGACATTTTGGGACCCCCCGCCCTCATAACTTTGCCCCCTCTGGACCAAACCTTACCAAACTTTGCAAAAAAATTCAGAGTGGGCCATATACTAAAGTTAGATGAGGATTCGTCCAGCGAGAGCAAAGTTATAAGCCACCCAAAAAGTGCTCTTCCTATGGGATTAGCAACTTAACCATAACTACACAGCCACTACTATGGCTGTGTTATATATATTTATATATATATATATATTCAGTGAACAAACTTTGTTAAAGGGACGTTATGGTTAAGTTGCGCTAGTAAAAACCTATGAAATTCAGTGAAAAAACATTTGTGATGTCATCTTTGATGTTGTGGGTGTTAGTCTTAGCAGTGTACGGTGGTGGCGTGAGTTATGGTTGCTTAGCTTACCATAACTGTCGAATTTCAGGGGTTTTTTGGTTTTATTTGGAACCATAACGTCCCTTTAACAAAGTTTTTTCACTGAATTTCATAGGTTTTTAGTAGCACAATTTAATAATAATAACTCTGATTTTATGTACATGTAAAATTGAACATACTGAAGCATCTCTACTTATTTTGATGTCTGCAAACTTTTTTAACCCCTTAAGTGCCATGGGTATTTCTCCCCAGTGCCAGGGCCTTTTTTGGTGATTTCGGTATGTGGCCATTCAATGGCTTGTAACTTTTTTGTTACATGAGGTATCTTGGCCAAATTTGGCTCCTTTTTTTCCCACATGTAAGCGATCGTAGCGCCACCCAGGAATCCTAGGTTGCTGTAGGGGGGTGAGAGAAAATAAGCAAAAAGTGCGAAAATGTTGGGTTTTTTAAAAAAAATGCCAATAAAATGATGTACAAAGAAGCCTGTGGTTTTTTCCTTGTAAGAGCTAGGAATGAATGGTTTGCTGTGCTGAATTCTCCAATTTCCTAGCTTTTAAGAACTGGTTGAGTGGAAACGAAATAAAATTATTTTGATGTGGTTATCAACCGTTTTGTGAGAGGTAGGCGATTTTGGCCATTTTTGCCAGTTGGGCATGCATGGACGGAATGGAAGAAAAGGGTAGGAACGCCGAATTGGAGGACAGAAAGACAAGTATTTCTGAAAAGTAGACAAAATTCAGACGGGGTGATTTGCATAAGTCAAGCAACAACTAGGTAGGGGAAACTGCCATAGATTGGGGGAAAAGTGGGAAAATGACTGAAAAAAAAGGAATGTGTTGGACATGGTTGGCTTGGTACGGCAATGGCTTCTATGAATTTTGAGAAAAGCAATGCTCTGCTACATTTCTCCGACTCTTGCAGTTAGGAGAGCACACATTTTTTGTAGTGTTTTACAAAACAAGCAATACCACAAGCCAAACACTGAGCCATGGTACACAGGAGTTTTACGCTCATGGCCTGAACAGACGCACTTAGCATGTGTAAATCTGGAAAAGAAATGTGGGGAGGAACGGCAAGCATACATTTTTTGAAAGAGCACAGGCAGACCTTTTCAAGGGTAGGTGATTTGTGCAGGTTACAAAGGTGTATGGTGCCTAAAGCAGCGAATAAATGTAGGTCACATTTGGGAAATGAAAGGGTTGTGTGACAAAGGCCACCAGAAAATGGGTCAAAATGTTATGAAAACCACACAAACACAATACATTGCCTACCGTCCCGCGTTCCCACAGGTGTCCTGATAAAAACGGTACCCCACATGTTTGGGTGCACCTACCTGGCCGCCAAGGGGAAAGCCTAAAACACAAGTAACCCCAAGTCTGTTTTCAGACCAGAATTTGAGACGCTCTGCCGACCGGCACAACATACAGATATGGGCCTTGGGTGTCCAAGCCCACATGGAAAACAGGGAACCCCATGCATTTCCGAAAAGAGGACACCCTTGGGAATCTGCAGAGGTATGATATGTCCAAATTGCCCCAGAATTTATTACCCAGACACCCCCTCAAAGACCGAAATGTGGGAAAAAAAACGCATTTTCTGCACATTTCGCTCGGCTCACCAATTGAAACACGCCCCCAACAACACATGGCCTACCGTCCGCGTTCCCACAGTTGACCCAATGACACCGGTACCTCACATGTGTGGGTGCACCTATCTGGGCGCGAAGGAATAATGCTAAACCACTGCTATCCCCACCAAAGGGTTTGGGAAGCCAACCTACAGATTTAGGCCTGGGGTGTTGCATCCACCAAGAAAAACAGGGACCCCCATGCATTTCCGAAAAGAAGACACCCTTGGGAATCCGCAGAAGTATGATTTGCCTAAATCACCCCAGAATTTATTACCCAGACACCCCTGCAAAGTCCGAAATGTGGGAAAATAAACACATTTTCTGAACATTTCGCTCGGCTCACCCATCGAAACACGCCCCCAACAATACATGGCCTACCGTCCCGCATTCCCACAGGTGTCCCGATGAAAACGGTACCTCACATGTGTGGTGCACCTACCTGGCCGCCATGGGGAAAGCCTAAAACACAAGTAATCCCAAGCCAGTTTTCAGACCGAAATTTCAGACTCTCTGACGACCGGCACAACATACAGATATGGGCCTCGGGTGTCCAAGCCACCAAGGAAAACAGGAAACCCCAAGCATTTCCGAAAAGAGGACACCCGTGGGAATCCACAGAGGTATGATTTGCGCACATCGCCCCAGAATTTGTTACCCAGACACCCGCAAAGTCCGAAATGTGGGAAAAAAATGCATTTTCCTCACATTATGCTCGGCTCACCCATTGAAACATGCCCCCAACAACACATGGCCTACCGTCCCGTGTTCCCACAGGTGTCTCAATGAAAACGGTACCTCACATTGTGGTTGCACCTACCGGGGGTGCAAAAGGAAAAGGGTAACCCACTGGGAACCCTAAGCCTTTCGCCACTGCCCATTTTGTTAATGTGGGAAACCTACAGATTTGGGCCTAGGGTGTCGAAGCCGGCAAGGGTAACAGGGAACCCCATGCATTTCCCAAAATAGGACACCCGTGGGAATCCACATAGGTCTGTCTTGCGCAAATTGCCCCAGTTTTTATTAGCCACAATCCCCGACAAAGTGTGATATTTGGTGGGGAAAAACCACAACGTTCATTTTGACTGGGGTTCTGGGTAATAAATTCTGGGCCGCTTCGCGCAAGTTAGACCTCGGTGCACTCGCACGGGTGTCCTCTTTTAGGACATGCATGGGGTTCCCTGTTTTCCTTGCTGGCTTCGACACCCTAGGCCCAAATCTGTAGGTTGGCCACATGAACAAATTGTGCTGTGGCGAAAGGCTTGGGGTTACCAGCGGGTTACCCTTTTCCTTTTGCACCCCCGGTCGGTGCACCCACACATGTGAGGTACCTTTTTTGGCGGGACACCTGTGGGAATGCGAGAAGGTATGACATCTGTTGTTGGCGACGTGTTTCGGTGAGTGGACACAGGGACATGTCTCTGAAATTGGATGGAAATGAAGACAATTCTCAGACATTTCACTCTGGCCAGTCACCGAAACACACCGCCAACAACACATGGCCTACCTTCTTGCGTTCCCACAGGTGTCCCGATGAATACGGTACCTCACATGTGTGGGTGCACCTACCGGGAGCGCAAAAGGAAAAGGGTAACCCACTGGTAACCCCAAGCCTTTTGCCACTGCCCATTTTGTTGATGTGGGCAACCTACAGATTTGGGCCTTGGGTGTCGAAGCCAGCAAGGAAAACATGGAACCCCATGCATTTTCCAAAACAGGACACCCGTGGGAATCCACAGAGGTCTGCCTTGCGCAAATTGCCCCGGTTTTTATTACCCACAATCCCCGGCAAAGTGTGATATTTGGTGGGGAAAAAAACACAATGTTCACTTTGTCTGGGGTTCTGGGTAATAAATTCTGGGCCGCTTCGCGCAAGTCAGACCTCGGTGCATTCGCAAGTGTGTCCTCTTTTGGGAAATGCATGGGGTTCCCTGTTTTCCTTGCTGGCTTCGACACCCTAGTCCCAAATCTGTAGGTTGCCCACATGAACAAATTGTGCTGTGGCGAAAGGCTTGGGGTTACCAGCGGGTTACCCTTTTCCTTTTGCGCCCCGGTAGGTGCACCCACACATGTGAGGTACCTTTTTCGTTGGGACACCTGTGGGAACACGAGAAGGTATGACATCTGTTGTTGGCGACGTGTTTCGGTGAGTGGACACAGGGATATGTCTCTGAAATTGGTTGGAAATGAAGACAATTCTCAGATATTTTACTCTGGCCACTCACCGAAACACACCGCCAACAACACATGGCCTACCTTCTCGCATTCCCACAGGTGTCCTGATGAAAATGGTACCTCACATGTGTGGGTGCACCTTACCGGGGGCGCAAAAGGAAAAGGGTAACCCACTGGTAACCCCAAACCTTTCGCCACTGCCCATTTTGTTCATGTGGGCAACCTACAGAATTGGACCTAGGGTGTCCAAACCAGCAAAGAAAACATGGAACCCCATGCATTTTACAAAAAAGGACACCCGTGGGAATCCACAGAGGTCAGCCTTGCGCAAATTGCCCCAGTTTTTATTAGCCACAATCCCCGACAAAGTGTGATATCTGGTGGGGAAAAAACACAATGTTCATTTTGACTGGGGTTCTGGGTAATAAATTCTGGGCCGCTACACGCAAGTCAGACCTTGGTGCATTCGCACGGGTGTCCTATTTTGGGAAATGCATGGGGTTCCCTGTTTTCCTTGCTGGCTTCAACACCCTAGGTCCAAATCTGTCGGTTGCCCACATGAACAAATTGTGCTGTGGCGAAAGGCTTGGGGTTACCAGCGGGTTACCCTTTTCCTTTTGCGCCCCCGGTAGGTGCACCCACACATGTGAGGTACCTTTTTCGTAGGGACACCTGTGGGAACACGAGAAGGTATGACATCTGTTGTTGGCGACATGTTTCGGTGAGTGGACACAGGGAAATGTCTCTGAAATTGGCTGGAAATGAAGACAATTCTCAGATATTTCGCTCTGGCCACTCACCGAAACACACCGCCAACAACACGTGGCCTAACTTCCCACATCCCCACAGGTGTCCCGATGAAAACGCTACCTCACATGTGTGAGTGCACCTACCGGGGGCGCAAAAGGAAAAGGGTAACACACTGGTAACCCCAAGCCTTTCACCACTGCCCATTTTGTTCAAGTGGTTAACCTACAGATTTGGTCCTAGGGTGAAGAAGCCAGCAAGGGAAACAGGGAACCCCATGCATTTCCCAAAAGAAGAACGCCCGTGCAAAAGCACTGAGGTCTGACTTGCGTGTAGCGGCTCAGAATTTATTACCCAGAACCCCAGTCAAAATGAATGTTGTGTTTTTTCCCCACCAAATATCACACTTTGTCAGGGATTGTGGCTAGAAAAAACTGGTCCAATTTGCGCAAGGCAGACCTCTGTGGATTCCCACGAGTGTCCTCTTTTGGAAAATGCATGGGGTTCCCTGTTTTCCTTGCTGGCTTCGACACCCTAGGACCAAATCTGTAGGTTGCCCACATGAACAAAATGGGCAGTGGCGAAAAGCTTGGGGTTACCAGTGGGTTACCCTTTTCCTTTTGCAGCCCGGTAGGTGCTCCCACACATGTGAGGTAACGTTTTCATTGGGACACCTGTGGGAACGCGAAAAGGTATGATATCTGTAGTTGGGGACGTGTTTCGGTGAGTGGACACAGGGAAATGTCTCTGAAATTGGCTGGAAATACAGACAATTATCAGACATTTTGCTCTGGCCACCCACCGAAACACACCGCCAACAACAAGTGGCCTACCTTCCCGTGTCCCCACATGTGTCTCGATGAAAACGGTACCTCACATGTGTGGGTGCACCTACTGGGGGCGCAAAAGGAAAAGGCTAACCCACTGGTAATCCCAAGCCTTTCGCCACTGCCCATTTTGTTCATGTGGGCAACCTACAGATTTGGGCCTAGGGTGTCGACTCAAGCAAGGAAAACAGGGAACCCCATGCATTTCCAAAAGAGGACACCCGTGGGAATCCACAAAGGTCTGCCTTGCATAAATTGCCCCGGTTTTTATTACCCACAATCCCCGGCAAAGTGTGATATTTGGTGGGGAAAAAAACACAATGTTCACTTTGTCTGGGGTTCTGGGTAATAAATTCTGGGCCGCTTCGCGCAAGTCAGACCTCGGTGCATTCGCAAGTGTGTCCTCTTTTGGGAAATGCATGGGGTTCCCTGTTTTCCTTGCTGGCTTCGACACCCTAGTCCCAAATCTGTAGGTTGCCCACATGAACAAATTGTGCTGTGGCGAAAGGCTTGGGGTTACCAGCGGGTTACCCTTTTCCTTTTGCGCCCCGGTAGGTGCACCCACACATGTGAGGTACATTTTTCTTTGGGACACCTGTGGGAACACGAGAAGGTATGACATCTGTTGTTGGCGACGTGTTTCGGTGAGTGGACACAGGGATATGTCTCTGAAATTGGTTGGAAATTAAGACAATTCTCAGATATTTTACTCTGGCCACTTACCGAAACACACCGCCAACAACACATGGCCTACCTTCTCGCGTTCCCACAGGTCTCCTGATGAAAACGGTACCTCACATGTGTGGGTGCACCTACCGGGGGCGCAAAAGGAAAAGGGTAACACACTGGTAACCCCAAGCCTTTCACCACTGCCCATTTTGTTCAAGTGGTTAACCTACAGATTTGGTCCTAGGGTGAAGAAGCCAGCAAGTGAAACAGGGAACCCCATGCATTTCCCAAAAGAAGAACACCCGTGCAAAAGCACTGAGGTCTGACTTGCGCGTAGCGGCCCAGAATTTATTACCCAGAACCCCAGTCAAAATGAACGTTGTGTTTTTTCCCCACCAAATATCACACTTTGTCAGGGATTGTGGCTAGAAAAAACTGGTCCAATTTGCGCAAGGCAGACCTCTGTGGATTCCCACGGGTGTCCTCTTTTGGAAAATGCATGGGGTTCCCTGTTTTCCTTGCTGGCTTCGACACCCTAGGCCCAAATCTGTAGGTTGCCCACATGAACAAAATGGGCAGTGGAGAAAAGCTTGGGGTTACCAGTGGGTTACCCTTTTCGTTTTGCAGCCCGGTAGGTGCTCCCACACATGTGACGTAACGTTTTCATTGGGACACCTGTGGGAACGCGAAAAGGTATGATATCTGTAGTTGGGGACGTGTTTCGGTGAGTGGACACAGGGAAATTGGCTGGAAATACAGACAATTCTCAGACATTTTGCTCTGGCCACCCACCGAAACACACCGCCAACAACAAGTGGCCTACCTTCCCGTGTCCCCACATGTGTCTCGATGAAAACGGTACCTCACATGTGTGGGTGCACCTACTGGGGGCGCAAAAGGAAAAGGCTAACCCACTGGTAATCCCAAGCCTTTCGCCACTGCCCATTTTGTTCATGTGGGCAACCTACAGATTTGGGCCTAGGGTGTCGACTCAAGCAAGGAAAACAGGGAACCCCATGCATTTCCAAAAGAGGACACCCGTGGGAATCCACAGAGGTCTGCCTTGCATAAATTGCCCCGGTTTTTATTACCCACAATCCCCGGCAAAGTGTGATATTTGGTGGGGAAAAAAACACAATGTTCACTTTGTCTGGGGTTCTGGGTAATAAATTCTGGGCCGCTTCGCGCAAGTCAGACCTCGGTGCATTCGCAAGTGTGTCCTCTTTTGGGAAATGCATGGGGTTCCCTGTTTTCCTTGCTGGCTTCGACACCCTAGTCCCAAATCTGTAGGTTGCCCACATGAACAAATTGTGCTGTGGCGAAAGGCTTGGGGTTACCAGCGGGTTACCCTTTTCCTTTTGCGCCCCGGTAGGTGCACCCACACATGTGAGGTATCTTTTTCGTTGGGACACCTGTGGGAACACGAGAAGGTATGACATCTGTTGTTGGCGACGTGTTTCGGAGAGTGGACACAGGGATATGTCTCTGAAATTGGTTGGAAATGAAGACAATTCTCAGATATTTTACTCTGGCCACTCACCGAAACACACCGCCAACAACACATGGCCTACCTTCTCGCATTCCCACAGGTGTCCTGATGAAAACGGTACCTCACATGTGTGGGTGCACCTTACCGGGGGCGCAAAAGGAAAAGGGTAACCCACTGGTAACCCCAAACCTTTCGCCACTGCCCATTTTGTTCATGTGGGCAACCTACAGAATTGGACCTAGGGTGTCCAAACCAGCAAAGAAAACATGGAACCCCATGCATTTTACAAAAAAGGACACCCGTGGGAATCCACAGAGGTCAGCCTTGCGCAAATTGCCCCAGTTTTTATTAGCCACAATCCCCGACAAAGTGTGATATCTGGTGGGGAAAAAACACAATGTTCATTTTGACTGGGGTTCTGGGTAATAAATTCTGGGCCGCTACACGCAAGTCAGACCTTGGTGCATTCGCACGGGTGTCCTCTTTTGGGAAATGCATGGGGTTCCCTGTTTTCCTTGCTGGCTTCAACACCCTAGGCCCAAATCTGTAGGTTGCCCACATGAACAAATTGTGCTGTGGCGAAAGGCTTGGGGTTACCAGCGGGTTACCCTATTCCTTTTGCGCCCCGGTAGGTGCACCCACACATGTGAGGTACCTTTTCTGCTTGACACCTGTGGGAACGCGAGAAGGTATGATATCTGTTGTTGGCAACGTGTTTCGGTGAGTGGACACAGGGAAATGTCACTGAAATTGGCTGGAAATGCAGACAATTCTCTGACATTTCGCTCTGGCCACCCACCGAAACACACCGCCAACAACACGTGGCCTAACTTCCCACATCCCCACAGGTGTCCCGATGAAACACTACCTCACATGTGTGAGTGCACCTACCGGGGCGCAAAAGGAAAAGGGTAAAACACTGGTAACCCCAAGCCTTTCACCACGACCCATTTTGTTCAAGTGGGCAACCTACAGATTTGGGCCTAGGGTGAAGAAGCCATCAAGGGGAACAGGGAACCCCATGCATTTCCCAAAAGAGGACACCCGTGGGAATCCACAGAGGTCTGCCTTGCACAAATTGCCCCAGTTTTTATTAGCCACATTCCCCGACAAAATGTGATATTTGGTGGGGAAAATAAAAATGTTTACTTTGTCTGGGGTTCTGGGTAATAAATTCTGGGCCGCTTCGCGCAAGTCAGACCTCTGCGCATTCCCACGGGTGTCCTCTTTTGGGAATTGCATGGGGTTTCCTGTTTTCCTTGCTGGCTTCGACGCCCTAGGCCGAAATCTGTCGGTTGCCCACATGAACAAATTGTGCTGTGGCGAAAGGCTTGGGGTTACCAGCGGGTTACCCTTTTCCTTTTGCGCCCCCGGTAGGTGCACCCACACATGTGAGGTACCTTTTTCATAGGGACACCTGTGGGAACACGAGAAGGTAAGACATCTGTTGTTGGCGACATGTTTCGGTGAGTGGACACAGGGAAATATCTCTGAAATTGGCTGGAAATGAAGATAATTCTCAGATATTTCGCTCTGGCCACTCACCGAAACACACCGCCAACAACACGTGGCCTAACTTCCCACATCCCCACAGGTGTCCCGATGAAAACGCTACCTCACATGTGTGAGTGCACCTACCGGGGGCGCAAAAGGAAAAGGGTAACACACTGGTAACCCCAAGCCTTTCACCACTGCCCATTTTGTTCAAGTGGTTAACCTACAGATTTGGTCCTAGGGTGAAGAAGCCAGCAAGGGAAACAGGGAACCCCATGCATTTCCCAAAAGAGGACACCCGTGCAAAAGCACTGAGGTTTGACTTGCGCGTAGCGGCCCAGAATTTATTACCCAGAACCCCAGTCAAAATGAACGTTGTGTTTTTTCCCCACCAAATATCACACTTTGTCAGGGATTGTGGCTAGAAAAAACTGGTCCAATTTGCTCAAGGTAGACCTCTGTGGATTCCCACGGGTGTCCTCTTTTGGAAAATGCATGGGGTTCCCTGTTTTCCTTGCTGGCTTCGACACCCTAGGCCCAAATCTGTAGGTTGGCCACATGAACAAAATGGGCAGTGGCGAAAAGCTTGGGGTTACCAGTGGGTTACCCTTTTCCTTTTGCAGCCCGGTAGGTGCTCCCACACATGTGAGGTGCCGTTTTCATCGGGACACCTGTGGGAACGTGAAAAGGTATGATATCTGTAGTTGGCGATGTGTTTCGGTGAGTGGACACAGGGAAATGTCTCTGAAATTGGCTGGAAATGCAGACAATTCTCAGACATTTTGCTCTGGCCACCCACCGAAACACACCTCCAACAACAAGTGGCCTACCTTCCCGTGTCCCCACATATGTCCCAATGAAAACGGTACCTCACATGTGTGGGTGCACCTACCGGGGGCGCAAAAGGAAAAGGCTAACCCACTGGTAATCCCAAGCCTTTCGCCACTGCCCATTTTGTTCATGTGGGCAACCTACAGATTTGGGCCTAGGGTGTCGACTCAAGCAAGGAAAACAGGGAACCCCATCCATTTCCAAAAGAGGACACCCGTGGGAATCCACAGAGGTCTGCCTTGCGCAAATTGCCCCGGTTTTTATTAGCCACAATCCCCGGCAAAGTGTGATATTTGGTGGGGAAAAAAACACAATGTTCACTTTGTCTGGGGTTCTGGGTAATAAATTCTGGGCCGCTTCGCGCAAGTCAGACCTCGGTGCATTCGCAAGTGTGTCCTCTTTTGGGAAATGCATGGGGTTCCCTGTTTTCCTTGCTGGCTTCGACACCCTAGTCCCAAATCTGTAGGTTGCCCACATGAACAAATTGTGCTGTGGCGAAAGGCTTGGGGTTACCAGCGGGTTACCCTTTTCCTTTTGCGCCCCGGTAGGTGCACCCACACATGTGAGGTACATTTTTCTTTGGGACACCTGTGGGAACACGAGAAGGTATGACATCTGTTGTTGGCGACGTGTTTCGGTGAGTGGACACAGGGATATGTCTCTGAAATTGGTTGGAAATTAAGACAATTCTCAGATATTTTACTCTGGCCACTTACCGAAACACACCGCCAACAACACATGGCCTACCTTCTCGCGTTCCCACAGGTGTCCTGATGAAAACGGTACCTCACATGTGTGGGTGCACCTTACCGGGGGCGCAAAAGGAAAAGTGTAACCCACTGGCAACCCCAAACCTTTCGCCACTGCCCATTTTGTTCATGTGGGAAACCTACAGATTTGGACCTAGGGTGTCCAAACCAGCAAAGAAAACATGGAACCCCATGCATTTTCCAAAAGAGGGCACCCGTGGGAATCCACAGAGGTCAGCCTTGCGCAAATTGCCCCAGTTTTTATTAGCCACAATCCCCGACAAAGTGTGATATCTGGTGGGGAAAAAACACAATGTTCATTTTGACTGGGGTTCTGGGTAATAAATTCTGGGCCGCTACACGCAAGTCAGACCTCGGTGCATTCGCACGGGTGTCCTCTTTTGGGAATTGCATGGGCTTCCCTGTTTTCCTTGCTGGCTTCGACACCCTAGGCCCAAATCTATAGGTTGCCCACATGAACAAATTGTGCTGTGGCGAAAGGCTTGGGGTTACCAGCGGGTTACCCTTTTCCTTTTGCGCCCCCAGTAGGTGCACTCCGGACATGTTCGGACAACAGTACCACTACCTAAAAACTCTCGGGGGGTATGTTTGATTGTTATATCATAACATATGAATATTTTAAAAATTCACAAACCAGCACACATAAACATCATATGTGGTAATACATACAAATTGTAACCCATATATGTAACGCACTAACTATTCATTTAAATACAATATGTTCTAAAACGGAATATACCAAAAGAAGATAAATAGGCTTCCAACATAATTACCTCACAGACACTCCACAACCAAGAACAATAGCAGACCTACAGACTACTCAGAACATTTTTCGTCGGGACACCTGTGGGAACGCGAGAAGGTATGACATCTGTTGTTGGCGACGTGTTTCGCCATATGCCATATGGCCATGCACCCAAGACTCTATGCCCTTGCCAGAACCACCGCAGCATATCACACCCATAGAGTCAAACATTTTAACTTTGGCTTATAGGAACTTTTAATGTCCGCGGACATAATGAGTGTTCTTAGAACACTTTCAACTTGTCAGGACACTCCCATTTTGTTTATTTACGAACATTTCAGGACACCACGAGTGTTCTTAGAACACATTCAACTTGCCAGCGAACAGTACGGACAGCATCCTCACGACACCCCCATTATGTTTATTTACGAACATTTCAGGACACGGCGAGTGTTCTTAGAACACATTCAACTTGCCAGCGAACAAAACGGACAGCGTCCTCAGGACACCCCCATTTTGTGTATTTACAAACATTTCAGGACACCGCGAGTGTTCTTAGAACACATTCAACTTGCCAGTGAACAATACGGACACCGTCCTCAGGACACCCCCATTTTGTTTATTTATGAACATTTCAGGACACCGCCAGTGTTCTTAGAACACATTCAACTTGCCAGCGAACAATACGGACAGCGTCCTCTGGACACCCCCATTTTGTTTATTTACGAACATTTCAGGACACCGCAAGTGTTCTTAGAACACTTTCAACTTGCCAGCGAACAATACGGACAGCATCTTCAGGACACCCCCATTTTGTTAATTTGCGAACATTTCAGGAGACGGCGAGTGTTCTTAGAACACATTCAACTTGCCAGCGAACAATACGCACAGCATCCTCAGGACACCCCCATTTTGTTAATTTGCGAACATTTCAGGACACCGCGAGTGTTCTTAGAACATATTCAACTTGGCAGAGAACAATACGGACAGCGTCCTCAGGAAACCCCCATTTTGTTTATTTGCGAACATTTCAGGACACCGCGAGTGTTCTTAGAATACATTCAACTTGCCAGCGAACAATACGGACAGCGTCGTCAGAACACACCCAATTTGTTAATTTACGAACATTTCAGGACCCGGCGAGTGTTCTTAGAACACATTCAACTTGCCAGCGAACAATACGGACAGCGTCCTCAGGACACCCCCAATGTGTTAATTTACAAACCTTTCAGGACACCACGAGTGTTCTTAGAATACATTCAACTTGCCAGAGAACAATACGGACAGCGTCCTCAGGACACCCCCATTTTGTTTATTTGCGAATATTTCAGGACGCCGCGAGTGTACTTAGAACACATTCAACTTGCCAGCGAACAATACAGACAGCGTCCTCAGAACACCCCCATTTTGTTTATTTACGAACATTACAGGACACCACGAGTGTTCTTAGAACACATTCAACTTGCCAGCGAACAATACGCACAGCGTCCTCAGGACACCCCCATTTAGTTTATTTACAAACATTTAAGCACACCGGGAGTGTTCTTAGAACACTTTCAACTTGCCAGCGAACAATACGGACAGCGTCCTCAGGACACCCCCATTTTGTTAATTTGCGAACATTTGAGGACACGGCGGGTGTTCTTAGAACACATTCAAATTGCCAGCGAACAATACGGACAGCATCCTCAGGACACCCCCATTTTGTTTATTTGCGAACATTTCAGAACACCGCGAATTTTCTTAGAACACATTCAACTTGCTAGCGAACAATACGGACAGTGCCCTCAGGACACCCCCATTTTGTTTATTTGCAAACATTTCAGGACACGGCGAGTGTTCCTAGAACACGTTCAACTTGCCAGCAAACAATACGGACAGGGTCCTCAGGACACCCCCATTTTGTTTATTTGCAAACATTTCAGGACACCGCGAGTATTCTTAGAACACATTCAACTTGGCAGCAAACAATACGGACAGGGTCCTCAGGACACCCCCATTTTGTTAATTTACGAAGATTTCAGGACACCGCGAGTGTTCTTAGAACACATTCAACTTGCCAGCGAACAATACAGACAGCGTCCTCAGGACACCCCCATTTTGTCTAATTGCGAACATTTCAGGACACTGCGAGTGTTCTTAGAACACATTCAACTTGGCAGAGAACAATAGGGACAGCGTCCTCAGGACACCCCCATTTTGTTTATTTGCGAACATTTCAGGCCACTGCAAGTGTTCTTAGAACACATTCAACTTGGCAGAGAACAATACGGACAACGTCCTCAGGACACCCCCATTTTGTTAATTTGCGAACATGTGAGGACACGGCGGGTGTTCTTAGAACACATTCAAATTGCCAGCGAACAATACGGACAGCATCCTCAGGACACCCCCATTTTGTTTATTTGTGAACATTTCAGGACACCGAAAATGTTCTTAGAACACATTCAACTTGCTAGCGAACAATACGGACAGCGTCCTCAGAACACCCCCATTTTGTTTATTTATGAACCTTTCAGGACACCGCGAGTGTTCTTAGAACACATTCAACTTGCCAGCGAACAATACGGACAGTGTCCTTAGAACAACCCATTTTTGTTTATTTACAAACATTTCAGGACACCGCGAGTGTTCTTAGAACACATTCAACTTGCCAGCCAACAATACGGACAATGTCCTCAGGACACCCCCATTTTGTTAATTTACGAACATTTCAGGACACGACGAGTGTATTGTATTCTAAAATGCAAGGAATATTAGCGTTTACTTTACTTGCATCAAAGTTGATTAGAAATAGACCGTCAAGTGTACGTAAGCGTGATAGTGCTACGTAGCTCATGCCTTCTTTAAAGACTGTGTTACCAATGTCTTTCATTGCTTTGTTTAGGGTAAGACCTTGTGATTTATGAATGGTGACTGCGTATGTAAGAGTTAGAGATAATTGTTCTCTGCGTACATACATGTCTTTGAAGAGAAGGAATCGAGCTGTTGAGCGTCCTATCCTTTTTACTTCTGAAAGTTTGTCAAAGAGAATATTGACAAACTGAATTTTGTTGTCACGTGGGTATGTTTGAAAGCCAACAACTGTACCCAGTACTCCATTAACTAGTCCTTGGTCCACATCAAGGTTACGTTTAAGCATTTCTCTGCAATTTAAGGATAATTTTAATATCTTTTTCAAGCCTGCTGTGTTTGAGATTGATTTTACTAAACTATTTAGTCTTGTTGTAGCTTGCTCACTCATGGGTAGTGTCATACCATGTACATCTAATTTGTCTGTGGCGCTAATTTCCATTATTGGTTGCATTTCTTTACTTAACATTATTTCATTTAATTTTAAACAGCTTGCAAGAGTTGGCATTAAGGAAATACAATTGACATTTTTGTGGGCTAATTGTTCCATAACATCTGTAGCACATGCATTATCACCATAAAGTGCATGAATGTGTCGGGTTTTCAATATTGCTTCTGCTTCTTTAGAAAGTATACCAACTCTGATACTTTTTAAGATGTTGGCATAAGTGAGATCTGTAGATTGCTGCATGTTTTCTGTTAATTCTCTATATTGGAAATTTTGCCAAAGGTTGACATTTCCAATGCTGCCAACAGTTTTACGGCAGAGTTTGTGTCCTAATGTTTTAAAAATAGGTTCACCTTTTACTGGTGTCAATTGAAGAAGATCTCCGAAAACAATAATGTCTTTTCCTGCAAAGAGCTCTTCATAGTTTGTTTTGAGTACTTCTTGTAATCTGAGGTGAATCAAAGCCAACACTAGGTTGGACACCATGCTCCGTTCATCTGTTAGTAGCATTATCATTTGTTTCAATACTCTGCGTAGTTCCATTGCAGCTTCTTTAGAAAGTTTGTAATAGTCTAATTTGTTTTGATGTTCTACTGGCACGAGTAGTAATCGGTGTAAAGTGACACCACCTATGTTGTAGGCAGCTAAACCTGTGGGGGCAGTGACAACAGCTGACAGTTTGTTGTTTGTCAATTGTTGAAGGAACTTACTAATGATGTTGATTAGGAATGTTTTGCCAGAACCAGCTTCACCACTGATGTACAATAGTATAGGTTTGTAATTTTGGCAGGGGCATTCTTTGTTTTCTTGTTGTACACCATTTTCTTTTGTTACTTCTTGAAGAATGCTACGTTGCTCATTGTTTATTTTGATTGTCGTATAGTTAAGTCTTCTTTATCTTCATGTTCACACATGGTGTTTACTACTTCTGTCATAGCTAATTCTGCCTCATTTGCTATTAGTGGATGTCCCAGTGGTTCTTGGCTTCCTGTTACAGAAGGTTGACTACTGTCAGGAGTGTCCTTATCTAGTTGGGCCTGGAGTTCTTCTTCGTGTTGCTGTTCATTGTGCAACATTGTTTTGTACTGTGTAAAGTTTACATTGGTTATAGTGCTTTCATTTGCTTTGAAAGCATCTTCATATGAGTCATAGTTATCTAGTATTTCTTCTTCTTTTCTCCATGGTTTAAAGAGTTGTAGCAGGGACATGTAATATACTTCTTTATGTTGAGGGGTCTTTAATGACAATTTGATATGATTAATTAAATTTGGTTTGGTGAGTTTTACTAAGCTGCCATCACAGTTTGTCACTTTGTATTTACGGTTTTGCTCATCAGGTTTTATATTATTTTTGTATGTGTAGTTTTGGGCTATGTGGTATAGACACATGGTTTCCAAAGTGGTACTCCTGTTTGGGTAGTATGTGTCAAATAAATTGTTTTTTAAAATGTCTTGGCTGTTGGGATCATGTTTGGCTATTGTTTCTTTATCTTTGTATGATTTTAAAACTCTTTCTAGATTTAGCTGGACCAAGACTTAGCCATACTATATTTTCACATTTACAATACAGTGCAGTACCAGTTAAATGATCAGCTGCTTCATAGGATCCACATTCTCTATGGAACAACATGTTTATGCCCAAGCTGTATAATTTTTGAGATACTGTTTTATCTGATGACAGGTCATTCCAGAGGACTTGCAGCTCTGTCTTTTCTGCTTTGGTTAAGTATGCTGTGACATATCGTGCAACTGCAGTAGAATTGTCTGCATGTACTGCACATCTATGTTTGCATTCCATAAGTGGGCAATGATTGCATTGTAATCATCGATATATTTTTCTTCTTCTTTTCATGTAATATGTATTTTTAGGAGACTTACCTTTAACACTATGTCTAACTGAAGACATGAGGTTGTTCACTTGACCTGTATTTGTAACTGGTCTACGGAAACCAAATCAGCATTTGGTGTAGTATTTCCCTTTGTTTTTGTATTTGTGACAACAATATTTGCCACATTTGTGTCTTTGAAATTGTAAAATTTGTGCATGAAGATCACTATTTTTGGATTCCGATTGAATTTCACAAGTGACATATTTTTCAATAAATTGTAAAACAGTGGCATCACTGTCTTGACCAAATTTAGGAGCATCTTTAATCCATAAAAGCATGTGGATATGTGGTGCTCCTCTGGCTTGGTATTCTTTTCTCCAAAAGAAGTGTTGCACTTCTCCAAGGGGAGGAACAGTTTTATTACCAATAAAATGTAGCATAGTAATGAAGCGATGGTGAAAATATCTTGAAACATGAACAGGATCCAGATAACAAAGTTCTCCAGGTGTTAGTATATCTATGTTTGTTTTGCTTTTGTTTGATATGCGTAGGAAATCATGTAAATCTTCCCATGCATATTCTGCACAGCTTAATGTAACAAACCAAGTGGGTGGCCCAAAGTTTCTGATCATACAAGGTACATCTCCATGACGTCGAAACCAGTACTCTTTAGTACCACGCATATTTGCTAATAGATTTGTAATATTTGATTGTAAAACCTCATCTTTTTGTTGCACTTTTTGTAATAATTGTGTAGCTGTCATATTTTGAAAGTGTGATCCTGATTTTAATATGTGTGCAACTCCGTGACATAAAGTTGCTAGTTCACTTTCAAAGAGTAGGTGGAATATGTATTCCACATTTTGTCTAAATCTGGGATCTTCAGAATACATCTGTAATGAGAGGTATTCTGATGCTGATATTTGAATGGGCCTGTCATTGTACCTTCCTCCTTTTCCAGTAGGAAAGAGTAGAGGAAAAGAACGTGCTTCTATACATTTTTCCCATATGCTGATTCGTGATCCTTTTGTTTGACGCATTTGGTATGTTTCCAGTGCATCTTCTATGGTGTCATTAGAGTGCAATGGATGAATTGTATAATGGTCTAAAGTGTTTGATATTGTAGCAGGATCTAGTAGCTCAAATTGACCAGCTTCTTGTGTCTCTTGAATTATTTCAGTTGTATCTTTCAAGTGTTCTTCAATATTAATTTCTTTGTAATATTCATTATTCTCTTTAAGATATTGCAAGACTTCTCTAACTTTATGTAAATCTACCAGCTGTTGCCATTTTTTTTTGTCTTTTGTAGATACTCCATTTACCAAGATGATAAAAGATTGTTGCATTGGACGTTGCACTCCTAGAGTGTGCACATTTTCTTTTAGATCTAATGGTAAAAACACTACTTTTCCACAAATACCTTTCACTAATTCAGAGGGAGGTAATTTTGCAGTTTTTGGTTCAAGGCGTATTATTGCTTGAAATGGGTGCACTATTTGAATTATGATGCTCTCATATAAATTAAGCTGTTGAAGGGGTTTTGGTAGTGGATATAATTCCAAATTATTTGTGATAGCAGGTGAAGGAGTTTGGTTGTTGTCAAGTTTTGTAGTGCAGTAACTACAAAGTATTACGGGGTCAGTTATTTCGTATTTGTTTTCTGCTATAAGGTAGAGAGCTAATTCGAACCATTTAGGGGGTAATTCATAGAATTCAGCGCACAAGTGGCGTACGCGGCTGGCGCACAGTGTGCACGTGTGAATCCCTGCACCAGCCGCGTGCGCTAAAATACATTTCCGCGCACAACGTATTCATGGATTCCAGCCACCAAAACAAGCCGTGGCGCACAATGGCGCAGCGACCCTGCAGCAGCACCAGTTACGCCCCCAAGAACGCCCCTTGCGCAAGGAAAAGCCATCAAAATCCCCAATCCAGCGCAAAGGGCTGTGCTAACCCTGTACCAGCACGGCAAGCGGGGAACGCATATCACTGGGGATCACGGGAAGTTTCACACGCGATTGGCACTGTGCGAGCGGGGTACGTGTATTACTGGGGTGCGCGGGAAGTTTCACACGTGATTTCAGCAGGATACGTGTATTACTAGGGTGCGCGGGAAGTTCCACACGCGATTTTAGCAGGGTACGTGTATTGCTGGGGTGTGCGGGAAATTTCACACGCGATTTCAGCTGGGTACGTGTATTACTGGGGTGTGCGGGAAGTTTCACACGCGATTGGCCCTGTGCGAGCGGGGTACGTGTATTACTGGGGTGCGCGGGATGTTTCAGACGCGATTTCAGCTGGGTACGTGTATTACTGGGGTGCGCAGGAAGTTTCACACATGATTGGCCCTGTGCGAGTGGGGTACGTGTATTACTTGGGTGCGTGGGAAGTATCACACGCGATTTCAGCAGGGTACGTGTATTACTGGGGTGCGCGGGAAGTTCCACACACGATTGGCCCTGTGCGAGCGGGGTACGTGTATTACTGGGGTGCGTGGCAAGTTTCACACGCGATTCCAACTGGGTACATGTATTACTGGGGTGCACGGGAAGTTTCACACGCGATTGGCACTGTGCGAGCGGGGTACGAGTATTACTGGGGTGCGCGGGAAGTCACACGCGATTTCAGCTGGGTACATGTATTACTGGGGTGCGCACGAAGTTCCACACGCGATTTCAGCAGGGTACATGCATTACTGGGGTGCGCGGGAAGTTTCACACGCGATTTCAGATGAGTACGTGTATTACTGGGGTGCGCGGGAAGTTTCACACGCGATTGGCCCTGTGCGAGCGGGGTACGTGTATTACCGGGGTGCGTGGAAAGTTTAACACGCGATTTCAGCAGGGTAAGTGTATTACTGGGGTGCCAGGGAGTCCCACACGTGATTTGGCAGTGTGGGTCCTCCCAGGTGTTCCCTGTACACCCTCCACGGCCCCTGCAGGCAGCCCACACCACAGTGGACTACCCTGCATCCCTGGTCATGTCCTGCAGGCAGCCCACCCAACATGGCCATGCCCCCCAGCAAAGGCACATGTCTCCTTGCACCACTGAACACCAACTCATGTCCCCTTGCACCCCCACCCCCCAGCATTGCGAGGCACCTGCCAGCAGGCCCCCACTCATGTCCCACTCATGTCCACCTGCACCCCCACCCCCCAGCATTGCGAGGCACCTGCCAGCAGGCCCCCACTCATGTCCCACTCATGTCCCCCTGCACCCCCACCCCCCAGCATTGCGAGGCACCTGCCAGCAGGCCCCCACTCATGTCCCACTCATGTCCCACTGCACCCCCACCCCCCAGCATTGCGAGAAACCTGCCAGCAGGCCCCCACTCATGTTCCACTCATGTCCCCCTGCACCCCCAACCCCCAGCATTGCGAGGCACCTGCCAGCAGGCCCCCACTCATGTCCCACTCATGTCCCCCTGCACCCCCACCCCCCAGTATTGCGAGGCACCTGCCAGCAGGCCCCCACTCATGTCCCACTCATGTCCCCAAGCACCACCACCCACCAGCATTGCGAGGCACCTGCCAGCAGGCCCCCACTCATGTCCCACTCATGTCCCCCTGCAACCCCACCCCCCAGCATTACGAGGCACCTGCCAGCAGGCCCCCACTCATGTCCCACTCATGTCCTCCTGCACCCCCATCCCCCAGCATTGCGAGGCACCTGCCAGCAGGCCCCCACTCATGTCCCACTCATGTCCCCCTGCATCCCCACCCCCCAGCATTGCGAGGCACCTGCCAGCAGGCCCCCACTCATGTCCCACTCATGTCCCCCTGCACCCCCACCCCCCAGCATTGCGAGGCACCTGCCAGCAGGCCCCCACTCATGTCCCACTCATGTCCCCCTGCACCCCCACCCCCCCAGCATTGCGAGGCACCTGCCAGCAGGCCCCCACTCATGTCCCACTCATGTCCCCCTGCACCCCCACCCCCCAGCATTGCGAGGCACCTGCCAGCAGGCCCCCACTCATGTCCCACTTACGTCCCCCTGCACACCCACCCCCCAGCATTGTGGGGCACCTGCCAGCAGGCCCTGACACATGTCCCCCAGCCAACACGTCATCACAATCTAGATCCCTGGCCCTTATGGGCAGCCTCCACATGCCAAACACCCACGCAAGTATTGCATCCACCCACTCAGAAATGCCAATTACATGATACAACCCGAATGTCAAGTATGTAAATGAACACATGTCCCTCACATACACACAATGGGTGTAAGTGAATGTCAAAACCCATATCATGATATGCATGAAACCAGTGAGATGATACTACACATTGAAGTTTGTCGAAAAAAATGTATTAAAAGCAACATAAATGGGATTAAAAATAAACAAAAGACAATGGGAATTAAAAACAAAAAGCAGAATTCCCGTAAAATAATGAAAAACCACAAATCATAATCCAAAGGAAAGGTGTCCAAAGTCACAGTTCAAAAAAGTACATCCAAGGGAAAAACAAAACCAAAAACCATTGCTCCATGGGTAAATCCAAAAAAAAACATAATCCAACAGTCAACTATATACAGATAAACAATCCAGGGTCCATGATCCCAACTGAAGAAATGAAACCTATCTAAAAATACTACCTAATAAAAAAACTATATACAAAAATGTGGTCCATTGTCCAAAAGGTCCAAAATCAAGAAAAAAGCTAAGGAAACCTAACACTAACTACATAACTATTTACAAGGGCAGTGGGCTAGTCCAACGGCTCACTGGATGTTGTCATGGGCCAGGGCATCATCGAACTCCTTTTCATTGGCTTGGAGGCGGGCATGTTCCCTGGCCTCGAGGTCTCGCAGGGAAATTGCAGTGTCCAGCTCCAACTCCCTGCGAAGACCCTCGAGGCACTCAGCCCGCCTCAGCGCCCTCTGCATGGAGTTCTCCGCCCTGACCATTGTGAGCTGTTTCTCCTCTGCCCGCTGCCGCTCCGCACCCATCTGCTGGCCCAACCGCTCCCACACGGAAGCCACTCCCATTCCAGGGTTCTGCTGCCCTCCGGCCGATGCCTGCACCTCTGATGTTGATGGCCCGAGCCATGATGCCTCCCACGTCGAGCCTGCCGCTGCCTCCGACGCAACTGCCTGTGCCAGAAAGACGGCATCCAGGCTGATGGAATCCACCGACACCGTGCACGTGCCCTGCCCGATGATGCCGTCACATCCTCCATCTGCTGGGGTTCAGTTGCTGGTGTGTCCACCCTCGCCGGACCTCCGACTCCTGACTGTGGCAGGGATGGGATCCCCACCGAGTTGGCTGCATTGGTCGGGGCAGGTCCACAGGGGGCCCTGGTGGCATCTGGGCTGGAAGACGGCATGGAGAACGACTGGCGCATAGCTTCCACAGAGGAGGAGAGGGTCGCCAGAGTGCCCGACACATGTACGAGATCCCCGACCACGACCGCTCCCAACTGGGCCACGTTGGCACGGTGCTCTTCGTGATGACGTGCGTGCTCCCCCTGGGAAGCATGCACCTCATTACGATTGACACCTGTGCGCAACGCGACACCAATCAGGACCGTCTCCATACGGCCAGGGGACCCCTCGTCCGCAGGTGGAGGGGAGTCAGATGACATGGACATCCCCCCTACCTGCGGACGGGCCTGGGATGGGGCATCCCTGCTGGTGCATGGTGGTGCAGTCACAGTGTCAGGGACAGTGACATGCACAGGCACCTCCACGGCGACCTATGTTCCTCCTGCCCCTGCCCCTGGACTGCACCACTTGCACCAGCAGGGATGCCCCCACCAGGCCCCATGTGTGGCTCAGTAGCGGCCTCCTCCTCCTCTGTGGAAACCACCAACCTGGATGGCTCCACACCGTCTTCCGCCATTGCAAGCCTCTGTGGGGGCTCAACCACCCCTTCCGCTGCAGCCGTGGGGGCATCCCCGCCGCTTTGCTCCACAGCGCCGTCTCCGCCCTCTTCTTCACTTTGCGCTGTGTAGAGGGAGACATAGAACACAAGCATCAGGGTACTGTACAATGTTCCCCTAGACAGGAAGCAATAGCAGATGAGTGGCACTGTCAAAGATCACTTCCATCATGTCCCTCCACAACACATGGTTCAGTGCAGGCAAAACACATGCAGTAACAGGCATGGCGCATGCAATGGACATAAGCAGACATGTCCAAGGGACTCTTGAAACATACAATGTTTTTTTGAACTCACATGCATCATGGGTCATGCGTATCACATTTACACACTTCACCGTATTTCATCCATCTGGACTCGTACACCCCAGACACAGTGGATGCAAGGATAGCTAGGCTGCATCAGTGAATCTGAACATTGACACAGACATGTGTCATGCATCCATGGCATTCACAAGTCACAGACACGCAGGTCAGACACACAGACATGGACACCATACATGTACATGGAATCACCCATCCCTCACCCCCACCCATGTCCAGGAACAGAGACTGGCATGCTCTCATGTGTGCATTCCGCATAGGGCTCCCCATGTAGCATTTAAACACATACACCAACCGTGTGCTTCACACATTACTGGTCTCACATGCATGACCATGATGTCCCTGCACACACACACGCGTACATGGCCTATGTCACACATACAGGCAAGTATCAGACAACCAGCACACTGCAACATGCCCTGTCTCACACAGTAATGCTTGGCCACTTACCGCTCGACTCCATATGGGTCTGCCTCTCAAGGACCTGGACGTGGAGTGCTGGGGATATGCGTTCCAGGACCCTCATCTGATCTTCCGACAAGTGGCCATGGCGCCCCTTAGCATCCGCTGCCTTCAAGAGGCGCCGGGCCTTGTTGAGGGTCCTGGACCTGAAGTCCGCCCAGCGCTTCTTGACATGATGGAATAGTCGGACTGTCACCCCCTCCGCGTTGATGGCAGTCACGATGTCCGTCCAGATCCTGTCCCGTCCTTCCTTGTCGGCGTGTGATGATCCGAAGAGGGCATCATAATGCCCCAGGACATGCTCCACCAGGACACCAACTTCCTTCTGACTGAAGCTGGTGGCCCTCTGCCCCTCTGGCTGGGGGTCGCCAGTGGTCTCGGATGGTTTTTGCCCCGACATGGCGACCCCCGAGGAAGGCGTGGGTGGGCAACTGGGTCCTGGGGCTGGGCTGTGGAGCGATGGTATCCCAGTCGGGAGTCTTCTGTTCCAGCAGGAGTGGACACAGCAACTGGACCCCTGCAGATGGCTGATGTGCAGGCACCAAATGGCAGGGCACAGTGGCAGCAGGCAGGCAGGCAGGCAGCAGCAGATGGCTCGTGGGAGGCTGCTCGGGGCTTTGGGGGGCAGTAATTCGGCCTTTTGGGCAGGAGCGTGGTCTTCCGTGTGCTTACGCGTGGCCAGCTTGATACGGAGTGATTTGGCACGTGAAAATTCTGCACATCAGCGTGTAATTCGAGGAAAGGCCTTTAGCGCGCAAGCACGTCTGCACGCAAATGCGATTTCATTGGACAGAAGGCCCTTCAAGCGCAAGCGCCTCTGTGACGTGACGCGCGCGGGCATGCATGGGCGTTTCAGTGCGCGTGAAAAACTGCACGTCTGCGTGGGAATGCATGTAATCCGAGGAAATGGCACATGCGCGTAAGTGACGTGATGCGCACAGGCGTTTCCGTCAGCACGGGTTAAAGGTGAGCAGGGGCAGCAGTTCGCTGTACGTGCCTTTCGGGGAGACCGACGTGTGTTGCTGCGTCCTGTTGTTTTGCGCGCCATCACAACTTCACAGCTATCAAGGACTTATCTCTTCTTTTGGCGGGCGTATTGGCTACGCATGTTTTTCTGCATCACACTAGTCAGACGGTGAGTCGCACACGCTATTTTTCCCACTGCGGGTGGCCCCTGTGTATCGCACCCATTTTCGAGGTCATAGTAGCCTGCGTGTCCCACGGGTACGCGTTATTCGTGTTACTGGGTGTCACCGCGTACTGCGGGAGGTTGATTCCACGCACATACGCTGCAGGGTTGCGTGCACGGTTTTACTGCAGTTTTTGGGGTGCCTGAGCATTGCGTGACCCGTCACTACATCACCGGGGTCACATACAGCCTTGCAAGTGCAGGGGGGCTGTTAACATCTTGCTTCCCACCCCCTTCACCACAATTGCCCAGGTCAATTGTGGTGTACACCTCCCATTGGCACTACTCCATCTGTGCCGGCACTACTACATCTGTGCCATGGTTGGGAGGACACCAAAGGTGAGGGGCGCCTCAGCTGGGCGTACTCCTCATGGCGGGCGTGGTCAGGGACGTGGCCGTGGTGACCAGGGAGTAGGGGGACTCCAGGGTGTCCAGGGCGGCCACAGAGGGGGAAGAGGCAGGGGTGCGCCACTTGAGCACAATGTTGTGCCATGTGTCGGTGCAGTCATGCCACCACCCCCTGTGGTTCCGGGGGATGCAGCTTCTGCATCTGGCACTGGCGCCCGTGTGACCCGGCAGTCCGTTCCATCGACTGCCACGGGCCCAAGGGTATTGGTAGCTGCAGGTGCAGCTGTGGACACCGCCACCCAGGCTCAGGGTCTGCCAGCTCAGGCTGCGTTGGCACTTGAGGAGCCCTTGGTAGATTTCCAACAGGCCAGCAGGGAACCCATAAGGGCAGGCAGGGCTGCTCAGACCAAGACACGTGTCCCTGGGGCAGTTATGTCATCTGCTGCCCGGAACAGCCGGGTGTTGGCAAGTGCAGGGGCAGATGCACCCAACAACACCCCGGTTGTGAGTCTGCCAACCAGGACCGTTGCGGTCAATGACCCTGCCACAGCGGATGTTGCTGCGCAGGGTTCATTAGAGGGCACCCAGATGCCACTGACATAAGTCAGGCCTTTGGTCGTCCCTCCACCTGCCACTCCCTTGGCTCAATCCACTGAACCCACTGGCCATACTAGTCAGGGCGGCATTAGCCAGCCAGGGTCTGCACCACAGTCCAAGAGGAGGAAGGTTGCACCTGCAGCACAGGCTGGGACCCCACACACAGCCACGACATCCTGCACGTCGAGGAAGAAGCCTTTCTGCAAGCAGAAACTGGACTTCCTCGTGGACTACGTGCGGGGCCACATCCGTGACATGCCAGTGGGTGCCAATAGTCAGACTACGGCTGCCCACCATGACACCCACTGGAAGCATGTTGCGGAACATGTCAGTTCATTCGGCCATGAGGTGCGCACGGCGCAAGAGTGCAAAAAGCGTTGGAATGACCTCAAACGCAGCGCTAAGGCTAAGCATGCCTCTAATTACAACTTGATTCTGGTGACTGGCGGTGGGCCTGCACCAAAGGAGGAAGAGCTCACTCTGCATGAGGCACTCGTTGCGGAGTTCATACCACCTGAATTGGTCGAAGGAGTGGGAGAGATGCTGGACTTTGATGCCCAGTCCAGTGAGTGTTGATGCATGTTTGTTGAGGACATGTGTGTTTCACTTGTGGGATGTGTTGTGCATGATTGCCACTACATGTGAGATGTACATGGTTCTGATGTGTAAGTAATGCAATGCTTCCGTGATACATGTCTGCTCTGATGGATGGTGGACATGTGGAGCAGACGGGGACTGTCCGCATCACCACTATTGCACCCTACTGACATGCTGGTTACAAGTATGCCCCTCCGGTCTATGTTCCAGCTCACTGGCCCTTCTGCATGTGGCGTGGAGTGACCTTCCTCTCAGCCCAGGCACAATGCCATTGCATGACTGACGGGCATGTCTCCTCTGCCTGCATGCGGGGACTCCATGTAGGCATGCTCCCTTGCCCCTCCTCCGCCACTCTGCACCCCAGTTCCACCTTTGCACTGGTCTGCTTCAATCTTGCCAATGTGTACTTTCCTGTTCATGCGTCCTGTGTAGATGCTAACTTCCAGCGTACAATCTGCCAGACATATGCCGTGTGGTACAGCCTTAGTACTTGATGCAGGGTATCTCACTTGTACTTTGCATAGGTCAGATGTCCCGCAGGGACATGAGTTCCCATTCATGCTCCATGTGCAGTGCAAGAATGCCCCTATGTGTCCTTGACTGGATGATCACTGTGATACAAGTCCTGGGTGACACACATTGCATGGCATCTCATCAGCCTTCCCATGTCAACTGTGGCTCAGTACTACGTTGCACACATGTTTAGGGTCTGACAATCTGTGTGGCTCACAGGCCTCAGCCTGTTTAATGGCCAATGACTCTGTCCAACTGTTGTAGTGTCTTCTTCACACGTGAGCGGCCTCCAGAGTTTTCATCATGTGTCCTGCTTACTGTCCCATCATCATGTTCAGTGTTGTCACTTAAATCACATTAAGCTGTTGATGCCAGTCAACACTGCCTGTCAATACACAGGTGTATGGTCAGCCTTTTGATACCATGCTAGGCATCCCTGCTTTTAGACTTGGGTGGAGGGGTACTTGGCTTGTAGATATGCTAAACATTGAATGCACAGTGCACGTGATGCCTGAATTTGACCTTGCACTGCCTTCTCATTTCCTGACACACACCATGGAGTCCTTGTACATGTAGATAGTGAGTGGCGTACACATTTTCTGCACTGCATAGACCCACTTCCATGGAAACTGCCACCTTTCAACAGGTCTGATCACAGAAGCAATTCAAAGTTGACCCAGCATCCATGCAGGTTATATGTTGTGTGTCACATGTCTGCCTGATGTGTTTGTTGTCAGTGTGTGTGTGTGTGTGTTGTGTGCTTCTGACATGTGTAGTGACCTCTTTTCTCTATATTTTTCAGGTGATGACGCAATGGAGGCGGAGGATGGTGTTGTCATGCCCGACACAGGGTTGTTGCCACTACATCAACCCGGCACAAGTGGGGGTTGTGGGGTGGTAGGCCACGAAACCCCCCAAGTGCTACAGTCCATCTTGTCTCTGGCTGCCTATGAGTCCAGCCTTGATGACGACTCTGATGTCCATGTCGAGTTGGATGAGCATGAAGTCCATGTGTCAGGGGTGAGTGATTCTGATGTGGACACTCCTCTGTCTGCGACACCTGCACTGAGGGATCAAACAGTCTTGGTTCCTCCGCCCGTGGTGGATTGGGACGCAGGGTCACCCTCACACCAGTCACTGATGTGCCTGGGACATCACGTTGACGGGGGCATGTAGTCGTGCAGCCGTGGAAGGTGCCAACACAGCAAGGACACCCAGTCCTTGGGTCCCGCAGGGGTCAATCCCAGCAACGCAGTCGCCGCGCGCAACCGCAGTATACTGAGTGGGAGCAAGACATGACTGCCAATTCAGAACGGCAGGAGGCAGCAATGGAGAACATCGCTGAGAGCATGGAGCGTGTGGCCCGATCTGTGCTCCCCCTGCTAGGCAGGTGCTTCTCCAGCAGCAGGCGGCATGGGCCACGGCCCGCTCGCTCAGGCTGGGCATGGCGGACTCAGACAAGGCACGCCAGGCTAAAATGTCGTCTCCGCGTCAAGCAATTTCTGCTCATGCAGAGGCGCACATGGATGCTCTGAGGGAGGAGTATGCGTCCCTCAAATCCACTCTGGGTGTCCTTATGATGTCCCAGAGGCAGCGGGCAGAGGAGAGGTTTGCACAGCTTGAGCGTACCATCTCGGCTGAGCTACAGGCTTGAAGGGAGGTGCAGCGGTTGTCCAGCCAGGCCTTGCAGGAGGAACTCCGTGTTACACGTGCTACCTTGCAAGAGGAAGCACGTGTATCACGTGAGGTTCTGCATGCAGACCTACGTCACATCGCCACACAGAACCAGGCTTACCCATCCGGCAGTCTTGCTGCCGACGAGGGACAAGCTGCGGCTAGGCGTGGCCAGGCTACTGTGCCACGTCCTCCTTTCCAGGATGAGCCAGACTCGGACGACCATCTATCTCCCACATAGGTCGGGCTGTGCAGGCGTTGAGCCCATGGAGGTTTTATTTTTTGGCTCAGCATCATCGCATGTGGGTGTTGAGCAGCACCCTTTACCTCCCCCCTCCTGGGTGCCCCCCCGGGTCATATGTGGCCATTTTTGATTTTTCTTTTAGTTTAGTTAGTTAAGTTTCTGTTTGATAGTTAGTTTAATTAGGTAATGTAGGTTTTTCATAGTTAGTGTAATTAGCTAATATAGTTTAAAAATGCTTGTCTATTGTGCTTTCATGTGACGGCGCGGTGCTTTGTGGCTTTTGAAGGCATCCACTGTCTGTTCCTTCATGCTTGTCTTGTGTATGTGTTTGCTGCTTGGGGTCCTTGACTCACGTATGCCATTCCTGCCTCCCTTATCCATGGGCTCGCAAGGATGGTTCGGTGTGACAGCCTATTACAGAAGGGCTTTGGACTGTCATATCTGTGGCATGTCTGGTGCTGTGTAACTTGTGTTGACACCCCTAGTGAGGATGATTGCGGTGTTATTGACCACTGTTCAGCTTTTGCTAGATGGGGTGTTTCATGATTAATGTGTACATTCATTGCTATGCATTGTGTAGTATGTTTCTTATCTTTACTGTACACGTGCTTGTTGCAATTTATGCCGTAGATAGTGTGTTCCACACTTTGGATGTGAAAGACGGACTGATGGTGTGATTTCTGATGTAAGTCTCTGACATGGTCCAGTAATGAGATGCCTGAAGAGACACACACAGATGACTTTAAAGCATTAATCATGTGTTTCATGCCCTTTCTGCAGGGGGATGAGCCTCCAGACCACCTTTGCCAGCAGACATGGCCCATTGGACGTCTGAATTCTGGACACGTTTGTTGGTGCCCACATGCACATGTGTGCACAAGCAGAGGCACAGGGATTGCAGACCTACATCCTAGAACTGCTGACGTGTTCCAAGGAACTCCAGGCAAGGTGAGCAGCACAGGGGGGCCACAACACAGCAAAGCTTCCACCAGGCCAGTTGCACATGCAGGCTTAGTAACATCACTGAGGGTGAGCTTGGACGAATATTGGTGTTGAAGCAGGCAATACAGCTCAGATGTGTTGGTGGACTGATGGCTATTGATTGTAAGGTTGTCTGGGGCACCTGCAGGGGCAGTGGCACACACCCTTGGTACACCAAGGTCCATTGAGGTACTTGTATCAACCATGTAGTCTTCCGAGACATGGAAAGGAGCAGCTCACAGGGACATACAGCAAGGGACATACTCGGGTGCAGTGCATTTCATTTTCATGTACATTTTGAAACATGCACTGCCTACTTTGTTTTGGTCATGGTGGAATACAACTTGTTCTGAAGTCATGCCTTGCTATATGGGTCTGTCTGCTTACCCAGGGAACATTGTATGTTGTGTGAATTGTGACACATTGGTGTTCCATTTGCCACGCACCCAGCGGCGGCGGACTTACTGCATTGACTGTGTATGACCCATCACAGGGGTAATGTTACATATGGGTATGATGCATCTACACCAGATTGTCTGTTTGTAGAGTAGTTTGTTGCTATGGGGCATATTTGGTGGCGTGTTTTTGTGTTATGGGCACGCACAGATTATTAACTGTGGCTCTCTTTGCAGCATTGAAGTGCTCCTGTAACCGGACCTGAGAGTGCGCAGGCAGGAGACCAACACTCAAAACCAGAGCTAAGTGTCTTGTTGTTTTTCTTTCAAACTGCTCTGCATAGGCTTGCTGGGGGGTGCACTAATGCATGGATGTATGTGTAATTCAATTTGGTATGTTTTTTTTCCCCCTAATCACCCAGAGTCCTATCCAATTTTAAACCCTGTACCCTCTACCCGGTGTTCCTGCTTCCCGTACCTATCCAACCAGCGTTGCCTAACCCTCTTTCCCCGCTGGGGTTGCGGATGCCTGTGTAAGCCCCAAACTTGCAGGCGCCAAAACCCTAGAAGGGGTGGTTGGTTCGTGGCACTCCTAAGCCTGGACTACAGAAGGCCATGACAATGATGTCCAAGTTTGTTCGGATTGTGTATGTGTTCATGCAGGTAGTACATTTTCGTGCATTCCCTACTTTCATGTGTCATTCCTCCTCCCCTCTCTGCGACTCATTCCAGTTATCCAGTGTGCCAACACCTGTCCCTACTGCATATCCGTGACCCTCCTTCCCCACCAGGGTCTCCGAGGCCTGTGTGAGTTTGACCTTGCAGGCACCCGGGCCACGGTGGGGGTGGTTGGTTCGTGCCACTCCTGCGCCTGTACACGGACCTGTGACAGTACACATCCGTTCGTGGTGCATCATTCTATGTTATGTACCACACATGGTTCACATCCTGTTGTGACATTGTTTTACTGTGCTACATTGGTTGTTACATCATTGTGGTAGTACTTGGCCTTTGTGAGGTACTGCTACGTGAAGTCATCTACTGGAGGGTGTTCTGGTTCGTTTTTCTGGCTTGGATTTTGTGATTTTGCAAATGAGGGTGGACTCTCAGGGTGCAGGCACCTTTTTACACACAAGGTGGGAGATGGTGACGAAGGGGAAGGGTGATCCTGTGGCCAGGTGAAATTGAGGGTTGAAGGCTCTGTGACCCAGGTGCAGTTGTTCAGCGGGTCATGGTCATTTGTGAGGGAGGGGGGGTGTTTTGTTGTTGATAGTTGCCCTGCCCTGCAGTGTGATGGGAACCCTGACATTGTAATTTTGGTATCCTATGTACATGTTGGGTTCTGCTGATCAATGCCTGTTCATGTGTTGTGTTTACCTTTCAGGTGTGAGGGGATAGTTGTGGTTTGACATGCTGGGGTGTACACATGGTGAATGTTCACATGTGATGTGTAGAGGACACTGATGGTCACTTGATTGCACATGCACATGTTGAGTGCATGTCCTTACTGACCCACACACTTGCACTATGATGCACTACATGTACAACCACCCTTGTATATCCACGTGTACACTGTTTGCCTTCTGGTGCCCACTGTGTCCCTGCAGCACATGTTCTGTGACCAATTATGGATCTTGTACATGCCTAATTTGCTTTTTGATGTGGTTTGTCGCTTAGATGTGATGCTCAGGGTGTGCATCACACACAATAGCTGTTCACTGTGCTGTGCGCTGAGCAGTGTATTGCAGGAGTTGGACACAGCACACAGAAGCTGCAGTGTTGATTTTGCAATGCACAATGTGCATGTAGACAGGCATTCATTGTTATGTTACGTCTACAACTTTTTTAATGCATTTGGGAATTACTTATTTTGGGTGGGAGGTTGTTGGTCAGTCATTTCATCTGATTCCATGTCAGAGATCATTGTCTGATGCCACTGTACATTTTTGACATGGCAATGTGTACCTTATTGGTACTGTGTTGGTGTATGGCTATTGCTTGCCATGTCATGTTGTGGTTTGGGAGGGTTTGAGTGACATAACAGTGATGGTCATGGTCTGTTTTGCAGGTGTGTGTGATTCACACCTTGCATGTCAGGGACAGCCGCTTCTCGAAGCAACGAGCTGGGGGTAGATCTCTCTCCGCGGCAGGGGCCTCCCTCTGGAACAGCCTTCCTGCCTCCCTGGAACTTGAGGAGAACCATCTCTGGTTCCGGAAGCACCTCAAGACCTTCCTCTTTGCTTCTGCTTTCTCTCTCCCTCTCCCTTGCTAAATTCTTCACTGAAACTGCACTGGATCTGTAACTGGGCCACTCTCACCGACCTCGGTCCCTGGCCCAGCCACTCTCCACTTGTACTGCCTCCCTGGCAACCGCTGCACTGCGGGACTGTCTCTTTATCCCTACAGCCCCCCCTTCCCAGCACTTGTCTGCACTTACCTTTGCAGTTGCCACCAGCTGGCCTATTTATTTGTTTTTTATTCTACTTACCCTGTACTGCACTCCCCCCTCCCCTTCCCCTTGCACTTTTCCCTTTCCCCTAGCCCTGCACTTGCACAATCTAAATGACACCTGGCCTAGTAGTATCGTTGTCTGTCTTCCCTTGTTCCCCCCTCCCTGCCTCGTCGCACCTTGAAACACTTGTGTATAGGCACGTTAAAAATGCCATATCATGTCATGTCATATGTCATATGTGTGCCTTTTGGTCACACAGGATAGCTTGTGTTTAAGAAGCTAGGGATGCAGACAATGTGGCACTTCCATGGCAACTATCTCAGGGTGGTAAGGTTGTGACAGTTGACTGTCTCTTTGTCATCATCGATTGTCACCTGGTATGTGCCAGGCCTGTGTGGACTCTGCTGGGGTGGGAGTTTCGGTGAAAAATGTGGCCACAAGCTGGGTCCGGGCTTCCTCGCCACTTGCCCTGTCCCCTCCCATGGGCAGCGCCTGTGCCTGTGGTTGGGGATGTGGGGGCACCACCATGTCCACCGGTACGCCCTGCCGTGTTGCAACATTGTGCAGGACACATGCTGCCACAATGATCCTGCACACTATTGGGGGTGCATAGAGTAGCTGCCTGCCAGAGCGGACAAGGGATCGGAAACGTGACTTGAGCACTCCGAATGTGCGCTCCACTATGGCCCTGGTTGCAATATGGGCGGCGTTGTATTTTACCTGGGGTGGTGTGGTGGGGTTCCAGATTGGCGTCATCATGTGGTTGCTCAGAGGGTAGGCACTGTCCCCTGAGGAGGTGTAAATGGTTGTGATTATTGGGGTTTGTGTATTTGTGTGTGTGTGACATGCATGCATGTGCAAGGGCATTTGTACTCACCTAGGAGCCAGGTGTCGCCATGCTGCCCAGCTTTCAGGGCCCGGCTCAGGGCGGACATTCTGTATATGAAACTGTCATGGGTGGAGCCAGGGTAGTATGCATAGACAGAGGTGATGATTCCCTTTGCATTGCATACCACCTGTACATTGATGGAATGCCAGTGCTTGCGGTTTCGGTAGATGTGATCAGTGGCCCTAGGTGGACGTAGGGCCACATGGGTGCAATCTATGGCACCGAGCACTTTGGGGAAGTGTGCCACCCTGTAAAAATCCAGGACAACGGCCTGCCTTTCTGCGGGGGTTCTGGGCATGTATATGTGCCTGCGGACTGAGGGGCGCGCTGTCATGATTGCCAGTACCTGGTGTAGGCAGCGTGACTGCGTGGCCTGTGAGACCCCCCTCCCCCACTATGGCAGTAGTCCGCTGAAATGACCCAGTGGCCAAGAAATGCAGGACATTGAGCACCTTCTCCAAGGGGCTCAATGCTTGGGAGCAAAGGGTGGGGGATATAAGGTCATCTTCCCACTCCCTGACCAGGTCTAGGATGATATGGGGTGGAAACCTATACCTGCCGTAGACCTGGTCGTGAGGCATCCCAAAAAGGCTTGTCCGTGGTGCGAAAATGCGTGCCCTGGTATTCTCCTCCTCCTGCGGTGTCCCACGATCAGTGCTGCGACAAATGGGGCATTCATCGTAGCTGTATATACGTGTTTGTTGTTTGCACGTACTTTTATACTGTGCGTGGGGACGCTTCCGCCTGCCTTCGTGTGGCGGACGCGTTGACGCCTGTGTGCGTCTTTTGGCGTGCGCGGGTTTCCCGTATTCGAATCCATGAATACGGGTTGTTTGCGTGCGTGTGGGCGTTCCGTGTAGTTCCCTGCAGTACTTCCCCAGTTACGCCTTCTTTTTCACATGTTATTCCCCATTCCACGTGTTACTCCCACTGTTCCGCCCACTTTGGTTGTGTGCGCCACGCTATGTGCGCTTTTGCTGTGCGCCTAGGGCACGCCGTGTGTGCCCGCGTGCGCCATGGCAGGATTTGGAGCATGGACAGCGGCAAACACGCGCAGCATCTTCCTTGAATCGCACGCGTGCGCGTTCGCTGGGTTTCTCACGCTTGCGCCACTTTGCGCCTGCTTGCGCTGGGATTTTCGGCGCACGTTTGCTCCATGAATCGACCCCTTAGAATCTTCATTGTCTTCTATTTTCTATGATAGGTCTACAGTTTTTGTGTTACTTTTATAAAAAGTTCTGCGGCAACATAAACACACATGGTTTGGTACTTCAGCTGATGTACTTTTAAATTTTAGTATTTCTTTTTTGTATGTGTGTAGTAAAAGGTTGCCATGTGTAGAATTGCTACTAATTTGGTTTACAGCTATTTCATTCTGTAAGTGGGTTTCACTTCCAAAATATTTTTTCTGAATATAGTTGATTTCTTCTAGTAGGACTTTTTCTGTACAGTGTAGAAGAAGGTTATTTAATTTGGCTAGCGCTAAAGCAGGACTTTTAGCATAGTACAGTTTATAAACTAGATTTCTGACAGTTGAATGATGTGTTGATATCCTTTTGATATCATGGAAGGTGGTTTTGCAAGTAGGTCCTGTAATGCAGGCCAATGAATGTGCTTGTAGTCCTGCGTACTTGCGTACTGGACAGGTATCCATATTTTGCAGTAGTTTAATTTTGATTTTGTCTTTGCTTTTTTTTTTTATTCAAACCGTTGTTTTATTAGTTCGATCAACAAACTTTTACAACTTTTTTAAAATATATTTAGAATATATTTTCTTCTTATAGAACATTTAAAACACTTTTTTTCTATTTTCTGGTTTTCCATTAACTACAGCCCAATGGTTCTGTCTATTAAAGTTCATTTCTACTATTACATTTTCAACATATATAAACAATTCATTAATTATGCATCGTTAAAAAATCCCTATATTTCCATATTATTGCTAGATCTTCATACAACAAACATTCATGACAAAATGTAATACGACAAAAATTCATGCATAGGCTTAGAGAGCTGGGATAAGGTGTAAGGTTACACAGAAGCTGCATTGATTTCAAAATTTCCCAAAGTAAAGAGATGATATGCAGTTACAGTGCTAATGGCATCAGCAATGCGCTTGGCCATTATTCATTTGAAATAACTTCTCCAATTCATTGTCTATAGACTTTAAAAGTCGACATAGGGCTAAAATGAAACTTGTTCGAGTCCCCCACATACAGGCAAGCCATAGCCATTCCCTTGATGCATCAGTTGATACACAGTATGGTGTAATTGTTAATATGCGTGCTGACTCAAAGTGTGGACAGAATATAACCAAGTGCTTCAGGGTTTCCAGGGTCGCACCATTCTTACACAATCTACACCCTAAACCCGCTTGTTGTTTCCAGTGTGGGCTCCAGGCATATATTCGCTCCAAAGTATGGAATTGATTCAATTTAAAGCGAAAATAGATTTCCCTGGCTTTGCTACAGGGGAATTGAATTATGTAAGGTTTATGCGGCCGTCTAGATGAACAAAAACGAGCTGCCTCCTTGTAGCCCTTAAGTGCCGCCATACCAGTTACCGTTCTACACCAGTCATTCTCAATAATCCGATGTTTTACATAATCTGGTCTATATTCCAAATCAGCTGGAGTAAATTCAATTTCATCAAGAAGAGCAAGCATTTTCGCATGGTAAACCGTGAGGGAAGAACTTTCAGGTGCGATCATTATTTTACCCAAATCTTCATATAGACAATTTACGGGAGGGTATAACATCCTAGCAAAGTTAGCCAACATGCGCCAATTTCTATGTGCAGAGAGGGCAGTGATACCAAGTTCCTGCCTTATCACAATGTTGGGTATAGATTTGGCCAACCTCAGCGCCCCCTTCCACATACAACCTTGAAGTTGGTCGAGATAGCTATCAATGTTTACTATACACATGTCCAAGGCAAAAAGAATGATGGACTCTACTTTTAAGATGTAAAATTGAAGTAAAGGAAGCAAAGAAAATTTACAGAACTTTAGATAAACGATCCGCATCTGTGTGGAGAGGGGAGCAGCTTTCTTCTTTAATACATCCCTCCACATTGCCATAGACTGCGAATCAGTTATAATGTATCCAAGATAGCGAATCTGAGGAACTATGGTTAATGGGAAGTTGTCAATTCTCCAATCGCGGGTGATATTCTTCCTCTTAAAGTTCCTGAATACTACTATGTTGGATTTCTCCACATTACATTTTAGATTATGCGTACGACAGTATGATGAGAATAGGTCTAATTTAATTTGCATGCCTTTAGGCGTACGATCAAACAGTACAATGTCGTCCGCAAAGGCCAGCCATTGAATTTTAAGATGTCCCAGCCTTGGAGGATACGAAATTTGTTTATTCCATATATCATTAATTCCGCATAGGTAGAGATTGAACAGCGTGGCAGCCAGGTTACATCCCTGCTTGACCCCAGTGTGGATCTTTATTGGATGTGTAGTTGCACCATCGTTGCTCACTCTAACCAAATAGGAGGTGTTCGTGTGGAGTTTTGATAAAAGTTGTATAATGTACAATGGTATGTTCATCGCAACCATTTTATTCCACAACAATGCACGGATAACACAATCAAAGGCGGAGGTGAGATCTATAGATGCCATATATAACGGTCCTGAGTCCTTGATTTTGTGTTTGGCTAGAAGATGCGCCATGATTGTGGCATTTAGGGGCGTGCCCATCCTTGCACGGAATCCAATCTGATATTTTGACAAAATTTTACGCTCCTCAATACTCGCTTGTAATTCATCCAACAGCAAGATGGCAAACACTTTCGCAGCGGTATCAATCAGTGCTATTGGACGAAAATTGCAAGGCTGGGATCTTGCCCCTTTTTTATAAATTGGCACAATAATGGAGTTTAGCCATGACGGAGGGGTAAAGGAAGTTGTCAACATGCTGTCAAACAGTTCTTTAAAGATGCAAGCCCACATTGCAGGATGCCGTTTGAGAACACACGAGGGGATCCCGTCTGGGCCTGCTGCCTTCGAGTATTTGAGGGAAGATATCGTGTTCACTATACTCGATATATCCCAAGGTGCAAAGGAAGCAGGGGCCAAACGGGTCCATTTAAATTAAATTTTTTCAAATGTATGAGGGAGGGCAAACTTTTGTTCAAAGTACACCCGCCAGACCTGTGCCGATATCGAATAGGACTGGTCAGCGGGGAGTACAGTGGATCCTGCCCTGAGCAGACCCCAGGTAGAACGTCTATCTCTGTGACAAAGTGTGTTAAGCATTTTTAAGTTATCCTTGATGTGTGTAAAGTGTCTATGATCTCTACATTTGTTGCGATAAATATTCAGCACACATATTGATTAAGGAATTGGCGTAAAGACTTGAAAAATTGTTTGGGAATGTTACACATTGACGTGCATGGCCATTTGTACACTAGACATTCTGATTCAGTTGAAGGAGGGGTAATTCTAAGTTTTTAGGGCATATTTTTGTAAGGAGTACTTCTTGTTCCATTATGGTATTATTAACTTTTTCATAACCTCGACCACTGCTATGTATGGCAATTGTATTTGTTTGCTTTTGTTTGTACGCTTCTTCATTAAAGTATGGTTCTGTGCTCGTAGTGTGACTCCATTCACCTCCGCAGATACTTAAGAAGTTCTTTCTGTTGACATTTTGTTTATTGAGAAGTTTTTTTGTAATTTAGTTATTAGTTTTGTTAGTGGTTTCATTTTGTTTAACACTAAAATAAATAACTTTCTTTTGAGAAGAATTGCACTGTCTATCAACGCTTCTAAGATTAATTTCCTACGATAGGTTTTAAGCGTTAAACCTGGTTTCTCTCCTGTTTGTATAAGATTTTGAAGGACTTTGTGACGGAACATTTTGGTTAAAATACTTTTCTTGGTATGATTACTTTGAACTATATCAAGATTTAAAGAAACAGTTTTATCTGTAGTGATAGCTGATTTTCTGTTAATTGTTTTTTGGTTTAGTTTACATTTTGATAGAGGGGGCAAAGTTTTTGTACTTGAAACTTCTTTTGTTACACTAAATGACTGTATTAGCTGTTTTGTTTCAACTTTTTTTACAAATTGTGCTAGAGATCGATGCTTATGTTGGACACATTTATTTTCATTTGCTCTACTTCTGTGTTGCTTTCTACGGACTTGATTTTTGGTAGGCATTCTTTAGGGTCTGTTGAAAAAAATAAAGAAGGTATGGGTTGGGGTGTTCTGCAATGTATGTGTGCTGTGTGCATGAGTGTTTGAGTAAAATGATAAAGATGTATGTAATGGTGTATGATTGTGCATTGGGAACTACAACTAGTAGGGATGGGTATTATTGAATTAATGTGTTACTAAACTGGGGTTCAGAAGACAGAAAAAAGTAAGCTAGTGGTGTGGAGAAGTATACATAGTATATCTAATGCTATACAATTAAAACAGTTGTTTGTTCTATAACTTCTAAATTCTAGCGGTTGAGTTGGGTAATTTGTGTGTCGAAAAATAGGAATTTGTGGGACTGTAAATCGCTGTTTAAGACATGGGGATTTGTGGACAGAATGGTGCAGAATCTCTATTTTTAGGCACAGAAATAGCATGAATTAACCTTACAATGTGTTTGAGTAATAATACAAATATTATGGTGATATTCTACGTTTTCTAAAATGAGCAGGTTACTTCTTAGTTCTTTTTTGTACTTCAAATTCGGCTGCTTCTTTTCAGGAAAATGGTCTTCACTGCAATTGTAAAAGAAACAAATTAGTAATTTTGTTTGTATATAGCACTGTTTTAAATTTTTAATTGGCATCCTCAGTGCCTTTCTCAAAACCAGCTTACCATAACTGCCAAATTTCTGGGGGTTTTCGGTTTTACTTGGAACCATAACGTCCCTTTAACAAGTTTTTTTCACTGAATTTCATAGGTTTTAAGTAGCGCAACTTAACCATAACATCCCTTTAACAAAGTTTTTTTCACTGAATTTCATAGGTTTTTAGTAGCGCAATTTCACCAAAACGTCCCTTTAAAAAAAGTTTTTTACTGAATATATATATTCAGTAAAAAACTTTGTTAAAGGGACGTTATGGAATATATATATTCAGTAAAAAACTTTGTTAAAGGGACATTATGGTTAAGTTGCGCTACTAAAAACCTATGAAATTCAGTGAAAAAACGTTGTTAAAGGGACGTTATGGTTCAAAGTAAAACCGAAAAACCCCTGAAATTCGGCAGTTATGGTAACATAAGCAACCATAACTCGTGCCACCGTGCACTGCTAACACTAACACCCAGGACATCAAAGATGACATCACAAATGTCATTGATGACATCACTGATGACATCACATGTGCATTTACTTTTCATAAAAACTCTGTACAAGGGATTCTTATAATGCTGACCAAAAACTGTCAAGGATCATTGGGATAAATATCATGAGCTAATTAGTGCATTAAGCAATGCATTGATATAAATAGCATTCTATTATGAAGTTCTATCCAGTATACTAAGCTACTCATGCAGAAACATAGGCAGTGTGTGCAGCATACATGATGAAGGTGCCATATTCAGAATCTTGCCATGTTGAATACTGAAATGATAACTGCTTTCTTATTAGAGTTTTGCGTACTGTGAAACATGTAATAAGTAGATAATAAAACCCACTTAATACATAATTATTACAGACAAAACACAAAGAGACAACAACACATACAAATATGAGTATATACAGGGACAGTGAAGTAAACAAAAAAGCAGAAGTAGTAGCAGGAAGAGTTCATAACCTAACTGATTGTCTTTATGCAGAGAAACGATTGCTCTGTTTCAAAGCTGCTACTTACCATATGTATGTGTATCACATGATGTGACTGCACCCAAAGGAAAGGAGAGTGAGTATAATGTATACAAATATGAGCATATACAGGGAAGGTAGAGTAATAAAAATAAAACTCTGAGAAAGTGCTGATAACCCTAATGATTATCTTCATGCACAGAAAGGATTGCTCTCTTTCAAGCCTGTGTCTTCCGCTATGTATATGTTTCATATGATGTGACTTGACCCTAAGTCTACAAATATAGTACCTTTTCAATTTTTACTTCCTGACTGTTACTGAAGAAAACTATGTGGCTTTGATATGTCAGTAAAGGATAAAAAGGGAGAGCCAGCCATGTGATGTCATCTGTTATGTCATCAATGACATTTGTGATGTCATCTTTGATGTCCTGGGTGTTAGTGTTAGCAGTGCACGGTGGCGTGAGTTATGGTTGCTTATGTTACCATAACTGCCGAATTTCAGTGGTTTTTTGGTTTTACTTTCAACCATAACGTCCCTTTAACAAAGTTTTTTCACTGAATTTCGTAGGTTTTTAGTAGCGCAACTTAACCATAACGTCCCTTTAACAAAGTTTTTTTACTGAATTTCATAGGTTTTTAGTAGCGCAACTTAACCATAACGTCCCTTTAACAAAGTTTTTTCACTGAATTTCATAGGTTTTTAGTAGCACAACTTAACCATAATATCCCTGACTTCATATACATGTAACATAGAACATACTAACCACCTCGTAGTGATTTTCATGTCCGCGGACTACCGCCATGTCCGCGGACATATCGAAAATCTGAGCGTGGTGAATGTAAATTTAAATAGTGTGCTCCATTTCCCCTTTGAAGTTGGTATTTTTTTTCTTGTTTTTTTTTCTTACTTTACTCCTAAAATCTTCACATAACCTTCTCCAAAGCAACCCTTACATTCCAAAATAGAAAGGCATTTCCCGTAATCTTATTTAAAATTAACAGCATTACTGGCATCAATATTCTCATTATTACAGAAGAACATACCAGCTCTAAGCATGAAGGCACACATGCCTCGGTTGATGACACAACTAGCAATGTTTTGCTGAGGACATTACGGCTTGAACCAAGCGTTCCAAATCAGCCAACAAAGTAGGGGCACTGATGTTGCACAAATGGAAAGCACCATAGTGCAAAACTACCACATGCGGACTGTTCATCGTGGCCATATCCTCACAAACTTGTACAATTCCCTGTACATTGCAATCAGGCACAGTGCTCCACACCACCTCCACTCCTTTCACATCAAAGTTCTTTGCAACATGCCTGCATTGAGCGTACTGTTGTAAACCATGTACAAACATATCTCCGAGCACCAACACCCTGACTTTCTCCACTTCTGCCATCTTCACTACACACAGTCTCTTTCAACACAAATCCACAACCTCGACATCTGATTGGCTGATCCGTACAGTCTTCTTTCCATGTTGGATTTCCTGGAAAAACCCAGATGTAGCATGCCCTGTCCACGAACAGCCGCGGTGTCTGCGGACGGCGTCCACTTTACTCTCTGTGCCATTCCCTCACTGCATACAGCTAAGCAATCACACAATACGAATAACGTCCTCAGAACACCCCCATTTTGTGAATTTTCGAACATTTCAGGACAATTATCATTTCATTATTCAACATATTAACACAACAAATATTATACTTTCATCTTGTACTCTGCACACAATGCTATGTTTCTCCATTAGTAGCTCAGTATACTAGATAGAATCCCATAATACAATGCTATTTATATCAATGCATCGTTCAAAGCACTAATAACGGTATGATATTTATTGCAATATCCTTGACACTTTTTTAGCAACATTATAATAAAAATCCCTAGTACACAAATTCCATGAAAAGTACATACACATGTGATGTCATCAGTGATTTCATCAATGACATTTGCGATGTCCTCTTTGATGTCCTGGGTGTTAGTCTTAGCAGTGCACGGTGGTGGCGCGAGTTATTTTTCATAGCTTACCATAACTTGCGATTTTCAGGGGTCTTTCGGCTGTACTTAGAACCATAACGTCCCTTAAACAAACTTTTTTTAATATCACGCAAACAATATACAAACATGGCGTGCAAAAACCAACTTCTCACAGATGGCTTTACACAGAATGTTGCAAAGTAAGAATTTATGCTCGTTCACAGAGAAGGTCAGCTGCTTCCATTTTTTTCTCGGGCCCCGGTGAGGCTCACAAAGCGGACTATAAGGTTGTATTGTGTTTTGACCTTGACAGACAGAGATTGTGATGAAAGACTTCTCTTGAAAGAGTGTTGCTAAAACGTAAGAGAAGATAAGGATGAAATTTCTGAAACGAAACCACTTTTATATATTATATCACTATGCCAAAGATCGTTCGCACACACAGAGTCATATTTTGGATCTGCACTACTCGTAGACAATGGAAATTCCAATTGTACTGTAAGTAACCCTTTAGATTATTTTATACCAAATATAATTACAATAGCGTAGCATTAAAGACCGCTCAAGTTGAACTTGTTCGTTGAAAGTGGCATAATGTTTTCTACCGCCCACTATCACCGCCGAATTGATCCCCTGTCGTTTAGAGGGCTCTGAAAAAGGCAGACGACACAGGGTGGGTTAATAGAAATAATTTAACCGGTCTATAGGCGGTCAAGCGCTCTACTCGCTGTGCCACTTCACTGTAGCCTGTCAAATGGCACAGCGAGTACAGCGCTCGCTTTGACATCCGTGCACAGCTTGCTAACGCAAGTTCGAATCCCGGCAAGGCCAAACTCAGCCTTTCATCCTTCCGTGGTCGATAAATGAGCACCACACACCGTGGTTAATAATAAGCACCGCTTAGATACCTCACGGTTCTTAGCGCTATATGAATAAGAAAATATTATTATTTTATTATTAACATACTCCGTTGCACTATCTTCGATAGCAAATAGTTTCACGCCCTAATAAATAAAATAATTATTTTTAATGAAGATCGGCTGGTGAGACTAATTTATGTTTTTTAAAACAGGTACGTGGCCCCATTTTGCCTATGTCATGATTTACAGACTCCAGTGGATGGGGTCTTCAACTGCCAGGTGCAGGTCCAAATATGCAACTTCATGACCCTCCCCATTTTATGGGACAATCGCCAAGGACCAATATGCCCTTACGCAGTACTAGCGGCTACAAACAACATACCAACCAATAGGGTGGTCTAATGGCTCGTTGTTGGAGCAACCTTCAGATTATCAGAGCGACCATTTACTGCTTTTATCATAAACCAACAGCCTATCTACCGCAAAGGAACAACGCGTGGCTCAAAATAAACTTTTGCTGATTGACAGCAGAGACAATAGCATATCGCTGAATATTCACAAAACATTTCATGTGAAATAAATGTACTTTACCAAATGTACAATCCTGCTGTTTACTTTTAAACCACAGTTTCATATTCCGAATTGTGGCGCACTGAGTTGTAAGCTAATCTAACACCCTCTGTACCGCAAAGGAACATCGCGTGCCTCAACATGAACTTTTGCGGATCGACAACAAAGACAAATGCAAATTGCTGAATATTCTCTAAACATTTGATGTCAAATAAATGTACTTTACAAAATTTACAATCTTGCTGTTTGCTTTTAAATTACTGTTTCATATTCCGAATTGTGGCGCGCTGTGTTGTGACATAATATGTGTTGTCTTCCGGGTTCTGTGTAAAGTCACTTAGCACTGGAGAGGACTGGGCACGTTTGATGACGCACCCTGTAACGTCACGGAGAGAGGCGGGGAATATGAATGCTTTGATAATATCAGGCTTAGGGGCGGAAGATATGATTTAGTGTCGCAAAAGCAAGTCAGCCAGGTCAATAGCGCCAGTCATAGGATTATCACCTAATGTCGGTGCACACCAGCCGGATTTATCATTTCTTTAGTGGACAAAAAGTCGGTTGATGCCCATAGGAAATTGTACTATTAGCGGACAAAAGGAGTGGTCTTAAAACACTTTCACCCTGACAACGAACAATACAAACAACGTTCTCAGAACACCCCCATTTTGTGTAATTGCAACCATTTCGGGACACCGCGCGTGTTCTTAGAACACACTCAACTAGACAGATTACAATACATACAGCGTCATGAGGACACCACCAGTTTGTGTATTTACGAACAATTAAGTACACCGCGAGTGTTCATAGCTCATTTTTACCTTCCTTGCGAACAAAAATGACACATACTCCGTACTCTAAACACCCCACCATTTAGTTTATTTACAAAATGTCAGAACAGCCGTGTTCTCCGCGGACAAATCGAACGCAACAAAAACGTCTAGCACATAAAAAAAACAAAACATTGAACCTATCTCATACTCCCCTACCCTCCCCAAACACTCTTACACACCAACACACAGCACTAAATACAATTTTTTATCCACGTTTCACCGCGCTGCACGCGGTCGACGGCGAATACAAGATGGCGGGCGCCACAGAAAATCTGACGTGCTCCACGCCCCTCACCGTGCAATCAGCGAACACGTTGCATGTCCGCGGACATGACGCAAGGCCATGGGCCAATCGGGGTGCTGTCCGCGGAGCAAACAGGGAAGTCTGTCCGCGAAGCGAACACAGATATCACTCATTTTTTTGCCTTACGTTTTGGTCATTTTATAAAAAACTACTGGACGGATTTACACCAAATTTGCAAAAGCACGCTTTCTGGACCAAGCCCCCGCTCCTGCCGCAAATTTGGTGTAAATCCGTCCAGCGGTTTGGCCTGGGCCGTGCGCAAAGTTTTTTCCCATTATGTCTATAGGAAAAAAAAAAAAGTTTTGGGACCCCCCCTATAACTTTCCCCCCCCTGGACGAATCCTCACCAAACTTTGCAAATAAATTCAGAGTGGGCCATATACTTATTTTTGCAAAGTTTGGTGAGGATTCGTCCAGAGGGAGCGAAGTTATAAGCCACCCAAAAAATGCTCTTCCTATGGAAACACCAACTTAACCATAACTACATGGACACTCCCGTGGCCATGTAATATATATATATATATATATATATATATATATATATATATATATATATATATATATATATATATATATTTTCTTTTTATAGTCAATGATTTGCTTCACCATAACCAAAACCATTGTTCAGGACTGAAAGTTAATTGATTGTGTGAGCACGATGGCAAAGAAAAGTAAGTGTATTACAATTCAATTGATAACTATAGGTTGCCATTGATGCTGTATATGTAGTATACAGAATTAATTTAGTGCATTGTGATTATTATTACAAAATCTAGGAAAGGTTTAGAACTCTCTCCTGAAGAAGGAACAACAATACAAAATGCATTCAGATAGAATTTCTGGAGTTTAAATTCAAATCTGAAAAAAATATTATTCTATATATATTTATGAGAGATAATGTTATCTGAATAATGGTTTGATTGCTATGTTATCATTTGTAAAGGATTTTTAAATGCACACAATACTTTGTAGGATGTCTTAGTGGAATTGTTTTGTGATATAAAATAAATAAATTTAACGACACTATCAAAAATATTATTTTGAAAAATTATGTATTCATGAGTTATACAACAATAGTTATGACTAATGTATATCAAATATATTTTGAATAGTTATAGTTCAAAAAACCTTTTGAAGGTGAGTGCACAAGAAGGGACCTTCGAAAATGTTCCAAGGCTGTTATTATTACATTGAGTTTCTGCACACTAAATACTAGGCTTCCTACACCCCCATACATTTTTGAAGATGTTGAATGTATAGTAAACATTCTTTTCAAATTTCTTCACCTTTAGAAAGTGCCCACATTCTCTTCTTTTAATGTAAACGCACACATGGAGGAACAACTCCTGCTACTCCTTTATCAGTCCAGAATACTTGTCACCTGAGACCTGGTTTTATTGATTGCATTGTGACAATTGTAGTGTTGATTTTCACATTATAAATGCATAATTAAAAGTCACAGAATAACAAGATAAAATAAAGAGACTGGATTATCAACTCATGCCTTTTGTTTCAGATTGTTTGAACTATCTCAAAGAGGACTGAAAGGAGTTGGACTTAGACCTGCCCTTTCCTCAGTAGAATATCTTTCATAATGGAGAGGTTGTGTCTGCCACCCAAACCTTTACAGCGTTGTTAAGTTCATAAAACCATTATCTAGGCTGCCAGAAAGGGAGAACCTAGGAGAAGAAGCTCAGGATCGTATACTGGTGTTTTGACCTGCCAAGAATGAATGGAAGACAGATCACACATTGCATTTGTAATACATTCAGCAGTCCTTGAGGGACTCACACCATACATAAGCCCCCAATCTTCACATGTACCCACAAGCTTTGCCTGCAACAAAACACTACAAATGTGCATACACTCTCACACCATATATAAATATTCATAACACACACTGCCATGCAACCAACCACTGCATGTGAGCCCTCATTCTGTACTTATACCTAAACAATGAATGAGCATTGTCACAATCTGTATACTCCTACATAATATTCATACATCCACACACTGCATAGTCACCCACCTACTGTACATACACAGTCACTCAACACATGTACATCCACATACTGGACATATCCATAATTAATCTGCAGATGCACATCCCCTACACACTGTGCATGTACCCAGACAAACACATATGTAATGTGAATGCACCATCACACTCCACATGCACATCCTCTCATTGCACACTCAGAGTACACACATAGTCACTTTGTACACAGCAAATCACACCACACATAAACATGCACCCTTCACATGCATACTCACATTTCACACACAAACACACAGACACACACACACGCACACAGGCACACACACACACACACACACACACACACACACACACACACACACACACACACACACACACACACATCCACACAATTCACATACAATCACATCCTGTCAATGCACCATCACATTAAAATAAACCTACACAATGTGCATATACCCATATACTGCATATACAAGCTCACAATACACATGCACCAACACAGCATATGCCAACATTGTTTACATAACCGCACACACTACCCACACATTACACATACACACAATGGACATGCATGCACTAATGTACAATGCATATGCATACACAAATGTACAATGCATATGCATAACACATCACAATAATGAACAAAGAAACAAATGGTCATGAAAGGGGGCAGACAGCACTCATTTAAATGATTTGTGTTTTTAAATAGGTAAAATAAAAACGTTGTGGTTGCTGTAGGTAATCTCTGGGGGTGCTTGGAGTGGAGGCCCACTGTTGGCTGAAGGGCTCAAGTGACTGGGGAAGAGCTCATACAATTATTAGCTCTATGCATAGTGTGCACACCAAGAGGTTCACAGACAAGTGCAGTTACTGTGAGCAGTATCTGGAGGTGCTTGGCGTTGAGGTAAGCTGTTGGATGGCAAACTCATCTGACTGGGTTGGGGCTCAGAAAATCATTGATGATGTGCAGACTGCACATGCAAAGAAGTGCATGTGTGGGAATTGAGTACAGTGAAGCTCAGGGGGTTGTAGAAGTGTAATTCCTCACTCAATAATGTTTATTCAAACTATAATCCCCTGAATAAGCTCACAGGAGTTTTGTAAGATTGCATACCTTCTCTGACTACAGTACATACAATTGAATGACTTTGATGACACAAGGAAACTGTACATTGTACAATCTGAGTAAAGTGGAAGTGCACCTCTCCCCAACATACACTTTCTCCTAGCCTTGTCACAGTGCTCTTGATTGCACTACAAAGGACAATCAAATGGAGCCCAGGCCATTATTTCATTTTATGGCCATGGAGGGTGAAACAGTTATGAGATTAAGTGAAAAATAAGTAAAAAATTACAAGATTACTTTCAGAAGTAGGACTATTAAATCATCCTTGAAATAGTATAACCTGACCACAGAAGCAAAAAGGAGATTGCCTGCAATCAATGTGGATATTTGCCCATCAGTACATATTTCACCTTTGTCAATGCCCTTATGGATTTCACTGACTTATTATGAGTATTGCTTTAATGAAAGACAATTGGTAGGCGAGGTCCCTGTGGTTTCCACTCTGTTGCTGAAAAACAATTCACTGGGCTCTCTATTCTCCTGTAAGGATTCCATAACATGTTACCCCTAACTTTAACAACAATTCAGTTTTGTCCTCTAACTTGATGTTTGATACATATGGGAAATCACAAGGTGACATCAATTTGGCCCCCTTGTTAATGTCAACACTAAATTTGGTACTGAACTAATTAGTGAGGCTGTATACAAATATCAGTGATGAAGTAATATCTTACAAAAGCTATCCAAGAATGAATGGACGTTTTAGAGGGCCATATTTTAAAACCATGTCAAAACCATAGTTTGGTGAGCCACTTGAGAGAATCAACATGAACAGGGCAACAGCAATGGAGTTGCCACAAGAACATCAATTGCCACAGTCACAATCAGTCCTACTGTGTAAATTTGTGACTGACCTAAACTTAAATGCGCTATTTGAAGATACCAATATGCCAGGTACTAAAAGTATAGACACTTTTCCACGATTGATCCAAGGGGACAAACAACTAGCACCTAAGAAATTAAGAAAGGACAGACAACCATAAAAAAAACACTAAGAACAACCAGCTCCACCAAACACCTAATCTTCTAGGAAGTGCTTATGAGAATAGTTTTTATGTTCTAATCCTAACAAGCCTGTTGAGTCCCTCCCAACTCATGAAACTGGTGCCATGATTAAACACATTGACAAATCAAGTGGAGAATTAAGCAAGAAAAAAACAAACTAAATCAGCTAACAGACAAATACCAGATTTAAACACATCAGAAGAAAGGATATTACCTTTTCTGTTGCAATCTTCTAACACAGATGAGTTGAATGGAAACTGAAATACATACATCACATTTTCTGAGCTTGAATCATCTGCTCCAGCCTTGACTACAATAATGGAAGATGAATACGGCAGATCATTGAAACATGTGATGCTAGTTTTTTTATCAATTCATCCTCAACCACAGGAGATTTATTCTCTAATTAATAATTCAATTTCATTGAATGCAGCAAACATTGACAGCAATTATTCCAACCATGTTTACCATGCATTCCTGAAACATTTCCTCCACAGACTTGCTTTTGGGTCTAGAAGGCATGTGTTGCACTCCATTGCCAACAATATTGAATCATCAAAATGTATCGCTTTGGTTTTTAGTCGTTCCCTGTTTGAGAGCCAGACATTCTAAAGATTTAGATCTAATAGAATATATTGAAGGTAAGAAAACTGATTTTGTAGTTTTACACACCTCCTTGAAAATATTATTTATCATGCTGCTGGCTGAAACTGAAACGTTATTATTACTTTGTTATGTCTTATTTCCTTTTACAAAGGAGACATCAATAACAGCTTTTGCTAAGTCACAGTTCTGAGGTATGAAGAGTGTGGGGCCTGTGAGTTACCCATAATAAGAAGAAATCAAATTGTGTTTTGATATTAATATCAGGGGACAACAGATATTACACGTTGTTGATATTGAGCTGGGAAAAATGAAATGTAACTGATTGGTCTTGGTAGCTGCATTCTCTAAAACCAATTAAGAAAGAGGAGAGGTCACATGGTGACACATATACACATTCAAGCATTAGTGTGTTGTCTTGGAACTCAAGGAGTCCCACCAACCTTCTAATTAACCAGGTGTGCTTTCCCATGTTAAAGGGTTTTTATTAATATGTTGCTACAAGATGTGTGGCTACTTGAGACTCTGTTGTTAGACAGCTTCGCATTCCATCTTTAAAAGGCTTGTAAGGGCCCTATCAGGCATTCTGCTAATAGTTGTAAGTGATACACTGGGGACTAAACAAAGTGCCTTCAGGATTCCCTTTGGGTTTATTAGCTGTGTAGCTGTCTTGAAACAAATCCTCGGCAATATGTGATATGTTATTGATTAGCTTTTATTGGAATACCATCAACACTGAAGAAAATGGCAGATTTGTTGTCCTCATAAAACATGGCGTCTGACTGACCGAATTTTAGTAGCTGAGGACATGGATTACCTGATTTATTTGTGATCTCATAAAGCATACTCAGCCACCAATAAATGGGACACAAATATGTTAAAATATACTCATTGGGTGTAATGTATGGACTTTTGGAATCTGCATAAAATAAAGAGGATTTTGAAGGAGGATATCCAAACAAACATAAGTGGTCAAGATTGCTGGGTGTGTCCACCTTTAGCTATATTTTTGTATCAAAGTGCTTTTTTAAGCTTTACCAGAAGTTTAGGTTGGTAAGGAGGGATACAACTGATAATATCTGTGTGTTATGTGGCAAATTGCAATAAAACACATAAAGCTGACTTAGACCATATTCTTTAAGTATACCTTTACTTAATTTTATATTGGTTTTCTGTATTATATGCATTAAAAGAAACATGTAAAGTCCCTAAGCATTTTCAATGGGGTGCTGCACATGGACTTATGGAAACCTACTGGTAGAGAGCACAGTAATTCAGTATGTAGATGACCTGCTAGTGTGTAGCACAACAGAAGAGCAGTGTAGAAATGACTCAGTTGTACTTTGGACATTTTTGGCGGAAAAGGGAAACAAGGTCGAAAAAGAGAAATTGCAGTACTGTCAGAAAGACCTTGGGCCTCATTACGAGTTTGGAGGTAGTCATGCCGTTTTTACTGGCATGGATATCCCCAAACCCGGGTCCGGGTCCTGAAAAATGAAAATTACCGGGCCATTCCAACATTTGCGGGCCCAGTAATTCCCATTTTCAGAACCCGGATTTGGTACGTCCCATGCCCATTCAAACCCCCATTGGGCTCAATGGGAATGGGGAGGATGCTAACAAGGGTCCTGATAATGACTGGGCCGCTGTTGGCATCCTGGTCTGCTCGCAGGTGCCGCTCTGGACGTCTGGTCTGACCAGGCATCCAGAGCGGCCACCGCAAGCAAACTCGTAATGTTGCAGCGAGGTAACAACGGCGCCGGTAGCACTACCGGCGCCGTTGTTGCCTCACCGCAACACTTTTAATGAGGCCTATTGTATACCTAGGGCAGATAATATCAGCAGCCGAAAGGAAAGTAACACCAGAAAAGGCACTAGCAGTACCCCATATTCAACCACAGTCAAGCAGATACAACAATACCTAGGATTATGTAACTATTGTTGGGCATAGATATTCGATTTCTCCTCCTACACCAAACCTCTATTCCGGGGCTTAAAAGAAGAACAGAACGTTGAAGGGACACCTTGTCTGGACAGATGAGATGGTCCAGTCTTTCCAGGAACTCAGAAATGCAATCAGTAATGTACCTGTTTTAGCAACACCAGATAACAGAAAACAATTCTTCCTGTTTTCACATTCTAATGGTCAATAGATGACAGATGTCCTCACTCAAGAGACATTAATGGGACACAAGCCTTTGGATTATTACTGTGGTCTCTTACACCCTGTGATGCAGAGACAATTTCCAATCAAACTGTCTGTAGCAGCAGCTGCTTTTGCAATACAAAAAGCCCCCGCAATCACAATGGTATGTCCTGTGACATTGTACGTGGAACACACAGTTTTTGCATACTAGAGAATACAAAATCCACAGTCACCACACAAGGAACATCAGGATACAATGTCATGTTGCCCAACCCTTCCATCCACATAGTGAGATGTCCCACTGTCAATCCAGTGACATTCACTGCACAGCAAGATGATATAGTGCATGATAGAGCTACATATGAAGGCATTTCAGATGACACTACCCGTGTTAGGGAAGAGCAATCGAAAAAGGTGAATTGCACTTCATTGATGGGTCATAGACAATAGATCAGAGCACTGGGGTCAGGCACACAAGTGCAGCAGTAGTGAGAATCAAAAAAGGTTAATACAGCACGATATCTAAGGTACAATGGCCTTCACACTACACAGCACAAGCAGCAGAGCATACAGTACTAATAGCACCATTATACATATTCAATGGGTGCTTAGCTACCATTTCCTCTGATTCAGTTTATGTCACCTGAACAGTACATTCAGGCCTCTCCATAAGGCAGAAAATCATATGACATACCCGTGTGACATGTCTTATTTCCTGGGTTAATTGGTCCATTAACATTCCAACAGTAGTTCATTAGTGAAGTGTGCAGCCTACACCAAGGGTACAGACTGAATCGCTTATGGTAATGATGCAGCAGAGGTAGCAGCAAAAGAAGAGGCATATCTGGAAATGCCAAATCCAACCGTGTCCACTTAGGTAATAATACAACAGCTAGCACTAACAATTACTTACAATGCAATCCGAGTGACGCAGATTATCGAATTACAGGCACGGGCTGCCCAGCAAGAGAAGGAGTTATGGATCAAATAAGTGTATTCCTTGCCCCCCACAGATTTAATTTGGAGACGGAATATTTCAGGAAAAACAGTCATGCCCCAGGAACTACTTACAGTTGTATTACCCTGCACCTGTATCCAAACAGTACATTACAGGTGGCTTACAGGAAGAATGATTCATTCTCAACCTCCATCAACATCTTGATGATTTCATACTTAATTGTACGACATGCCAAATGTACACTACAGGTCACACACTGAGAATGTTGAACGCAACATTGCCCCGTCCCTCAGTGACATTTCAACACCTCCAAATTGATTAAGAGGAAATGGTTAACAGGTGCAGTAACTTCCGTCATCTATTTGTTGTGGTGTGCTAATTCTCCCCTTGGCTTCAAGCAGGTCACTGTGTTCACCCTGATGCCAAATTGGCAGCCACATTTCTAGTAAGTGAAGTATTTCCTTGGTGGGGAAGATGTGTTGTCCTCAAATCTGACACAGGGAATCACTTCAAGTAAATGTCTTTTCTATTTGGCATGTGCTCAATGTATCACCTGCAAGCCAAAAGAGCTGTGGAACACCAAAATGGTCTATTGAAACATCTTGCTAAAATGTGTAACACATTGAAAAAGAGTTGTCTGCCATTATCATTGCTCTTCATAACCAGCCAGGGTCAGATCATTATCTCACTCATCACAAGATAGTAACAGGCAGTAGGGTGCATACTCCACTCACACCTGCACACACAGCCTCCAGTGCACAAAATTCTGCACAATATCTAGGTGATGAATTTCAGGGATGCCTTAGGGAGTCATTTAAATCTGTCAGACTTATCTGCCAGATTGGGCCCCACCCAAGAGAGCTTGCCCTGCCAGCAACGGATACACCAACAGCACAGCATGATTCAGCACGTCCAGCACCACAACAGCTCTTCCCCGGCAACAACATATTCATCCACAACTTCATACAGAAGCGGAATCAACAAAGATTTTAAGGAGTCTTCGATGCCATGCGCACCACACCCAGAGCGGTTAAAGTCACATTTCGCAAGACGTGGATTCACATAACAGACACCTGGAAGGACAACAGATCCAACGCCCTTCTCCAGGAACAGGAGGAAAAGGGGGAGAAAAAGATAAGTGATATTGATATTTCATTAACTTCTATGAACTCGATGCACATCTTATGGCTGACAGATGCTAACACTTTTTTACAGCCTTCACAAACAACGGAAAATGTTATAAAAGATAATGCTTTGTTTCTTTTTTCTTTTATTCTCTCTCTAACTCTTTCTCTCTTCCTCTCTCTCTCTCTATCTCTCTCTCTCGCTCGCTTTGCTTATGGTTGAATTTATATGGTTATATTCTAGGGGTGTGACGAGTAACGTCATATACCAGTGAATAGTAGTGTATCCATGACCACAATCAGGAAGGATATTACAAACCTACGAGTTTATGCTGGCAGAGTTAAAGATATGCATTACCCTGAGACTGACAACATGTGGTACAACCACATGAAGGTAGTGGGAAGCGGGAAGTCAAGTGATTCTCGCTATGTGTGTTGATTAATCCCTCAGGAAACCGGTATATCCAGACTATTAATACCACAGGAATTGCCACCAGAAGTAGTCCAATGTTTAGTGCAGCTTGCCTTATGTATAATGCGAGGACTGATTTAAGCGAATAGGGTTCAAGCACAATGGGTAGAAGTTGACACCCCAGGGCAGAGGAAAGGTGAAGCTGTCTTTATGGTGCCACCTTTGATCAAGTGTCCTTAAGTAGTAGGACAGGAACAGCTTCAGTCCAGAACAAGACCTCAATTGCAGATGGAAGGTGTTGTTATTATAGAGATGAGTGGGTTGAAGGGATGATGGTGTGCACATCAGGATGAATGGACTATCAAAGAGTACAGAATCACAAATCATTTAGTCTTGTTTTGCTGTTTGGAAGAAGTATGTTATGAAATTAACCTGGACAGACCAGCATGAGAAGTCTACCCAAGTACTGAAACTCACACGATTTCCATTGTGTTTCAAAGGCAACGGCAGCATGCGCGTAGGGACTAAAACATGCTGTGACATGACCATCAATCTCCCAGACATCACATGGGGAAAGGCAGCCCTCATGAATGTATATTGGATTTGTGGGGGTTTGGCCTACACCCAATTGCCGCCACTCTGGAAGGGTGCGTGTTCATTGACGAACCTGCAGTCTCCCATGCTCATTGTCCCAGATGTCAATCTCACCACAATCAGTGAGCACCCCTTGTCCAAAACCAGTGACCCTTATTCATCATTAGGCCAGGCAGTCTGTGGGCTTGCAATGCCATTGACACAATAACTATTTCTACCAGGACTCCAGTGACATACTGAATGCTATTCCCAAGGAGTTTAGGTGGCATTGCAAAGCTGAGACATTATTTCCCTCCCTTCTTACTCCTGGGCTACAGGCAACAGCTAATGGAAAAGGGCTCCAAATAACCCTGCGGGAAATGCTTCAACTTGCAAATGGAACAGAACACAGACTAAATGGAGCTAGAGATGAACTGAGAGCAATTAGGGTGATCACCCTCCAGAATAGATATGTACTGGGTTTTCTCACCACCAATAAGGGTGTTATCTGTTCAAAGACAGGTAGTTCCGGGTGTAATTAAATGCCTTCCAATATTGCCACCTTCCTTAACCAAAGCCATTCATTCACTTCACACCTAGATGTTCTCAGGAGCTTTGACAGAAATGTAGAAAAAACGGTTTGTGCTCTTGAAGATAGATAAGGACAATAGTTGTGAAGAACATATTTTGGTGTGCATGAAGCCTTTAGTGGAGATATTGCCAAAGCATCGAACCAGATTGTGATTATACTGCCCTCTAGGGAGTGTTGGGACCACTGGGTCTTCAATAACTTGGCTTGGTACTGTGAATAAATAGAGAAATTAATTTTCAAAGAGTGAAGCCTCAGTAACGTGTTTTATGATGTCACATGGTTCCCAAGAGATTGCCAGAAGGATGTGTGTCATGGATAGCAACTCATTTTCAAAACAGGAGTTGCAGAAAGTGCTGCAGAGTAAAATAGCACAAGGCCTGAGAAGTGTCTTGATTGCTAAATGGGTTCATCTCATGGGAGGGGATATGACTGTGTCTAATTTGCTGACTTCACTGTTCACACTCACTACATGATTGGGTCGTTTCAGTGGGACTGCACATCAGAAGTTACGTTAATTTGTTCTGAACAATGAAGGTTTCCCATTTTAGTCATTGTTACATGTATAACTTTAGCCAATCAGGATGCAGTATTTTCTGCTAACTGCACAATTATGTCATTCGTGGGGGCTGCACTTAGGATGATCACAGATTTTTACTAATCAATAGAGAGTGCTAATGTATGTTGTGTTTAGATTTCTATGTAGGTCGGAGTCAATAGGGAATGTGGGATTAACATGCACTTGATATTTGTAATGTATTCAAATATTGTGGTTTTTGTCTTCAAATACTATAACTCAATGTGGGTGGCTCGAGAGCGTTTACCGTTTTCTGCTCTATAGTGCTGACCGATCTTCCCTGCTGTAATTAGCATGTATTAAAGCTGTTTTTCTTGCAAACTGTGCATTCCATTATTGCTTCCTCGGATTGATTTCTCTGATTGTTTTCTGGGTCTACCGTACACTGATCATGTTGCTCTATTACTCAGTGTGGAAATGGTTCACATTCACAAGCTTAGTAGCAAAAGAGATATCTGCTTAGCAAGTTATCAGAACAGGAAATACCCTGGCGTATGTCCACTGTGACTAATTTCAAAAGGAGACACTTCTCCTTTGTCTCCAACTTCTTGATGCAGCAAAGGACAGACATATTCTAGACCTGCCAGTAATTCCGTTTGTATTATTCATTTGAAGACAGTCAAACCATGGGGTGTAGCTAAGGAGCAATAACCGAGTCCTAAAGTGAGAAATGATGTCTATGATCACCAAGGTCAATATAAAAACATGATTCAGGGCATTGCTTGAGAATACCTACTTGCATGGTACCCTCAGCCCAAGTGCATGCTCAAAGAAAGTTCTTGAGGCAGGGATTTTAAAACTGGCTTCTAAGTAAAATTCTAGTTTTAATCGCTGTAGTTTCTCCTACTACTCTGAGGACCTAAAAGACACTCAAAAGCAGGCCAGTGTGGTCTCCTTCTGTAAGTGTATACAGTCTTCAATGAAATGTAACACAGCTTTGAAGTGTCTTTTATTTATTTTCAGTTTTTTCCTTTCATGTGCAGGTAAGTCATAAGAACACAGATGTGAGCTGTTTGGGGTGTTTGGCTTTTAGATGTTGATGTGATGACAATAATGCAGCTCAAAACAATAAGAAAGAAGATGCTAATTATAATTACATTATAGCCTACCACCCTGCTGATGTTTTCTTGTCTCCACAAATTCACAGTTAAATAGGAAAACATCACCTCAACCCTCAGCTGGTCTAAGGGGGGTGGAGATCCCCTTTGTAGTTTGACAAATTAGTAGGGTTGTGCTTTCCAATCTTGTGTACTATCAACGTGTCATGCCTTTTTTTAATGAAGGAGTGTACATTTGCAAAGCCAGCAGGGTTAAAAACCTCTGTTGGTTGAAAACATGGTGGTGCAAAGCTGTACACATAACATATGCTTCATGAATATTATTGAATATAATTGAAGTGAATAGTTCTGTCATCTATTGAATTGGGTATCATTTCTACCACACTCTAGAGAGTTTCCAAGACTGCCAAGTACATTGTGGTGAATTGGAAGCACAACATATGAAGTCATTGTCCCAGGAGTTATTTTGCCATGGAAACCTTTCCCCAAGACGAGAATGGTCCAGGTAATCATGGTTTGTGTCCCTAGCATTGGCAGACAAGCAGACCATAATTAAAAGGACAGGCTCCAATGTGGAGGCGCACCATGGCTTAGGTATAGCATGTTGTGCCATAAAGTCTAGTTTTTCTTGCTATGCAGGGCAGATTTCATTCGTTGTATTAAATGCATGGTAGCCCTCTGCAGCGAGATGCACATGACATAATGTGTTACTGTATTAGCCAATCAGGGTAGGCCAATTTCTATTTTATTAGATTTGTATAGGTAGGAGAACAGTAGGGGGGTGAAGTTTGCATACACCAGTTGTTGTCATTAATGTATTCTATTTTTGTGGTTTTCACCTTCAAATACTGCTGTCCAGTGTGGATGGATTGAAAGTTCAGTTTTCCGGTCTAACAAGACTGTGTGACCTCCTAGCTGTTATTGCTTTGCATTGAATCTGTATTTTTACAACTCGTGCCTCTCTTCATTATTTCAGGAAGACATCAAGTTTCTACATCTGGTGACCCCAATGTGATTTCCAGCACCAGTCCAAAGATGCTCTCTCCCTGCTGCATGTCCTGGACCGTGGCGCCTGCCTTCAGAGAGCAGTGCATGGCACATCAAATCAGAAGGCTGAGCAGACACTGTGTTTCTCTAAAAAACAGTCTGATTTCTGGAGTGGAGGACAGGGCAACTTCTGCAAATGTTTGTAGTACAGGAGAAAAATCTGGGTATATAAATTCTTTTTCGGGATTCAAATCTGAGATTTCTCCACTCTCAAGCCACTCTAAGGATTAACTATCTGTTCTTGTAATTGAGGAGTCTTAAATAATTGGGTGAGGTGTGCCCTGAGAATGGGTAAAAACTGTAGGGACCAATGTGCTCTCTCAATTAAAAATGGTGGCAAAAACTGCAGTCCCACTGAGATGGAGCGCAGCATTTCGTCCATGAACAGCTTCATTGCCCCCTTCACTGCATTCCTGCCACCCCAATGAGATGTATATTGTTACGCTTGGAGCTGGATTCCAAATCATAACATTTAGCGTTTACTGCTGCAAGATCGTTGGTGATATTTTGCCGTGCAAAGTCTGTTTTCAGCCTGTGTTATGTGGCCACTCTCATTCTCTCGCTTGGCTGTATTTAATTAATCCTGGCTGAGAGGTCATCCAGTTTGGCAATAATGGAGGCAAAGCCTGTTTTCATTCCATCCAGGATGTGTGTGAGATGCTGTTGTTCGGGCTGCTGAGTGGGCACCCCCCTTCCTCCGCACTGCCTGCATGCCTGCTCGATTATCAGTCCCAGCTGGCGTGCTAGTAAAATAATCCATTGGGCCTTTTTCTTACCAGCTACCCGTGTCATTGTTTTGGCGAGGAATGGGGGCAGTACACCCGTACTCATTTAATTCCTCAGGTGGTGAGCACCCTGGAGCAGGTCATGCAATCAATGTTAGAAGCACAGATGTGTACTACCACCAATCTCAAAGTAGCAACCTAGGATACTGGTAGTCCCGCCCCAGAGGCTCTCTAGGTGTTCCAGAGCACACAGGCAGAAATGTTGTACCCATCCAAATAGGGCCAGAGTACGACTGCAATTGGTCCCTCCCAGTACTACAGCACCACCAGACACTGGCAACACCAAGTAGCAAGCCCAGACCCACATGGCTGCTCAGATGAAAGGGGAGGGCCTAGCAGACAGCATCACCATGCACCCGCACTGTGTCTGCTTGGTGACGCTCCAGCTGGCTTCCAACCTCACGGTCTCCCCTTCCCACCATGCCAGCTGCCAGTGCTGTGCTTGGGGGGCCAGATGCATGTCCGTGGCTGAGAGATGCCACTATCACTTGAGTGACTCAAGGAACTTTGACCAAGGATTGGCCAGACAGACTGATGACATGCGGGCTCAGGGACGTTGCCCCTCGCTCCAGTCACTATCTTCTGGTTCTGCTCTCGGGCCTCCATCAAGGCACAGGCTGGCTTTCAGGCAAGGCACCAAGGCCTGGAAAGCTGAGGGGGCTGTCCCTTCTCTGATAACGCACTCCAACAGGAATTTTCACACAAGGCGGGATCTCCTGCCCTGATCTTCCTCTACTCAGAGTACTCCACAGTCCACTCCCGACCGGGACCTCTGAAGAGATTAGACCCCTCAGGAGCCGTCAGGCCCAGCCGGGTGCCACCCGACCAATGAAGAGAGACTCCTGCAGCAGCAAGTTCCCAGAATTGAAAGTTAGGCGACCACATGTATTTTCTTGGTTTATTATTTAAACAAAACAGAATATTCAGATTAAAAATTTCTTGTTCTAGATTTTGGGGTGAGGTTGTTGCAGTTTGGGGTATTGGACAAGGGACAATTATCTGTAAAAAGAATCCATTTTTAGAAATTCAGATATATTCCACAAACTGAAGTTATTACATATTGAAATTGGCATTCAACTCAGTTATTCTTTGCACCCATTGGTATTCAGACTGTCACTGCATGAGGCAAACATGAAGATTACATTAATTCTAATTTTACTGGCCCATTCCACTTTTGTTAATTGTACCTTTATTACTAAAAATGCATGGGTCATTTTTTAAATGTGCTTGGATATTTTTTCTTTTTTGAAAGAAAGATGTTGTTGCATGTGAGGCAGAAACACTGTAATTTAAGTGATGCTGTCCACCTTCGCATGCGCCCATCCAGACATACATCAATTTTTCAAGGGCGTTCATTGTAGAATGGTGTGTTTTAGCAAATGCGGTATTGTATGTTCTTAAAATAGGAAACACAACGCCGATGAGAACAGACATATTTTTGGATAGCTAACAACTTTGCTGGGAAAAAAATGGTCACAGGAGATAAGAAGCAGAGTGGCGAACCATTTTGTGTGCCTGTAAATTATGAAAAGGAGATCGACTTTTCGAGATCTGCAAAATGGAAAAAACATGCAAAAAGTGTACGAGCGGGTTTTCAGTCCCCCAGAAGCCTCTCTGCTCCAGTCAGACTGGCACAGTGTCACGTTCTCGGCCACTCCATCACCGGCAGGAGAAAGCTTTTTCCCTTGCTTTTAGTCAAAGGCTGTGGCTAAGCAGAGCACGCGGTTCAGAGGGTCATTAAAAAGCATCAAAGGAGTCAGCCTCGTGATGGTAATAAGACGGCTGCAAGGAAATAAAGTGGGCATTGATCTGCACTATGGAGTGTGACATTTTAACCGAAGCTAAGAGCCAGGAGCGCATTCAGTCCTCTGATTCATCTGCCTGCCTGTTTTAGTAAATTGTCTTTCCCTCCACCCCACAACCAGTGGCCTCAGAGGTCACTTCATATTAGCCGGCTTGTTAATACCCAGGCAATCAATACTTAATCAACAAGTAATGGGATTTTGCAGTCGTCCTGTATGATCTTTCAATAAAGCCCTGGATCTATCTTAGCCCTTTCGGAGTCTGGCTGAGAGCGCGCGGCTGCTGCAGAGCAGGGATTTGATGGTCTGATGCTCGTGCGCTGATCTGCATCTGATTAAGGCACCGTGCAGCCACCGTCCTTCACCCCTTTGTTCCTTTATCCCTGTGTAATGCTGCCTGGCACAGAAATCCATCAACTTGATTCTCAGATGTGAGAGCCAAGAGATGCATGTTTCCTTGCTGGATGCCGGGATGATACTCACAGAAACATAAGAGGCGGGGTTTGTTGCATGGAGGGGGCTTTCAACAGGGACGTGGAGGGAGATCGTTCTATTACGTCGTGTTGAAACATGCTGTTTAAGCCTCTAGGCCAAAAGGCCATGTTCTGTGTGTTTCTCATTGGACATAACACTGAAAATAAAACGGGCGGCGCACAGGCATGTATATGCAGAACAGATCGCATGTGAAAATGCATGTTTACATGACAACTACAGTGCTTCTGTTTGCCTTTTAATTCTGCAGTCAAGACAGCTGTTTTTACTGTAAACGCGGCCATTTGACCTGCAATAGATGCTGAGAATTCGATTGTGTTAGCTAAGAGGGAAGACCTTGCAATGGCATTCATTTCAGGAAACGCATATGAAAACCCCTTTTGTAATTCATGGCCATCACGTCTCATTGTGTTGCCTTTTGGTATTGTATTGTGTTTCATATAGAGCAAATCTTGCTATGCAGCAACAAAGCACAGTACGGACTAGGATTGGGTAACAAGTTTAATGAAAAGAGGAGGTTTGGTTTAATCTCTTTTCACTAAGGGAAAGGGTTTGAAGAATCGTTTAGGCAGGTGCTGGACCTTGGGGAGTGGCCGTCCTGCGTTGAAGCCTTGGGTAGACATAGGTGGTCCACATCAGGTCCAATCTATCTCACTAGAGTGCCTGTGAAAGAAATGTATTTCTTATTTATGTCTTCCCCAACCACAAAGAAAATCACACACTTAAATAACAAGATGAAACAAAGAAACGGTCCTTTTCAGTAGTTCCCCCAGTGGCATATTTAGGCTTTCTGCTGCCCTAGGCCCGAAAAAAAAGTGCATGCATCCCCAACTTAACTCCACCTCTGCCAGACTCTGCACCTTCACCAGATTCTGCCCCTTCAACAAACTCTGTCTGCACTGTCCAAACTACGCATCTTCACCCCCATTTTGTCCACCATTTTGGCTCCATAACATTATAAGGACGCGTTTAAGGTTGCAGGGATTAGAAAGTTATTGCTTTCTCTCTATTGATTCAGGCCTGTCATTTTCTCTCTTATGTTAGTTTAAAGAGTGTTTTCAGATCTCTGCTGCCCAAGATTTAGTGAAGACAGTGGGCCTAATTACGAAATTTGCGGCAAAAACCAAACCTTACCGGTATGGAGGCCATACCGCGTCCGGATAGCACTGATGTCGCTAACAGCTGCTGATTACAAGAATGTGTGCATGCGCGTAGCTACATGCTGGTAACGTCTGACTGGCATGCCATTAATGACCCTAAAACCCCCGTTAGTAGCATCAGGCAAAGCGCTGACACCTCCTCCGCCTTCGTCCACCCCTAAATAACGGGCACTGGCAATAACGGGTCTGGCAATACCGGGCCAGGCATCACCAGAACCGGAAGAAAGGTCATCGCACCGGAACGGGAAATGCAACGGCACCCATCTTGAAAAACACAATCCATTGCAATCCCCCGCACACAGGACCTGGATTCACAAACCACCAGCTACATCTCCAGCACAATGCCTAAGATCATCCAAAAAGGTGCCTCCCGTCAGCAAAAGGTGGGCTTCTGGGAGGATGAATTGAATATGCTGGCAGACACTCTGGGTCAGAATGGAGATGTGGTCTTTGCAGCAGACCTCAGGCGACCTGCCAAGATAAAAATGGAAGAAATATGGGTGGAAGTAGTCCAAAAGGTCAGTGTGGTAGGCACCACCCCCACACCAACAAAGACGTTAAAAAGAGGTGGGATGACCTGCGCCTCCGTGTGCGCAATATTTTATCGGCCAATCGGAGCCAGAGTCTGGCAACAGGTGGCTGGGCCAACTCCCCCATCAAGCTCACTAGATGGGAGGAAACATGTGCCAGTATGATTGGCATGGAGGCCATTGAGGGAGTGTGAGACATGGAGTGTGGCGTTCCGTAATCGGCAGATGGAGGTGAGTGTCCACACAAACCACTGGAATCCAAAGCATGGTGATGTGCAACAAATGTGACAGTGACATAAGCCAATGCATTGGGCCATCACACACACCTGGACAAATCCCTGCTTAGATGCTGTCCCCAGTACTGTCACATCAACATGCATGCAGAATGCCAATGCCATACCTGAGACACACCCCACAAACAGCTAAACGGCATGTGTCACACTGCACGCAGTCCACAACACAAAGGCATGTCACACAGCATACACCACCTTACACATGTGAGAACCTGACGTATGCCTGAATAACCCCCCCATATAGCAAGCAACCTATATGTCACAACTCCAAGATAGCAAATCATCAGAACTGCACTAATACCAATGTATGCATGATGCATGTACAACCATCACTGATGCCGTGCCTCTCTCGGTCCCCCGAAGGCACAGATTCCAACAGCGATGCAGAGGACACAGCTGCACAGGCCAGGACACCATCAAAAAAGACTAGGGGCAGGGATGACGACACCAGGCCATCCACATCTAAGGGCATTGGCAAGCAACAACAGCCATCCATGCCAATACCAACACATGATGCCAATGCACAGGAATGGCAAAGAAATGCTGCAAAACCAACAGAGGCTAAACAGGTGGAATCCACTGATCCTGAGGTAGTGGCAGACGGGACCCTGTCTGCCGCAAACAGCTCCGCAGGGGAAGCAGCTGCTACAGCGCCTCAGAGTGGTGATGAAGGACAGTGCCAGGCTGAGGAATGTCTCCCTGAGGATGACAACCTGTCCGTGGTACGCACACCCAGCCCCAGGCAAACACCCCAGCAAACCCCACTGAGCACCCCCAATAGCACCCCACTAGACCAGTCAGGAGGAGAGGCAATACAAGAAGCATGGAGCCCCACAGAGGACACACCTGCATTGGGCCCCTCAGCAGATGTCCCATCCACTTCAACAGGCATCCGGGACAGAGAGTGACACATGGCCCAAATGGAGGAGAGCAGCAGGAGCACACAGGGCTCGTGAATCAGTATGTTTCTGATGGTGCCCTGACAATGCAGGAGGCCCGTGAAAACACTGCAGCCATGACAGGGGCCATGGACTGAAGCACCAGATGCATTTGCAAGGAGCTGTCAGTGGTGAGGCAGGTCCTGGCCAGGATTGCCTAGACCTTGGAGGCTCAGCGTCCTGCCCCAACAGTGGAGCATGCGGGCACTGCATCATCAGCCAGCTCCACCCAGACGAGCCCCCTGCGTAGGTCTTCACGGACCATGCAGCGCTCTGACATGCAGCCCCCGGAGACCGACAGAGGCTGCCAGTAGCAGGGGCAGCCTGCATGTGTGGACTCATTTTGACTTATGTTGCATAAAATGACTATTGAACACCATGTGTGGGGGGGTTGTGGGTGGAGGGAGAGGGGGATGGGGTGTGTGGGGGAGTTGTGGGTGAAGGGGTAGGGAGAGGGGGTGTTTGGGGGAGTTGTGGGGGGAGCAAGGGAGGAGAGGGCCTGGGGGGGAGTTTTGGGGTGAGGGGGTGGGGGAGGGGGTGTGTGGGGGAGTTGGAGGGTAAATGCACTATGTATATATTACATGTTTAATACACCCGTTGTGTACAAAAAAATCACATGACTGGACATTGCTTATTGGGCATGTGGGCTTTATTGGTTTACAGTACACAGTGTCCATGTGCCCCCAAACCCAGTGCCCAGAGTCCCACATCCATGGCACCCTCTACATCCAAGTGTCTTAGAAATATTGGCCTATCACAGACTGGCGCACAGCACGTCCCTCCTGTGCATCGCCACCTGGCTGATGTGCAACCCCTTCTTCTTCATCATCTTCATCCTCACCTGGTGGTTGCTGGTCAATGGCAGGCTCGTTCCTTCAGATGCACATGTTGTGCAGCATGGCACATACCTTGATGATCTTGGCCACCTTCTCATGCCCGTACAGGAGTGTCCCACCCGACCTGCTGAGGCATTGAAACTGTGCCTTCAACAGGCCAAAGGTCTGCTCGATCACCACACGGGTATGGGTATGGGTCCAATTGTAGTCCTCTTTGTGCCTGTTCTGCGGGTCCCGAACAGGGGTCAGGAGCCACGGCTTCAAGGGATAGCCAGCATCACCTGCATGGGAGTAAAATGAGGTATATGTGTGTCAATTCCTACCATGACACCTGTACTTATCACTCTCATGCCTGCAGATATTTGTTGTTCACATGCACATGTCCCTGGATGTCTGCACACATGTCAATTCACCACAATGTGTGCTGTTCCATGGTCTACAGGTGTGAGTTGCGTCATCCAGATGATGCAGGGTGTCCACTTCCTTGCTGGGGTTCATGCACTGTGGATGCCTACCACTGTATTTGCAATCATATAGGTGATGTGGAGTGATTCGAATGTATTTTTACTGGCAGCATTGGCACACGTTTCATCATGATTTGTCATTCATCGGTTAATATTCCCATGGTGACATGCAGCGCTACTATGGTGGTGGGCCAGTGACAATCAGTGTATTCCCTTGGTGGGATTGATTTGTGCGCACTCATGGATGCATGTCCTGTGTTGTGTTTTGCTGCAGTGATTTACATTGTGCATACTCACAGCATGTTGCTGCATTGTGTTACAGAAGGTGATGAAGTGCAGTGGATGTGTTGAGGGATGTGGGCTGGTTGCAAGTCTGGTATATTGGCATTGGTGTGCAGCTTCCATCATTTCTATGACATTTAGGTGTCATGTACAGTTTGGGATGTTTTGGGGCACAGTGTTTTGCACTATGGGCTTTGTCCAGTCACCACCCCAATCTGACCCGGGTGGTGTGTGCATCTCTCCCCCCCATTACACTGCCATGTGCCTGTCATGCAACTTACCAAGCAGCCAGGCACGCCGTCCAGCATGTCGCTCCATGTAGCCTGTTATCGTGGAGTTCCGCAGGACCATTGAATCCTGAGTTGATCCGGGATATCGGGCACAACCATGTGTGATGAACTTGCTGGAGTCACATACCATCTGAACATTGACAGAGTGGTATAGCTTACAACTGAGGTACACCACCTCCATGGCACTTGGGACCACCAATTCCACATGGGTGCAGTTGAGGGCACAGATACAATTTGGCATGCCTGTCAGTGCATGGAAGCCAATTTTAGTGTCAAAGATCTCCTGGGCAGTCCGTGGTAGGGATATGTAGTCGCTTGAGTGCTTCAGGAGGGCATCCAGCACTTGGTTCAGCATGCGTGAAAAAATAGGTTGTGATATGCCATGCATCTGCCCTACTGTGTGCTGGTAGGTGCCTGTGGCCAGGAAGTGGAGCACAGACACTACCTTCAGTAGAGGGGAGATGGCGGTGCGGATTTCAATCAGGCTGACAATGTCGTCGTGTATCATGTCCACAATGGTGGTGATGGTGGCCCGGTCCAGGCGGTACAGGGTGTGTATCTGCTCAGGAGTTAGGTTGAATGGACTGGCTCTCATGTGAGGGATTGGTGGCTGTCTGTGTGGTACCACTGGATGCACTGGTGGGACTATCTGGGCCTGTCCCTGTAGCTGTTGCTCATGGAGTAGCAATGCAAGCATGACCTCCAGCCCCAATATCGCAACTGCAACTGGGATCATTTTGGAGTGGGAAGGGGTGTGGTGTATGGGTGTGCTCCTTTTGTGCTGAGCCAGAACACAGCACATTGCTATTAGCGGGCGATCCAGATGCCAGTCATGCCGGCATAGCGGTTCCCTAACTACTGCCTTCGAGATGCCGGTAGGTGCATGTTGGCGTGACTTGTGATGTCCTACTGTTAGCGGCATCCCGGTATTGCCTACCCGAAGGGCCGCATGCCCGCGCGCATGCAGTACAGAGGAGCACAGTCTCAGCGGTGATGCTGATACTGGGATGTCTATCCATAGTGGGCCGGAGTGGTATGCGGTGCCGGTTTTCCCTTACCGGCATCGTTTTTCCATTACCGCGAATCTCCTAATGAGGCCCAGTGTGTTCTATAGTTGAGTGCACTGGAGGTAACTGTTAGGGCTCATTTTCTACTTTCGGCTAGGTCAGAAAACAATCTTTTAGAGGAAGCAATAAGATCATAAACGGTCTGCCAACTGGACGCAAGTGAGAGAAGCTTGGAATGAGGAATTTTGGTTACAATTTTTAAAAAAAAGTTTAATTGGTTTCAAACTTATAGTACAGGAGAAACTTTTAACAGTTTAAAAGAAACAGAAACAGAACTTTTCAGGTCCAAGGGAATCCAACCAAAAATAGTCCTCTCCCTATCTTTATAATATATTTGTTTACAATGAAATCAGTCATAATTATTTCACAACTAAATTCATACCAATCACTGAGTTAATGAATTTGAGCATGGCTAAGATATGCCCCATTGTTTGACCAATCAGTAGCCAATCCCAATACTCTTCCACAGTTAAGGATCCCTTTGGATAATTTCCCATGTAATGTAATTGTTCCACATTTAGGCTTTTGCATTCATTGCAATGTGGTATAGTGATTCCACCTCTTCATTCCTCTTGCTGAAGCGACAAACATTATTTTCGATAACCACTCTGCTGGTGTTTGAATTTGATTTCTCTTGTGGGCATAATGTTCAAACGGCAACGAAAGAGAAGGTCTCTATAGAATGGCGAGGCGAATTTACATAAATACACGGAGGCTCATTTAAACCTTTTTTTTTCAATCCACCATTTAAATGAGTACAGAGTGATTGGTCTTGCTTCACATGTTTTTATCCATAGAGCTCTTTCCAATCGAGACTTTACTTTTAAAGGGTTTCCCCTTAACAACTCCAAGGTGTGTAATGTCTCCCATATCACTTTAGACCAGTGAGTTAACAGTTTTTCATTTGACTCATCATCTGGGCATAAGATAACAAGACAGAATAAGGAATGGGAGCATCCAACATAATGCACTTCCTGAAGAATGATATGTGCTTCCACAGCACGATGGAGGCCATTGATGGGAGGCGTAGCTCATGATGGATTTTGGCTGTAGATACGGGCAGCCTTAAAATCTTCCTCCAAAAATGGCCTTCCATTTGTGGCCATATTTTATGTTTAGATTTGGTAAAGTCTCTGCCCCATAAGTAAGGACTTGTATGACCTTTGGCCGATAAAAGGTCAGAATGGATATCATGGAGTAGGCCCCATAGTGTCTGTGGATGGGAATTCCTTGATTCGTCAAGGTTTGTAATTTCGTTTTCAACCAGGTCACATGAGCAATTTCATTAATATTTCTATACATTTTTACTCCCAGATACACAAATCTACAACGCCTAAGAGTAGGTCTTCTACCTTCCATGAGAAAGTTGTTATTTTCCTTTTCCTAGCATTTGCCATGACTAGAATTTGTTATTTCCTCACATTCATTATCATGCCATTGATGTTCAAATAGTTATTAAAGGCTGTTAATCTGCGCTGTAGCCCAATTTCTGTTTGGTCTAAGAAGACAATATCGTCTGCATGGAGGAGCAAAGGCAGCTCAAAACCATTCAGCTTAGGTGGAAATACACGAATATCGTTTTGTGTGATGCCTAGGTCCGATAAACACAGACTAAATAGGATGGGTGCAAGTGCACAACCCTGCTTGAGTCCACAAAATGTCTGGATTTTTCTAGACATCAGGACACCGGCTCCTCATCTGATCTGTATATAAGTGTCAGTATGCAGCGCTTGTATTGCCTTCTAAGATGTCAGCTGTTAACTCCATCGAAGGCCTGATGTAGATCTAGGAAACCCATATATATTGTGGTGTAGCTAACCAGCGTTCTCCATTTTAGCAGATTCAGAATGAATGCGTTTATAGATGTCCCCAACCCCTTTAGAAAGCCCGTTTGTCTAGGGTCAAGGATTCCCTTTGCAGTAGCCCATGCATTACGTTCCCGAAGGATCAAAGAGGTAAAAAGCATTCCTAGGGAGTCCGGAAGGGCGATAGGACAATAGTTCTTAGGGTCAGTGCTATCGCCCTTTTTAAACACGGGCACCACCCAGGCCTCTCTCCAGGATGTAGGTACCTGTCGATTAAACATCACCTGTTTAAATAAGGAGAAGGTGAATTTAGTCCAAGCCTCGGGGTTACTTTTAATCTCGCTGTTGGAGACCCCGTCAGGACCTGCAGCTCTAGATGAACTGAGCTTCCTGATCATAGACCTGGCTTCCTCCTCGTCAAATTTAAAAGACCAACCATTTCAGCTCCATCCCTTTAGTGTCAGAAGTGCAGCAGAGGGATCCTCAAATAGTTTGGTATAATATTTGACCCAGCTTTCTTCTGTCACGCCCCCTACCAATTGGTGTTTCTTATTACACACCCCATTGTTTATAAGGTCCCACAGATCGCGGGAGTTTTTCCCAGATACTGCAAGCAGCATTTTCTCAGCATTGTTTTGAACCAGGATGGATCTGTGACTTTTTAACCAGTTTGTATAAGCTTGCCTACATTTTTGGAGTAGGAGCTTCGAGGATAATGTGTTTATTCATCTCAGTTTCCTCACCTCCGTCCGATGGAGTCGGCGGACTTTCACGAGTTTAACACCATACATATGTTTAGGCGCTGGGTGTGGCAATCCATTTTTTCATGCTTTTTGTATGAAACCCTTTAGGGTCCATGCATATTCCACCAAATGCTCATCCCTGGCGATTTCTTGATCTAACCAATCAGCCAGGAGAGAAGTTTTTCCCAAGGGATTTTTTGCCTATTCAAGCCTTCATTGATCTCTACATGGGGACATCAATTTTGGTTTCAATGCTAAAATCTGGTTTCTCTCACAAATTGCCTGCTGTCACTCTATGAGAAGCACCTAGACTGCTCTGTAATATTATTGCAACAAAACTATATTTCTACATCCGGTCTTGTCAAATGGTAGATTTTAGATATGAAATATATGCAAGTGGTCCAGGCACATCTCATAAAAATGTTGAATAAAAATAACTCAACCCCCTTCTCATGGTTACACGTCTGGTGTTAGCAAGAGGCAAAAAGGAAATTATTCAAGTTACCATCTGCAACCAATGTACCTCCAATTGCTTGGGCTGAACACCATTAAAATATGTTAAAATCACAAGTGAAGTTTGCAAACTCTCCAGAGGCATAAACTCCTTGGTAGATTAATGACAGTTGGAGAAGGTTCTTGGAATCTTTGGTTGTGCATTCTTATGGTGGCTGACCCTGAACATTCATGTGTGGCAAGCAACAGTATTCCTCGTAGCTGCACATAGCAAGCACCTTTTATAACACATCAGTGGGACATACTGTTTACATCATTGCTGTTTGTGTAATTGTTCAAAATACCCAACGCTCCAAGAGTAAAACTGAGCATTCCAGCACATTATTGTCTTTGTGGTTGTGGTTTAGGCCATGGGACTTGCCAGCTTGCATTTAAGATAATGTAAAATGTTTTACTCTGTAGAGTTGGTTGGGCTGTACAATACATATGGACGTTTAAAATATAATTAATGTAAATATTACTTATAAACATCACTGTTTTTTTCATTGTGTGACATACTTTGCAGTTGGTTCTCCTGGTAGTACTGCTTGTGCAGCAGAATGTCATCAAAGCCACATGATAAACCCAGCAGGAATGCCATTTGCCTGCTTAGCACTGGGCAGCTGCTGCAAAGGTGGCTGAATGGATATCTTTATGGAACACCTTTATAGCCCTGAAACAGTGTGTCCCTTGGGCACACAGTTTTTGTTCTCACACTTCTATAATAATAATTATGTATTTCTTATGTAGCGCTACACACCCATGTTTATGTTTATGTTTTAATAATTTATATAGCATGCCAGGTACCCAAGGGCTTAAGGGCGCTGAACATAAAAGCAAACTGACTGACACAAAAAACATAAAGGTATCAGGAAAATCATAGCAATGAGGTCAAGAGAGGGCCATATCATTTAAAGGAGAGATCAGAGTCTAGGAGAAGAGAACAGTTTTCAACCCTTTCTTAAAAACCTCAGTAGATGCAGTAACCCTCAACGAAGGAGAAAGAGAATTCCATGCTGGACTTCTTGGTCTTAAATTGGGGAACATTGAGAATATTCAACTCATCAGATCTGAGGGTTCTGATGTTTTTCTTGGGGATGATAATTTATTTCAGATAAGCGGGCATAGTTCTGTGAACACATTTATGTCTCAGAGTGCTGAAATAACAGAAGACATTGTTATTGCATATAGTAGTACTCAATTTATCAACCTTGGAAGGATGAAAGGCTGAGTTGACCATGCCAGGATACGAAACTGCCACAGCAGGCTGTGCATAAATATCAGAGATGAGCGCTTAGCTCCTTGTGTTATCTGACTGTCTTTGGGTATCCTTTCACAGGTTTTTTTGATGCACTTATGCATTCAGATTTACTTTTCGCCATTTTAACTTCTCTAATGCTTGCAATTTTTGGGTGGCCACAGACCTCTGAAATGTGGGGCCAGGGAGGGAAATTATTGTTTGCTTTTGTACATCATTTTAGTGCCATCTGTGGGAACTCTGTGCTTGACTTAAGCATAGTCATGCGTTTAATGGTGTAAAATGATGCATCATGTTTAACCTTTACTTTTCTGAAGGGAAACCCCTAATTTCTGCAACAGTTTAAAAAATGCATGTTGTGTATTTGAAAATGAACGTGATTGCTTAACACTATGTATGTGTGTATTGATTGAATAACTCCAAAGATAATGTGAAGTGAAACCAATAAAACCAATGAGGTTTTGGCTGTTTTCCATACCAAAGAGCATTTTGGGTAGCTAAGAATGACCAAAGTGCTTCATATCTGTCATCTATGTCTGTGAGATCTGTGAGAGTTGTATGACTGAATCACTAAAAACCCAAAGCACACTGGATTTGGTACAAGTGTCCTTTTCTTTTTTCACAAAAGTCACCCTAACAATGAAGCATTTCTAAATGTTCAGCATATATAAAAGTTTGGCTTTAGCAGACTTCAGTTGTCAGAGTGGAATGACTGCTAACAGCCCTAAATAAGTTGCCGTGTTGTGCATTAGCCAGACTGGCTTTTCATTTTATAAAATGACAACAAGTGAATTGAAAATAAACTGCAATAAAATGCTGATCCTCTAGCAATCTGCAGCCCTAGGCCTGGGCCTAGTTGGCCTTGTTATAAATTACTCCAATCATGTCTAAGAATCTAACCAGATTGGAAAACATGTATCCAGACAAGATATATTACAAATCATGCACACTACCAGATCTAACACTGTCCAGATTTGACTAGTGGTTTAAATTTACTTCCATGCTTATCCATGGTCTGGAGACAGACATGCAATTCACTGCTGGCTTCTTTTGCCAATCTTATAATGGTACCCCTTTTCACTAATGGCACTGAGTTACTACTGCCACCATTTCCAAGATGGCGTAAGATACCTATCATGTCCAAATGTCTTTCCTTATTAGGACATGGCATTACTGGATAGTGTCTACGCCTGCTGTGATTCTTTCTGTAGTGCACTGTGTCTGAGCCCATCTCACCCTTTCTTATTTACTAATGTTTCCCAGACATGTTTCACCACATTCCCTCCACTATTCCTTGTTGTACCTCATCTGACCTCCATCAGCCCCAACACAAGGGAGTCACAGAGGAAAGAGCAGACTCATTTTAAGATAGATCTACTGACTGGAAAGTGTCCTTACTGCCATTAAACAAAAGAGCTACAATACTTGTCATCGACATTTAGAATATCAGCAGACACGCGATGCACACTCTGCCCCAATACAAGATCGTTTGTCTTAGTTAGCTGACCATATGTGATGTATTTAATTTTCCTCATCACGAGCAGGCCTTAAAATAAACTAATGGCACCTCTCAAGTCTCTCAATGATGTGCCATTAGATGGAAAATACACTGCCCATGCACATAGTTTTGGCATGGTGATGAAATTTGCTGTGTTTAAGCTTGTATATGCTTGCAAAGAATTAATGGATATGGCATTGGTGGTGTAGTAGTACTCTACACCACTTCACCTCTGAAAATTGAGTTGCCCTGGAATCTCGGTTCAAATCTCACCTTCACCAATATATTTTTTTAACAGCCTTGCTGTTTATGTTATTTGATCATATTTATTTGTTGTTTTCCCAGCAACAAATAGTACAACAAATAGATATACAATATTGGGTCAGACCATATTTATGCTTGGCGTGGCATTTAGCCTCATGACAATGGTATCTGACACCACTGGTGCAAAGTCTTTGGACATAGTCCAACCGAGGGTCAGCGTACCCAGGTTGTCACGGTTTATTACGCGGTCACACTCAACTCAGGGAGTTCATTTCCCCCTAATCAAGGTGGTGCACAACAACGCACCGTTAGTTTTTTAAGGTTCACTTTGGTGAGGCACCCAACACGCCTGGCACCCAACCCCAACAAAAACTCAGTGCCACAATGGACTAGGAACCAGGACGGTGTGTTTTCAGAATATAGAGGTATCAATTTAATTAAACCAATTTTGACACACAGACTAACATCATCCACCAATGCTGTGGCAACATAAGAACAACGATGACTTCCGTAATGGCACCAACACAGAGCTAATACTGAGATATGCAGTCACAATTTCCTGTAACTTTCTTTTCAAATCAGCCACCACTACTGAAAAGGAACACGTCAAAAAACACACTGATTGCTGATTTGGTTATAATACTTTTTCTTCCAGCAACCGCCACCCTCCAAACATCAATTAGACATGGCCCCTCTGAAATGAAGGCCAGTGGTAGAGAGTGGGAACACAATGGAAAAATACATTATGAGTGAAACAAAAGCAATTGGACACTTCGTTTTGCAACCCCTAAAAAAGATCAGGCAGGGCTTTGTGGTTTGGGTCAGAGCACAATGGGAAAAAAGGGGCAATTTTGTTTTTCCCACCACACATGCAAAGGAAATACAAGGCTTCACACTCTGATTTAAAATGAAGGGGATCAATGGGCAATTTTATTTTGCACCCTGCATCCTCACTTGGAAACAGGGTTTGTGATTAATTCTTTTGGCAAATCTTTATGTCTATACTGGCTCAAAACACACTTGGAAGAGCTAGTTAGTTTTTGAATGCTAACACAACACATCCTGTGATTTCTATAGGGTAATTAATTGATTTACTTTAATTAAACATGCTAAGGATCTACACAGACAAGCAGGATATTTTGCTATGAGGAACTAACTAAAACAATGCTTGAAAATGCAGGGCCTACACAATCTATGTGTTTTGGGATAATTTTACTTTCAGGAGAGGCCTTGTAATGGGTATCAAGGAACAGCAGGGCACCTCTGGGAGAGAAAGGGTGTCAGTCAAGGATAGTCCCCTCTGACTCCTCCACGGGGTCCCAGTCAGCTTCTATGTGTCCTGGTCCCTGTCTCCAATGCAGGATTTGGGGCCTCTCTGCTTGAGTGTTTCTCGCAAGAGTTCAGCAGCCGGTTACCTCCCGGAATAAGTGGAAAAAGCCCATTTTGGATACAGATTCTTCTTTGTTTACTCAGGAGCCGTATCAGTGAAAAGTATGCCACTTCATAGTTCCCGTGTTAATTTTTGCCTTCACCCTTATACCAACTTCCAAATCTCTCAGAATCAAGGGAAGGCCTAAATCAGATTTTCATTAATAACTTCTGTTATGTTTATCAAACAAAAACTTTTGCCATGGTTCAAAGGGGGTTACTGTCACCTTTAATACAAGTCTGGAATGATATACACTGTCCCGTTTATACAATAATATGTATTTTTCGATTAACTAAACTCCAGCCTTTCCTGTGTTCCCTTAAGTTTCATTTCTCCTTAAGCATGCGATCAGCCAGAGGCTGACTCATGTTTATCTCTGACTGTCCCTTAGTGGCATTGTAATGGCCCTGGCTGCAAATCTAATGTACATTTTATGGGAGTTGTGACCTCAGAGTCACTTCTGCTGAAAGAAGAGGCATGGCGTTATCGATTTCCACTGTGGTTTAAATCTAGGCAGTGTATTTCTTCTTATTTTTTCAAGCAATGGATCTGATTGATGGTTGACAACCAGACCTCCCTCTCCAGGACCAGCAGAGAAAAGGTGTTGGTGGTAAGTTTCATTTTCAAGAGAAAATTAATGGCTGCATGTACAATTCTGAAAGAATGACTTTTAAACGCACACACAACGCATTTTACATGAAATTTTATAAGGCACCTCAGCCTTATATCCATATATAATGTACTTCTTTACTCTCACAGTTGCAAAAGACATGAGTATCACTTCTGGATTGTCCATATGTAAAGTGCAGTTATATGAGAAAACCATGCTCAAACTCTGAAAGCCTATTAGGCACATCTCTCTGCATAATGTCATTTGGATGAGGAAAAAGGAAGTTCTTTTATTTCTTATAATTGCAATACACTTGGTTTCACTTGAGATTACTGGGGCACAATCTGGTATTACATTGAAGATAATGTACACACTGCGTTCTGTCTCCTTAAGTAAAAAGTGTAGCTTTCCATGGATTTAGTAAAACAGCATTTTCAGTCACATGTCTTTCTTTTCCTTGTGAAATGCAATGCGCATATCTTTGCACTTTTGAAATTTAAGCCCACTTTCTTTCCTTTAAGATTTCCGCCTGTCTTTAGTTCAATAGGCCTCATGTCTGACATCACAATTTCTGGTCTGGCTTTAGACTTCAATGGGACTTTACACATCACTCTGGCCTCTTTATTTCTGGCATTCAGGGGCTACATTTCACCCCACAAGGTTCAGAACCACTTGACAACAAACACCCCCTTTTTACTTTCTTTAACAAAGAAAATTCAGATAAATAAATGTTGTGCATGTTTTATTGTTTTTAGTGAGAAAATAGTCACAAAGCACTGATGTTTTTTTAAACTTTTCTTTCATTTGGATTATTTCAGGCTATATATAACATAATGTATTCAGCAGGGAAAACGTGGTCATGGTCAATCTTCTGACCACCAGCAGAATATAACACCCCACCACGGCCATATGGCCTGTATTCAACCCGCTATTCCAGCACCTGCAAGGATACATGTCATGTGGAATGGGTCACACATGGTGTTGTCTCAAGTTTTATGTAAGTCAAGCTTTCAACTGTATAGTAATACCAACTTGCAGAGCCCTTCTGATATGGAGTCATGTGCATTTCTCCTGCAAAGAGCCACATACTTTAGGTCTTTGGCCTTTTAATACTTACATAGCTCAGTAGTTACACTGTTTGGCAGTTATTATAATGTTACAACATAGACACAATGCCTCTGGTGTGGAATTATAACGCCAGCCAATGGCGTGTACCAAACTGTGTTACTTGTGCAGTTGGCTATGGAGAATGATTTTTACTGCTGACTTGAGACATAGGCCAAACTCATTCTAATAAGCAGTATGTGTGTACCATCCTCTTAACGTTATTATGGTTTTGGAGGATAATAGGGCATGGTGCAGTAAAGGTGGGCACTGAATGCACCATACTAAAGATTTACTTGTGGGAGTGCTAGGTACTGGTGAAATTGGCAAATGTTTTTTGACTGCAACCCCCATCTGCCCTAAACAGCAAAGTAAATGGGAAGGGATGAAGGAAGTTTTAGTCCAAAACATCTCGTGAGCCAAGCCCTAATTTGTATGGTTCATGAGGGGGTGTTTAGCCCCCGTGTGATCATGTTGCCTAGTGTACCCCTGATTGTAAGTAATGACAATTATCTGTCACCATCTCAGTACATGTGCTCCAAACCAATCCAGATAACATGAAAAAATAAATGCACAAATAAACATGCCTGCATTCGTTAAGGGCCATAGGTGTGTGTGTGTGTGGTGTGTTAGGGAGAGTCAGTGACGTGTTGTGGAATGTTGTGTGTTGTCAAAAGGTGGGAATGAGAGAGAGGCTTGCTTGAATAAATGTGCCGGATTACATGGGGCTTCAGTGCTGACACAAGTAAGTGGGGATGCAACAGCAGTGATGCATGTCATAGGCACACTCCCACTATTTGATGTATCTTGGCTTTAATGTTCTGGGAGTTATCCTCCATCAATACTGCTTGGACAAAGGATAGACTTTGAAGCTCAAATTAAGAGAGAGAGAGAAGTCTTGTAGTTCGACACATCAATGTTGATTGGTTGTACTATTCTTGATAGTGTTCAAATGTGACCAACATATTTGGGGAGAATACAGTCCATCTTTCCATAACATTTGTTTGTGCCATCTTCCTTCAAAGCCACATATTTCTTTTTAGGGTGTGCACATACCACTGTATCTTGTGCAAATCGGTAACCATTTTCTGTAGCCAAGAGTATAGCAGGTGATTGCAGCCCTGCAATTGATGGACATCCCTGCACTTTAACAAGCTCAGCCCATCCCTAAGATGTGGGCAGGTTCTGATGCCCTCTCCTTTCTCTGCTCCACTATGTCATCCACTGACATATTGTGCACCACAACATCATTGCTGAAATTGTAGGCAGGTTGGACTGGCCCCTGACCTGTCTGCCACTCCATGGGGTTGTCCATTGGCAATACCTTCCCAAGTCAATGGCCAGCACTGGTAGGGGCAACCGAGATGATGACACCAAGGAAAAGAATCACACATAATGTTAATTGTATGGGTCCTCACAAATTGGAAGAACGCCACAAACAGTACCTCCATACAGTACCAAACTTCACAGCATCAGACCCTTCCAATGCCAAGAGAAAATTGAGTACAGCCACATAATGGGAAGGAACTGGCTATAATGGTCAGAACACGCCACATAGTACTGCTCGCCCATACATAAATGTGAAATGTAATAGGTTACACTAGGGGAACAGTCAAGAAAGCAATTGACTTTACAAGGAAGCAACTTGTCCTAGGCATTGAGGAGGTCCTTGACCTTTGCTGGAGGGGCTCAGGTTTTCTTGGGCCATCATCTTAGGTGATCTCTTTTATTTCAGGCAGTACATCAAGCTGCAACATGATCTGTCGATAAAGGAGCACATTTCATGTTGTATTCTATATTGCTTGTTATGGAAGCTGTTAGTCTTCATTTACAGATAGATGCCTTTGTTCTGGCTTCAACTGGCAGTATTTGTGCAGCTGCCAATCTCTCAATGTTAAGGGCTACATGGGCCATGTTCAACTAAACAGATCTATCATGCACATTCCCAATATTTGCCTGTTTAAAGTGCTGCCATGGTAGGGCAGGGGTTCCCATTGATGACCCCAATTCACCCTCAGGAAAGGTATTTCAGTACACTTGAGCTGCAAAACAGCTCAAGGTTCCCTTGACAGATTTGATGGCCTGGCATTCAGTCTGATGTTCATGGGTGGATGAAGCAGGTGAGGTCAGTGAATTTGTAAGTGAGCAGTGATTTTAAAGACTCTGAATCTGGTGTTGGTACCCATCCAGCTGTGCCGGACATGTTTGCATCGAGAAGGACAGATTCTCAGGTAAAAGCTTTAAGTGGTTTGTTAAGAGTGCCAATCTGAAATGCTAAAAGAGATGGCGCACCTCGTGAGGCGAAAGCTGACACAAGCTCACATAAATAAATCTACAGATGGCAGTTAAAGGATTTCAGGACCAAAAGGCAAATCAGAAAATATTATGGGGAATGACTGTTGTCTGGACACCTATGGCACAGGCCTGCTACCTGCGGCTCTATAGATGCTTTGGAATACAATTTCCATGATCACTTGCTACAGACTATGATGGCTTATGTGGATGGGAGTTATAGTTCAACACATATGGAGAGACACACGTAGCAGAACCCTGTGGGCTGAGAAGGACATTTGCATCACTCTCTCATTTATTTATTCAGATTTATTTAAAGCACACGTCAGCCCGTGGGCATCGTGGCGCTGTTACATGAAGACATACATAATCTGGTTACAGTGGAAGGAAGATGGTTACAAAGCAATTTTCATTACAGGACACATTTCGTATCAGACGTATGCGAGCTAGTGTAGGTGAAGGAGGGATGAAGTTAGTTGAATAGAGTGGTTTTGAGGGATTTACGAAAGGAGTACAGCGATGGTTCTGCTCTGAGTGAGTTGGGGAGGGCAGTCCAGAGCTTAGGTGCTATGTGTGGGAAGCCAATGCTGCCGGCTTTGGCTCTTCTTACAGTGGGTACTCGGAGTTGGTTGGCGTGATGGCTTCTTCTGGGACGGATGGAGGAGTTCTTTGTTATAGTTTCAGATAGGTAGGGGGGTGCTGTGTGATTGATGCACTTGTGTGTGAGAGTGAGGATTTTAAAGTTGATTCTTTCCTTGACTGGGAGCCAATGGATGAGTCTTCTGGCCTGTGAAATATGGTCAGTTTTTGGGATGTGTAGTGCAGCGCGGACGGCGTTATTTTGCACTATTTGGAGCCTGCTTAGGTTTTTTGTCGATGTGCCTGCCAGGAGGGCGTTGCAGTAGTCCAGTCTGGCTCCTATAGTAGCTCTGGCTATGGAGAGGCAGTTGGGTGTGGTAAGGTAGGGTTTTATGGCATAAATGAGTTTGGTGGTCAGAGCAGAAGCTGAGGCGATGGCGCTGGTTTGTCTGGTCATAGAGAGTGTTGCATCAATGTAGACTCCTAATGTCTTGACAGCAGATGCGACAGGTATGCTAATACTGTCGATAATCATGTGAGAATAATCAGGGCTGAGTTTAGTTAGTGTTTCACTGGGGGCAAGGATGATGATTTCAGTTTTGTCTCCGTTTAGGCAGAGACCATTGATAGCCATCCAGGTTTGGATAGTGGAGTAGATTTTGAGGAGGGCTTCTGAGTCTAGGTCGTAGTCTCCGGAGAGGGGGAGGAGAACTTGCGTGTCATCTGCGTAGTTTGTGTAGGCTATGTTGAGGGAATCCAATAAGTCAAAGAGGGGTTTAGTGAATAGGTTATAAAGGGTCGGTGCAGTGCAAGACCCTTGTGTGACTCCACAACGTATAGTGGTTGGGGGGGCACTTTCCTGGTCAGAGTACACTTTCATGGCCCTACCTTCAAGGAGGGATGTGATCCAAGTGGTTTCCTTGTGAGAGAAGTGCGCAGCATTGAAGAGGTGAGATGTGAGAATGCTGTGGTCGACCAGGTCAAATGCAGCAGAGAGGTCGAGCAGTAGGAGGAGAGCAGGTTTGCCTGTTTCCATTATTTTTTTAATATGATTCTTTAGATCTAGAAGGGCAGTTTCAGTCCCATGGCCTTTGCGGAAACCTGATTGTCTTTTTCCTAGGATGGTGTTGGTTTCCAGGTAGTGTTGGATTTGATTGTGTGCAGCTTTGTCTAGGATTTTGAGGAGAAAGGGGACAGTGGTGATGGGGCGATAGTTATTAGGGGAGGAAGGGTCGAGAGAGGGTTTTTTCAGGAGCGGGTGAACCCATGCTTCTTTTAGGCATTGTGGTACAGTTCCAGGTGCGAAAGAAGCATTGTTTAAAGCCGTGATGATGGGGGTGAGAGATTCTGAGCACTCTTTGATTAAGGAGGGTGGGCAGCCATCCCCTTTGGAGGTGGAAGGTTTTATTTTTTTGAGGATGTCCTTGACTTCCGTCTCTGAGACTTCTCTGAAAGCAAAAAGGGGTGTTTGTGAGAGAGAGTTGTTAGTGGGAGGTGTGAGCGAGCAGGTGTGGGTGTTGAGAGCCTTGTGTTGGGAGGCTATTTTGTCTTGGAGTGTTTTAACTTTATTGAGGAGGGCAGTCTGGATGCCTGTGCACCATGCTTCATCCTTGATGATTTCGTCTGGGCTGGAGGCAGGTGTGGTGAGTTCTTTGAATATGGAGAATATTTCTCTTGATTTGGAGCTGGCATTAGTGACTCTCTGGTTGTAGGTTTCGGATTTAGCGTGGAATATGGCTTTTTTGTAAGTCAATGAGATCTCTTTGAAATCTTTAAGCGAGGATTGGTTAGGCGCTGCTTGCCATCTGGATAGAGCTTCGTGTTTCTTGGTGCGAAGGTCAGATAGTTCTTCAGTGAACCAAGAGTTGCAGTGCATTGATTTTATCCCTTTTTTTTCTTCTAGAGGGGCAATGAGTTTGATGGCTTGAGTGAGTGTGCTGGAGTAGATGTTGGCTAGAGAGGTAGGGTCATGGGTAAATGGAGGCTTGAGTTCAGGGATATCGAGGAGAGGGGCGAGATTGGAAGCAGTGAGTTTTTTGGGCATGGTAGGAATGGAGAATTGAATGAAGTAATGATCCGTCCATGGTAGGGCCGAGATGGAGGTAATTGCAGATGAGCAGTTGTGATCAGCTAGCCAGACAATGGATCTGCCTTTGTTATGAGTGGGTGCAGTCATTTTGTGTTCGAACCCCATGTTTGATAGTTCTTTGGCTAAATTTGCGGCTGCTTTGTCCTTCGGGTCAGATAAGCCCAGGTTAATGTCCCCTAGAGGATGCTTTTGGTGGTGCGTTTGAGGTTGTTGCCTATGTTTTGGAGGAGTTGCTTTTGGTAGTCAAGGGGTGATCCTGGAGGTCTGTAGGTGATAAAGAAGTTTATGGTGCAGTTAGGTGAGAGGGTGTAACGCTCACCTGATTCCCGTAGAGGCGCCGGTCTTGACTGGGCGTATACCGTATCTTCAAAGGTGATGTGTAACACACGGCTGGCTCTTTGGGCTGGACCTCTGTGCACTGTATGTCTGACTCGAAGGGTAAGATGTCTGCAGATAGAAAATATGGGATTAATGAACTGGGTTATTGAATGTCTCTCTCTTCCTCCCTTTCTCGTCTCTTGTAGAACCCCGAAGGTTAACGCTCTCACCTTAGGTAAGTGAACGCCGTGCTCTCCATCTGCCTCGGGGCAGGGTGCTGTAACCAGTTTCTTCACTGGATAAGGGGAGCAGGCCTCTTGACTTCAGAGGACTGCTGTCTGTCGTTTACTGCACGAACGGTAAGTTTCGAGTAATTCTAATGTCTTTAAAGTCTTTAGTAATGATATCTCTTGTTTTGCAGGGTTCCGGCGATGGTGGATGGCGGGCTGAAGTGAGTTGAAGATGGAGCCCGTGTGATGAATAGAAGCGCCTGGAAGCACGTAAGTAAGCGCTTGTTGCCTGCTTCACGATGCGCTCTAACTGTCTTTTTATTTTGCAGGTATAAGTTCGGAGCGGCTGCAGGGTGCCGGAATACCCACTGGGTTAGATGTGGAAAGGAGTAATGGCACGTGAGTATTAAAGTTCCCCAATGTCTTTAAACGCACCTTGTTTTGTCTTGCAGATGCGGGATGCAGCGCCGAAGGCCTCCGGAGCGTGCGAAGAGTTGGTAAGCTTTTGTCTTTCAGATGCCGGAATGCAGTGTGAAGACCTCCGGAGCGCACGAAGAGTAGGTAAGCCTTTGTCCTTCAGATGTCGGAATGCAGTGCGAGGCGTTGGTGACAGCCGATGGACCAGGTAAGTGAAGAGCTGTCACTGAAGACCGTAATGCTAACCTGTACTTTCTTGTCTTTATAGGTGTTGCTGAAGACTGGATTCAGGATGGGAAGCCTTTTTCCTTAGGCCCAGGATCAGATGCAGAAGACACGATGAGCGTTCTGCTGCAGAGGATGCAGAATAACGCAAAGCAAGATTCATCCATCGGGTGTGGTTTAAATAGCCTCCTGTAGTGCTTAGGTGTCTCCTTCCACAGCCACGATTAGGTAAGAAAAGAGTTCCTGCTTTCCAGAAGAGTTCCAGTGTTCTGAACCTAGGGAGTGGCTCCTGCCCCACCCAACAGGAAAAGTAGTTCCAAACAGAAGAGGATCAGAGGCTCAACTGGCAGGCAAGCAAGCAGCATGGTCTGCTGCAGGTAAGTCCACCCAAGCATTATGAGCCCGGCGCTTCCAGCGCTGGGACTGGGCATATTTATGAGCCTGGTGCCAGTGGCGCCAGGACTGGGTCCAAAAGGTCCCAATTGGGACTGGTTGGCACTCGGAACCTGGGTTATGGATCTGCTTCCAAGGGAGTTGGGAAAACCCTGACCTTTTGGAAGCAGAGATCATGACAGTACCCCCCCTCAAGGCCCCTCCCAAACCGGGCTTCTCCGGGGGTTTTGGCTTGTCAGGAAATGTTCGGTGAAATCTTTTGATTAGGCGAGGAGCGTGGACATATTCAGCAGGTTCCCAGGATCGCTCTTGGGGGCCGTAGCCTTTCCAGTCAATTAGGTAAAATAGTTTAGATTTGGAGATCTTGGAGTCCAGAATGCTTTTGACTTCAAACTCGAGTTCTCCATCAACTAGGATAGGTTTTGGAGATTTAGTTAGTCGGGTTTGAGGTTGCACAGGTTTTAATAGAGAGACGTGGAAGACCGGATGTATCTTCATGTGCGGGGGCAAGTCCAACTTGACTGCTACTGGGTTTACTATGGTAGTGATGGAATAGGGACCAAGGTATCTTGGGTTGAATGTGCGTGGCCCTTTTACAGGTAGATATTTGATGGATAACCAGACTTGATCCCCTACTTGATATTGAGGGGCTTCCTTCCGATGTTGATCTGCTCCTTTCTTGTATTGTTCTTTAGCCCTTTGAAGGTGAGAAACAGCTTCCTTAAAGGCTTGGGTGATTGTAGAATGCAGGTAGTCTACTGCTGGTGTTTCAAGATCTTGGAGGGGATCCAACTCCGAGGTTCGAGGGTGACTGCCGTACAAAAGAAAAAACGGGGTTTTCCCAGTTCCTGAATGGACAGAGTTATTGTAGGCATATTCGGCTATCCAAAGGATGTCTTTCCAAGTTTTTTCAGTTTGTTGCAGCATGCAGCGTAAATACTGTTCCAGAGTTTGATTGGTCCTCTCGGTTTGTCCGTCGGTCTGAGGGTGGTGACTGGTCGATAGTCTCACATCAATTTGAGCCGACCGACAGCAACTTCGCCAAAAATGAGAAATAAATTGACTACCTCGATCCGAAATTAGAACCGAAGGAAAACCGTGCAGTCGGACGATGTTTTCGAGAAATTCTCGGGCCAGAGTTGCTGCTGTTGGCAAGCCTTTGAGCGGAATGAAATGCGCCATCTTGGAGAATAAGTCCACGATTACTAGAATCGTATTTTATCCGGAGCATGGAGGTAGATCGGTGATAAAGTCCATAGAAAGCGTATGCCAAGGGCGAGGTGGGATGTCAATAGGGCGTAAGAGGCCTGCAGGTCTTTCCTTTTGACTCTTGTTTTGGGCGCATACTCCACAGGACATTATAAAGTCTCTGATATCTTTTTTCCAAGACGGCCACCAGAAGTAGCGCTTGATCTTTTCTGAGGTCTTGGCTATACCGGGATGTCCTTCCATTAAAGAATCGTGATAACAAGAGATTACTTTTTTCTGTAAATCTGTGCTGGGTAGGTATAATCGTTCTTGGAAATACAATAAGTTGTCCTTTACTGCAAAGTCCTTTCCCTGCAGATGCCAATTCTGTATGTCTGCTGGAGTTACAAGTTGCCTGGCTTTATCCTTAACTTCCTCTATGGATTGTGTGGCGATTACACCCAGAATTCTTTGTTCGGGAATGATTGGTACAGGTTTAGGGTTGATCAAGTGTTCTTCCACTCCCATCCCAGAAAGGGCATCAGCTTTACCGTTTTTTGTACCAGGTCGATAGGTAATTATGAAGTCAAACTCGGCAAAGAATAATGCCCAACGGAGTTTTCTAGAGGATTGGGCTTTTGCGGTTTTCAGATATTGCAGGTTTCGGTGATCCGTAATCACAGTAACGGTGTGTCGGGCCCCCAGCAGATAATGCCGCCAAGCCTTAAAGGCAGACTTGATAGCCAGAAGTTCCTTGTCAGTAATCGTGTAATTGATTTTAGGAGGCGAGAATTTGCGGGACCAAAATGCCACGGGATGCAACTGATTGGTTACCGGGTCCTTTTGTGATAGAACTGCCCCCATGGCAAGGCTTGAAGCATCAGTTTCCACGATGTAGGGGAGTTCGGGGCGAGGGTGTTTTAAGATTGGTGCAGAGATAAATTTAGTCTTCAAATCCTGGAAAGCTTGTTCCGCCTCGGTAGACCATTCAAAACGTTTGTTTTTCTTTAACAAGGCAGTGATGGGCTGGACTATTCGGGAGAATTCGGGGATAAACCTGCGGTAAAAGTTAGCGAAGCCTAACATGCTTTGCACACCTTTTACGGAGGATGGTGATGGCCATTTGAGAACTGCATCGACCTTCTTTGAATCCATACGCACTCCGCCAGGTGATAATATGAATCCCAAGAATTCAACTTCAGTCACGTTGAAAACACATTTTTCCAACTTAGCGAAAAGTTTGTGTTGACGCAATCTTTCGAGGACCATTTTCACGTGTTTCCGATGTTCAGATTCCGATGAGGAATAAACGAGGATGTCGTCAATGTAAACAACAACACACACATCTATGAGCTCTCTGAGGACATCGTTCATAAAATATTGAAAGGCGGCCGGGGCATTGCAAAGTCCGAAGGGCATGACCTGATATTCAAATAGCCCATACTTGGTGCGGAAGGCCGTCTTCCATTCATCGCCCTCTTTTACTCGTACCAAGTGGTAAGCTCCTCTAAGATCTAGCTTTGTATATATGCATGCTTTTCTGACTTGGTCCAGGAGTTCAGGGATCAAAGGTAACGGATATCTATTCTTAACGGTGATCTGGTTCAGGGAGCGATAATCTATACAAGTTCTAAGGTCTCCTTCCTTTTTTGGAACGAAGAACAAAGCTGAAGAAGCAGGAGACTTGGAAGGACGAATAAACCCATTTGCCAGGTATTGATCCAGGTATTGTCGAAGGTGAAGGTTCTCAGGCTCGGTGAGGGCATAAATTCTACTACAAGGAGGAGTAGATCCAGGTATCAGGTCTATCTGGCAGTCATAAGACCTATGAGGAGGTAGAGAGTTAGCCTGATCCTTCCGGAAAACATCTTGGTATTCTAGGTATTCGGGAGGTAACTGGGGAGTCTCTGAAGAAATTGCTGCCAGTGCAACACCAGGTGGAGGGTGACAAGTAGAGACACATTCTGGAAACTGGACCGTTCTTGCTCGCCAATCGATCAGAGGATTGTGTTTCTCTAACCAAGGTATTCCTAGAATAATCTGAAACTGAGGGGCCTTGATCACATCGAACACGATCTTCTCATGGTGTCCATCTTGACTTACTAGCGTCACTTCTTGAGTGGTATGCGTTACTGGCCCGGAGGCTATCTCCGTACCATCCACCGTAGTAATGACGTCCTTTACAGCCTTGGGACAAAGAGTTAGATTCATCCTCAAAACCATTTCATGATCCACATAATTGCCGATGGCACCGCTGTCGACGTAAGCTTCAATTGCATGTAATCGATCCGGATTATCAGGGCTAATGAGGACCATAGGTATCACGAAATGCGAGGTCACGGAACTGGTTTTCACGCTCGGCAAGAGGACCTCTATTCTTGTCGGGCGAGGTCGTTTCCCTGCTCAGAGTTTGTAACTTTGGTAACTGCAGCTCCTACTGCCTTCTTGGCAGGTTTCACCGGACAGTCTCGAAGAAAGTGCCCTGAGTTTCCGCAATAGAGGCATAATTGCAACTGTTTTCTCCTTTCCCGCTCCTTTTGTGTTAGAGGACCTTTCAGACCCCCTATTTGCATGGGTTCCCCAGAGTCTACTCCTTTGGAAGGAGTTGGCGGTTTGGAAAATACTCGAGCATCAAACTTGGAACGATCGGCCTTCCTGTTCTGCAGTCTGTGATCTATTTGAACGACTAAGTCTATATAGTCCGAACAATCTTGTGGGGGATTCACTACTTGGGCTAACACATCTTTGAGCTCTCCACGTAGACCTCTATAAAACAGCGTAATCCTTTTGTCCTCAGGCCATTGAGTTTCCACTATCAGTCTGTTGAAAGACGCAATATAAGCCAAAAGGTCTTGATTACCTTGTCGCAACGAAAGAAGCTCATTGTCCAAGGCCTGCCCCTGTGAATGTCTTGCGAACAGTTTTTCCATACTGAGCTGAAAAGCTTGAAAATCATGGAGGACCGGATCATCTTGATTTACTAGAGGGATCGACCAGTCTGCCGCATTGCCACTAAGGTAGGAAAGCACGAAAGCTACTTTAGCTTGATCAGTTGGAAAGGCTGCTGGCCGGCATAAGAAATGCAACCGGCACTGATTGATAAATACTGCAAACCTCTTTGGGTCACCAGAAAATCGTTCGGGCGGAGCCAGAGGTACATTCCCAGGTAGGTTGATCTGCACTGGATTCATAGAGGATGTAGAAGGAAGATTTCCCCCAGATGCGGGTAACGGGGTCTGTCCGGCTTGTGACTGTAGCAATTGTCTAGCGAGATCATCTGTTCGCTCCTTGGAAATAATCAGTTCCCTTCTTAGAGCGTTCGTTTCCTGACGGGCTGCATGCACTTCTGCCCTTAGTTCCCCAAGTAACTGGGCTAGTTGGTCGGTATCCGAGGTTTCTATAGCGCCTGGACGGGAGTTTTGTGGTTGGCTTTGCGTTCTGTAACGCTCACCTGATTCCCGTAGAGGCGCCGGTCTTGACTGGGCGTGTACCGTATCTTCAAAGGTGATGTGTAACACACGGCTGGCTCTTTGGGCTGGACCTCTGTGCACTGTATGTCTGACTCGAAGGGTAAGATGTCTGCAGATAGAAAATATGGGATTAATGAACTGGGTTATTGAATGTCTCTCTCTTCCTCCCTTTCTCGTCTCTTGTAGAACCCCGAAGGTTAACGCTCTCACCTTAGGTAAGTGAACGCCGTGCTCTCCATCTGCCTCGGGGCAGGGTGCTGTAACCAGTTTCTTCACTGGATAAGGGGAGCAGGCCTCTTGACTTCAGAGGACTGCTGTCTGTCGTTTACTGCACGAACAGTAAGTTTCGAGTAATTCTAATGTCTTTAAAGTCTTTAGTAATGATGTCTCTTGTTTTGCAGGGTTCCGGCGATGGTGGATGGCGGGCTGAAGTGAGTTGAAGATGGAGCCCGTGTGATGAATAGAAGCGTCTGGAAGCACGTAAGTAAGCGCTTGTTGCCTGCTTCACGTTGCGCTCTAACTGTCTTTTTATTTTGCAGGTATAAGTTCGGAGCGGCTGCAGGGTGCCGGAATACCCACTGGGTTAGATGTGGAAAGGAGTAATGGCACGTGAGTATTAAAGTTCCCCAATGTCTTTAAACGCACCTTGTTTTGTCTTGCAGATGCGGGATGCAGCGCCGAAGGCCTCCGGAGCGTGCGAAGAGTTGGGAAGCTTTTGTCTTTCAGATGCCGGAATGCAGTGTGAAGACCTCCGGAGCGCACGAAGAGTAGGTAAGCCTTTGTCCTTCAGATGTCGGAATGCAGCGCGAGGCGTTGGTGACAGCCGATGGACCAGGTAAGTGAAGAGCTGTCACTGAAGACCGTAATGCTAACCTGTTCTTTCTTGTCTTTATAGGTGTTGCTGAAGACTGGATTCAGGATGGTAAGCCTTTTTCCTTAGGCCCAGGATCAGATGCAGAAGACACGATGAGCGTTCTGCTGCAGAGGATGCAGAATAACGCAAAGCAAGATTCATCCATCGGGTGTGGTTTAAATAGCCTCCTGTAGTGCTTAGGTATCTCCTTCCACAGCCACGCCTAGGTAAGAAAAGAGTTCCTGCTTTCCAGAAGAGTTCCAGTGTTCTGAACCTAGGGAGTGGCTCCTGCCCCACCCAACAGGAAAAGTAGTTCCAAACAGAAGAGGATCAGAGGCTCAACTGGCAGGCAAGCAAGCAGCATGGTCTGCTGCAGGTAAGTCCACCCAAGCATTATGAGCCCGGCGCTTCCAGCGCTGGGACTGGGCATATTTATGAGCCTGGTGCCAGTGGCGCCAGGACTGGGTCCAAAAGGTCCCAATTGGGACTGGTTGGCACTCGGAACCTGGGTTATGGATCTGCTTCCAAGGGAGTTGGGAAAACCCTGACCTTTTGGAAGCAGAGATCATGACAGAGGGCTAGTTTAGCAGTGAGGAGATCAGCGTTGTTGTCCCATTGTTGATTACACATTCTTATGGCGAGGGTGTCTTTGAAGATGAGGGCGACGCCGCAACCACCTTTAGAGTTTTTACAGTTCTGTCTGAGGATAGTATAGTTTTCAGGGAGTGCAAGGTGGATGGATGGACTGGAGGCTTCATGGAGCCAGGTTTCGGATATGGCAAGTTAGTCAAGATTGTGGGTGGTGATAAGGTCATTGATTTCAATGGCGTGGGCGTGGACAGAGCGCGCATTGATGAGAGCACATCTTAAGTCTGGTCGTAGAGTGTGTGTGTTGGCGTTGGGGATGCTGGTGGTGGACGCTGCATGTTTGGGTATGTGAGGCTGGGGCGTGATAGATGCAGCATGGTGGGTGCTGGGGTAATGAGCGTGGTAAGAGAGATGAGGCTGGGCGGCTGATGCATGGGTGCGAGAGCTGAGTCTGTTGTTCCTAAGGAGTGTGGAGGGTGGGGTGCTGCGGCGAGCTAGGAGGTGTTTGGTGCCTGTTCTTAGTCTACAGAGCCTGAGGTGGAGTGGGTGATGTCCGATCGGAATGGTGGTTGAGTGTGCATTGGGGTGCAGATGATGGTGTGGTGTGTATGAGGTCAGATGGTGAGGTAGGGCATGGGTGAGCATGCTGGTCTGGGTGCGCAGGCGGCATGCTGCAGATGGCCAGAAGGGAGAGGGATATGATGAAGATGGATGAAGAGGAAGGGAGGTGCGTAGGCGCTTTGGGGTGTGTGCCAAGGGGCTGCATTTGTAGACAGCAGATGTACAGGCAGGTAGACAATAACACCGTTGGTCAGGGCCTCTAGGGGCAGGTAATAACAGGCAATAACACAATAGATCAGGGCCGCTAGGGGCAGGCAATAACACAATAGATCAGGGCCGCCTGGGGCAGGCAATAACACAATAGATCAGGGCCGCTAGGGGCAGGCAATAACACAATAGATCAGGGCCGCTAGGGGCAGGCAGTTAACACAATAGATCAGGGCCACCAGGGGCAGGCAGTTGACACAATAGATCAGGGACACCAGGGTCAGGCAGTTAACACAATAGATCAGGGCCGCTAGGGGCAGGCAATAACACAATAGATCAGGGCCGCTAGCGGCAGGCAGTTAACACAATAGATCAGGGCCGCTAGAGGGAGGCAGTTAACACAATAGATCAGGGCCACGAGGGGCAGGCAGTTGACACAATAGATCAGGGCCGCTAGGGGCAGGCAGTTAACACAATAGATCAGGGCCGCTAGGGGCAGGCAGTTAACACAATAGATCAGGGCCGCTAGGGGCAGTGTGTGCTGTGAATAAAGCATGCAGGATACAACTATATGCCCAAAGTCAAGTATTGGGGTTCACATCAATCACTTATCCTAAGTGGCAACAAAATATGAGTCTACTTAAAAATATAGGTGCACCAATAATCTTCATAGTGAGACAAAATATAGCAAACACAAGTTTAACGACCAAGCTCATTTACAGTGTATATACAATATATCTATCTTGAAAAAGGCCATCAAAGAAACCACTCATACATAACTGTCATGATGCCCGCTCCCGGGGAGCCAGTTCAAGCCCGGTGTCCCCGAAAGCGGACATCCAGTCCCCAAGGAAGGACCCAGCAACCCCATATAGGGGCCCTTTGGACAGTGTCCTGGCGCCTATGGCGCCAGGCTCATAAAAGACATCAGTCCTGGCGCCATAGGCGCTAGGCTCATTATGGGAATGCTTGGGTGCACTTACCTGATGCAGACCATGCTGCAGGATCCCAGCCTCCTTGAGGTCTGAAAGGAACTACTTTACCTGTGGGACTAATTTACCATCCGGGCGTGGTCGGGGAAGGATACATACCTGATTGGAGGAAGGATACATACCTGGAACTTCTTCCAAGGCTATTTAAACCCCACCCGAACAGCCACACGTGCTTCACGTTGTTCTGCATCTAGCAGCTGGACGTACACCGTGTCTGCTCCTGCATCTTGACTTCTGCCACGCCTGCCAGCATCCTGCATCACCTGCAAAGGAAGAGAAGAAGAGAACAGAAGAAGGAAAAGTCCTTACCTGCTAAATCCGCATCCCGGAGACATCTCGCCGACAATCCTGAAAAGGAAGACTTTAATTCAAAAGCTCATTGCGTCGATCGCTGCAGCGCCGTATTCCACTCACCTTCACAGGGCGCCTCCATGTTCAGCAGCGATCATACGGATTCGCAGTCACGCCCCAGAGCCTAGGGAGAAAGACACCAGAACAAAAGGTGAGAGAGAGAAGGGAATAAGGAAAGCTAAATCTCCATGTTAAGACTTACCTGTTGATTCATTCCCTCTTCATTTCGGGTCCGCGCCGCATCCTGGCATTTCCGGACCCCGGCCCCTAAGGGGAAAAAGCGACATCAGCGTTAATGAGCGAATGAAAAGACATTACCAAAAAACGCTCATTAAAGACTTACCTGATTTCTACAAGGATTTCACCTCTCATCTCGGGTCGGTGCCTGTTCCCTGGCATTCCGTACCCTGGCCCCTATGGGGAAAAAGACACTAGCATTAGTACATTAATGCATCGACACAAGGGGAACATCTTATCAAAAAACTTACCTGGAAGCCAAGCAAGTTTGGTTCTCACCAATCCGAAAATCCAGTGAAGTAACTGGATACCAGCGCGCCCCTGCATCAGAAGCAGGATGGAGAGCTCGTCCATCCAGACCCTAAGGTGAGACGCTACGAGAAATCACAGAAGGGTTTCAAGGAGGGTGAGAGGGGAAAGTGGGAGGCCGATTGCATTACCCCGCAGACAGTTAATCCCCTATTTTCGCCTACAGAAGGATACTTCTGCGAGCCAGACAAGCCAGATTTGGGGGCCCGGTCCAGTCCATCTTCCGAACCCTGCGCATCACCTTAGAAGAGGTCACAGCAGCGCGAACCAGGCCATCGCCTCCGTGGGAGTCAGGTGAGCGTAACAATAACACTCTAGCAACACTCGTTGTCTATTCTCACAACACATCGAACAACTTCATATTTGTGATATTTGTGCTGCACAAGGACAATCAAGAAACATGCACTGCACTATGATAATAAGATCGATGCCTCAGAATGTATAAAACAGTCCTACAATGTTTAGGTGTTGTAGGATAATGTTTCTTTGTCATATTATATATTTTCATTGAAAACACACAGTCCTACTAGTATTGCTACAACATCCATAATCGGAATAGATTTCCAGAGTGTCTAACATGCTTCACATGCCTGTTTCTTTTTCATATACAACCTCTCTACTGTGTAGCTATTATACCCCACATGCCGTGAGAATTAGAACTGACCGTTTACATGAAGGCACATCCTTTCCTGCTGATTATTATGAAAAGACACAGGAGTAGGTTACACATTCAGGGCAGCCCTATGGGATCCAATATAGAAATAGCAATGAAATGCTTTGTCGTGGAGCTGACTACATTTGTAGAATTGAAGGTGAGTCAATTCTTCTGGTGCAAAACGGGCAAGAGGAGGGCAGAATAACGTGGAAAGACCAAATATGTAAGGCATGCTGACATGAGTCTTTTAATGACGAGTCATTGGTCTGAAGTCCTTTTTATAGCTAGCTGGATTACACTGTAACTATGTATGCTTGTTCCTTTCGTATGTTTTTTTAATGAGAAATCGAGGTGTACATTTTTTCTGAATAACGAAGAAATAGTTTTGCCAATTTCGACAGGATAAACATTATTAAATCCAGTGCTTGACTTGATCCTAGTTTATTGATGACAATAGAGATGCATTCCCATCTGATGTCTTGTACTCTAGAAAATGTCTTCACATGCGCAATAGACAGCCTAATTAAAGTTGGGAGACAAAACCTAGGTTTCTTAGTGATAAACATTTTAGATGCAGGTGCTATGTTGAGTGCCACAGGACCACATAGTGGTAAAATGATAAATTTGGCCTCATTACGAGGTTGGGGGAATGGGTTTACTGGCAACGGTAATGGTGCCGGTAAACACATTCCGCCCTATTACGAGGTTCCCTTGCGGGACCCGCCCAGAACATCTGGTCAGACCAGGCGTCCTTTGTGGGTCCCTCAAGGGGACCAAGAAGCTAATAACGGGCCCGTTATTAACAAGCCCGTTATTAGCTCCATCCCCATTCCCATTGTACCCTATGGGGGCTCGAATAGGAATGGGGAATGGTTTTGTGAATGAGGAATTACCGGGTCCTCCAAGGTTGGAATGACCCGGTAATTCCTCATTCACAGACCCCGGACTCGGACACGATTTTGGAGGCAGTCATGGCGCTAATAGCACCATGGCTACCTCCAAACTCGTAATGAGGCCCATAGTATCTCAGAAGCGTGCATCTGTTATGCAACAGAGATTCATTGGGGCCAACACTGCAGGGAAATGTGTTTATGAGATGGTATTTTCAGCCAATGAAAACGAGTAATATGCATAAATGCCACTCTAAAGAGCAGTGCTCTTTGTCTTTACACTCTCTCACCCACCTCCATTTCTCCCTAACCTCTGAGACCAGCAGTGGTTTGGCTCCAACCACGTTTTACTGCTAGTCTAATTTTCTGCTGAAAATAAGTTAACATGTGCTCATCTTAACATCTCTAACTTGAATCCAGTTTTCAATTATCTCCTGGGCCAAGACATGCATTGACAGCACTTGCATTGGACTACTGCCTCCTTTGGTGCACTATTCACAAGATCCCATGCCCTGCAAGTTGCATTGTCAAAATGTACTCTAGCATGCCATTCACAGATTCCAGTCTCTTGCAGTACATTTAGTGCACTGGTTACCTGACGACCCTCTGTTCTTGGGCCCAGGTCACCTCCCTGCCAGTTGCAAACCTGCACTGCCCCCCTGGCTACTCTTGCACTCTAGGGCTGTTTATGTATCCCTACAGGCCCCTACCAGCACTTGACATCTGATGTCTGCACTTACCCTTGCACCTGCCACCAGCTGGCCACACTTCTTATTTATTGTTCTTATTTATTGTTTTTATTTATTTAATGTTTATCCTATTAACTTGAACCGTGGGAGTCGCCCCAGCCCTTTAAGACAAGATGGCAATACAATGAGATGATTAAGGATGCATAAGTTACTCAACCATCAATAAATTAAATGACTCAGGTAGTTGGCAAAAAGGTTTACTGTTTTAATATCAATTATCTAAAACGGAGTACAACGGACATCTACGGACGTCTCACCGCATGGTTTCTCAATATGCTTCAGAAAAAACAATGTACTTATAGAAAAAACTCATCATTGATGATGTTAACCTAGGTATTTACTAACTTCATCCTTCATAGAAAACTACAAAAACCTAGTGGCAATTGTGATTGGGTCTAAAGGAACATCTAAGTATACGTTCCATACTAGTCTAAGAAAGTGATAGGCTCCTTAACATCAGGTGGGGCAACTAAGTTTCCCATTGCATCCGATCAATTAGCATATCATCTATCATCACCTCAGTGGTCTGCTGTCAATTATGGCTTTGAACTTGTCCTTGGAAATGTTCTTTGCTCTGGAGAATTCAAGGGAGTGAAGGCACGCTCTGCCTTCATGCGTAGGTGTTGTTTGTAATGTTTGTCCAATTTCATCCTTTCACGTGACTGAAGACCCTGAATTCGAGCTCTGGTGTATTTAAAATACTATTTTTTAATAGACTTATGACGTCTTCCTTGTTTTTGTCCATACCTTCTGAACAAGAGTTTCGTTCTTTCACACAATTTGTAACTACTTTCTGTGTATCCAAATACGATAAGACATTGGCTTCTTGGGGCTTATCCAGCCTCGCCTTTCTGAGATCTGCTTCTGTAATTCAATTGCTTTTTCAATTGCGACACACTGGAAAGGCCTTCCTTTTCTTGTCCAGCACTGCTATAATACATAGTGGAAACATCCATTCTTTACTTATTCCTATATGGATACATTGGTGCTTGCTGCAATCTATTCACTACTTATCTAGCCTCAAGAATACTTTGTCTGCTTGTGTTTCTTTGCATATGTACATGTGTAAAATGACTTAATATCTTCATTGATCCTGTAGCATTAGTTTCTTCATCTTGAGCCCAAGATGTCACTTATCTTTGATCATTTCTTGATGCCTTACAGAATATCTGCATTCTCTTGTCTCTGCGTCTCTTCCATGTAGAACAGACTTTCTTCATACAACGTCACCAATCTTCTCTTTCATTCCTTGGTCCTGCTTCTTCTGGGATTTCATTTAAATGGCAGTCATACGGTTGTGTATGCATGTATGGTTTTTTCAATGGGAATACCAATAAACAAAATGCATGTGTAAATAACGTATAGGTATGTCCATTTCTTACAACAATAACTTCTTGCACATAGTGGAGGTCTCTCATTGTTAGCCATTACGTTGTTGCTATTGACGCTGCCCATTCTTAATCTTTTTTAAGGAAGGATAAAATGATTTATAATCGGGCAACATCATGCAATACTCTAAAAGCTGCTAAACTTTCTCCACGAGTTCCTTGATCAGCTGGCTGCTGCTGGACGATTAACAAAGGTCCCAATGAAGACAAAGGAATCATCCATTCACCAGATGAATTGAAGATTCTCCTTTAGCAAGAAGTAGAAGAATACAGCTATTAGGCTCTGGATCTCTTCCTTCAAAAGTCTCATTCTGGTCTTAGTGTTCTCTCAGAATATAGATTGACTTGAGTTATTATGTCTCGTAACAATTCATTAACTGCCACATTATTCCTCGGGTCTCTCAAAAACGTGCGAACATTGGTTTGCCTTCCAACAAGATGCGGGCATTCCTCGATTAGGTAATAAAACACCATGCTAACCAGTCTATGCGCATTGTCATCCAATAGGGGCATTTGTATTTTCCCCACTCTACTCAGGAAGCTGAAGAACTTGCTCTAATATAGCTGCAAGCAATCTCCTTGCGATTGGACCAGACTTAGGATCTTGCAAGAAATGACATACATCAAATGTTCTCCCCACCAGTGCAGGGCAAGAGCGGAGAATGAAGATAAAAACAGCAAGGATGATCCGATGAACGCTGTCATTGGCCAACACCATGGGCAGTTCCGAAAAGAAACTCAGTGAGAAAGGAATCAGGGAACTGCTCCCTATTCCAGTCGTAGAAACAGAACTCCAAATCTAGCATGCTGTCCTTCTTGATCAAGACTTATACATGTCTCAGTCCAATGTCAACAAACTCCTGCGGCTTAAGAACAAATAGCTTCCCTTAACTCCTTTTTTGTGAGTTAAAAGAGTGTCCTGAAACAAGCTACAGTCGAATGTATTCTTTATTTGTCTACTCCAGCTTCTACATCCTTCTTCCTCATCATGGACCAAGTCTGCATGTGCTGAGGTTCTTCCCCGATACTTGCTTCCGACAGGGGTGGGGGTCATGGGGGTTCTCCAGCATCAATCTTTACATCACTCAGATATATCCATGCACGTCTGCCTTGCACTTTCACTGCTGACGGTGTGACGTCTTCTTTGATGAAAAGCCCATTAAGGCGTGGCTCGTGCCATCTCCTAGTAAAGTTATTGATCAAGATCTGGTCACGGGGAAAATCTTTGGGAAGACGTAGTCCTTCAACTCTGGTTGTTGTAAATCTCCTTCTGTGTTCTGTGCCCCACTCCCCTTCCGCTTGAGCTGATTTAAAATGACAGAGATACTTGAAGTCATGCAAGTTAAGTAATCACGTAACTCCTTCCCTAACAATACTGCTGTCGTCTGGGCATCACTTCTAATTCTAGATGGAGGTGTGAGGGGTGTCATCATCTGCCTCCCTGTCACTATTTAATGGGGGGTAAGATGGTGGTCGGAATCTGGCTGATTTTTTAACGCATAAAATGCCAGCGGTAGGCAATCAAACCATCCTTTCTTCAGGGTAAGCTTCAATTTGGCTATTCTTTCTTTAATCAGGCCGTTGAGTCTCTCCCAGATTCTGTTCGCTTGCGGGTGATAAGCTGATGAAAACTTGTGCTTTATACTAAGCAACAAGTTTATCTGTTCAAAGACTTCATTAACAAAACGAGGGCCATTATCTGATCTCAATACTTCACATATTCCCCATCTAGGAAACACTTCTCATACAAATGATTTTGCTGTGCACGTGGAATCTGGATGTGTGCATGGACCAGCCTCAATCCACCTTGAAAAGTGACATACCACTACAATCATATCCATTACAGACTTGTAGCATGTCGATATAGTTGATATGCAAATGTTTAAATGGACCATAAGGTCTCGGAATAACTTCTCTAACTGTACGCAGTGTATGCTAAGCGGTAAACATTTGACATACAATGCAGTTCACTACATAAAATGCATGCAAACCAGTCCTCTCTATTTGTTGCAGTGAGGCTCTCTCTACTAACAAGCGCAGGGTAGTGTAGCTTTTCTAACGCCACCCTTAATAAGGTTACAGGCATCACCGGTTTACCAGTGCTGTCTTGTCACCATAGTGCTTCTGAAGGTCTTAAAGAACATCCCCTCCATGTCCACAGGTCTTTCTCATCCTGAGGCATTTCCCCTTGAAGTTCTACTAGCTGAGTTTTAGACAAATCGTTATAACACTCAGACACACACATCATCACCACCATGCTTTCATTCACATCAGGTCTGTCAAACTTCATTATGTTCTCTGAACAAGCAACTTGTTTTGCTTCCTCGTCTGCTGCTTGATTTCCATGTTACATAAAATCTGACCTTTTAGTATGAGCTGCGCACTTAATGACTGCGATGGCTACTGGGAGTTGGAGTGCTTTAATGAGTCTCTCCAACAAGGCTGCGTGTTGGACTGGAGTGCTGTCCACTCTGAGGTAGCCCCTCCTTTTCCAACATGCTAGCCTGCATGCACTGTTGACGTCACATAGGCATAGTCACTGTACACTGTTACTTCCTGGTCTGCATGATTCATTCATCATAGAATTCCTCATAGTTCGAGCAATCGTGCGCATGCTCGTCTTCTGCCAGGGGTTCTGCTACAAACATGACAGGGTTCACTATTCTGCAACAAACTATCTTAATCGCTGGATTCAATATGACTATCTCATAGGCAGAAGCTCTTTGGGAAGTCAACGAACCTTAATCTTGTCCAAGATGGCAATCAAAGCAAGTCTAACAAATAGCGTCATGGAACACCCAATTACGATGCTTTCAGCCTTCTCAATGGCGAACGCGGCGGTGGCCAAAAATTATTTGCAAAGAACGTGACTCCTCATTACTGGGTCTAAAATCCCACTATAATATGTAAGGAGCTTGTACCCCAACGTGGTTCTCTGCGTGAGTAGCTGTCATAACAGTGCCATTTGTGTGCAAAAACAATAAGAATTCCTCAGTATAATTGGGAATCCCTAAAACTGGAGCTGTGCAAATTGCCTTTTTCAACTCATGAAACCCTTCTTCCATCGCCTCAGTCCAGACAATTTTTTACTGAGTTGCTTTTGCTTTCTTCACAGTGAGCAAAAAGTGTGTGCTGCAAACTCTCATCTCAAAGTGGGAAAAAACCACAGAACAGGATATCATGCCATGTTCTTTCTGGAGTGTAGCGCTTGCTACCTTTTTTTAAAAATATTTGCAAGGAACTTGGAGTTGGTCACCCAGAGTTACCTAGTGGAACCCAGACATGGGTTCCTTGCTCACTGTGCTCAGAGAGGCACAGCTCCACCTCACTGATGAGGCCCAACAAGGATGTAACACATATATGGGCTTGTTGTTGGTACTCTTGTTCAGAAAGGAATTGCCATAGCAGTTTGGTGCTGGACTGGCCATGTGGGCGGGACAAAGACTGATATGCAAATGGATATTTCCCATCTGTGAAATGTACAGTGAGCAAAAAGCAGATGGCTGCAAACTCTCAAAGTGGTTGCAAACCACTGAACGGGTTATCATGCCATGTTCTTTCTTTCAGACCAGACGCCCGCTACCTTTTTTGTAGTGTTTGTTTTAAGACATTGGTGCTGCAGTGTTCACTGCTTCCCCTTGGGTTTTTTGCTCAGTTGTGGATCCTGGCTGTATCCTACATGTGCCTCAGTTCTATGCCGAGTATGGCATTGCAGCCTGAGCGTAAACTCTGCCTCTACCCTCTGGTTTGTGCCACTGGTATGCCCTGTGCCACATGAGTAGCTTGCAGACTATGGCCCCCTCGTCCTCGTGCCCTCTGATTCTTGGCCCAAGGCAAAGTCTTGCCTCGACATGGCATATGCTTTGGGACTCGGTGCGTTTCCCTGTTGTGCTTTTGCACCGTTGATACATGTTCTCTTCTGTGATTCAATGTGCCGCAGCTCAAGCATATCTTGGCAGCTAAATATCATGAAAGCAAAATGTAATGTCACTGTACTGCACTATTGATGGTCACTATGCTACCATGCCTCTGGCTCCATGCCATATTACTGTATACATATTTTGTTTTTACAATTTTGGCATTTCTTTCTCCAACACTCATGCACTGCCGTGTTCAAAATCGGGCCTACACAGAGTCGCCAAAATCGAGCCAACAAAAGTAACTATACATTACCAGACTCAGAAAAATAAATAAAGCTGCAGACTGCTGTTCAAGGAAACGGATGTGGCCATTGCATATAATGCAATGAATCCTATTTGCATTGCACGGAAGTGTCCACGTAATGTAAGAAAACTGGGGGATAGCTATTGGCTGGCCCCTCATCATCCTGACTGATTTGTTTGGAAGATTCGAGCGTGCTAGCTTCAAAGTTATCTCTGTTGCAGAGATTGACCTGTACGAGTGAGGAGCTCAACGCGGCGCTGTGCCATTTCCTTTCAAGCAAAGTCATGGAAATCTAGTGGACTTGCTGGACGATATTACATTCAGAGCGGTGGCTTATGGCGGAGCTACCTCAGAACACTATCAAGTTATTAGCATGCTTTTTCATAATGCAGGTGAGTTCAGATTTTATTGAAACATGTTTCTTTATTTTCCTTGTTTTTTCCTTTAGCCCTCATGGGAAATGCTTTTTTATTGAAATAAATCCAGTGTGGCGGAACCAGACACCGAATCTCACCAGGGGTCAGATTTCCTGGCCATAATGTTGTGACACGATAATGCACTGTACAGATGAAAGCAATCCCACTCCTTTCACTCTAGACAATTTATTTAATATAACATATTGCGAAAGCCACTTTTTTTTCTTTTTGTGTGCATTGTTTCTCGGCTCATGGCTTAAGGGTCCAAATAATTGTGATCATGGATTTTGGTACGGGAGAAACTACAGAAAATTGCTGCAGGGCTATGCTGAAGCAGATGGCTTCCATTTTGTGAAACAGCTGCTGACAAAGCAACATTGTCATTTTGTTTGAATAATTGTCATAGAATAAACAGGCACCTTGAGTTGTTTCCTAAAGTTCATGCAGTTGCTGGAATGGTCACTAGTTAAAGGCAACAAACCCTGCATTTCGCATTACTTTTGCATTGATACCAGTGATGCATTGCAGTGTGCCTTGTTTGTTTAATTTCACCCATTGTGTTTAAAAAGTCGACGATTTGTCTCGTGATCATGGTGCGGATTCTGAAATCGGTTGTTGAGGTGAACACAATGATTCGCACACAATAAAAGCGAATATGATAGTTTCTCTATCAATGTGGAATTGTGATTGGAAACATGGCAAACCCAACTTATTAACAGAATGTGCATAGGTTAAGTGGCACATTTGTGAAGTAACTGATGCTTGATGATTTATAGTAAATGTACGTAATTTTGTTTTTGAATATTAGGCATATTGTTTACATCTTACGTGCTTTTGTAGAGTGCATTCTCATTGATATCCACACACATCCTCCGTATCCGTCTCGGGAGGATAACTCAGGGGCAATGTAAGGCGACACGGAGCAGCACAGGTTCGATCCCGGGCCCGCGCTTACAAACCTATAGGTATTAAGCGCGTTATAAATAGCCAATCATATCATATCATATCATATCTTTCTTCTCCTCCCTTCTCTCATTCACCACCACTTTTCGCCACTCAGTCCTCATAGTAACTTTCTGCTGCTTTCCATAGCCGTGCCTGTTTCCTGCACCTCTCTGATGGATCGCTGTTCACCTCTCACCCATCATTTTCCGCCCATGTAGTTCCTCCCATCCACGACCCTGCCTAGTAAAATCCCCTTTGGCATCCAAATATAGATCTGTGGGCGATGGCACCAGCGTGGGCAAGCATGCAAAGAGACAATAGCCATCTTTAGTACTGTTAATCTTCCTCCCCACCACATGGGCAGCTGGCCATCACGGTGTCTCCTCGCCAACTGACTTGGTAGACGCTGTCCGCCCCTCTCCTCCCCGTCACCCTGTCCAGCTGTACCCCTCCTCTGTGCCCCTCTGCATCCTACTTTCCACTGTCTGTTCCGTTGTTACCTCTGAAAAGAGTTCCGTTATGTGTCTGTATTGTTGTACACCTCTACAAAGCGCTGTGTTGCCCCTCAAAGCTAGGTCTGTGCTAAATAAAGATAATAATAATAATAATGATAATAATAATAATAATAATAATAATAATAATAATAATAATAATAATAATAATAATAATAATAATGATAATGCCTTCAAAAGCAATTAAAGGAATCAGAGGTGAGTTGACAACTATCACCAAGTTCATTGAAGATAAGCATCGTTTTGCAATTGCCACATGAAACTTCTAAACATGGCACAATACAAAAGAGAAAGCAGGGCAGTGCCAGCTGCCTAGTAAATCGCCAAGGAACTGATTCATTAAACATGTTTCATTGGTTTTTGCCATTGAAAAACACTTTGTCATTCAGGCCGTACGTATTTGCCATTTCCGCGTGGCCAAGATGGCCTCTCAAATACAACGAGACTCTTGGATTTTAGTGACGGGCCCGCTGTGGCTTTACTGCACTAGACTCTTATCTGAGGGAATTGCAACCCTTCCCTTCTGTAACAGAACACAAGAGCCAACACATGAAGTAATTTCTATTGGTTAAGATATGCTGGCTCAAGTATTGCCTCCCTAGACTTTTTGGTTTTGTAATAATGACCATGCGTTTACTTGACTCGAGTGGGAATTGTGAAATCACTACATATATCAGTGACCCTTCTTAAATACAGGATCAACAAATGCACGCCTGAAGCTCGAGGTGGATATTTTTGTAACTCTACAAAATTCAGTTTCCCTAAGGAGTCCGCTTTGTTAAAACAGACATGTAATGTACAGAACTACACTACATGACGATATGTTGCTTAATGGAGGCAGGGGAGTGTCCAGACAAGATTATAGTTTAACTTGGATGCTCATGACACCCCCAAAACTGTTCATCTTCACTTTTTCTCAACAAGACGTCATCAAAATCAAAACAAAGTGAACGATTGCTTTACTCACGGGACTGATGAGTTCTTCTGAGAACTAGGCTGCGGATGTGTTTCCATTAAGGGTCTGAGTTGCTGGTATCTGTTACATCACACCAACAGTAAAGTGGAAAACATCATGAGTAAGACTACTTCACTGGTCTGTCAACTGTAACTGTGGTGCTAAATACATATCTCATCTTCAACCTCCTCCATTGTGTCTCCCCAGGCCAGAAGGAAGTCAACAGCTTCGAGTCTAGGTAGTAGTACACTGTGACTTCCCGGTAGGTTGTAAGAGTCACTGGAATGAAGTCTGTTATCTTGTCACACACGGACCCTGTAATTGCCTTGGCAAATCGCTGCATCAGTGGCACTATATTTATGGCAGAGTATTCAATAAAAGATGAATTCTCAACTTGAGCTCAGTCCTCCATGATTGAAAAAGGATGACACATTTCATGATCATTTTAAGAAATGAGTGTGCAGCCCGCAAAGCCGACCCCCTAAGAATATTAAGAACACAGTCATTTTCTGCATAACCCTACTTGGGTAAGTTAGCAAATACTTTGAGCCTATCAGGCCACTCAGAATGAAGTCCGTCTTTACACTGAGGGCACTAAACGTAAACCCTCTCACAACAGACATCCGCTGGGGAAGTGATGGGATGATGTCACAGGGCTGACACATTTAAATTTGATAAAGATATTATTTACCCTTGGATCATGTCAGTATAATTAATTCGAGCAATCGGCTAGATGATATAAACTTCATATGGATCCGCAATATGTCGGACATCCTTCTACGAATTAGCACCATGCTGCATCACATGACGTATTGACTGTACGTAATTCTAGTGTTCATTTGGCACTACACATATTCTTGCTTTGAGCATCCTTTCTGGATTGTTAGATTAAGGTGAAGGGCATGTTTTTAATTTTCCAAACTTTTTCTAAAACATCAGACACTGCATGAATACCATCCATCACCCTTTATCTCTTTCTTTCTTTCTTTCTTTCTTTCTTTCTTTCTTTCTTTCTTTCTTTCTTTCTTTCTTTCTTTCTTTCTTTCTTTCTTTCTTTCTTTCTTTCTTTCTTTCCCACTCACAACACCTCTTCGTTTCAATCTACCTCCCCTACTGAGAGATCCTGAAGCTCTCTTGGATATGCTCAAATCCCTAGAAAGAAAAAAAAAACAAAAGCTTCACTTTATTCGAAGTCAATTTCACTCAAACACTAGTAGCAACATCTCCTCATACGGTTACATCCTGACTAGAGGTTTCTGGGAACTCACTTCAAAGCCACAATGCAATGCTCATTGGATTCTAGAGACCAGGTCATTATTGTTGAAGGTTTGCTGTCTTCCAACCATCAGTTTCCAAATGTATGACTTACCGAGGCCTGCAATTGGTAGAATGTTGCAAGCTTGACTTTTTCCAACAGAGTTATGAGATGTTACAACTGATTCACCTCTATGCAGTGCATTCCTTCACTGATGAGACATGGTTGTAAATATACAACAAGTCAGATTTATCCATGCAGTCCGATCGTTAACACAGCTTACCTTAGGTTTTTTCAGCATATCTTGACAAAGTCAATGTGGAATCCCAACAATACAGAATTGATGAAGCTACACTTGTTTAAAGGTCACAAATAATTAGAATACATTCAGCTTGGGTTGCAAATCCTGAGGGCCTAAAATGAATTGTTGTATTTTATTTGTATTCATATAGCACTATATGCCAAAGCACTGACCATGATAAGAACTATACAAATGAAGTTAAAGTATGGCAACGCAAACCAAAATTGAGACGAACGAAGATGATGCTTAATGGAGGAACGAAAAAGAGGACAAGAAGTGATAGAGCAGAGAGAGAATGCGTGTTCCAGTGCATTGTAGCCAGAAGAGACAAGGACAAACAACGTAACTGAGTGCAAGGAGGACAGGGAACAGTTAAGGTAAATTGTGAGAGGGAACAAAGGGAATGGGAGGGAGAATAAAAGGAGACAAGAGAGGAAAGATAAGAAAGGGCATGGTTATGGAGAGATTTAAAGACAAAGCAGAGAAAGTTCCATTTTAAACGTGAGAGAAGGGGAAACAACCAAAGATATAATAGGACAGAAGAGAGTCACGTGTGGGGGTAGAACAAGAAAAGGAGGCAAATAGATGAACAATAGATAGATCTATGGGGAGCTTAAGTAGGAGCCCAACCAGAAGATAAGAGCAATATCAGAGACAAGGGGAAATGAGAGAAGATATCAAAAGCCTAGAGGAGCAGAATAACTGAAAAGGCCAAGCTTTACAAATATTAAAGAGATGGGGGTAGTGAAAGAAAGGGAGAAGTCGAGATACAACAGGATTATGGGCAGGCTGAGAAACAGGAAGAGTGGAGGGAAGAAGGGGATAGTGGAAACAGGATAAAAATAACTTCAGTTTTAGAAAATGTATGGGAGGACAGGTCAAAGAGACCCCCCTCCCCTGCTGTCCCCTCCTTGTGATGTCTATGACTCGTCAGGGGACCCCCTGCCACCAGGGCCCAGTTGGTGACCACTGGCCGACACATGGACCAAACGTACTGTATTAGGCTAGACCCTGGGAACCATTTTGAAAACCAGAACGCCATCTTAAGACATGACTCCATGTGCGCTGCAGCATGGCCCGCACCTTCAGAGAGTCCTCATCTACCCTGTTACCTCTGCTCCCTGGCAGATCCGCTGAAAGCCCGTTCCCACGACCAGTCGGACATGAGCTAGTGTTAGAGCAAACACTGTATCTTTCACCTTCAGCAGTGCATCATTATCCTCAGCGTGACATGGCCAGCGGGGCTGGCCTGGAAAATAACTGTAAAGCGTCCTCGATGAAACAAAAGTCTTAATCCCACACCAAGAAACTGATCATACATATATACATATATACATATATTGCATTACAATGATATCCGTTCTGTACGACCTCCATGTCAAAAATCTATGAACACTGTACGAGCAAAAGAATGTGTCATTGTGTGACCACATGGTCTTGACACTGAAACCCTTTCAGTATGCGCACACGCTCAGGGCCCCTGGCCTCCTACTATGTGCTTCTCTAGGGGTAATGTAAAGTGAGTGATACTAAGTCCTTATGCCATGACTACCCTGATGCTGCTAGAGTGCAAAGGAACACAAGCGCAACAGTATTGTGAGCTCATGTAAATTGCTTAAGTGAGATACATAGAATGCCATCAAGTGCAAATGTACAGGTTTAATGTGTATTACTGCTGTCAACCGTATTGGTCTGTTGCTCCTGCGTGCTCCACCAACCCTAATGCTACCTCAAGTATCGTGTTTACAATGTGATGCTAAAACTGCTAATATTACAAATACTTACCCTATAGTGACTAATGGAACTGTAGATATAGTTAACAAATTCTGAAATTAATATGTACTGATGTAAATACTATAGATGCGTAACCCCTTAGCCATTTTTACATTATACATTATACATTATTACTTTATACGAATCCCTTCATCGTCAATGCAATCCAATACGATTTGCAGCTTGAGAGAATGCTATCATCGCGGGCATATCCAAGGCCGCCTCCCCTCCCTTCCTATTGAAGCCTGCCAGAGAAAGCAAAGGCCCGAGCTACACTGCCTCACCTCCCCCAATTTAGCTGGAGCCACTTAAAGCATTCATGGTTCCCCCGCAGCTCACATGGCCACGAACAGCAACCTGAATTATTTACAGCCCAGCAGCAAAAATCCAGCCATAACCAGAGGCCAGAGGTGTCCCCTCATAGGTCCCACGACCCACCAGTTCACCCCAGGTTAATGACGCTTGTAAAAGAAGACACCTAATAATGCACTAACATTGTGTAAAAGTATCTGTCATGACTTCTAACGAGACCCAAAGCTCGGACAGCTTACCCCGTGCCCTGAGACCCGACCCCATGGCCTATGATACCTAGTCAACAGGATATCAGCAACCCTGTACTGATATATCGCCACAGCACCTCACCTAATGCACATTCCTCTTGTGTTGTATTAACCCGTAGAATAACCTATTGTAGGATTTACAGGGCAACTGACATTGCGTTATTGAATGAATGGGGTGTGCCTGGCCCTTAGGGCAGAAATCCAAGGAAGACGTCCATCAATGACACTGATCACGCCTGACAGTGCCTCCCGAATGAGGCCAGCTGACCTGCCCAACCCACGTTGGCACCCGGCGGTGTCCACCAACCATGAAGCGACGCATCACAGCTGCACATATAGTTAGTCGACGCCACCCAGTCCCCATGTACATGTGCCCCCTATAGGGTGTAGGTGCCTATGATACTTTTTGTAAACATAAACAGTATGTCTTTGCGATTGTCAGACAGAGCGCTCTCGGAGTTTGTAGACTTCTTTGCATGCTCTATTTTGAATTAGATAAAGCTTCCCTTAAGCTCAACCGCACTTGGTCCTAGCCTTATTCCCATTCGTGGGAGAGTCCATTCTTGCCTCTCATTGCGGGGAGGGTCGTGCTATCTGGGGACGCTTGCCTTCAGTGGTGACCCCGATTGTGTGATTACATCTCCTGGTACATCTTTTCCGTTCCCTCTGGCACGAAAATCTCCGGTCGAAAGGGGAGACGCACGGTACGCCTGCTCCGGAAAACTACCCGCCTATGGCGAGTGGTACGCTCAGAAGTGCGCCCGTATTAGAGAAAGGGTAAGGGATCCCGTTTCAAAAAATCCCCTTTGAGTACCGCTCGCCGGAGCTGGGGCTGGACGTTGAGCGTGAGGCAGCGCCGCCTGGACGAATCCAGTTCAGAGACTCTCGGTTCAAGACAGGCACGTGAGTATTAAGTGCGAGTGATCATAAGGGATACAGGGAGTAGGGGAAGGGAGCAGGATTTAAAAAAAAAAATAACTAGGTAATTTAAAAAGGGGACGCGGTGGGGATCACTAGAATCAATACTATAATTTCTTTCCTTTTTCTTTGCATATGGCCATTAGGATCAAAAGGTGAAAAGAGATAAAGAGACGGGAACCTAGCTCTGCAAGGGGGTAGAAGGCGACACCGCATAGTGCTATCTTGACTAGTACTGGGAATATATGAACAAGTGGAGAATAAGATAAAGGTGTCTGGTAGAAAAAGGAGACACAATGAATATATTAGTAAATGCTTTTCTTTCATTCTTTCTGGGTCTATAAATGAAAATAGGTGAAATACTTAGTAAAGACAAAAAGAGATTTGCGTGAAAAAGGGGGACCTCGTAACAAATAAAGAAATGTTAGGTGAAACAAGGGAGGGAAGAAAGAGATTAAAGGTTAACTTCCAATAGGGTATTGACTATCATTGTATATGCATTATATGTGTTGAAACAAAGCCATGTTATGATGATTTTAGTGAATTGTTAAATGTGCATGATCATGGTGTGGTCATGGTAAGTGTGACCTACGGACATTATAAGGTGGTAAGCCCAATAAATTAAGCTGTTTCTTTTGAATGTTTGTGCTGGAAATATTGGTAGTGTGCAGAAGGTGGTTTGCTTTTGTATGTGCCCCCTAAGTAATTTTTAGTATAAACTACACAACCGCACACTCCCTTATTGCCAAGGTGTCAGAAAAGTATAAAGTTTTAGAGATACATATCTATATACATATATTGTTATACAAGCCAACCACATACAATGGGGACAGAGATACCCATGGCACATATCTGTAAGAGTTTACCTGGATATGCTGAACGCATTAGAAAGTATCACGATCAGTGGGTCACAAAGTTAAAGGGAGAGGATCTGCCCCAAATATGGCCCGAAGGAGGATCTTTTGATAAAAATGTTCTAGACATAGTGGCTACATGCATCTTTATGAAATATAAGGGAAAGAGTTCCACAATAGGGGCGAGATATTAGATCTCTGGCGATTATTGGAAGAGGTGCCTCCTATCAAAAAGATAGAGTCGACGACCAATTTGCCATCCACCACAGACAACCCATTATTGATACCCAAAGGCGATAAAGAAGTGACTGAGGAAGAAAAACCAGGTGAAGTGACACGGTTGTACCCTATACTTAGTAAACCGGTGCCCTCAGAAGGGTATAGTGACCCCACATATGTTCCCCCAACTCAAGCTACAACACCACATGGCCCGACTGCACCCCCGCCATATGAGGGTCATAGACAGCGTGGACAGATATGTACACCCACAGTAGATATAGAGAAGTTAACAGAGGATTTAGATTCAAGGCTCTCATTAGCAAGAGAGGAATTATCTAGAATAAAAAATATCTGTGAGCAAAGTGGGACCAATGCTGCCCGATTAGAGCAAACACCAAGGGCACAAAACAATGACAGGACGATTGAGGAGGGGTGGAAGAAGGGGGAAATATTGTTCAGGATACAAGAAGAGCCCACGCGAATAATAGAAATAGACGGGGTAAGTGAGCATGCTGATGATGAGATTTTTGTCACAGGAGGAAGAGAAGACTTGTGGTGTGATGTGGAGGACGATGAAGAAGAAGGTGGGAGATTAAGTGTGGCAATGGGAGGAGAGAGTGGGAGGATGGATAGTGCACATCTGGGGAGAACAATGGATGAGGAATGGACAGGGCGACTAAGAAATAGGCTAGGGAGAATGGCCCCACTAGGAAGGAAGGGAACAAAGGTGAGTACAAGCAAAGCAAGGAAGGGGAAGTTACAACTCCCATTGATACACAGGGGAGGAGGAAGACCAAACTACATACCCTGGGCTCAAATGGATAAGGCCAGTCTGTTAAAATTGTTACCACCACTGTCCGGAAGGGCAAGTAAGTGGATATATGCATTCGAGAAACACACAGCGGGGGTCCCACTGGCGGTAGGGGATGTAAAAAGCCTACTAGTATCAGCGGTTGGGGACCAAGCAGATTAAGTGTGGATAAAAGCAGGTTTTCCAGGGGTGACATTAGATTGTAACCATCATGATGGTGCTTCATTTAACACAGTGCGAGCACGAGTGTGGGACGCATTAAGAGAAACATTTCCAGATACACCAGACTTGCAGTCGGTTATGCAATACACAATGAACGAGGGGGAGGATGCTATGGATTACATTTTTTGAGTACAGGAGATGTGGAGAGCGGAAACGGGCACGCCCTGGTACCAGTCAACATCATTATTTTATTTCATAATCAAGAGAGGCCTGCCTAAAGAGGTACAGAAAGCACTTGATAAAATTGCAGGGATCGAGGCAAAGGTGTGCCGAAATACAGAGTATAATAGTACACCACTGCAAATGAATAAAGGAACGAGAAAAGGAACTAGCACAAAAAAGATTGGCAGATGAGGCCAAGTTAGTACAAACGAAGCTGGTGAAGGTCGCTGCAGCAGTTGCAGCGCTCCCACATAGTAGGGAGGGAGACGAGGAGGAGGAGGGGCTGGTAGCAATACAGGGGAGGATGGCAGCGAATTGGGCAGGAGCGGGACAACCACAGTGGAACGGACAGGAGCAGTACAGAGGTCCGCAGTGGAAGGATTGGGCCCCTCGAGGGGGGCGAGGTGTATACCGGGGTCACAGAGGAGGGGGACAGGGGTACGGTGGTAATGGAGGATATGGGGGGCAAGGCCCCAGAGGTGCACAAGGGAGCTGCTGGAATTGCAGGAGGTGGGGGCACTTCTCACGAGAATGGAGAAACAGACCAAACAACGGATTTCAGGATATGGAGCAATACGTAACCCCCACCCAGGGAGCACATATGGCCTCCCAATGGGAAGACAACAGAGGCCAGAGGAGCAAGGGTATGTAGACCAAAGACATGTTCAACACAGCAGAACACAGGGTCACCCACAGAACGACGAACCTATGCACTACACACCAGGAAACCCTTTTGCCACAGTTGAGAACGGGGCCCCTGCCCCAGGCCCCTATAGCTGTGTTGCGGTTGTGTCAGGCAATGTTTTTAGTCAGGGGGGAGCAATGAGGCAGCCAGCATAGGACAGCCCACAGGGAACACTTGCGTGTCCCATCCTATCTACCACCTACAATGCAGCAGAGGAACCATTAGTGGGGGTGCAGATAGGAGACAAGCAGTTCATATTTATGGTGGATTCGGGAGCCGAAAAATCATGCATACGTGAGGGTCGGTTTCCGCTTTCTAACCGTAGGTTGGAGACGCAGGGGTTCTCTGGGGCTGTCATCGAAGTTCCTTACACAGAAGAGTTGGATGTGACGGTGGGGGGTAAGACAGTAAGGACGCCCCTACTTTATTACGAACATTCCCCAATAAACTTGCTCGGAAGGGACCTTCTCAGCAAGCTCAATATGACTATATCCTTCACAGAAAGAGGGATAGTTTGCTCCACCCCAGGAATATGCCCGCTGCGTGTAATGCTAGTAGTACATGCGCGAGCAACAGCACCAGAGATACGTGGCATGCCAGTAGACGAAAGTGTGTTCATTGAAAGGTTGAAAACTCTAGCCCGAGTAGTACCTGAGCTAAAATGGTTAGAATGGAGGGTACCAACAGAATTCGTCTTCCGCCCAATAGTACGCACAGACATTACACCACGGTCCGTGATATCTTTAGATTTACATGCAGAACAGATATCAGCCAAAAGAATTGCAGTAATTGGTATGGACATAGATGGGTGTGAATGGCGCACTGTGCTGTGCATCGATGCTGACATAGCCTTACGTGATCTATCAGATGAGGATCTCTTTTCTGACTCAGAAAGTGATGGAGAAATAATAATGGAAATAGCGATACCATGTGATATCTTGATACAAACGAGAAAAGTGCCTGTACAGTTAATGGCTGTGGTGGGAGCAACACCTTCATTTTTTGATAAAGACATGAAATTAGTGCCAAGCAACTTGTGGACTACAGGCCCTCATGATGTAGGGTTGTTGCACGGAGTTACTCCAGTTACGATAAAATTAAAACAAGGAGCAATCCTGCCCCGAGTCAAACAGTACCCATTATCCCGTGAAGCTGAGGAAGGGATAAAAGAGACGATAAGTGCCTTATTGGCCTAGGGAATAATAGTACCCTCAAATTCCCCATGTAATACTTGCATTTACCCAATCTAAAAGGCAATGGGAGGGGCATGGAGGATGATCCAGAACCTACGCCCACTAAATGACGTCATACAAAAAGAGTTTCCTCTAGTCCCGAACCCTGCATCGATACTTTGCAGTATCCCAAAAAGCGCATCACATTTCACAGTAGTTGATTTGAAAAATGCATTTTTCTCTATTCCCCTGGCAGAAGAGAGCAGATACTTGACAGCATTTACACAAGAGGGGAAAAGATATGAGCATTGCGGGTTACCACAGGGTTACTGTGAGAGCCCCAGTATATTCAATATTATCCTCCGCAAAGACTTGGGAAATTTGACAGCTGAGAGTACTATCATTCAGTACGTAGATGACTTTCTCATATGCGCACAGAATGAAGAAGAGTGCAGGAAAGACTCAGTTACACTCCTAACACTGCTAGCCCACAAAGGGTATAAAGTGGACAGAGGGAAACTACAATATTGCCAACCAGAAATACTATACCTGGGACAGCTGATATCAAAGGATGGCAAAAAGATAATACCTGACAGAGTAGAAGTGATCAGAGCAGTGAAAGAGCCAAAAACGGTAAAAGAAAAGCAGAAGTTTTTAGGAATGTGCAATTATTGTAGGGCCTGGATACTTGACTACACAGAATGCACAAGACCCTTACTATAAGCACTCAAAGAGGCTCAGCGGGAGAATAAAGAAATAAAATGGTCAAAAGAGATGAGTGACTCATTTGCATCACTAAAAGAGCTAATTTCAAGCGCTCCAGTACTCGCCAACCCGGACTATGAGCGCAAATTTTACCTGTTTTCTCACTGCAAGGGAACACTAATGACAGCTCTTCTGACACAAAAGACATCCATGGGACACAAGCCATTGGCTTACTACAGTGGCACACTAGACACAGTTATGCAAGGACATTTTGCGTGCGAACAGTCTCTCGCTGCCGCCGCGTTCGACATTGAGAAAAGTGCCACCATAGTAATGGGATGCTCCGTTACATTATATGTGGAACACTCCCTTTTCGCGATACTGGAAAGATCTAAAAGTACACTAACAACACAGCAAGCAACAGCATCCGAGATAATATTATCCAGTGCTAACATCCACATAGTAGGGTGCAGAACAGTAAATCCAGCGACATTCAACACCAAGCCATGTATAGTAGAAGACATGCAAAAGCACGATTGTGCAACATACACAGGAGAACAGGGTGAGGGCCCGGTGGTAAGTGAAAATGCCCTGACAGAAGGAGAAGTGTACTTTGTAGATGGATCAGCATCAATTGACATGGATACAGGTGAAAAACATGTAAGGATGGCGGTAGTGAGATTAGAAGAAGGTGAGTATGAAGTGTTAGTACAATATCGCCTACCATCACACTTTTCCGCACAAGCAGCAGAACTGCCTTACGTGCAGCCAAGGGATGCACAGTCACAATATACACAGATTCAGCATACATGACTACAACGGTGGTCTGGCCCGGTGGGGGCGGAGAGGGTTTCGCAGGGCGGATGGGACCCCAGTGCAACATGCCGAGTTGCTACAGGAATTAATTGAGGCACTTAAATAACCTACAATGGTGGCAATCGTCAAGTGCCAAGCACATACGTCAAATACAGATATTGTATCTTTGGGAAACGCGGCAGCGGACGCTGCCACCAAGGAGGCGTCATATTTCCAAAAGGAAATTGCAGGTGAGTACATATTGCAACAACAAGCGAGTGAGGAACTACCAGAAGGGTGCAATGCCCTGCCCATATCACAAATACTAGAGTTACAGGAAGGAGCAAGTAATGAAGAAAAAGCATTGTGGGGAAAAAAGGGGTTTCAGCCAGTCGGCAACAGATTTACTATGGCGCCAAATTAACACAGGTAAAGTGGTGATGCCCATTACATTAATGGAGATAGCGTTCCAGCAATTACACTTTCCAGCACACAATGCCAAACAACACATAGCAGCAGAGATACAGGAAGATTGGTTTGTGCCAGGGCTCCAGGAACATATATCAAGGTTAGCAATGGAGTGCACAACGTGTCAGATATACCATTCTGGAATGACATTACGGACACTCAGAGGGACAATTCCAAAACCAACAGGGCCCTTCCGGGAACTACATATTGATTACGCAGACATGGGGGAAAGGTGTAATGGGGCACGCTACATGATAGTAGTTGTATGTCCATTTTCAAGATGGGTTGAGGCTGGTCCATGTGCACGTCCTGAAGCTAAGTGCGCGGCAAAGTTCCAAGTGAGGGAAGTATTCCTGCGCTGGGGAATTTGCGACGTGATTCGCTCAAACAATGGCACTCATTTTGTGAACACACTGTTCAAGGAAGTTACTGCATTATTGGGGATCAAACACAAGCTTTGCTCGATTTATCACCCTCAAAGTAATGGCGTTGTCGAGAAGATCAACGGCCTGTTGAAGGGAAGATTGTCTAAACTATGCTTCTCACTCAAAAAGAACTGGGTGTATTGCTTACCCCTAGCACTATTTGAGTTGAGAAACCAGCCAAGTAAGGACCACCACTTGTCCCCTCACAAGATTGTGACGGGGAGAAGAATGCACACAGCACATTCTCCGCTGCGTAGACACTCAGATGCACATAGAAGCGCCACAATATTAGGAGATGAGTTTACTGATTATCTGGAAAAATTGACTAGAGCAGCGCGTGCAATCTCAAGACAACTGTCACTGCCATTTACAAGAGAAACCAAACCGTGTCATTTGTGGAACAGAGCCCCCAAGGACAACTAATGCCAGGGGATTTTATTTATGTTAGAAGCTTTGTGCGCAGATGGAGTGCCCCAAGATTCCAGGGCCCAAAAGAGGTAGTTTTTTGTACTCCCACAGCAGTCAAAGTTAAAGGGCTGAGGTACTAGATACATTTAACAGACGTACGGAGGGCCTACAATAATGTTCAGGAGGAAGTGAATGAGGAGGCGCAGAAAACAGCAAACGATAACAAATGAAACATTGAATGAAAAAAGTGCAGCTAAAAAGAAGTGTATCAGGTATATTAATATGCTGATAAAGAAATTGATTCACAGGTACGAGAAATAAATAAATAAATAACATTAATGGTTGAAATGAAAAATGGAAAAAGTAATCAAATATAAATGAGAATATGTTTCTCTCTCTCTCTCTTTCGTTCTCTCTGCACCCATCCCCTCTCTCTCTCCGCCTATTTTCACACTATAATTGTATGGTGGCTACAGTACAAAAAGCAAATGTTTACATGTATATACTTAATGCACTTTTATGTTTTGAATAGGAACAACCATGGCAACGAACGGGCAGCCCACAACGGAGAGCATTAGAATATCGAGATATAGAAATGCTATAGTAGAAAGATGTAGATATTCGTATGAATGTGGATTGTCTGTGTGTATCGTATTATTTTTTGTGATACTGTTTGGCATAAGCACATATTGGTTCATAGCATTCATCTCTGTCGACATGAATGAGGGGGGGAAACAGAAGTAATATTGCAAATGAAAATATAACAACTGAAAAGGCAAAAGAAGGTGATTTGTTGGTATGGAACGGATACCAGCTTGTGTGGGGGTATAACACGAAACCGCCCAAAACAACCAACCATTCCAAGAAAAGCAGTGCTGAAATGAATGCTAGTATAAGTCCCCTGCCAAATGTCTCTAATTACAATGCCCTCAGTCTAAATGTCCGCAACCCTTCTATCATATCGTGGCTTTACAATACCTCCACTGCCCCGCCTACACGAGTAACCACCCCTACAGCAGCCAGTACATTACATCATAGAATAACTGAAGAGAACAAAAAGATAGCAGAAAAGTTTGAATAGCTATATGATGAATAGACAGAGGGGAATGTGGGAAAAGGGGGGTATAGAGCACACATCGCCCATGAAGCTGCGAGATATCTTAGAAATAATAGGAGGAAAAGGGAGGTGGAAAGTAGGAAGTATGACAAATATCATGGCCTGGGTTTAGATCAAATGGAAGATCCAAGACACCCTCACCAGACTAATAAATGGTATGCAGACATGAGCGCAACTGCTAAACAAACAAAAAATGAAAGCTGCTATGTCTGCTCTCTTATGCCCCATGCCTCAGGAACGCCTAAGGTGTTGCTACCAAAAGAATTGCCTCTGATAAATGCCCAATGTCTCCTTCATCTTACGCTGTGCAGAATTAAGAACACCTTTCAGGTACACAAAATAACTTTCAGCATGCTGCAGAATGAGAAAACATGCTACCCGAAAGTGGAAGGTGTAATATGCCTGAAAGAACCATTTTTTGTAATAAAGGGGACATTATTCACAGACAACAGATGGAAATACGAAGAAGTTACATGCAAAGCGGAGGCGCTGCAGGGAGTGTCACCTGAAAAAATGCAGTGGATCGAAAGAACAAGTACACCCATCTGGAAAGAGCACATCACAAAGTTAACGTGGGTGACTGCCATTGAAAAACCGTTCAAACTGCAGAAAGAAATAACATATGAACTATGCTTCCAGGGGGAAGGAAAGACCGCAATGGGAGTAAACAAAGACTGCAACAGGACTCTCACAATCCCAGACATGAGGAAGGGGACAGCAGCACTCATGGACACCTACTGGGTGTGTGGCCGCCAGGCATACTTGCATCTCCCACAATCATGGAACGGCAGTTGCTCATTGGCCACACTACATTCAGCACTAATGGTGATACCAGAGAGCCACATCGGTGGGGGCAGGAAAGGGCAAGACCCCCCCGTGAAAACAAGGCCCAACCGACAGAAGAACCGCAGATGTATGTTTTGTCCTCTGTCGACAAGTAGGAAATGTTGTCCCGAAACAGACGATCATCAAACTACATATCCAAGGCATCTTCAGAGCTATTGGCACAGATCCCAGACAGATATTGATTGTTTAGCTCTGCAGAGACTTTCTTTGCCTCACTCATTCCAAGCATCCAGGCATGGGCAAATGCTAAGTGGCTCCATATAATATGCTGGGAGCTGATCCAGTTAGCAAACGATACTGAAGAAGGTTTCAACGTGATCAATGGACGGAGGTGTTTGCCAAAAAATTGGAAGTGCATGCTGCACTTTCGTACCTTCTGAAGACGCTTGATAATGGCACATTGTCCCATGTGATCGCAGCAGTGCACAACCTAGGTGAAAGAATGAAAACGGAAGGTGGGGCAGAAGAAAGCACATGGTTCGATAACCTCTTCTCCTGGGTCCCATCATGGCTGGGAATGACTGTTAAACTACTAATGCCAACAGTAGTGTTGTTACTTCTAATTTTTTGTGTATGCCAGATCGGCCTTCGATGCTGTGCAGGCGCGGTACCAAATGGTACATTGATGATGGTGACAATGGGCAATGCTCGAGGCACAACAGTGCAAGCTATGTAGGAAGCTCAAGTGCAAAAAATGTGAAGAGCCGGGGCCTAAATACCAGATAGTGCTGGTATACTGCAATGGGGATATAGTAGATAGATTATGGCACACAACAATTAGAGAGCCCCGGGAACTGGAATGGTATGAGGAGGTGTGGGGAGACTTGGAGGGAACTAGGGATTGTATATATCTAACTTGTACCCCAGACGAATATGCTAGAAGGGGGGAAAGCCTGAAGGGGGTGTGCAGGGCTTGGATGCCCATAAAGGGCACCCCGGCGTGGGAAGAGGCTGTGGCTGATGAAAAAGAATGTGAGCGGTTGGGGAAGTTACGGTATTTGTTACTTAAGTAACAAAAGGGGGGAAATGTATGGGAGGACAGGTCAAAGAGACCCCCTCCCCTGCAGTCCCCTCCTTGTGATGTCTATGACTCGTCAGGGGACCCCCTGCCACCAGGGCCCAGGTGGTGGGTGGACCACTGGCCGACACATGGACCAAACGTACTGTATTAGGCTAGACCCTGGGAACCATTTTGAAAACCAGAACGCCATCTTAAGACATGACTCCAGGTGTGCTGCAGCACGGACCCCACCTTCAGAGAGTCCTCGTCTACCCTGTTGCCTCCGCTCCCTGGCAGATCCGCTGAAAGCCCGTTCCCACGACCAGTCGGACATGAGCTAGTGTTAGAGCAAACACTGTATCTTTCACCTTCCGCAGTGCATCATTATCCTCAGCGTGACCCGGGCAGCGGGGCTGGCCTGGAAAATAACTGTAAACCGTCCTCGATGACACAAAAGTCTTAATCCCACACCAAGAAACTGCTCATACATATATACATATATACATATATTGCATTAAAATGATATCCCTCCTGCACAACCTATGTGTCAAAAATCTACGAACACTGTACGAGCAAAAGAATGTGTCATTGTGTGACCACATGGTCATGACACTCAAACCCTCTCAGTATGCACACACACTCAGGTCCCCTGGCCTCCTACTATGTGCTTCTCTAGGGGTAATGTAAAGTGAGTGATACCAAGTCCTTATGCCATGACTACCCTGATGCTGCTAGAGTTCAAAGGAACACAAGCGTGACAGTATTGTGAATGTAAATTGCTTAAATGAGATACATAGAATGCCATCAAGTGCAAATGTACAGGTTTAATGTGTATTACTGCTGTCAACCGTATTGGTCTGTTGCTCCTGCGTGCACCACCAACCCTAATGCTACCTCATGTATCGTGTTTACAATGTGATGCTAAAACTGCTAATATTACAAATACTTACCCTATAATGACTAATGGAACCGTAGATATAGTTAACGAATTCTGAAATGAATATGTACTGATGTAAATACTATAAATGCTTAACCCCTTAGCCATTTTTACATTATACATTATACTTTATTACATTATACAAATCCCTTCATCGTCAATGCAATCCAATACGATTTGCAGCTTGCAAGAATGCTATCATCGTGGGCATAATCAAGGCCGCCTCCCCTCCCTTCCCATTGAAGCCTGACAGAGAAAGCAAAGGCCCGAGCTACACCGCCTCACCTCCCCCAATTTGGCTGGAGCCGCTTCAAGCATTCATGGTTCCCCCTCAGCTCACATGGCCACGAACAGCCACCTGAATTATTTACAGCCCAGCAGCAAAAATCCGGCCATAACCAGAGGCCAGAGGTGTCCCCTCATAGGTCACACAACCCTCCAGTTCACCCCAGGTTAATGACGCTTGTAAAAGAAGACACCTAATATTGCACTAACATTGTATAAAAGCATCCGTCATGACTTAGGAACAAGATAGTGATCGCCCATCCACGATTGAATGATCAGATGGCAAGAAGTAACAGTTGCATGGATCGAGGAAGAAAATGATGAGAAGACTTAGATGAGCTGAGTATCATCAGCATAGTGGTGACGCGACAGTCCAAAGGAATTAATAATAGTAGCAAGAGGACAGGTGATAAAGGAAGAATAGTAGAAGGGCTACCAGCCCAAGTGAGAGAATAAGTTTGGTTGGATAAGTAGGATTGGTACCATTTAAAAACGGAACTGGAAAGCCAATCCAGGAATGAGAGGACAGAAGGAGAGAATAGTCGACAGTGCTGAAGGCTTCCGACAAGTCCAGGAAAATGAAAAGAGAAGGGTGTTTAGTATAGTGAGCTGAGAGAAGTGAGTCACAGTCAGAAATTAGACCAGTCACTGTTAAATGACAGGATACATATATGAATTTATGAAAAATGGTCGTATTCTCGAAGTTTAACCTCGTAACTGACACTGCCATGTACATTGCAAACCCACGCTTCCAACACAAAAGCCCTAAATGACAGGTTTCCTCTAAAAGTCTTAAACTGCAAGGCTCCTCTATCTGAAACACACTGGATCCACATCCAAGAGCTCTTTCACTCTATCATCTTTCAAACAAGCCCTATACATCATCCCCTTCAAAAGCTTGCACCTGATCCTGCAGCCGCTTAGCCTACATCGGCAACTTTTGAAACAGGCCCTATTTAAAAGAGCACAGCCAGCATTAACCCACCTTCTGAAGGAAGGTATCACCAGTTTATACAGAGAATATGAACTCTATTGCAGAGTCAGGGACCATGTTCTGCCTACTCTCCTCAGAGATAAAACAATAATAAGTGTTAAAGCTGCTCATAAGTGCCCAACAAAACAGTCAAAGAAAGAAATACCTGCTGCAAATAAATGTACATGTCAAAAATGGCATGGGAATATGACTAGTCTCCGGATACTCGTTTATGGTGGGATAACTAGCCAGGTATTGCAGGTTGACTCTGATGTAAGAATCCACCCAATTCTCCTAGCTTTCATACATGTATTCAACTTTCTTTTTTTTTTTTTACTTTTCTTTATTGGCAAGAAACAGTGGCAGGCACGAAATACAGCAGAACAGCAATCAATGTTACATGTTAGGGATTAGCAAGACATGACACGTAGAGGGATATACAGAGGAGGATGGCTCAGCAGCCCACTAGTCTTTTCCTAATTCAGGGTTATGCTTCAGACTGTGTATCTGATAGGGGAGAAGAAAGCAGTACAATGTCGTCTTTGTTGTTCAAGTAGCTACAGAAATCAGTCCACACGTTTTTTGGACGAGAGTTCATAGGGAGGGAAGTGATGTAGTCTTCCTCACACATTTGGGTCTAGGTAAGGTCCTTCAGCCACATCTCGAAGGAGGCGGGGGGGGGTTGTCGCTTCCAGCATTGTAGTATGCATTTTTTGGCCACCATGGCCCTAATGTTAAAAAATCTGAACACTTCCTTTGCCCCAGCCCCAGCCCTACCCCACAACCCAAACAGTATAGCAAGGGGATCAGGGCCGATCTGGATCCCCACTATCTCCAATAGGGCTTCTGTGACTGCTTCCCAGAACAGGACAAGCGTGCAGCAGAACCAAAACATGTGAGTGTGGTCGGCCTCCGTAGATCTACACCTCGGGCAAGCGTGGGACTGATTTTGTGCAAATTTCTCTGCATGCATCGGAATCTGGAATTGAGTGAGACCTTGCGTGTGTGTAAACACATTTTACTCCACATGGCGTCTGTGATTGTCAAGCGCAGTTCATTGCTCCATGAGTCCCGTGGTTTCTGGGGTGCGCATGGCGCCATTGCAATCAGCATTTTGTAGAGTGAGGTTGTTATGCCCCTCCCGCCGGCTGAATTGGATATGTAGCAAATCACGGGTGAGTCAGGGGGCTCACCTGGGTAAGAGGGCATATGGCTCGGACTGCCGCTCTTAGTCTTTAGCATTGTAGTAGCTCAAGAGCTGAACCCGAGTGGCCAAGTCGCCACGTCTGCGGGTTGATGAATTTTCCTTCGGGGTATAGATCGGATAGCGATCGATATCCTCGGTCAAGCCAGTGTCGCGTGAGGAGTTTGTCGTGTGTGGGGGTGAGACCCGGGAAGTGCCAGATAGGTAGCCACTTATAGTATAGGTGATGTTCAGGGTGAAATCGCAACAGTCGTCTCCATGCCATGGTTGTGGTGGCTACGGGGTCAGCCGGGGCATTGCTGTGGTACAAGCAATAGAGAATCAGGGACACTATGTTTACCTCCTCGCTTGCCGGGTTCTCAAGTTTCACGTGGGGCGGCGGGTCCTGGTGTGCATACCAATATGTGGCATGTTGGGCTTGTGCGGCAATCCAATACCAGGCAAGGTCTGGGGCATTGAAGCCCCCTTTCTCGTAGGGTATGTTCATATGTTGCCACTTCTTGCGAACCGCGCCGGAGTGCCACAGGAATTGGGCACATAAAGCGTGCAAGTTCGAGAAGTACTGTTTCCCAGGCCATATCGGGACATTAGCAAAAATATAGAGCAGCTTGGGGACTATTATCATTTTGTTTAGTGACAGCTTGCCTGATATGGAGAGAGGCAACTTGGACTCCACTAGCTGAGCAGATGCAGTATAATTGTCGGCCAATAAAGAGGATCTAAGTAGGGACACCTGGAACCCGAGGTATCTGATGCCTCCAGGAGACCACTGCAGGGGGAGCTCGCATGTCGGTTGGAGGATTGCAGTAGTTAGTGGAAATATTTCAGACTTAGTGTAATTTATGGTAAACCGAGAATGTGCCAATTTTGGTTATATCCCAGATGATCGGGTCTAAGTGTACTGAAGGGTCCCTGATGTAAAGGAGGACGTCGTTGGCGTATAATTATATAATTTCCAGTGTGTCACGCAAACGTATATCCTTACGGGTGTGTTTATCTCTGACGCCATCAGCCATGGGCTCAATGGCTAGTGCAAATAAAATAGGGGAGAACGGGCAGCCCTGGCGAGTGCCCCTATGGAGCGTAAATGGCGACGATGTCAATGAGTTAACCAACACTCTGGCCACGGGATTTGTATATGACAGTTTAATATAGGATACCATGCATGGACCGATTCCCATTTTCTGCAGCACTGCCCACATATATTGCCATGAGACCATATCAAACGCCTTTTGGGCATCCAGGGTGACCGCAACCGCATTGGGTTTTAGATCGATTCTGGACATGACCTTAAACAGCCGACGAATATTGAGAGCTGTTGAGCACCCGGGGATAAAGCCGTTTTGGTCTCGGTGGACCAAGTGCGACATTATAGGGAGAAATCTGCTAGCTATTGCCTTGGCAAACATTTTGGTATCCGTGTTTATGAGTGAAAGGGGTCTGTATGACCCACAGTCATCAAGGGGCATACCCGGCATGGGAAGCATGGTTACAAGGGCTTCTTGCAGGGATTGGGGCAGGGTGCCTAGGTGGAGCGATTCGGTCCAGACTTCGTGTAACCTTCCTTGGGGCCAGAGTGGCAACATGTTCCTGATAAAATTCAGAGGTGAGTCCATCCGGGCCGGGAGCCTTGCCCTTCAGGAGGGTAGAGATAACCTCAGTAAACTCTTCAGGGGAGATCGGGGCGTCCAGTACGTTCCCTGGTGGCGCGAGAGATGTAGGTCATAGGGATTTGGTCAAGTAGTAAGTTTATGTCCTGGAGGCTGTGCACCCGCTGGGGGGCATAAAAAGCCGCTTAAAAGTGTGCAAAGGTCTCCAGGATGTGCAGGTCTGACCAATGCTGGGTGCCAATCACATCCCTAATGATGTCGATGCAGGTTTTACCCCCTTCAATGCAGACCAGCCTGGCCAGAGTTCGTCCCGGTCTATCTCCCTCACCGTACTTCCGCGCAGCCAGGGGACAGGCATAGTATAGTATCTCCCTAGGGGCGTGGGATTCAAAGGCTTCCAGCTCCGATATTTTCTTTGCTAGTTCGTTTGGGGAGGGATCGAGGTATATTCCTGCTCCAGTTCTTTAAGCTTGGTTTCAGAGCGTTGTAGGCTGTTTTTTTTATATCCTTAAGTACCCCAGACTCCCCGGAGATGCACATACCTCTGATAAAGACTTTAAATGCTTCCCACCGGGTCCCATCGGGTGCGTTGTGTCGCTTGTTGCAGTCGAAAAAAGGTATTCATGTTAGCTAGGATCTCAGCCTTGAAGACTATATGTCGCAGTGACTCTGATTTAAAACACCAGGCAGAATGAGTGGGTGGGCCAGGCTCAAGTTGGATCTGCAGCGTTACTGGGGAGTGGTCTGGGAGTGTGCGTGCCAGTATCTGTGTATCTATGGTCTTTCCCATTAATTCGGTCGATATGAGAAACAGGTCTATTCTAGATAGGCTGTCATGTACAGACGAATAAAAGGTGTAATCTCTCGTGTGTGGCGAGAGTGATCTCCAGGCATCTCGTAGGTCTAATGTGTCCATGTGTGTGGGTAGGCATTTGGCAGCTTGGGACATGGCTCTGCTGGCTGTACCAGATCTGTCTAGAACATTATTAAGTACTAGGTTCATGTCCCCCCCATATATTTCATGAGTAGGGTAATTACTTTGTCAAAGAATTCTGGGGCATCAATATTCTGGGCATATGTGTTCACCAGCAGACACTCTGTGTTAGCAAGAAGACAGTGTAATATTACATATCTGCCCCCCGAGTCAATGTAGCTAGTGCGCAGTGAGAATTCAACTGACTTGTGGATCAGGGTCAGCACTCCTCTAGACTGGGTGGAGTACTTGGTGTAGAACCTGTTGGGATCCCAAGTCGGTGCGAGGGATGCTGCAAGGGGTCCAAGGGCATGTGTTTCTTAAAGGAGAAGTATTTTAATTCCGTGCCTCTGGGCTTATACAGTTATCCTACAGCTTTTGTGAAGTTGCTTAACCCCTGGTCATTAGTTTAGTGGTCATACTGTGGCACTATGGAACATCCCAACAGTGATATCCGCCACCTTTCAGTGGTGCATTTATTGCCATTGCATCGCCGCACCTCTTCATAATCACCACCACTGCTTTCCCGCCATTTCTAATGTGACAACCCTCAACATTGCCCCCCGCCCTCACTGCCCTCCCACAACTAGCAGTGTAATGAAACCCGCTCAAACAGTGTGCACAAGCGTGCCATTCCCAACTAGGCACTACCTGCCCACTTGCCCAAAAGGGGCACAACTGATAGCAGACCGCCTGACTAGGCATTCCAACTGCAGTGGGGGTCGCCGCTGCCATGTACCGAACTTAGCAGATCATGTGGTGCAAGGGCACTGTAATACATTCAACGGTAATATATCTCAAGATTGCGAAAAAAAAAACAACATCGTGATACATTGTAGCAAACAAGGAATTAAATCATGGCAATTGCAACAGAAATAGTGGTGGGGGCCTGCAGGCAGGCCGGGAGGCGGGGGCTGCCCCACCCAGGTATAATTGAAACAGTAAAGAGTGGGGTGCCGTCGGCCACGAGCCAGGGCACCCACCGCCTGTAGGATATCGGGCTGAGTTGGTGTACCATAATATCAGGGAAGGGGAGAGGAAGGACCTTTGTCGATAATCCCGGCGCTGTACATTAGGCCCCACTGCTGATAGTAGGTGTCAGCCGCCTTAGTCATTGATCATTGGATTATTAGTGATCATGGTTTCATCCGATAGGCCCCGCCATTGGTAGTAGGTATCAGCCGCCTTAGTCATTGTCCATAAGACCATTGGTAGGGTCCCCAAGCAGGATCTGTGATTCATTGAATTTCACTGCTTCATCTGGAACTGTAAAAAAATAGAGTTTGTTGCGATAGGTAAATTTCAAGCGAGCAGGGAAGAGCATTGCATACTCAATTTTCCTTTCCTTGAGCATCTTTTTAACTCCATTAAACTGTCTGCGCTCCATCTGGACCCCCACAGAGAAATCTGGTAATATTCTGATGATTTGCGAATCGAGTCTCAATTCTCTCTTCTCTAGCGCTAGCCGTAGTATGTGATCCCTATCTCTATAGCTGAGGATCTTAGCTGTTATCGGTCTGGGAAAGTTGCCCGGTTTAGGGCGGGGGGCCAGCGCCCAGTGCGCGCGTTCAACTGTGAAGAACGGGGAAAGATGTGAAGTATTGAGGAGGCCCTTGAGGAGGTTTTTGACCGCTAGTTACATCTTGAGAGCGGACTCCGGGACCCCAACAATGCAGATGTTGTTTTTCCGTGATCTAGACTCCAAGTCATCACACTTCGCTTTGACCTGTTTCATATCTCGCACCAGTTGCGTGACCGTGGTCTGCAGTGCGAGCACTCCTTCCTCATTGGTCCCTATCTTGGTTTCGGCCTCGGTTAACCTAGTTCCATGCTGGTCCAACTTGTTTTTCACAATAGCGTAAATGTCATCAAGCTTTTCGTGAAATAAGCCAAAGTTCTTCGCCATGGACTCTATCAGCGCCAGGAGGAGGGGGGTCAGACTGGGGGTCTGTGTCATCGTGAGTCGAGGGGGAGGCTCCCAGTTCGGGTCTGGGTGCTGACTTGGTGTATTTATCCATGGCTCCGACCTTGTTGGCCCTGCGTGATCTGTTGGCAATGCTGAAGGTAGGTGCCGATGTAGGACACAGGGGACAAATGTGGTCCGTGTAGTTGGTAGGAGTAGGCCCTCACCTCAACCGTGCCACTGGACAGATGTAGGTGCGGGCTGTGGTGACAGAGGGTACGGGCGCTCGGAGTGCTAGTGTCTGGCGCTAGGGCACAGGGAGAGGTTGCAGTAACTAGGTCTCAGTGTGGAATTTGGGGAGCAACCCCCTGGTCCAGTAGTCCAAAGTACAGCTTGGGAGACCTGCCAGACAGCAGGGAGGAGATGTGGTTGCAGGGCCAGTCTGGTTATAAAGGATAAGCAATGGCAGCCAAGGTGGCGATGCAGAGGGCCCAGAGATTCAGAGCAATGGGGCCTGCGCAACGCAGAACAGCCAGATGGAGCCGGGGCCCCCTACTGCAGAGAACCAGGGTGCACAGCAGGAAGAAGGTGCAGGCCACACTACAGGCCCCTCCAAGTGACGATTGCAGCACTGTGGACAGCCTTCACGTCAAACCCACAAGCAAAGTCTCTGAATGAATACTAGCATGTGTCGCTCACCCCCCAGAGACAGTGGATGTTATGGCAGTTTTAGGCCGCTCCGCGGTACAGGACACCCACAGTCCCACAGGGGGAGAGGCCACAGTTCAGGCACTGGTGGGGGCACTGCAGGGGGGGAATCCAATGCCCGCTGGTCACCCTGCGCAGCCTGAGTCCCAGGCGCGAGGCGTGCAGACAGCAGGGATGAGGGCCCACTCGGGAGCGGGGCGAGAATTCAAGCGGGCCAGCGCCAGGGGAGGAGGGGCGCAGATCGTACACCAAGCAGCCCACCAGCTCCTCACCTGTTGCGTTGTTGGTCTGGATGCTGGTGGGTGCCATCAGGTGGCAATGCAGGAAATGGGGATCGAGACTGCTATTTACTGGGCGGATCAGCCCGCCGGGACAGTGCCCGGTCCTCAGCCGGGCGCCTCACCCCCGCCCGCGGCCCAGGCGTTGTGGCGCGGGGGCGGTCTGGCAGCGGCCCCACAGAGCCGGGAGGGTTTCTTCATGGAGGGGCAGCCCATTCCCCGTGGCCACCCCAGCAGGCAGCCGGCACCGTGTGTGCTCCAGCACCGGCAGGTCCGGCCCACAGTCCACAGCGGCCTGGAAGGGCTGAGGCGGGTGAGCACCGCCTGCTGGCCGGGCCCGAGGCAGATAGTCGCCTCCTCTGACGTCACTCCAGGTCCAATGGTAAAGAGCGTTCCCAGAGCCTAGCACCTCAGTGGGTGCGCAACTTCTTTACATGACCTGGAGTGGGCCCGAGCCAAGCACATATAGAAAAGCAGAAGACCAGTCCCAGTACGGCCGTGGGGCTCTGTTTTCTCTCCAGATTAGGTGGATATGCAGTCCTAGATGGTAGCAATGCAGAGGGAAGATTTCCAGCGCAGGATCGTGCTCCGAACCGCTGATTGATAGCAGCTATTTAACGGCTGGGCACGGAGCTCAGAGCGCAGACATTTTCCAGGCTGCTCAACTGCATCCCCCCCCCCCCCCACATTCAACTTTCTTACCTTGATAGGTGGTAATGGACAGAAACCATGTGTTATGGGAATAGAAGCTGAACACGCACGCCCTTGGCAATTAAGGGATTAGGTCAACAGTCATTATTAAACGTAAGGTTAGCTACTTTAACCCTGGATTTTATTATCATTGTGCAAACATCTGTCACAGTTTGGAATCACAGCAAGCCCGACTCAGCCCTTCATGCCTCTGAGGATCTTGGCAGCACTTAAAATTTGGAGTTACTTACGTGGAATGCAGTTGCTTTAATACATATGACCATGGACACTTAGATGCTTCCTAGGAGTTTATGTTAACCCAAGATGTAGCATAGACGTTTCTTGTACAGGTGATGATGATGATGAGATGATATTATTTATTTATTTATAGCGCCTATACAGAATGTGTTTCAAAGCGCTTCAAGGCAAGGGAGGGAACAAGGGAAAATACAATGACATTCTTATAGGCCATGAACAATAAGGATGTGAAATTAACTATCGAACTCGGCATGACATTTCATATAGTGCAAGAGCTAAGACATAGATAAGGAAGGGAGGGGGAGAGTGGGAAGGAAATTGAAACAGACAGGTGACTACCGTACTAGGCCTGACGACATTTCTGCTAGAGCCGGAGAAAACAAAAGGTGAAGGAGATGGGTGCAGAAAGGGAGGGGAGGATATGATGATATGATAGTTTATTTATATAGCGCATCTATATTGCGACGGTTTGGTAATGATGTGTGCACCAGTAATGAAAGCAAATAGGGGGATGGCAAAAGGTTGTCTGATAAGTCTAACAAAATAGAGATTACCACTTAAATGTTTGGATACAAACTTTCATTTTGGGGGGGGGGGGCACATTTAAATCATCAACTGAGCAAGACCCTTTTGCGGTTAATATGGGAAGGGGAAAGGTCATTAATGGAATCATGGTTGTCCAAACCCCCAAGCAATCCCATTTTGATAACGGGAAATGTTAACAAATGCGTGCCTGGATAAAAAGAATAATCACAACAAATTAGAAATTGATGCCCAGTGGGGATTGTATCATCCTGTCTTACTTCAGAAAGTGATCAATCTAAATTGGCATATCTGCCTGTGACACCAAGAGGCATGCCCCATTAACACATTAGGCATTCCTGACATGAAGCAGATCTCACAGCAACTGTTATGCACTTAAACTCTTTAGTGGCAGGAAGATCCATAGGCAGCAACAGTGGCACTCCATAAGAATGTATAACATAACGTAGTGTAAGCTAAGTATGATTTATGGCTCGGTAGCCCGGGATTTAATGGATACATATTTGCATGGACGGCTACACCAGCCTCAACTATTGGCTATATGATTACCAAGGGGCAAGACTTTGAACATATTGGAAGTATGGAAATAGATGTCAAGTTTATGACTCACCTGAGACTTGGATGGAACCAGAGACATTGGTGAAGAGCTGATTCGGCATCTGTGACAAAAGCGGGACTCTTGAAGGAAGAGGACATCCCCTTTGGCTGCCACCCTGCTTGGCAAATAATCCTATAGACGAGGTAACACCTGAAGTGATTCTCCAAGAAGAAAAAACCCGGAACAGGGGAAAAACCCTTGGAAATATGTTCTTATAGCCAGTTTAACAGCAGCTCAGTCGAGGATATCCAATAACGTAGGAATAATATGAATAGGTAACAGAAGTCCAGGGAAATAAGGAAACCCATGGCTGATGAACGTAGAAGCAGAAAAACACCACGGGCAGGAGCCAACGAACTGGATGAGAAGAGAATCTTCACAAGCTTCATGGTGCAGTCAGTAACCATACAGCTGGAAAGGAATTATCAGCAAAGGAGGGAAACCAATAAAGAGAGAAACAAGGAGAAGGCAGGCGAACTGCCAAGAGCAGGAACAAATGGAAGAAATAAGTGCTGAGCTAAAGGCAACCATATCTTAGTGTTGAGACACACAAGAAAGTGTTTGCTGGTGGTTGATATGCACATCAGTGCAAGACAGAGCACTGTGACCACTACGTTGTTTGGTGAAATTGTCACCATGTTGGATGGGGCACGTACACGAGTGCGTGTCTCCTGACGGGCACCATTTTGGAGATGGCAAGAAGGGCTCTATTACCAGCAATGCGTGTTTTGCGTGATAAATGTTTCCATCCTTGCAAAAGGGACCAGCGACGCACAGGGAACCATGACAGTATGTCCCCTTCCAAATTCCAAAACTTCTGGCTCCCAGGGTGAATATGGAATTGATGCAAAAAGGCAGGGACACACATGTTAGTGCCTGGGTGGGTCCCAGGAATTATTACTTGCTGTGTAACCCCTCCAGTCCACAAAATATTGTCAACAACCTCTTCGATAGCGAGACAACCTCTACACTAGCGAGAATCGCATATCCTAGACACTTAAAACGTTGGTGTACCATGAATGAAAACAGGAGTGGGAGGTGGTTTTGCGTTCCTAGCAGAAGAAAAATAGAACTTAAGTAAGGATACATGAAATACTGGATGTATCAGTTTCCAAGAGGGTGATAGGAGGAGTCGAAACGCTACCGGATTGATCTTTTGAAGGAACCTGAATGGTCCAAAATATCTAGGTAACAACTTGGATGGGAATAAATGTTTTGATAGGTACTTAGAGGAAAGTTAAACTTTGTCTCCAATAGAATATGGGGGCTTAATGCTCATGTTGTGATCAGCATATTTATTGGTGTTCTTCTGAGCTGCTGATAATGTGGCTGCCACAATTCTATGCACTTTCAAATTCAATGGTCCACTGAAGAGAGCATACTCACTGCAGTGGGCACAGAAGGAAATACAGTAGGATGAAAACCATTTGCACAAAAACTTTTTTTTAGAGATGTGTGAAGAGTGTTGTTGTACGTGAATGCAGCTATTGGAAGCATAGTGATCCAATCATCATGCACTTAATTAGAAAAATAATGTAAACAGTGCTCTATGGTCTGATTAACCCTTTCCATAAATCTGTTGGTTAGTGGGTGGTAGCCTGATGATAAGGCCTTTTTTATGCTGATGAGACGACACAAAGAAATCAAGAATATTGAAATGTATTGACTTCCGCATACAGAAATTATAGTACTCGGTAAGGCATGTAGTCTGAAGATATTGATGAAGAAAACTTTGGCCATTTCTGCAGCTTAAGTCATTTTCGTTAATGGAGAAAAAAATGGGCCTTTCTACTGAAAAGGTCAATGGTTACCATTATGGCGATCTAACCCTTAGAAGGGGGTAAATCAACGATAAAATCTGTAGCTATGTTTTGCCATGGTCTAGAAGATGGAGGAGGTAGCAACAGTCAACCAGCTGGCTTATGCTTAGGTGTTTTGGTTTGAGCACAAATAAGACATGTTTTGACGTATTGTTGAACTGCAAACAATATGTTGGGCCACCAGAAGTGTTGTTGTAGATTATGTAATATAGCTCTGACACCACTATGGCCTGCAGCTAGAGAATCAAGACATTGTTGTAGAACAATATATTGTGAATTCTCAGAGGGCAGAAACCGATGACCGTCTGTGAATAGGAAGCCTTGTATGCGTTGTAAATGCCAAGGATTGGATTCAGATAGGTTTTGAAAGACAGATGATATACAGGACTCTCGTAGGACTTGAGAACATAAGTTTCAACATGATGTATGATGGTCTTGGCCCTCAGAATGGTACTGTACGCCATATTCGTACTTCCTATCTCCTTATTCATGCGAGACAAGGCATCCAACCGCTATCACATTTTGATTTCCAGGAATATACGTGATGGTGAATTGATATTGTAGAAAAAGAATGCCCAGTGGGCTTGTCAGCTATTTTGACACTTTAAGGCTTGTAAGGTCTGAAGATTATGATGATCGTTACATATCTGCATCAGGGTAGAGGGTTCGTTCAGCAGATGTCTCCTCTTCAAGCATGCTTGACGAATCGTCAGTAACTCTTTTTCTCAGACCAAATAAATAATGCCTTTCGCTTTCCCCAAAAGTTGGAGACAAATATGGCAGTGACCGTTCCTCTCCATTGGCTTGTGATTGTGTGAGAACTGCTCCTAGAGTCGAGTCTGAAGCATCAGTCTCGACTATAAAAGGTCTTGTGGCATCAGGCTGACACGAAATAGGTGCTTGCATGAAAGCCTGCTTGAGAGTCAGGAATACATTATCTGAATCAATGGTCCACTGAAAAGGTACTTCTTTCTTCAAAGGGTGGGTGATGGGTAATACCATATGTGAAAATCCAGGTATGAATTTCTTGTAAAAATGTGCCAGTCCTAGAAAGCATTACATTTGTTTCACATTGGATGGCATTGGCCAATCTAGGACAGCAGAAAATGTTCTAGAATCCATAGCAATACCATATTGTGAAATGACATCAACTAAATACTGGATAGAAGATTGATTGAATTGATATTTTTCAGGTTTGGTCAATAGATGATTGGCAAAAGCTTGATGAACATGAACATGATGCTCCATTAGACTGAATGCATACATCAAAATGTCGTCCAGATAAATGACAAAATGGAAAAGCATGCCTGAAAATGCGCAGTCCATAAACCTTCAGAAAATGCCCAGGGCATTCACTAAGCCAAAGGGAATCACAAGGTATTCATAATGCCCAAAAGGTGATTAAATGGTAAGCACCTTGGAGAGCCAATTCAAAGAAAATGACTGCTCCCGTTAGGGTTTCTAGGATGTCTTCAGAAAGTGGCAACGGTATGTGTGATTCAGGGTGACTTGAATCAGTCTTCGATAATCAAGATAGGGATGCAATTCTGCTGTCTATTTTTTGGCCCCAAGAATAAGGAAGCCCCTACAGGAGACTTATAATGCCTGATAAGGCCATTGCAAAGGTGTACTTCAAGATTTTCCTTTAAGGCCACTTTTCTTATTAAGGAAAGTATTAATATCCTCCCAAATGGAATTATGGCATTTGGAAAAGTCTCAATGGCACAATCTTCTGGTCTGTGTGGAGGTATGGTAATATGAGAATATGTATAGGTAATCTTGACACTCAAGTAGCACTGGCTGTAGATGCGATGCTGACAGACGCGAGTCTTCTGGTTGATCACAGGAATTTCGGAGTACAACTGTACAATCTCCTTTAGAACAAGGTTGGACACATAATTCCAAGTCTAGGAATAATGTTCCCACTACCCAATTGACACTGCTGTGTCCCTGCAGACAGGGAATTCCAATGACTACAGAAAAATCGGCTGCTTTTATCAAATAAAAATAAAGGTTTTCCGTAATGTTGAGCAAGGTCTATTCTTAGAGTCTGAGTCTGTTCCAAGATAGGACCAGAAGACAATGGATGGCTGTTGATTACTTCAACGGCTTGGATGATCACCAGAGACAGTTTTGGTACGTGATGCTGTTGAGCCCATGATATGTTCATGAACAAGCCTACTGCTCCACAATCCAGTAGTGTCATAACAGATGTACGTTCTTGAGTGGCTAGAATGATGGTGACCTTTAAGACTACTAATGGAGGTCGGGAATAGCTGCCAAGGGGATGGTACGTTTGGGCCTTCCTGACATTCGCAATTCCATGCTCCACCTAGGAGCAGCATACAGCATTTCCTGAACACTGTGGGGATACAATTTGGCAGTGCCTCAGCAAATGAGAATGAGAACCGCAGTACATGCAAAGCTCTTGGGAGGTTCTGTGGCTCCTTTCCTCCTGGGCCAAAGGACCACATGTTGCTCCCAATTGCATACGTTCAGGGTCAGGCAAAGTAAGCGAATGGGATCCAGATGTAGTAGAAGTAGGCTTAGAGGGTGGCATTCTGGTCTTACACCTTTCATCCCATCTTTTTGCATGCAGTAGTCAATCTGTAAGGCCAGATTTACCATAATGCTAAAGGTATTAACGTCGGTGGTATTAGCACACGGTAATAGCACTGAAAATCTGCAAAATTGCGGCAGATTTAAATCCAGCTAAACCTGTGATTTGGCGAACCCTTGAATGCGGTGGTAATAGCATTACCGCTGCATTTAAGGGTTACCGCCAAACTTGGGATGAGACAGCATGTATGTACCTTTTATATTTACCATCATTTCTGGTCTGTGTCTGACATTATTTGTTGTGACTGGGATGAGATCTGGGGCATGAACATACAATCTTGAATTCATTAACTTTCCTTGGCTTGGTTGGATCCCAATTATGTAAGCTCACAAAAAGGAGTGCAGGCAATGGATATTTGTGGTGAACAGCGACATTGCACTGTGAGCTTGTTATCCAGCGAAAGACATGAACACCATGAGGTATGCCAACTGTATCTTTGATGATATAAGCTCACAGCTGGCATGGTGCACAGAGTTATGCCCACTACCTTCATCAAATCTTTAATATAGGCACAATAATATATATATTTTTTAATCATTTTACACTACAATTGGCTTGCAAAGGGCAAAGGCAATATCTGTCTTTTGGAATGCATCTTTATTTGTTCCTGCACACAGCTTAATCATAAGGTATTAGCATGTTTACAGTATGTGTGCGCATTGATCAGACAGGATGTGCTGTTATTAACATTTCCCATGATTATTTTACAAATGCTTACGTACGTATATATGTTTTTTTGCAGATACAGTACAGTGCATAGCTCAGGTAGCCCAAAATGGATGCCCTGAGAATGGGACCAGGAATTCAAGTCCATAGCCTTAAGAGTTGGTACCGGGGACTGCAACATGTTCATCTCCTGTTAGACCCACAACTCCCATGACCTGCCACGATTGACATTGATGGCTAGGGCTGATATGTGCTGTAGAGAAACAAAGGTTGCAGATCCCTGAGTGCAGCAATGTGTGCATACTGCTGTTTACTTAAACATGGAGAAGGAAGCCCTTAATTTAAGGCTATGTTTTCATGATTTCAGGTATGCTGTCCCAGTCTGTGACTGATGTGGCTTTATTACACTGGAAAACAACATGTATCACTATACAACAACCATAAATCTGCCAAATCTGCCAAATGCCTCAACCATGGTCATCTTGTCTTTCTAAGTAAAAACTAATGTATACCCAAGAGCACAGCTGGAAAAAAATGAATGGCTCTGCAGTTAACAACTGTTAATGTTGTGTTGTTACTGGTACCTGCTAAGAGAAAATGCATTAGTCTATAATTGATAAACATTGCCTGCTCACTGTTTTTCTGACCAAAACAGCCTACTTTCTTGGCCATCCCCCGGTGCCAACACTGATCTCCATCATACATGATGACAGATACTGGCTGAGAGTACCCACTACATGTCCATTAGCCAGTTATTTGGAACCCATTGGCAACCACAGCAATTGCAATGTCTTTGTGTGCAGGGACGAATCAATGGGAACTATTGCTTTCATGGGACACCAACGTGTAAGTGCTGGTTTGATAGCAATTAGTGCAAGAGGGGAGCAGCAACGTTTATGATACATCCGAAACAATCACCCATTAACTAAGGGCCCATTAAAGGGACATTGTTAAAGTTGATTCCAGGGGTGATGATTAAAGACATGTGTGAATGACTACATTTGCAGAAAGAGGGAGAGCGGCAAAACATTCAAGCCTAGTTTGCAAAGGCATCAGGTGGCAGGGTTGTGCTGGGAAATCAAAGGACAAAAAGTGTTTGTTGCCTCCTCAGCCATACTACAACTAAGTAATAATGCAGAAGAACGGTGATGAACGTGTTGCCGGGGTGTATAGATGTACCATAACATGGCATGCTGTAGAAATAGAGTTATTACTACCCAGATTACTAGTACTACCATAGGTATACTGTACATGTCATCCATATTGAAATATTGGGAAACAATGATTACAAAATGTGACCAAATTCTAGGACCTCAGTGAGTGACCTATGGTGTGTGGCCAGGGCCAGTGCATGCTGGTGTGAGTGCTGAAAATTAAAGGTTGAATTGTCTCACAACGTGCGGTCAGTTTAACAGTTTCATGTGTGTAAACTTCACTGACAGGTATTGTAGATCTCTGATCTCCAATGGTAAATCCTTACTTACGATAATGTTTGATCATGTGATTAGAACTAATAACTAGGAAACGGTGTAGAGGAGCAACATTGTGTATCTGCAGGTGATCCCGCCCCCTACCTCCCGTGTATTGGAGACATGAGATCATGCTGTGCCTAACACCAGCTATAACACCAATACTGCAACGAGTGCTTGAAAGAAGATACCCGTTGAGACAACCCTACCAAATGTACCCTTGACGTGATGATAACATGCAGGAGGAAAAACCTGAAGGAGTATGGAAAGAAGCTAACAAATGAATTGATGACATCATAAAGAAGTGTGCATGTAGTCTCAAGATAAAGAAGTATGACAAGGAATGAGTCCTAGAGGACAAGCAATGACGCAAGAGGTCAAATGAACTATCAACATAGGCAAAATGAAACCTACACAATAACCAAGATGTTGAACAAAACAGAAGTTGAATACATGTACAGACGCTGAAATGCAAGATAGGTTAAATCATAATAGAAGCTAGCTATAAGTAATGAATAGAATGCATGCAAAGCCGCCATTGTACAGAAACTAGACATTGGTATCATGAACCTAGTAAGCCAGAACCCATGAAGCGGAATGGAAAACTGTGTCGCAGCAAGAATAATATGCTCATGGAGCTGCATGGCAAGGCTGTCTGAGCTGGAGTGAAGACTGAAGCAACCAAGGTCAGCTATCTATTCTGGAGAGGAGCGAGAGTGCAGAGGAGGAATCTTCCCTTGTTAAGGTGCAAGAAAGAACACAAAGGATGCCAAGTTTTAATTCATTTAGGACATTTAAAACTTACAAAATGGACCAGATCCTGGTCTCCTGTCACGTGAGCCAAGGCTGGAAGTGGAGCTCGATCTTGGAGTCCCAGACACGATAATGAGTGCCCTCACTCGCATGTATTCCCAAAGATGAGAATACTCTACAAGGCCAAGTACAGCGACAATTTCATGGCAGACGGCATGGGCAATGAGAGATGCTGGGATAAATGGGTGGTGGGGTAGTTTCATGCCCTAGCTCCTTGCACCTGGGTCTGGGCTTACATGCTGCTAAAATGAACCGAATGTTCCAGACATGGCACAAGCGTGCCAACCAATTGTATTAGTGCATATTTCAAAGGACCTTATAGTTTGAAGACCAATTGCGAAACTGTGTATCTAAATGTTTCTGAAATTACATGTTTTTAGAGGTAGGCATACATTGTCCACTTGAGAACGAATAACCAACAACAATCCTAGCTACTGTAGAAAGGTATACTTAGATGTCTCCCTTAACCAATCCAGACCCTTGAGAGGTTTTTCACTATTGCCACATATTATGATGCCACTCTGATGTATTTTTTGTATAAAAAACATGTTTTGTGTAGAGATCATTGAGAGACTGAGTGGCTGTCCTGTGATTTTTGCTGTAACCTCCCTGTTTTAGATAATTGTTAATAAAACAGTACTTTGCCTTCTTCCTGAGTTGGTTCCGTTATGTGGATTATTCTGGTGTGAGCCCATCCATTCCCACGCACGTTCCTAAAGGCTCACATGGTAGCAGTGCGGATGGTTTCAAGATCCAAACCAGTTCTGCTCCAGTATTTCGGCCGGTCGGGCATCCTCCGCTATTAGGTGGAGTTTCCTGTCGGGAGCGGCCGATTGAAATGAACTTGCAAGAAGATTCGAGATGGTGGGCAGGTCCCTGCTCGGTTTCCATGGCCGCTCTGCGGACAGAAGGCAAGGTGGTCGGATTGAAGGAGCGGTCAATACCGAAGGTCTCTAGTCAATTAACAAATTTAAGTAGACTAAGGGAAATGGCAATATAAAGGTGAGGGTTTGTGATATTTAGAGTATTGGGAAATGTAGTGTAGATAAAGATAGCGTCTAGCAATCCTAGTTAAAAGGAATTGGAAGAAGACATTTCAAACTTCAACAGGAGTAGTTATAATAGAGAAAATGCACAGACAGGACCAAGAAAAGTGATGTCTTAAACCCTGTATAGGGTAAAATAGGTAGAAACGGGAGAAGTATACCCCTTATTATAAAAGGTTAATAATGAAGGGAAGATGATCACAGGGGTTTATTAATGTTTAGTAATAGAAGTAATAGAACTATGAACATTTGGAAGTAACAGTGTTTGAAGCAAAATGATTGGCGCCAATCAAAAGATAGATAGGAAATTGAAATAGAAGAGGATTGAACGGCGATTGATGGTGCTTGCTCATATTTGTTGTTTTAAAACACTAAAGTTGGCAATTTGAGTTGAAATACAAAGTTAATTTAAAGATCTTATAAGTATGATAGTCAATTGAGACTTGTCATTATGGAGGACTCTCCTCTCATGCATCTTTGTAAGACACTTTCAAAACATGCACCCACCCTAAAACAGTACAGTGCAGTATGGTAAAGGGCACAGCGGGTAAAATGTTCATGCCATGGCAACAAGGGAAATCATTGTCAAAAGCAGTATTGGAACACATGACCACATACGTGCAGGCTGTGTGATTCCATTGAATAATGTTCCCGCAAAAATTTCTCCTGACGACATTATGTATGGGAACATTATTACCTGATACCCGCTGGCGTACATAGGAAAGAAATTTGAGAAAATACTGAACATTTTTGAACTTTGGAAGAACTTTAGAAGATGTACCAAGAGGAGAAGGAGGACCCGCCACCGGAGGAGTGGATGCTTAATCAGCATAAGGGGGAGGGCGTTGAGCCCTCAGCTCCTCTTAGCTTGCCCGAAATTAGAAGTGTAAATATAGAAGAGATAGGAGTTTATCCTTTAAAGGAGTTGAAAGCAGTGCAGGCTATAGTAACCCGACATAAGAACCCCCGCTTACAGTAGTGACTACAGTCCAGTCCAGACTGTAGTAGTGACTACAGTCCAGAAGAGAGTAAAAGAAAGGAAGGCACTTGTAAGTTTATATGAGATAAGGAAGAACGAGGTGACAGGTCGAATTTATCAACAGACATAGATCTAGGAATTAAGTGATGGAAGGGAGAAAAGGACACGGCTGACGTGGTACCGCTCGTACAGAACAAATGGATGGGAGGACAGATACTACTCAAGTTAGTTGGGAAAAGCATCAAGGGAGTTAGGCAAAGAGAACATAAGGACGAGCAAGAAAAGAAGGACAGGGAATGAGAAAAGAGATTGAGGGAGGATGAGCAAGGAATGAAAAGGAGGGATCAACGGGAACCATTATACAGTGAGGAACAAGAGAAGGATGAAAAACGGGCAGAGGAACAAAGAAAGTATGACAATAAACAAGGAGTGATAGAAGAAAGGGACAAGAAAGGAAGAAATAGAAATGAGGAAGAAATAGAAATGAGGAAGAAATTCAAAGAGTGAAGGACAAAAGATGACAGAGAATGAGAGAAGAAGAGGAACGAAGACATGGCGTAAGGAGGGAAGAGCGAAGGCAGGAGGAAGAAAAAGCTAGAAGAGATGCCAGAAAGCAAAGGGAAGTGAATGAAGAAATTGGAAAGAATAGGAGGCAGGTGGGTCTGGAAGCCAGTCTCATCCCTAAGGAACAAATGAGGCCAAAAGCAGAAATACAATGGGATAAAGTGAGAGAGATTCTCCCGATAAAGGAGATAATGCCAGATACCCCTAGAGAAGCACTAGAGAAAAAAAGATTTGATGCAGAAGGCATAGGAGAAAGGATCGATGAGGTCTATCAGCAATAAAGAGAAGATAGCAAGTATGGAACTCGAAGGAGCAGTAATCAATCCCCGGTACTGCAAACACAAATTCAGGAGGAAAACATGTTTAGTAATGAATGCCAATCACTGTCTTTGAGCAGATTAAATCTAGATAGAGGCGAGGGAGATGATAGTTGCAGTAGTTGGGGTTTAGAAATATCAGACGAGGAAAGAGAGTCTTGTCGTGAGGCAGAGGGAGAGGGTGCGTGCACCTCCCTGGGAAGTCAACAGATTGATAAAGAAGTGAGATGGTCAGAACTGGAACATCCTAAAAAAAGAACATCAGATCTCATAGCAAATCCTGAGCTTCCCCGAAGATGATCGATACTGAGAAGGCAGAGTCTCCACCATATGTAAGCAGGTTAAGGATGCTACCAGCAAGAAGGTGGATCGGGATGATTTTCCCTGCAATCGACTAATACTGTAACTGATTATGCAATGGGGTTCACACAGTTCCCCTTGCTAGAGAAGGGGGGAGTGGGATTCTGGAAATGCATTGGAGGGACAGGGCATCCATGTCCTTGCCCTGGACTCCATTTATAATATGTGTTCTGGGTTATTTTCTGCACATGAGTCCTTGTGGGACTCCTGGCAGTGCAGCTCTTCCTCTTTTTGGTTGTATTGAACAGACACTTGGGATACCCTTATGGCACCCATGGTTGAGGGTACAACCCTGTACTCCTAGTGTATGTTTTTGTCACCTGTGTGTGGCCCACAGAGCAGGGTATGGCTGGTGGCAGATCCATGCTGAATTTGACAGGTGCTCTGAGTGTCATCCATTTTGAGATACCCAGGACCTTCCATTGGAATCAGTTGATTCCTGATAGGGGACAAGATGGCCCCTGTGGTCTCTTGCTTTCTATTGCCTATTACCTTGTTTTCCCAAAGTTCTGGGAAGCCCTGACTCCGTCCCTTCCCCTGACTGGCTGTTGGGTAGACATGCCATATATGACATTGTGGAGAATTACGGGCCAGACTGGCTGGAGCCTTACCAATGACTGTATGTTGTGGGTACACCCTTGGAGCGGAACCTGGGTGAATGGAGTGTGTGACCAATATACATTTCATGTTATGGGTGTCTGGTTTCTGGTGTGTGACTCAATGAATGAGACAGCCCTGCCCAGAACTGGTATGAATGCAGTGTGTTGTGCTGATAGGCTGTTTGTTTGCCCCAATCCACATTCCTTGTTGTGAGTGTCTGGGCGGAGAAGAAAGGCCTGAATGCACTGTAAGCCTGATTTGCTGCCTGCCTGATGAATGCCCTTCCTATCTGGGGACCTCTCACTTACTGGAATTGTGCAGAAGCTGAAGTCGAAATTTGATGCTTAACCTTGAAGCCCAGCTGGAAGAAGAAGGCTCTGCTGCTGCTTTCCCTCAACGCAATCTGAAAGCTGTCGTGTCTCCAAGAACTGATCCAAGGGAGGACCTGGCTAGGCGTCCTCTTCCCGAGCTACGAGGGAACATCTTTCATGGCTTATCTTCATCAAGGAACCCTGGTAGTCAGTCCCAGAAAGCTGTCAACCGGAGATGGGGTCCACAAGAACCATTGAAGTAAGCACCAGGACGTTGAGGCCGTTGACGACCATCACCATCCACCGAGATTCGGAGGACTGCTGTAAACTCATCGACTGGAGCTACAATGCTCCATTGCCTGAGACACTTTGAAATCTAGGTCTCCCGCGCTATCACTGTCGACTGCTTTGTCCCGCCAGAGAAAGTCGAGGTCGCTAACGAACCGGGGAGAATCAGTCGGTGGGTTTTCTGCCACCCAAAGTCCACAAAGATGAATACGAAAGCCAGCCGTAGTCGAGTCCTAAGCATTGATTCCAACGCCAATGACCAGACGCCCTTGCTAGACTTCATCGATCTGCTTTGCGGCAACATACTCTACTAGTCATTGAGGTGCACCGCATGCCTCATCTTCACAGGATGTCCACGAACGATCGTCCACGAGCATCGCAAAGGTCGAAGCTGTTCTCTCAACGACATTGTTCACATTTTCTTCATAGTAATCTCGACAGCTCATGGCTGCTGCTTTAAAGGGATTCTACACAAAAAGGGCCCATTGACGACCCATCAAAAGAACTGCTAAAATCAGGTACTTTGTGGTAGTAGAATATTCTTTGTAGGAAACAAGAATATCTTGAACATAAATCGACTAGGCTTGTTGATACTCTTTATCTACAAGTTGCCCAGGTGGGGTGATCCTCACCCAGAACTGTGTCTGGGGTAGGGACAAAGTATTCTGCCATGTATTTAACCCAACTTGTCTTCCTTCCTATGTCTTTTGTTGATTCACTTTACTATTTGATTTGTATGCAATTGAGACTGTCAGCAGTTGGTGCATTTTAAAGGAATCAAGAGTTAATTGTGGTACGACATAGACATTGTACATATTTAGCATATTAGAATTGCCACAGTACAAAGTGTGTTAATGCTTGTGCATATATATGGAACCTTATTTATATAAATAACTGTGTTATCACCTAACATAGTGTGTGGGGGCTTGGGGGCTACACTGTACTTGAGAACTAGCCTGCATCACCGCCCAAGACCTTAAGTCTTGATTGCTCGGCCTTTGCTACCGCATAGAGAATCGTGACTGGGGTGCTCTGTGCTTCTACTCTGCCATATAGAGGGCAGGAGTACACATACCCCACTCCTGTCTTTACAGAGAGCGAGACTGCAATACATTCTAAGGCCACAGGTGGATAAGGATAACTTAAAATGCAAGCTCCCTAGTTTGGCATTGGGGGATGGGAAATAGATATACAAATTTGAGAAATTGACAGGAGGAAACAAGCTGACCATAGGAGACATAAAAGGTCTCCTGGCAGCCATTCTTGGGACGAGGGCTGATGACATATCGAGGAGAGCTGGGTACTCAATTGTGACTGCACGAAACACAGCGCATGATGGAGCGCCATTTAATAATTGTAGGGCATATGTTTGGAAGGCTTCCAAGGTATTGTATCTTGACACATGAAATATGGGTGCAATTATGCCACGAAAAAAGAAGGAAGATGAAGATACTATTGCCTATATTCAGGATATTCAGGAGAAATGGTAGCTTGAAACTCGTGGACCATGAGAAAAGACAGTTATTTTATCATATTTTATGACAGGGCTTTCCTGAACCAGTACAAAGACAGATTATAAAAGTTGGGATGGAAGCGAAGCCATGGGCTGAGATACAGTGGATTATAGTACACCTACATCATTGTCGGTTATTACAAGAGAAGAACAAAAAGAAGGATGAAAATAGAAAAATTGAAGAAGCCAAATTAGTTCAGAAGAAATTGTCAAATTTTGCCATAGAAGGGGCACTATTGACAAGCGGAGAAGGAATTGTAATACAGGAAGCAATAGGTGCATTTCAGGTGAATCATTTACGTCCGATGGACCAATGTGGGCATGGATTTGCACCACTAGGCAGAGGTATGAGTTTTAGCAGGAGAGGAGGTGGATTTCAGAACAACCAAGGTGGATTTGAAAACACTTAGAATAAGAACTAGAGTCCTCAGGGAAGATACAACCAAGGAGGGTTTGCTAGAGGACCATCCCCAGTGTGTTAGAATTGTGGAATAATGGGGCATAATGCGCACATGTGCAGGAGCCGTGGGTGTGTACAAAATGGCCAGTTTTCAAGAGGGGGGCAGTTTACCCACCCTCATACATCACACAAACAAGAGAGGGCTTTGCCCAGGATCACACATCCTATCAGGCACAGGAGCCGCAATTACAGCAGGTACAGCAGCAGCCGGCACAAGGGCAGTCGCAACAAGCACCTATGCAGACTCAACAAGGTGCGAATACAGGACATTTTCTGATGCCTAGAATAGGAGGTGTCACTGTGGTAGGAAGAAATCATTTCACAGGGACAAGCTTGTACCTCAATAGGACAGCTCACAGGGTGACTTCATGTGTTCAGTACTATCTGTGACACCAGACCCCCAAGAGGAACTAAGAGTCGATGTGACGATAGGGGGCAAATCCTTTTCTTTTCTTGTAGACCCTTGGGCAACTCATTTATGTATACAGGATGGAAAATACCCAATGTCAGGAATTGACATGAATGCTCAAGGGTTCTCTGGAGCTACAAATTTAGTTCCTTTTACTGATAAATTACTCAATAGAGGAATTTGACATGCCCGTTCCTTTTTTAATTTCATGACAGACACCAGTTAATATATTGGGAAGAAATGTAATGACCTTTAACATGACAATTTAATTTACTGATCAAGGCATAGTGTGCTCCACTCCAGCAATATACTATTTAAACATGGGAGAGTTCATACTTGCGTTCACAGGGCAAGTGGCTCTGTAAGGCATCCCGGTAGATCAGGAAGTCTTTATATATGGGGTAAGTATTTTTTTGACATGGCAACCTGGTCTGGTAGGGAAGATTGTGAGGATAACTCATGAGTTTTTGTTTAGACCAAGAATACCTATGAATGAGGAAGATGGACAGACTATTCCTATAAGCAGCTAAAGTACAAGGCGAGATAGCAATGCTCTAAGGGGTAGGTGGCGAAGGTAGATCACAGAGAAAAGTGATAACTCTTGAGGAGGGGTACAGATTGACTGACATAACAGATGAAGATATGTTCAGAGAAGAAAGTATCAATGATGAGGTGATGTTCTTCATGAGCACTACATACTGGATAAGGATCTATAATAGAGAAATCCCAGCGAATGGCAATAATGCGTCAACGACCAACATTTTTCCAGGAAGATCTCAAAAAGCTACCAATTGTCCTATGAACCACGGGTCCCTATGACATAGGTTTTTTGAAGGTAATAGGGGAGCTTAAAATAAAGTTTAAACCAGGAGCAATTTAACCCTGAGCCAAACAGTACCCAATGTCCCGAGAAGCTGATGAAGGTATATTCAAGGCTATTTCAGCACTGCTGAATCAGGGGATCCTGGTGCCATTGGTCATTGGGCCTCATTACAAGTTTGGAGGTAGCCATGCCTGTTAACTCTTGCACCTGCGAATGGGCAATTAACGGGGTATTCCTGCCCTTCCGGACCCAGTAATTGCGCTTTCGCGGGAGCAGGAATCGGGTGATCACCATTCCCATTGAGGTCATAGGGCTCAATTGGAATGGGGATGCCTGTGGCACTGGCACCAATCATTACAGTGCCGGTGTTACAGACATGCTGTGCTCGCGGGTGCCTTTCATTATGGTGCCGGTGCTACAGGCAGGCTGTGCTCGCGGGTGTTTTCATTCTGCCAGATCAGACCTGGCGGAATGAAAGGCACCCGCGAGCACAACTTGGAGTTTGCCGGTCCGGGTATAACGGTAACAGCAAGCTTACCGATACCGTTGTATCTGGACCAGCAAACTCATAATGAGGCCATTGTGTAATACTGCGGTGTATCTTATTAAAAAATATAAATGGGGGTCGTGGAGATTTATCCAGGATTTGTGACCTTTTAACCAGATTGTAGAAGCCAAATTTCCTTTAGTTTAGTTCCTAATCCTGCAACAATATAGTGCCGCATCCCAGTCGAAGCTCAGTATTTCACGGTGATCGATTTGAAAAATGTGTTTTTTTTTACACACCGCAAGACCTGACTTCCTTTACGTTTAGACAAAAAAGCCTAAAGCATTCTCATCTTCCTCAAGGGCACTGTGAGTCCCCATCATTTTTTAATAGGGTCCTACAGATGGATCTAGGCAATATCGATTTTAAAAGTGCAGTGATACAATGCATGGATGACATATTGATTTGCAGTACAACAGAAGATGAGTGTAGGCAAGAATCCGTACAACTAAAGACTATTTGGGATATAAAGTGAACAAGGAGAAATAACAGTATTGCCAGGAAGAGGTGTTGTACATAGGTCAGTTGATTTTGGATGAAGGGAAGAAAGTCACACCCTAAAGTGCTGAGGCAATTATGAAGACACCAAAACCAAACACAGTGAGACAGATGCACCAGTTTCTGGGTTTGTGCAATTACTGCAGAGCCTGGGTGTTTCATTACAGCACATATACCAAGCTACTTTTGCATACGTTAAAGAAAGCACAAGTTGGTAAGGAAAAGATAGAACGGACTGAAGACATGGAGGAAGGATTTGAGGAGTAGAAAAGAACAATTTGTACATCTCCAGTTTTAGGGTTTGCCAACTATGACAAGGAATAGTATTTATTTTCACACACAAATGGGGCAGTCATGACAGCAGTGCTTACACAAAGGACAACATTGGGGTAAAAAACTTTGGCATTTTATAGCAGAATTCTAGACCCAGTTATGAGAGGACACTTCCCTTGCAAACAATCTTTGACAGCTGCTACATTTGCAATTAAGAAGTCCACAAGTATTGTCATGGCTGTTCTTTGACTATTTATGTGCATCGTGCCTTATTTGCCATTTTAGAGAAAGCCAAGGTGCACATTGACATCCCGAAAGAGCTTCAGCTTATGAAGTAATGATTTCCAATCCAACGATTAAAATCGTAAGATGTAAAATAGTGAACCCAGCCATGTTTGTAGCTGAACCCATAGAAGAAGGTGATCATGTGCATGACTATGCAATTTATGTTGAATTTAATGATGACATACCCTGTGTGAAAGAGAATGCTTTGGCGGAAGGGGAGATTCTTTTTATTGACGGCTCTTTAAAAATGGACCATACTAGTGGGGAGAGGCATTCAGTATATCCAGTAGTAAGACACAGATTAAATGGTGCATTTGAGGTAGTTGTGAGTGCAAGAATACCGTCTCACTTTTCAGCGCAAGCAGCAGAATTAGTAGCGCTTATTGTCGCACTCGAGAAACATGAAGTAAAGGAAGTGACAGTGTATAGTTACTCCGCCTATGTGACATCAACCGTACACGCAGGGCTGTAATGTTGGAAGAGGAGGGGCTATCTCCAAGCAGACGGCTCTCGAGTACAAGGTGCATCCTTATTGGACAGGCTCATCAAGCCACTACAACTCCCAGCGGCCATAGCGGTTGTAAAATGCAGAGCCCATACTAAACAAACAGAAATGGAAACTAAACTGCAGACATAGAAGTCAAAAACGTTGCATATTCTTCATATATTTGGAGTTTTGATACTGAAGATATTATAGAAAATTTAACTAGAAATGTGTTAGTATGAGAAGAGTTTAATATGCTGTCAATTACCCAATTAATAGAGATTCAGGGAAGAGCCCCACAGGAAGAGAAAGAGCTATGGAAGCAAAGGGGGTGTTCTTCATCCCCATGGAAGCTTTATGGCGACAATAAAACACTGGAAATACAGTAATGCCAATGGAATTATTGAAAGTCGCACTTGAACAACTGCATTGCCCCGCACAGAGAAAATCTTGCTGCCACATTTGCAGAAGACTGGTTTGATCCTAATTTTCTGGAACACGTTGCACAGTTCATGGTGAATTTCATCATGTCTAAAATGTTTATTGCTGGGCATACACTAAGAAAAATTAGAGCAGTAATACCTCGACCAAATGGTCAATTTCAGCATATAGATATCGACTGTGTCGATATGCTGCAGACATGTAATGGCTACAGGTATCTATTAGTGGTGGTGTGTCACCCTGATGACACTTGCGCAGCAAAGTTTTTAGTGCACAAAATCATCCCAAGGTGGTGTGTGTGCGCAGTAATGGGCCACATTTTGTCAATTAACTATTCAAGCAAATAGGGCTGCTATTAAGTATAAAGAACAGGTTTTCTTCTGCGTATCACCCACAAGCAAACAGTATATGTGAGAGACTCAATGGCCTCCTCAGAGAGAGGATGACCAAGATTAAATTTACTTTAAAAAAGGGATGACTATATTGCCTACCCCTATCCTTATATGCCCCTTGGAATCAGCCAGATTCTGACCTCCACCTAACCCACATCAATAAGTGAGAGGACATCGTATGAGAATGCCTCTTACACCTCCATCCAGGGCAGGAGTGATCCCCAGATTGTAGCAAAGACTCTAGGTGATGAAACACATGATTATTTGACATGTATGACTACCAGTATTGCTTTCATTTCAGATCAAGTCAATCTTCTGGGAGAGGTCTAGGAACACGGAAGAGGACAATTCAGCGACCAATCAAAGTGAACTATTGAAACCACCAAAGTTATATGTTGGGGACCTGATCATAATAAAGAACTTCACTAGAAGATGGCACACACCTAGATACAACGGACCCTTTGTTGTTGAGGAAGTCTCCCCTTCTGCAGTTAAGGTACTGGGAAGACGAGCTTGGCTTCATCTAGGTGACATAAAGGTTTATAAAGGCAAAAACCTCCCTCCAATGGTTGCTGACCAAGAAGTAAAACAAGAATAATAGTTTCCACGTGTGTAGATTTGATGGATGACGAAGAAGAAGAACAATAAAGCAGCAAGTGATTAGCACATATTTATTTTGGACTGGAATTCAATAGACACTCCTTATATATTTTAGCAGGAAGTGCAAAGACTTGCAGAAGAATTCCAGAGGTTGAAATTAACTTTCAGAAATGTATTGAAGAAATTAATAATGCTTCAGTATTATGCTTAAATGTCAGTTCTTGATTAGAAATGGGAAGAGAGATCAATATCCAGATTAATTTCATGGAGGATATCTATTTTAATTGATAAAAATACATGATAGCTGTTTGCAGTAACACAAACAGTCTTGTGGTTGCTATGTTTGTTTTCATACTCCAATCCTACCCTGCCCTTGTTAGGAGAGATGTTAATATTCACACCTTTTTACATGGTCCCAAGAATGATCCAGTTATAAGGAGATTATTGACAGTGATCATTGAGCAAATTGTACAATTACAGATGCAAAATTAAATAATTGCAGTCAAAATTATTTGAGAAGGGGTTCATGTGATTATAGAGAGAGCACTAGCTCAGCAAGCGTTAGGATGGCACAACACATGGTTTTCCAGACTTGTATGCATAATATACATATGCATGTGTATTCTCTTTATCTTTCTGTATCTAACATTTCTGAAAATCTATTTCCCTACTGATCAAATTGAAAAAAAGATTGTCTCTGATTCTGCCAAGTGCAGGTACAAATGATGATAATTTTGTTAACCTCTATGAGCATGTTAAATGACATAAGAGAGATCAAGAAGAAGATAATCAGGGGATCAATACTTACCTTGATAATGCAACTCATCTGGGGAATAATATGTGGTATCAGCACATGAAAAAAGTGGGGGAAGGAGTATCTGATGAGAACCGCTATGTCTGCCCTCTCATCCCCTATTGTATGAATGCTGTCAAAACCTTAATTTCAAAAGAGTTGCTGGCAAAAGATGCAAAGTGCCTCAGTGATCTAGCAGCATGAACTACTAGAGGACAGTTCCAAGGGAGCTGGCCAACATTGCAATGGAGATCAAGATAATTGTTTCCATACCAGGATGATTATATCAAAACAACAGAAATGGAGAAGGAACCTGGATGGACAGACACAATGCTCATGTATCCTGCTGCAGGCCAGGATCAAGTGATAATTGAAGAAATTAAGAGAATTAACTGTTCTGACATGACAGAGAAGACCGGAATGCCTGGATGCTGGGAAGATTCACAGCTGCTGATCTGTGGGCGAGTACATACCAGTAAAGGATGGGAAGATGGAATGATGTCATGTGCAGCTCATCTAGTAAGAAAAAAGCAGTACAAGAAGTGCAAAAAGTGAATGATGAGTGCTTGAAGTCATGGTCTAAATACTCTAAACTACTGACAATGGTGGAGGATGAAGCTGGGCAACTATCCGTAGGCCCATTAATAAATGAAACCACGTGCTTTCAAAGCAAGGGAAAGAATTATGTCAAACATAATAAGTGGTGTAAAAAGACCATGAACGTTCCAGGAATGAGGAGGGAGAAAGCTGTCCTAATGGATCGGTATTGGGCCTGCAAATTTATAGCATATATGAAGTTACCCAGGAATTGAGGTGGCGTTTGCTCTCTTGTATACATATCCATGTTCCTGCATTGGTGATCCCACAAAGTGACCTGAATATTGAAGAATTTGCAAAAGTAGATGATCAACTGAGAAGAAGAGGATCAATAGAACTCTGGTGAAGAAATAGATCAAATGACTTCTCAGCAAAATCAAAAGCAGCTTTTGATGATATTCCTGATGAGCACACATTGTGCAGTAAAACTGCAGTGTTGTTCATGCTTATGTTCATGCCTGCGGATCAGACTGCTGTATATACCAGGTGGTTAAAAATCATTAGATAGGAGCTGCTGCAAACAATCAATGCCACCATAAAGAGATTTAACATGAAAGAAGAAGAATTGACCACCATAAGGCTGCTGACACTCCAGAACAGGTATGCCTCCACATGATCACAGCTATGGAAGGAGGTGTTTGTGGCAAGATCGGGCAGTCCTGTTGCACATTCCCACCATCTCATGACAGAGTGAACAGGACCATGACAGAGGCCATTTCGATGTTGACAGATTTACACATAAAAATGGTGAACAAGACATCAGCCATTGCCGATGACAGATGGTTCACCTTCCTGTTCTCATGGATTCCTTATTGGATGGCAAACATATTCAAGTTCCATGGAGAAATATTGGAGATATTCATATTTGTATTCTGTATGATAAGGATAATAATTGCACAATGTAAGAAAACTGACAAGAAAGCATTAAGAATGAAGATCATGATTGATGCCAAGGATAAACCAGAAGTAAAGGAGCTGACTGATAATGCCATCAGAAATTACATAAAGTCCAGCATTATAGCACCAGAGGGAATGAAGTTCTGATATCCAAAGGATCATAAGAAATGCGTGGGATGATGGGCCTACTGTGCCCCAAATGGGCAATGTAATTACATGACCTGGAGTGTGGACAAACACATAAAAACAGCATGCACCCTGAAGGGGGGTGACACATATAAGGACACCAAAGAGACATTTCTTCAAGAGAAAATACAAGGACATGAGAGATTGAGGAGGTGGTCGAGGACTGGACCAGAGGAGGGAATGTAGAAGAGCAACTGTGTGCATCTGCAGGTGAACCCGCCCCCCTACCGCCCATTTATTGGAGACATGAGATCGTGCCGTGCTTAACATCAGCCATAATACCAATACCTCAGCAAGTGTTTGAAAGAAGTTACCCATTGAGACAACCTTACCGAATGTACCCACAACGTGATGATAACCTGCAGGAGGAAAAACCTGAAGTATGAAAGCAAGCTAACAAATGAATTGATGACGTCATAAAGAAGTATGCATGATGTCCCAAGATTAAGAAGTATAACATGGTATGAGTCCTAGAGGACAAACGATGATGCAAGAGGTCAAATGAACTATCAACGTAGGCAAAATTAAACCTACACAATAACCAAGATGTTGAACAAAACAGAAGTTCAATATATGTACAGATGCTGAAACGCAAGATAGATTAATACATCATAGAAGCTAGCTATAAGTAGTGAATAGAATGCAGGAAAATCTGCCATTGTACAGAAACTGGACATTGGTATCATGAATCTAGTAAGCCAGAACCCATGAATCGGAATGGAAAACTGTTGCAGCAAGAATAATAGGCTCATGGAGCTGCATGGCAAGGCTGTCTGGCCTGGAGTCAAGACTGAGGCAACCATGGTCAGCTACATATTCTGGAGAGGAGCAAGCACGCAGAGGATGAATCTTCCATTGTTAAGGTGCAAGAAAGAACACAAAAGATGCCAAGGTTTAATTCATTTAGAACATTTAGTACCTGAAAAATGGACCAAATCGTGGTCTCCTGTCACGTGAGACAAGGATGGAAACAGAGTTTGAACATGGAGTCGCCGACATGAAAATGAGTGCCCTCACTCCCATGCATTCCCAAAGATGAGAATATTCTACAAGGTCAAGTACAAATAAGATTTCATGGGAGAAGGCATGGACAATGAGAGATGCTGGACTAATTGGGTGGTGGCATAGTTTCATGCCCTATTTCCTTGAACTTGGGTCTGGGCTAAAGTGCTGCTAAAATGAACTAAATGTTTCAGAAATGGCACAACTGTGCCAACCAATTGTTTTAGGCCATATGACAAATGACCTGTAATCCGAAAACCAATGAGAAACTGTGTATCTAAATGTTTCTGAAATGACATGTTTTTAGAGGTAGGCATAAGTTGTCCACCTGATAACGAACAACCAATAGCAATTCTAGCTGCCATAGAAAAAAATATACTTAGATGTCTCCCTTAGCCAATCCCGACCTTTGATAGGGCTTCTCACTATTACCACATAGTATGATGCCACTCTGACATAATATTTGTATAAAAACCATATTGCGCGTAGAAATCATTGAGAGACTGAGAGTATGCACGTTGATGTTTGTTGTAACCTTGCTGTTTTAGATACTTGTTAATAAAACAGTACTTTGCCATCTTCCTGAGTTGTTTCCATTATTTGGACTCAGAATTATTCCAGTGTGATCCTATCCATTCCATATGCACGTTCCTAAGGGCCAAGTGCTCAAGGATGCTTGAAACTCTCAGTTTAAGTGATATGAAAATATTAAATGTCCATCTAGTCAAAGTTATTAGTCCACCTCACTTGTCTTCGGGATGAAATAATTGCAAGCAAGCATGGTTTAATATCTCCAACTGAACAACGATTGCAGCAATATCTGTAATGTTATCAGTGTAGGGCAAGTTGCAGTCTCTTCTTACAGTGTAAATTAACATATGAGGTGTTTGGTGGTAGGTTTAACAATCTGAAAGATTTGAAAACTTACAGTTTGTTGTCCTGAGAAAAAACTGGTAACATTCATCTAAGTGATTTGTTAAATGGCATTATTTTGCCGTCCTGTTATGCATACAACTGGTGTTACAACATGGTGTAAGATGTTAACCCCAGGTTTTACATGTTTTTTACAGTCTGGTGGATGTGAATGATTTCAGAGGGAGGAACATTTCATTGACTAACCATGTCCAACTTCCTTACACACTATGCCTTCAAAAACCATGTGGATTTACACCATCAAAACATTTTTGCAATACTAAGCGCATAAATTAAGTGTAAAGGTGATAAGAACACCATTTTCTTGCACTATCTAGAGCAAGGAGTTGCATGTTGGGACGTGTTGAGACCAGGGAGCATGTGCACAGGGTATGGAAGGGTGATTTGTGAAGGTATGGGGTTTGGGGGTGGTGTAGATTTGTTATCTTTCTCCTAGCCTTCGAGAATTGGCATGAATGGCAAAAAAGTGTGGATAGTGCAAGACAATAATATATTGAGATATGGCAATCACTGTAATTGTTAGTTAGGGTAAGAAGAGAATTGTAAGTTATTTTAGGGGGCAGTCTGTTTTTTTTAATATAAGAAAATCCAAGGGATTGCTTTCTTAATTAACTGAACATGTGTGGGGGGGGGGGGTGTATTATGGGGCTATTAGGGTTTTTGTGTTGTTAAATGTGTGAATAATTGTTATAATTGCTTATTTAGTTTAATAAAAAGTGTATATCCTTTGCTTTGATTGGACAAGCTTTTTATGTGACTTAACAGTGATGATCTCGATTTACTCCTGACGTCAAGCAGGAATATATCTACATGAATTTACGTCCCCCTTGCTCCACTACCACTATGTCACTCTGCATCATCATATTACACCACTACCACCACCTCACTCTTTCTCATCAGTCCCACATTACCACCACTTCACTTTTCCTCATCATTGTACGCCACTACCACAAACTCACTTTTCCATGTCAAAGTCTCCCACTATGAGATCTCACTATTCCTCATCACAGGCACCCACTACCACCAACTCACTTTTCCTCTTTGCCGTTTTTAAATGCAAACTTCAACAAATCTGTGCAATTGAATCCACCCTTATATGCAAAAACAAGCGTTTTAAATGTTGCATTTCTTTTCTTGCACTTGTGATCTGTTCTATCAGTGATGTCACTCATTATGCATAAGTGATGTCGAATGTGATATCATCGGTGATGTAATTTATGTCATCAGCGTTCTTATGGGATGTGCATTGTGGGCCTCATAGTTACGGTGGTGTAGCTTTCAGCACCTGCTGAAATTCAAGGGTTTTGGTGCATTAAATCGGCACCTTGGTGTCACTCAACTAAGAATTTTCACTGAATTTCAAGGGTTTCATTGCATCAGAATTGTTTCACCATAAAATGCTTCAACTAATATTTTTTAACTGACTTCCAAGGGTGTTGTTGCACTGAACTAATTCACCTTAAATACGTTTTTTTTACTCAATATACATATATTTAAGAAACCACAAGCAGCTTCAAATGGATGCACAGCCTACTAAAGCAGCAGGTGATGTGACAAACTTTCAGATGGCATCACTTCTCCCCAGGGGAGCACCTCTTTCCCTGAGGCAACGGAGGTAAGGTCGCTAACCAATAGTCCCCCCTAGGGGTGGTAACACGCAGGAGGATATCATGGGCAGCGAATCCTCTCCGGGGGATAAGGGCGCAATTGGAAGGCACAACCCCTGTGAAATCCCACTTTGTAGGCTGACAATAATGTCCAAATATTATCAACAAATTACTTCCAAAACTATGTGTTATTGTTAAATGTCAAACCCACCTGATGACATGAGTACTGAGATGAAGAAGCACTAAAAATTGCTACTTTGGCGTTCGATGAAGGCTAGAGATGCTGCTGTCAATTGTAAGGATGTTATGCTGGGGCCATCCTCACTATTTAAACTGAACAGCAAAGAAGGTCTGTGTTTTTTGTCATCCTCTGAAGCATTCTACAATGGCCTCTGTGGTTCTGGCAAGCTGGAAACTGTGATTCAACCAGAGGGAGAACCAGTTGATCAAGGAGGCCACATTGAAGCCTGGAAAGCTGGCAGAGGGCTTCGGGAGACTGTAGCGAGGCTCATCTCCAAGGCTCAGAAGAGGAAAAGCAGGTTGCTCGAGAAGTGTCTTGCGAGTTGGTTGGGAAACGGCATGATAAACTTTCAGAGACTGAGAGGTGGTGGCACAACATGTAGTGAGTGGACTGGGTGTTCCGACAACAGTGCTGAGACTGCCTAACGTAACTTACAGCAGAGCTGCATAGGTGACTCTCAGGGGAGAGCGAGAGATAGTGGAGTAGGTGTAACATGTCACAGCGGGACTGAGGTGGTACGACAGCTACGCCGAGGCAGTGCACAATGACTCAAAGTGGAGACAGGCAAGACACAGAGGACTCCTAAAGGAAGAAGTTGAACTAAGAAGTGTGGACCCATGATGCCTGACAAAACTGGTGAAGAGATGCCTGAGAGAAGGTAAAGGGAACACGCACATGTCTGGGTGGGGGCAGGGAAGTTACAAGACTGTGAACCATAAGGAAATAGATAAAACCGTAATTCATTTTGTGATACAGTTCCCAGGCCAGAGTAGCAAAAGTGTGGAACTGGAGAATAGAGAGGGATTCCAGGAACAACTTCATCATCTGAGTGGGGGCGGATCAAGAATTGTGCAAAGCCTAGAGATTGTGAAAACCTCCCTAAGGAAGCTACAAGCCCTATTAGGAACCCGCTAGGAGAAGGGAATCATTCACATAGCCCTACAAGTACATTGTCTGATTGTTTAATTTATGTTTGGTTACGGAGAACCAGGAACATCTATGGAACTTTTGTTTTGAACCACCTGAGATGCATTTGGATGATTTGCATTCAGAAGAAGGGAGTTGTTCTCCTAGATTACAAACAGTAGCTGGACATTATGGGGCTTTGTTCTAGTGGCAAGGACAGAGTAGGAGCATTTGTGAATGGGACAGTGCCTTTTTGTTTTGACTCACACAGACTTCCCAATGAGCACCCGAGTTTCTTTAATTTAGGTAGCGTAATTCCCTTAGACAAAGGATAGACAAGTTTGGTTTATCATTTAATAAAACTCTATAGCAACCACAAAGGTACTACTTTGGCACTCTCTTCATTCCTTGTCAAAACAGTGCCCAGAGCTTGGAGAGGTTAGTCCACTTAATGTTAAAGAAACTTTATATGCCAAAGCATCAAGCAATCCAAAGGATACTCATATTTACAGAAGAATTCTCGGGTACCGAAACTGGAAAAAAGTGAAAAAGGGCAGAAGTTTATTATTCAGAAATCATATATTCTGACATCACTGAATGAAACAGCAGCACAGTACTGACATTGCCCCCGGCCTGCTCCCAAATTCATGATGTCACTTGTTCCACCCCACACCGGGGCTTCTTTAGGAAAGAATTCACAATGATAAAAACTGGCACTGAGTTGAAAAATGACTCTGGCACTCATTGTGTCTGACGTTTGACAGACGTGACTGAGAAACCAAAAACAAAGGAAGCACTTGCAAAGCCCAAATGTATAACTAGGCAGGAGCCAATGTGGCAACCATCTTATAAGGATAACAGAGGAATACAATAATCAACACTACATTAACATTATAATAATAAACGAAAAAATATATTCTATGAATAAACAACACAAACCAGAACCACAATGAATGCCAGAGCAATAAATCAATATGCATCAAAAGTGCCAAAAAAAGGTGCAATTGATTGTGGAAAACAAGTGTGCCACAAATCAAACAAAGCTATGCAAGAGCAGCAGGACAGGAACACTAGAAAACAGACTGATACATAATCAACAGTATCAAAATATGGAAATAAGCAGTAATTAGCATGTGCAATGATAACACACAAAAATGACTGGCAATTAAAACATGATAAACAGATAAACTAATGTCTATTCAATTGAAATGGTCAGTAATAAGGTCCAAGTGGGCCTTCTAGCAAGAAAGCAGCCATATTCCAAAAGACTGATCAGCCTTCCAAGAATACATGCAGTTCACCGTCAACATTATGACCTTCTGGGTATAAAGTGCCGAACTGTGTAATCATTTTTTATTCAAATTGATACAATTTGAAGATACGCCAATCTACCAGGCACATTCAGGGGCCTGTCGACAAGTGTGACCGTCTGGTAATCCCCCAGGCAAATCCAGCATAGGACCCAGAGTTCCAGGGGGCTGCTGCGGGCCCACAGCACGGTCCAGGAAGCATCATCTGCCCGCCTCCATCAGCTTACTTGCCCTGATGCCATTGACCCATCTAAGGTCGACCCACCACGTCTTCACCTCCTCTGTGTTGTACCGGTAGACCCCAAGCTAGCTGATGTGTCTTGGATGAGGACACGCCTGTGTTGCCACTGAGCTGTGAATGGAGAGGTGCCCAGGACCTCGACCTCTGGTTAAGTTGGGGTTTTGCAACCCAGGGGGTGCAGAGGAGCCAGCATTCCTGGAAGGTGATGCATTTTCCTGCGGTGTGGCGAGATTGGGGTAGCAGGTGTTGTCTGCATCTTGGGAAATGTCATAGCTGGTGTTGAGGCAGAGGTACCCTCCCCACTGGGGTTCTCCACAGGACCCATGAGGAAGGAGGCCCCCATCCTCCCCCTTCTCTGTGTTCAGTCTCAGAGGAGGTCATGTGTTGGATTGCCCACTATGTCTGCGACAGGGGCAGTGGGGATGTTGGGCTTGGCAGGCTGCAGTGGTGCCAGTGGGCCTGGCAGTGTTCTGCTAACATGTGGTTAAATATCCTCTTGGACAGCTCTGAAGGTCGAGGGGCCAGCATCCTCAGAAGTGGCCTGTCGGTCCCTTGTGACCCTCCTGTATAGACCAGAAGGTCCCTCTGTGGGTCTGTGGCATCCCTGCCTCCATGGTGGTTCCTGCTCCATTCCATGTCACTGGCACGGTCACCCTTTATGTGATGTGGAAGGCCTATGGTAGCTAGGTATGCTCACTGCTTCCATGGTGCCAGACTAATCCAGAAGTTATGCAATGTGTTGGTGGGCAATCCACATCTAGCTGTGTGCTTTTGTGGCTTACACGTGCAACAGGAGTGGTGCATGCAGGGAGCCTTGACTCTCCCATGCAAGGACGGTGGCATAGTCACAAGCACACATGCAGATTCCAAACAGCACGCAACAATGAGATGGTATATCTTTGTCCCAGCTGTATGTCCCCCCTCTACTGTGAGGCAGTGGTTTATGTTGCATAAATAGAACAGACAGGTCAGTTGTGCACATACTTGGGACAGCTTAAGCACGTCAGTCAGGAATGTGATTCAGTGTACATACAGTGGGCATCTGTGTGATACGCTGTGACTCGCATGTATCTGCGTGTGCCATGTGCACCTTTGAATCGTGACCCCAAGCATCACCTGTCCATGATGTGTCTTGTGTAGCAGACATGGTCGACAATTGTGTTTGCCTGCAATGATTGGCATTGCATCCGCCCAGGGGCTGACTGTTAGTATTGGCTGAGTGTGATGGCTAAGACCGCAAATGTCATGTGCATGATGTCTATGTGACACAGATAGGCTGATTTACGTTTGCTATAATGGCATTTCAATTGAGTGCCATCCCGTGCTGATGTGTTTGCTGAGGCCTGACCTGCTGTATGTCTGGACCTGTCTGTGTTTGTGGGACACATGTTTGTGTGACTCCGCTGCTACATGTGTTTTATATGTGGTGTTACCATTGCATGTGGCACAAGTGGAATTCAACTGTTGATTGTATGTCATGTTGGCTTGCATGTGTAAATGTTGCTTGAGGTACACAGGGATGTTGTTCGGTCACTCCTGCATTTGATATTGTGCCTGTACAGCCTATGTGCGTATGGCATGTGTGTGTATGTCAGTTTTCCGTATGCTTATGTTGATACACATGGGGATATGACTGCAATACTGCTCAGCATTCAATGTCACTGGACTAATGCATGAATGCGTTGATAGGTGGAACATCTGAGTGGTACATGGTCCATTGTCTTTGTGCAGGTGGATGTGTGTTGTGATGTCATATGTTCAATGAACATGCATGGATGTGACAATGTGTTCACAATGTGTCTTGCCACCAATCCTCCACTTACACAGTCACAACTTCTCTCCACACATGGGCAGGCCATGGCTCTGCATCTTGCAAGTCATTACAGACAAGCGTTTGAGGTTGAATATCTTTTGTTTTGCTCTGTACATGCATTCCTTAGGTGCACATTTGTGGTGCTGTACAAGGAGCAGTGGGGTATGTGTAGGGGTGTATGTAATGGTCCCATAAGGGGGTTATTCAGGTTTTGGTTGCACACGTGGAAGGGGGAGGGGGTGGGAGGAGCTGGAGGAGGAGAGGAATGAGGGGAGTCCAAGTTGGGTCTAGGGCTGCTTCCTGGTTGTCCCACAACACCCTTTGGCCTGTGGCTCAGCCTCGGATGCCTGAGATGATGGGGAGGCCATGCTGCCCCCCCTTCCAAATGGCTTGGGTCTCTCCAGGCTGAGCGGCACTCTGGTGAGTGGTTAACATTTGTACAGGTTGTGGCACATGAGGAAGGATGCCACTGGCCTGCATGGCTCTGTCTGCCATCTCTGGTCTCCTCATGAGTGCACCATGCATTGTCAGAAGCTCCTTGAATCTCCACGACATTTGCAGGTGTGCCTCAGTTGTAGTGTCCAAGGAAGTACCCAGCCTGAATATGTTCCGGTTTATCTACTTGCCTGTTTGGTTGGTGGAATCAAAGAGGCTGAACATGACTAACATGCTCTTGTGTTATGCTGCGGCTGACCTTGGCCACCGTGTCCAACATGAGCTGCTGATACTGTAGGATCTCACATGCAGTGGTGGTTGTGATGCAGCCTGAGGGTGGTCTCTGAGGGAAGCAGCGGCTCGGACCCAGGGACTTGGGCACAGCACGGATAAGGCACTATGGTGGGGGGAGGTTATTTTGTGCATGGAGTCTCCACAGCTGGTGTCAAAAAATGCTACCAAATTTGGCCACAGCAGTGATGACACTGTTTTATAATTTATTGAAAACTACATTACCTATGACATCCCTTCAGAAGGCATACATAATGATATACAGAAACAAATAAGTATGGCAAATGCTGCTGACGTCGATACAAACATACTTCGCCAAATGTTGTCTTGGGTTACCTAGACCAGTTTATAAAAAAAGTCCAGTAAAGAGTTTCATGTCTTCAGTTAGGCACAGTGTCAAAGGCAAATCTCCCCAAAACACATGCAACATTAAAAGAGATGAAGCATCTAAGTACATCAATGATCACAATCCTATCATTGCGTACTTGTAGAATGCTAACATAGACAAAGCTGGGAAAACTGAGATAAAAGACCTCTGGGATGACATATCATCTGACAAACCCTTTCACAAAAAATATACAGGTTTGGTATCCAAATGCTATCACCTAGAGAGTGCTGGTACTCTGAAGCGGCAGATCGTTTAACAGGTACATCCATGTATAGACATCTGAGAACATTCTCTTGCTCAACCTTGGTCCAGCTTAATCATGAAAATGAGCACTTAAATACTAACAAGAAATTGAATGTATATAGCCACAGAAGTCCCAACAGACAAGACATTTTATAAAATAATCTCACTGATATATACTATCCAAACAGAAGTAGTGCTTTTGAAAACATATGCCTGTAGGATATAACCCAAAACTATACATTCAAAAAGAATGCTATGCCAAATGAGACAACTGGGAAATACTAAGCATTCATTTGTGAAGGAATTCTAGTAAGACCTTCAAAACCCACTCTAATTAACCATATCAAATTATCCATTATTACGTGGCCCTTCTTCAAACGCTGGAAAAAAAGGAATCATTGTCTTTTGTTGGCACACCGTTAACATGTACAATCAAAGATTGTTATACTGGCACTAGTGTTTTCATATGTCCACATTATAGTTATGAAGTCATTTGAGGAAGAGGGGTGTGTGGCTAATGGAAAATAATGTGAGGAAGAGGGGTGGCGGAGCAATAATATAGATTATGTGTGTTTGTTTGTTTATAATTGCACAGTGGGATGTGGAAGTTGAATGCATAGATGATATGATCTATGGACTAAAACATTTGCAGAGAATGAGGTTCTATACCTGTGGTCTAGCAGTATGGGGAAGAGGGATGTGGGGATTATGCTGAATCATGTGATTAAAGTAATGTTATGATGAAGGGGGAAATAAAGCAATTGATATATTGCCACTAGATAAGTTATTTGAGAGAGAGTGGCGTAAGTATAAAGATATAGATGCGTGTTGGGTAATGGGATGAGGAAGAGGGGTGTTGGAGATTATTATTGTGTCGTAAGATGTGGAAGAGGAATGTATAGATAATGGGAGCTGTGGACTACAATAATGGTAGAGAAAGATGTTGTAGACCTCTGGTGTAGTGGTATGAGCAACAGGGATGTGGGGATAATGCAAACTAATGTGATTTCAGAAATGGTATGAGGAAGGGGAGAATGCAGCAAGGAATGCATTTTTGTCAGTGAAGTCACATGAGGGAGTGTTGTAAGCATAAACACATAGGTTAATGCTGGGTACCTGGACGAGGAAGAGGGGTGTTGAAGTAATAGTATACAATATAATTATGCAGTAGGAGGTGGGAGAAGCATGTATAGATAATGGGGTAAAACATTTGTAGAGGAAGAGGTTGTAGACCTCTTCTGTAGTGCTTTGAGAAAGAGGGATGTGGGGATAGCGGAAAATAATGTGATTTGAATAATGGTATGACGAGGGGGAATACAGCAATGAATGGATTGTTGTTAGTGAAGTCACATCAGGGAGAGTTGTGGTACCATAAAGACGTAAATTAATGTTGGGTAGTGGGATGAGGAATAAGGGTGTTGTGGAAGTAACATGAGGCAGATAGATGAATAGGTGATGAGAGGTGTGATTGTTAATGTAGGTGACTGGCAAGGATAAAAGTGCAACAAACGGGTACATATGGATCAACAAAGAGATTCTGTTTTGACTGTACTAAGGGATCAAACTGGTTTTTAATATAGGATGACGTTGTATTTGGAAGTAAGCAATAGGTTGATCATTTTTATTTCATTTTGTCTGGGGTCAGCCACAAGGTGATTTAATCCATGCATGCTCTACTCAAGATTAGCCGGTTGTTAAGGTCAAGTCTAATGCTCAAATCACCAGAAATGGTTTGGAATATTAGACAAGCGCCTCATTACGAGTTTGCCGGTAATTCGCCAGTGCTACAGGCGGTTTACTGGAAAACATCGTCTTACTGTCACCAGCTCCTGATATCCTGGTGTTACCGGGATATTACGGGACCGGCAACAACGGTAAGTTCCCATTCCATGGAGTCCAATATGACTCCATGGAATGGGTTTTCCCCTATCACTGACACAGGTGAGAGGGGCAATTCTTTACCTATAAGGGTCTGAACTCCCGGCAGGTCATGCCTACTGGTAGTTCAATGCACCTACCAGCAAACTCTGAGTGTGCCAGCATTACTGGCATTTTTCCCAGACACATAATGAGGGCCAAAGTGCTGGTTTACAGTGACTGCCAAAATGTTTTTGACTAGAAGAAGAACCAAAGGCCAGTAAATGATGACAACATACGTAAGAAAGGAGTGGTTGAAGCGAGAGTAGATCATAATAAGAAAGATGTGAGTATTCAGGAATGTTGGCTCAAAGAAAAGATATGTGAATGAAGGGGATGTTGTCACCTATACCAGTTAATCTATTTTTGAGGCAATTTTTTTAATTTGGCAGAATAATCTTTTTCATCACTCGGATATCAGTGTTGTTAATTAACATTTCCAGGAGTTAAATTATGTCCAAAATCTCTTCATCAAGAAGTGGTTGATGTTCACTACTTAGTAGGCATGGAGTAACAGGTACTTGAATAGTTAGAAGGAGAAGGTTTGAGCTTGTTGAAGCAGGGAGTAGACTAACCAGAAAACAGGTTGATATTTTTGATGGTGTGTCGACATTTTAGTTGGTGCATCAGTAGGGGGCTTACAGTGCATATAGATTAGGTTTGTTCTGGTGAGGCAATTGCTGAGAAGGACTCTTTGGTGTGGACAAGTTGATGGCAGCTCAAAGGTGGTGAGTGAAAAATGTATGGCAGCTACACACTTTAGATGGCAGGCATGTGATACAGTGGTCTTGTGAACAGGCTGCTAATGTGATACTCAATGAAGCCCTGGAGTGTCTGAGGCATTGGGTGCTCTGATTGTCATGAGGTCTAGGTGCAATTGCAATCAGATATGTTTGGTTGGCAGTGACGTAGTCTATGATTCACAAGTGATTATTGATGTAGAGGTATTTGGGGTTGCCTATATTGTAAGCGCAAGTGGAACTGGGTGGCACTGTACATCGGAAAGAGAAATCTGTAAGTATATAGATGTGGTGCAGCACTCCAAAACCGCCTGCATATTATTAGCGCAAAACAGTGCTGAACATTCAAAAACAGCCTGGCTCCTAACGCTGGGGATCACGTAACTACACCCTGGCCACTCTTGCATCTATTCCCAAACCGTTGTTTTTCTATTTAACAAAGTTCACCTCACTCTAGCTAGTCCACTGCTGCTGCTTCTGCTCAAGCACCTAATCATAGCCGATAGCAGCAACCATCCCTGGCATTAGGAGCCAGGCTGTTTTTGAATTTTCATCAACCAATATACTTGTGCACTTCATCTCATGAGACCTTCTTGAAAACATTTTTCTGCACTACTGTTGAGGCGCAAGAGTGCATTTTTTCACTAAAAGGAAATACCAAGCAATGTAAGCAGTGTTTTGGGTGTTTGCTACGCTTTGGAGACCAGTTTGCTACGCTTTTGGAGACCGTGAAGAAGGTTCCATCAATAAATTTTAGGGACTGAAACATGTTATGCAGTTTATATTACAACACAACAGTGCCAAATATTGATTTATTCTGAGACCTATGTGTTTTGTGTTTAAACAAATGATGTATTGATGGTTGTATGTGAACATACTTTGTGTAGAATTGTATGTACAGTGGCTGCTATATGGAATGTTACATATTGTGCGTTTTTTACCCGGTTCTTGTAAAATGGATGATTTTTACAATAAAAGTAAACATATTTTGTTATGACCTTGTGAACTGCATAATTGTGGGATTTTTGGGATAGGGATCACCAGTTCTAAATAGTTTGATTTTTGTTTTGAAATTCTCTCTTTTGATTTCCATAGGCCATGTTAAGGGAGGAAGGATAGCAAAGTTGTTGGACATGGTCATGATTTCAGTTTTATCCGGGTTGAGTGTAAGGTTGTTGTTGCTCATCCATGCCTCCATTTGTAAGAGACATTGCTGGTGGTGATTGTGTAGATGATATGAGAGGCATCTGCATAGTTGTAGTTTGTAAGTCTGTGCCAATTGATGAGTTCAATGGTAGGAGCCATGTAGATGTTGAAGAGTAGTGGACACCACATGTGTGTAGATAGGATGGCTGAAAGGGAAGGATTTTATCCATTGTATTTCATTTATTTCCATTTAATTGGGAAGGTTTTCATCCTTTGTAGTGCAATGTTGCTTAGCCCTTGATGAGTGTTGCATTGTTGACAGTGTCAAATGCTTGCAAAACATCTAATAGTATAGGCGTGGAGGTGGTGTTGGAACATGGGTATATTTTTATGTACTCCCAGTTAGTGAGTAGTGACAATTCATCCCTCTCATAGGTCTGAAACCAACTTGTCCCGGTCGAGTAGATGGTTGGTTTCCATGTGTGTTAGAATGTGTCCATATACATAGGTTTTTAATAATTTAGTGGGATATGGAATGTTTCATATTGGCCAGTTGTGGGTGGGTTGTCTATTCTTCCTGAGGGGCCCTTTAGAAGGGGTTAAACGTAAGCAGATTTGAAGGTTCTGGGGATTGTCCCTGTTTCCTGCACATGGTTCATGAGCTTGTGGAAGTATTGTGCAGGTGTTGCTCTTCTATGGATGCTCTTGTGAATGTCTAGTGGGCAGGGTATGCTGAGGAACCAGATTTGATGTTTTCCTTTGCCAGTTTTGGACAGACTTCTGTGGAGGTTAGCAAAGCATTTGATGCAAGGGACTGCTTTTGATGATTTTCAGCATATTCATGCATAGTAGCAATCAATTAAGTGCAGCGGCAGTTTCTGAGAATACCCATTTTAAAAAAATGTATTTATTGGGCATTTGTATTGCATCTATACAGCAGAACATGTTTCCAGGTGCCACAAGACACAAGGGGAGGGGGAACAGGGGAGGATAAACAACAATTAACAGTCCTACTAGGCCTTGTGACATTTGAATCGTGCAAGTGCAGTAAAACAAAGTGCTAGGGAGCCCCCGAAGGGCAAGTGCAAAGGGTAAAAGTGCCAGGAACAGGAGTGTACCAGACTTTGTAGGCTGGTCAGACAATTGCTGTAATGGGGAACTGTGGATGGCTGGTAGGAGGAGGGCCTGGCCCCTGTGGGACTCAGAAGGGACCAGGCAGCCAGTCGTAGTAGCAGGGGTCATTAGCAAGGGAGTGGGAGAGGGAAGGAGGAAGAGAAGAGTATGGTCTTGAGGGGTTTCCAGAATTTAAGGAGATCCTGCTCAAGTCTGAGAGGGGCAGGGAGGCCATTCCAGAGGTAGGCTTCTGTTGAGGAAAGAGATCTACCTCCTAACACCTGCTTGGAGAAGCATTTGTCCTGCCGAGAGCTAGAGGTAGAGGACCGAAGGACTCTAGCAGGGAGATATTTAGGGATGTCAAGTTGGATATAGCGTGGTCCCAGGCCCCATAAAGCATGCCGCTAAAGACCCGAAAATGGCCCTTAGCAGCATCATGTAAAGCGCACATAGCACTACCGACATCAATGGATACGGCATTAGTGGGCACCGCTATTAGCGGGCACCGCTATTAGAGGTGCCCGCTAATATCGGTGCCCGCCAATAGGCGGAACCGGAAGTAACGTCATCGCGCCGGAACAGGAAAGTGCACGTCGGCCATCTTTAAAATCACAATCCATTGCAATCCCATGGCTACAGGCACTGAAATACAAAACTGAGATCCCAGCCTGTCAGAAAATGACACAGTCCACCCTCAAAGGCACAACTCGTCTGCACAAACAACGTTTCTGCGAAGAGGAGCTAATCATGCTTGTTGACACCCTGGCCCAGCATGCAGATGTGCTGTTCAGTACAGACCTGCGCCGTGCAACACAAATGAGGAAGAACCAGATCTGGGAGGAGGTGGCCCAGAAGGTGTCCGCAGTGGGGACAACCACACACAACACAAAAGAATGCCAGAAAAGGTGGTACGACCTGCGGCTGCGTGTCCGAAACATACTGACTGCCAACCGTCAGCAGGCCCAGGCAACAGGAACTGAACCATCCAAGCCCATCAAGCTAGCACGGTGGGAGGCAAGGTACTGCTCCCTGTTACACATGGAGGCCACAGAAGGGGTCAAGCGTGCTGAGACAGGAGTAACATCATCGGCTGTTGAAGGTGAGTGAGCGTTGGCACTACACAAAAGTGAACACACACAACCAACACAAATCCAATGGCTGAGTCCAAATGGCAATTTGATGACAGCAAGTACATTGCCCATCACCAGCCACCTAATGACTGCCCTACAGAAATGCCACACCCCTGTCACAGACACAAACAACCAACCCCAATGACACAAACCACCAGCGTCCAATTCCAAACACAAGTAACACCAGCATGCCGACACACACATGCAGCACTGCAGGGAAGCAGGCCCCACCAGTGTCACATCCCAATGCATGGTACATACAGCTCCACCACCAGGTGTACACCAGAGCCCTGGAGACACATCACATGGAACTCACACCCTGAGGCATGTACACCGCACGCAATCCACTACACACCCGTAATCCAAGAAGCAAAATGCATGCACAACATGGACGTGCTAAAAGGATGCACAGACACTGCACCACACAACCAACACCTGTAAGCACCACGTCTGCCCCTCCAACATGCAGACAACAATGCACAGGACCCAAAATGTACCTAGATCAATATATGTTGTATGTCCCTACACCCATGACTCATGTCCTGCCTCTCCATCCCACACAGGTACAGTATCAGACAGCGATGACAGGCCCACCACAGAAACAAAGCCAACAGCACCAGGCAGAAGCAGAGGGGAAGATCATGGCACCAAGCCATCCACGTCAAGGGCCAGGAGGATGAAAACAACCACCCCCATGACACAGCAGTCTGGTAAACAGGTGTCACAGGCCATAGGACCTGAGGAGCATCCACCCCCGACACAAGGGAATGAGCACCGGCCTGGGAAATTGTGTTGCATCACTGCACACCTACCACAAGGCACACCGGCTCCCAATCTCACAAACCAAACGGCCCCTGCACCACTGCAGCCAACACATGTGGACGAGGAGGGTACAGCAACGTCCATCAATGGTGATGCACCTCAGTCACCGGCCACTAGTGACCCAGGGGAGGTGGCCCAATCTGCAAGAGATACTGAGGAGGATGATGTCCAACAGGACGAGGCTGACAAGGGAGTGCAATGCATCTCAGAGGACATCATTCATAGGGCACTCACCACAGCACTCCCTGGGACATCGGTCGTGTGGCGATAGCTCCGGTGAGGAGACGGCTGGAGCCGTATTCAGCCCTCAATTCAGTACATCTCCAGCTCCCAATGCGACCACCAGCCATCAAAGACATGCGTGAACTAGAGGCCCAAATCACCCGTATGGAGGAGCGTCAGCAGTCCATGGACGACATGTTGCGACAATTCATCGCAGTAGGGGAAGCCACACGCCAGGCCCACTGTGACAGCACACAGGCACTCACCCGTGCTGTGAACCGTGTTGCTAGGCGGGTGTGCCAGGGCATGGAATCAGTCACCCAGGCACTCACACATTTGGCTGCCACAATGGCACAATGCCCTGCAGCACCTGCTGAGTCACGACCCCCGCCATCCACAAGCAGTACCCCTGTAAGCTCAACTCAGACCAGCCCAGTGTGTAGGTCGCTACGCACCATGTGCCGGCCAGGAGAGCCACAGCTTCCATGCAAAAGGGGACGACTGTAGCTGGACAGACATGCAGGATGGAGGCTGTTAGAACTCATGATGTGTGCCGGGACGTGGTTGTGTGGGGGAGTTGTGGGATGGGGGGTGTTTGGGAGGTGTTAGAGGGATGAGTGGCGAGTGTGCAGAGGGCGGTGGGAGGGGTCAGGGGTGGGTGGGTGTACTCTGTTGCATCGTGGGTGGACTGTTCATCTATGTAAATAGTTTTATTGATCATTACATTCCATTTTGATACAAATAGCATGACTGGACATTGCTTATTAAGTGTGTCAGGATTCAATGCCAAACAGTGCACACTCCCCAGAGTCCCACAAACCCAGTGCACAGTGAGCGTGATTTGATGCACCCTCTTCATCAAAGTGCATGATACGTACATGTCCATCACTGTTTGGCGCACTGCATGTTCCTCATGGGCATTGGCACATGGCTGATGTACTACTCTTATCCTTCATCATCCCCATCTTCACCCGGTGGTTGCTGTTAAATGCAGGTGGCAGGGGTAAGTTCCACCAGATGCACATGTTGATCAGTATAGCACAGACCATGGTGATCGTGTCTACCTTCTCAGGCCTGTAAAGGAGTGCTCCACCATACCTGCTGAGGCAGCGGAAACGTGCCTTCAACAGGCCAAAGGTCTGCTTGATCAGGACATGGGTGCGGATATGGACCCCATTGCACTCCTCTTCGTGCCTGGTCTGCGGGATCCAAACAGTGGTGAGGGGCCAGGGATTCAAGGTATAGCCACAATCACCTGCATGGGGGCACAATGAGGTATGCGTGACTCAATTTGTGGCATTACACCTGTAGTAATCACTGTCATGGCTGCAGCTATTTGGTGTTCACATGCACAGGTCCCTGGGTGTATGCATACAGGTACATTTGTCGCTTTGTGTGCTGGACAATGGTCCACAGATGTGGATTGCATAGTCCACATGTTTCAGGGTGTTCCCTTGCATGCTCTTCCAGATGTCCTGTATTGTGCTTTGCTGCCTTCATGTGCGTTAGGCATACTCACTGCATGTTGCTGGATTGTGTCATAGAGGGTATGCTCAGTTGATGTGGAGTGGACGCTTTGAGGGATGTGGCCTGCTTCTACGTATGGCGTATCGGTGTGAACCATTGGTCTGATGTAAGGCATTGTTGGGTCTGATTCAGGTCGGAAAATGTAGGGCCACGGTGTTATGCTGTATGTGCTGTCTCCACCCACCCACCAATCACACCGCCACACAAATTCACCAGCAGCATGGCATCATGTGTGGATCCGGGATATTGGGCACAACAATGTGTGGTGATCTTGTTCGAGTCACATTCCATCTGCACATTGGTGGAGTGGTATTGCTTGCGGTTGCGGTACACCACCTCCATGGCATGCGGGACCACCAACTCCACGTGGGTTCAGTCGAGGGCACCTACACAATTTGGCATGCCTGCGAGTGCATGAAAGCCAACTTTTGTATCAAATATCTCCTGGGGAGTCCGTGGTAGGGATATGTAGGGCTATGTAGTCCCTTGTGTGCTTGAGGAGGGCATCCAGCACTTGGTTCAGAATCCGAGAAAATAAGGGTTGTGATATGCCATGCATGTGCCTCACTGTGTGCAGGTGCCTGTGGCAAGGAAGTGGAGCACAGACACTACCTTCAGTAGAGGGCGGATGGCGGTGCGTGTTTCAATGAGGCTCACTATGTCGTCGTGTATCAGGTCCACTATGGTGGTGATGGTGTCCCGGTCAGGACGGTACAGGGTGTGGATCTGCTTAGGGGTTAGGTTGAAAGGACTGGCTCTGATGCGAGGGATTGGGGGCTGCCCGCGTAGTAAGGGTGGCTGCACTGGTGGGGCATGCTGGGCCTGTATCACCCTCCTTCTCCTCCTGCATCTCCTCTGTGGTGGCGGCTGTTGTTGTTGATGTTGTGGCAATGCAAGCATGTGCTCCAGCTCCAGTAATGCTACTACTATTGGAATTATCTTGGTGTGGGAGGGGGTGTGGTGTGTGGGTGTGCTCCTTTCTTACTAGGCCTGACTCCATTGCCTCCACCTGTGCTGATTGTGTGCACCTGTGGCAGTTGTGAATACTGCTCAGGGCATTTTACGGTAGGTCAGCGATGCCGGTATTCACGGCATGCCGATAAGCACTTTTTCCGCCTTCATGAGGCTGTTATTTGCATGTCGGCTTCACTTGTGATCTACTCCAGTTTACGGCATGCCACTAATGCCGGCATGGTGGGTCGCGTGCGCGTGCCCAGACCGCTATTAAAGGCATCGTACTTAATAGCGGTCGGGCTGGTCAGAATATCCGGTAGCGGTAATCGATGCTGGTATTCCTTTCTGGGGGAAGCTGCGGAAAGGGAGAATGCCTCTGAGGAGATAGAGCTGAAAGTGGGCCTTCTTGGTAATGTACACAATATGAAGTGAGAAGGAGAGAGAGGAGTCGAAGATGATTCCCAGGTTTTTTGCCTCACAAGAAGGTGAGGGGAGGGAGCCCAAGGAGGGCAGCCAGAGATTAGGGGGGAAGGACAGGGCAGGAGTTCCAATGAGAAGGACAGCCTTACTGGTGTTAAGACAGAGATAATAAGCAGTGCACCATGCCTGACTAGCAGTCAGATAATCGGGAATGAGTGAGGAAGGAGGGGAGGTAGAGGAGGGAAGCTTAAAAGAAAGCTGCATGTCATTGGCAGAACACTGGAAATGAGGAGAGAAAGTGGTGATCAAGTGGACAAGAGGGGCAAGGTAAATGTTGAAGTGCCACAGTGAGAGGATAGAGACCTGAGGCACACTGCAGGTAGAGAGTGAGATAGAGGTGTGAAAAGGGCCATTTCAACCTGGGCGGGCCAATTTGAAAGGAAGGAAAGAGTTCAACCAAGCCAGTGCCCGGTCATGATAGCTAGAGTATTGCAGAGACGATTTAAGAGGGTGGCATGATTGACAGTGTCGAAGGCAGAGGACAGATCCAGGAGGATGAGAACAGAAGGAGAACAGGAGTCAAGTTTAGAGAGCAAATCATCACGGGTGTTCAGGAGAGCAATTTCCATGCTTTTGGCTACTCTGAAGCCAGACAGGTGGTCACAGAGACAGACAACAGCTTCATGTTGTGGTTTAGTTTGGAGATGGCTAACTTCTCCAATAGTTTGCCCAATAAAGGGGTAGTGGAGATAGGGTGCTAGTTAGCCAGACAGGAAGGGTAGGGGATGGCTTTTTTTTAAGAGGGGGGGCAGAAGAGTGAACTTGAGAGGTTGTGGGAAGGAGACAGTGGCAACATATTGGTTGCAAAACGCAGCCGAAGAGAGAGTAAGGTTGAACATTGTGTCCTTGATAGTTCTAGACGAGCAGGGAAGCACCTGTTTGGAGGAGACATTCATAGAGTAAATTGTCTTGGAGATTTCATCAAGTGCTATGGGTGAGAAGGAGGAGAGTAGGAGGGAGGAAAAGTGATGGGTTAAGGGAGGTCTGAGAGCAGGGGGAGAAGGGAGTGAAGATGAGAGTGAGGACAGGATGTCCTGAATTTATGTTGAGAAGTGGGAGGCCAAAGCCATGCGAAGGGAGAGGAGAAGTAGGGACTGCCATATGATTGGCAAGTTCCTTACAGATTTTGAAGATTTCAGCTGTGTTTTTGATGGCCACCGAGGTGTGGGCTTGGATATGGGCCCACATCTTGGACCGAATGGAGAGTATGTAATGCTTTTGGAGCAGGCGGTAGGCCAGTTTGTCAGAGGATGTGTGAGTAGCCAACCATTTCCGTTCCGCAATCCTACACTTGCTTTTCAGCGAGGCTGGGTCGGAATCTTACCAACTGTTGCATTTGGAGGCAGGATTCATGAGGATGCTCATGGCAGGGGCAAGGATGTCAAGGGTGTTAGAGATGGAAATGTGAAAGTGAGCAAGGGCTGAATCAGAATGAGAGTCAAGAGCAGGAGTATGGGGAGGGATAAAAGAGGCGGCAAGGAAAGTTACTGACACTCACTCTCACGGTGGATGACAGAGGAGGAGGATGACAGTACAGACAGTGCTTATCTGGGGAGCACAGGAGGAGAGGAGATAATGATCAGACAAAGAGACAGGTGTACTGAGAGGGTTGGAGAAAGAGAGAGGTTTTCTGAGATGTGCACATCAAGAGTGCCCAAGGTGGAGAGGCTTAGAGGTAGAGGTCAGGAGAGAAGAGGTGAGGCCAGCCCACTGCAATAGGACAAGGGAGACCGGCCCAGGGGGGCTGTAGATGGTAGTGAGAGTGATCAATAGGGTAAGGGAGATGCAATGCTTGCAGACATTCAAAGGAGGTGTAGGATTGAATGGGTATGATAGATGCAGGGATCCATTCAGGAAAGACAAGGGCCACACCACCTCCTGGCCGGTGAGCCCTCAGGAAGAATAGTGTCAAAAACAGTGACAGAGCTGGCATTGAACCGTGTCTCTGTGAGTGTGAGGACACCAAGGTCAGAGTCTTCAAGGAGGTGACAGATGTCAGAAGAGTGTTTGACAGGAGAGCAAGAGTTAAGGGTAGCTTAGTGAAGTTGGTTTCCCCTTTAAAGGTTTTCCGAGGAGGGTTACAGGTACGGGTATCACCAACAGAGGGATGGAGGAGGGAAAGGTGGTGTAAGACCGAGGAGTGTCAGGAGAGGGGAGAAAGTTGATGAGAGATGAAGGCACCTGTCAAGAAGGAGGAGGTTAGGCTGAGAGCCCTGGGCCATGACAGTGCCATTCAGGTAGACATTGATGATGCACCTGCATGTAGAGAGGTGTGCCAAGAGTACTTCCCATCTCGTTCCACCATTAATCTGTGAGGAAAAAAATGGAGCGAGGACAGAAAGGATATGGGGAGTCCATAGGTCAGGAGAGGGAATGACAAAGACAATATAAATCATAGTCTGCCTGGGGGAAGCATTGACATAAGTGTCAGAAATCAGTCGACCAGGGTTCATGACCAGGAGAGACTTCTTAAACTTTTTCCTTCTGGGCTTCGAAAGAGAGGGGAGGATAGGTTATATAGAAGCAGTTAGACTTGATGGGGTAGGTGGAGAGCACCACGGTGGTGGGGAGGGAGACAATGGCCAGGGAAGGGAGACAGAGAACTGGGTAGTGCACAGAGAGATCACCAGGTGGCCTAGCAGCCAAGCAGGAACAGATGAATCAGGTACTTTTAAACAAGATTAAATTGAGGGCAACAGAGTTAAAATATCCATGTTTGAAAGTTCAAACATATATGAGGAGTGACTAAGCAGGGCAACATATTATGTACACACCCAGATATGGAATTTTAAGAAAACAGGGAATGAACATCCCTGCACAGCCAACAGGTCTTTTAGAGGTGCCTACATTTGAAATTCCAACAGTCATGATCAAGCAGGCGGGCAACAGATCTTAAAATACCTAGATCAGAGTTCCATAACAGTCTGGCAAATGCAGGTAGTTCAATGGGGCAACAGATTTTAAAAGTGCTTAGAATTGAGTTTCAAAATTAGTCATGAAATGCAGACGGTTAGGCAGGGCAACACATCTAAAATGCCCAGATTTGAGTTACATAGCAGTCATGAAAATGCAAGCAGTTCAATGAGGCAACCTATTTTTACAAAATGCCTAGATTTCCATTTAAAAAAGCGGCCATTTAGAATATCCAAGAAGAGACAAAGAAATGAGAGCACCCCATGTGAGCGAGACAAATGCATGGGAGATAGATGTAAAGGAAACAAAGGAAAAGAGCAAGCAGCAAATGTTTGTCAGAGGTAACCAGTTCATCAACAAAAGTGCATCAGGGGAACAAGGCAGTTTCATGGTGAACGTTGAGTCATTGCTGGAGAGTACATACGTAGAGGGAGCAGGGCATTAAAGAACATACACAGGTGGTGTAAAAAAAACAGAATAGAATGTCTTGGTGCGGAGTGCAGCAAGACACTAGTATGTGCACAATGAGATGGAGAAGGGGGGTTTAGGGCAGGGGATGGGATGAACGATGAAGAGCGCTTACCCAAGGAACGTAGTGGGCTAGGTGGCAGGCCCCAGGAGGACTGCAGATGCACTGGCATGAAACGAAGCACGTGGAGCAGAGATGAAGTAAAGGTCTACATACAAAGTGGCTGCTATTGTCATGGATCTGAGCACTGCGGGTGCTGATTTGAGATGGTAGCAGTGTTCAGGCAGTATTGGTTTGCAGAAGCAACAGGAAGAAACGGCTGGAATGGGTGTGCAAACCGCCCTTATTTGCCCATGTGTCTGCAGCCACTGCAGTTTTTATTGCAATGGTAGGGCTTAGTACTTGGTGTGTCAGTGCGTTCAGGAGTGCACGTGATTTGTTCAACTGCATCGTTCACTTTCCCAATATTTTTGGGGGACCACTGTTCTTGACAGATGTAGGTCGCACATGGGAAGGAATGTTTCTCTTCGACAATGGCGAAAGTGGACTACAAGACATTCCAAAGCTCAAAATTAAATTTAGCAGGGATGAGCATTTACTAGTCGAGGGGTTTAATACTGAACTGGAAAGGTTTATAGCCAAGGTTCTGATCTCTTCTGTCTGTGAAAGAAAAATATATGTGACAACATAGTGGATGACATAAATTAAATGACAGAAATGGTTCATGATATAGATGATATCAAAAAATATTGGCACAATCACAAGTACCATGTTAGGTAGAAGGTGCTCTGCGTACAAAGAGCAAGCACGTGGCACCGGAGGTGGATCACAGAGGCCTAGAGGTTTATCCAGAGTATAGGAGCCAAGTCCTTTGCATCATGAGTTTACAGAGCATTGAAGGAATTGGCAGACTGTAGAGGGATTCCACAACAGTATGCAATACATGTGTGATTTGGGAAGAGGGTTCTGGTGAGTACTCATCTATAGACAATGCGCATTGTGTATTTGTGGTGCTGCCTGTCTGTCTGGAGAAATCCATGTTGAACAGGCACCTCAGGCGGAAATAACATTGAAAAGAATTTTGGTAACCAGGCAAAACCTACATTGCGGGCTAATAACTCGAAAGTCGAATCAAAGGTACACGAGGATTTGATAAATGATGATGACATCACCATCATAGAAGGCGCTGATGACAGATCATACAATGAATCATCTAGTTCTATCCTCCTAGTCAGCAATAAGGTCCATAGGGAGGTGGCAGTGGCCACCCAAAAATGTTGCCCTATTTCATTAAGGTCAACGCAGCAAGGGATTCAGGATAACCCGCTACTGACTACCAGTAAGCAGTGTGCATTCAAGGAGTTTCTAATCAAGCAAGTGAGACACAACACCATTTTTTGAAAGAAAGCATGCATCCATGCACACACAGTTAGGGAGCTGATGGGTCGTTCATTATCATTTCTCATGGCAGCTGTTACTGAAAACAGCAATCGCCATGCTGTAATCTTGAAGGCACTCAGAGACATGCAAGAGCAAAACTGGAAAACTATGTCAACACTAGTCTGCAACCTCAATAGAGGTATGCAGCAGTCCTCAATTGGCAATGCCAACATGATATGTGTTAACTTCATGTGCAAAAAATAAAACAGACTGTTGGAGCACGCGTATGACGTTGCTGCAGATTCAATAATGTGAATATGACCTGCTAACTGTGTCCATGGGTTGGGGAACTTTAGTGCAGCTCCTTCATTAACCCACTAGGCGTTCCAACAACACTGCAAGTAACATCAGTGTTGAGAGTGAGCATTTTCCTCTGTGAGTGGGACACGTGACCCGAGAATGGTAACACAGGATAATGTTCCCTTAGTTGATATGTCTGATGAGGCATGTGAGCCTGGTGTGTCCGAGCAAGAAAAAAAGCTAGGCACACAAACCCTCATCGCACACGAGGTAGGCAACTAGGCCCAGATCCCAAAAGAAAGAAGTGAGTGAAATGAGCATTCACCAACATGATATTTATGTATGGAGACCATTTGCACAGAATGTGTTATCTGGTCCCTTTAAAAATGATAGGGTGCATTCTGTTTGTTGTTGATTCACTGTTTCATGCTGAATGTTTTGACTTAACCCCCATGTTATACATTGTAAACTTATAAGGTACGCTGATATGTAGCCCACCTTTCTTTTAAAATGCTGTAATGATAGGCCTCATTACCAGTTTGGCAGTGATTCCGTATATTGTGCGGGGTGATAGTGGTGTCTATCACATTTTTGGAGTCAATAGGGCTCCATGGGGATTTCGTTGGGTTTACCATGAGTGGTAATTCCAACATCTGATGATTTGTGGAGGTAAAGTGGAGAATTAAACTTCAGCTATATGCCGTAAATGGAGGTGAAGTGGAGGATGTACCTCCAGGTATATCCTCCACTTCAACTGCAATTATAGAATTTGGTGGTGCTGGAATGGAGCAGTAATTCAATTATTGAGATTTTACTGACTTTTTTCCCCACATAGCCAAACTGTTTAGGAGGCTGAATGTATAGAAACACAAACAGCCGCACATGTCAAGACAGTGGTTTAATGGATATGTTGATGGTACATATACTTGGAACTACCAAGACAATGCATTTTCTGTCATGTAATGTGAACTAATCACAGAGAGGATAGGTTGCTTTTACAGGTATTTATTTAAGTTAAGTATACTTCTACACATGCCGCAACATCTACTGTCCACTCCCTTCCTTCTCAACCATCTTCTCTTCTCTCTTTCTCTCACATTTCACACTGTCTTTCACCCTCCACATTCCTGCTATCATCACTCTACATTGTTAGGGAGTTTTACAAAAGTCGACCAATTGTAGGACTTGTGAAGGCTCACACTTGGGACACAGGGCTCCAACTCTTAGTATAGACATGAACCACACACGTTTTGTTGGTAGCAATGGCTGAGCAGCCAGCCAGCCTTATATTAGGGGGGGTGAAAAGGCAGTACACACATAGGCCCAAAGAAACACTGACACTCTGGGCCTAGAGAACCAAGGTTCTCCTCACTGATGACACCCAATGAGGGCGAAACTTCTTTGGGGATGCCTGTAGTCTCATGTAGAAGGGATGTAACCTAGCAGTTTGGGTTGGACTGCTGCTTTTGGGGTGGGACCAATCCTGATTTGCATATGGTCTTACCCCTTCTGTAATGGCTTGGCAGGCTGACGAATGATGGTTTGGAGGGTTGCTCAGAGCAATGCTAGAGGTTAGGATTAATTCCAAACCTTCCAGCTTTCACCTCTTTTGCTTTACATGAGTACCCTCGAGTGGGACGGGTATGCCCAGATATGCATTCCAAGCTGGCTGGTACTAGAGACCCAGCTACTCCTCACTGATGATGCCCAATGAGGCTGAAACATGTTTGGGGATACACATGGTATCTTCCAGAAGGGATGTGACTTAGCAGTTTGGGCTGGACTGCCCCTTTTGGGGTGAGACCAAGCCTGATTTGCATATGGTGTTTCTCCTTCTGTGATGTACTTTGATCACATTGAAATGGTGAAAGAACTCCTAACATTTACTCTGCAAAATACTGTTTTTGTATTTAACAATGAGTATTTTAAGCAACTAATTGGTGTGGAAATGGGTGCTAGCTTTGCATCAGTGCTTGTGAATGCCTTTATGCATTTCTTTGAACAGTCATTTGTATTTGTCAATTCTGTTTATCTCCCATTTATCCATCTATGGAAACCTTATATAGATGATGTCATTTTGATCTGGTCTGGTACACAAGATTTATTTCTTGAATTTGTTTCTTTCTTGAACAACAACGATTGGGGCTTACAAATTACGTCAACCCATAGCAAAACTCATATTGATTTTTTAGATCTTTCAATTTGTTTAACCCCAGATGGCTTGGTAAGCAAAACCTTTCGCAAATCTACCTCTGTTAATTCAACATTACACGCAGATAGTTTTGTTGGTAGCAATGGCTGAGCAGCCAGCCAGCCTTATATTAGGGGGGGTGAAAAGGCAGTACACACATAGGCCCAAAGAAACACTGACACTCTGGGCCTAGAGAACCAAGGTTCTCCTCACTGATGACACCCAATGAGGGCAAAACTTCTTTGGGGATGCCTGTAGTCTCATGTAGAAGGGATGTTACCTAGCAGTTTGGGTTGGACTGCTGCTTTTGGGGTGGGACCAATCCTGATTTGCATATGGTCTTACCCCTTCTGTAATGGCTTGGCAGGCTGACGAATGATGGTTTGGAGGGTTGCTCAGAGCAATGCTAGAGGTTAGGATTAATTCCAAACCTTCCAGCTTTCACCTCTTTTGCTTTACATGAGTACCCTCGAGTGGGACGGGTATGCCCAGATATGCATTCCAAGCTGGCTGGTACTAGAGACCCAGCTACTCCTCACTGATGATGCCCAATGAGGCTGGAACATGTTTGGGGATACACATGGTATCTTCCAGAAGGGATGTGATTTAGCAGTTTGGGCTGGACTGCCCCTTTTGGGGTGAGACCATGCCTGATTTGCATATGGTGTTTCTCCTTCTGTAATGTACTTTGATCACATTGAAATGGTGAAAGAACTCCTAACATTTACTCTGCAAAATACTGTTTTTGTATTTAACAATGAGTATTTTAAGCAACTAATTGGTGTGGAAATGGGTGCTAGCTTTGCACCAGTGCTTGTGAATGCCTTTATGCATTTCTTTGAACAGTCATTTGTATTTGTCAATTCTGTTTATCTCCCATTTATCCATCTATGGAAACCTTATATAGATGATGTCATTTTGATCTGGTCTGGTACACAAGATTTACTTCTTGAATTTGTTTCTTTCTTGAATAACAACGATTGGGGCTTACAATTTACGTCAACCCATAGCAAAACTCATATTGATTTTTTAGATCTTTCAATTTGTTTAACCCCAGATGGCTTGGTAACCAAAACCTTTCGCAAATCTACCTCTGTTAATTCAACATTACACGCAGATAGTTGTCAAAAAAATCATGTATAGCAAATATTCCGAAAGGAGAGTTTATGCGTGCCAAGAGGAACTGTTCTAATTTGCTGGATTTTGATCATGAATGTACTTTCATTAAATCACATTTCTTGAATGAGGCTACCACAATACCTGCCTTGATAAAGCAATTGCTTCAGTACGCCAGCTTAAGAGAGCGGATTTGTTAGTCCCTTAAAATCATGACAAGTCAATAGTTACTCAGAAAATTAGTTTATTACAAGGTTCAATTCGGACAGCCATAAAATCCATAATATTTTGAGGAAACATTGGCACCTGTTAAATCTTGACTCAGACATATCTAATTGGCTTGATCCGCACGTTAGTATGACGTTTAGCAAAGTCTAGTCACTCAAAAATCAACTCTGTCCTTCATTCATGAGTATGCCAACCCCAACTACTACCTGGTTGCATTCAGCACATGTTACAGGGTTTCACAAATGTGGAAGCTGTAATATGTGCAAATTCACATTGGAAACGTCACAGGTCTCCTTCGGAGCAAGAGGTGTTCATGAAATTAAGTAGTTCATCAACTGCAATTCAAATTTGTTGTTTACTGTATCATCTGTATGTTTGGTCTTAAATACATTGGGAGCACTATCAGACCACTGAAGATACATAAGTGTGAACATTTAGCCACAATTGTCAGTCAGGTTTCAAAATACCTGCTCGCCAATCATTGGCAAAAATCACATCAACTGGACTGTAAGGATGACATTCGTTTTGTAAGTTTATGTAAAGTGATAATGCCCCTCAGAGGTGGCAATTTGACATTGAAATTACGCCAACTAGAAGCTAGACTAATTTGCAAATATCGAATTGTGTTCTCTCGATTAAATTCAGATCATGAATTTACCATGTTCCTGTAAATTCTTTTTGCTCTACTGTTTATATTTACTGGTGCCAGTGTAATCCCCATATTTTGGGCTTTTATGTATATAATTTATTTGGTCTCCGGCAGCGCACTTATCAACAGTACATTTGCCTTTAGTGGGGGCTTTTTTACTACCCCCAAACCTTTTTTCTCCCCATTTTTGGACCCCCCCCCTTTTCTTGTTCTCTGATGAGGGCTCAGCCCGCAGCAAGTAAATTGGCCTTTACCCAAATTCTCGCTTTTTTCTGGTAATTTTAATTAGTAGTTCACTTTTTAATGCCAAGCTCGCGTTATGACCTGTGCACTTGTTAATTCTTAGCAATGTACGTTTTCCTCAGTTCCCTCCGTTTCCTTTTTGAAGGTCACAATTATATTAGTATTGGTATTTAATTTAATTTTCACTCAAGTCATTTGGACCTTTTGTTTGGCACTGGCCCCAGCCATGATGAGAATGTTACTTTCATCTATCCTTCGTTACGCCTAACATGGCGGCCACGCTAGCTAATAGGCGGCATTGGACGGCCCATTCTTTTCTGCCTCCCTCTCAGAGTTTCTACACCCTTTTTAAGTCCCTTTTCAATGTCGGCGGCTGCCGCGTTGAATTTTGTGGTACTCATTTCTTACGGCCGTCCAGGTAAGACATTTTTATACACTTTCCATGTACTCTGCACAGTTAACTCGGTCCAATTTATATAATGATGGGCATTTAATTAAGCAATTGAACCTTGCCAATCACATACATTGAATTAATACGCAATGTAGTTACGTGGTTTTACTCGGTCACTGACTGTGACTCCTACTTAGTCATTAAGCATGTGATGACTATGTACTGCTATCTAATCATGTAGAAAAGGCCTTTGCTTAGTTTAATTATATTCTTTCCGTTTTATCTTTATTTCTTTCCTTCCCCATTTAGCAATACCGCAATTGCGAAGCATTGAGGTATGCAATTGCTTTCATTTTTTTGTTTATTCCGGTTAATTCAATATTATTCAATCTGCTAATTCCCTTTTGTTAATGTTTACCTCTGCAGAATTTTCTTGCCATTGCCCGCTCGCCCTAAATTGTCAGGTCCTTATTCAAGTTAAGGTAATACCCTTGGGTTGAAGTTAATTTTAATGCAAGCAGAAATTCAAAGGCTTAACACGGTTCTTGTTTTTGGAATGCACTGCTGTAGTCACCTTTATTGCAATCATGTAATTTTGCATTTGCTGTTCTTCTTTCTTGTTTCCTTTGGTTATTGAATATCAACCAATCATTGAACTCGGTCTAAATGTGGTATTGATTTTTTTTTCTCTTTGTACATTGTTATTGGCTTTTTGCTTTTGCACCAACTGACCTGAAAAATGCATTCATGCAATTTGGCTAACTTACCCCTTGGTCCTGTCCCTGTATGATATGCCACTCTTTTTGTTTTTGTTTCTTTGAACCATGTATGTTACACAAAATATTTCTGTATTGTAAAAAAACATGTTTTTTCTTTAATTTGTGGTCTTAGCCTCAGATGAAGAACTGTTGCAGACTCGAAACACGTGTCAGGCTATTCCTGTGTTGAATAAATCTTTTGGACTACATGCACCTATTTGCAATTCCTTGGCGCAGTGTGACTGGGGCTCGCTCGTGTACAATTTGAACTTACCTCAGTGGAACTATACTGGCAGTATATCCACATTTCCCAGACACCTGCAGCCTTGTTGCACACTTTGTCTAATTGTATTGGTTACAAGCACTGGGAATTCGTGGCTTTTTCTGCCAAATTGTCTCCTCCTTGATTTGTACATGGTCTTTCCCCTTCGTAATGGCTTGGCAGTCAGAAGAATGATGGTTTGGAGGGTTGCCCAGTGCAATGCCAGGGATTAGGATTAATTCCAAACCTTCCAGCCATAACCTATTTTGTTTTGCAGTGCAAAGAGTCCACAGGTCCCAGGATATCGACAGTTTGCAGCCCATGAATGTCACAACTCTTTGTGGGATGGCTAGAAATACAGGTCATCTCAAGTCTGAGTTGTCTCACCAGTATAAAGGAGAGAGTCGCCTCTTCAGAGTTCTCCTGACACTTGTAGGAAATGGTCCACCAGCAGCGAATACACAGAAGGCATCTCCGGTCATCTGGAAGCAGCTGTGGACATCTCTTCTCTTCTTCCTCATCAATTCTTCTATTCCCAAGGTCAGATTTTCTCCATCCTCAGGATCTGTGCCATTTATGGAGGAATCCAGCCATTCAGCACCCATGCACCATTCAAACTCTGGGTGGTGGCTGTTCTTTTGGGACAGCCAGCCTCTCAGTTGGAACTGGTTCTAGGCAGGCACAGCAGAAGACAAATAACAGCATAACAGCAGAGTTTCAGAGTCCTCCCCCCATTTCCTGTCCTCACAGACACACTGCAGAATTGACAGGCTTCACAAAGGGATCCTACCTAAGACAAAAGTTAAACTGGGACCTCCACCACCCTACAGGACAAAAGAAGGACCAAGAAAGAACAATCCATCTCGAATTGGGAGAAAAAGGACCCAGTCACCATTTTGGGTCAATGGTGATTCTTCTGTGCACTACTGGGACTTTGAGTATAGCATAGGGGTAGAAACTGAACAAAAGTAGATAGGATAAAACCACTGCCACCGGCCATTCAGATTATCTTGTCACTGTAACCAAACAGTTACAGGCAGAGTGAGAAAGGGGATACTGTGGAGATTGCTGGATACAAATGAAAATCTACCCTAACACACATTCTACCAACTGCTAGCATATTACACCATGCAGTGGACACTGCTTTCTTGAGTGATAGTCCATACACACGACTGTTATAGTCTGCTTTGTGCATTTGCACTGTTATTGAATTCATGAAGCACATTTTAATTATAAAATGTTGTCTGCAACCTCCTTCTGTGTTGATAGTGCCTCATAACGACCACAGCCATCTCTCTCATAATTGTCACTTACTTCTAGTACCTCTTCCTCTTCCCCACCTTCAACCCCATTGCAGGGAGGTGGAAGTGTAATGTGCTTATGGTGAGGTTATGAAACATGCAACACAGCATGGCACTGTGACATAATTTCGTAGGTGCCTACATTAGGTCACTAGGAGGAAAATTAAGTCACCTGACCATGCACTTTAGGAGACCACAGATGTGCACCAATAGTGTTGTGGGTCTACACATGGCCCTGGTTGTAGCTGGCTTTTACTGCATTGCGTTGATTGAGAATGGTTGTCAATAAACATGGGTTGAATTTTTAGGCAGTGCCATCTGTAGAGAGATGTTGAGACATTGTGAAAAGGATGGATGCCCACAAATCTTCACACACACACACACACACACAAACACACACACACACACCTTTTGTCTGTACCACAGCCATCCACATTCCTGTTGTATGCTTCACATTTTTGTAGGAGGAGGGGTACTGTTTGGATTCATGGGTTTAGCCATGGTAATACGCACACCAGTGCATACATGTCAAGTCATCGCGCACACCATCTGCACATTTATAGAATACGTCATTTTATGATTGCTGAATATCTGCTCACACCCTTGTAATGAATGATACAAGACAGATGAGTCTGTAATTTACACACCACATTAGGACATCAAGCAAATTCCATGAAAGACCCACTTGGTCATCTGTGGTTTGATGCCACTCTAAGTAAATTGTAGGTATTTGCAAATGGACTGCAGCATGGCATCCGACGCCTGCTCCAAATTGTGGTGGAACAAAGGCTGCAAAACACCAGGAGTCATGCCATGTGTACAGAAGAGCAAAACCACCAACAGTGTCACCAAAGGCACAATTGCAGTGACAAGTTGCCCAAAGGCTCCAACTGAAGCGTGCTACTTTCTCCAGCTGATACATTCCCATTGGGGTAACCCCTCCTTGTTTGTGTGCTCCTTTCTCCACCTGCTCCACTTGGGAGCCTGCTGCTGCAATTCAACTTCCCCACTAGCCTGTAATTACGTTTTCAGGAAACATGCGAAGGCAACCATGCTTGTACCTCTTGACAAACAGACAAATATGGCTTTTGTATGCCATCTATTCAGCACGCCTAAATTGTCAAAGACTACTATCTAAATAATGTTGCCCTTGTCAACTGGCAATGTTAGGGTGCATGAGTGGTTTCCAAAGACACTTGAAGACAAAGGCCCAGTGCCCTCTGGTGTCAGCTGTCGATCAGGCCTGCAGAGACTGGAGACAGGAGGCAAAAGCAGGAGGAACCTGGACTGATTTTCAAGACATCTGCTTTATTCAGGCATCAGAAAATAACAGCACTGGGCTCTTAACATCAGCCTCTTTTATACATTTTGCAGTTGGCACAGTTTTTCATGATGCAGTTCACTCTCATTGGGTTAGACAATCAAAGACAAGCCCTTTCCCCTTCCAGGGTTGGTTGACTGAACTTTCACTCACCAGGTCCTATGTCATAACTACACATGCAACTAATTAAATTTGTGTAAGATATTCTTGACCATTAACATGAATCCTTTGATGTGTCAAGAAAGAACGTTTCTGACATCATTCCCGAGGTCATTATGTCAGGGAGCACCATATCTCCCTGTCACAGCAGTCCAAGTATGGCCATCAGATGTGTGCACTGCCTGTGAACCTAACAACTGTTGCTAGCTGGCCAGCTGTCTGTACTAATTGCTACCTTCCCTTGAATCATTACATGGCTGCCCCCAGCTCATCAATGTCAAAATTACTGCCAAGAAGTCCAGACGGTATGTTCTCGTCTACTGAACTTTCAATTAACTGTTTATGACATAATTATTTCATATTCAATTTGTGTTTTCAGTATCCATCTTAGAGTTTGCCTGACCTCGTTCCAACCAAGATGGCTGACCAAATTATAAAATGACTGACCTTCTATTTTTACTTATAACTTAGTTCCTGTTCAGTTTTAAACCTTGAATTTTGATAATTATGACAAATGTATACTACCTAACATGCCCTTACCTGCACAAGGCATTCAGACCCTAAAAATGTATGTCACCCTACAATGTGCTTATTTGACCTTTTAAGCACTATAATTCTGATTTTCACAATACTAGAGTTATTGATCAACCCAACAAGTTATCTGTATTCAGTTTGAGAGGGGTGGGGTCTACCTCCTATACATTCAGTTTGAGCAGACGTGGGGTGTACCTTCTGTACACACTTTTCTTTGATGTTATCTTTTATCTATTAGCACTCATCACACAGTCACTGCACCCTACTAATAACACTTCCACAATTTATATTCTTACCTGCAATGGAAATTAAAGGTGCACTGCACTTTAACAGTAGGTATCTGCATCTATTTACACTCATTGTTTTGTGTTTAACATTATGTGGTCCTTTGCGACTGTTTTTGGTGTACATTAATGATTGCAGGGAAGGACACTCGTTCAGTGGTGTGTTCAGACTCTTTTGACTGAGCAGGCCCAAGTGGGGCACTCACGTTTGCAAGGGTAGCATGAAGTACGAGTGCACACACACACACATAGCAATCATACTTTAGGGTAATGGGTTGGCACCTGGGCTGGCCAATTAGATGCCAGGGGTAGCATGTGTCACCCCATGCCACTCCCTGGACACACCTATGACTGGTGTTGGTCTGTTGATTTTCAAATAAGCATATGATGGAGGGGGACCCTAGCCTGGAGACATGCCCTCTTCACTGGAGTATGACTCCAAACAGGCCTCATAGATACGGCTGTCCCCTCCTGATTGTGGGCCCCAGGGTTGAAGTTTTAACTGGACTCAGACTGATTTTGTTTATTCACAAGGATACTTGCTGTAAAAACGCTACCCTGAAGCCTTCTTACCCTGGAGGAGCCAAGAACTGCTAAAATCATAGTGCAGTACATGGGATTATCAGATAAATAACAAAGTAAAAGTATGGCCAGCAGGTGGCAAGTGCAAGGGTAAGTGCAGACAAACAGTCCCCAAGTGCGGGGGTTGCCAGGAAGGCAGTGCATGAGTTTTTCTGGCAAGGGAAGGGGGCCTGGGACCGAGATCAGAGGGTGGCCAGGTAACCAGCGCAGTTTCAGTATCAGCCAGGATGTCAGCAGGGGAGAGGAGGAGAAAAAGCAGAAGCAAAGAGAAAGGTTTTGAGCTGCTTCCGGAACCAGAGATGATTCTCCTCAAGTTTCAGGGAGGCAGGGAGACTGTTCCAGAGGGAGGCCCCAGCCGAAGAAAGAGATCTACCACCAACTCGTTGCTTGGAGAAGCGCCTGACCCTGACAGAGTTGGAAGCGGATGAGCGAAGAGCTTGAGAAGGAAGACATTAAGGAAGAGAGAGTTGAAGGTATTGAGGCCCCAGGTCCCAGAAGGCCTTATGGACAATGCAGAGGGTTTTGAACTTAATCCTCGCAGCCACTGGGAGCCAATGCAGAGATTTCAGTCCTGCACAGATACGATCCCTGGGCTTGAGGCCAAGGACAAGTCTCACAGTCCTGTTCTGGATGAGTTGCAGAGGGCAGAGAGTAGAAGCAGGCAGATTTAGAAAGAGGCTGTTGCAATAGTCCAGCCTAGAAAGAACCAGAGCTCTGGAGACAGTGAGAAAGCCGGGTCACCTCCTGAAATTTTGATGACCACCAATGAAAACACTGAGCACAGACTACCATTGAATGCTTGACTGATGAAGGAGTGGTGCACCAAAACGTCCAGAGCTGCTGACAAAAGTGGTTGCTTCAGGTCCACAATCCAATCTGAGTATGTGGCTCACAGCGAATTTTGAACATTTACAAGCTCAAAGCTTTGAGGATAGAAGAGGGCAAAAGAGCAGAGCTCACAGTTGGGCCTGGAACATGGCTTGTTGGAGATATTGATTGCGCAGAAGCTGCTAACTAGCCGCCATCTTGGGCTTTGACAGCAATAATGCTACAGACAATTGCTGCACCTACCAGAGAGGGGAGCACATGATGGATATTTTACTTTGCTTTATACCGTTGCAATCCAAGGATTTCCTTTGATCATATCACTAATGACGATGTTAAAATGTTACTATAAGCTGAACGTGTAATGTTAGTTGTTTCAACGGCAACATAACCATCGATAAAAAAATATAAAGTTCACACTTTATGCATCAACGATATTTTCAAATGTGGGCATGAATTTTGGACCACATTTGCGAATGTCGACAAATAATAAAAAATGCACTGGCATGCAAATGGTGAACAGAAAATGCTACATCAAGCATAGGTTTTACACATTTATTGAACATTTTCCTTTCTTGTTTTTTTTTTTTTTTTTTTTTTTTTTTAACGGACCTTGACCTAATTAAAAAGAATCATTGTCTTAACACCCACATCTAATCAAATGGAAATAAAACAACTAAGCTATAAATAACTGCGTTACACGTACTGCTGATAACTAAAACGAGCGTGAGCTTTTATATGATAAATGGTCCAAGTACGAGGAAAGAACCCAAAATACGGACCAATTGTGAATTCCGAGCGTCTATTTAGAGCGGAAACAACAAGCTGGGCGTGCAGTGAAGCCCAACTGAAGAGAAGAAAGGCCTTTGATTTGTGGTGCTGCTGGCCTGCCAACAGATAGTTACAGCCTCCGCTGCCCTCTGTTACATTTTACAAACACTAAATTCATCAGTACTTAAAAAATAAGGTACTTCGGCCTTTCTTCGGAATAAAGAGAAAACAATAGGGCAGGCTGCAGCAAGTCCTGGGTCTTTTATCTTTCTTCAGATTCAACCACCGTATTGATTCTTTATTGACCTAAACTGTCCTCAGCCTGCCTGTGTTTTTTCTTCTTCAGAGAGTCTATGGGAGATTTAAGGCAGCGACTACTTTACTATCGATTTTTGTGAAAAAGGTGCAGCAAAGGGGGCAATTTGTGTCTGCAGTTGTTTTTCACGATAAAAGATACTATTGTTAGGAGCTTATAGCATTGTATCAAGGGTCTTAATCTGTGGCAATCTCTTTTTTCCACAATTTAGAAATAGGTTTGGGCAAATGTGTTCTTTCTGTTAATGATATTTAGGAGGAAAACATATGTGTCTCCTCTTCTGGGTAAAGGGATTCAGTTAACTGTTAGAGTACTTGAGCCTGCATGCCTTGAAAAGGACTGGCGTTGTCATCTTAGGGAACCGTTTCTTTTAAGAAACAGGTCCCAAAATGTGATCTGAATAAATCTTTAATAAATTGAAATTATAACCTCAGGCTTAAATAACCAGTGAGTCTTGACAGAAGGGATATTACCATCTAATTATGCCTGCATCAAGGAAGGCCAAAGCAGAGGTGGGGGCGAGCTTGAAAATATAGGAACGACCCAAGGGGGGTGGGGGCCAGTGAGCAACGGGCAGCAGGTATCCGTGATTTAATGTCAAATAGAGTCAGTAAAATACATTGTACCTTTGGCTCCTATAACACAGGACCTTTCGGTTTCGGAAACGTGAACACCGAGGCAATGTGTCTGTGTGTGTGTGGCTTTTCACCAGCATGTCTGCGGAAGGCACATCTTTCTTGCCCGGTTTTTGCCGAGGCAAGTACAGTAGAATGGGACCCCTAACCTTGTGTTGTGTGAAAAGGTGGACCAGCACACACAGGAAGTGGCGTGCATAAGTGCAGTACCAGTTTATTTATATATATATATATATATATATATATATATATATATATATATATATATATATATATATATATATATATATTTTGCATTTATAAAGCGCACATGCAGCCCTGGGGCATTGTGGCGCTGTTACAATAGACTTACTTAGTTACAACATATAAGCAGAAGGCAAGCTGTGGTGATATTTCGAGCAGTTACAAAAAGACAAGTGGTACAGGGTTGCAAAGAGAATTACAAGGTTACAGTCAGTATTACATGGAAAGTGAGCCCAATGGTCCTGGGCTGGAGGAGCTGGTGTGCTGGTGTAGGTGTGGTCTTAGTTGAAGAGCTTTGTTTTAAGTGATTTACGGAAAGCTGTGTGGGAAGTTTCATGGTTGTGGGTAGCATATTCCAGTTTTTTGGCACTAGAAATATAATATGCCACTTCCTGCATTATATGCCACTTCCTGCATTCGACTGCTGTTGTCGGACACAGCACTAGTAAGGCAATGTGACTTGTGTATTGTCTAGTGCACTGGCTGCTGGTGACAGGATGCCACACCTGCCGCAGCGGCTACCACTACCAAAAAACGAATTCTTCCAAATTATAAATCAACTCAAAAATCAGAGTTAACTAGTCTTCCAAACACCAATGTCAATGACAAAACAAAGAGAAGTGGCAAAGCAGTACCCAACAAAAAGAATATTGCAGCCAAAAGAAAGACACGCATTGGGAATGCCAATAGTTTTGTCATTTAGTGTTGTTCTTTGCATTATGCATTTATAGGCCTCAGGGTGCAAAGGGGAGAGTGCACAGTTTGAAAGGAGGATTTGATAAGGGGTGCAGGTGTGCAATAGAATGAGATGGAGAATAGAGCAACAGAGGAAGCCATTGATAGAGGGTGCCGATGATGAGCAAGAGGAAACATGTGCGAGAAAGGGTGAGCATGAGAGAGTCAAAAATAAAGTGAGAGTGTGAGAGGAAGGATGTGAGGGGATAGGGAGAGTGAATAAGGTGAGTGGATGGGGGAATAGAGGGGGGTAGAGTGTGCATGTGTGGGAATAAATGGTGCAGTGTAGGTGGGGCTAGAGAGGGGGGTAGGGTGTGCGGTGGGGTAAAGAGATGGGGTAAGGTTGAGAAGAAAAAGAGGGGGTAGGATGATGGATGGATGGCGTAGGGAGAGAGAGAAGGTGGGCTGCATGATAGTAGACAGAGGGGACAATGTGGGATGATGGGGTAAAGAGAGTGAGGGTATGGGGGGTAGAGTGTGGGGGAACAGGAGAGACAGAGCAAACAAGGTGGCCCCACAGATGGAGTTAGACATAGTTTAGTTTCATTTATTATTTGTATAGCGCTGCCTGGCTCAGGGGCATCCAGGTGCTCGGCATGGTTACAACGTAACAATATATTGCAAACATGGTCAATAGGTATACAATACAGGTAGTATAAACATTATAAAGCAGTTACTGATAATGTACATAGTATGACACAATTTACAAGGCATATTGTGCATGCAATAAGTACATTAACAAGGTAATAATTGGCCAGTAGCCAGGTTTTGGCACTATGTCTGAATCTGTGATCGACTGAAAGTGAGTTCCAGAGTTTATTCGCAAGCACATGGAAGCTTGAACCTCCTGCTTTTTGGAGTTTGTATCTGGCGATATTTAGGCAGTGTGTTTGGGCTGATCTAGTTGGGCGAGATGGGGTGTGGTGTGTTTAGTTATGTGACAGGTATCTGGGTGCTTGGTTGGATCAGCATTTGTGAGTGAGCAAGAGTGTTTTGTATTCGATGTATAGATAGCCAATGGCAGGATCGTCTGGCTTTAGAGATGTGTTTGTGTTTGGGTATGTTCAGAGCTGCTCTTAGTGCGTTATTTTGGATAACTTGCAGCTTGTTGATATTCCTTTGGCTGGTACCCAGGTAGAGAGCGTTGCAATAGTCGACCTTGGAGAGAACTAGTGTTCCGGCTAATGTGGTGCAGTTGGAAGACAAGAGGTAAGGTCTACTGGCATTGATGAGCTTACATGTGTAAGCGGTAGCGGATGAGATGGCGTTGATCTGTCTTGTCAGTGTAAGGGAGGAGGAATCGAAGTAAATCCCAAGAGTTTTGACGCTGTTGGAGACGGAAATGTTGTTGCCGTCGATGGTGAACGTCTGGTAAAGTTTGTAGAGTTTTTGAGTCTGGATTGGGAGCCTAGGAGGAGAAGCTTTGTCTTGTTATCGTTGAGGCAAAGGCCGTGTTTGGCCACCCATTCTTGGATAATGGAATAAATGTTGTTGAGTACTGTGTTATCGGTGGAATATTCGCCCGTTAGTGGGATGAGTATTTGAGTGTCATCTGCATAATTCGTGTAGATGACACCCAAAAGTTCCAGTATGTCGAAGAGGGGTTTTGTAAACACATTGTATAGTGTGGGGGAAACGCAGGAGCCCTGAGGGACGCCACATGTGACTGGGGCAAGTTTTGCAGATGCTGTGGGAGCAAAGACCCTCATAGATCTGTTGCTCAGGAAGGACTGAATCCATGCATTAGCCTTGTCAGAGATTTTGGCTGCTGAGGTTAAATGTTTGCAGAGGATGTTGTACACATACAACTGCCATTGTAGAAAAGAGATAGATGGACTGACTGTTAATGATGTTGTGGCACATATAGGTAATGACTACATGAGATGTGACATTTTCAGGCCTTGTGGTCTATCAGTATGCACAGGTTTGCTGACATTAGTGGCAGGGACATGGCTGATTTGTAAACAATGGTATGGAAGGCTGATTAAAGCAATGCCAGTAGTTATGATCTATTCACAGCCTTACATCAAAACCTATTGATTTTGGGCAACTAGGTGTAATCCAAAATTCTTGCATTGGAACACAGATATTATAGAGATTGGATGTGAGGAGGGCGACACAACCTAGGGACGTGGTTGGTAATTTACCCACCCATGACTATGTATGGTCATGTTTATCCCTATGACATTCCAACCAACTATCTGCACCTCCCTGCCAAAACATACCTTCTTAGGAACTCTGAACTAGCTCTATCACAAAGTAACATTAAACTTTGTGCTGTAAACAGAGTTCCAGTGTTCCACCTGAGCATTCATTTCAGTGTTGGATGACTTTAGAGTGCCAGGGGACCACTCTGGTGGCGATAGTGTGCTGTATAAAATCCTTTAACATTAACATTACCAGTAAATACCTCAGTAAAGGAGCTCCTGGAGTAATATACATATATTAATCTGTAACCTCAACCAGTTGATTTATAAGATATATGTGTGTCCTTGTGTGTGTCCCTTGCACTGAAGTCCTGTCTAAAATATGCAATTGCAAAGCCAACAATGTTGGCATTGGTATGTGTTGCAGCCAAGACATGTTTGACTGGCATCAAGGGTAAAGGCAGTACGAGTGGTCTTACAAGGTAAGCCTGGCGTATATTGGTGCAACAGTCTTGACAAGATTTCTGCTTGTGGCATGGAATTTTGCCTGGCAAAGTCAGTGATTGTGGCAATGCATTTTTCCTGGCAAAGTCACCAGGAGTATGTTCTTAAGTAGGGATTATGTCATGCACAAATTTGGGGAATCAGCATTCTCCTGCAGAGCCTTGAGACTTTGGAAGTCGCTCCCAATAGAAGAGCAACTCAAATTCAGAAAACTGTTAAAAACATGGCTCTCTATTTCACCAATCCAAAGATCCAAAGAAGAAACATCAGCAATGGAAAATCACCAACACAACAACAATAAAACACTGAAAACTTTGCTGAAACAGGACCACCCAAAGAAATAAATCATCTCACCACAAAAAAACATAATAATAATAATAATAATATTAACCCAACGGATCAACCCAACTGGCAAAAAAAAGACTGAGATGACCACCAAATAACCCTACAACAAAACTCTCTAATACTCTGCATAACAATCCTTCAAAACTAAATAAACCAGACACATACTCGTGCCACAAAAAAACACCTGAAACTACAGTAATTCTACTGACACTCCAGACACTCCACAACACCCAACAAGACACTAAACCAAATACACATAACCACCCATATACAACCTTGCATATAACACCGCACAACAACTAGCTAAAAACAAACCAGCACACATCGACTGCTTTTTTGAACTGAAGCTAGCGACAGCACATCAAAGCTTGATTGCGCTTGTCCCTCTCAATCCCACTAACTAAACCCTAACCACCTTCCTTTTCAAATCTGCCAGTGCACCTGGAGTCCATGAAAATGGCACAATAACATAACATAACATAGATCGGCAGAGACATCATGGACGTGTTTTATTCAAGCATCATTACTGCCATTAAGCACCAAATCAAACAGGATTATTTTCTGATATGGGAACGCTGGCAGAAATTGAAAATGAGGCAGCCAGCAATGAAATGTATGGGCAGAGCCACCATGAATTCTTTTATTTTATACTGGCATATATTGTGGGAAAAGGAATCATGAAAAGGCTCCTGCATACTGTTGGTGACGTGAATATATTGGATTTTTTCATGAGTTAGTTAATAAAACCAATTGCAAACTGTGTGTTTTTTTAACCCAATTTTTCTAATTGTGTAACCCACTATTTTAAAAATGTTTTTGGCGGAGAACACCGTAACCCCCCTCCGCTGAACACCTCTTGCTTGGTTCACGCTCCCCGGCTGTGCTCGTTGGCTCCTGCATATTTTTGGAAACTTTACAACCCTCAAATTGAAAAATTCACCAGCTACCAATTATTTGACAGGCGGTTACATTGTATGACCAGGACTTGCACCATTTTGCATCTGTTCCCATCTTATGGCCAGGTGGTAGCCTTATGGCAGTGTCTGGAAAATGTCTGTCCCATGCTCACTTTTGGCTTTGCTCGTGCGTGTTGGTTTCAGTTTGTCTCCCTCAGAAGCAGAGTATATGGCCAGATGTGGATGCCAGGTTTGCTGGGCCCAGGAAATCAAGCTGCACTTCAATGAGTTGTCCCAACTAAGCCCTACCTGAAAGGCTGGGATGGGGAGTATGGCCCACTTCCAGCTCTTCTTATCATTTGCACTAACCAGTGGTGTTCTGACCTACAGACAATGGGCCTCATTACATGGTAGGCGGTAGCCATGGCACTATTAGCGTCATGGCTACCCCCTTACCGCATTCCGGGTCCGTGTTCCCGGAATGGGGACTTACCAGGTCATTCCGACCTTGGCGGGACCGGTAAATCCCCATTCCGGGAACCATTCCCCATTCCCATTTGAGCCCCCATAGGGCTCAATGGGAATGGGGAAGGAGCTAATAACGGGCCCGCTATTAGCTCTGAAGTCCCTCAACGGGTCCCTTCCTTAACGCATGGTAAAACCAGGCATTAAGGAAGGGACCCACTAAGGGACCTCGTAGTAGGGCGTTAAGGGATTACCGGCACCGGTTCCCTTACCGGTGCCCGTAATCCCTTACCGCCTACCGTGTAATGAGGCCCAATGCATCTTTGTCTGCGTTGAAGCCTAGCCTGCCCTGCTAGAACATGTCATGATTAGTACTGACTTTATAACCTCATACTGTTTGATTAACTATTAGCAGAGGCTGTAGGCAAATAAAATACAGCATGGGTATTCAGGATCTTGTTTGGAAACTATGATGTAACTCTTGGGCGGTTACAGTTCTGGAAATATACATTGTTGTTAACTGTGAGATCCCACTACTGATGGGGGTGGCAGAAGCCATGAAAAGAGAGTTTCCTAGAATATGTCAGGCAAAGAATAATAGGTGCACACCTTTTAAATCTATATCTATATATGTACAGTGCAACCATAACAAGCCATTTCGCAAGCTTCCTGATCAGACGTTCAAGTAGTCTTGCAGGTAAGTGTATCACCCCTGGTCCTAACAACCTGTATTTAAATACAAGCGTCTGCACCTTTTAAAAGGAGTCCAACAGTGCAAATGAAGTTCTCTGGATCCAGGAAGACATGTTTTTCCTGATCATAGACCTGAGAAAATCGGGCACAATGACTACACTGCGTTTAGTCTACAGCCCCACCCAATTACAATTAGGTCCCCCTGATTGCAAACCTGGCCTACCCAGATGAACATTCCTGGAGCCAGGTCTGCCTCAGTTACTATCGCCATCTCCGCTGTACTCCCCTGATCAACCTAGGAGGGATGAAAAGCTGAGGTGCCCCAGTAAAGTGGAAACTAACCATATATCTCTGCAGAAGGTGCATTAACCCACTGAACTATGAGGTGCATTAACCCACTGAACTATCTAGCTGGGATTAGGATTTGTAGTTTATAGATCTCTGCAGTAGTTGATTTGACCATACTGCTGACAGACTCAATGCCACCAATGTTCAGAAGATCAAGTGGCTCTGCATTAACAGAACCCTCCGCCCACCTGCTGGACCACTGGGGTACCTCCAACTTGGCAAACTTCCCAGCCCATCCTTGAAAGTGGCAGCCTAGGATCCACTGGTGACTGTAACCTCCCAAGCCACGGAGATCTCTTTGGTAACACAGGAGCATGTAGGAAAACAGTGTTCCGCTCATTTCATCATAAAGGGCACATTTTCATAGAGCGCTTCTTATCAGATCCCTCCCCATAAGCGCCTCTATAACATGTGTTATTATTGCCAAGTATAAATAGTAATCATTGCATTGACCAAGGAGTGACTAAGGGCTGAGTTGGGGTTAAAGCCTGTGCATGCAGGTTACGCAAAGTCGTCACAGGGTGCGCCACACTGCGTGCGATCTTTCACTCCCTCGATTGCATCCCGGAATCGTCTATTCTATCAGGGCTGGACTTGTGTGCTGACTCAGCAGCAGCTTGTACCTGCATACTTCAGGTTTCCCAGACCAGAATCAGAGGCAGACGTGGCCAATGCATGCTCAAAGCTGGACCAGAATCACTCCACGCCACCAGAAAATGATGTCCTATCTGGTGAACAAATACAGTAATTACCTTGTCAACTGCCTTGAAATGGCACAGAGCTCCACTGGCCCTATTAAAAACATCAATAAATAACAATAAGCCACTGATTTACGTTATTAGAACAAATTTACAGTTGCAATTGCATTTGGCTATCAGGTAATAATTTCTATCCTAATTTTCAACCTTTTAGAGAATGTATTGTTCTTTTTTGACAATATGCCACGCAAGCACAATTTATCCATATACTTATAGCAACACCTTAATTGTTTATGATTTAGAAATCGGGATTATAATTAGAATCGTCCTTACTTCAAGGAATTGGTAAGCGCGGATTGCCCAATACTATTGTCATAATTACTAGCTGTTCTTTAAATGGTGTGGTACTCACCTTTCATGTAATACTCTTTTATGATTACTTAATGTACAGCTCATCCTAATAGGTCAAGGAACTCTGGGTAAATATGCCGACTTTGATTATTATTACTATTTATCACAGGCGTATCAGCCACTATTTAGACTTAACCATAGTTGTTTACCTACCGCAACAATTTCTAATCATGTTTACTGTTTTCTACTAATTCTTTTTCCTGACTTGGGGACTATGCCGACCTTACATCGGATATGGTAATGGCTTATTAGCTTTTTGCTTTTGAAGCATTGTCTATAATATTGTGTCATGCCAAAATGCTTTATGTCTTCAATTTCTATATGCATTTGCTCATATATTGGTTTTTAAAACAGCCCTTTATGATGGGTCTTATGGTTTGGACTGGATTTACGTGAATATTCCTTACAACTACACTGTAATTCTTAACTTAAAGGCTGTCCTGTATTAAATCTCAAAATACCATACCAAATCACTTTGGTGTAATCTTTGTAATTTGGCGCAATTCACTGTTAAACCTTTTTGACTTACGTTATTAGTCTGTCAAGCAGCTAACTGGATGTTGCATGTGAATATGTTCAGCAGGGGCGTTAACCTGCAGACCTACCCTACTGGGATCGGAACCCATGAACTACATCCTAGACACATGTTTTGCGTGCAGGCACACAACACCCACAAGGATTGAAAAAGAAAGCTCTAGAAACACGGATATATTCAACAGGACTGAACTATTTAAATGGGATTTCCACAGAACTCTACAGCAGCGCATTGACATGCAGAGCCAACACACCATCAAACTTTGTTCCACAAGGAACTGCGTGCAGAAGTCACAGAAGCCACAGAAATCACATAGAGGGACATCAGGGCAGGCATCTAAAGTTGTTCAGTGTCACGTGTATATGTGGCCCTTAAGTCCCTTTTCTTTCTTATTTACTTTGCCTCCTGGGACGTGTAGTCCTGCATAGTGGTACTATGTAAACCACAAGCTCCCATAATACCAATAATAAACCCAGGAGAGAATAACACATGACGTGGGAACTCAGCCAGGACCATATCTACCTGATGATTACTTTTCATCATGTTTGCCAAGTTAACTAAAACACAACATAATGAATGGGGCTGGAGACCGTGCCACGGGTCCAATACAGACTGTGCAGTCTTTTAAAAACACAAATAAACCAATGGAAGATAGATATCGTTAGTCTAATCACTGGGGCCACAAATCTAAAGGCAGCATGTGTTAGGTGTCAGAGTACGACGCTCAACCAAAGCACTCACCTCGCCTGGTGTAATCACCTGTCTGCTGTCGGGTTTCAGGGAGGGATCGTACCATTGCGGGAAGTACAGGGGAAGAGGGGAGAAGATATGAAGAAGGGAGAAACTCATTAAAGACGGGTGAAAGTGGCGCAAGCACAGCCCTCTTTGAAAAAACAAGGCCCAGCTCGTGCTTCGGTCATTTCATCGCCAGGCGTCTGCAAGTTGCTATGGCAACGCCAGAGACTGCGGCCAAACTCCTCTTTCTCCTTTCTCTTTTACAGTAACAATGTTTTGGGAATTAGGTGGCGCTAGAGCCACCAAATGCACCAAAACCAATAAAACCTCAGAAAAGAACAAACAACACAGGAGGAACCTCCACACATCAATTCACTGCTCCATGACAAATGACGAGGGTTTTGAGCTCTCCACACACTGTTAAGGAGCAAAGAAACAGTCAGACAAGCATGCGTTCTCACCAGTGAACTTATTTTCTTACGTGTTTCCCGAATAACACAACACATGCAAAACTGCTGTATTGCGAAAAATGCAACACTTTTTAACATCAACAAAGTATGATGCATACGCAAACTGTAAACAAACCTCGTGTGCACTGCTTTCGGTTTGTTTACTGACATTCTGTCACAAAAAGAACTGGGGAGTGAGTGTAAAAAAAAAGAATAGCACACAAATGCACAGAATGCTGCTGTCATCAGATTCGGACTGTCATGTAGGGCAATAGGGCAATGCCCAAACCAAAAACACAAAATGCTAGTGTGGCCACGTTCTTTTGTTAGTAAAAGTGGGCCACTTATTTGGCCCATATGGGCCAGTTTGATAAGATACTTCACCATGAAGCTATTATTTTTGACCAGTGGTACTGAATGAATATACTTTAAAATGCACAATGTGCACCACATTTGATCAAAAACTTCCCCCTTGGGTACTACTCAAACAGCCTATTACAAAAGAAAGGAATTGCCGTTTGCAACTGTGGGCCACTTCGTTATTGGTGCTCGAGACAATGTTATGCCCCAGTCCGACTCTGGCTGTCATGCACCAAACCCCATGGTCCGTGTCTTGAATGAAGCAATGTTGTCTATGTTGAATCAGAACAGTTTATGTTGGGAGCAGATTGTGAGCCTACTCGTCCTAAACAACACCTCGTACTTTATTTGCCTGACTGATTAACAGGCACTGTTTACTTGATGAGTCATAGTAAGGGGCCTCATCAGGGTCTTGACTTTGTGACATGCTCCTGGCAGCCCCTTCGTCTATCAGGAGAGAAGTGCTCCAAAGGCACCCTGGTGTGGCAGTCTCTATGAACTGTGCCACTATGTGCTTACCGGACTAGTAGCAAGTTACCTCAGTTTACAAATGGTTGCATTCAGCCAGCACAATCTTGAGGAAGGCCTAAGTGGCACTCTCATTTCAGTAGGCCTTGGGCCTGATTCACTGAAGTGTTTTATCCCATTGGAAGACTGTTCTGTGAAGCAAGCCCCCTGTGAGGCAACCAGGAGTTATTGGCTGACAGGCAACGTTTTAATGAATTAAGGCTGCAACAAATTATGGTGCTGCCCTTTGGGGCATTGAGAACAGCACACCCATTGAAATAATAGAAAACACATTTCTAAAAAAACTACTTGGTTTACCCAGTTCGGCACCAAATTATGCCGTACATATTGAACTAGGAATCCCTCACACAGGTGATGATTGGCATACGGCCCCACTTGTTTCTGTCTATTGCTGTGACTAATAGGGAAACATCTGGGCTTCAAGTGGGCATCAGCTGAAGTCAAACAGAAAACACACACTTATTTCAGGTCTTGAAGGTGTTCAGCCCTACCTTCTGCATAGTAACAAGATCACAGCCCTACCTTCGGCACAGTAACAAGATCACAGATCTTTGGGCATTGACTAGGGCTCGTTTTAACTTACTATGGCTTAAGGCGCGAACAAAAAACTGGCTGAGTGCTGAGCAGTCCACAGTCTGCCCGTGGTCTAATGGGCCAGAAGAAGATATCCTACACTTTGTCTTATTCTGCCCCCTCCACCAAGACATTAGAAAGAGGACCATTGTCCCATTGCTCAAAAATGCTGGCTTTACTACAGCTAGACCTGCTTTGATATTTCTGCTGCGAGCAGAAACCACCCCAGTTGCATTAGGCTGTTTAGAATTCCTGAGAAAAGCTTGGTACCAACGGAAATAAATCTTTGAGGGCTAAAATTGAATCTACATTTTATTCAAATCTCATTCTTTTTTAAAATATGTATAATGTGATTTTAACTGGTCCTTGTTTTTACTGCGTGAGCATTGGAATGATATTTTTTACCGCTGTTTTTTAATGCTGGTTTATGGATTTTTTCTATCTGAATAAACTTTGATGATGATGATGAATTGTATGCAGCTGCCAATATTTCTATTTAAACAGGTTGATTACACTCCTTAATCACATATTTAGAGAAGTTGTGAAATTAAGGAATAATTCCTAAACAAAGAAGCCTTTCTGTGGCAACTCTGCTTACGCCCATTTGACAAAAAATCCCTGTCCCTTGATTTGAGATTTCTCAAATCAATCAGAGGAAATAGATGGCTGAGCCCTCCCTTTCCCTGACCAGCAACGCAGAGACTGCATGAAAGACTGAGAAGCCCTGCTGTTCATTCCTGCGCAGATCCCTTGCAGAGATTCAGTGGTGTTGAAATCCAGGGTACTGCTGATGAATAGAGACAGAAGCCCACCATTGCAGAAAGAAAGATTAACATGAACATGACACATTATGTTGGGAGTGCTAGAAGGGAATTTTAACTTTGATGGCTAGGACACACCAACACGTGCACGGTACCAGAGATGTAACAATAACATCGTTCAGAGCCATTTCACAGTCTTTTCAGGAACCTTTGTTTGTTCTGTGCCTTAATTTGTAACCCAGTGTGTACACTTATGGCTCCAGCACTATGGGTCTGTTAACAGAACTGCTGCAGAAGAACCCCAGATGAGTATGATTGGGACTAGCGTAAATCCTAGCCACACAAACAAAAGGATCTGATCATTGGGCGTAATCCTTAACGGTAGAATTTGTGATAAAACAATGTTTTCTGATCTGTAACCTGGACAAAGTTTGTGTTATTATGAGTGTGGAGTGAATTTTTCTTTTTAATTTGAACAAAATAAAATAACTCGATTTAACAATCGAACTGTCATGCCCCTGGACACACACCAGTGTGTGCAGGGGCTGATAGCCACAGTGGAGCCAGCAGAGGGAAGTTGTGGACAGCACATCTAAATGTGTGTTTGTGTCTGTGTGTCTGTGTGTGTGTGTGCGCGCGCGTGTGTGTGATTCTGTGCCTGTATGTGTGAGGAGGGGGGATGTTTGTGGTGGGGAATGAAGGGGGCATGGAGTGGGTAAATGTGAATGTATATGCATGTCTTTGTCAGTGTGTGTGTCGTCAGGAGGTTGAGAGGAAGACATCCCAACAGTGCAGGAGAGGGTGTGGGTAAGGTGGTATCACCTTCCCTGGAGGTTTGGGAGTCAAACCCTTGCTACAGAATGTGATAATTCATCATTTTGAAGGCCACTCAAAATCCACTGAAATAAATAGGTATTTTTTGTGTTTGGCCTTCAAAATGCAAAATTATCACATAGAAGCATTCCTATCACCGCATAGCGTTTATTATTATGAAACTTCTTGTGTTGTCAACCTGTATTGAAAGTTATATGTGTGTCACACTTTTTCCTTAAACACTCCATTGACATCCTAAGATTTGCCCTTGACTTGTCAGACATCGTACCTCTATAAAAGCCAAGGAAGGCTTAAGATAACCCATGTTGCCTAACTCTGGGTCAGTCTCCATCCCCTCAATTAGATTAGATTTCATTACACTTTCGGCTGATTGTGAGCCTTTCGTGACAGCAAGATAAATTGTTAAAAACACACACAGAAATCACAAATTCTGAATAAATACAAAGATCATGACATAAAAAAAAACTTTAGTATAAAATGCACAATGCAGATAATAAAACCGTAAGGACCTCAAAACAAGATTAAAATATTCTCAAACTTTGAGTAGTTTATCCTACATCCTGTAAGGAGCAAGGAGAAAAAAAACATAGACATTAAACTTTATTGCTCGTAGCCCCAGATTATTTAGTGACCTGTGTAGCCTTGGCTCAAAAGCTAACAATATCACGTGCACTCTGTTGCCAGGCCCCATCCATGAAGCCTGCAGTTGATTTAGTGATGTCTTTGTTGAAATCACCCAGAAGGAAAGATAGTGCTGCGTTCAGCTGATCTACAAGGCCTTCATTCTGCAAAAACGGGCTAATGCATCGAGACCTTAAATGGTCATAATGCAATCCCTCCCCTTCAAGTAAAGGAACAGAAAATAATCTTTTAAATGAGTAGTGTTGGGAATCATTCTAAGTTATCTGGTCTTACTTTGCTTTGAGGGTAACTTCAGGATTATGAATTCATGCGTCGAAGGGTACAGTTTCAATTAGGCACTTGCCATCTAGTCCTGGATGAGGAGAGGTAGTGTTTCAGTTGTTGCATTTTGTCAGTAAAATTGACCCGGAAATAGAGTTGTGTGTTGAAAATGATGTATTTGCTCTTGATGTTCAGGGTGGCCGGAGTTCTTCCATATAAGTTCCAATCTTCCAGGTCTGACAATGATGCAAGCAAGCTTTTATTTTGAGGGGAGGAACTCTTGTCCAGTCCCAATGATTTAGCCTCCCCCAGTGACTTTTTTGAAGAGGTAGTAGCTTTTCATATTTTTTTTTTTTTTTGCTTCTCTGTGCAAATGAACAATCCAAAGTGTCACTCATTTGGAAATTTGGAGGTGGGTGCATCACTAAAATATAACATTCTAAAGCACGTCTAGTGGCTGCTTAGGCCGATAACTCTCCATACATTTGCAAAGTTTACACATGTATAATTTTAAAAAATCTACTTGACCGGGGTGGACTGGAAACTAAAAGAGGTCCTGGAAATAATGACTGGGGACCAAAAGAGGCCCTGGAAATAATTTTCAAAGTGACCCCATATGACACATTTTCAGCAAGCCAATGCTTTTCCTATGTGAACATTTGGAAATATCACACACAAGAGGCCCAGGGTGCAGAGGCCCACCGGGAAATCTCCAGAGTTCCCTAAGGGCCAGTCCGATCTGTCTACTCTAAAAAATCACACTTGAATCAAATTGTATGTAAAAGAAGTTTTATTTGTGTTCTAAATTGCATACACATCAGCTGCATACTACCGCCATATTGATTAACTTGTGAAAGACTGTAAAAGATGTGTTTTATGCATAGTGTCTGGCTTACACGCTGGATTTGTTTTGCAGCCAGTCACAATTGTAATTATTGAGTTTAAATAAAAACATAATTAAACATCCTTCCTCTACAAGGCACTCCACAAGAGGAGTGCACTCATGTTTAAAGTGCATGTGCCATGTAGTTATATATATGTGGTGTCTTACACTGCATATATTTCTGTTTTGGAAAATGCATATGCCAGGATCTTTCTTAAGGTATGATCTGAGATACAAGCACACCATATAGTTTAAGGATTCAGCAAATTGATCTATTTGACCAGATTTTTGTCACTGTCTATCATCGAACACAACTCCTTCTGATACACCAATATTTCCTTTACCTCAACCCAGTGTATATTCCCAATGTGGTAGTTCTGTGTATGCCTTCCATACTCCCAATCCTTTCATCCCCCATGTTAGCCATTTCCTTTTTTCATAATCGATAGATTACAGTCAGTTTACTCAGCCCTGGGGCACAGTAAACCAATTTCTTGGGGAAGTTACAAATGCCATAGGACCACTATTGTGGTGACTGGCAAAGTACAAAAACGTTATACCTTAACAAACCATAGTGGGTAACACATTGATTGTGTTCCTCTGTGTGATTAAATGGAGGAGTCTCCCATTGTGAGGAATGTTCATCTGACAAGGGTGCAAAGCCCTGGCTTTTTAAAATTTGCATAAACAAATAGAATTATAAGGGTTATTCTGTCTCCAAAAGGGGTAATCTGCCAACCAGATTCTCCTTTTGCATCGACTGCATGCCAAAAGCATAGTGCCTGCGTGACATGACACATCAGTAGCATGATCCACAGCATCCACTCTCCTCTTGGCACAGAACCGGATCCAAGTTCACAAGATGCCCACTTGACAGCAGCAGAGGCATCCTAGTCCCTGCTGCTCAGGGACAGCATTTAACACTATGATAATCATGAGTCATCCATGCTGGTGGCAGGATAAACTCTAAAATGAAAAATATGCCTATGTTTAGGCATAGTCCATGGTGCTGCTTATGATCACGACCACCACATTCCAATTGATATTGTACATGTGTCAGCTCCTATGAGTAAGCTCTGGTCAGTATGAGAACCTGGAGGGCCAGGCTTCCTATTTGATTTCTTTATGAGGGCAGGTAACACTGTCCACCTGAGACAGCTGCACAACAGGCAGCTGTTCTGGGCCTCAGTATCAAAGGAAATTACTTGGGTTGGTTGCCAACACATGCCCATGTGATTAAAGGCATGATTATGACTGATTACACAGATGTTAAAAGAGGTTCATAGAGATTGTACAAAATAGAACCCAAAAATGGGAGACTTGTTGTACTCTATTTTAAAAGAAAAGATAATTTGAAAAATTCACCAATACATATTCTTAGGGAAAATATCAAGATTTTTTAATGATTCAGCCTAGGTGCTACATAAAAAAATAAAGAATAACATTCAATTCAATTGAGGACAAGGGAAAGGAAAAATATCTCGGAACCCTTAACATTTAACATTACTTTCAAAATTAGAACAAAATAGAAAAGGGCTTCTAAACAATAGAAATTGCATGCACACTTTCTGACACATACAACTGTAAAAAAAAAAACACAACATGTATCCAAAGCGACATACATATAATTCTGAAATGTTTAAATTGATTCAAGGCCACTGATGTACTTTCAAAAAGTGGTGATTATAGTACTTGTTTCTGCATCTCTAAAGCCTTTGTTCTCAGTAGGAAGATATGGAGCAGGATTATGATAGGCAGGAGGGCTCCGGGCAATAGCAGAAGTTTTCCACTATTTTGATTGTCATATATTGTGACAGGCCTTCTGTGGCCCTTCCAAGACCACTCATGATGGGTCTTACCTGTGGCAGTGCTAATGAAATATCACGTGAAGGAATTATTTTTGTTCCCAAGGATTATTGCGCCAGCTGGAAGCACGTACCATTTGTCGACTCAGATGTACCACTATAGGTCTCAACAAGGACACATAATTACACGTCTTTCTTTAGATGCTGGTGTGTGTTGGTACTATACACTGTATGTCTGGCAATGCAATCGCCAACTTCAGTGGCTTCACAAGGCTCTCAGACTTGCCTCCATGGAAACTTTGTTTTACAAATGATTGGTACCCGTTGCTGGCCATGCCGCCAGTTTTGCGCCTGTATATAAAATCACAAATAATAATTTTCCAGAATTCAATATTAGATATCTGGACATAGTCAATACCAGTTTTTCTTGGTTTACAGTATATTTAACAGAGGCCGTTTTTTGACATTTTTTGAACACAGACATTTATTACATTCTTCACATTACTTATTCGTATTTCTTTTCTTTTCTTTTCTTTTTGCGCACTGCAGTATCTAGGTTTTTTCTAAACAGAGGTAGTTTTTACTATCATATAACAGACATTTTTTACATCACTCATTTGCATTATATTATTTCGCACTCCTGTATCCAGTTTTTTTCATACATCCTCAGTGCTATCTCCCGATGCCGTGTTACAATAATAAAAAAGTTTGAGTATGATACTCTTTAGAAGATGCATTTACAAGTCCTTTCTCGTATTTGGCATTTCTTACCGAACTGGCAGTCACGTGATCGGAGAATAACACGTGACGAATCATGTACTGGACACGTATTAGGTGCTTTTTCTATCGGTATAGCCTCACATTGTTTGAGAGCACAGAGAAGTAACAGACACCGACGCTGCCACACCGACGAAAGAATATTTCAGGTAACATATACCTTCGTGCGAGATTCAAACTCGCAGCGTGAGCGAGGATTCCTCTCAAATGCTTTATGCAGAGGAGTAATCATTTTTGGGGAAGTGGAATTACACACCACCTCACCTTTCAAACTTCGGCATCTCTTTTCTTTCTGTTTACCCTACAGACCTTTCCATTCATGGATATTAATGTGGCAAACAGATTGGAGGTTCTTTATTGATTCTATGTACCACACCTATTTGTACCAGTATTCCCAGGTTAAACAACAGGTAATCACATCATTTTTTATACACTGAGCGTTTTACGATAGGCTGTTGGACCTTTAACCATTTAGGTTTATGCATTTTTCACCTATTTCCATTACAGGTACATCAGATTACACATGCCTACTGCTTCAAATAGCAATAGTTCATTACGAGTCAATGGACCATGAGACAATTAACTTGGTAATATACATTTTCAAATAACTAGTTGCATTTTCTTATCGGGATCGATTCACTAAGAGTATTTTGGAACACAGATACTTATGCTGAACACACAGGTCACCTTGGTGTACCCTACTTTGGATTTGCTATCGGGTTTCTTCTTCACACAATGGTTTGTGAGCAGGCGCTTTGGGCTACATGGCAGGCGGTGGCACAGGCTTTGGCTATTGTTTCACCACAAAGGAAATTTGCTTGCATGCTATACTAGCAACACATCTAAGGGTGATACACAGATTTCCTGGTATAACATACACAAGGATTGGTATTTTGAAGTACTATCTCTCTAATTGCATTTGAATGCTCATGGTATTACAGAATGAGGCTCATGGTGCCTCTTGGTTTTATCTTTTGTTTTTTGTCTTTGTTTTGCGTTTGGGTATCCAAAGCATGATCATATGATGACATGTACTTGAACGTATACATACATGCCACTCCTCGCAACATGGTAATGTATTGACTTAACATTGGTCTTTTAAATAATGTTGAGTATCACCACTGGTATCCATGTCCTTGACCTCCCATGTATGGTGATTTTCTTTCTATGTATTTTTGTGTATATTCAACAAATGCTATTTTGACAAATGGTTTGTACCAACATGATTATGGTTCATATTATTTGATTGTATGTAACGCAGAGTTTGTGCCTCGAGAAAGATTGTTGAAGGTCGAAACATGTGTCGGGAAACTTCTCTGGCACTTGCAACAGAATAATTTCAATACAAGAATTTTCTGACAACTATTTTTGCTCTGGCAAATGCTTTATTGATAGCAATACTGTTACACATTTGTTTTTTGTTCTGTACTCAGGACCTAGCAGCGCATTTAACTAGTGGAACTTAACCCCCCTTTGTCTTTCACATTCTGTTCTAGGTTGTACACTTCTAACTTCTAGAATCTATACAATGATGTAAAACACATTTCCATCCCCCATAGAGTGGGATACAACACATCCCCCTTTTTTGACACATTGAACAAAACATCAAGGGAAGTATTAGCTGGAGTACTGATGTAAAAGACCTAACTGAACTTTATCCATGAAACCTCAGAGTGAATACAAATATTAACACTATTTACAAGAAACAATGATGAAGCACTGAAGAAATGTGGAGACGTACCATTCTGCTTAATCTTTAAGATACAAAGGTCTCCCACACACTCATACTGGACGAGTAGTACCTCTGTTCCAACTCCTTTCTCTATGAGCATGTGCTCTTGAATGATACTTCTTTTTGTGGACACTACATTACTAAACACAGACTTTCTTAGCTTGTACATCCACCTGTTTCTCAACACATTTGCATAGTCTGTTAACATTCCAAACTCTTCCATTCGACACTTTAACCACACCATGTGACCTTTTAACTACTACGGTTTTGACCAACCAACACCTCCTTCCATTCTGCTGTGGGGAAATTTTAACGACACCCAATCACCTCCTTTGACCACACACTCCTTCATGGCATTTCTGGGATCAGATTGAGATTTATTGTAAACCTGCTTCTTGCCAGTGTTATACTTGATCATAGCCAAATAAATACAGGGGTCAAAGAAAGGATTGTATTCAAAACTCTCACCCTGACACATAAATGTCTCCACGGCCTGGCTCCCCTGTACCTAGCACAAAGGATCATCAAACACAAGTCATATAGACCTTCTAAAATGGCCTATTCTAATCGTATCACAGTTCTGCCCACACGCAGAGTGCGTGCAGGTGTTACTAGCTTCCCAACTATGGCCGCAACCTTTTGGAATACCCTCCCAGCCCAGATCAGGATGATAGACTCTCATGCAGCATTCCAGAAGGCCATCAAGACGAGGCTTTTTGTCTGAACGGCCTCTTCCTCCTACTTTATGCTTCTCTTTGTCTGCCTCCCTCTAACATTAATCTAATGTATTATGTAATGAAACAACTGATTATGTAACAAAACATGCTGTACTAAGTTTTACTCTATTGGGCCGCATTCCTGTAACCCTGAATCAAACCTTCCTACATCTCCTTATAGCGCCTCGATGCCCGTGGGCTGTAGTGCACTCTACAAATCCCAAAAATACATAAATTAAACATAAATACTTTTAACACATGCCATTCCTAACCAAGCTGGACAAACTCTGGTTTTAGGCTTACTTCCCTTAGGACTTCAAAAGGAGATACACCAGTGGTGGTATGAGGGGTACATCTATAGGCTACAACTATATCTTCAGCAGCTTTTTTCCAATCACCTCATTCTGAGATGGCAGATATGATACTCTCTTTAATCACCCTATTGAATCTTTCAACAATCCCATTTGTTTAGGGATGATACATGGAATTCCTTTTATGTTCAATACCAATCTCTCTTAAAAAATGATTCATCTCCTCAGAAACAGGTTGAACATCATTATCCATTATTACGGTGTTGGGATAGCCTTCCCTTCTGAAAATGTCATAAAGAAATGTGATAATATCCTTGGTACCAATGTTTTGGACCCAAGACATTCCAACCCAATGTGACAACATGTCTGCTAACACAATGCCGTATTTGAGCAAACCATGAGACCTCACCAGCCCTAATATGTCCAACCATACACGTTCCCGGGGCACAGAGGGAATATACATAAGAGTCATTGGTTCCACCCTAGATACATACCCTTTTGCTGCACCTTCACATTCAGGGCATTCAGAGACATCCATTTCCATCTGCACATCCATCCCTGGCAACCAATAATCTTGTCTTAACAACATTCCCTGATGCCCTTCATGGGCCATTTCCACAATTTTCTTCCAAATTCTAACTGGGGGAAATAACTTATCCCCCCTCAAAACCAGGCCGTTTCTTATTAAAAGGTTCATCAAAGAAATGCATTATGTCATCAGTAATCACACCCCTCTTGATCTGACTACTCCTAACACCAGCTTCAAGTCTTTCCTTGGCATCAACCATTACTGCATCAGACAACATGGCTTCAAGACATTCACTCTCGATTACCACTTCTTTATGGATACTCAAAACCTGCTCATCTTTGTCCTCTTCATTATTTTCATCAACAACCACATTTGTCAATCTCGACAGACAATCCGCAGCTTTGTTTTTAATACCTGGCAGATGCTCTATCTCACAGTTGTACTCTTGTAAACTCACCACCCACTTGCGAATCCTGGATGATACTTTATCCAAACCCTTCATGGTTAGAATCTCCTTCTAAGGTTTGTGATGAGACCTCACAAAGAATTTTACACCCCATAGAATAAAAAGAAACTTCTCAATAGCCCATTTGATCACTAACAGCTCTTTCTCAATAGTGGAATAGTTTCTTTCAGTTCATCTCTAGACCCTTGAAGCAAAACCTATAATGCTCTCTCCTCTTTCTGTCTTCTGGGAAAGCACAGCCCCCAATGCATGATTACTGCCGTCTGTTGTCAGTACACTTCTCCTACTTGGATCAAAGTTGCTCAATGTGGGAGCTCTGGCTAATGCTATATTTACTTCCTGAAATTCCTGTTCACATTGTTCATCCCACTGAAATGTGATGTACTTCTTAACTAAACCTCTCATGTTTATAGATTTGCCTGCCAACTCAGGAACACAGTTGGCATAATATTCAGCCATACCAATGAACAACATACTTTTTTCTTTGTCTGTTGGACTGGCATGATACCTAATTCTGAGTCGCCGTGTGCAGGAATGGTGATTCCTTTCAGGGAACGCACATCATTGTTTATGGTGGTTCCCAGGGAAACCAAAATGGCGGCATGCAATGTGATACATTGCGGCCCTTTCCTCTAGTGTTACTATGGCCAAACAGCGTTGCGCACTATAATCACGCTCGTGGCTTGCACTCAGGGTAACCGTCGCACACCGTGGCTCGTGCTGATGACGCTGAGGGCCTTTCTTTCCCTTTAATTTATATTGGACACAGTGAGGGTGTGTGGGAAGATGGCACTTCTAACTTTACTCTTGTGCCGCACTTGGACCATTCTGGTGCCTTGTTCCTTTTTAGGTACTGGCAAATGAAGGACACAGGGAATGGTTCCCGAACTGGAGCTGCTCGTTGGGGGGATCACAGTGACGCTCGCCGCCAGTTAAATGATCCACGTACTCTAGTGAATCTGTGAGTCTTCTTTATTATAAGTTACAAGGTTAATTGATGCTTCTCAGTCTCACACCCAACTGACCATAAGATCTGCATCATTCCCTAGAAGATCTACATTCCACATTCTGTTCTGGGTTGCACACTTCTTACTTCTAGAATCTATACAATGATTTAAAAAACATTTCCATCCTCCATACAGTGGGATACTACAGGAACATTTGGGGGAATGGATAAAATCAGGAAGAGATGGAAGAAATCATGCTCAAGGGCAGGGGAGGAGGGATGTGTCTGGTATATGATGGTGTTGAGCCACATCACAAGAAAGGAATAAAACAATTGAAAAACAAAGGTTTTAATTGTTTCCTGATTTGAAGATGCTTGTCTTCCATTATTAAGTCCTAGAAGGGAGCATTCCAAGTCAGAGCACAAGCAGAATCCAGAGACTTTTCCCATTTTGTTTTTTTTCCTGAAAGAGCAAAAGCCAGAGCATTGGAGCACGGGGATCTGAGGTGTTTTAGAGGCACACATTCCTTGGCCTATGACATAATGTGGTCTTAGTCAGACACCCAGAGGACTCTATGAAGAAGAGGGCTTTGATTTCAATGGAAGCAAGTGCTTGAGCCACTTCCAGGAGGAGAGGGCCTGGGTGATGTGGTTGCAGGGACCAGCCGGGTGGCTTTGTTTTGGATCATCTGTGGTTGATGTTTATAGGGACCCACTTAGTGGCTGTTAAAGTTGTCTAAGTGAGTCAGGACAAAGACTGATATGCAAATGGGTATTTCCCATCTGTGAAAGGTACAGTGAGCAAATAGCATGTGCTGCAAACTCTTGTCTCAAAGTGAGAAAAAAACACAGAACAGGTTATCATGCCATGTTCTTTCTGGAGAGGAGCGCTTGCTACCTTTCTTGAAATATTTGCAAGGAACTTGGGTTTGTTCACCCTGAGTTACTTGGGGGAACCCAGACATGGACTCCCTGCTCATGTCATGATACCTACCCCTAGCGGTCAGGCCACCTGGGCTGCACCACGGTCTTCCATCGTGGCCCCAAGGGCCCCATCATGTCCCCCAAGACTCTCATTGCGGCCCAATACCTGCAAGTACAAGAAAACAAGAACACCGTTAGTTCGCTTACCTATTAGCTCCAGAATCCCGAACATCCAGCATCTCGGGGAACGCTCGCTCTCTCTATTGGAAGCCGTAACCTAGGGAGAATAGAGAAGCAGCATTAGTAAGCGTTTATTCTTCACATTTAAAAAACAATCAAAAGGCGCACGCTTACCTGAATTGGACTTGCTTTTGGCCCAAGGCAATTCCGGGCCTTTCAACGACCGGCAAGAAGAAAGACAATGCTGTTCAACACGCATACGTGCTAGAAGGCGATTCAAACAACACCTTACTCACCGCTCTCCATCTTCTCAGCAACATACAGTCCGGAACTTCACAGCGGCCTGCAAGAAAGGGACAACAAACATGTTAGCACAAGAAAAGCATATAGCGCCGCGCTCTGCGCTTTCACTTACCATCTCGTGCACAGCCCAGCCAGCCCGGCATCACCAGAACTCCTTCTGCACCTAAAAAAGAAGGAAAGACATTAATAGGGGCAATTACAAATAAAGGACAAGCTGTCAAAACAACAGACTTACCTGACAAACTGAGTCGCAGCAGGTCTGGACTCTGAGGGGCTCGCGCCAGTGAAGCAACTAGGTTGCAACACGCCCATCCACAATGCACCCCTGTCCAGAACAGCAGGACAGAGAGCGCACCATACCAAAAACCAAGGTGAGGAGAGCGCTATGGGGTGGTTGGGTCTACAAGGGAGGTGGTCTCCGGTCTAAAGAGACTATAAGCTAAAACCTAAACTCCTGTGTTTTTAAACCTGGTCCTCAGCCGAACAAGAGTCCAAGGGAGTGGGACCAAGGTCAGAAGCAGTCCATCCAGATTGGATGGCGTCCCCGTGGATACCAGGTGAGCGTTACAGAACGCAAAGCCTCACAGAAAACAATCCACCTGGGCGTCATGGAAACCTCGGAAACCGACCAGTTAGCTCACATGCTGGGGCAGTTACGCACTGAGGTGCATTCAGCCAGGCAGGAGACTAACGCCTTGCGGAGAGAATTGATAGTGGCTAAGGAATGCACTGATGATCTAGTAGACAACTCCTTCAATCATAGGCCAAACAAGCCCATTGCCTGGGAACGTTCCATTGATGTCAGCACCGCCGATCAATCCGGTGCAGATCACCCTCCCAGGAGCGGTTCCTTTAGCCCCACCAGAGAGTTTCACGGGGGATCCTAGGAAGTATGCAACCTTCATGAACCAGTGTCGCCACCATTTTCTTTGCAGACCTGGGGCCTTTCCTAATGATCGTTCACGGGTGGCATTTGTGTTGTCTTATTTGAGTGGCACTGCTGCAGACTGGTCTGTACCTTTCTTTAGTCAGGATGACCCACTGCTACGTGACTTTGGGGGCTTCCAGCAGGAGATGGAAAAGCTCTTCGTCCGTCGTACTCATGGACAGACACTAGACAACAGACTCTTGTCCCTCCGTCAAGGAAACCAAGAGTTATTTACATATATAGTGACCTTCAACAGGCTCGTGGTCGAAGGAGGGTGGCCGTAGGAAAAAAGAACCATGCTATTTCACTGGGGCCTACGGGGGGCAGCTAAAGGATGTTCTTGCTCAAGTGGTGGATCCACCAAAAGACTGTGCAGAGTTTATCAACATTGTGGTTCAACTTGATCACAGGTTGCAAGACCAAAGAGCAGATCGGAGCAGACCAGACACTCGCCCTGTGTTCGTGCGGTCTAAGGACCATGTTCCATGAGTGGCAGACAGTTCAGTGGAGCCAATGCAACAAGGAGGAGTAAGACCTCCTTTAACCAAAGCTGAAAGAGACAAGAGGAGGGAACAGCAGCTATGCCTATACTGCGGAAAAGCAGGTAATTTCCTCAAAGAGTGCCCAGTAAAGCCACCAAGGAGGACCGTAGGAGCCACGGATAAGGAAAGCACGAATGAAGAGTCGGAAAACTACCAAGCCCGGCAAATGTAGGGGTCCATTTGTCGAGCGAAGAAAGTGAACTACAGACCTCCCATTTTGAGTTGCCTGTGATCCTAATCAACCACCAGCAGCCGTCTAGGATGCATACTGTAGAAGCATACATCGACAGCGAATCCATTGGGAATTATATGGACCAGGATCTTGCAGCAAAGATGGGGCTCTCTCTGTGCCCTAAGTCGACCACCAAGAGAGTGACCACTGTTGATGGTACAGAAACCGCTTACAGACCAGTGTCCAAATGCACAACAGTTCTAACCCTTCTATGTCAGGATGGCCACCGGGAATCTATTGCTTTCGATCTCATCAAGTTGCCTCAGTTCCAGTTGATCCTAGGGATGCCGTGGTTGGTCGCACACAATCCTCATATCGATTGGCATGCAAGGGAATTGGACTTTTCCGAAGGCTGTACTCGCACTTGCTATTACAAAGGAAGGAAGTCAATGAACACAAGCCCATCTGTCCATGGAACAGCGGAGGTTGCCCTGGGTGTGATTGGTACCTTACCAAGTGTATACCAGGACTTTCAAGATGTGTTTCAAAAGGAACAAGCTAACACCTTGCCACCACACAGACCCTATGATTGCCAGATCGATCTGGTACCTGATGCACAAATCCCTTGTGGTCGAATCTATGCGCTTACAGAACCAGAGAATCAACATTTGAAGTCCTACTTAGATCAATACATGGCTAATGGTTTTATCTGCCCCGCAAAGTCACCAGCAGCATCTCCCCTATTCTTTGTGCCGAAAAAGGAAGGACATTTGAGGACCTGCATCGACTATCGCGCACTGAACCAAATCACCGTAAAAAATCGTTACCCCCTACCGCTTATTCCGGAATTGTTAGACCAAGTCAAAGATGCCCAAATCTACACAACATTGGACCTCAGAGGGGTATACCGTTTTGGCCGAATTAAAAAGGGGGATGAATGGAAGACCGTGTTTCTTACCAAATATGGCTTATATAAATACCAGGTAATGCCATTTGGCCTTTGCAACGCCCCCGTCGCATTTCAATATTTCATGAAAAATGTCTTGAGAGAGCTGATTGACGTCTGTGCCCTGGTCTATATGGACGATTTCATAGTATACTCGGCCTCGAAACAGGACCACATCAAGCATGTTCATTCCATCCTTACGAAGCTCTGTCAACAACACCTCTATGCCAAACTCAAAAAAATGTCATTTCATGTCACCGAGGTAGAGTTCCTTGGCTTCATCCTCACTCCAAAGGGAATCCAAATGGATGTGCACAAGGTTGACGCCATTCTAAACTGGCCAGCCCCATGTTCATTTAAAGGGGTCCAGAGCATGTTGGGCTTTGCAAACTTTTACCGCCAATTTATTCCGGGATTTTCTCAAATAGTACATCCAATAAATAATCACTGCATTATTGAGGAAGTGCAACAAGAAGTTCCAGTGGACGGAAGAGGCAGAAAAGGCCTTTCAAAAACTCAAGGTGAGATTCACTTCCGCCCCAATCTTACGACACCCTCACCCAGATCTTCCGTATGTGGTGGAAACAGACGCCTCCAGCATGGCGATGGATGCTGTTCTATCGCAAAGGGCCCACAAACCGGCCAGCTACATCCTCTAGCCTTCTGGTCGCGTAAGTTTTCACCACCTGAACTCAATTAGACTATCACGGACAAGGAGCTCCTAGCCATCAAATCAGCCTTCAAGGCTTGGCGACATTATCTGCTAGGTGCCAGGCACACTATCACCGTGATAACTGACCATCAAAATCTACAATATCTAAAAACTGCGAATGCTCAATCCTCACGACAGCCACGCTGGGCCCTTTTCTTTGCGGAGTATGATTATGGGATCATGTTTCGACCCAGGGTCAAAAACCGAAAAGCTGATGCCCTTTCCCACATGGGTACTGATGAACTGGTATACACGACTCCCAATCCCGTGGCGATCATCCCGAGTGACAAACTCCTGGGCATTACAACCACGATGACTCAGGGCGAATTACTGCAAGGGATCCGAGACGTGATGACTCCCGAGTTGTTACAAGAATGGGATTCGTGGGGAGAACACTATGCAGTCAAGGACAAACTACCATATTTCAGGGCCTGTCTATTCTTGCCCAAGAAAGAGCTTCAGGAACTGGTCATCTCAGGATATCATGACTTCCTAATTGAGGGCCACCCTGGAATTGCTAAGACTCTAGCCAAGGTAAATTGAAGCTACTGGTGGACCACGTGGCGTAAAGACGTCATTCAATTCATCATCTCTTGCGGCATATGTGCACAAAATAAGTCATCTAAGCAGAAACCAGCTGGACTCCTCAGACCACTGGAAATTCTGGCGGCACCCTGGCATTCATTATCTCTTGACATTATCACCGACCTACCATCCAGTCAAGGATACAATACCATTCTAGTGGTCGTAGGCTTGTTTTCTAAAATGGCCCACTAATTGCCTTTTAAAGGTCTCCCAAATGCATCTAGCCTGGTGAAGATATTCCTCGAACACATCGTAAGACTTCATGGGTTCCCGTCAGTGCTGATCTCTGATGGAGGTACCCAATTCGTATCCAACTTCTGAAGAAAATGCTGTTCAATGGCTCAAATCGACATCAGACTATCCACTAGCCACCACCCCCAAACGGATGGCCAAACAGAAAGAACAAACCAAACGCTTGAACAGTACCTGCGCTGTATGTTACATCAAGTGGAAGGGAATTGGAAAGACTTGCTGTGGATAAGCCAAGTATGTTTATAATAATTCCCTGCACAGCAGTACAGGACAGACGCCATTTTACACAATATACGGCAGACATCCACGCACGTCCGAACTGGACGTACCCACGACTCTGGAAATGCCGGCCATCAAAACCTTACTCACTATCATTTCACAGGCCTTCACAAGAGCCATCGAACATTTACATCAAGCCAAAGACTGCCAAAAGAAATAAGCAGACCAGCGTCGGGAAAAAGCTCCCAACTACCAGGCGGGAGACGAAGTTTGGTTAACATCAAAACATGTGCCTATAAAAGGAGCCCGGACATTTCACCCACGATACTTAGGACCTTTCACCATCAAACCTATTATAAACTTAGCTGCAGTTAAACTGGCCTTGCCTGCCAACATGCATATTCATCCTGTGTTCCATGTATCTCTCTTGAAACCAGTTCAACCTGGAACAAGTGTAACCACCCCACCCAAACCAATAATGGTCAATGGAAAACCAGAGTTTGCGGTCAAGAACATCCTGGACTCAAAGTACATCAGAACGAAATTATACTATCTAGTGGACTGGAAGGGGTATGGTCTGCAAGACAGGACATGGGAACTCTGCGATTACATCCATGCACCACGTTTGATATGACGTTTCCATCGTGATTATCCCACCAAGCCAGGACCAGACAGGAGAACTGCCCTGAGTGGGGCCTTGGAGGGGGGGAGTGCTGTCATGACCCTTGCCTCTGGCCCTGACAGTCAGGCCACCTGGGCTGCACCACGGTCTTCCATCATGGCCCCAAGGGTCCCATCATGTCCCCCAAGACTCTCTTGGAGTCAGTCCTGGTGCCTTTGGTGCCAGGCTCATATGGTAAATGGGAAAACTGGAACTCACAATGGCATTTTCACAACATGGATGCCCCTGCATGGCTCAGTTCCAGAACTGAGCCATACGGTCTAGCATTCAGGGTGTGGTCAGGCCTGGGGGCACCTGGGATACCTGCAGGCTATATAAGCCACGCCCAAGCTGGAGAACAGGCTTCGTGTTACTCTGCTGGTCGCAGTGTGACACTCACCACGGTCTGTCGGATCTTCCTCTGCATTCCGGGCCCGGTACCTGCAAGAACAAGAAAACAAGAACACTGTTAGTATTCGCTTACCTATTAGCGAGCCCTGCTTCTGTCATCCACTCCAGAATCCCAAACATCAAGCACCTCAGCGAACACTCGCTCTCTCTCTTGGAAGCCGCAACCTGGGGAGAATAGACAAGCAGCATTAGTAAGCGTTTATTCTTCACATTTAAAAAACAATCAAAAGGCACACGATTACCTGACTTGGACTTGCTTTTGGTCCACATCCATTCTGGGCCTTTAAATAACCTGCAAGAAGAAAGACAAGGCTGTTCAACCCGCATAAGTGCTAGAAGGAGGTTAGAACAACATCTTACTCACGGCTCTCCATCTTCTCGGCAACATACAGTCCGGAACTTCACGGCGGCCTGCAAGAAAGGGACAACAAACAGGTTAGCACAAGAAAAGCACATAGCGCCGCGCTCTGCGCTTTCCCTTACCATCTTGTGCATAGTCCAGTCAGCAAGGCACCACCAGAACTCCTTCGGCACCTAAAAAAGAAAGAAAGACATTAATAGGGGCAATTACAAATAAAGGACAAGCTATCAAAACAGCAGACTACCTGACGAACTGAGTCGCAGCAGGTCTGGACTCTAAGGGGCCCGCACCAGTGAAGCAACTAGGTTGCGATGCTGTAAAGACCGGTGGGGTGTGTCTGTACTTCCGCTCTCTATATGGTAGAGGAGAGGCACAGAGGACCCCAGCCAAGATTCTCTATTATTGGTACGTGGTCGAGCAATCAAGGCCTAGCTTCTCAGGAGGTGATGCAGGCTGGTTCTTAAGTATAGTGTAGTCCCCGAACCCCCACAAAGGAATGTCCACACCCTGTATGACTGAAAACACAGTCTTTATATAATTAATATTCAAAGGTATGTACACGATCACAATAACGCACTTTGTACTTAGAAGTCAATAATGATAAATATATACACGTCTAGAGTGGTACCACTAATGTTATCAAATCTCATTAAAGTGCATCAACTGTACGGTAAAAATGGCAAACAGATCAATAACGAGTAAACCAGCAACAGAGATAGGAAGTAACGCAAGATGGTAGAAACAATAGACAGAATACTGACCCCTACCACTAGGCACAGTTCTGTGTGGAGATCCCCCCACCTGGGCAACCTGTAAATAAAGATATATAACACAAGCCCAGTCCATATATTGTCCGATAGTCTTACTTCTTCCTATTAAGGTTTTACCCCCCCAATGTACCAGGTGGAGTAGAGTTCTCAGACGATGCGTCGACCGATCCTTCTTGAGTGCCTCCCTTTCAGAAGGGAGCCACGGATCGTCTAGAGGTGTCGGGAACTTGGCATTCGGTGTCAGGGAATCGACGGCCCTTCTTGAGTGCCCTCCCTTTAAGGCGGGAGTCACGGGTCATCGAACGTCCGACGGTGAACAGGGTGAACTACGGCAGGGAAGTGACAGCTTCGTTCCTAATGGTGCTCGTCGACGACAGAGCATTGGCGTCCTGCAAGGAAGAGGCGTGCGGGGCACCTCGGTGACGATAGTTCTGGACCGCAAAGAGATGATGAAGAACTGTGGCCCAGCAAGGGCGTTGAGTCGTCGGCGTCTCTGCGGTCTGTAGGTGGCGGGAAACCCACCAGTGGATGCTCCTTGGCGTGTCGACGGTCGGGCCTTCTCCAGCGGGAGACAAGCGGATGCCGATGCAGACGAGAGCATCCGATGATCAATTGAAGTTCTTAGGCAAACGGGAGCACGGCAGCTCCGGTCGGCGACGGCGGTCGTCGACAGTGGCAGACAACAGTCCGGGTGCTTCTCCTTGGAGTTCCGCAGCAGTCCCCGTATCGGGTCGGCAGCCTGTCGAAGGTCTGTCTACCAGGGAGCATTGGCAAAGATCAGCTGTGCACGATGGTCCCTCATAGCTCGGGAAGACGGCGCCTTACCAGGTCCTCTCTGGGTTAGTCCTTGGAGGCACAGCAGCTTTCAGATTGTGAAGGAGAGCAGCAGCAATTCTTCTCATCCAGCAGGGCTTCAAGGTCAAGCGTCAGTTAATCCAGTTACTCGTCGTAGTGGACTTCAGCTTCTGAACACGATTCCTAGCAGTGAGAGGTCCCCAGACATACTGTTGATCTCCCATTCATTCCGCTGGGTCACACTCAAGCATCCAATCACGACTACGGGCATTCATGCAGACAGGCAGCCAATCAGGCACATGAGGTATTCAGGCCATTCACTTCTCTCCAGACACTCACAACAAGTTATGTGTATTGGGACAAGTACCGAGCCATTCAACACTCCAAGCTGCATTCATACCGGTTTCGGGCAGGGTTGTCTCAGTCACTGTGTTAACCACCAGATACTAGACACCCACAACACAGAATGCATATTCGTCACACACTCTATTCACCCCGGTCCCACCCACAGGAGGTACCCACAACATACATCACCGGGAATGCTCCAGCTAGTCTGACTGGGCCTTCACAACAACACCATATATGGCACTTCCATCCAACAGCCAGTCAGGGGGAAGGGACAGAGTCAGTGCTTCCCAGGACTTTGGGAAAACAAGGTAATGGGTAATAGAAAGCAAGAGGCAACCGGGGCCATCTTGTTTTCCATCAGGAATCAACTGATCCCAATGGCAGGGCCGGGGTATCCCAAAATGGAGGATACTCCGTGCACCTGTCAAATTCAGCATGGAGCTGCCGCCAGCCCATACCCTGCTCTGTGGGCCACACACAGGTGCCCAAAAACATACACTAGGGGCACAGGGTTGTACCCCCACCCATGGGTGCCATAAGGGTATTCTACGGGTCCATTCACCAAACCAAAATAAAGAGAGCTGCACCACCAGGAGTCCCACATGAACTCCTGCGCGGAAAACACGACAGAACACACGATGAAAAGCAGTAAAGGACAAGGGTACGGAGGCCCTGTCCCTCCGATGCATTTCCAGCATCACAGACGTGCCCATCCACAATGCACCCCTGCACAGAACAGCAGGACGGAGAGCGCACCATACCAAAAACCAAGGTGAGGAGAGCACTAAGGGGTTGTTGGGTCCACAAGGGAGGTCGGCTCTGGGCTAAAGATACTATAAACTAAAACCTAAAGCTGTGTTTTCAGACCTGGTCCTCAGCTAAACAAGAGTCCAACTGAGTGGGTCCAAGGTCGGAAGCAGTCCAGCCAGATTGGGTGGCATCCCCCGTGGATACCAGGTGAGCGTTACAGCACACTGTGCTCACAGAGGCACAGTTCCACCTCACTGATGAGGCCCAACAAGTCTGAAACACGTGAATGGGGTTGCTGTTGGTACTCTTGTTCAGAAGGGAATTGTCATAGTATTTTGGTGCTGGACAAAGATTGAAATGCAAATTGATTTTTTCCATCTGTGAAAGGTACAGTGAGTAAAAAGCATGTGCTGCAAATGACTGATTGGTCCTCTTTTCCCTATCCCATTGATGGCTTGACATGAATACACCCCTGTTTCACTTCCAAATATAATTTTGCGCACTTTTGTTTTACGACTTCCCTCAGTGTTATCACGGGAATTGCTCAAATCAAGCAAAGACAAATGCCTGCTTTCCATTTCTGAAAGATCTCTCTGATGCAATGCACCATGGAAGATACATAAAGGTTTTTTTGGGAGCAAGTGGCAGCCCACTGTCTATGACGTTTTTGAAAAACTATTCGATGGATTTACACCAAACCAACAGAAGGCCCATTTGCAATGCTTTGTTCCCAATTTGTTTCTTATTTGGTGCAATTCCGTCTCAGGTCTTTGAGTTATGGGTTTTCAATGAAAGCACTTTTTTTCTCTGTAGGAAAATGAATGGGAGTAGGCTGACAACTTTGTTTTTTGATTTCTTAATACCTTTTGAACCGTTAAATGAATGTTTACCAATGTTGCCACTTTGGAGGGGGCCGGCGACAGTTTTAAAAAAAAAGAAATGTATACGACTCAAAGGATATTAGCAATAGAATTTTGGGAAAAATCTATGTTAATAGGTTTCGCATTAAGTATATGGTGGCAATTGGTTTATTTGTTAGAACACTGCTAAGGGGAATCAGCTCAATGCAACGAAACTCTTGAAATTCAGTAAAACATCTTTAGTCACAATTATGTTAGGGTGCCGCGTTAACCCAACAAAACCCTTGAACATTTGAAAGATTTAACACTGAGGTGCAGTCATACATGATGTCATAATTTATGTCATATGTGATGTCATCAGTAGTGTCATTTGTGATATCCTAATTAGCTCATGTGCTGTGTAATAGAGGGCTCAGAGTTAAGGTGTCATAACTTCCAACACTTTCAACACTTGTAGAATTAATCGAACAAATTAACATCACTTTGACTAAAACTTTTTTTCGCAGTGATTCTATTTTTATCTAAGCAGTTACAGTACCCTTCATTTTATAAGGCAGTAGTGTCTTACTTTCTATAAAGTATGTAACACATTTCAAAGTGCCAAAAATTGATGTATGCAGCCAACTTTCATATGCCTTTTCCAACTTTATTTTACCAACAACTATGAGAAAAGAAAACAAGCAATTTAAAATGAGTTCAAAACAAACAGGCCTACTATTTCTTTAAAACTAATAATTAATTTACCTTATGCACTTGAGTTCCTATTTGTATCTTTGCATACCATTGGTACTCCGTTGTCACATTTTGTATTCTTCAGGTTTTCTGATAGAACTCTAATTAGGACATAGAAAATGTATAGAGACTATACATTGAAATTAATAGGGGAGTGATGTGAGGGTATAGATCTCAGATTAAATATGCTTGACTGAACGTTTAAAATTTAGTAGAAACATATAGGAGTCAGTGTATGCAAGATAAAGCCACAGCAATCAGAGCTGACAATGAAGGCTTGTTTGTGGTCACTCGTGATAGCAGTGTCACTGTTTGCTCCATAATCTTCAGGTGCCCCAATGATAGAGACCCCAGCGGGCTTCCAAATGCTGTGGGTAAAAAGATGAAGGGTGCTGAAAACACCCTGCAGCTGAAAACACCAGCGCCCTTGCACTGAGCGGTCTTCCACCACTGCGGATTGGCTCCCCGGCTTAAGTAGGCAGGTGTAGTGGACTCAGGCACGTAGCACGTTGTAGTAGTAACAGCAGTAACACCCTGCAGCTAAAATTGCCCTTGAACCACATTATCATGAAATGTGCTTAAATAATAAACCAAGTTAATTTAATTTCCATGCATAAAGTTTTCGCAACATGTTTTAGCTGATAGCTTCATAGGGCAATTTGTGTAGGCTTTAAGAGTAATAGTGCGAAGAGAGACAAGACTTGTACATTCGACCATAAGGTGTGTATTTGATTCCAATATGTCTTCTCCACACAGTCTAGATTGTCTGACATGTCTAGGCATTTTTCGCAAGGCCCCTACCACATATAAAGGCCGATTCATGTAACAAATGTGCGCCGAAATTTGTGGTGCTAGGTGGCGCAATCGTGAAACAGCAAGAGCACACGCACGCATGGGATTCATGGAAGGCCCTGCGCGTGTTTTTCCCGGGATGTGCGCGAAATCCGCGAGTGGTGCACACAGGCGCACATGTCATTGCAACATTCAGAATGCCGTACGTGATGCGCACAGTGAAAGCGCACAACGTTAGCACACACCAAAAAAGCTGTCAGAACACAGGGTGGAACCCGTGGAATGGGGAACAGCGTGTGAAAATAAGCGCATAACTGGGGAAGTACTGCTGTGAAATACACAGAACACCCACACGCACGCAAACTACACGTATTCATGGAATCGAATAGGGGAAACACGTGCATGCAAAAAGACACGCCTAAACATGTCCACCACCCAAAGGCAGGCGGAAGCATCCCTGCGCAGTAGAAAAGGGCGCACAAACAGCAAAGCACTTATATACAGCTATGATGAATGTCCCATTCTGTGGCCCCTTAGGAGAAATGACATGTCACGCAATGCTCAGGCATCCCAAAAAAGCAAGAAAAAGAGATACGCGACCCCTGTAGCCCACGTGCATGTAAAAAAACACTTGCAGTACACTGTGGCAGCCAGGAACACAAAAAATGCCTACGTGATCAACACGCAGGCTAGTATGCTCGAAAAAAGGGGTACACGACTAACAGGGACACTCGCAGTAGGAAAAATAGCATGTGTGACTCACCATCTGCCTGCATGTAGAAGAAGAACACGCAGCCAACACCCACGCCAAAAGAATAAGTATGCACTTTAGCCGCTGTGAAGTCATTGCGCGTGATCCCCAACGTCTGGAAAACACATGCACCGCTTTCCACGAAAAGCATGTACAGAGCGATGGAAACCCATGTGGGACCTTCAAGCCGTGCCGAGGGAAACGCCCACAAGCACGTTACGTCACCTACGCGCTTACACGCTAAGGGCCTTTCCTCGGAATTCACGCAAACGTGCTGTTTTTCACATGCCAAATCACTCCGTATCAATCTGGCCACGCGACAACACATGGAAGACCACGCTCCTGCCCAGAAGGCCGAATAATTGCCCCCCAGAACCCCGAGCAGCCTCCCACAAGCCATCTGCTGCTGCCTGCATCCCTGCTACCACCGTGCCCTGCCATTTGGTGCCTGCACATCTGCCATCTGCAGTGGTCCAGTTGCTGTGACCAGCCCTGCTGGAACAGAAGACTCCGGACTGGTGTTTCATCAATCCACAGCCCAGCCACAGGACCCATTTGCCCACCCACACCTGCCTCACGGGTTGCCATGTCAGGCACAACACCTTCCGGCACCAGTGGCAACCCCCCAGCAGAGAGACAGAGGGCTACCAGCTTCAGGGAAAAGGAAGTTGGTATCCTGTTGGAGCAAGTGCTGGGGCATTATGATGCCCTCTTCACACCATCGCGCGCCAACAAGGAAGGATGGAAGAGGATCTGGAAGGACATAGTGGGTGCCATCAACGTGGAGGGGGTGGCACCCCGCAACATCAAACACGTCCAGAAGCGCCAGGAGGACTACAAGTCCAGGACCCTCAAGAAGGCCCGGCGCCTCTTAGAAGCAGCAGATGCAGTGGGGCGCCGGGTCCAGCTTACCACCCAGCAGATGAGTTTCCTAGAGTGCATTCGCCCAGTGCTTCACCACCAGATCCTCAGGATGCAAGCCCATCAGGAGTCGAGTGATAAGTGCCCATGCATTCACGTTTAAAAAAGGGCATGTTGCAGTGTGCTGGTAGTTAGCTACTTGGCTGCATGTATGACATGGGTCATGTTTGGATGTGTGTGGGCAGGGACATGATGGTGCTGCATGTGAGTCTAGTCAGGCGTGACCCACATGGATGGTGTACGTGTTACAATGCATCATGCAGAGCAGCATGCGGAAAGCACACATGTATGTGTGCCTGTGTCTGTACTTTGACATGGGTGATGAGAGATGGGTGCTGCTGTCATGGACATGCATGATGTACATGTCCATGTGTCTGAGTAGTGTGTGTGCCATAGATGCATGACACATGTCTGTGACGATGTATTGATTCACTGATACAGACTAGTTATCCTTGTATCCTCTGTGTCTGGGAGAATACGGGGCCAGATGCATGACCCTCCAGTGATGTTTGTGCATGTGACCAGCATGTCCCATGATGCATGTGAGTATCAGCCCACCATTGGATGAATCTATAGTGCCTTGGACATGGATGCCAATGTATGTTGCATGTGCCATGCCTGTTCCTGCACGTGTGTTGCCTGCACTGACCCATTTGTTGTGGAGGGACATGATGGAAGGGACGTTTGACAGTGCCACTCATGTGCTATTGCTTTGTGGCTAGGGGACTATAGTGCAGTACCCTGATACTTGTGTTCAATGTCTCACTTTACACAGCGGCGAGTGTAGAAGAGGGCAGAGATTGTGCAGTGGAGGAAAGCGGCAGGGATGCCTCCACTGGCCGGAGACTGCAGGCCCAGTCACCCTCCCAGGAAATTCCATCATCCGGGAGCGAGAGGACTGGTGCCGCATCTGCCACTACGGCTGCAGCGGAAGGGGCGGATGAGCCCCCACAGGGGCTTGCGATGGTGGAAGACGGTGCAGAGCCATACAGGTTGCTGGTGTGTATAGAGGAGGAGGAGGCCGCTACAGAGCCGCACATGGGGCCTGGTGGGGTGGTACCACTGGTGCAAGTGGTGCAGTCCGGAGGCAGGGGCAGGAGGCAGCACAGGTCACCGCAGAGGTGTCTGTGCATGTCTCTGTCCCTGACAATGTGACTGCATCACCATGCACCAGCAGGGATGTCCCGTCCCAGGCCTGTCCGCCGGTAGGGGGGAGGTCCACGTCATCTGGAACTCCTCTACCTGCGGACGAGGGGACCCGTGACCGGATTGAGTCCGTCCTGATTGGTGTTGCATTGCGCACATGTGACATTTGTGATGATGTGCGTGCTTCCTGTGGGGGACACGCACGTCATCACGAAGAGCTGTGTGCCAACGTGGCCCAGTTTGGAGGGACCATGGTTGGGGGTTTCCTCCATCTGGTGGAGATCCCTTCCCTGCCACAGTCCGTAGTCAGAGGTCCAGCGGGGGTGGCCACCCCACCAACTCTACCAAAGCAGATGGAGGATGTGCCAGCATCATCGGTAGGGCATGTGCACGACGGCGCCGGAGGATTCCATGCCGTTGTGGTGGCAGAGGCAGTTGCGTCGGAGGCAGCAGCAGGCTCAGCGTGGGAGGCATCATGGCTCGGGGCCATCAACTCCCCGCAGGCATCGGCCGAGAGGCAGGAGGACCTTGGACTGGGAGTGTCTTCCATGTGGCAGCGGTTGGGCCGACAAATAGATGCACAGGGGCGGCGGGAGGAGATGGCAAGGCTAACTATGCTCAGGGCGGAGAACTCCATGCGCAGGGCATTGAGGCAGGCTGAGTGCCTCGAGGCAACTCGCAGGGAGTAGGAGGAGGCCATGGATGCATCCCTGCGAGACCTCGAGGCCAGGGAAGAGGCCCGCCTCTGGAACATCGACGTGGAGTTCGATGGTGCCCTGGCCCGGAACATCAACAAGTGAGCCGTTGGACTTGCCCGCCGCCTTTGTACATAGTTCTTTAGGGTAAGGTTTCCTTTGTTTTTTCTTATTATTTGGAGTTAATGGACTTTGCTCCACCTTATGTATATTGTTTTTTATTCATAGGACTTTTTGTAGGTTTTCTTTTGTTTTGGGATCATGGACCCTTTGGACTTGGATTGTATATAGTTGAAGACTTGCACATGCTTTATTTTTGTAAATTTCCCATGGATTCATTTTTTTTTTTTTTTTTTTTGGGTCATTCAAATCATATTGACATTGGCGATGGACCACTTTTTTTTTTTCATGCCGGGGATTTTTGTTCATAATTGGATCTTCAATTTATTTTGGTAATAGCTTCATTATTTATTAATTTGCAAGTTTGATTTTCTTTATGTTATTTCATTATGTTTTTAATACATTTATTCTAACTTCATGATTGGTGTTGTGTACTATCATTGGTTTCGTGCATGTCTCAATGAACAATGCCTCTGTCATGTGTTGCCATTGTGTGGCTCTGTTGTGAATTTATGCATGGGCATGGTGGCTCTTTTAAGACTGTCATGGCATGGGTAATTTGGGAGTGGGTGCAGTGGATAATTGCATGCTTGTACTGGGGGAAAAGGGGGATTTGGGTTGGCATTAGGGCCATGGGTCTGTTTTGTTAGGACATGTTGTTTGGAGGGCCATGTGTCGGGGCCTGCTGGCAGGTGCCCGTCACTGGGGGTGGGTGGGGGACACATGGGTCGGGGCCTGCTGGCAGGTGCCCGTCAATGGGGGTGGGTGGGGGGTACATGAGTCAGGGCCTGCTGGCAGGTGCCCATCAATGGGGGCGGTTGGGGGGGACATGATTCGGGCCTGCTGGTATGTGCCCGTCAATGGGGGCGGTTGGGGGTGACATGAGTCAGGGCTTGCTGGCAGTTGCCCGTCAATGGGGGTGGGTGGGGGATACATGAGTCGGGGCTTCCAGGTGCATGGTGCCATGTGGCCTGCCTGCGGGGCATGCCCAGGGGTGTGGGGTGGCCCCCTGTGGTGTGGCTGCCTGCGGGGCATGCCCAGGGGTGTGGGGTGGTCCCCTGTGGTGTGGGCTGCCTGTGGGGCATGGGGAGGGGGCACACTGGGGAGGGCACACACTGCCATCACTTGTGTAAAAACCCACACGTACCCCTTGGAATACACGTACCCCGCTCACGCCAGCGAAATCGCATGTAAAAATCCACGTGCGCCGCTCGGAATACACGTACCCCGCTTGTGCCAGTGAAATCGCGTGTAAAAATCCACACACACCCCTCGGAATACACGTACCCTGCTCACATCAGCGAAATCACATGTAAAAATCCACGCGCACCCCTCAAAATACACGTACCCCGCTCGCGCCAGTGAAATCGCATGGAGAAATCCACACGCATCTCTCAGAATACGCGCAGGCAGTCCATCCATCCTCCCCATGCCCCACAGGCAGCCCATCAACCCTGGGCATGCCCCGCACGCAGCCCATCCACCATTGGCATGCTCCACAGGCAGCCCACTCCACAGGGGGGAGTTTTTCCACGTGTTTTCGCTAGCACAGGCGGGGTACGTGTATTCTGGGGGTGCGCATGGACTTTCACATGCGTTTTCGCTAGCGTGGGCGGGGTACGTATATTCCGGGGGTGCGCTTGGACTTTCACATGCGTTTTCGCTAGCGTGGGCAGGGTACATGTATTCCGGGGGTGCGCATGGACTTTCACATGCGTTTTCGCTAGTGCGGTTGGGGTACGTGTATTACGGGGGTGCCCGTGGACTTTCACACGTGTGGACTTTCACACGCATTTTCGCTAGTGTGAGTGGGGTACGTGTATTACAGGGGTGCTTGTGGACTTTCACATGCGTTTTCACTAGTGCGGGTGGGGTACGTGTATTCCGAGGGGTGCACGGGGTGTTTGCCACATGTTTTCGCAAGGCGCTAGCATGGTACGCGTATTCCGAGGGGTGCGCGGGAGTTTTCCACGCATTTTCGTGATGGGGGGTTGTATGCTGGTCCACTGGCCTTTGCACCATGTAGGGGATTTGTGCAATGTTTTTGGCACACAGGGCGGGGTTGGGGGCATAACTGGTGCTGCTGCAGGGTCACTGCGCCACTCTGCGCCACGGCTGGTAATGGATGTTATTATCCATGAATACGCTGTGCGCTACAATGGGTTTTAGCACACGCGGCAGGCGCAGACTGTCACACGAACACTCTGTGCACCAGCCGCGTGTGCCACTTGTGTGCTAAATTCTATGAATTAACCCCTCAATGTCTCAGCTAAATTAGACTTCATTTTCAGATATTTTCGTGCCGTGAATTAGGTAGGAAAAGACGTTAAGTACGAAGGGGCACTTACTTGGGATTGTATGTAGGGGGTGTCAGGACCACTGTTAGTTTTGGTGGCTAAGTCATGTGTTTCAATGGTGTGTTTGACAGGGTTTTTGTATCTCGGTAAAGAGAGACAAAAGGCCTCCTGTGTAAGTTGCCTTGTCCATATAGAGTCAATTTGTATGCTTGATTCAGGCAACAGTTGCTAAGGAATAACTTGAGATGTTCAAAGCCCTGAAACACATAGAGAGAGAGTTACCAGGATAGTGTTGGAGCATTTCCAAAAGAATTGTTGATGCTTTTTTGGTAATATAGTAGCTGGGCTGTGCAAGCCAAATTCAAGGAGGATGTATTCAATAGGAGTCGAGGCAGGTAGACGTAGTAAGGATTTCATGGTCTTCCTTTCTAATTGTCCTAGATCTTCTTTATGCTTGGTGGCCCATGTTCACGTTCCATATATGATAGTGGGTAGAATTTTGGCTTGATAGATCTTCAAGAAGGAATTCATGCTGTGCCCTCCATGTTTATGCACAAACCGTCTTTGAGTGTTGGTGAGGTTTTGGTTGGTAGCTGTCATGTGGTGTTGAGGTATTTCCTACCCCCAACATATATCCAGGTGCAGCACATAGATGCCTCCCATAAATCTATTGGGCTATCTAGGTGGTGAAGCAGGTAATCTGTACAGTGTTATAACATGGTGGTAATGTAGAAGTGGCAAGTGCATTAGGGTTCAAAACAATTGCTAACTGGAGGGCGCAGCATGGGACAACATAATTTCTAACTGGAAAGAGCAGCAAAGTTCAACACAATAGCTTTTTGGGAAGCATAGTAAGGTTCAGCACAATGGCTAACTAGAGATCACAGTGAGGTTCAACACAATTTCTAACTGGAAAGTGCAGCAGGGTTCAAATCAAATGTCTAACTGTAAGCATAGCAAGATTCAACACAATGGCTGGCTGTAAGGTGCAGCATCGTTCAAGACAGTGGGTACCTGTAAGGTTCAGTGAGGTTCGACACAATGTTATGTTTTATGCTCCTGCATCATGCTCCACCGCTACCCGTGATCTCTCCCAGCCACCCCGCAGACCCGAAAAGGATAGAGGGCAGGGAAGGGCAGGGTTTGCTAGTGGGTACAGCGGGAAGAGCGCCAGAGCCCTGATGTGCTGTTGGCAGCCACCGCTCAGAAATCCAGTCACTGTGTGTTGGTTTCGGACTTTGGTGGGGGTTGTACTGTGCTAAGTGAGTGGGTGTGTGTCTAGTTTGTGTGTTTGGTTAATTTTCTTGTGCAGTGTTGTGTCGTGTGTGTTGCTCATTGTGATGTGTGAATGTCTTATGTTTTGTTGTAGTAGAGGTACGTTTTATAGGTTTTGTGTTTAGGATGAGTAAGCAGAATACTTTGGGTTCTGTTAGTTGATTTGAGGACTGTTGTGTCCCCCTCACACTCAAACAGGCCCATGAATTTGCTACCCATGGCGTACACCCAATTTTGTTACCTTGACCCTGTGGGATTACATACAGACTCCACACAAAGGTCTACTTTATAGTAGTGGGGTTGAATACAACTATAAAGTGCTCTGGTACTCGAGGCTAATGAATTAGGAAAGAACGAAAGGTAAAAGTTCTGCTTCAGCGCTGTAAGGTGATGCTTATGCCGAGCGAGGGAGGCTGTTGAAAAGGCTAATGGGCCCAGCAGGCATGTCCAGCAGCAAAGTGTTCTGGTCCTCAAGGTCCTTGAATCAGGAAAGCACCAGAGGTAAAAGATGTATTATCAAAGGTCCTGTCGAAGTCCCTTCATGTCCATCCTGTTCCATCATAGATATGATAGTGATGTCTGGGACTTGACTGTTTTAGAAGAGAATCTCTACTCAGTCAGGAAGGTTTTCAATCAAATGGCAGGTGTCATTCAGACTGACACAGTTGACACTTTTTATAATGTAATCAGGCTACGTGTTTAGTTCCAGAGGACTTGGTTCAAGCACTATATCGGTGGTGATAGCCTCTGAAGTGGATCTTTTCACATCAAAACAGGTGTGTTCTTAGAAGCCATGACTACCTCTCTATGGGTGTGTCTGTGTAGCACTATCATGATTTTAATTTCAGTAATCCTATCTACAGGGACTTTCTTCCCATCATAATTGTTCAGCTCTCTAAGGTGAGGTTTGAGGGTAATAAAATGGCTTCCCCCCTTTCCATGGCTGAGAGTCTCAAGCACTTCTCATGATATCAGGGTCGATTGGGACTCTGTATCTATGACAGCCGGTAAGTCATACTGTCCCTAAACTTGGTCAGGCACAAAAAACATTCATCTTTCATCTCCAATTTACAGAGAAACTGTGAGTTAGTGGATAATTGAGATTGCATTTCATGGATGCTTGGGATTTGTAAACTGTCTGAAATTGGGGCATTCTCCTCAGGGTCAAGTTCATGTGGGTTGGCCAAGGACTGAAAACACACTTTGATAATATATATAGGAGGGGTCACTGCATGAATGTTGAGGTCATGAAACCTCTGAAGAAGGAGGAATACCCTTTTGTTTTAAGGTTTCTGGTGAAATCACTGAATTATTTTCATCTTGGGTCTTGCGTTCAAGGGTTTCTTTGTTATTCTCTTTTTTTAATTCAGGTTCTTTGTGGAACATCTTTTAACTCCGATTTGTTGTCTTTTGGAGGAGGCATCACATCTGATAAATAGGCAACGCTGGGTTTCATCTCTCTTCTCTTCTTTTCAAATGTAATATTTCTCCTCAGTAAATGTAACTTTTTTTATTTTTCTACAGTTTTAAAAAAAAGAATAAAGAGGGTTCATATTTGGCCTTTGCTAATTTCTCCCAAAAAATGGAGGGGTATTTTCTGCATGAGGTAAATGAAGCTTCCTCTAAGGCTTTGCATCTCTTTTCGTTCACCTCCCCTTTCTCTTCTTATTGGGTATTTTGAAATGGATCAATGTCCTTGTGTCATTGTCTACTATTGTTAATTTTTTCTGGACTATGTTTCTATGCGCATTAGTATTAGGATGTGACTGTTGGAATTTCATGAATTGGCCAATGCTCGCTGTACATTTCTTGATCTGTGGCTTCCGTTGCCTGTCTCTCTCTCTCCCCTTTGTAGACTATGGGATCTTCTTTAGTCATATCTCTGACTTCTCTTTAAGAGAAACTGTCTCTTGCAGGGGTTTAGTTATGGTAGTTCTAGGAACTACGGTTGTATTCCCTGTTGGATCTCCAATCACCCTGGTACTGGCATCTGTTATTCTGTAACCTAGGAGGAGGAGGATAGATTTCATGATAATTAGTTCTAGGAGGTTGTGATTGGCTTCTCTCCCTGGCAAAATTCTGATTTGAATTTCTTTGGAAATCTACTCTAGGGTTCTGAGTATTTCTCTCTGTAGGGGGAATATATTGTTAGCCTACTATAGTCTTTGAACCTAAATACTGAGGACTTATATCTCTCTGTTTTTTTGGGATCAGTTTTTTTTATGCCAGGTGGAGAAATTCTCAACTAGCTTTGAAAAGAGGATCTTATCTCTCTTTTAAGTTCCTTAACAGCCTAGGAATTGGTCTCTTTTCCCCCTGTCTCTAAGTCCAAATGATGAGTATTCTTCACCTCATTTACCTCAATATTGGCTGGACCAGGTGTTAGTTTGGGGTTCTTGTTTTTTTAATGAGTTGCTTGTTTCTGTACTTAATAGATCCTTTAAGTCTGTGTGATTATTCTCTTGAGACTTATTGAGTTATCAAAATAATGGACAAATGTGTGCTTGAGTTCATGAGCAAACTCACTGTAGGCTGCCTTGTAAGCTTCTTGCGGACTTCAGTAAGTGGAAACATGTTTAAAAACGAGTGGAAAAGCCTGTGTACACGGGCTAATGTGCATGAAGAAAGACATGTTCAGAGTGTGCATATGTGGTGTATTTTAATATAATCAATGTTAATAGAAAAATAAATTGTAAAAGATCTTGCTTGTTTGTTTGTTTCTTTATTTGTAGCGCACGCCAGGCCCGGAGGTATCAGTGCGCGGAGACAAGGATATTTTAAGCTTACAGGTTGCAGAATGTGTTACAGGAATTTACATCATTTACAAGTTGCGTAATTATTACATAAGGAATGTACAGTGTCAAAGAGTGTGTCACTGTGAATTTACAACATTTACAAATTACATACTAAATTACCAAAAATAATATACAGGTTACAGTGCAGAGGGTGGATAGGAGGGAACGGAAGTCAAGAGGAGCTGATAGTGGGGAGGAGAAGTTAGATGGCCTTCTCTCTCATGTCAGGGTGGCTTTAGATATCATTTGATTTGAACCAATTGATAAGATTTCACCTGAAGTGTCGGTATGTTTGGTTTTCCCTTAGACGTGGGGGCAAGGAGTTCCATAGATGGGTGGCTTTAACCGGGAAGCTGTTATCGCCTATGGTGGCTCGTCTGAATAGGGGAACTGTTAGGCAATTTGAGTAGACCGTTCTGGTTGGTCGGATTGTCGGTTTTTTGTTAAACCTCTCTGTGAGATAGAGAGGAGCTTCTTTTACATGGAAGAATATGATATGATATGATATGCTAAGTCATTTATAATGCACCTGTACACAAGTGTTTCTAGGTGTGAAGTCGTAACCTCGCACAAAATCTCACAGAATCTGTTGAAAGTTCAACATAGTACATACAGGCAATTGTTGTCCCTACACCTCATCGTCTTGGATTCCAGTTATATGTTTTGGACTCTAATATATAATGCTGAGGTTTGCTGAGTAGTACAATTGACGTGCAGCATGATTCAAAGTAGACATAAGATAATAAATTGAAGTCAAATAAAGTTTAAAACGTACATGAAGAATATTATTGATATAATACATACCAAGAAACATTGCAATGATTAATTACATAATACATAAATACATTAAAAACGTAATTTACTTTGTAAGAAAGTTAGTCCTTAATCAAATGAATTTCTGTTGAAATGTTTTTTTTTAAATGTATATATTTTCTTAGTCCATGCAACTTGACGTATGCTGTTAAAATGGCATCCCTCTCTTGGTCTTTTCTGCAGCTAATTTTATGTTATCATTGTTGAAATGCACAATTTGTTAACCTGGAGGGTGAACTTCAAGTCTTATTGTTGTATGCATAAGGCAACAGCTCTCTCTAGTGGGGATTACAGGAGAAGAGGACAGAGCAGCTTCCTGACAAAGATACATCTGGCCTCTTATTTATAGTATGGTATGATATGATGGCTGCCTTGTAAGAGGACCAGTTATATTGGTTTTGAACTTCCAGCCCAGCAAAGAAACTAAAAAACCTGGGAGAGGACTTCAGTTTTACACAATCTATGGTATTTCGATCATTCTTCAGTCTAAATGATGCCATCATCTATACATACAATTCTAGATGTTCTCAAACAGAATATTTTGCATTTTAAAATTGTGATTGTATTTTTTTATATGTCTCCTCACTTGGGGCAGCTTCCCTCATCAGAATCAGAGGCACTATGCAAATATCCTTCCTTATTTGCATATTTCTCCCCTTTGTCACTATGATGGTAAGGGAATGTCCTGCTTGCATTGTACTGGGGACTCTGTCTCTTTTCCCTTTCCCATTGGTCTTCTGGGTCATAGGTGTCAAATCTTTTCGAAGGGACTGTATATTATAGCGAGTCATCATATTATTGCACAAATTCTGTGTTTCTTCATCTAGCAAAGGGCTCTGGGGCATTCCCATAGTGCATGGCATAGATTGGGGCTTTTAAGATGTCCTTTGTATGTTGCTTTTTCTGTCTCCCAATGTTACCCAAACAGGCTAAGTGGTCTCTCTGTTGAATCCTATGCAGTATTTCCTGTTCCCTTAACTCATTTTCATCTCTTGACTCATTCATTCTTAGTTTCGGTGTGCTCTCATGTCCACCCCTGATATGCTAAGTGTACCACTTCCCTCTCCTCTCACCTTGTCATGTTTGTATTCCTCCGTATCAGACAGGAACATTTGGTCTTTATGCTTATCTGGGTGAGTTTGGGAAGAAGAGATCAATGCGCAAAGTATTTCGTGAGTGTAACTAGGTACCCCAATACAGCTAGTATGATTCTGGGAAGATTTTGGCATTGGACATGTAGTCTCAAGAATTGGGTGCCATCTCCCGACCTTCCATGAAACTTTTCCGTCTGCAAGTTTTAAGTTGTTAGTCTCAACTTGTTTGAACATCTTTGATGTCTTGTATCAACCCCGCATTATGGTCTATTTGCATTATTATCTACTATTTTCTGCACACACGCTCTTCCCTAGACACATACAGACCAGCCTGGCAATGTTTTCAGTGCAGCTGTTCTTTCCTTACTCTGCCTCATGGACAAGGCGCACACATGGATGCCAATGGGAAGACCAAGGCAAGGATCCGTGGCAATGGCACTGGGGTAAGTAAAGTCAAGGAAATTCCCTGAGAGAGGAGGAGCAAAAGTTAAAACAAATTTGAAAAGTGAAAGGTATGCATAAAAAGGGGTGGCAATATACCGGGTCCAGAGAGGGGAACACGGAGGCACAGAGGCCTTTTTTAAATGCAAATACAAAGAGAAGGCATGCATGCATTGGGGACCCCCTGCGAAACAGAGCAAAGTTGACTGGAAACCGATCAACAAAATTAGTTTCTGTAACTAAATTATGTGCATCATTTCAAACTTGTACTTTTAAAGTCATGCAAACAGATCATGATGTCTTAATATAGATTCCTTGCGAAATGTCCATTTGCCAAACGTTAAACTATGACCATTTTTCATCTTCCTGTGCTACCTGCCTGTACGTATTCATACAACTCAAAACCAATGTGTGTGTACAGAGTAGAACTGAGACTGTAAACATAAACGAGCATTGGCAATGAGAACAGTTTTGGCTTTTGTTTAGACATGGGATAAGCATTTGCTAGGCACTGCTTAGGTCAATGCCAAGAACCTCCTGTTGTAAAGCTCTCTGCTGCTTGTGAGGTTCAAACTGTAAGCAATACAATTAAACATAAATGCTTGTTTTTAACAGCAATTCAGTGAAGGACACACATGCTGCTTGTAAATCAAGTGGCTGAAGGCACACTTTGTTACGGCATTTGTATTACACCAGTGGCACATTTACAGCTTCTATTAAGAAATGAACTCTCAGAAGAGTGCTTAGAAATAACACTATCAGGCACTTCAAGCACAATGCTTGATGCTACTGCTCGATAAATCTAGCACAACGAGAGCCTAGGAGGATGTGTTTTGGACGGGAAGAGGTTGGAAGTGGGTGGGAATGAACATAGTGATTAGGATGTCCATTGGCCTTCAATGTGTGGGTAAATAATGAAACAACACCTACCAGCTGTGTATCTTGCTCTGTTACCAGCTCCCTCTTAGCTGTACTCCAATTCAATAATTTAGGCTTACACCCAACACTAAAAAGGGCATGATTCAACGAGGGACAATAATGTGAGTGAAAAAGGAAACTAGATAAAAGTTATTAATGTCATGAGTAGTATTATTGTTATTATTATTATTATTATTATTATTATTATTATTATTATTATTATTATTATTATTATTATTATTATTACTATTATTAATTGACATTATAATGGTATATTTTGTGTAAACCCAGTTCTAAAAACATTGTTTGAGCAAGGATAAGACATAGTATTTTCAGTACAATCTTCATAGGAAGACTGCGGTTTGTACAGCAAAAAAAATATTCTGAGGTCACGCTCAAAATCTCCCTTTACCACAGAACTGCCATTTATCCATCAAACAATACTGCACTACAGCGTTGATCTAAGCAATAATAAAAGTTCATGTAGCCATAAAATTGTAATTGATCTGTAAATTAATGTGAGGTCAAGCTGTTCCATTCCAGGGAATTGCCCAGTGTTCCAAAGGTGTACTGTACATTAATTAATGGTGTTTTGTTAATGAATACCTTAGAAAATATGAACGGAAAAACACATGTCGGATTTTCAGAATTAGAACTGAACAACTTACACAATATTGTATTTACAGTAATCACACAAGTAACGTTTTCAATCTAAATGCACATTTTGAAAAATATACTATTTGTGCAAAGCAATTAATCAATGTCCTCTGAATGAAATGCAATGAACTGCAACATTCAGTAGTTTAACATTTCATTTGAGGTTTCTGCCAAACGTTTGCAATGGAAGACCACATTGTGTGATTTGCAATAGGGTCTATGGTAATTCGGCAAACATGTGACATAATATTGGACCATGGGCCACTGTGCTTACATAATAGACCTGTCTCAGACTGCCATGACAGTAAAAATAGCGGACAGAGTATTACCGCCAGTGTTACCACTCTGCCATATTCCATGTTTGTATGTAAGTTGGGTGAAATACCTCCAGCCTGGCTGGAGCAATGTACTCAAGAAAAAAAATGATGATGAATTATCAGCAGTGAATTACCACGGTTGCAATTCCTCCATTGACCTTCATAATGGGGAATAACGAAGCACACAATATGGAGGATTTAGTACCATGCCCTAAGCAGGCCATGGCATTGGAGTTGGAGGAATGAGCAGAGAGAGTGCAGCCAAACTATTAATGAGGCCCATTGTGTCTAACCAGAAAATGAACCAAATTCGACTAATGCTAGAGAGGGTGTGAGTTCTTTCTAGGATAAACATTCACTCGAATGTCTTTTAAATAGGGGTTCTTAGGAGAGCAGAGACATTCTAAGGTAACCAAACATACATTAACTGCACATAGAATGTGGGAGGTGACTCCAGCATGCTTTGAATGAACCTCTTCCCATTTGCAACAACACATTGTTGAAACATGAACGGCCCACGTGCCCGCAATTTTATTGGATTAATGCCACCAGCTAATGTAGCATGATACCTTACATAGATGTCATCACCTTGATGACTTTTTCTAAACCTATGAAATTTAAAGTATTTCTCGTTTCGTTAACATGTTTCTTTCATGATTTTGTTTAACAGCATTACCACGCCAGTGTCTTCCCGGGGAATGTACACCAGAAACTAAACTTGGTGGTCCAGATTCAAATTGCTGTGTCAAATTGCATGTTTCTGTCATTTTGCTCCTGTATTTCCAAATTGCCACGGTGAGAGCTTTGCATATGTTGGTTGCAAATTGTTCCTGGGAATATGTTCCATTCTTCATGTGCGCTTTTCATGTTTTGCTAATTGTTGAATCAAAGTCACTGAGCACATAGCATATATACATATCTGTAGAATAAGTCATGTAAACCAAGTCTCACATGCCACAGCACCACCCAGTGGCCATCACTGGAAGTTCACCTCCAGTTCAGAGCCACACCAGCAAAGCATTGAGAGTATGCACATTAGCCCAAATGCAAGCCTTTTGCTCCAAAAAATCTTCTTTCTTAAAGGTGCAGTGCTATTTTATGCACAGCTTAACAACCCTAAAGAAGTCCGTTTTTAAGACTGCAGACAACTACACATCAGGTTTCATTCTTATAGTCTGATTGTTTTGTCATTGGAGCATTGTGGCATGTTTAGCAAACACCATCAGATGGAAGTTCACCATCAGCTCAGAGCACAGCAACACATTGTGGATATGCAAATTATCCCAAATGTAAGCCTTTTATTCCAGAAAATTGTATGTGTCTTAAAGAGCAATTTATATCAAAACACATGAATAGGAAAGATAGATGACAAGTACAAATATCACCTTACACGTTTTACCACCAACATATTCACTATTAACTTACACACTTTAAAAACACTGGAGTAAAACAATACAGACATTAATTTTAAAATGTATATCAGATTTTGATTTACCCATGGCCCAGTTTGGTTGGAGTCAGTGCAAACTCTGTTACAAATATTGTGTAAGCTAAAGAAATGTGCTCACATAGTTATGACGTCTATAATGATAACATTCTGAGCTTGCCTGTGCACGATCCAAGAGTCAGGCTAGATTTCTTTGGTTCCAGAATCTGACGGAAATGTTTTCCACGGATTCTGGATCTGGATAACAAGAAGCATTTCTTGAAGCCCCCTTAAAACACAGTGGGCCTCATTACGACCCTGGCGGTAAGGGGTTAGCGCCAGCGTTAGCTGCGCCGACCCCTTACCGCCAATTACGAGTTCCCTTTCCGCCATGGCGGTTTTTACACCTGCTTTTAGCGGGTGTAAAAAACCATGGCGGTAAGGGAACTTGGTGTTAATTACGCCACCGTAATTTACGGTGGCGTAATTAACGCCTTCCCCACTCCCATTATGCCCTATGGGGCAAAAATGGGAATGGGGAAGGGTAAATGGGGATTGGGGATTTACCGCCCCGCCAAGGTCGGAATGGGGCGGTAAATCCCCTTACCGCCATGGCGTTAACGTAGTTAGCACCATGGCGGTAAAGTCACGGCCCTGGCGGTAACTTACCGCCAGGGTCGTAATGAGGCCCAGTGTCCAAAGTGATCAGATGTTATCACTGCACAGAGACTAACTTCTGAAATTAGAAAAACTCTGCTCCAATGTGTCGTTTTTGTTTCTTTTAATTTGCACACATTCAAATATGAATAATTTTAGAAAGTGGCAATCAGAGCAGTGAATGGGTAAATGGGAGTGGCCAGGGGTTGTATAGCATGCCCCTAAACAAGTGCACCATTTGGGAGTTTAGAAGTGGGAGTGAGCATAGAGATTAATACTGTGTGAAATAATATCTACTAACAGGTGGCTGTCTCATGGTATTTATTTTACTGTGTTTCTTTCAATCTTGATAGCTCATTTCCAAATCCCAGAGCATTTCTTTAGTAGCACTTTACTTTCCATGCTGTTAATTGTACACTTCTTTACAATAGTAGCCTTTTTAACTTAAATTGCCATGAACAGACATGCACAATGATCATTAGCACCCGGGCAGGGGGAGCCAGCCAATCAGATTGCTAGGAATGTGGGCTTGAACTGCATGTACAAGCCCGCCTTCCAATCCCGCACTGCTCCCCCGCCACCATCTTCCCCCACCCTGCATCACTCTATTTTTTTCACCCTCCATCCCCTTACTTAGCCTTTTTTAGGCAGCAACAGGTGCCATCTGCAGCATCTGTTCCATCCACTCGCCTCCCCTTGGCCGCCATGGAAAGGGAAGTGGGGCACTGTACGGAGTCCCGCCTTCCCTTTCCATGGTGGCCTTCTTGGAAAACAATTTTCTCTCCTACAATGAGACGCCACACTTTATTCTAAGCACCCCAGGTTATGGCGTTGGCAACCCAGGGTTCTAATGGCCTTCATCTCCCGTTCCAGGGGCTGGAATGGGCGATGAACGTCACATTAATCACTCTGCCACAGATTCAAATTGTTGAGGTCTGCTGGAATCCTGGTAGTTGTATGTATTGTTTTAATTAAGAAACAGATTCATCCCTTGTGACCAGCCTCTGGCCATAAACCTGTGAAGCACCACAAATTACACTTCATTCATTTCTGTGCAAAGGGTGCACAGAGGAACACTGTTTGATTTGAACTGTTTGCTGATGGGCCATTTTAGGAGATGCACCTTATAAAGAAGACACAGCCATACATTATACATGTTCTTTATACATGTTCTTTAATAACAGGTGTTTCACTAAATAATCTGACAGAGTTTGAAGAGAATGCATGTCTCCATAAAAGCAACACAAACCTTTCTCCTGCAGGGTTTTATTCCAAGCACCTGTTAGGGCAAGGAACGTCCCTTACATACGGTAGGATCGACCCTCCTCCTGTTACTTAATTGCTTCAACCTAACTAAGCAACTGAATGACAATTTAGGTATTGCTCACAAAGGCTGTTGGCTAAACAGCTAGTTTAAGTATACTGTTTGATGATGGTTCTGCCATTTCAATAAGATTCATGTCTAAATACTTTGTAGAATGACACACACAATTACCTGCTTTTTTCAATACAACTCGTAGAATTTTTCTTCAGTGAGCCTCAAAGTTTATGTTAAAAAGTGAAAGCTCTGACATTAGCTTCAGCCTTTAATGTTGCTAAACAGGGTTAATCCAACAATGTTCCATTAGGATTGACTTGGATGGGCCTAAAATACATTTCCAACATAAGCCCTCATCGACTTTTTACCATGCAGTTTTATCAAAGTCCCAGGACACGTAACTACAAAAACAACATGTTAAATTTTCTTATAGTATGCATTAAACTCCACAACGGTTAAGGAGGTGCACAAAAACTTCAAATGGCAAATCCCATATGGGTTATTGTTCAATGTGGGCTTAACGTTAATGGAAAGCATAAATGCCTTGCTTTTACGGCTTCCATTAACGTCACGCCCCATTTTCGATCATATGTATAGTAGGGATGGAACGTAAATTGCGTTTCCCTAGCCTCCATCTTCTCTGCCATACAAATGCCTCTGCATTTGCACTGGCATGGATTTTCATGCTGGTTCAAATGCTGGAAATGGGGGTAATGTTAATGCAAAGAGTAAATGCCTTACACAAGCATAGCTCCCAACCTTTTTTGTCTCCAAGGCGGGTGAAAACACCCGATTTTCTTTTTGGCGGGTGAGAGGCCCATAGAAGTGAATGGGCGCCTCAGGGACTTGGCGGGTGATTCATCTGCTTTCAAGGCGGGTGACACCCGCCAAAAGCGGGTGAGTTGAGAGCTATGCACAAGGCTTTTACGCTTTCCATTAATGTGCCAGAATGGCAGGCACCATTTTTTTACTTTGCATAATGAAGTGCAAATATGAAGGGCAAAAGGTGGCGTGAACGCTTGTATGCTCCTTTTTTCCCTTTACATTTGCACCCCACAGTGCAAAGGAGCAAACTTTGTAGCCAGGGACACAGTTACATTAAAGTGAAAGCGTAATAGAAACCCGCCGGCAAATTACTTATTTTTTTCAAAATGAGCTCCATAGAAACCGTTTTGTAATGGTGTCTATGGGATCTATTTGCTGACATTTGGGTTTCTTTTTCACAAGTAGGCAACCAATAAATAGACACCTTTTCTATGCACCATCACAAATGACTTTTATGTAATATGTAGCATTAGTACCCAGCAAGGGTCAATGAGCTTGTAAAAACAAGTTCCAAGTTCATTGGCCATCGCCTGCACTTTACCTGCCCGACAAGGCTCCGAGCCCTGCCACATCCTGGAGTTCTCTCAGCAAGTGGCCACCATGGAAAGGGAAAAGGGACTACGTGTAGTCTCTTTGCCCCTTCCATGGCGGCCATTTTCTGTTAACTTGGTTTTTACATTTGTTTTAATGGCTACCATAGAAAGGGAGAAGGGACTCCATGTAGTCCCTTCTCCCTGATCCCTGGCAGCCATTTTTTTTTTCCTCGAGTTGAGAAATGGTTGTAGTATTGTTTCTCGATTCGAGAAACCTCGGTACCTCGGTACAACGTGCCTTCGCTCAGGCTTCTAGCTATGGCCCCACGGACATTGCCCGACCGGTAATGCCCCCTCCTCGGTTCATATTGCCTAATTCATTATTTTCTTTAGTAAACAAGCAGCCGAGAGAAATGAGGTTGTGGTCATAACCTAAATGTACTTCCCCCGAAATAAGCTTAGATCCCAATGCATCTTTATTTCGGTTGTTTCCTAATTATAATATAAACAATGGCACTGTCAATGCAGCCATACATGTTGTGTTCTGTTCCTGGGATTTTATTGCAGACTTCCACCATTTACACAACCTGAATACATGTTGTGAAAGGAATTCAAGTTTTGTGCTGCACTTTTCTTTGGTGGTTATTCCATCGCTGCCGCTTTTTTAGCAGTAATAGAATTATTGCCAATTTTATCCCCGTGCCGAATTCTGAGATTGGAAGTAAAGTGGATGATTTTAATTCTGAACGTAGCTGGAGAAACATCATTCCATTTACCTTAACAAATAGGTGGACTTACTGTGAAGCAATTACAAAGGTAAAACCACAAAACTCAACCTAGAGTTATTTCGACTCTAACAGTGGGAATGAGCACTTTCTTTACCAAACTCGAAATCCAGTGGTAAATATGTTTAATTGCGTGATGGTATCAATACATTAGTTTGGCAATAATTCAATAGAGAAATTGCAGCATTATCGCCATACTCCTAATGTGACCCATTATAGCTTACCTGCATGGACATGTGTTTTATTAAATACGAACAACAATATAAAGTTACATGGTCATCTCCTTAAATGCCCTTTCATAAAAAAAGACTTTATTGATAAGTCAAGCCATACCTTATAAGCTTTGTTATAATCGCAAATTATAGATATAGCCAAAAATTGTAAACTAGTTGCGTGACTTTTCTAATCAACATCACATCTACAAATCAGCATGCAATTGACAAACACTTTTACTGATGTCCCCCTGTCACTGCAGCTCTTTTTTACATACCGTCCTTTTGTAGCCTTATGGCTCATAGGGCACCCTATTGTTGGTCCTGGGGTGGTTATATCATCGTACATTGGTTCTATGGAGAAGGCTGGCTGAGAACGTCAATTATGGCTTCACCCAATGAGCAATTCGTTTTAATACATTAGTAGGCCACTGAGCCTTTATGATAGCCACTGGGATGATAATGTATTGATCTAAGTCCTACTGTCGGTTATTTTGCTTTGGGACTTTCTCTTGCTGGGGAAGCCATGAGGCAGGCCTAAAATGGCTGTTGTGCACATATGGACTCACTCTGAGCCTAGTTTGGACTAGTCTGGACAGGCCCTGGTACTAGAAAGTCCAATACACAAAGTGTGTGGGTGGATCTGAGTGTTTGGCATTTTTTAAAAGTCAGCCTTATTGTCTGGCCATCAAACCCTTTGTGTGACTGCCCTTGTGTGAATGTGGACTGGCTTAGACCAGCCAATGAGTGAATGGATATGCCCGGAGAAATCCACATGTGCATTCGTCAATTATGCTGGGATTTTGTAGTTCTCCTTGCCTGCATTCTGGGTGATATGTGTCACAAATATTTGCTGTTGAAACACTATGACCAAGTCTAGCTATATGTCGGGGTTTTGTACACTGCACCTTAGCGCTATTTTCATCTTTTGGCTGCAGGTTATCCTTCCTGGGCTGTCCTTCATCTCCTCCTTATCCTCCCTCCTCACTGGATGGGCTGCATGTATTGTGTTGAGACGATTTCTGGGATGTTTTTATGCTATCTTCCAGTCGAGTCCTCACCATGAGGTAGTAAACCTCCATTGTCCAGACAAATGGTGGGACAATACTATCCCATTTCTCCACCACATTGTGATACATTGTATTTATTTATTTATTGGTTATTTGTAATGTGCACTATACAGCATCAAGATGTGGGGGGATAGGGAAGAGGAGAGGGGATAAAACTAAAATAAAACGTTCTTAAACGGTCTTGAAACATTCAGAATGTGCAAGTCCTATAGCATGAGAGAAGGAGGAGGGGGAGTGCAGGAAGTGGAAGGGAAGAAAACAGAGTCCCGACTAGGTTGTGAGATGATTTGGCATGTGCAAGTGCTGAACATCAAAAAAGGGGGAACGAGGGAGGAAGGGAAGAAGGTGAGAGGCACATTACAGAGCAAGTTTAAAAAGTGGAGGAACAAGTAGGTAAACCTCATTGAGAAAAGACCAGAAATGCAATTGTGACAAGCAGGTATGAGTGACTGCAGTCTGGAAAAGCCTTATCTCATGGAATGAGGGAATACATCAGGCATGCAGACACGCAATTAAGATTACGTTTCTTAAGAGTGACTGCAGCCTGGAAAAGCCTCACCTTTTGTAATGAAGGGCTACAACAGGCATGCAGACACACAATTAAGACTATGCAGGTAAGCGTGACTGAAGCCTGGAAAAGCCTCACCTCATGGAATGAGGGGCTACATCAGGCATACATACATGCAATTATGGCATTCGGATTGTGCAACTGCTGAGTATGCAAGCAGGTGGGAAGGGGCGGAAGGGGCATGCATAAGGGAGGCAGAGGAATACAAACAGTGAGGCAAAATGGTACATTCAGTGCAGGTGAACAGTTTCACTCCCAATGCAAGGGTGGACTGAAGAATGGGTGCACAGTTTGGAAAAGCCATGACTCGAGGAGGGGGCTATATCAAGTATGAAGGTAAGGAAGTAATGCAGTAATGGAAGTTCTCACCTTGAGGTGCAGGGGGCTACAACAGTTATCTCCTCAAGTGAAATGCAACATGGCACAGTTAAACCAGACTATGTGGCAGGTAAAGTGCAGTACACTGCACAGGCTGCAAAAAAGTCACACAATTGATTCAGGCAGTTATAGTGCGGTGCACAGCGTAGGAAGTGAAAAGTCAAGCAAGTTGAGGCAGGCAGGTAAATTGGGGTGCACAGTGGAGGCTGGGAAAAAGTCAAACAAGTTGATGCAGGTAGATAACGTGAAGTGCCCAGTGTAGATTGTGAAAAAGTCAAGCCAGTTGATGTAGACAGGTAAGAGGGGGACGCTCAGGCTAATATAGCTCAGTTTGCCACATAACAACCCAGAGGTTACAGCAGAGAAAGGGCAGGTGTCAAGGAAGGTAGAAGAGTGGTAGAGCGCAGGGATGAGTGTGAACCACAAGCATAGGGCTGCTAGGCTACAAAGAAAGTTAGAGAGACCAGGTGAGATGAGAAAGGCAGCAAGCTACTAGGTGACAGAAGGGAGGGAGCAGAAAGAAAGGACATTGTAGGCAAGTGAGTGAAGTCATGTCACCACAAGAAAGGGGGAAATTTGCAGTGAAAAAGGACATGGAATGGCAGGGTATAGGTAGGTAGAGGAATGTAGTGTGAGGCATGATGACAGGAACAGCCAATGCGGCCACTAATGGTGGGACAAGAGGAATGTGGAGGAGGTTAGGAAAGGAGGATTGACCCGTGAAGGGAATGCAAGAACCCCATAACAACCACAAGGAAGTGCAGGGGAGGAGGGTAACAGGGGAGGGGGAAGGTGGAGGACAGAGTACCACATGAAGGGGCAGCAGACCAAGGGGGAGACACAGAAGATGTGTTAAAGTGGGATGAAAATAGTGTGAGCGAGAGGCTGCAACAGGGGTTAATACGAGAAGCACAGTGGCACAAGTGGTAAGGAAAGAGGAAATAAATTAAGGAAAAGGTTAGGAGGAGCAAACAATGGAAGGAGGGGGAGTTTTCTTACCTTATTATGTGACGAAGAACAATACAGCACACATCCGGAAAGGAGAAGGTGCAGAAGTAGCGTGGAGCAAGAGGAACAGGAGGGGTATCAGAGCAAGCACTGCAACGCTGTCTGCACCCGGACAGGCCCAGACAGGTAAAGGGACTTTTATGGGGGCCTTTGAATGCAGCGCCGGCCAAGCCTTTTGTGATGTCATCTTTCATGTACTGGGTGTTTGTTTTAGCAGTGCACGGTGGTGGCGCAAGTTATCTTTGCTTAGCTTACCAACACTGGTGAATTTCTGGGGTTTTCGGTTTTACTTTTAACCATAACGTACCTTTAAAAATTGATTTTTCATTGAATTTCATAGCTTTTTATTGGTGCAACTTAACCATAACATCTCTTTAATAATGATTTTTCAGTGAATTTCCTGGGTTTTTACCACTGCAACCTAATTTGCTACAGCTTACTTATATCATACTTACCCCAATATAGCAACATTTCTCTCCAATTTAGAACGTTTCACCTTAAAACTCTGCCATTCCCCACCTTCTAGCATCATTTTGAACACGAGGCATGATGACATGTTTGCAAACACGTCCACACTTCGCAAACGGTTCTGTGCTTCGCGAACATCTGATCTTGGACGTTTTACACTGAAAATGAACCTTTGCATAACTCTGACACCTATTCTTACTCATTATCCATTAAGAATCTAGCACACACCACATACTTGGAAGAATATTAGGTAAATTGCAATTTATCTTAAAAATTGCATCAGCTATTGCAGTCCCTCCTCCCCGAAAGCCACCACCACCAGCACAATACTTCAAAAGACAATCAAGAGAACCAGGAAGATGAGGTAGAAGAAGTACCTACCTCTAACATCCAGAGAGAATCATGGGTGTGGCAATTCTTTACCATTGTTGGAAATGTACCAAAGGCTGAAGCTTCCAAAGTGAAATGCACAGGGTGCAACGTTGCACTCAGTCGCGTATGATATGATATGATATGATATGATATGGCATTTGTAACGCGCCTATACACAAGTGCTTCAAGGCGCGAAATGGCACCACCTCCATGCGGTGCCATAACAAATCCAACCACAGCAATGCTCTCAGAAAGGCTGTTCCTCTCTTAGGAACTAGTAGGCCGTCTTCCTCTACCTCATCTTCCTAATGCAGTAACCACACAGACTACTTCTGTGGGAAACAAAATTCTACCAGCTACCTGGCAAGCGATAAAATAGGCTGTTGATCCATATCTTTTGATAACAACAGTAATCTGTATATACTGCAGCACACCACTCTGCAGGGCGGAGCAATTCTGAAGTGCCTATGAAGCTGTAATCAAGGAGCATGTGAAACACTGCCCCCTAACATAGATGTAACACACGGGCAACATCTTCCCCTGTCCACCTGCATTTCCATATTTGTGGTTGGTGCCTCTTCCCTCATGTCCCTCCTCGCCTCACTTTCTGACCTCTTCTGCAAATAAGGTTTCTTTAGAAAAAACCTTTCACAGTAAAAAAAATCGAACTAAAAAAAAAATGTTTATAGACTCCATCTACTTTACATTTCTCAGTAGTTAGACTCAATAAGATTCACCAACATTTCCATTAGCATTTTATGTTATGCTAATGGGAATAATGGACAATAGTGTACTAGAGAAAAATATAAAAGGACAGAATCAATTTTCTTTCGCAAATACTTTTCTCTAGCATACAATGCCATAATCAATGGACCTTTATAACTATCTACAGTCTTTACAGGCCATAAATCATTACAAGACCCGGATGGCACGTGCACACCATCGCACAGGGCAGCCCTTCTACCGTTTTTAATTTTATATTTGTAACATTCCCCCAATGCCTGCTATCAGTCACTCATCCATCCACTAATCACTTCCAAAAACTGTACATATAACCATATGACCATATTAAGCTTCCACACACCAACTGGCACTTAACAATATTCTACATTTTTTTCTTTATCTGCATTTCCCTTAATTATACAAAACAATCGTACACACAGTGCTCCTATAAATGCACATATGCATTGTGCAGTGAGAGAAGTGCATAAAAAGAAGGGGCAGTACGGATGGGCAAGTGCTCATGAGGACTGTAATAAAGTCGGCCGTTCGTAATGATTCTCGTACAGTCCTTTATAATAAGAGCACTTTTATGTGTTATAGTGCCAACATTAAGTTCTTAATTACAATTCAGGATTGGGAAATAAACATCCACCAGCCCCCATGGTCAACCAGACTCTCCTCTTTAACTGTCAACCTTGGAACCAAGCACACGCAACATTCCACTCCACTCCAAGTTCCATTCATATGACATCACACTAAGCTGCCTGAACGTGTTACTGACATGAAGGCAATACTCCAGATCATTACATATCTCCCTCCTTTACAGAAAGAACAATTAAAATAAGCCCACTAATCACAACAACCTAAAGTTAAAGACCTGACAAACACCCTTATAACAAAGCACAACAAAATGCACTCCCAACACCCAAACCTTCAACTAACTGCGGGCCCAGCAGTACACCTAACAAAGAGAAAATGCACCCCCAACACCCAAACCTTCAGCTAACTGCGGGCCCAGGAGTACACCTAACAAAGAGACCAGCTCCAACCTCTCTCATAAAACAAAACCAACACCAAACTTCCAACACTCCCTACAATGTATTCATAACATTCTCCACTCTCCACAATAAAGAATGCAATAGATTACCCACACTCTCGCACTACTCACGCCATAGGGCTGAAGATATCCCTATACCATGAACGGAAAATGAAAGCAGGCAACCCACAGTGTCCGACAGTCACCTCGTGTGTAGACAGCTCACCCTAAGGCCTCCAAAAAGTTTAAGCTCCCAAACTTCAAAGAATTTGTAAAATTCTACAATTTCATAACACCAACACTAGAGTTCCCCATTCTCTAGACACCAAACCAGTGATACTAACATTCAACAATCCCCTAGGCAAATGTTGAAATTCTCAACACGCCAAGATACCTACTGTATCTCTAATAAAAACACACAGTGCACATACACCCTTGTACAGCATTTAACCCTGTGATCCTCTGCACATCACTATCAATTCAACATATCTCAACCAAAACATGCAGACCTGTCACAACCAATTAGTTTAACACATTTAACATTGTGAGCACTGGGCACGCCCATCTTCAAAGTCTCTGATTTGCCCGTAGACTTGAAATGGAAATACATATTAGGCACAGACTTTGCCTTACTCGCAGATCTGAAATGGAAAAGTGTTTAGAATACATATAACACACTCACTATTCGGCACAAGACTGTCTTTGAGTTGCTCAAAGATTTCTATAGCGGAAAAAAGAGACCTAAATAGTACATGGTAAATAAAGCAAGTTATCCCACAGTGATACCACCATTAATAATGCCCGTTGGCTGCCTAAACTCATTTAGAATACCATATCTAAACGAAGGCCACGTCAATGTTACTCACACCATTCAATCAGCTCCCACATACTCATTCAAAATAGAACTTCAAACCAAAGGCCTTGCATGACACCACTAAAACCTCTCAATACTCTCTATCATAACAGGAAACATCCTTACAAAATCTCAAAAAATCCGGATCTAATTCCTTCAGCACAAAAATGGAGGTGTTTGTTTGTTTGTTTGTTTGTTTGTTTGTTTGTTTTATTCACTTATAATGCGCACCAAACCCAAAGGTAGCCGGGCGCAGCAGTACAGAAAATGCGAAGCTTAGGTTGCAGGGTGGGGTCATGGGATACATACACTGTACAAATACAAAATACAAAATATAGATGCACAAAATCACAGGAAGGCAGCAGTTGCGGTATACATGCAGAATGAATACAAAATATGCTCAAGACAATCTATGTACAGGTACTGTGTGGGCGAAAGCTCATCGGTCAGGTGGCCAAAGAGAGTGGGACCATAAGATCATGATGAAGTGTAAGTTCTAGGGTGGGGTGAAGGATAAGTGGGCGCCAATAGGCTATTCATTGGCAGTCCTTAGCAGATTGATGTAGTTAATTCTGAATTTAGGGAAGGGCTGTGCCTCGCATAGAGGATTAGGCAATGAGTTCCATAATTGAGCTGCTTGCACCGGGAAGCTACTACCCCCCGCCTTAGATAACCTGAATCTAGGAATAATGAGGCTGTTGGCATTTGCAGTTCTAGCGGGGTGCGAGTAATTTCTTTTTGTGAGTTTATTGCGGAGATAGTTTGGTGCTGCATTGTTCAGGGCTTTATGAACCAGGGATGCTACTTTAAGGTGGATTTTGTTTTGGGAGGATAACCAATTGTTTTGACGCCTGATGTTTGAAATATGTGATCTTTTGGGTACACCAAGGGCGGCTCGTAGGGCATTGTTTTGAAGAATTTGAAGTCGGTGGGTAATGGATTTGTTTGCTCCGATGTAGAGGGCATTACAATAATCAAGTCTCGAAAGGATTAATGCTCTCGCTAGGATAAGGCAGTTGTTATCGGAGAGAAAGTGCTTGCTTGCTCTAATGAGCTTGCATGTGTAGGCGGTGGCAGATGCCAATGACTTCACCTGCTTGTCAAAAGAGAGGGTGGCATCCAGATAGAAGCCAAGTGTCTTCACATCTTTGGAAACCTTGATAATATTCCCGTCAATTTCAAATGAGGTGTAGTCCTGACTGAGTTTCTTCATGTTAGAATGTGTCCCTAGGATGAGCAGCTCTGTTTTGTCATCGTTCAGGCATAGACCGTGGGTTGCCATCCATGCCTGGACCATGATATACACCCTATTCACCAAGGCCAAATCCTTGTTGTAGTCCCCGGAAAGTGGGAGGAGAATCTGGGTATCATCTGCATAGTTGGTGTAGGTGATACCAAGATGGTCCAGATCATCAAAAAGGGGCTTAGTGAATATGTTGTAGAGAGTCGGGGAGATGCATGAGCCCTGAGGGACTCCACATCGGATGGGGATTGGGTCCGCCGCTGCCGAGGGGGAGAACACCCTCATAGTCCTATCACTGAGGAAGGATTCAATCCAAGATATGGCCTCCTTGGAAAAATGTGCGGCTGAGTCTAAATGGCTGCAAAGTACTCCATGGTCTACAAGGTCGAATGCCGCCGAGAGGTCCAGCAGCAAGAGGAGAGCCATTTTACCTTTATCTCTTATTTCATCTATTTGTGCCTTTAGGTCGATGAGGGCAGTCTCTGTACCATGTTGTGGACGGAATCCTGATTGGCGCTCTCCTAAGAGTTTATGTTGTTCCAGGAAACTTTGGATTTGATTGTAGGCGATCTTATCCAGGATTTTGAGCAGGAAGGGGACTGTTGTAATGGGGCGGTAGTTTGTGGGTATATGAGGGTCTAGCGTTTTCTTTTTAAGCAATGGTAGTACCCAGGATTGTTTTAAGTTGGTGGGTACCGTGCCGGACGTAAATGAGGAGTTGACAAGTTTGGCGATAAACGGGGAGAGATCTCTAGCTGCGTCTTTTATAAGCTGGGCAGGAAAGGAATCGCCCTGGCAGTTAGACGGCTTAAGAGAGAGGATGACTTTCTCCACCTCGAGAATCGATGTTTTGGAAAACATGAATCGTGTGGCTGTGTTCTGGGTCTTTGGGGTAGGGTCTGTAATGAGGTTGTTAGTCTTGGAATGATGAGTAAGGGAGGCTTTCTTTTTGGTTATTTTTGTTTGGAGTAGGGAGATTTTATTGGATAAGGCTAGCTGAATGTCGGAGCACCAAGTTTTGTCTTTGGTGCATGTATCCGTAATGGGGATGGGTGACTCTTGTTCTTTGAGGATGGTGAATAGTTCCCTCATGCTTGAATTGGCGTTGGAGATCCGCTTATTAAAGGAGTTCTGTTTGGCCAGATGGATTTCTTTTTTATATTGGGAGGAGATTTCTGTTAGTTTCATTTTATGGTCTACTGAAGGGGTGAGCCTCCATGCTGTTTCGCAGCTCCTCTTAAGTAGTCGCAAATCCTTTAGTTCGGGGGTAAACCATTTATTAGGGTGCGATGTTGTCGAGGGTAGTTAGCATAATTTTATTGTACTCGTTGACTAGTGTTTCTGGGTCTAGATGATCTGCTAATCCGTTAAGTGTAGGTAGAATGGCCGGGATCACTGTGTCTCTGGTGATGCTCTTTTTGTTTCTTGTTAGGCAAGGCGGGGCCATGATGGAGGCTGGTGGAAGTGGTCTGGAGGTAGATAATTCAAATGACAGGAAGAAGTGGTCTGACCAAGGTTGAGGGATAATAGCTTTGATATTGGCAGTGCAATTGTAGTCTACTAGCCAATCAAGGATTCTTCCCTTATTATGTGTAGGTGCAAGAGTTTTTTGCGTCATGCCCAAATTTGAGAGGGAATTGGCAATGATGGTGGCATTTTTATCTGAAGGGTCATTGAAGCCCAGATTGAAGTCCCCTAGGACAAGTAGTTGTGAAGAAGTTTTAAGGTTATTGGAGAGTGAATTATGGAGATCCTCCTCGAAGGTCCCTAAGGGACCAGGTGGCCTGTAGATGAGATGGATCGTCAAAGTTTGGGAGCTAGCTAGTGGGAGTTTGATAGTAAGTGATTCACATGAGTCAGCTGCTATTGTAGGTGAGATTCTCATATCTAAGCTGGTCTTTGCGATGATGGCAATGCCACTGCCGCACGTGTTAGTTCTATCTTGCCTGAATATCGTAAAGTCTTCTGGGATGGCTAAGGAGAGTAGGGGTCCTGCTGCGTTGTGCAGCCAGGACTCAGTGATGGCGATGAAGTCCAGATTGTCGAGCACTATCAGGTCACAGATATCTGTGGCATGTGCTATCAGGGATCTTGCATTTATTAGTCCTCCTTTGAGTAGGTGGTTTGACGGATGAGGTGGTACAGTTTTGGTCTGGGTAGTGGGAGGAAGTCTCCTATTTTTTGGGGGGACGTAGGTATTGGGCTTCTGGGTATTGGATCTTTGTTGTTAGGAGGTAGGGTTCTAGTCAGAGGCTTATAGAGTTTCGAGAGTCTAGCTCTGAGCCTGGAGTTTCGACAGAGTAGACTACATGGGTTGCTGGGAAACTCGGATAGTGGATTCAGATCCGGGTGTTCCATACTGGTGTCAGTAGAGAGGGTGGTCATAGTGGAATTTGGTGGTCTTGTGAGCATAGTAGGGAGGCTACTGTCCTTTCTATGGTGGAAGATAATTGCAGATAGGTACAATAGCAGGTTGCAAGGTGTGATACTCATGATGTGGAACTGGATACACCGGGCACAGTGGGCATAGATTAGCATAAGCAATGACTAAGTTGCATAGGGCACAGTGGGCATAGATTAGCATAAGCAATGACTAAGTTGCACAAGGCACAGTGGGCATAGATTAGCATAAGCAATGACTAAATTGCACAAGGCACAGTGGGCATAGATTAGCATAAGCAATGACTAAGTTGCACAAGGCACAGTGGGCATAGATTAGCATAGGCAATGACTAAGTTGCACAAGGCACAGTGGGCATAGATTAGCATAGGCAATGACTAAGTTACACAAGGCACAGTGGGCATAGATTAGCATAGGCAATGACTAAGTTGCACAAGGCACAATGGGCATAGATTAGCATAGGCAATGACTAAATTGCACAAGGCACAGTGGGCATAGATTAGCATAGGCAATGACTAAGTTGCTTTAAGTCAGGCGAGCGGGAGATACACGGGTGTCTACAGCTTCCCCTATAAGCTCTCTGCATGACATACAATGTCGCCATTCCTCCTCCCAATGAGCTTTTAATTCATTGAATGCACCCAAACAACAGTTACAGAGTGCCAACCCTCTGTCACAATAATCCCAAAAACTTCCAAAATGGGAACTTCTCCTGGAACCTTGAACAGTCCCTACTTCTCTCACTGGAAATTGTGAACACTTTTCCACACCATCAGTATGCTGAAAACCTGAAGTTCCTTGCTGCTCAAAAACTGCCTCCTCTTGAATTTTGAAAACTTCCTTTTCACTCGGGGACAATTTACTCCTTTTACCGTATTTTGTTTCGTCCTGACACTTACTTTGATAAGCTCTCGCTGCTGCTCCTCCCAATAATGCCACTTCACCTGCCTGTGTCACAGCACCAGCATAATCCAAATCTGTTTGAAACTCCTTCTGATCAACATCACATTTCCGTTTGCCCAGCACTGTGATGATCCTTTCTGTAGAAGAAAGAATCTTTGCGTCGTCCTCCAAATGCCTGGAAGACTGTGTCACGCCTTGTGACATCATCACTCTAGCCACGACTAGCGAGCCTCACAGAGCTCCCTTCCAACTTCCACTTCACTCCTATACACGCCTTGTGTATGTCCTGTGCATGCCCTGTGCGCATCCAAAATGACACGCCTTGTGTACGTCCTGTGCACGCCTTGTGCACTTCCATAAATAAAATGATACCCTAATCCACGAACAGTTCAGTGGGTTTTCCTTGTTGCCAAATCTTGCATTTCTCGTACGCGCCATGCGTACTGACCGGAGAAAACTCCAGCCCTTCTGTTTACATCGGGAACGAAACTCAGAATTCTTTCCTAGTCACTCTAAGCGCATATTTACATATACAGCGCATACTCTGAGCGGCTGTCCCTTCTAAGCTTGCCTCCCTCGCAGCGCCTGTCACAGCTGGCCCCAAACATTGATTCTCAATCTTAACCCCTTGCGGCCGCTCGCGCTCACTGTTTCTGCTCTCACCTGGGCCCCGAAAGAGGGAGGGGGGGCTGGTGGATGTCTCCTGGTTCGCTGTTCACACTTTGCCTGCAGAACACAGCACTCTCCGACAGGTAACCTGATCCCTAGAGGGCATTTTCAGTTTCCGTAGTCATCGCAGCCACAGTCAAATATGAGCTTTTAACTTCTTTTCTTTGCTTCAGGGATGCTCCGTGTGTCGGCGAGCGGCAATCTAGGTGGGACACTGCTATAAATCAACAGAGAACAGTTCTGTTTCCTTTTTTTTCTCCCACTATGACGCTCCTGAAACTGGCATCCTCATCGCCAATGTATCAAAGTCGGCCGTTCATATTGAATCACGTACAGTCCTTTATAATAAGAGCACTTTTATTTGTTATAGTGCCAACATTAAGTTCTTAGTTACAATTCAGGATTGGGACATAAACATCCACCAGCCCCCATGGTCAACTGCACTCTCCTCTCTAACTGTCAACCTTGGACCAAGCACACGCAACATTCCACTCCACTCCAAGTTCCATTCATATAACATCACACTAAGCTGCCTGAACGTGTTACTGACATGAAGGCAATACTCCAGATCATTATAAGGACCCAGCAGGGAAATGCCAAGGGATGCTAAGGAGGGATTCCACTGGCTAACTACTGGAGAAGAGGAGTCCCAAAGGCAGGATTCATCTTAACCGTAGCACCCCTTTAACAACATTTTTTCTGTCAATTTAATAGGTTGCTAATAATTCCTCTTTTCATATATATGAAAGAACCATAACCTCCTTTAAGAAACATATTTTCTGCAACACATACTTATGCCTGTCCTTATCAGCAGCACATGCTTGGGATGCAAATCATAGTTCAATAGCCCGCAGCATAAGGCTCAACCATGACCCCCAGCCCAATCAGACCTTCCCTATTATTCACTGCACCTATTCTGCATCTAAGCTCAGTGTCCACTATACCCTAATGATGTAACCAATGGCCAGTGCTCATGGCTTGCAGACATGGCCAGTCTCCAAATTCATAGGGCATGGACTTCGGCCATGCCACGTTCCCCAATAAGTTAATCAGAGTACATATTTGAGGTTTCCAAGGGCCAGGCCCACTACCCAGACACCAAATGTATATCACTTGTTTTTCTACTTACATTGTTAAACTTTGGAAAAATAAAACACATGACATATTTCAAAAAGCATGCTTTCAGGTCCTTGCTAATGCTTGTCGCGTAATTTGTTATAATCTAGTCCACCACTTCAGGCTGTAACTGAAAGCAAAATATTTTTACCAATTCAACCCTACCGATTCAGCCATATCGCATGTTCCAATATGCAAATTACAGTACACATTTCTCCTTGCTGATGACCCAGTCCATTGCCCAGACACCAATGTTATATCACTGTGTTGTGTACTTACATTTTCACACTTGCAAAAAAATAAAACACAGGACATATTTGCAAAACCATGCTTTCAAGTTCTTGTTGACCCTCCTCGTGCATATTTGCTGCAATCCCATCCAGCACTTCAACCTGTACCAACAAGCAGATTTGTTTTCCCCATTAAAACATATCCCAATTTTGAAATACGTTAGCACGTAGCTGGTCCCTGCGGGCCATGCCCACGTTAACCCCATTGCTAGTCCCTCTTGTCATGGCCAGTAGCCAGATTGTCTGAGTCATGGCCTTAGCCCAAGACCCAGACAATCTGGCCACCGCCCATGGCCACAGGCTCCACCTCAGTCACCAAAGGTATTCCACTATTTCTGTACCTACATTATGACATTTAAAAAAAGAAAGAAAATTATGGACACATTTGCAAAACCATGCTTTCACTTCCTTGCTAATGCTCCTTACGGAATTTTGCTGCAACGTACATAATATAGTCATTTAATTTGGCCCCCACAAAATCCATTCATACTTTGCGGAAACATTCATGGTTTGGTCTATAATCTTTTTGACAACCTTTCGCCACATTCATCAAATGGTAAACAAAGTTATAAGCCATCTAAAAATGTTGAGACCCCCCTCTCTTGACAGAATCCCACCAATCTTTGAAAAAACATTCATATCTAGGTCTAAAATCTTTTTGCAAACCTTTGTGCAGAATCGTCAAAAGGCACCACATTCATGAGACTTCAAAATATTTTGAGACCACCCCTTAAATTTTCTTCCCTCTTGACAAAACAGCACCACACCATTTCGAGGCAGGCCTAGTATGAAATTCCCAAATTTCAGGCAGTTTTATTGAGTGGTGCCAAAGTTATAAGCCATCCCAAAACTGCTTTTCACCAACCTTGTAATGCAGAAATAGGCATAGATGTTCCGGAAGATCACAGATGTTCGTGAACTTCACAGGACTTCCCCAGACATCTGGACTGTTCATGGGCATCAGAGTTGAAAAACCACCAGTTTTTGGGGCTTTATAAGGCCGCATACCATCCCATCTTCATCACCCGTCACCTCCCCAGAAATTGTTTCATTAGTTTGGCTAGTGCAATGTTTTGTTTTTTAATATGTTTTTACTGTGATGTTCGTGGACACCGGTGAAATCCAACATGGCGGGCATTTCCAAAAATCTGACGAAATTAACGCTTTTCACCATTTAATCACCAGGCGTGTCCGATGTCCGCGGACCGCACGCCGCCCTCTGGGCCAATTGGAGGCCTGTCAGTGGAACGAACAGGGAAGTGAGTCCGCGGACCGAACCCAGATATCACAAATTTCTTTTGCCTACTTTTTGGCCATTTTATAACAAACTATTGAATGGATTTACACCAAATTTACAAAAGCATGCTTTCGGGGCGAAGCCGCTGCTCCAGCCACAAATTTGGCAAAAATCCGTCCAGCAGTTTGGGCTGTATTGTATTTATTTATATATCGCGCCAAGCCCTTGGGCATCTGGGCACATTTCTTACATAATTACATAGGCATCATACATTTTGCATGAAACAGTTACAATGAGAGTATTTACACAATGAGATTATTAACACAATGCACAATGCACAAAACAATTTACAGTTGTGAGCAAGTATTTAGATGAAGGCAGATATGAACAGGTCAGTAATTAGGCTTCATTAGTAATGAGAAATGTTGTGACATTCTTTCGTAATTTGTGGTAGGAGGGTTCTACTCTAAGGGGCTGATTCATGGAACAAATGTGCTCCGAAAATCTTGCCGCAAGCGTGAAAAAAGCAAGTGCACATGCACATGCACGTTGGTGATATATGGAAGGGCCTGCGCGTGTTTACTGCGGGATGTGCGCTAAATCCTTGCGTGGCACACACGGGCGCACTCATCATTCCAACATCCCGAACACCGTGTGCGACGTGCACAGCGATAGCTCACAGCGTAGGCACACACACCACAAAGGGGGCGGGACACGGGGCATAACATACGGAATGGGGAACAACGTGTGAAAAAGAAGACGTAACTGGGGAAGTACTGCAGGGAAATACACGGAACGCCCACACACACGCGAACAACACGTATTCATGGAATAGAATACGGGAAACATGCGCACGCTAATAGACGCGCACAGGCGTCAACACGTCCGCCACAGGAAGGCAGGCAGAAGCATCCTCGCACACAGTATAAAAGTGCGCGCAACAACAAACAGGTGTACACAGCTACGATGAATGCCCCATTTGTCGCAGCGCTGATCGTGGGACACCGCAGGAGGAGGAGAATAGCCAGGCCCTGCATTTTTTTGCCCCGTACCAGCGTTTTTGGGATGCCTGAAGACCAGGTCTATGGCAGGTATAGCTTTCCACCTCGTATCATCCTAGACCTTGTCAGGGAGTGGGAGGATGACCTTACATCCCCCACCCTGTGCTCCCAAGCATTGAGCCCCTTAGAGAAGGTGCTCAATGGCCTGCATTATTTGGCCACTGGGTCATTTCAGCGGACAACTGCCATAGTGGGGGGGGTCTCACAGGCCACACAGTCACGCTGCCTACAACAGGTGTTGGCAATCATGACTGTGCGCCCCTCAGTCCGCAGGCACATATACATGCCCAGAAGGTCCGCAGAAAGGCAGGCCATGTTCCAGGACTTCTACAGGGTGGCACAATTTCCCAAAGTGCTTGGTGCCATAGATTGCACCCGTGTGGCCCTACGTCCACCTAGGGCCACTGAGCACATCAATCAAAACCGCAAGCACTGGCATTCCATCAACGTGCAGGTTATATGTGATGCAAAGGGAATCATCACCTCTGTCTATGCAAACTACCCTGGCTCAACCCATGACAGTTTCATATACAGAATGTCCGCCCTGAGCCGGGCCTTGGAAGCTGGGAAGAATGGCGACACATGGCTCCTAGGTGAGTGTAAATGCCTGTGCACATGCATGCATGTCACACACAGACAAATACACAAACCCAACTAATCACAACCATCCTCACCTCCCCAGGGGACAGTGCCTACCCTCTGAGCAACCACATGATGATGCCTATTCGGAACCCCACCACACCACCCCAGGTAAGATACAGCGCTGCCCATATTGCAACCAGGGCCAAAGTGGATGGCACATTCAGAGTGCTCAAGTCACGCTTCTGCTCCCTTGACCACTCTGGCGGACAGCTACTATATGCACCCCCAGTAGTGTGCAGGATCATTGTGGTAGCATGTGTCCTGCACAATGTTGCAACACGGCAGGGCATACCGGTGGACATGGTGGTGCCCCCACATCCCCAACCACATGCACCGGCGCTGCCCATGGGAGGGGAAAGGGCAAGTGGCAAGGCAGCCCGGACCCAGCTTGTGGACACATGTTTCACATAGTTACATAGGCATCATACATTTTGAAAGAAACAGTTACAATGAGATTATTTACACACTGAGATTATTAACACAATGCACAAAACAATTTACAGTTGTGAGCAAGTATTTAGATGAAGGCAGATATAAACAGCTTAGTAATTAGGCTTCATTAGTAATGAGCAATGTTGTGACGGAGTGCACACAGGCCTGGCACATACCAGGTGACAACTGATGATAACAAAGAGACAGTCAACTGTCACAACCTTACCAGCCTGAGGATGTTGCCATGGAAGTGCTACATTGTGTGCATTCCTAGCTACTTAAACATAACCAATCATGTGTGACCGAAAGGAACACATGTAAGCTTTATATCACACCCCCCCCCTGCAAAACAGGCCATGACAATCCCTGGTATGTCACCCAAACCCTCCAAAACCGCATCACCCTTGTCTGCCACACCATGACATGGCATGCAACAGCAAAAGCCAAACACATGACCAATAAAATACAGAGTGACATGTGAGAAATGGAAAGTGGGCCGAAACAATGATGCCTCACATGGAATCAGATGAAATGACTGACCAACAACCTCCCACACATACCAAGTCATACACAAATGCCTTGCACCATTGGTAGCTTCAACACAGCATGGAATGCCTGTTCACATGTACATTCGGCAAGGCAACATCGCTACTCCCCAACCCATGTGCTTTGTGCCTCTCCTGCTACACACTGCTCAGCACACAGCACAGTGAGCAGCCATTGTGTTGGGGATACACCTTCAGCACCGCATGAAAGGGACTATGGTAAACAATAACCTATTGATGCATGTACAGGATCCCCAAATGGCAATTCATCATGCGCTGGAGGGACACAGCATGCCCGAGAAGGCAATATGTGTGCACCTGTGGACATGGAAGGGTGGTTGCACGTGTGGTTGAGCATTGTGCAAATGTGTGTGTCAGTAGGGACATGCACTCAAAATAAGCATGTGAAATAAAGTGACCCTCAGTGTCCTGTACACATCACATGTGAACACTGACCATGTGTACACCACAGCATGTCAAAGCACAACAATCCCTGACACCTGAAAAATAAATACAACACAGGAACAGCAATTGACCAGCACAACACATCATGTAAATAGTACCACACAATGACATTGGCCATGGGCGTAGTTTTAGGGGGGGCAGGGGTGTTTGTCCCCCCCCCAACTTTCATGGCACAAGATTTTGTCCCCATTCATTTGAATGGGGCATTTTCTTTTTCAGATGACATGTCCCCAACATTTTCAGCAACGTTACTCCACTGACATTGTCAGAGAGTGCCCAAACCCTGTAGGTCAGGATTATTGTCCAACAACAAAAGGCCCACCCTCATGTACACATCCCCATGACCTAATGAACAACTGTGTCTGTGGTATATAGCCTTCTTCCTTCTAGTCTACGCATGTGGATCCCCTTACCACTTGGTGTTCATGTCCCACCTTACGTGTAAATACTGTGCAGCCCCCTCAGAGGCCTCTTTGACTGGTACAAATACCAAATTGCAGAGAAATCAAAGGACCCAAACCCCAAACACATGGGAAGAGGCTCTAGGCACCGAAAAACCCTGGAAGTCCAGTAGATAACTTGAATTGCAAAATTAAGACCAGGCACATGTACAAGCACAACGATACAACTACCAGGGTAGCACAGTTGAACAATGGGCCAACAGGACGGGTTCCTTTTTCTGGAAACCACATCCAATGAGGATACAAAAACTGATGGGTAGTGTCACAGCTCCGGTCTCCTGGCGCAGGAGTGGCACGAACCAACCACCCCCTCCGTGGTCTGGGCGCCTGCAAGTTGAAACTTACACAGGCAGCTGAAACCCCGGTGGGGAAAGAGGGTCAGGGATCCATTGGTTGGACAGGCATTGCTATTCAGGATAACCGGAAAGAGGAGCAGGAGAGGGGAGTTGGATTGGAAAGGGAAAGTAGGCCAAATACAAAATAACCCAATTCACAATAACATACTCAATCAAAGAAACCAAGTTCTACATGCACATTGTACTAAATGAGTCAAATGCAAGACAAAGAGAGACTTATCTCTGGGGTGAGTGCTGGCCGCCTGCCTGCGCACTCGCAGGTCCGGTAACAGGATCAGTTCCATGCTGCAAAGAGAGTGAGAGTCACTAATCCGTTTGTGTTTACAACACACACACACAACACCATCAATGCCCCAAAGTCACTGACTTCTACACAAACAAACACTTTTCTCTGGTGCTATGTACGTAAACGTTAGCTTGCCATCGTGATGGTTCTTACACTGTCAATGCAGCAAGGGCGGTGCACGTGGCCAAGCGGTAAATGGAAGAGCAATGCCTCAAGGTTCACACATGATAGAATGGTCCCTGGGTGAGCTGCTGAACGCATACAGCGAGGTATGACTTCAGTACAAGTTGTGTCCTGCCAGCCGTGGATTACAACATGCAGTGAAAGTTGCAATTAGCACATGCAAATGATATGCAATGCACACAACTCTGTGCCTCGCTGGGTGTCCCTGTGCGCTGTATAAGTATCTGGCTAGGAACGCTACGGCGCTAATAACTCTACTTACATGGAGCAGGGGGGACCGGAGGATATGTGCGACAGCCCCTGTGTGTACCCCTGACAACTTGGAAAGCAACTCATTTGTCCCCCAAGGCATCTTAGTTCTACTGTGTGCTTCTACAACAATATCTTTCCAAGCTCCCCATCACTGGCGCTATTTAGCATGCATGTGCAAGTGGCCTGGTGGAAGGTTGGCTGCGGTGTGGCCCCCTTGTTCTGCTCACCTTGCTTGGAGCTCCTGGGTACACATCTGCTTCTGTTGGAAGTCTGAGCACAAGGCCTGTGTCACTGCTTGCGCACACATGCGCATGTCTGCCCCACAGAACGTGGCTAGCTGTATGTAGTACTATACCCCATGTCTGCTGGCACAGGTGGTCTGGAGGCTCATTCTCCTGCAGAAAGGGCACAAAACATATAATTAACACTGGAAAGTTCCCTGTGTGTGTCTCTTCATGCTGGTTGTGACTGGGCCATGTTAGAGACCTACATCAGAATTACTCCCACCATCAGTGTGACTTTGACAGGCAAAGGGTGCAGGCCACTGTCTACAGCATGAAGTGCATCAAGCACATGTACAGCAAAGAAAATAAACATACATCACAATGTATATCAATGAATGGACACTTCAATCATGAACCCACCCAAATCTAATACAGACATGCCGTGGATAAAATCCCCACAATCCCCACTAGGGGTGTTAACACAAGTAGAACAGCAGCAGACAGGCCACAGATATGACAGTCCAAAGCCCTTGTGTAAATGACTGTAACACTGAACCATCCCTGCGAGCCCCTGGATGGATAAGGGAAGCAGGAGTGGCCTATGTGAGTCAGGAGCCCAAGCTGCAAACACATACACGAGACAAGCTTGAAGGGACCAGCTGGAAAAGACAGTGAATGCTTTCAAAAGCCACAAAGCACCACACTGTCACATGAATGCACAATAGACAAGCAATTTTAAACTATATTAACTAATTAAACTAACTATAAAAAACCTACATACCTAATTAAACTATCAAAAACAATTTTAACTAACTAAACTAAAATGAAAAATCAAAAATGGCCACATACGACCTAGGAGGAGGCACCCAGGAGGGGGGAGGTACAGGGTGCACCTCAACACCCACATGCGATGATGTTGAGAAAACAAAAAAAACCTCCATGGGCTCAACGCCTGCACAGCCCGACCTGTGTGGTTGATATCTCGTCGTCCGAGTCACCCTCTGACTGAAAAGGTTGATGTGGCACAGTACCATGACCATGCCTAGGTGCAGCCTGCCCCTTGTCGGCAGCAAGTCTGTGGGACGGTTGAGCCTGGTTCTGTGCGGCGATGACACGTAGCTGAGCATGTAGAACCTGGCGTAATACGTGTGCTTCCTCTTGCAAGGTAGCACATGTAACACAGAGTTCTTCCTGCAATGCCTGGCTGGACAACTGGTATACCTCCCGGCAAGCACGTAGCTCAGCCGAGATGGTACTCTCTATCTGCTCCAATCTCTTCTCTGACCGCTGCCTCTGGGACATCAAGAGCACACCCAGAGTAGATCTGAGGGATTCATACTAAACCTTCATGGCCTCCATGTGTGCCTCTCCGTGAGCAGCAATTGCTTGATGCAAAGACACCATTTCAGCCCGGCGTGCCCTGTCTGAGGCCACCATGCCCAGCCTGAGCGAGTGGGCCGTGGACTGTGCCACCCCGCTGCTGGAGTTCCACCTGCCTAGCAGGGGGTAGCATGAATTGGGCCACACGTTCCATGCTCTCAGCGATGTTATCAATTGCTGCCCCCTGGTGTTCTGAATTGGCAACCATGGCTTGCTCCGACTCAGTATACCCCAGTGGCACACGGCCACCACATTGCTGGGCTTGACACCTGCGGGGCCCAAGGCGCTAACGTCCTTGTTGGGTTAGCACCGACGCGGCTGCAGGACTACATTCCTCTGTCGACCTGATGCTGCAGGCACATCAACAACTTGAGTGGAGAGTGACCCGGTGTCCCGATCCACCTCAGACGGAGGTCCCACCACCGTCTGGCCCCTCAGTGCAGGTGTTGTGGACAGAGGAGCGTCCACATCAGTTTCACTCACCCCTGACAAATGGACCGGATGCACATCCAACTCAACATTGTCGTCAGGGTGATCATCCGAGCTAGACTCATTGCCAGCTCTAGACAAGATGGTCTGTAACACAAATGAGTTCTTGTGACTTACCACCCCACGACCCCCACTTGTGCTGGATTGCTGGTGTGATAGCAACCCTGTGTCTGGCATGACAACACCATCCTCTGCCTCCATTGCATCATCATCTGGAAATGGAAGAAAAGATGAACTTTACAGCACATGTCAGAAGCACATTAAGCACACACACATAGACATCACATACACAGCCAACATATGAAGCAGACATGTCACACACAAAGGAGAACCTGGCATGCATCCAGTGGCCATGATATGCATACACATCCCAAAAGCAGAAATGGATGTGTGTAAATAGCAAAGCCTACAGTATAACAACATGTAGTATATGAAATCCATCAGACATCACCTCTATCCGGCACATGTCACAGGCAGAAAAGACAGATGGCAACTAAGAGATGCAACACACCATAACCATGCCTGGACTGCAAATTGACCACTGATACAAGTGAATACAAACACACAATGACACAGGTAACATGCATGTAGCCATGCTTCACTGAAGCATCATCATCAATATAGCCACATCCATCTGCAGCTCGCCCCGTACCGGGTGGCATGGGCCATGTAAAAGTAATGAATGTCACAAGCAAAGCAAGGGCCTCCAACCAGGCAACCATCTGAGCTGCAGGACATGAGGCCTCCACAACACCCCTCAGGGCCTCAGGGCCTGATTGTGCACATTGGTCAATTAATGTGCCTATTACATCATTTCTTGTGGGAATGTTCATCGCCAGGAGGGACCATGGTAGCTAAGTGGGCCTGGCCATACACATACTGCACAACAGTGAACCTTTGGGATACTGCCACTTCCACATAACGTGTGCAATGCATAAATGTCCACTGCATAAACGTCTATCAACTACATATTAGTCAGTCAACAAGAAAGCTGCAGAAGACACATGTGTAAATGGACACTTTCATAAACACATAAGTGAGTACTTGCAACGTTGCACCACACAACGTTGAAGCTGACTGCATATGTACATACTCGCGCTCTGAAACACATGTGTACGAGCGCGATAGAAATAAAACATCAATCAATCAATACATGTGAAAGTGTTCAGATACACCCATTTCTCCTTACACCCGTATTGTGAACATGACCAGCATCCAATACACCAAAGCAAGCAGCCATTACGCTGCTTGTTTTGATGTATGTGGAACTGCACACATACACACGTGAAGGATGCTGCACAGTCATCAAAACCCGATTGGCAGACTACACCCAATTACTGCCCTACACAAGTTGGTATAGGCCGCACATTGACCAATACACCCATCTAAACAAACACTGTGTACATGTGTCACAGGATGCACCTGTGCCCGTTGCATACATGACAGAGTAGGGATGAAAAAGAGTCCATACATGCCAAGTGACTTTGACAATGCATCAGTGAGTACTAATGTGGAAGGGTGAAACCGGCTCAGACGTGGGTTGATGCAGTGCAGGACAAGTGTATGTGAGCCACTATCTACATGAACAAGTACATCATGAAGTACACCAATAGACATGAAGGCAGTGCAAGGTCAAGTCCAGGCATCACGTGTAATGTGCATGCAATGTGTTGCATGGCTACAAGTAAACCCCCCACATCCCTCTAACTGAAAATGCAGGGAGGCATTGCATGGCAGCAAAAGGATGACCTGAGACCTGTGTAAAACTGCCCACGCACTTCTCGGAATACACAATCCCCTCTCGCGATAGCGAAAATGCATGTAAAACTCCCCACGCACCCCAGTAATACACGTACCCCGCTCTCGCATGGAGTATCGTGTGTGAAACTGCCCACGCACCCCTCAGAATACACGTACCCCTCTCGCCCTAGCGAAAACGCTTGTAAAACTCCCCGTGCACCCCAGTGATACACAAGACCTTGATGTTGTTTCCATCAATGTTGAAGGAGTTAAACTGATTGTCGAGTCTGTTAAGTCTAGTTTGAGTTCTGTCGAGCAACATTGTTTTTGCATTGCGTCTATGGGAATAAACACACATTTTGCGACCCCATATAATTTGCACCTCCTGCACGAAACCTCATCAAACTTTGCAGAATCAATCTGGCAGGGCTGTATAATTCTTTTGAAAAGTATTGTGAGGATTTGTTCAGGATGGGCAAAGTTATAAGCCACCCAAAAGAAAGGTTCTTCCTATGGGTTGAGCAACTTAACCATAGCTACAGGGCTGCTATTGCAGGCCCTGTAATTACATGGTAGCAGCCGTGTAGTTATGGTTAAGTTGCTAAACCCATAGGAAGACCTCTTTTTCAGTGGCTTATAACTTTGCTCCCCGTGGACGAATTCAGATAAAACTTTGCCAAAAAAGTATATGGAGCCCACTGACTTTTTTGGGAAAGTTGGGTGAGGTTTCATGGAGGAGGGGGGCAAAGTTAGAGGGTACCCACATTTTTTTATAGACTGAATGGGGAAAAACTTTGTGCACGGCTACATCCCAGACGGCTGGATGGATTTTAACCACATTTGCGGCAGGAGCGGGGGATTGGTACCAAAAGCGTGCTTTTGTGTGTTTGGTGGAAATCAGAGCAGTACTTTTGTTGCAAAGAACTTAAATGTACGTCTCAAAAAATGAGTGGTATCTGGCTCTGCTACACGGACCCATTTCTCTGTACGCTCCACAAACAAAAGTCTCATTGGCTTCCAGTACGCTGTGATGTCCGTGAACATTGTTCGTGGCCGGTGGTTGGCTGGTGGGAACCGTGGAGGGCGTAAACATTTTTGGGAAATGCTGCCATGGTGTATCAGAGGACAGTGCGGTGCCGGAAGGGCCTGGAAAACATACTTTACGCCATGTGTTGGTGGGAAGAAGGGATGGAAAGGGTGGGGGAGTGAAAAGTGGGTCATCTGATATATCTCATTAGGTGGAAGAAGACAGTGGTGTGTCTGCAGTATCCGTGCGTATTGCGCCAATTTGCGGGTACGTCCACAGGCGACTACCTTGTGTGGTGAATGCAGGCAGCCTGCGTTACGGCATGATATCTGGTGCAGAGACCTCTTTCTGTGGTGACAGATCAATGGTCGAAGGGGAGTACATTGCACATGACATGAACATTTTAACATACAGTGTACAATGGTGCGTTGCGTGTGGTAAGCCTGTAGCTCCTTCGATGCATGGGTGGAGGCCGTGCATTGACCACTATGTGCCCTGGTTGCAAGTAGGTTTGTCATTGTTGCCTTGTGTTTGTGGTTTGTCAACATTGCATACATTGTTGGTTCAATGGGTGTCGGGAAGTTAGCACATTCTACAGTGTTTAGTCAATGCCTGCACCTGATGGAGTGACCAGTCCTGCAGCATGCCCACTGGGTGCAGTGTTGAAGTACTGTTTGCATAGAAGTGGGTAGGGTAGAGCTGCATATTTTAGAACAGCATAAATGTGCTGATATGCGTACATTACATAGGTCACTGATGTGTTGCACATTAGGGAGCCACATGTGACCATTTGCGTTTGTTATGGTTTGCCCTTTATAACACCCTTCCTATGTTACATTTGTGGATTGTTGTACGTGGCCACATGTTTGCATTCGTGGCTTTATTATGTTGTGCTGGGTATGGGCAAGGCCTAGACTCTTGGGTGCATGACCAAAGGCCACAAGCCTTAGGCCATGCACCCAAGAGCCTACAGCTTGACGGCAGCCACCACAACATAATGCAGCCATGCAGGTTTAACTCTGCATCTCTCCGAGGGTAGTGACCTTTGAAGAATGGTTGTGGAGAACATTTTAGAATTGGTAGAACACCCGAATTGAGGTGATATGCTTTCATTACCATATGGTGTAGGTTATTGCACGTGTTGCACATTAGGGAGCCACATGTGACCATTTGCGTTTGCTATGGTTTTCCGCTTATAAGACCCTTGCTTTAGGAAGTGCTTTAACATATTGCGCCATGAAAGGCATACCTCGGAGTGACACATTTAAAATATGGACAGTGTACACAGCCACCCACATACCGTTCACTACATCCAACGCAACATCGTGCAGCCATGCATGCAAAGATGTGGCCAGGGTGAAAGTTAGCAGGCTGAATTGCAGATGGGGAGTGCAATGCACATGACATGAGCATTTAAACATGGGGTGTACTATGGTGTGTTAAGTGTGGTTAGGCCCTAGCGTCTTGGATGCATGGCTGGAGCCCTTGCACTGACAACTATGTGCCCTGCATACAAGTAGGCTTCACATTGTTGCGTTCTGTGTGTGGTTTGTGAGCATTGCATGCATTGTTGGTTCCATGGGTGTGGTGAATGATAGCACATCCTACAGTTTTTAGTGCATGGCTGGAGCTTATGGAGTAAACACTTCTGCAGTGTGTGTCCACTGAGTGCTGTGTTGAAAAACTGTGTGTATAGAAGTGGATAGGGTTCAACTGGATATTTTATGTGCTTGGTTAGTGTGCATTGAACAGATTACTGATTAGTGTACTGCACTTTGAAGTATTGGTTCTTTGCACTTATTACAGTGCTCGGAGGAAATAAATATTGCTATCTGTACTTAGTGGTGATGGGTGCCACTTTTGGTGAATCTCGATGCTGAAAGCGGAAATATTTTTGAAGAACTTTTAACTGCAGGTGCTTTCAAATGACACGAGACGTGTACTCTGAGTGTGTAACGGTAGATATGGAGTGCTGTGCAGAAATGATAGTGTTCGATGCAGAGGTCTTGGATGTGATTGTTGCTTGCCTGTGTGACTATTTAATAGTACCTAATGAGGGAGTGCTGCAAATACAATAGTGGAAAGGGAAGTAGCGCTGTCCCTGCTTTACTGGGGTGCAGCCCTCACTGTAGCTGGGAAAGCACACGTGCCACATTCTGCCCTTCTGAGCATGGTGGGCATAGAAATTGAACTGTGGGGATTATCCAATCAGTTGTTGAGGGTGTGCTTCACAGGAAGGGGCAGTAATATTTTTTCCCAATACTTTGTTTAGTGAGGTTGGCAGGGATGGAGAGACGCAGAGTGCTGATCGTGGGTGATACCTTCTTGCAAGATCTGCACAGGTATGCCATGCAAAAAGGCGTTGCTGCTAATTTCGGTTTGGAAGGAGCGGATGCTTTGTGCGGAAGTCTCTATGAGTGCAGTTTTGGTACAATGGTTTGACTTTGCAGATATGTGGCATCTGTCGCTACTGTTCAAGTTGTCATGGTGCGTTATGGAGGTCTGAAGAAGTTGATGAATGCAGTGTTGCAGATTTTGCCCACTGCCAAGGTCGTTTTTTCATGCATTCCACCAAGAGGAGCAGGGGACCATGCCGGTGTAATTTGTCCCCAGCCAGAACTCGGAAGGTGTCTTATAAACAGAAGCATGTGAGCATTTATGTGCACTGATGGGATGTTCTCCACCCACTATGAGATCATGAAGTTGCTAAATATGACCAGATTCCATGCAAATGACATTTCTTTGAACACCATTGGCAGTGCTATTTTCTTTTACACTATGCAAGAAGCATTGACCATAATTCAGTAAAAATGTAAGGCGAAGAAGCAAAAAGAAACTCATACAAAGAGAAACAACTAAAAAGGTTTTTTTCAAGCATGGAAAAAAGAAAAAACAGAACAAACTAACAAACTAAACAAAAACCTTCTCAGGGGCACCACTAAAGACCCAATAACCTACCCTGTTTTACATTCCTTCCCCTTCCCCTTTCTAGCATGATAACTCCAGAGATTCCGTGGAAGTTTTCGGATTACACGTGCCACATCCAAGCCTTTTCAGGATGGTAGCCATGCAAATGGGACTTTGTAGGCTAAAGCATTGCTCAATAAGGTTTCTGGTGGTGGTGTGTATGCAAAAACGGTGCCAGAAGCTCTATGTGTACAGAGAAATGCAGAAGGCTATGGATGAAGTGTGCAAGGTAAGGGGCAGGCATCCTGTGTGTATGCAAGCACTGTATGCACTTGTTTGAAGTTGCTAACATAATTCAGTGCTGCTTTTGTGCGATCATTTTTCGGAATTTTGTAGTAAATGGCTTAATGCAGAAAAAAATCTGTGAAGTATAAAAGGTAAGTGGCAGGAATCCTGTTGTAATGAATGCAATGTGTGTATGATATGATGTGATATATATGATATGGCATTAATAACGCACCTATACACAAGTGTTTCAAGGCGCGACAAGGCAAGGGAGGGGGAACAGAGGGAAGACAGAGACAGCGATCCTACTAGGCCAGGTGTCACTCAGATAGCGCAAGTGCATAGGTAGGGGGAGGGGAAGGTGCAGTATATGGGAAGAAGAATAAATGACAATAAGTAAATATACGGGCTGCTGGTGGCAAGTGCAAGGATAAGTGTAGACATCAGGTGATGGTGGGACTGTTAGGGATACAGAAACAGTCCCCAAGTGCGGGGGTTGCCAGAAACGCAGTGCAGGGCTGTGACTGGTGAGGGAGTTCGCGTGGGCCCAAGATCAGAGGGTCACCAGGTAACCAGTGCAGAATAAGTTTCAGCCAGGAAGTCAGCAGGGGAGAGGAGGAGAAAAAGCAGAAGCAAAGAGAAAGGTTTTGAGGTGCTTCAGGAACTGGAGATGATTCTCCTCAAGTTGTAGGGATGCAGGGAGGCTGTTCCAGAGGGAGACCCCAGCCGAAGAAAGAGATCTACCAACAACTGGTTGCTTGGAGAAGCGACTGACCCTGAGGGAGTTGGAGCCGGATGAGGGAAGAGCTCGAGCATGGAGATATTTAGAAAGTGAGAGTTGAAGGTATTGAGGCCCCAGGGCCCAGAAGGCTTTGTGGATAATGCAGAGGGTTTTTTACCTTAATCCTGGCAGCCACTGACATTTGAGTCCTGGAGATACACAATCCCTGGGCTTGAGACCAAGGACATGTCACGCAGTTCTGTTCTGGATGAGTTGCAGATGGAGGAGAGTAGAAGCAGGCAGATTTAGAAAGAGGCTGTTGCAATGGTCCAGCCTAGAGAGAACCACAACTGTGGAGACAGTGAGCTTTTGGGGACCTGGTTTAGGTTTTTAAGATACATTCAGTGCTGGTTTTGGTGCCATATTTTTACGATTTACGTAGGAGATGGGTTAGTGCGGAAATACATTTGCAGCATTATCAGAAGTAACAAAGAGAGTTCCTGTTTTGATATTACAATGGGTGATATGCGTAAATGAAAACATTGAAAGCATATACCATTGAAGTGCCATATACCATTGTAGGTGATGGGAGAAAAGACAGTATGTTTTTGAAGTACGCAGTCGACGTTCAGGAATGGACGTTCAGTGGCTGATACTGTACTCAGAGGCACGTATAACTGTTAAGTGATTCCAATTCAGCAATCCCACTAAGTCAGTGCTCGTCTGGGACGCCCAAGGAAAGCCCTTATTTATATATTTTTATAGCAAGTTATACCCTGGATGATAAACTCTTGTATAACACCCCTCTCTATGAATCCCCCTGGTCTCACTGAGCCAAGAAGTAGGTTTGTTTTGCAATTTAAAAGATTTATTGGAAAAATTAAACAATATATATATGTCACACTTTTATAATAAATTAATATTTGATAGCACCCTTATGAATATAATGTTGATCAACAATAGATAATCTGACACTAGCACACTTCTTTACAATCAATGAGGAGTTAGTATAGGAAGGATAAGGTAGCAGAAAATACTTTTATGGTTTCGAGGAAAAGCAATGAGGGAAAATGCAGCACAGAAATAAACTTGATATGATTTCAACAAAAGATAATATGATCACTTTTTCTTTGACAATTCCCCCCCCCCCTATGCAAGGTAAGGAGATGGAAGGAGAGCACACAATTCTCAGGAATACAAATGCAATACGAATTTCCAGTTCCCCCCATCTAGCTTAGAGGAAAACAGGTATGATTTTAAAGTAGGCAAGATCCTTTTAAATGCGGTGGCAATGAAGCGAAAAATATGCTGAAAATGCTTTTAGTTCCCTCTAGATGGTTCAGGGTGAGTGAGAGATACTTTGAATCAGTTCAGGTCAGCCCTACCAATGATTCAGGAATGGTTATCAGTTTGAAAACGGGATTCAGTAATGGATTCAAAAGAAAGATATTTTTACACGTGGTTGAAATGAAGCAAAATGTCAAATCGCAGCACTTTTCTGAGTGTGTCGATCACGATTACGGAGGAACTATAAGGAGTAGCAAGTCTAGGCTTGCTGGAAAGATTAGAATCTTAGCTTTAAGATGAAAGTTCAACCATGTTCCTAGCACATACGATTCCAAAGATTTTGTGGAGATAGATTTTCAGAAATGAAATAATGATTCAAAATGACAGATGACAGTTTTGCAGAATGCACACACAATTTCTTATGATGCAGTCTTAAATAGGTTAAAATAGTTTGAATTAGATTATTTTAAACTAAGAGATTGGTTCTGGCACAGTTCTAGCTGAGTATTCACCCTCTGAATTTGAAATAGGCCGTCAGGGTCCGGTCAGCAGGTTTGGACTGGGCTCCGGGCGGTTTCTGGTACTGGTTCTCTGGTTTGGATCTCTGGTTCTGGTGTGGTCTGGTCTGTGGTTCTGCTGTCGGCACTTCACAGCGGTCTGGTCTGTGGTTCTGCTGGTCTGGATCAAGTGGATTCTGGATACAGCACTGCTTTCTGGGTCTGCTACCGGTCCTGGCAAAAGTTCTTGGCAAAGATTCCAACAGCTCGCCCTCGGCTGTAGAATAGTTGGTTGGATTGCTGGATTCTGAAGGCCTGCTGAGAAGAGTTCTCAGCTTGTGGGTTAGACCTTTGCTTTAAATTCTGTAGTCTATCTGGAGCCTAAGTTCTGGATGTTCCTTCTAGATGTTGTGTGGTCCGACAAAATGCTCCGCAAGAAAATGGAAAAATGAATCCCTTACCTGTCCAAGCAGTCTCTTTTTATATGTTTTGAAAGTGGGTGGGTCAGCTCATTCTGCATGCCCAACCCTCTCATGATTTGATAGGTCATGGATTCTCTGTGACCTGATTTGAGAAGGGATAGTGTGTCAGAGTGAGTCAGAGTCTTACAGTCTATTGAAGAAACGCCCCTTTGCTTTTACTTAGAAAATTATTTTTTCATAACTGACAGGTTTCCCAGATACACACGTCGTTGAAATTACATACACATTTCACAGATTAATTTAAGATACACTCTCGCCCAACTCTGATCCCCCTCAGAGCCTGGGTTCACAAATGGCAACATTTTGTGCTTTTTAGTGACTTTCGCCATATTGGTTTTTCCTCAACATTTACACAGGCCTGCACCCCTTCCCTGAGCATATTACTGGAAATGACTATGTCTCTATCCTAAACACAGTGTCTGCAATATTAATAAATAGCGGGGTTCGGTCCCAGAACACTGTACAAAGTGGAATTTGTGCTCAAATCCTGAGGGCATTTTTCATTTTCAGGATCCCCAAACTGTACATTTCTGTGAGCTTAATACAAGATTTTAGAAACATTTAACTTAAGCATATATTTGCTGCAATATGAATCCCCAGTCCTGTCTGGCCCACCCCTAGGAACTGGGGGAGTCAGGGATCACATGTCTCTTCTTTCAGGCAGAGCTCTGTTTGCAGTCCACACCCAAAATCAGCATACTCCATTCAATTGAAAGTGTCTATTGTGTTGGGTCCAGCAGGCTGCAGGGAAGTCCCCTCCCTCTCAATCAACAGGGCCATGTGATATCCTGCCTCCTGGTGTGGGTCTCTGGGGTGTTAAGAGTTCTCAGGAAAGGCATGTCTTTTGAACTTTTAATTGCATAAGACCCCCTTCTGTTCACTGCACAGTTCTGCAAGACAGCTCTCCTGTCAGGATTTATAGAGTGCCAGCGCCGGTCAGTGTCCAATGCCGGTACTGCACCTATTTTTGACAGCTGTCTTGAATTAATACATTTCAAAAGGAAAGGATTTTACTTGATAGTATATGATCCTTGCTTGACATGGCATTGATGTGGATCTGTAGTAGAGTAAAGTACTACACTCAACCAAAGTTGGATTTTTGTTTGGTGATTTCGGGCCCGTGATCTTAGCAATTTTTGACATTAATAAAAAACGGGTTTTGAACAGAACCATCTTCCTTTGCACTGGTGGGTGGCAGGTCAGGGGACCATTTTGGTGTGCTCAAAACTGCACGGTTCTGCTGGATTCTGGCGCAAATGTGGGCTTTTCCGCCATCTTGGATTTCCTAAGCCCACAGCACCAAATGTTGCAGCATAATAGTCCAAACGTGGGTCAGGACACCCAACAAGCCCCCCCGACTGCGCTTTGATTTCTAGTCGAGGGAGAATCGGGTGCAAAGGATGTTTGATCCACGTGCTGGGATGTGCGCATCATCTTCTTCCGATTCCGCAGATGACAAAGTTCAACATCTTTTCCTCCATCAGGGTGGATTGATCGGTTCTCCTCGCTGGTCCTGATGGGAGTATTGCGGGGTACCCTGGGCCCCTTGGATCTTTGCTCCCCGTCCCAGGTCGTCTTCCGTGGTCAGTCTCCAGGTTTTCTTTCTCCTAGGACGACAAAGCAAAGCAGCAATACCTATTTGTAGACATTTCTTCCCCTATATTGATATAGTGGGGCGGCATGTACATCTTATAAATCAAAAGACATTTACATTCTTATTTTTAAAAAAAACAAGATATAATCAGAAGACATTTTCATTCAAGAATCATAATATTTTAGTGACTATATGTGGGATATTTTAGGGTTGGAACTGAATTACTCTGGAGCGGCCCACTCTGGTATTGCAGAGGACTTCTCCAGTTGCTGCAGAGTGTGCCTGGGATGACAACACTTTAACTGATTTATATGGACCCACTTGTCTTCCCCTTCTGCCATACTACCTTTGGGGATGCGGATCTTGTAGGCAACTGGGGAGATCTTGTCTATAATTTCAAAAGGTCCCTTCCATGTAGGCAAAAATGTTCGCTGTTTGGCCTGGTTTCTTTTGAAATTGTATAGATAGACCCGGTCTCCCACATTATATACTTTCCTGGAAGTTTTCAAATCGTAATGGGTCTTCATGCTATCAGCTGATCTTTCTAGATTTCCCTGAGCATAAGCAAAAGCATGTTGAAGGTGTTTCCTTAAATTCTCTACATACTCATGAGTTGTGGAGGCATTTATCAAAGTCTGCTCTTGGGTCCTGTAGAGCAAATGCTGGGGAAGCACCATTTTGCGTCCAGTCATCAGCTCAAATGGTGACATTTTAGTTGCAGATGAAGGGGTAGATTTGATGGCCATTAGGACCAGAGGTAATCGGATATCCCAACTTGGCCCAGAATCTGCCACAAACTTTTTTAGTATGCTCACAATGGTCCGGTTGTAGCGTTCTACTGCCCCAGAAGAAGCTGGCCGGTAAGCAATATGTAGCTTCCTTTTGACCTCCAGTATCTCCCACATCTTTGTCATTACTTTGCTGGTAAAATGGCTACCTCTGTCTGACTCAATCCTTTGGGGTAGACCAAAATGCAAAAAGATGTGGTTGATCATCAGGGCAGCTGCTGTTTCTGCCTTGCAGTTTGGGTTTGGGAGACATTCCACCCATTTGGTAAATAAGCATGTGACCATCAACATTTACTTAATGTACTTATTCCCCCTAGATGAGATAATCACGGGGCCTATGAAGTCGATTTGCAAATCTGACCATGGCAGTGTCATCCCTCTCTTTTGGAGAGGCGCCCGGTGTGTGAGGGATGTTGGCTGAAATTGTGCACACACAAGACACCCCTTCAAGTATTGGTCGAGGTCCTGCCCCATGTGTGGCCAGTATGCAACCTCTCTTAAGATCTCAAGTGCTGTATGAAACCCCCTATGACTGGCGGTGGCCGCATCATGGGCGTGACTTAACATCAGGCTTCGGAATGAGGTAGGGACCACCCACTGATCATGGCCAGCTTGGGATTTCCTTACCAACAAACCGTCTTGGATTTGGAACATTTTTGGACATTTCATCAACACTCTAAGGTCCTCTTTCCCAATGTAGTCGGTATCCGTCAGGGGAAAGTTTTCAGGGTCCTCAATGTGTTGGTAAAAGTTACCAATTATTGGATCCCCCTTCTGAGCCGTAATCAAATCAGCATCCGGGGTCTCCTTACTCCATTGTGCAGTTGAAAGATCATTGTGAGCATTTGTCTGGGACCTAGTGATAGCCGTGACCTGGATTTCCCCCAACAGGGAGTCAATCTCTATTAGATCCCCTTGGATGGCCCCGGTTTTGGCCAGCTGATTAGCTAAATCATTTCCAGTTTTGTCTGGTCCCTCTACTTTGGAATGACCCTTGATCTTTTTCCAGTAGATGGTCATCCCATTCGATGTGACCAGATCATCAATATTTTGGATTAACTTCCCATGTTTCAGGGGTTTGTTATTAGCACATAACATGCCTCTGGTTTTCCAATTAACCAGGTGCTCCACAAACCCGTTCCGTACATAATCTGAATCTGTGAATATGACCAGTTTGTGGAGTTGATGTTGGACAGCAGTGAGGATGGCTTGATACATAGCCATCAATTCGCCACCTGACTACTTCGGGGACCAATTTTGTACCCAGCGGAGGGTTCTAGGGACTCCTTCACCCATGCATTCCCTACACCGGCCACCAGTTCTTTTTCCCCGTTGTTGTCAACATGGTAAGAGCATCCATCCACATACACAGTGGGCATTCCCTCACTCTTGTCTTCTTCAAATACTTTGTGTGGGGAATTAAGGTATTCCTCCATGTTGTCCTTGATTATCAGACTTTCGTCCTCGAGACAGTTTTCTCTGGCACAATCATGCAAGTCAGCCAGACCTTGCGCGAGGTGACTCTTCTTGTTTTGGCCATATCTGACCTCCACAGGAAAGCCTTGCATTGACAGAATCCTGGAAGTAATTCGGGAATTACTCACATTTCCGGCTCGGATTCTGTCACTTTGGAGATATTGCAGAGGCTGGTGTGGAGTCTCCACTATGATATGTTCCCCCTGGATGAACGGGCGGTAATTCTTCAATACCCACACCGTTGCCAGGAGTGCCTTCTCACAATCGTTGAATTTTTCCTCCACAGAGGATAAGGTTTTGCTCGCATAAGAGATTACTTTATTGACCGTGTCATGCTTTTGGTATAATACTGCCGTCAAGCACGTAATAGAGAACCCTGTCTCCAGGAAAGACTCCTTGTTTCTGACAAGGTATGCTAGGCAGGGCGCTTGTGAGAGGCTTCTTTTGAGCTGTCTTACTGCCTCGGCTTGTTCTGGACCCCATTCCCACTTGACCCCCCCCTTCAAAAGATGAATCAGGGGTCTAGTGATCTCTGCGTAGCCCTCAATTAACTTTCTGCTGTAATTAGTCAGTCCAAGGAGGCTCCTTAGTTCCCGCAGAATTGTGGGATCCTTCAATTTTTGGAGGACTTCCACTTTCTTTTCCTGGGGACAGAGACCCTGAGGAGTAATCTCATCCCTCAAGAAATTAACATGGGTTCTACACCACTGTGCTTTCTGAAAGGAAAGTTTTGCTCCGGCGGCCCTCAACTGTGTCAGAACATAATGGATCTCCGCTATATGTTCCTCCACAGATGAACTTTTGATGAGGACATCATCTACACAAGCCAAGTTACCCCTTGCACCCAGGTCGGGCATGGCCTTGTGTAGGAAAATATTGAACTTATTGCCGGAGTTGAGGTATCCAAAGGGGGTCCGGGTCCATGTATACTGCTGGCCCCCAAAAGTAAAAGCCAGTTTGTATTGGTCCTCCCTACTGACAGGCACGGTCCAGTATCCATTGGTCAGGTCTATTGCAGTGAACACCTGTGACCCCTGAATCTGGGCCAGCCCTTGGTCAATGTAGGGCAGAGGCCATCGGGAAGTATGGAGCCATTTGTTGGGCTCCCTAAGGTCGGCGCAGAGTCTCCACTGGCCGTTTGGCTTCAATATTCCCAGCACAAGATTGTTGAAGGCGCTGTGTACTGGACGGATTATCCCCCGGGACTCAAGGTACTTAATTATTTCAGTAAGGGACTCCATGGATGCGAGAGGCAAACGATATTGCTTCATAAACACTGGAGTCATGCCAGGGTCCTTGGGAATTGTTGTTGTGTGGATGTCGGTGCGACCACAGTCATATGAGTCTACCGCAAAGAGATCTTGGAAATCCAAGAAAACTTGTTTCAACTTTTGCTTCTGTTCCAGAGTCACGCAGGCATCGGCTATGTTGACTCTCTCTTCCACCATCTGCCTGAAGCCTGGAAAGACTTCTGGTTTTGCTATCTTAGCGGCCTCCTCCAGCTGGGTGGAGAAGTCCCTGGTCAGAGTGCTGATTTGGACTGGACTCTTCAGGTCGGAAAGGCAGCCCTCATGGACCTGGAAAATCACCTCATCCCTTCTGAAGTCACAAGTCACATCTTCCTTACCAAAAGGGCAGGAAGTGTACACCAGGAAGTTCCCCCCATGCCGGGTATCGATCCTGTCTGGTGTTGTATTGTCATCACTGTCACTGTCAAAACAGTCCTTGGGGATTGGTCCTAACAGTTCATTTCCTAAATCAATGGAGAAATGTCAGTCATCAACCGCCATTCCAATAATGGTGCCCGCGGCTAGAGTAATACTCTTTACGTCGCTGTTATCCACCTCTATTGGAATGGTGTCATGTTCTATGTTGACTAATGGTGTTGGGTTTACCCCCAACCCTTGCTGTTGGAGAGAAGCATTTAGATGAATATAAGCATCAGGGTTTTTCAATTTTTGTCCTCTTTTAACTTTCGCTTCCAGGGAGAATTGTCGGGTCCTTTCTGGGATGGTGACTTCCTCTTTAACCTGAATTTCAACTGCATAAGGTAGCAATTGAGCTGACCTAAATGCTTTTTCTGGATCATCAAAGCACATGGGATTATCCGCTAATCGGGACGAAGCTTTGAAGTTTATTAGGTCCAAACTAATGGCAAAGTGATTGAGAATGTCACTGCCTGAGTAAAAAGTGGCAGTGAAGTTTCGCACGACCCAACAATTATGGACTATGCTCTTGTTGCCAATGGAGATTTTGGGCATACACCTGCTCGGCAGGAGATGTTTGGAATTGGGTGCTTCCAGGTCCATTTCCCATTTGTCTATCAGTTTGAATGTGGGAATGGCTGGATCTTTTTGGAGTTGGCGGAACATGGCTTCGCTGATGAAGCTCTTACCATTGTTCACACATACTCGAGCGAGAACAGAGTCCTTCCCATCATTTAACTGAACAGGGATGAACAACTGCTCTCCAATTTGCTGAATATCAGCCAGGCTCTGAGCTGATTTCACATCTTTCTGGAGTATAGGAGTGGGAGTTTCTGATTGTGGACTAGTAAAGAATTTCAGAGTGTTTCCTTCCAGTGTGGAATACCACCTTAAACTGGAGGGGAGGTTGATTTTCAGAAATAGAGAGGACCCCCCCATCACCAGTCTGTTGTCCTACTGCTATTACTCTCACATCTGGAATTTGGTTATTCTGGAAGTGAAATTCTACTTGGTCAGATTTTTGTTCAACCATGTGGCAGGTGCCGTTTAAACTAACATGGTTGACACTCTATTTTAATTTTATTGGTCGGCTAGTCTGGGTCCAGAAGACCTTGTTTACGCAATCTATTAGGAGTGACAACCTTCTCAGGAGATCATTCCCTAGTAAACAAGCTGTGCCCTCTGGAGTCACTACTATGACCGGGTGTTTCACCTTGTGTCGCCCAATTTTAATGTCCAAATCTGCAGTCCACTCGACGGGAATTTCCTTCCCGTCAAAGTTCTGAAGTTGTCCAGGAAGAGAGGTGAGAGGAATACGGTAATTCTCCCCCCTTCCTGCATTTAGCTCATCAAAGGCCCTTTTGGACAGAAGAGTAGCTTGGGATCCAGTGTCCACGAGTGCAAAAATTGTACCCTGCCCCTGTACTAATACCGGGGCATAGGATCTTCCCTCCTTCTCCTCAAGGGAGCACAGATAATGCATATTTTTGGACAACTGGTAGGCTAATTTTCTGGTTTTGGACATTGAGAGAGAAGAGATCTGGGCAAAATTCGGCAGGGAGTTTTGGGAATCTGAAAGAAAAAGTTGGCAATCGGATAAGGATGCGGTTCTGTGTTCCCCTGGTTCCAGTTCTGGGCCGCCCGCCCCTTTCTGGAAGCAGTAACCAGGCAGGGTTTAAACCAGGTGTTTTCGGTATTGTTGGTTCTGGGATAGGATGATGGGCGGCAACAGCTCGATCCCCACATCTACCCAGTCTATTGATTCGGTTTTGGGTTCCCCTGATTCCGGTTCTGGGCCACTCCCCCCTTTTTGGAGGCAGTCACCAGGATGGGTTAGAACCAGGGGTTTTCGATATTGTTGGTTCTGGGATAGAATGATGGGCGGCGACAGCTCAATCCCCACATCTACCCAGTCTGGGTTGGAATCCCTTGGGACCCATTTTTCCTTGCGAGGAGTTCCCCCATCTCTGAAGGAGAAGATCCTTTTCCCAGGATCCTCTGAGGATTCCTCTCCCTCAAATTGCAAGACCTGTACCTCCTCCACAAAATGGGTCTGTTTGGGTACTTTGTTTCTCCTACCCCTCTCTGCTCCTTCGGAGGCAGACTTTCAGGGGCAGGAGATTTTGTTTCCGGTTCCTGGGTTTCCAGGGGCTGTTTACAAGTGGGGAAGGAAGCTTCCTCCAAGGCTTTACACCCCCCTGCCCCTTGTGCCTCCTCCCTGGGAACCAGTGGGTTATTGGGGTGCTGCCCCCGTCATTGTTCTGGAGCACGAGGCCCAGAGTTTGGTGCATTCTGTGTCGGCATGCCCTTCTGAGGGTTCTGCTGAGCCCTCAGTATGTGACCCAGATCCCGTGCCATATTTTGGACCTGGCACTCTAACTGTGAAACCCGCTCAGGTTGATACGGGCTTCTGTTTTCTCCCCTGGGCTGATCCCGGGAAGGGTAGCTATCCCTTCTCTGGTAGTACCCTGGGTTGGGAAGATTTTGGTACCCTTCCACCCTTGGCCTCCCCTCTCCCGGATTCGGTTGTCTCGGCTCTGGGAATTGGGGAAAGAAGGATGGATGATTTTGGGGCTGGAAGTTGGGTGGATACCTGGGGAACAAGTTCTGCCCAGGATTTTGTGAATTTCTGCCCTCCTGGGGGAAGTGTGGAGGGAAGTTCCCTGGGTTGGGCGCTTGGTTGGACCCCCCCCTTGGGCCGGCGGAGTGCACACATAATCCAGGATTGGACTGTTTCCCTTAAAGCGGGGACTTACATAGTCAGGGGAGCGAGGGACCCCATTTGTGGGACTACCTCCTTGACTCCCTGTCTCTGACTGGCCCGAGGGCCTTCTGGGCTGCAAATTATTCGGTGCAGGCAGGTTTTTAGGCCCCCCCCAACACCAAATCTAAAACGGGGGCAACCTTTACCTCTGCCACCTTGGCAGCAGCAGGGGTGCTGTTGGTTTTGGGGTTTTTGGGCTGATTCTTATTTTCCACCGGTTTCTGCACCTCATAGATGCGGGTGGCTTGCTCAATGACCCAGTCTAAAGATCTTTTTTCGTGAAAATCTCTCACAAGCTGGGTCATTATGTATTTGGGTAGGGGATGGAAAAACATATTAACAAATTCTTTACTGTCCGTGCATAACCTTTTTGTAGTCTGCGCAAAAGCACGCTTTAACTCCTTCACAAATTCTGGTGGGGCCTGATCCTCCCCAGATTGCAAATTGTAGGCTGCTTCGTGAGCCTCTTGGGGATTTCTGTGAACAGAAAAATGTTTCAAGATGGCCGCCCTGTTGGTGGACCATCTTGAATGATTTTGGTCCTCCAGCCCCGCAAAGAAACTGGCGTATTCTGGGGAGAATGTCCATTTTACATACTGAATGCACCTACTGCTGTCTTTCAAATGGAAAGTCTCCATCATTTGCTCATAAAGCTCCAAGTGTTCCCAAACAGAATACTTGGCGTTCTTGTGATAAGGGGTGATGACACACCTTATTGCCTTAATCTGCTTTAAGGGGTCCTTAAGCAAGGCCCTTTTTGCCTTATTGGCCTTTTTGGTTCAGGTAACCCTGGTTCACTCATCCTCTGACTCAGAGTCACTGCTCCCAGAGGTGTCCGTCTGATCTTCCAGGTTTTCCCAGATTCTGCGAGCCTGGGAATGGCTGGCAGAATGTGGGGACCTAGTCTCCTGTGTCCTGGGCCGCTCAGAGGAGTCTTCAGATGCCTCCTTGCTGCCAGGATTTGATGGGTACCCCCCCACTGACCTAACTCGGCAGAGGTTTTTAGGATGCCCTTAGTGGGCCTACTCTCCTGGGGTTCCCCGCTAAATTGCACTGTACTTAGGTGCCCATACCCGGATGCCTGCCCATCGATTCCTGGGTGGTACTGGCCCATGAGCCCCATACTTTTGGCTGGATAGTAATCTGCCATCCCTGTGGCCCTGTGCTCATGTGCACCAGGGGACATGGGGGTGGCAGAGTCCAAGGACTGGGAGAGATGAAAGCCTCTGGTACTAGGGCTCATGAGGTTATGCTCAGGTGTTTCCCTTTCCCAGCGAACTTCATCTCTGTCAGCCCCTTCCCCCTGTTGCAATGCAAGAGCCTGCGCTTTCAGTTCCTCAGTTACGGCCTAACTAGACTCTATCAGTCTCTCCTGCATGGCTACCTGTTGCTGGAGCCTATCATTGTGCTGACAGAGAGCCTCATTTTCTCTCTGCGCTTCCTTGTTGGTCCTGGAATACTGGGCCAGTCTTTGCTGCAGGAGGGTTACCTCCTGACTCCCATCCCTACTGGCCTTTTCCTTTCTTGCCAGAGCATCTTCCACACTCCGGGTGTGCTTTAACAAGTTCTGATGCTCTTTTTGGAGGTCACCCAGTCCCTGGAGGGCCAAGTGATTTTCTTAAATGTTTTTTTTTAATTGGCAGACTTCCTGGCCTAAGGTGTCCCTTTCCTGACTAAGAGCCTGCATCTGTGCCGCCAGGTCGTCCCTCTGCCTTTGAAAGGCACTAGCTTTCTGGCGTTCTTGATCAAACTCTGCCTGGGTATCCAGGTCTTTCAAAACCAGTTTATTGCTCTCTGTCTTCTCCCTATCTAGGTGGCTTTGCAGGGTGACTACCTGCTCTGCGCATGCCCTATTGAAGTCCAGTTGTTGCCCCAGCTTTTTCTGGCTCTGCAGTAGGGCGTCCAAACCTTCTTGGTAATCCTTTTGCAAGGCCAGAAATCTGTTATCCTGGTCAGACTTTTCCTGTTGCAGGATATCCATATCCTCCTTTATTTTAATAATATACTGCCTACTATCATTTTCTGACTCCTGGCTCCTCTGCAGCCTCTGCTCAGAAGAGACCAGGTCAGATTGGGCCTTCTCTAATGCCATCTATTCCCTATTTGCCAGATCTTGGCCTTCAGCACATTTGTCTTGTATAGCTTCCATATATAAATATAAATATGCCGCTACCCTGGCAATCTTGTTGTACTCATCCTTGGCCTTAGGGGCCATATATAGTTCACTCAGGGCCACATGTAAGGGACCCTGATCTCTCCATATATCTGACCCTCTTTCAGTAATCTGGGGTGCGATTGCCTGCAACCATACCGCCTGGTCCTGATGAGCCCACTGACCTCTCACAAATAGCTTATGTAAGAGGTGTTCTCTGGCTATTTTGATATCTACCAAGGTCGTCATTCTTGAAATTGATTTCCTTCCTGACTTACAGAAGTTTGTATTTTATTTTGCAAAACAGACCGTTTCCTTAGAGCGTTCCTTTGAAGGGTGTTTTTACAGTGTAACACATTGTGGTGATCCATCAGAATGTATACATCCTTTCAGTTAGCACACTGTATTAATCTGCACAAGTGATAGTTCTAATCCAGAATCCCGGACGAGCCCCCAATATCTGTTAAGTGATTTCAATTCAGCAATCCCACTAAGTCAGTGCTCGTCTGGGACGCCCAAGGGAAGCCCTTATTTATATATTTTTATAGCAAGTTATACCCTGGATGATAAACCCTTGTATAACACCCCTCTCTAGGAATCCCCCTGGTCTCATTGAGCCAAGAAGTAGGTTTGTTTTGCAATTTAAAAGATTTATTGGAAAAATTAAACAATATATATATGTCACAATTTTATAATAAATGAATATTTGATAGCGCCCTTATGAATATAATGTTGATCAACAATAGATAATCTGACACTAGCACACTTCTTTACAATCAATGAGGAGTTATTATAGGAAGGATAAGGTAGCAGAAAATACTTTTATGGTTTCGAGGAAAAGCAATGAGGGAAAATGCAGCACAGAAATAAACTTGATATGATTTCAACAAAAGATAATATGATCACTTTTTCTTTGACAATTCCCTCCCCCCTATGCAAGGTAAGGAAATGGAAGGAGAGCACACAATTCTCAGTAATACAAATGCAATACGAATTTCCAGTTCTCCCCAGCGAGCTTAGAGGAAAACAGGTATGATTTTAAAGTAGGCAAGAACCTTTTAAATGTGGTGGCAATGAAGTGAAAAATATGCTGAAAATGCTTTTAATTCCCTCTAGAGGTTCAGGGTGAGTGAGAGATACTTTAAATCAGTTCAGGTCAGCCCTACCAATGATTCAGGGATGATTATCTGGTTGAAAATGGGATTCAGTAATGGAAGCAAAAGACAGATATTTTTACACGTGGTTGAAATGAAGCAAACTGTCAATTTGCGGCACTTTTTTCCGAGTGAGTCGATCGCGGTTACGGTGGAACTATAAAGTGTAGCAGGTTGGTTTCAGGATTGTTGGAAAGAGTAGAATCTTAGCTTTAAGAAGAAAGTTCAACCACGTTCCTAGCACATACGATTCCAAAGATACGGACGATTTTGTGGAGATAGATTTTCAGAAATGAAATAATGATTCAAAATGACAGATGACAGTTTTGCAGAATGGACACAAGACTTCTTATGATGCAGTTCTAAATAGGTTAAAATAGTTTGAATTAGATTATTTTAAACTAAGAGATTGGTTCTGGCACAGTTATAGCTGAGTACTCACACTCTGAATTTGAAATAGGCCGTCAGGGTCCGGTCAGCAGGTCTGGACTGGGCTCCGGGCGGTTTCTGGTACTGGTTCTCTGGTTTGGATCTCTGGTTCTGGTGTGGTCTGGTCTGTGGTTCTGCTGTCGGCACTTCACAGCGGTCTGGTCTGTGGTTCTGCTGGTCTAGATCAAGTGCATTCTGGACACAGCACTGCTTTCTGGGTCTGCTACCGGTTCTGGCAAACGTTCTTGGCAAAGAATCCAACAGCTCGCCCGGCTGTAGAATAGTTGGTTGGATGGCTGGATTCTGAAGGCCTGCAGAGAAGAGTTCTCAGCATGTGGGTCAGACCTTTGCTTTAAGTTCTGTAGTCTATCTGGAGCCTAAATTCTGGATGTTCCTTCTAGATGTTGTGTGGTCCGGCAAAATGCTCCGCAAGAAAATGGAAAAATGAATCCCTTGCCTGTCCAAGCAGTCTCTTTTTATGTGTTTTGAAAGTGGGTGGGTCGGCTCATTCTGCATGCCCAACCCTCTCATGATTTGATAGGTCAAGGATTCTCTGTGACCTGATTTGAGAAGGGATAGTGTGTCAGAGTGAGTCAGAGACTTACAGTCTATTGCAGAAACGCCCCTTTGCTTTTACTTAGAAAATGAATTTTTCATAACTAACAGGTTTCCCAGATACACACGTCGTTGAAATTACATACACATTTCACAGATTAATTTAAGATACACGTTCCCCCAACTCTGATCCCCCTCAGAGCCTGGGTTAACAAATGGCAACATTTTGTGCTTTTTAGTGATTTCCGCCATATTGGTTTTTCCTCAAAATTTACACAGACCTGCACCGCTTACCTGAGCATATTACTGGAAATTACTATGTCTCTATCCTAAACACAGTGTCTGCAATATTAATAAATAGCAGGGTTCGGTCCCAGAACACCGTACAAAGTGGAATTTCAGCTCAAATCGTGAGGGCATTTTTCATTTTCAGGATCCCCAAACTGCACATTTCTGTGAGCTTAATACAAGATTTTAGAAGCATTTAACTTAAACATATATTTGCTGCAACATGAATCCACAGTCCTGTCTGGCCCGCCCCTAGGAACCGGGGGAGTCAGGGATCACATGTCTCTCCTTTCAGGCAGAGCTCTGTTTACAGTCCACACCCAAAATCAGCTACTCCATTCAGTTGAAATGGTCTATTGTGTTGGGTGCAGCAGGCTGCAGGGAAGTCCCCTCCCTCTCAATCAACAGGGCCATGTGATATCCTGCCTCCTGGTGTGGGTCTCTGGGGTGTTAAGAGTTCTCAGGAAAGGCATGTCTTTTGAACTTTTAATTACATAAGACCCCCTTCTGTTCACTGCATAGTTCTGCAAGACAGCTCTCCTGTCAGGATTTATAGAGTGCCAGCGCCGGTCAGTGTCCAATGCCGGTACTGCACCTATTTTTGACAGCTGTCTTGAATTAATACATTTCAAAAGGAAAGGATTTTACTTGATAGTATATGATCCTTGCTTGACATGGCACTGATGTGGATCTGTAGTAGAGTAAAGTACAGCACTCAACCATAGTTGGATTTTTGTTTGGTGATTTCGGGCCCATGATCTTAGAAATTTTTGACATTAATAAAAAACGGGTTTTGAACAGAACCATCTTTCTCTGCACTGGTGAGTGGTAGGTCAGGGGACCATTTTGGTGTGCGCAAAACTGCACGGTTCTCCTGGATTCTGGCGCAAATGTGGGCTTTTCCGCCATCTTGGATTTCTTAAGCCCACAGCACCAAATGTTGCAGCATAATAGTCCAAACGTGGGTCAGGACACCCAACATAACATAGTTGTAAACATACTGCAGAAAAAGTATTCATACCTCTACTTTATGGTTATGGGTGCTCATGCGGATGAATGTGGATGTAGAAATCTTGCATAGTTTTACTGAACATTGCAGTCTGAATGTTTAACGGCACATATGAAGTGTTGTACAGAACTTACAGTATTAGATGCTGACATATTGGATGGGATTGGTGGATGCGTGTGTGACTACTTAACGATACCCAATGAAGTAGTGCTGGACAAAAAATAGTGGAAAGGGAAGAAGGACTGGTCCTGCTTTACGGGGCGCTGCCCTTGCGTTACTTGGGGATGCACACACACCACATTCTGCACTTCTCACCATGCTGGCCAATGGAAATGGGACTGTGGGGATTATCCAATCAGGTATTGAGGGTGTGGTTCACCGGAAGGGGTAGTAATACTGTTTTTCATTATGGTGCGTAGTGAGGCATGCTGACACGGAGAAACGCTTTGTGTTGATTTTAGGTGATGCCTTTGTGATAGATCTGCACAAGTAAGCCCAGGAAAGACACTTTGATGGCAATTTTGGTTTGGAAGGCGTGGACGCATTGTGATGCGCTGTCCATGACTGCAGTTTCACTGATATGCATGCACTTTGCAGACAACTGGCCACTTTTGTTACTGTTCATGTTGTCGTTGTGCACTACAGCGGCATGCATTTGGGTTGCGTGGCTTTTTCTGGCTTGTTCCATTGACTTAAGAGGTTGCTGAATGCAGTGAAGAGGTTTTTTTCCCAATGCCCATGTGCTTTTTCTCAGCCATATCACAAAGAAGAGCATGGGACTACCCTAATGTATATTCTTCCCAGCCAGAGGCTGGAAGGGGTCTCACCAACAGAAGTATGTGTGATTTTTTGTCTGCGCATGGGATATTCTTCTTCAACAATGTCAAAATGCAGAGTTTTTCCATGGCAGGCATGGACATGGAACTTCTGCAGGCTAAGGGATTGCGCAATCACTTTTGTGGGTGTGGTGTGCACGCAGAGGACTGTTGTCAAGAACTGATAGTGTTACATAGAGACCTCTTCAATGTGATTGGTGGATGTAGGTGTGACTATTTAACAGTACCCAATGAAGGCGTGCTGGAAAGAAAATAGTGGAAAGGGAAGAAAGACTGTTTCTGCTTTAGTGGGGCAGGGCCCTCGTAGTGCTTGGGGAAGCTCATGTGCCACAAAGTACCGTTTTCAGCATGCTGCCCAGGGGAATGGGATAGTGGGGATTCTCGGTACTGAGATTGCCATTACTTCCAAAGGTAATGTAGCACAGCAGATTTGGTCTGACATCAATTACAGCTCAAAGCTATGTGCCGCTACTCTGTTCTGAAAAGCTACAAACAGATTGTGGAGCAGCTCTGGGGTGTGACCTTTTGTATAGCTGCTGTGGAGACCTCGCAACCGGAAAACTGGCCTACATTATTCAAACAAATGCAAACATGTGCAATGGAACATTGTGTGGTGTTTGTATGCATGTACTTTCCCAAGTACACTCCGTAGATATCATAACACTCTACTTTTCCACTGTCAGAGGGTCCAGAACGTGTACACAAAATAAGGGCCCACGCGCAGGGTGGGTGCGGTCGCATGTTAATGTTATAAATGTTCTCGATTTTGGATAGGCTGGGCAGGTGCAGTGTCCGTAGGACAGTTCCCTTTTGCTTAACTGTAGTCATTCCCACCATTACTGTGCGCCGCTGAGTCATAAAGGCATTTGAGAAACAAAGGAAAAGCCACATATACACTCATCAACAATTTAAATATCAATATTTACCTCCACACATTCATACCTACTACTTGGAAAGGGAAAGGGTAGCGCAAGTGGATACATATTGTGAGAAATTGGGAATTTGTACAGGTTGGTCGTGAGGGGAGGAAGGGACTGATACATTATCATAACGTTTCTGATCAAATGGATTTTGAGGGGATGGTGGGCTGTGAAAGGTTGTATACTAATTGACGTTTTGACAATTGACCCCGGGAGAATTGACCTCGGGAGAATTGACCTCGGGAGAATTGACCTAATTTAGAAGGTCAATTAGGACATAAATCTCCGACGTATTGGCAGCTATTTCTAAACTAAAGTCTGCTTCTCCCAACTATGCTATACCTCTTATTCTTTTAAAGGAGGTATCTGCTGAGATTATCGAGCATATCACTACTGCTGTGAACACTTCCTTTTCCACTGGGCTTATTCCTCCCTCTCTTAAGCATGCCCTTGTGGTCCCCCTTCTTAAGAAGCCTTCTCTCGATCCAGATGTGCTGTCTAATTATCGCCCTATCTCACTTCTTCCTTTTCTCATGAAGTTGATGGAGGCCTTGGTGTCCCCTCTTCTTTCTAACTTTCTCGAGTCTTCTCATTTCTTTGATCCGTTTCAGTCTGGTTTCCGCCCCGGGAGGGGTACTGAATCTGTCCTGAACTCGGTGCTTGATGACCTGGTATGCCTGGTGGACGAGGGTGGTGTCGGAGCAGTCCTACTCCGGGATCTGTCGGCTGCTTTCGACACTGTCGATCATTCCATCTTGCTTTCCCACCTATCCAACGCTGGTCTTTCTGGCCGGGTCCTGGACTGGTTCACATCTTTTCTGTCTGATCGTTGTCAGTCTATTTCTCTTCCTCCTTTTCGTTCTAAGTTGGCTACACTTCTTTGTGGTGTCCCTCAGGGTTCTGCACTCTCTCCTATTCTTTTCAATATTTATATTAGATCCCTTCTGCTCCTTATTCATTCACACGGTTTCCGCTATTATTCTTATGCGGACGACACTCAGATTCTTGTCCACCTGGACCTCACTCAAGCTGAGACTGCTGCTCGTCTTAGGAATTGCCTGGAGGGTTTGGGGCCCTGGATGATGACTAATTGGCTAAAACTGAATGGCAGTAAGACCGAGGTCCTGGTTGTGGGTACCTCATCTCCCCTTCTGTATTGGACCTCGCAATTCTGGCCATCGAGCCTTGGTCCTCTCCCCCTGCCGGTTCAACCAGTCCGTAACCTTGGTGTTAAAATCTCTGCATCTTTGGCTCTTGATAATCAGGTGGCTAGTGTCTGTAGTACCGGGCACTTTAAACTCCTCATTCTGCAGAAAGTACTGTCTTTTATTCCGGTTGAATGCCAGGCACCGGTAGTGGCAGCCTTGGTCCTCAGCACGCTTGATTATTGTAACTCGCTTTATCTGGCCCAGCCTCGCTATCTGATCCAAAGGCTTCAACTGCTGCGAAATGCCGCCGTTCTTTCTATACACCCTCCTTTTGGATCCCACCTCTTTCCTCTCCTTAAGAAACTCCACTGGCTTCCTGTGGCCAGTCGGATCTTGTTTAAATCACTATGTCTGGTGCATCGCGCCTTCTATGGCTTGGGCGCTGAGTATCTTCAAACTAAGTTTGTCCACTACACTCCTTCCCGTCTACAACTTTCTCAATCTGCGTGTTTTCTTACTATCCCCCACTACCGTTTGTCACGTATGGGAGGCCGCGCCTTCTCAGTGGCGGATGCTAAATCCTGGAATAAGTTGCCTATTGCTCTTCGGGCAACTGAAGACCACCTTACATTCCGTCGATTGCTGAAAACTACTCTGTTTTAGGCCACCCTTCCCTTTTATGGCATTGTTGTGGCCTTTCTGGTCCTCTACTATCCTCAGTAACTAGCGCCAGGATACCTTCGGGTGTGCGTGCGCTTTACTACATTTCTATAACATAACATAACATAACATAACATAAATGCAGGTTAAAGCCCCTTCAGCCACCCACCCAATCCAAAACCCCCTGCAACCCCTCACCCAATCCTCTTATATTATTTATAATCCAAAACCAACCCAATACAATATAAAAAGGTCAATTGTGCAGAAGGTCAATTAGGACCACTATAATTAGGTCAATTGTGCAAAAGGTAAATTGTAAAAGGTCAATTTGGGTAATACCCTGTGAAATGGGGTAGGAGTACATGTGCAGGTCGCGTAGTGGTATTTTTTTTCTCCATAATATATCCTTGTACGTAATCTTTTAAGGCATCACAATTGTTCACCAATTCTCCCATTTTGGATTCCAGGCTGTCCAGTTTCCTATTTACAATGTTTCTTTCCTTTCCTGTGCCCGTACGCTGTTGTGGAAGGGGTGCCCCTTGTGCTGCCTTGCTTTCCTTTCCAATATGTTTTTTAAAGTAAAAAGAAATCTGTTCAGTGTACATGAGGCAATAGATATTACATATTTTACATTTCAGACTGTGGTGCATACCAGTGGGGTTTCGATCGTAAGTCACTTCGTCATGAAGGAAATTTTCTTCCAGCCACTCTAAGGTGCTTGCCATTGCTGCGTAAAAAAAAAAGTTATGCTTTTCTACTATTGTATACTGCACCAACTGTGCAATTATCAGACACACTTTAGTGTACTTACTACGTGGTAGTGATGATTTGCTCTTAGTACTCTCCAGTCCTTACTATGCCCGTTTGTTCTTTGATACGATGTAAAGTAGCAGTGTGGTACGACTGTTGATGGCAGACGTCACTTCTCTTGATGGTGCATTTGGTTATGGTGTAGTCCCTATGCCTTTGTTTCATAAGTACACCATTTGCAGACCTACTCTATTTCCCCTTGCAATTCATGCACATGGTGCTGTTTGTATATGTTCCTTGTGTTTTCTGAATGGTACCACTATGTGAGAGATCCCCTGCCTTTCTAAGAAGGTTGGATGCCTCCCTATCACTAAAGAATCAAATAAACTCTACCATCGCAGCTACCTCATACACCAATAAATTGATCAATGCCTGCAGGCCTTTTCTCTCCACCTCTAGCTGTCTCACCCTATCTAGAGCGCTGATATTGTCTAAATTAGACTATTGCAACACACTCTACTTAGGCACTACCACTAAAAACTTGAATAGGCTCCAGATCCTGCAAAATAATGCACTAAGATGTGCCCTCAACCTCCCGCGCAAGGCGCACATATCTACGGCTAGAAAAGAAGTCCACTGGCTCCCGATCCGTGACAGAATTAAGCTAAGAACACTGGTCATCACCCACAAGTGCCTATCACACACTGCCCCACGGTACCTTTCTGACAAATTTTCTAGACACTGCCCCATTAGACCCACCAGAACACCTTACCTACACCAACTAAAGATCCCGAATTATAACCTAAAAACAGCAGGGAGCTCCAGTTTTCCAGTGCTCGCAGCACAATGTTGGAACACCCTCCCCACTACAATTAGGTCGGAAGCCGCATTCTGGCCATTCAGAGCCATGGTAAAATCATGGCTACTAGCCTAAACACCCAGATTCTCACCGTCATGACCTTCTAGCCGCCGCTCTCCACCTGTAGTAATGTTTACTCTACCTACAGCATAGTCAAGACCAACCTGTAACCCGGTCCGCATTAGCCACTGTAACTTTTATTCCTCATTCCATATTCTCTGTACATACTTTTCTTTTCTTGGTATATTCTACTCTTGTATGTAAGCACTCAGAGCTTGGACTAATGTACGCTCTGTCTGTTGTAATATGATATTCGTGCAACGATATGTAACCCTGCTGTACACATGATTATGCGCCCAGTTACCTGAGGGTTCGATTGCGCTTTATAAATAAACAAACTAAACTAAACTAAACCAGGCGCATAGTATGCGACTGCTGTGCGCATTAACATGGTGCCAGCAGGTTCAGTATGTTGTACAGTACATCTTTACAAAGTTAGGGTATCCTGGTGAAAACCTATGAAATTCACTGAAAAAACATTCTCAAAGGGACGTTATGGTTGAGTTTCACTGCAAAAAAACTTATGAAATTCAATGGAAAATCATTGGTACAGTGACGTTATGGTTCCAGGTAAAACCAAAAAACCCCAGAAATTCACCAGCTATGGTAAGTTAAGCAACAATAACTTGCGCTGCCACTGTGCACTGCAAAGACTAACACCCATGACATCAACGATGACATCACAAATGTCATTAATGACATGACTTTGGACACCACATGTCTATTTAGTTTTCATGAAAAGCATCCACAATGGATTGTCATTGTAATGTTGGCAGACATCTATCAGAGATCATTGGAAGAACTATCATGAGATAAACAGTTCATTAACCAGTGCATTGCTATAAACACCATTGCATTACAGAGTTCTTTCCAGTACATGACCCAACTCATGTAGAAACGTAGGCATTGTCTGCAGTATGCATCATACATGTGCACTATTGAAAATCTTCCCATGTTGGTTAGTAAAATGTTGAATGCTTTCGTTTCAAAGTTTTGTGTACTGTGCAACATGTAATAAGTAGCTAAGAATGCCTCACTTACTACATAATTGTACTATTATACACAAAACATAAAGAGACCACACCGCATACAAATATGAGCATATACAAGGAAAGGAAAGTAAGCAAAATAATAGCAGTATTACCAGAAAGTGTTCATACCCTAACTGATTATTTTCAAGCACAGAAATGATTGCTCTGTTTCAGGCTTGCTTCTTCCCTTATGTATATGTATCATATCATGTTCCTGAACCCTAAGGAAAGTAGTGTAAGACCAAATGAGAAGGGCAAGGTCTACAAAAATAGCACCTTCTGAATGTTTAGTTCCTGACTCTCAGTGAAGAAAAGCACCTTGTGTACATATGTCACTGAACAAAAAAAGAGGGAGCCACACGTGATGTCATACGTTATGTCGTCAATGACATTTGTGATGTCATCTTTGATGTCATGGATGTTAGTTCTTGAAGTGCACAGTGGCAGCAGGAGTTATGGTGGCTTAGCTTACCATAACTGGTGAATTTCTGGGGGGTTTCGGTTTTACCTGTAACCATAATGTCCCTTTAACAACGTTTTTCCATTAAATGTCATAGGTGTTTTAGTAGCACAACCTAACCATAAAGTCCCTTTAACAACGTTTTTTCAGTTAATATATTCGGTGATACTTCTGAAACAATAAAGTACACACAAGAAACTGTGGTTCATGGAATTAAAGAATAGCTAACAAACTGTTGTTAACCACATTGCATATTAACAAACATTGCATTGTTCTTAAAATGATAAAATCACACCAGATTCCAATGTGCTTTACTTTATTAAACTGATGCTTCATATTTTTAGTGCCACGCAATTGCAACCCCTCTCAACGAACCAGCCTGTGATATTTGCATCAATTTCACTTGTACATCCGATTGCTCCCAAGTTGATAGTGATAACTGTAGAATTGGTTTAACCTTTTTAATTTTGCAGAACAATATTTGTACATGTATATTTATCTTTTTAAGTCACCAAGGCAGCTTCTTTTATTCATTTGTAATGGTGAAAACATAGCAATAAAACGATTGGTTTGAGTGACTGACTAATAAACAGGCTTGCAATGAACGCAGCAGTGTACACGTTTTGAATGTTATATCCCCATTGGCAAAAAAGGCTATTTAGATTTTATGAGAAAGTGCTCAAAGGGGACTGTTTCTGGTTTGTTTGAATATTTCAAATTACAAAACTTTGAGTTAAACCCCACAGATACCGTCATTCAAACACCGCTTTCAAAAGTGATGTTGACTCACAAAACAGAAACACACCTCTGTGAAGCTCTCCCATTGGAGAGGGGAGGTGTTCACTCTACAGAAAATGGCTCACATTGTACACGTCTTTATAGTAGATATTTAGCAATGACCGAAAAGGCAGATAGAACCATACAGGGGTGATCTGTTCTTATTGAGATTGTGTTTAGTGAATGTGGGCTTCGTGCAGTATTTGCCTTGCGACATGAATGTGTCATTGAGAAGTATAACCACAAGGTGAAAGAACAACAATCATATTTAGCTTAATCCTATGGAGTTGTCAACATTCATAGATATCCTCCTTAACACCTATGCCATCACGCCGCCCACCGTGCCAACTGACTTGCTAGACACCACCCGCCACTCTCCTCCGCACCACCATGTACAGCATTACCCCTCCTCTGTCTCCCTCTGTATTCTACCCCCGATGTATATCTGTCTATTTTTACCTCCGAAAAGCACTATGTTATGCATTTGTACTGTTGTATAGCTCTGTAAAGCGCTCCGCTGTGAGCCTGTATTGTTGGATACCTCTGTAAAGAGCTTGGGTTGCTTCTCGAAGCTAGGCCCGCGCTCATTAAATACCATAATAATAATAATATTGATAATAATAATAATAGGTGATATTGCAGCAAAAACAGGAACCTGATTCTGCTCCGAGGTTTTTCTGAGCTGTGGCACTGCTTATTACTTGGAGCCCGATTGTGAGGCTCCTATGAGAGCAGCAAATTCAAAATATACAGCAATCCAGATAGTAAGTGGGTCCACATCACGTGTGTTTTTACTGCCATGATATGTGCATGAGATTTGTAAAGTGCACGACTGCCTAGGCCATCTTGGTGCAGTCTGGAGGGTTGAAACGAACGGTTCATATTGGGTTAAAGAACCCATTACACAATGTAATGCAATGGTTCTGAGCTAACATCGACCTTCTCTATTCCTGACAATCTTTTGACAAACGCTTTATTTATGTTTGTTTTCCCTCTTCCATTGCCCTTCATGGGGATCCTCTCCAATACCCCACCTTGACTACCTCTTGCCACCAGTTAGCAACCACACACATGTTCAGTGGTGTAAATTCATTATTCCAGGCCTCTGTTTGGAGTTTTCATTTTTTTGGACTTTTCAGGAAAATATTCCCATTACGGCCTGGCTGTTCACGGTAGGGCACCATGCCATTGATAATGGATTTCATATCCCATGTTCTAGATTCCAGGAGATAGGATGGAAAAGGCTTTTCCTCCTTTCGGAGACAAGCAGAAATGTGGCACCATTAGCAGTAGTGAAGTGCGAGAGTGAGGAAGGCAGCTGGGAACATATGGTTTGATCTTTGGTGAGAGGAAGGATTGGCAAAACCGTGAAGAGCAGTATGGACAAGGCAGATAGCTTTGAATAGAGCAGCAGCTAATGCAGCTTGGTTAAGAGAGCAGAAGTGTTAGTGCAAAGCAGAGCACCAATGGCAAGAACGAAGGTGGTGTTCTGGATGATCTGAAGCCTGCCTAGTACAAACTCAGCCAGCCATATATACCGAGAGCTTCTATCATTCCGATAAAACGACACCATGCAGAAGCCACAGTGACTATGGTACATTGGCAGGCAGAGAAGGACCTTATTTTTTATTATTTTCATGGACTCTATTGCTTAATGCGATGTGATCTTATTGTGAAATCCCTTGAGAGTGGAGAGATTCCTCTAGCCTACAATGACTTCTTTGTTTCTTGGGCTATTTCATGTGGAACTGTAGTCAATACAGTGATATGTCTTTGTTTTTCTGTGATAAATGCTCATAGTGTAGTTGACCAGGCAATGCAAAGAAAATTCAGAAGCTGGCTGGTGTGGTGATCTTCACACAATATGTAGTAAATCAGTGAAAGGTGGTCCCTTCAGTTTACAGCTCCGAAGTAGCATACGTGTAGTTCCTCGATCTGTTCTGACGTATTGGGAAATTGGTTGAGTAACTACACATACTACAGGGTCAGACTGATTTCTGCATAAATGAATGAATGAATGAATGAATGAACCTCTTTGCTAGCCATGAGGCTGGACTGAAGCCAGTCAATGTGTTTCACTTGTGAAGTCTTCTCAGAGTCACCCTGTTGCACGCAGATAATTGTTCAGGTCACACAGAACACTCAATCTGGTCCATGCCATCACTGGAATGCATTTTCAGATGTGTGTAGGTGCACTGAAACCTGTTTTCCTTTGTAGATTGTTGATGTACTAGATCTCTAACCAAACCTATCTGTTGTCTAGTGACCTGCATAGACTGGGTGGTGTTTTGTCCCATCTCTACCTGGCTCTCCCATATCTCCTTAAACTTGTTGAGGGCATCTGAGAGTTCCTAACCAAAAGCAGTTGAAATGGGGAGAAGCCCGTTATGTCCTCACAGCAAGAACGGACCCATGGGATTCTGGAATGTCCAACGAAGCAGCAACAGCTTGAGCAGGCAGCTCCTGCCCACCACCCTGGCTGACCTAAAGGGCCCTCTTTTTAAAAACATACTACAATGTATGGCAAGAAGAAGATTGAAATACTGGATAATCCCTCCTCCAAAAAAATCCAAACAGCTCCCTGGTGACTTGGATGCTGATGGATCCAGCACCTGGGATGTTTTTTCCCTCCTGAAACAAGTTGCCAGTGATGTTGGGGATGTTAAGGCTACCCTTTCTGACCTGTTTGGTAAGGTCAACACCTTGGAAGGAAGGATATCGGATGTAGAGACGAGAACTTCTAGTTTGGAAGGGGGGCCTCTGATCGTTACAGAGCCTACAAGGATCTGAAGGATGGGATGTCCAGGTTAAACCTGAGTAATGCACAGTTGGAAATACAGGCTGGAAGTAATAACGTACACCTTCTAGGGGTACCTGAAAGAACAGGTGTCGACCTGGCTGGTCATACTTTTAAAGTATTGAAAGACTGCTTGCGTGATGGTGAACTGCATGAAAGCGATATACATGTGGCGTTTATGGCTGGCAGGATGGACACTGGCAGGCCAAGACAAATCATCATCACTTTCATCCTACAGAGGTCAAGGCGCTTGGGATCCAAGAACCAGGTTTGGAAATGCAGTTCAATTGTATCCTGACTAAGACTTGGCGGCTAAAAGGAGGGACTTTGGTGACGCTAAGCGCCTGGCAAGGGAGCATGGAATCAAGGTATCTCTCATGAAACATGCATCTTTGAAATTGCATCTATCTGATGGTGTGAGGATCACCCACGGCCCCGCACAGGCTTGTGACTGGCTTCAGGGATGTCCCGTTTCACCCACGTACTAAACCTTTCCCTCTGGATCCACTACTAAATCATCTTAGCCATTGGTCTTCATCACTCAGAAGATTCACCTTCATTTAACTATTTAATTCGACTTTGTCTAATTCCCTGCAAATGTGTTAATGTTTTTAACTGCACACTCAAGTGTGTTCAACTGGTGGGGGTCCGACCATTTCTAACAGCTTTGTCTTGATTCACCCTTCCCCCTTCCCCTCGCCACTGGGGTTCCAGAGTGTGGTGTGCTGTATTATCTGGATAGCACATTGGGCCTCATTACGAGTATGGAAGCGGCATGGAGTCTCCCATACCAGGTACCGGGTCTGGGTTCCAGGAATAGTGAATTACCGGGCCATTCTGACGTTTGCAGGCCCGGTAATTCCCTTTCCCGGGACCCGGGCCCAGTACATCCCCATTCCCATTTGAGCCCCCATAAGGCTCAATGGGAATGGGGAGGATGCTAACAACGGGACCGTTAATGACGGGCCCCTTGCTAGCATCCTGTTCTGATAGCGGGTCCCGCTCAGGATGCCTGGTCTGGCCAGGCATCCTGAGCGGGACCCGCTGTAGACCTCATAATGAGGCGGCCCGTAATGAACTGTGCTGGTCCCTTACCGGCACCACTCATTACGGGTCCGCACTCATTGTAATGAGGCCCATTGTGTTTATGCTGTGGTATCTAACAGTGGTGCACGCTATTGCTGAGCCTCATGGTAAATATAAATGCTTTTTAGTCTTACCGATTGCTAACGGAATTGCTGGAGATCTGTTGTGTGGGGGTGCCTATAATGGCTCCATGTGTTGATGCTTCCTGTTTGGCGAGGTGGTGATGCAAGTTCATGCGTGGACTCGCTTTGCTGGGGTCACATGTTGTGGGCTACCGACTTTGCTATGGTTTCTGCTTCTGGATTGGGGTCAGCAACATATGTAGTGGGCTGCATCTGGTGTGCACTTTATTAGTGCCATCTCTGCATGGGAGTCCGAATTAAGCCTAAACAAGTGAATTTCCTGGGAGAGGCTGATATTTCCTTTGTGTACTTTACCTCGATCCCCTGCCAGAATGGCTCCATGCAGGCTACGTGACTGTTTACAGTGATCCAAATCCATATACTGCCTTCTGATGTCTGGATCTTGCATGAACAGAAAAGGTGTTGCATTTTCCTGGGTACATGTAACATTATTTAGTGATGGTTCTTGTCTTCATGTTAGCACATCCCGTGTCATTAGTTGTATGTTTCATAGGTTTTGTTTTTTTCAATGCACCATGTGCCTGGACTGCATTTGACGTTGAGTGCGTAGGGTTGTGTTCTGGTACTCCTGCTTTGTAGTTGATTGGTGGGTGGTCCCTGTTACATGACACTGTTTGTGAGTCCCTGTCGCTTTGTTCAGATTGCCTATAGTGGCAACCCTGTTGGTTTTCGTTTGATGTGTTGGAAGTGGCAGTTGTGCTGTCAGACATTTTACTTTGTTTTGGATATGGATGGCATGTTCAATTGGACAGATATTGTGCTTACGTAAATGGTTAGCGGTCTGTCTCTTCGAACTCTCTGCTGTTGCATAATTCTTTAGGCTAAAAAATGTAATTATCTGATGCTTGTTTTTCTTGTTGCCTCTGGTGAGTGGATGTAGCAGGTGGTAAGTATATATCAATGCCTATTTAGAGCCCATCTTACTGCCCATGATGGAAAAGAGGTTATCTTTAACAGATGTGGCACACCTCCCACAGAGTAGTTATCAAAGAGCTATGAATCTGTAGTTGTGTGCACAATGGTGTATGGAGTTGGCCGTTGTATTAATGGCTTGGCAGTGTGTGGTCTTGGCCGATTGGCTTACATGTGATGCTCGGATCAATCTGCTGATTTTTGAGCTGTGAGGATGGTATATTTGCAAGGATGCCATGGTGTTCTCTCTTATGTTGTCTTCAGATTATCTGCACTTGCAGTATGTAGTACCTGAAGGGTGGTGGGTACATATTTCAAAATATTATTTGAGTTTTCTTTTTGTTTCCTGTTGTATTGCCTTTCGGTGGTTCATCCACATGTGATTGCTAACAGGTTTTTCCTGTTACCCAGTGCCTTATTTGGGCCGGGGTTTGTTCTTTTAATTTTAGTTTTTCTTGTCCTGTTGACACGTTCTATAAACATGGCATCTTTGAAAACCACAACAGTGGGACACTTGAATTTAATATCGTGGAACGGTAATGGTATGAACAGCTCTGTAAAACGTGACAAAGAATTATCCTCCCTGAAATCTATGTCTTGTGATGTTGCCATGCTTCAGGAAACCCATCTCAATGATGCTGAAGCTGGTAAACTTAGAAGGAGCTGAGTGGGACAGACACATTTTTCAACTTTCACATCAAGTAGGAGGGGTGTGTCATTAATGTTAAAAATAACTTGCCATTAAAAGTCCTCTCTAGTAACTCAGATGGTAGGATTGTCTCGGTTAAGGTTAAAATCCAAGACACTGTCATTTTGCTATGCTGTTTGTATGCCCCTAATTATGATCCACTATTTTTTCATAAACTAGCTAAACATATTCAAGTTAGCAACGTGGGCTCTGTCATCTTGGGGGGCGATTTTAATCTTGTAATGCATGTAATGCATCTGATGCTTGACCGCTCCAATGGTGCAAGGACCAGAATGCCAACAATTAGTAAACAGTCACTTGACAACGTGATTGATGAACTTCACCTGACAGATATTTGGTGCCTGGATATTACAGCTTTCATTCTGCAGCAATGATGTCTTCACATGAATTGATTTCTTTTTAACTTCTGGGCTTGTGATTGCAAGTTGCTATGACTCAGACATTGGTCTTATTGGGATTGATGACCGTGCACCAGTGGCAATGTGCCTCTCGCTGTGTTATATACTGATTAGGACCTTTTTGCGGTAGAAGAATGTTTCAGTCGTGCAGAGTGATGACATAAAGGATGGGGTTAGGAATGAAATTGAAAGTTTCATTGAGATAAAGAGGACTGTTGAAGACTGTTGAAGTCTTTTTCAGTTTGGGAGTCATAGATGTGCTATATGAGGGGTTATCTGATGTCAAAGACTGGGCGTATTGGGAAGGAGAAAGAAAAGGAGATGAAGGACCTTTCCAAGGAAGCAAAGACTCTTGAGCAGCACTATGTTGCTAGCCTGGACCTGGAGGTGCGATCTGAGCTTAGAAAGATGAAGTGTGAAATGAATAAGATCATCTCTGACAGGCCAAATTATGCATTGTGCAGTTGTAAGATTAATATTTTTGAACATGGAGAAGCAGGGAGGCTGCTTGCACACAGGTTGACGGTGGCAGAGAGTGAGCGTATCATTATGACAGTGAGATACACCTCTGATAACCTACTGCTCACTCAAAAGGACATTAACATAGTGTTCAAAGAATTTTATGAACATTTATATGAATCTGAATTAGAATGCGGGCCCGACACAATTGCCTCTTTTCTAAATCATGCTCATGTTCCTCGGCAATCGGAAGACCGTGCCACTCTGTTGGAAGCCCCAATCTCATTTGAGGACATTCGTTCTGCAATCTCAACTCTAAGAGGTAGCAAGACTCCTGGTGTGGATGGGCTCCCGGCTGAGTTCTGTCAGATTCTGCCTGATTGTGCACTTCAACTGCTCTGTGATGTGTACTTTGCATCATTCAAGAGAGAGGGATCCAAACAGTCTCTATTAGACATGCTATGGTGACGGCCTTGCTGAAGAATGATAAGTCTCTGACGTGGTGGACTAGTTATGGACCAATTAGCATGATAAATACTGATTTTAAGTTGTTGGCGAAAATATTGTCAAAAAGGTTGGAGACAGCTGTGTTGAACTTTCTGTGGGATGGCAAGCATCCTAGGCTAGCCCGGTGGAAGATGCAACTCCCATTGAAACAGGGTGGTATGAATTTGCCAAATTTCTCCGAGTACCATCTTGCATTCTCTGTGTCACATTTATGTTGTGTGGTGGAGGCCACTCCAGACAAGTAGACTGAGTTTGAATTAAACAGTGTGTGTCAACTGGAAACAAAGGCCTTGATGTCAATGACCACAAAGGGGGCTCAGTCATTGAGTCCTCTAACTGTCTTCTTGTGTGAGTGCTGGTGCTCCTTATCAAGACATCTGAACAGCGGCCCATTCCTTTTCTCAGAGGCATCCATTTGGCTCAAGCCATCATTGAACGTACAGGTTAAGGTCTTATTTTGGCCATCCTGGTATTTGGTCGGAATTCAGAACATGCAAGACCTTTTTGAGAATGAATCTTGGATTCCTTTTGAACATTTGTGTAGGAAGTTTGATTTGAGAGACTGCATTTATTCTGACCATAGACAGCTAAGAGGGCTTGTTACTGCTAAGCTTGAGCTCACTCCACAGATGACTGTGCAGAGTGCTGCTTGGTCAGCATTTTAACTTTGTGCACGGCAGTCCATCCGGCTGCCACATTATACAATTTTCTTGTTTGCAATCGCAAAGGGGATTCTGAGCTTGATAATGTTTGGGCTGGTGAACTGGGTGAGGTGATTAGCCCTGGATGTTGGCAGAGATGCTGTAATAATCTCAGTTTAACAAGCATGGATTGGGGTCTGAGGGTCTCTCAGACTAAGTTACTTTTTAGGGCAGATTCGACACCAGAACAAATGTTTAAGAGACACCTTTCAGAGAGTGATCTATGCTGAAAATGTTATCACTCAGGGGGTACGTTAAGCCACTTACTTTGGTTTTGCAAAAGAACCAAAGACTTCTGGGAAGGGTTCTGTGAGAGGATGGCCTGGTGTTGGAGTGTACAATTCCTAGAAGGGCTTACCTTTTGGTTCTTGGGGATGTCACTCATCTAGCCGATCCATCATTTTTGAAGAAGGTTTAGGTACCACGAAGCTGCATGATTGCCAAAGAAATGATCTAGCGTGCATGGAAATGCTCCAATTCCTTCTGTATCAATGAATGGGTGGAAAAATTATTGTCCTCGTCCACATATGAAAGACATAACCAAAAACGTGGTGGGTGGAAGGTTTTGAATGAATCTGAACCATCAGCATTGCTCTGGGCAACTTTCCACACCACCGTTTTTTAGCCCGTCTGCGCCATTGCAAAAGGGGTCCAGCCATATGAAAACCAGTCAGGTACTGCCACCAATGTTAGCAGCCCAGTCTGAACTCCTAGGGTAGGTCCCATCTGCATGGAAACACAAGCAACCATAGACATGTTTTGGCCTTGTTAGCCCTCCTCAGTGAGGTGCAGCTTGGTTCCCTAGGTTGCAGCGAGCAAGGGCTGGACTACCCCTTTTGGGGTGGGACCTAGCCTGATTTGCATATGGTCTTTCCCCTTTGTAATGGCTTGGCAGGAGAGGAGCGATGGTCTGAAGGGTTGCCAGAGCAATGCCAGAGGTTCAGATTAATTCAAAACCCTCCAGCCATCACCTCTTTTGTTTTGGTACATATGAAAGGGCCATTTTCAAACACAAACGGGAATTTGATGAATTCAATGATATTTGGGGACTGGTCTTGGATAACTATGGCTTTTGTGCTCATGGAAAATGTTCCTTGAAATGTTTCATGGATATGATTTGGTTGTATTGTTGGTATTATATCAGTGTCCTCTTGTGTAAGTAAGCTTCTCTCAGCTTGATGTCGCGGTTAGCCTACCTATTATGACCTGACTGTTCTAAAGTTGACTCACACTGTTTGTTGTAGTGAAGCCTTATGTTAGACATTCAGTGTGCACTACTGAATCACAAACCAGCTGCTGAGTCTAAGTTAGTTCCAGGCAAGGCTTTATTCACATATGTACAAATCTGTACATTACTCCAGTTACTCTTATTATAGTTACAGCACGCGTAGACATTGACAGGGACATGGGAAGGTATAAACATCACTAACAAAGGAGCTGACCCACCGGCCATCCATTCAACCCAGCTCAGGCCCCCAACTGACACTCACAGAACATTCACACACAGATCCATCCAACATTCTCCTGAGCTGCATTCATGCACCAACATTCTACAGCAAGCATCCAGGCCAGTGGAAATACAAGACTACATTACAACATCTCCCTTTCATACCAAACTCACCACACACAACATCTCCCTTCCATAACAGACTCACCACAGACTCACCACAACATCTCCCCATCACCAAAACATCTAACCAACAATCACCTTCCATTTGGACCTGCCACATCCAAACACAGAGCCTGCCACACTCTGGCACCAACCATACACAGCCAAGGAAACCAATCATACATTCGGGTGAGGAAAAACAGGGGAGGATCACGCATTTGCCCCACCACGGACCCGGTGTCACCACAAACATGACACCCTGGGGAAACATGGTCCAAGTCCAACCAACTAACACACAACAAGAGGTGTTGCCATGACAGGTCAACAATTGCAGAGGGCTACTTAGATCACTCCTCTTCCTCTTCACACCATCACATCACATCCGAATACAAATCGCTCCCACTTTTGTGAAGGTTGTGTTCTTTTTATTGTACTACCGGGTGCCAATCGTTGGTAATGAAATACACATTTTAAATCCCCAAACAAAGGCCCCATGGAAGAAGTTGGACACAATTCTTGGCATATTGGTCTACTAACTCCCACTGTCTGATTACATTTTTAAACTTAGTAATCTGTTTAATGCTTATAGATGGAGGCACAGAGAGTGTCAATGATAACAAAAGGCTGATTACTCTGGACCAGACAGTGAACCATTGGTCTATAAGGTTCTCCTAGTGAAATTGCCCCCAGAAAACATAAATAACTGAATGTGTGATATTATGTTGGGTGTTATTGTTGCATAGTGGAAACTCTTTGGGATAATATGTAATGTAATTTACAATTACAAAGATATAATTATTTCCCACTTTGAAACAGCTCAATGTTCCTATGATATCCATGCCCACAGTGGAGCGAGAACTAGACATCAATAATACATAGGGGCTGCGAATCGGCTTGGACAACATAAACATATGAGGTCTTTTGAAAAAGGGCACACTCCTTACTGAACTTTTTTTTTTGCCAGCATATTCTGCTAATAATTTGTTCCTTAGTTTTTTGCACTGCCCTGAAGTCTATACTTAGATGTGAATGTGCTCCCTCGAGGACAGTTCATCTGAAGTTTGGTGGGAACAATAACTGGTAACAAGTCTGCCTCATCCCCTTAACAATGGTCTCCACCCAGAAAAAAAACCCTACCTTTTTATACAAATGGGGGTCGTTTCTAATTTTGCCATCGTTAGTTAAATGTTTTAGTCAAATGCTGACATCAGGACAGTCGCTTGATCAAAGTCAGGGCAAAGGGCTAGGGTGTCTGTGAGCTTGGCCTCCTTAGTGCGGGCTGATCGGGAGAGCGATACACCAATGCATGTGTCTCGGTGACATCCTGCCAATGGATTTAAAGAAGAACTCACATACAATTTGAGCAGTTGTTTTTAATTCCTGTAATATGTATACCTCTTCCTGGTGTTTAAAGAGTAGCAATTTGGCTGTCTATTGTATCTCCCCATCCACCATTCTAGTCCCGGCAGCTATGCCATACTTCATAGTTATGCATGGCTTCAACTCCAGCCGCTCATATGTTCCGCTGGTAGTTGGACCTTTGGGCCCATGGAGACTAGGACCATACCCCTGGTCATGATGTCAATTTCTAGTTTTCTCCAATTCATGTAAGTTTCATTAACCATGATTATACTCTGTGAACTGGAAAGTTCTTACTCTGGAACACTCTTTTATGCAGCTCTCTAAACCCTGTTTGATGAAGTACATACACAGATAACAGTACTCGGGCAAGAGATGCACACATCTATATTTGCAAAATGTTTATAGTATACCTTCAGATTACAGAATATAAATCACCCATTGTCTTTTCTTTTCATTTCTGTAAACAGCAATCTAACAACGAGGCATGCCATTCCAGTCTCCTATATGTAAATGCGCTGTCCAACATTGCCTGGGAGTGTCACCAACATCAGAATACATTTAAAGATCGCCTCTTTCTGCGTTTAAACTCACAGCAACATCAGATGCAATGGATACTTATCAACCTCTGCGATAGGCCACTTAAGGGAATATTTGTGTTAATTGCAAATATTTGATTGACAAACAGGGGATGCAATTAATAGGCAGGCACAGTAGGCATGTGCACTGAGCTGGATCTCTGAACCAACAGATCTGAATTCTCTCAGCATGATAATAAATTGAGTAGCGCATTTAAACCATATGTTCCCCTCCAACTTTGGAGGGCCCATTGGGCATCCCACTCTCCCCAGAGGAGACTTTTCAGGCTTCCAATTCAGCCCATGGCCACGTGAAATGCAGGCAGATTTGTGTCAGGCAATGCACGCGGGGCTCGCGTGAGCCAGATAACACTTGCAAAGTATCAAACATAAATACAAGTGCTATGTGTCACAGACAATAAATGGTACATTTCCGCATCCGAAAAGTGAGTTTTAGATCCTTAAATATTTTGCGGAACACTTGATTGTGCTACTGTATGAAAGGTGTGAACAGCTGAACGTCTTGTGGCATTTAAAATACTTGTGTGAGAGATGTGTTCAGATACATTACAGGGATGTAATGTGTTTAACTGTCGTTCAGTGTTGAACGATGAACAAAGCGGTTACATCTACCATATTACTAAAACAAAAAGCGGTTGTTCCAGCTCGTTCTGCCTGACACAACAGGGGCCATGTTTGATATAGATTTATATAGAGGACTCATTTTAGAGTATTCAATAACACTCATTTTCCTGGCCTCTGTAGCATGCTGGGGCGGGTAGTGCTCAATGGATTCCAACTTGTGTTTTGCAACGAATTCACCTGCCAGCGTACTAGTGCCAACTAAGGGCCAGATCCTCAAAAAGGACCCCAAAAGGAAGGTGTGCAGAAAATGTGCTGCTTTCATTTGCGTTCATTGCTGAAATGCTAATGTCAACTTATTCTCAAAGGTGACCTGAGCATTTCAGGAGGGACTGAACAATAGCAGAGAAATGTGCTGTCCAGCCCCCTTGCATACATAAGTGTAATGTATGACAGGCTCCCAGCAACCGAATGGTTGCTGGGAGCACATTTCACCAAGATGGGCTGTTAAAATGCCCGTATCTGAGATATATCTGATAAAAAACAATATGTTCATCCATGTTTGGGGTATGGAAATGCAGGTGTGACAGATGTGGTTAATAAAATCATGATAGGGTCAGAAATGACCCTGTCATGATTTGCGCCTCACCCTGCAACTGTTTCAAGAAGCACAGATGGAAGACTCTCATTTCAGGTCATTTAAAAGTGTATCCCTTTTGTGAATGTGGTATGCTCTTTTAAATGCCCTGTAATGCCCGCTTATTTGTGCAAATGCACAAAATGGTGGAAAATGGCATCAGAATAAATACATCGAAAACACGCTAATTCAGATGCTCTTTGTGAATTGACCTGGTACATCCTTTCACATGCTCCTTATTTAGGCGCAAGTGAGGAGCTGTGCTGGCGCATCTCAACACTTGCACCAAAAATGATTTCAAAATCTGGCCCTAAAATGTCTGCACTCCACTTCATGAGTACGGCCAAATTCTCAAAAATGAGAGCACATGAAACGAGTGCTTGTTTCAATTTCGATTATGGCTGAAATGCTCAGGTCACCTTTTTCTCATGGATGACTTGAGCATTTTAGGAGGTGTTGCACGATAGTGCAAATGTGCATGTGCTTGCTGGGAGCGCATTTCACCACGATGGCTCCTAAAAGGTCTTGTCTCTGTGCAATGCCTGAGGGAAAACAAGCATTTCCATCCTTGTTTGGGGGAACGAAATGCAAGTGTGAAAGGGGTGGTTTAACCTATGGATGTCACACTTAAAAAAAGACAAAAAAACATTACCGGGTCATAAATTACCCTGTTATGATTAGCGTCTAACTTTGTCCCTGTTTCAAAAGATGCAGGGGTATGATTCTAATTTCAGGGCATTTAAAATCGCAACTCATTTTTGAACTCGCAATGTGATTTTAAATAGCCTGAAAAGTCCCCTTATTTGTCCCCTTATTTGTGTCAATGGGCAAAGAGGGGAAAACGGGCATCTGAATGACCGCATAAAAGATATAATAATTCTGCTTGTTTTTTGGGTGCAAGTGAGGAGATGTGTCGCCTAAAAAAAGTTTTAAGAATCTAGAAAATGGTTTGCTTTATTTTATTGAGTGATGCATAATGTGCAAACTGACATTGCAGCCACTGGCCAAAACCATTTGGCCTTTCTTTGTTCATTAATCTCAAATGCATACATCCAGATCCAAGTAGATTGCATCACATTGGCTCTCTTAGTGGCCTTTGGGTGGGTATTTATATGCCCTAACAAGTGGCCTAATGTTCCACTAAACGGCTTGGGGGTTTAAGTGCAACATCTTCCTTCTCCCACGTTCCAGATTTCTGCCAGCCTGGACCCAGGTGGGGGGAGGCACTAACGAGGGAAAAACCCTCTTTATGTGCAGTGCCATACAAATGGAATTTCACATGTTTGGTGCTGTAATTAATCATTTATAAGTTTTAACCATAAAATGTAGATTCAACTTTGCCGGGCTAATTTTCTAAGCTCTAGAATGTAAAAATAAGGCGTAAAGTCAAGCTGTTATCTGTTCACACATGTGTTTTACACCCCAGGGTATTTTGCAGCCATTTAGAGGCAGAGAAGTAGCACACAACACAAGTATCCTTTCCAGTGTGATCTCCTTGTCCGACCACCAGCATGAGATTTCATGTTGACATTGAATTGATTAATTCATGTGAAATCGACTAAATTTGTCAGGTGCTAAAAGCAGGTGGATTTGATGCAGATTTCCTTTTGACCACACGTTCCACTGTATCTGTTAGTCGAACTTCCTGTGTTCATTTGTGGGTTCTCCCTTAATATATACCTGAGCTCTTCTGAGGTTTCATTATCCCTTATAGATCTCACAGAGGGTGACACAAAAGAGGCCATTACAAGTTGGGTGGATTTTTAGGCAGAAATATACCTGGAGGACATTATCACCTCCTTCAGTGATTTCCAGAAATCTGCTAAATTCAAAGTTTACCACTGGCGTAAGTGCTTTTTCTGGAAAACATCCAGTGGTGTTAAAGCAATAGTACTTTAACAGTAGTGGACTCTGGAATATATTTTTGTTCTCCATTTCCACCATCATATTGCTGTTCTCTACCTTCCTACACAATGCAAGCATGCTCTGCAAAATGAGGGAATGTTGATACAGTAGGTGCCAGCTGGTCTTTTTCTCAAATGGTCTGCAGCACTCCTGACCACTTCTATCTGGGACGGGCTACTGAGGATGTGATACACAATGGCCTCACTCCACACCGATCCCAGGTCCTTCACCTACTAGAGAGCTGCACAACTCAAACTTGCTCCATCCTGCATTGAGCAGATTCTGCATAGCTTGACTATCAGAAACATTGACAGAAAAATGGAAGACATCTGGTTTATCCGCAAGGCATTAAGGCCTGTATTGAGCAGAGAACACAGAAAAGAGCTGTGGTCGATGTGGCACTTGTGCCGGTAGTGAATATGTCCTCCAGGGTGTGAAACTGTTTTAAAGGCCAATGGAATATGATCAGGAGGTCAGGATTCCGTGAGAGAGCCTCTGATTTGAAACTCCTCTAATAGAAAGGACTACCTGGCCAACTGTGACAGACATCGTTTGTTCCAACTGATCAGTAGCTAGTGAGAGCTGTATTAAAAGCATACAGTTACAGATCGGCAACCATATGTGGTGTGTGCCTATATAGCTATCAGCAATATAGACATGTTCTCAGGTGAAAATATGTCCAGCTGTATAAAGGCCAATTGTATCTCTTATTCATAGACCTCAAGCTTGCTTTTGAGTCAGTCAAGCCGGAACATCTCTGGGGTGCTTTTAATAAGAAATTAATGGACAAGTCTATGATTGGTCTGTTGCAGGTTCTCAATTTAATCGTCATAGGGTGTACCTGGTTTGGGTGAAACAGGTTGGTCACCGAGGAATTTCCAATTATGCAGGGTGCCTGAAAGGGCTACGTTTTGGTCTCTATGCATTTCTGTGTATTTTTTAAAGTTAAATCTAGGTGGCATAGGAAGGCGCTGAAGTACTCACAATGTCCCATTATCTTTGCGGATGGCACACTAATACTCTCATGCACTGAATATGACATTAACAGGTTCTTGACAAGCATCCAGAATTACACTGATTTCAAGTATTTCATTATAACTAACACAAGAACTAGGGTTATGTGCTTCACACACCCTCTGAAACACAACATTTATATGTTTGGCTGATGCGATTGCTTAGGCAGTACCTGTTCTGACTCAGTAGCCTGTGTATCACGGAGAGATGAACAGAACTTTCAGATGCACCAGATATGGGCCGTACACGTTCATTTACAACACATAAATGGCGGGACGCAGAAAAGGGGAAGACCACAAAAAAGAATTATTTACTGACCTTGACATGTATATTTAAACCCAGGTATCTCAGATGTGGCATCCACCTTGATCGAAGAAAGGCACAAACCTATGCCTATTCTACAAGATACGGGTAGGTTAAGCTGAACTCCTGTGTGAGCGGGATTAAAATAAATCTGTGAACCCTGCTGTAAAAACTAGTGTCCTCAGTCCAAATTCCTAATCCAAAATCCACATCCCCATCACTCAGGACAATGGGCCTCATTATAAATTAGCCGGTCCGGATTTAACAGTGCCGGTAAAACCGTACCGGCACATTTCTGGACCGGCTAAGTACGAGTTCTGCGGGCAGTGGTGTTACACCCGCAAGGTCTGCCCTGGCGGGCCTAACGCCACTGGCCACAGACGGACATGGAAACACTGGCACCATTACCGCATGGTGCCGGTGTATTGACGGGCTCCATTCCCGTGGAGTCCTATGGGACTCCACGGGAATGGGGAGTAACAGAATGCCGGATCCAGAATTACCGGACCACCGGGGCTGTAATGCCCCAGTAATTCCGGCAATCCAAGTCCGGCAGCAACCTGCTAGTTTTTCCAGCTCGGTTACCACCGGACTTGGAATGAGGTCTAAAGTCATTCAAAGATACCTGTAATCTTAGAGAATTGTTGTGAAGTGCTTGCCTAGGTATGAAGGATGGTTGTGATGTCATGTGGAGTGTTGACCCCTGAATGATAGAATGTATGAGTGAGGGTGCCTAGCCTCTGCAGTTAGGAAGCCCCCTGCCTGGGTGATGGGAGCCAGTGTTGTCTTATCCTATTTATCTTACTTGTATTCTATGTAACCTGAGAACTTGGTAATAAACCTTTCAAGTAACCATGCAAAGTATGCAGGTCACTTTGTAATATTGGCGATGTGCTGGTCAGAAAGAAGAGGAACCTGTGTATTGGAAGGAGAAACTTAGCTGGAGAATCTGCTGCGGGGGGTGCAGAAGGAGAAGGAAGATGACAACACTGTGCTTTAAGAGGGGAGGACTTCAGGATTAAGCTGGAAGAAAGCCCTTTAATAGTAGAGTGGGAGGAGGGGCCAGAGAAAACTACGTCTGAAACATATCCTGGAAAAGGAAGTAATGAAATCCCAGTGTATTGGACATATATAGTATCCAAGAGAGAAGGGTCTCAACGGATTGAATAAGGGAGAAGCATACGTGAGCTGGAGTATTCTGGGGAGACACAAGAATGTGGATAACAGTGTCTTTTGCTGTCAATGACTGGGAAAGTACTCTGTCAAAGTGCCAAGAGCAACAGTTAATAGCTTTATGCAAACTGACTGGTTGTCTTTCCTAAGAATGATAACGTTCTGTGGTTATCAATCAACGTTGGGGGCTGATGGTGCTTAAAGTTGATGCGAACGTAGGACGGCACTAGTTGACGGTTGGCGAAGCAGAGTTCTTGATGTCCTCAAGTTGGATTGATAATGATGATGTCAGGATGCCCTGAAGGGAGTTGGTGAAAGGCTGGAATGCTCATGGATTTCGAGAGCTGCTCAACTCAATGTTTGAATCGGCAGGTGTTTACGCAGCGTCATGAAAGTAAAGAAGGATTTTCAAGTAAAGAACCCAATGGCGTCATCCAGCGTGATCAGGAAGTGATGTTTCATCGGCTTCAGGATTTGGTTTTGGAGTTTGGAAATGCAGTGAATTATGCAGTTAGGTAACCCGGTGCGCTGCTTCCCATTACGTCCATGTCAGCGGTCTAGTCAGGTTTCTGGGTCATGGGAGGCCTCATGGCATCAGCGATATGCAGAAGGTATTAGTCTCTGCACATGGTATTAGACGTGGACATGGACCTAAGAAATTGTTGTACCGAAGGAGGGACAGCGGAGCCCGAAGGTACTGAGGAGCTGCAAGAGCCTAGCGGAAATGCGTAGGGTCTGCGGCAGGCAAGGAGAGATGCAGCACATGTGGGATATGGAATCCTCTGCAGTCAGCATATTGCAGGGAGACTGGAGATTTGGCAACTCATAGTGTATCCTTTTAATTATAAGTATGGTGGTGGTTAGGTAGCTTTGTGATGAGGAATTTCTAGAATGGGTGGACTGTGGACTTTTAGGCAATATATTTAGTTAAGGGGTCAGTAATGCATATTTAAGCCGTGGTAATGTTATCTTTTAAGAATACGGTGTAAATGCTACATGGCATGTGAGCATTTATATATTGATGAGCTGCAGGTATTGGTCCGGATGGGTGTGTCTGGAGTATGTAGTTGTGTGAGGGGACTATATTTAACTTTTTAGGAGGATTTGCAGCTTTTAGGTTGCTACAACGTGACATGGGGCCTCATTACGAGGTTGGAGGAAAGGGAAAAACGATGCCGGTAAGGAATAGCCCGCCAACCTGCTATTAGCGGCACCCTAAATAACTGTGCCTCTAATAGCGGCATGGGCGCGTACATCCGCCCCTTCGGAGAGCAAATACCGGCATGCCGGTAATAGGAGGACATCACAACCCACATGGACATGCAAATACCGGCACCCCAAAGCTGGTAATCAGGGGCTGCACGATGCCGGCCATACAGGCATCGCGGACCACTGGCAAAGAGCAATCAGCAATCAAGCCAACTGCCAGAGGTGCACACAATCACCACATGCAGAGCCAATGGAGCATGTCCCAGTATAAAATGAGTACACCCACACACCACACCCCTTCCTACACCAAAATGCTACCACTAGCTGTTGCAATCAGGGCGCTGGAGGACATGCCTACACTGCTACAACTACAGCAACAACACCAACTACAACAACTATAGCAGCAACCACAGGCAGCACACAGGAGATGCAGGAGGAGAAGGAGGACGAGACAGGGACAGTAATTATGATCAGCGCAGCCAGCAGTGCCTCGTAGGCAGCCACCAATCCCTCGCATCAGACCCAGTCCATTCAACCTAACCCCTGAGCAGATCCACACCCTGTACCGGTTGGACTGGGACACCATCACCACCATAGTGGACATCATACACAACGACATTGGCAGCCTCATAGAAATATGCGCTGCCATCCCCCCGCTACTAAAGGTGGTGTCTGTGCTCCACTTCCTGGCCACAGGCACCCATCAACACACAGTGGGGCAGCTGCATGGCATTTAGCAATCACTATTATCACGAATGCTGAACCAAGTGCCGGATGCCCTCCTGAAGCACGCAGGCACCCACATATCCCTACCATGGACTGCCCAGGAGATAGCCAACACCAAAGTAGCTTTCCATGCACTGGCAAGCATGCCCAATTTTGTTGGTGCCCTGGACTGCAGCCATGTGGAATTGGTAGTCCCCCATGCCATAGAGGCTGTGTACTGCAATTGCAACCAATACCATTCCATCAATGTGCAAATGGCATGTGACTCCGGCAAGATCATCACATAATGCTGCGCCCGATATCCCGGATCAACACATGATGCCATGGTGCTGCGTAACTCCACACTAACCTGTCACATGGAGTGACATGCTGGACCACGTGCCTGGCTGCTTTGTGAGTTGCCTGAGTGGGCTATGGCAGTGCAATGGGCTACTGATGTGTAGGGATGCATACTCTGGGCGGGAAAGGGGGGGATGCATACTCCACCTGGGTGGCAATTGACGGTGATTGGAGAATGCATGCAGAGCTAGACACTCCTGACCCGAATCTCCTAAATCCAAAATGACACATCACTTGCAAACATTTTACCAATTATGTATATCAATGACAACAAGTAAGAGGCACAACCACGCCACCATGGGTATGTCGAGCAATGCATGACTGAACAGGATTGCAAATGTGGCAATGTGGCTGGTGTGACCATGCACAGTGTATAATACACAGCATACATGGGAGGCTAAACATTGTTGTACAACCACAGTACATCCGCCTCAGCATGCATTATTTCACCCTTCATCCTCTATTGAACGCCATCCAGACTACCACACCTCATAGCAGTATGGTATGCATCTAGTGAACATTCTTGCATACGTACAGGGACATGTGCATGTCCACACCAAAGAGCTGCGACCATGACTGTGCCCCCTGAAGGTGGCAGCTCGGAGTGACACACACCTATTTGTATTCACTTGCAGGGGATGGAGGATATCCCTTGAGGCCGTGGCTACTTAGCCCTGTGCGGAACGCGCAGAACTGCCATGAGGAGGAGTACAATCGTGTTCACACCCGTAACCGTGTTGTGATTGAGCAGACCTTTGGCCTGTTGAAGGCACATTTCCACTGCCTAAGCAGGTCTGGTGGGGCACACCTTTATAGGCCTGAGAAGGTCACAAAGATCACCATGGCCTGTGCCATGTGGCACAACATGTGCGTGCGGAGAGATTTACCACTGCCACCTGACATTGACATGCATGCACCAGGTGAGGATGATGAGGATGGAGATGGAGGTGAAGTAGCCCCCCTGCCAGCACGTGATGCATGGGATGGCCATGCAGTACGCCAAGCACTGACTCACAAATACTTCTGAACCACAGTGACTATGATAGACATGTGTCAGTGACACACTGGGTCCATGTGGACAAGCACACAGGGAGTGTTGGGAGTTGGCTACTGAACACCGTCACACATTAAATGGATACACACAAAATGAACAATGTCCAGCCATGGTATGTTTTTTCACACAACTGGTGTATTAGTTCAAACAGCAAAAAAGTGACCACTCCCTCCAACCCCAGTGAACTCCCTAACCCACCCAACAAACCCCCAAATACCCCCAGTGAACTCCCTAACCACCCAACAAACTCCAAAAACACCCAATGTACTCCATGAATTGCTCGCCTTCACCCCCAACCATGTGTCCTACTCCCATTGTCTGGTCACACTACTTCCGGGACTTTTTGCTTTCTGGGGTGGCATCTCGGAGTGCTGTACACTCCTTTGGGTCTGGTGCACAGGGTTGGTGGGGACTGAGGATGCAGGTGTGGTGGCTGTGGATGAGTTGGATGCAGGTTCCACGCCTGCTCCAAGGCGTGGCCACTGCATGTGGAGCAGGATTGACTTGAGTACTTGTGTCACTGCCCCCAGACAGTCCCTCATGAGCACAGCTGATGCATTCACAGTGGCTGTGTTTGATGCAATGGCCGATGTGGTCCCCTCAATGGCAGTGGCAATTCCCCACCTGGTTGCCTCTCCATCGGCAATGCACTGCCACAGGAGGTCCAACATGGCCTCCTGTCGGGCCTCCACCCTCGACAGACGTGTCTCGAGGGTGTTGGTGGGAGCTGGAGTGGTGGGCGGTGCACTGACGGGTCCTGCATTCTGGGTGCTGTCCTCCTCGATGGTGCTCAGGTCTGAGTCATGGAGGCAGGGATCACCACTGCTGTAGGTGGGTGAGGGTTTGATATGGGGCTGGGGGGTGGAACGGGGGCTTGGGCTGGGCGGACATGTCACTTCTGTGACTCCCTCCTGGTCCACATTGCCATCCAAGTCCTGCTCGGTGGTGGCCGGTGCATGTGGGGACTCCCCTCCAACTGGTGTGGGTGTGGGCCGCTGGGTCTGAAGTGTGTCCGGCACACTGGCAGCAGGTGTTGTCGGCTGTGTTTCTGCTCAGTCAGGCACACTGAGCCTGTGGGTGTGGCCTGCGTGCCTGCCATGGAGGTGGTGGTGGCAGTAGCCCTTTTCTTTTGGTGGGACGTGGATGCCATCACGGTGTACTCTTGCCTGTCATCTTCTTCATCGGTGCCTGGGGGGTAGAAGAGATGCAGGGCATCAGTGATGGTGTTACATGCCAGAGGAATTCAATTGTGCTGTTCAATATTCATTCATTCATGCATTCATGTCTTACAGATGTGTCACACAGGGTGTTCTGAGGGGGAATCTTTGCATTCACTGAATGGCAGGTGGTATGCTGTTGATTTGGGGTTTGTGTGATGTGTTACATGGGCACGGTCCAGGTGTGTTGGCCGTGTGTTGGTTATGGGATTGGCACTCAGCATGCATATCTGTGTGGCAGGGTTTGGCCTGCAATCTGGACTTGGATATGTTAATGTGGGTGTAGGGACGTGCATTGCCTTGCCTAGACTCTCTTCCACATCATTTGTGCTACGTCATGGTTTCCCCTACAGGGATGTGCAGGGTCACTCACCTCCTTCTGGGGATGATGCCGCACCCATCGCCATCTCCCCGAATCCCTCGATCGACTCTGGATCGATGAAGCTGCTTGCTGTCTCCTCCCAGGGCATCAATTTTGCACGAGAGTGGGGACCCCCGCCTGTGGTCATGGCCGCCCTTCTGTTGCTTGCCATTATGTTGCGGACCCTCAAGCGCAGGTCGTCACACCTCTTACGGCAGTCCCTGACAGTACATGGTGTGGTCCCCATAGCCGACACCTTGCGGGCTACCTCCTGCCAGATGTCCTTTTTCTTCTGCTGGACCTCACGCTTCATGTCATGGGATTTTGCATGTGCCGCAAGAGTGTCCGCTAACATGTTCAATTCAGCGTCGGAGAAACGCTGTTTCCGCAGCCAGGGGATGATCTTCCGGGTAGCCTTGGACATCCTCAGAGTATTGCCACAGAGCTCAAAAGGTATCGACTGGTGGTTAGGGAGGATGGCAATGGATTGTGTTTTTGAAGATGGTCGCCGGCCTATTCCCCGTTCCTACGTGATGACGTTATTTCCGGGTCCGGTTTTCAAACCCAGTACTAGCATGTTGGTATTACCGGGTCGGTATTTAGGGGTTCCTCCTAGGCGGTGCCGGTATCGACGGATCCTGTGATGGCGATATCGGGGGGTTGGAGGGCCTTTAGCGGCATGCCGGTATGGCCGTTACCGGCATGGGGGTTCGCGCATGCTCACGCACTCGTAATCACCCGCTATTAGCGGGGTCATACGAGCACGGACCCGCTCGTTCTGCCATGCCGGTAATGACCCCGTTTTTACCGCGCTACTCGTAATGAGGCCCATGGACTCTTAGCAGCTTGGTAAATTGTGGTATGGCGTAAAGTGGTTTAGGAATCATTAAGCCTATGTAAGTTAGATGTAATCTTCTTGAGGCTTTGCAGGTTATGGTTGCCTTAATGCAACATGGACTTTTAGCAGATTGGTCAATTTTGGTATGGTGCTAAGTGGGCATAGGATGCATTAAGCCTGTATATGTTAGATGTAACTTTCTTGAGGCTTTCAGGTTATGCTTGCAAGGATAGAACGTGGACCTGTAGGTATTAAAACTGCAAGTATAATTGAGTGCTTTGGAGAGGCTGTGGTTTTACAGATTATATGCCATAACCAATGGCGGGGGTGAATATGGTAAGCGACCGGAAATGGTTTTACATTGTCAAATGTCAATGACATAATGTGAAGTTATGGTGTGCAGGAATGGTATGGTAGTATTTAGGGTGTGCATATATCATGCCCAGTAAATGAGTTCGGTGACAATGCCAGGTCCGTGCATATGGTGTGTATGGGTCATACCAGCTAGATGAGTTTGGTTGGTCTGATGGTATGGAAGCTGTATCAGGTCAGAACGTATGGCATGTATGAGTCATGCCTGATGAAAATACCATTTGTGGTATTGTGTGTGACTGTGGTGTGTAGGTCACACAAGGTTAATGGTTGACCAAGGTAGCTGTGATGCTGGTGGTAGTGCCCCAGTTGTAGTTTGTGGTGTGACTGTTGTATGTGAGTCGTGTAGGGTCAATGGTTGGTTAAGGTAGCCATGTCTCTGGGTGGTAGCGCCCCCAGCTTGAGTGTGGTTGTGACTGTGACGTGTAAGTCACGCAGGGTCAATAATGTTTGTATCTACTCAGTGGTGTTTAACCACACCCTTTTATGTCTTTCTTGCATACACCCACTACCTTGCGGGTGCTTTGTGTTTAGGTTAAATATCCAACCCATCTTCTACAGCGTGCAGTACTTGTGTGAATTCTTATGGGTGGTGGCTCTGATGTGCCTTGTCAGCATATTGGGTGTGTTGGTGAGTGGAAGGGCACATGTTGCTGTGCATGCCCCCTGTTATCTGAGTCTGCGTGTGGTGTGAGTGAGAGGGGAGTTGTGTTGTGAAGTGTTTCATTGTGTGTGTGGGTCAATATAAAGGAACGGAGATGTGTTGGGAAGTGTTTTTTTGTGTGTGTGTGTGTGTGTGTGTGTGTGTGTGTGTGTGTGTGTGTGTGTGTGTGTGTGTGTGTGTGTGTGTGTGAATATAAAGGAAGGAAATGTTTTTGTGAAGTGCTTGCCTAGGTATGAAGGAAGGCTGTGATGTCATTTGGAGTGTTGTCCTTTGAGTCATACAATGTATGAGTGAGGGTTACAAGCCTAGGCAGTTAGGAAGCCCCCTGCCTGGGTGATGGGAGACAGTGTTGTCTTATCCTATTAATCTTACTTGTATTCTATGTGATTTGCTTGTAAAGTAACCTGAGAATTTGGTAATAAACCTTATAAGTAACCATAAGAAGTATGGACGTCACTTTGTAACAGAATGCATAGTGCCACGTCCCAGTTCCTGATCATTGGTCTTAATCTTGTTCTCTGTGCTGTTGTAGTCGTGGCTTAGATGTGCATATTTGCCCTTGACTTGCATCACCTCCTGGATGGCAAGTCAGCCTCTCTCCTGCTATTGTACCACAGGTGTCCTCAAGATTTCTTTCTGCTGTTTTGTTGGGTAAGGTCTGCTGTTCCCTCAGAGTCTAGCATCTCTATTGTCCTTTTCCCTCATTCCCGCTTGTGAAAGCATGTAGGTATTCTACTCTCACCAGATACAGGTAGGCTTCCTCGCAAACTGTCTTCTCTATACAAGGTTCTTTAGTTTGGAACAGTGACTTTGTAGACTCCACTAAGGTCTGGTATAGAGCCCCATCTGGCTTTATTACTATTCTCCTATCTAGGAGTTATACAGCCCTACTCTTTTTGAACTTTTGGGGAAACAGCAGCCTATTTTACTCCTCTTACAGATATATTGGGTGGTCTTTCTTTGACTATTTAGTTTGCCACTCAATTCTTTCTCAGCGATTTACTGGATTATTTGTTTTGACTTCTTGTAGGCATAGCCCTCTCTTAACCTCTCATTCTTGGGTACATAGCACTATGTATTACTTGGCATCCTTATGTTTCTCTCGCTTTTTCTTCTTCTAATCAGCCCTAATTCCCTGGCCCTGCTGGGTTGGCCCTCCTGACATTACCAATGCAGTTTCTGGCTCACTGTTATTTCTGCTCATTGTCCTCTCTATGTCTTACTACTCTCAACTTGGAACACTAGCCAAACATCTACCATCACACCTCTAATTGGGGAAAAATCTGTCTCCCTTTATACAGGTTCTGCTTATTTTATTGGTACAATATTCTAATTCATGGCTCCCTTACCTCTTACATTCCCTTGCTCATGATTGGCTATTGCCCCATATGTTTGCCTCCTCGCAATGTAGGCATGCCTGTATACCTGTCCAGGCCTGCCATTGTAGGCCCAGTCAGGAGGGTCTTGGCTCCATCTAGAGACAATTTATCCATGTGCCATGTTCATGGAGAAATGTCTCTCCCCTTTCTAGCCATTCACTCCGTGAATCCAGATGCCCAATTATGTTACTTTCCTTTGCTGCAGGTAACTTTGTTCGAAGGCCTGGTCCTGGTTTTAATTGTATAACAAAGGCACAGTCACAAGCCACAGTTCATCTGAAAACTCACAAATGGGGCTTGAAGGGATCCCAGGGGCTGTGGCTTGCTATGCAAGCCTAGCAGCGATTCACCTTCATGGATTTGAATGGCATTTCCTCGTCCTTTCTCGGTTGAGCCCTGCTGGGTTGACCCCAAACCATGGTCCCACATCCTCGCCTTCCTTAACCAGAAGGCATATTTTACCTCAAGGCAATTTAGGCTGGATCCTCGAGCAATCCCTCGTAGTTCCACCCCTGTGAACCTGCCACTTTGACAACAGGTGAATTGAGAACAAAAGGGAGACCTGAGGAAGGAAGCTGGACAAGTGTTGAGCTCTGGTATGAAGATAATGACACTGTTCCAATCCGGTGAAAGCATATTGTCCCATGGCTATAGAATGGGGGTTGTATGGGATAGAGCTCTGAGTGAATCGTGACATCTTTTGTATAAGCTTAAGGAGAAGTTTTACAACTGAACGTCTGGACAATTAAAGGAACTGAATTAGCACTATCAGTATTCTGTGACACCCAAAACACTAACAAAGATTCTGATGATCTCAGTAAACTTGTCAACCTGGCTTTATGTGGAGCCATTGTCTCAGACCTCAACAAGGCCTATAGCTGTGGAGGCCCTGGTTGATGGTCTGAGTGGAAAGCCACTAAGGAAAGGAATGCAACAGGGAGAGAAGGAGTTGGAGGGACAAACTAGTTGCACACAGTCACTGGGCTTGCTAATTGAAGAGATGTGGGAGAAGACGGAGACAGAATTTGCAGCTGTGACAAAAAAGGAGAGTGAGGGGCAGGACATGCCAGACAAGGAAGGAGAAATTGATGAATAGAACAGGGTGGAGAACAAGGAGACGGAATTGGAGTGACATAGTAGTGGGAGAATGTAAAGAGGGAAATGAAAAGCAGGTCAAAGAAGGCACAAGTGGACTTCCAGCTGAAATATGAGGAGGTGGATGCAGAGCACAAGCAGGAGCAAAGGTAAGTCGTATATGAGCTGGAGAATGGGGGACAGCAAGAGGTGAATGCAAAGAAGAAGTAGTACAGAGAGGATTTATAGGGCAGGAAGATGTGGGTTCAGAGGAGGAGGAAGAGGCTAATCAAGCCGATGTACATGGCTACTGTCCAGTGGCTAATCAAAAGGCTAATCAATTGGCTCCTTCTGGGAGCAGAGGTATTTCCCCTGACAGAGGGGCTGGAACAAAAAAAATAGAATGTACAGTTGTGTGCAAGCTCTGAAAGAAGAGTGTAGCAAGACAAGGCTGAACATTATTCACAGGGCACTGTAACTTCAATGTGTTACCTAATTCAGCTGAGGCATATAAAAACATGTAGAATCGATGTGGCATCCACCACCACATCTGCTTCTCTACCCCCCTCTAGTTGAGTGGCGGATGCATCTGCCACTGTGAACCTCATTAAAACCCTCGTGGTCTGCTAATAAAGTGCTGGCATCAACATATAGAAGCACGTTACAGGATTGGCAGAGTGCAAGTATGCCAGTGGGGGCAACCAAACTTACCTCCAGCCAAAATCTGGAGGTAACTCAGGCCCACACCCACATAAAACAGATGGTATTTTTGGCACCGGCATTGCCAGCACATCCCCCCAAGGAGTCCTATGGGATTCCATGGAATGGGGATTTATTGGTTGTTCTGCCGCCTGTAATAACCTGGTATTGCTGGGATATCAGGCAGCGGAAACGGTAGCTGCGTTTCTGGTATCCTGCCAGATTTTCCACCATAACTTGAAAGAAAAATAAATCACTGTTCTTTGCCCCTATATTGTATTAATGTGCACATCCTCTACCCTGTGAGGAATATGTGGCAACCTCAATAAGATAATCAAGACACATGAATTTCAGCTTTTTCAATTTTAGTTTTACAAATAAGTACTAAAAGGAAACGTAGTGATTTATATCTGTATTTATGTGTAAAAGTCAGTACACATTGAAAACTGTGATTCCTAGCCATAATACAAAGGTAAAGTATAATACAATAATACAATAAAGTATATACAATACAATAAAGTATTATACAATAATACAATAAAGCATAATAAAATAAAGTATACTATAATAGGTAATATAATAATAGGTACAGTAATAATAGGTCATAATAATAGGTAATAATAGGTTAGGTAATAATACAATAAAGTATACTATAATAATACAAAGTTAAGTATACAATAACGTGTTAGGTTCTAACTCACCCTTACTCCTACGTATATACCACCCCTGTATTAAGTGTTATCCAAGTACACAAAATACTGTATGTTTTGCAGAGACTCCGGCAAATGTTTAATTTATTTTATGACTCACTCAGCACTGTTTCTTTATACTAGCTGTTCCCGGCATAACATAGGCCATTGTAGCATATTTTAAAGGTCAATATCGGTCAGTAATTCATAGAGTCACTTCTGTCCCCCTTCTTAAATATTGGAATTATCACTGATCACTTACTGCAAGCTGGCGTAGGTCCCTGTGACCTATTAATGGTCATTGAAAAGGCTAAACGTATAGGAAACTGGCTTCTTTTGAATTTGATAGGCATATTTGTATCAGATGGAATGAGAGGTATATGTGGTATAAGAACAGTATGTAAGTTTAATCCATTTATTACATGGGACTCTATGATGTGTCTTGTAGACAGATAATTGTCAAACTTGTTCTATTACAGAGTCCCTGTGATGGCACACGATTGAGTAGTTGCATAATTACAGCACCCACTTTCAGTTTTAGCTCATGGAGAGGCATTCATCCTACAGTTCTTCTCTCTTTAGAGACTGAAATGTTGAGCCAGTAATTAACTGTTCATTGACACTGGAACCGCTGTGCCCTGTGTGGAGAGAAGTGGGGGTGCAAAGAAGTAACTTAATTCCAAATGTTTGCATTAGTGAAAGGTGCAGGTGACCACATAGATCTGCAAACATTCTGTTTGTTAAAATGATATCTGTTGGTGAAGTGGAAGGGCACACAGAGGTGCACTTTGCCTTTTGGACATGAGAGGGCAACCTAACACTGATAAATTGAATCAGCTGTTTGTTAAAATGATAGCTGTTGTTGAACGGCACACAGAGGTGCACTTTGCCATTTGGACAGCAGAGGGAAACCTAACACTGATAAGTTGCACAAGCTGAGTACAGCAAGAAACCTAAGTATTTTATATATATAGATGAAGACTATTCCAAAATACTGGGCTAGTCACTGCTCATGTGTTCCCGCCCACACAATGTATGCCTGCATTTGCCATTCAGGTGGGTGCAAATATAGAACAGAGGCCCCATTAAAAGCCGCCAGTCACCACTCATGAAATTCCCTTTGTACTTTAGGTGGAAAGGAGAAAGTGGCAACCCTAACATGAATAAGGGTCAGCTATCAGCAGAAAACCATACCTCTCAATGACCACTGGAGATAGTATACACACAATTCTTTTTTGTTACACAGCTGTTTCATTTCTCCACAAAATGCATTATGAGACATTGAGTCTTGGGTCACTTCTATTGAATAAAGTAAGTTATATATGCGCCAACATATACATTACAATTATATCTTACTTTGCTTGCTATGAATTATAAGTCTTAACATGGGAACCTTTATATGAAACCAGGCAGCGCCATTGTCATCTAGTAATTGTTTTCCATTTCATAACCTCTGAAGCAGGTGGCTTTACCTTATGGTTCAGCAAACTCCTGCAATTGTTTTGAAAATAAACACGCCACTTAAATATCAGGTTAGCCACAGGTGATCTACCTCTCCTCAAAGTTGTGATTCCTGCATTTGCATTTCCAGTAATAGTCACCGCTCACCTTCTATGAAGGCCTCTTTGCATGCAGGTGAGGATGGACGTTGGGCCTGCAGCAACCCTGACATGAATTAAAGACGGCGCATGGGCTAAAATTAGTTTGAGTTGTGCAAAGCCACTTCTCGTTGTTAGAGCACTGGTCTACCATAAGTCAGAACTCTTGTCTGGAAATAAAACAGCTCAATCAGCTGTGTCTTGAAACCTCCCCACTGATGACCATATAATATTATTTTTCCTCAGCACCACAGCAACGCACATGCTGGGTGCTACTACACCTTTGATTCTTTTTATGCAAGACTATTCACTTTTAATTGCTAAAAGCAAAGCATTTAGTCATTTTTTACAACATGGTTTGTGCATCCCAAGCAATGAATACGTATTGTCATGGTGGCCATCTATCGACTACCGCAAGGTGGACAGCCTTGAAGAATGAGTTTACCTTACCTTGAAACACATCCTAAGAACGCTATTTGCCAAGGATTTAAGGAAGTGGGAAGACTCAATTTCCAGAAACCTGTTTGCCATTTAAAAGACACCTCAGTCCTCTATGGGATGTTCCCAATTTGAAGTGGTTTACAGCTGACTCCCTGTGATGTACTAGATATCATAAAAGGGCCAGCCAGCTGAAAACCAGTGAACATCTGAGGGTACAACATACAAAAAAATATATGTAGAGGGTGCATAGCCTCTTCAAGGCCCAGTTCCTATCTGCCCAGTTGAGGCAAGAGAAGGCACATATCAAAGTTGCAAAATTACAAAGCTATCAGGTCAAAGACAAAGTGTTGGTCTTACTACCCATCACTCAAAACAATTTACTAACAGGATGGCATGGCCCTTATGTTGTCACCGAGGTCATTCCATCACTCACAGATAAAGTCCAGCAAGCAGAAAGAAGACATCACAACCTTATCATCTAAATAAATTGAAGATTTGGAGGGAAAACGGTAATCCACAACACCTGTGTCTCTATGCCATCAATTCCTGGGAGACTCCTCTACCAATCCAAGTTCCCTGGGGCACCTTGCCACCAGGTCTCCCCACATCTAGCTAACAGGAACTAACTAGATTGAGAGAGATAGCCAGATGTATTTTCTACACAGCTGTAATTAAAGTTATTGTGCATACAATTAAAACACACCCAATCTAAGTGATCTGTCTGAAACCATATCGGCCTCCGGAATACCGAAAGAAAAGTATGAGAAAAGCTGTAGAAGAAACTGAAGCTCACCACCTTTGAGAGATCCCACAATGAATGGTCCTCCCTCATCATCCTTGTGCCACAACCTTGACACCTTGAGAGTTTTCATCGACTTCTGACGGCTCAACAAGATATCATCATTTGATGCCTACCCAATGCACAGGATCGATGAGCTAGTGGAAACCCTCCTGAGAGCAACATTTTGTTCCACCTTGGACCTAATCAAAGGATATTGGCAAGTTCACTGGACTTAGATGCACAAAGAAAAAATACCTTTTCAACTCAAGAGGGCTTCTAACACTTCACTGTACTCCCCATTGTTCTGCATTGCACAGCAACCTTCCAGAGGTTTATGGACCAGGTTCTGGCCCTGTACAGGAGCTACCTTTTTTGAAAAATCTTCTCAGGAGGGTATATTGATGACATTGGTGTCCACAGTACCACCTGCGAAGACCACTTGAAACACATGTCATCAGTGTGCTAGCAACTAATGAATGTCAACTTCACTGTCAACTCTGACATCTTGCAAGAGCATCCATAAATACTTGAGTTATCAGGTGGGAAATGGGCAAGGGTTACCAAAACAAGTCAAGGTGGAAGAAGTCCAGAAAGCACAACACCTAATGAAAAACTGTATTTTGGTCTCGGTTACTACCAGACTTTCATTGTCATCCAGTGGGACTCTCAAGGGAAACAATCTTTTAGAAATTGTAAGACATTGTAAGAATGCTCTCTGCAAAAGCCTGGTGTTGGTCATGCCCAACTACTTCAAAAATAATTAATCTTGCAAACAGACCTTCTTCGATCAGTTTGGGTGCTTCTATCTCAGATGGATGAGGGGAAGAAGATGCCAATCATGTTCATCAGCCGGAATCTCTTTCCCCGGGAAAGAAACGTGGTTGTGGTAGAGTGCCTGGCAATTAAAAGGGCCATGCCAGTTTGAAATAGTACCTCATCAGTAAGCAATGGAAACGTATTGCTGATCATGCAACCTTGGTGTGAATGGGCCAGAATAAGGACACTAGCCCCGTACCTGGGGTGGATTTTAGGCATGCAGTCCTACTCTTTCTGAGAAGAACATAGGGCTTGATCCAAACAAGCCAATGTTAACTTTCTGTCCTGGTATTTCCAGGTATCTAGTTGTCCCTGGAAGGGGGAAGAATTGGGTAGAGGTGTGTGGCAGGGTTAGTAGCTTGACCCTATCAATAAGTAATGGGGACCCCTCTCAGCCTGGGGAGGGGCCTACCACGGTGAAATACAAAGCCAGTTCTACCTCACAGGTGGTAGGTGGCAGCTGGAAGGGCACAGTCCCTGTCCATTCCCTATTTGCCAGTGTAACTGAATATGGTACCACTCTTAATCTCCCCATACTGCGGTGTACAAATGCTGTCCACTCTTTCTCTATTTTTATTAGGAAACTACTGAATCATCCCAATCAGTGGACCAAAAATTAAACAATCCACAAGAACTACTCAACAGATGCCTAATATCAGCAAATCCCAGCTGGCACCCTCACACCTGGTATCCACCGCACAAAATGGGGGAAGTGATGAAACCGTGCATGGAATACCGCCATCCACAACTTGCAGCTACCACGCTTGACATGCACTAACGTTACGAGTGTATTTTCAAAACTGACTGGCAGCTGCTTTTGCCAGAGCAACTACTCACCAGTAACGAAGGAGCAGAATGGTTTGTTAACATATACTTTTCAGATCCATCAGACCCGTTGCATTCTTTTCTGGTCAGTGTTGGTTCTCATTCCAATATGGCGTTCATTTCCTCCTCCAGGAGAAATACAAAGTTGATTTATTCAGTACTCTAGTGTTGGGCGCATTCGCCTAAGTTTCAATCGCCCCTGTTACTACCGCAGTTGGTGGGATGCCGCATATGAGGCATAGGAGGCAGCACTAGTGATCATGTAGTATTTGACCAGACACATGACAATTTCACCAAGTGCACTCAGTAGTGAGTTTCGGGCATTTATGTTAGTGATTTTGGGTCCCAGCGGACCCTTATTCTGTGTTCTATTTTAGATGTCATCCAGCAGAGACATGCTGATGGGCACGCATTGAAGTGTTGTGAATTAGGTTTTTTGGCGGGGCAGTCGTGTTTGGGTATCAGGCTATGGCAATCTATTACAGAGGTAGGCTCATGGTAGTGGATATACATTTGAATTTGAATCATATTGTAACTGGAAGGTGGTGACCGTGGTTGCATGGTTTGTTGTTCCAGGGGATGCTGACTCTGCAATTTAGATTTTAGATTTGGATAACATGATGATGTCGGTGGTCAACGTCTTATATCCATAACGGTTAATTCATCACTCTTATAAGAAGTAGTTTAGGTTAATTAAATAGGAGACATTGATTATGTAACATTACAGTGGCATGGCTTTAGTGTGTTTCTTAGATGTGTTTATTCTTTTTTTTGAGTTTTGTTTAGATTATTTGAGCAAGGGAGAAATAATTAAGAGCATCCTTATGAGGCTTACGTCTGCAGTAAAGAAGCGAAAAGAGAAGGCCGATTGGCTGTTTACGTCCATTTGCTGCATTAGCGCTTTCTGTCGAAACAATTTAGATGGATGGTCTGTTAAATAAATACTTGATTGGGAACTTGTTGAAAGGTTTTAAGTGTTCCCTCAACCAACTAATTTTTGACAAGTGTCCGCTACTAATGCGCTGAGATTATACCATGTGCAGTAGTATATGGCAAATGTTGATCATTGATATACTGCATGATTTGAGAAAGCTTTACTTCTGATCTAGGAATTAAGACTTGTACGTTTACTTCGCTGTGTGTTGCAATATAATGCTGTACTTTACACAACAAATGATGTTCACCTGAGAGATTAATTGTCTTGTATTTGAATTATGACTTGCATGTATTTTTTGTCCTACATTGCACTTCAATGCTGTATTTGCACATTATATATTTTCTATGCATGCCAGGTCGTATTGACTTCGCACAGTATAGCTTTATGAGTCCCGTATTGATGTTTAAAATGTTGAATTTTGTTTGCTTCCCATGAGACATAGCCTCTTTTTGGTTTTTCCCTTATTGACCCCTGGTGTCTCCGAGTTACGGAGGTATACCCATTCATAGTTTTGTGTTAACAAAGACTGCCTTACCAGGAACTTGGACATACAAATGCAGTAGAACTTTGATGGCAGCTGGCCACAGTTAACTATCCACAGTGAACCTGCATGAAAGAATGAGGCAGCCTTAGACATGTTAAATGGGATTTTCTGTGTTTAATAAACAAGGAAGGCAGTTAAAGACTGGCATGTAGAACCTGAAAGGAGAACCAATGGAGACAGGAACAGAAGGATTTAAAGGGGAAAATAGAAAAAGGAAGGTTATGTTTGTCTGGGTAAGGTCAGAGTCCCCGCCCCACTTCCCCAAAGACAAAGCTTGGTGCACCACCATCCAAACTGCACTCGCTGACAAAACAAACAAATGTAAATTCGGAACCATCACCAAAAAATACACACTCACCAATTCCAACCCTCCTAACCAATCTTCACATCCCACTGCCTCCTCCTCATTCAGCTTCTCACCAATTACCACAGAGAACATCCACAACATAATCAAAGTCCTCAAGCCGTCCTGCTGCAAATCAGACATCTGGCCAGCACCCATTATCAAGCTATGTGCTGAAACACTTGTACCAACCATCTCTAACTTCATCAATCCCTCCTTCAACACATGCACAGATCCCTCCAACATCAAGAAAGCCTGGGTTACACCACTTCTAAAAAAATCCTTGCTTGACCCGAGCATCTCCACGAACTACCGCCCAATCGCCACCATCGTTACTTCTCAAAGTGATACACTGCACTGCATACCTGCAAATCCAATCTTACATTGATCACAACAGTCTTTCCAGGGAAAGGAGTGCACATGCTTGGAAGATCAGGTGAGTGCCCTAGAATGATTGTTCAGCACTATTCATCTGGGATCCTGGATAGGAGTGACCTAGATTGTTAACTGAGGAAGTCTAGGAAGAGGAGGCAATTGCTATTAGTGCATCATCCACAGATAGACAATTGGTAGAACTTAGGGGTTACCATTCATTAGAAACATTTTGGGGTTGAAGGGCACCTGGGTTAAGGTGGGATTGTCCATCCCTAGGATTGAGGGAGAGGGTTGGCCACTAGAGCTTTTGGAAACTAACATAAACACCCTTGAAACTCATCTAGAGTTGGTGTGTTCTTGAGGCCATCTGGATACTACTCTGCTCTTCGCCAACATCATCCACCTGCTGCTCCAAGTACTGAGAGACTGACTGTATGCAGATCTCCTCTTTCAATATAATCTTAACCCCTCTCCTGGGATGTCTTCCAGAGTAAAAACCTGAACATGTTACTGCAGGGGATGGCACTGTTCTGATTAGCTGGGAGTGCATCATTCCTGTGTCTGTGTGGGTTTAGGTTTCACTAGGAGAGAATAAATAAGAGGCGGGGAGGCCATCCTGGCATCCACTACTGTGATTGACTTCCCCCTGGCTGCCGGCTGCCTATTACCACCTGATGAAAACAAAGCAATTTCTAGTTTCCACTTTTACTTTGTGGATATCCCTGGCCACAATGAATCCCCCTAGGGCTTGGTTGTCCATGAAGTCTAATGGTTATGGGTTTCCCAGTGGGTTGGTCGTTTGCTGATTTCAGCAAGTCAGAGGGGATGTTCCATGTTCTTATACAGGGAGGGAGAGAGGATGCAATATTGCATTTTCTCCCATGGGCTGTGGGTTTCCCTGTGCTGTTTTCCCGGGGTCTTAAAAAAATACTCTATCTGCTAACCCCGTCTTCCCCATAGTCTGCCCATCCCTGCCACTGTGATTTTCGTTTTCAGATCCAATCCAAGTTTTCCTTGAGTAAACCTCATGGGATTATGAAAGTTGTGGTTATTATCTTCCTGCCCTTCGGTAACACACTGCATGACCTGTTTTAGTGTGGTTGTTATTATGTAACCCATGTTACTGTGTCCTGCTATGAGGCGGGCGAACTGCAGACGTGACCCAGAGGGTTTTAGTGTCACCCCTAGGTATCAGTACATTTTAGCAGGGGACCTTGTCATACGACTATTTTACAGCATTATTATGTTCATACTATCCATACGATTGTATTATTATTAACAGCTGCCTATTAATATAAATCATTCTTAATGTGACCGCATTCTTTGATAGCTGGAGGAGAAAGAATTCCATCAGTCCGACCGAGCATTTTTAAAAGGCGAGTTTTGGTGCTAACCAAAGTATCAACGGGGAAGTTATTTCTACAGCTTTAAAGTGGTGCCACGAGTGTTTAAAAATGCACTGCCAAATTTCAAGCCACTATATAGGTGGTCACTTTGAATTCCAAGCGTAATATGGAGAGCAATGTTGCAGAGGTACAAATCCAGCTCCAACAGCTGTTCCCTTTTTCTTAAAAAAAAACCCACTGTCATTGGTTATTGTTTAAGATATAGAATAACAATATTTATTATTATTAATATTATTATTATTATTATTATTATTATTATTATTATTAGTATTATTATTATTAGTATTATTATTATGTTGCTTTATGTATAGGCCATGTGTTAGCCACTTTAGGATCTACCAGTTCACAAGGATAGGATCAAACAAAGACTATAAAGTTGCTCCCTATTTCAAGCGTGAGTGTCTGATCTTTACCACCAATGCAGTCATTATGAAGTGCATGCGATCACATGTAAACATAAGCACAGCATCAGGTGCCACTATCTGTCAGGCCTCATCTGTTTCATGTCTTTGAGTGCCTTCTTTGCAGCATAGTAGACAATGTAAAATGTTCAATGTGGATAACACTTTGCACATTCAAGGTGCAGTTTATCTAGTGGAAAGAGTAGAGAGGTGCGGAGAATGTGCTTTTTCGATTATCTATGATGGTGAAAATGAAATAAATGCTTTGTAGATGTCCCTCCAAGATGCAGCGAATTGTATTTTGGAAAAGGATTGATCACATTATGCATACGCCTGCTCTAACATATGGTGCAACGAGACACTCGTCAACCACGACATGCATAGCAAGATCTAAAAAGACGTGCAAAGGAAAATCTGCCTGTACATAATAGGTAAATTAAAAGCGCCTGTGATGCAAATCAGCTTTCATCATGGTGCCATGCAACAATAAGAAGCACCAATGAGTTGCCTCTTTGTGTTGGCCACTGATCTCTAGAATTAAATCCACATGTAAATACCCACCCTTGAGCATCACCTTCCAGAAATGTGCTAAAAACCTTGTTTTTCTAGGAAGACAGCACAATCTTCTCACCATGACGGGATCAACTAACACGGATTGCGCACATATTACTCATTACCACGCATCTTTAGGCACTAAACTTTTACAGCTAAACACAGCCGGGTCACCATCAGAAAGCAAATAGGTCCAGGACAAAGGCCAGACAATTCCATATTTACTGCATGAAGTAATTCTACATACCACATTTACCTCAAGGAATGAAAACAAAACAGCTTGCATTGTATCTTTAATATTTTCGGGGTAACACGCAGCTGCAGAGGCAATCCATCAAGGTGCATGCCATGTATCCACCCTTGAATGACCTATTTTTCACTGGGTGGCCTAGCATGACAAAATCTGTTTTTGTCATTGATCTTCAGGTAGTGTCTTGGCAGCCAATCTTAAATGAAACAACTCTGCGTGATGGGACATGCTGGGAGGTCAACTCACCTTGAAGCATAACTGTGTATCATTAACTTATTGGTGAAATTAGATGTGTGGGTGGGCAGAAATGAACCCAGCAGCTCCAAATAGAGAAAGAGCATCAGTGGGGAGAGGATTGATCCTTGTGGGACTCCACAAGTGAGCAGGTGATTGCTTGACCTGAAGCTGCCCATTTAGACTGCTTGGTGTCTATCCACGTCAGAGCAGGCGCACCACTGGAGGACTGTCCTGTGACCCACATTCTATTATTGGTAAGAGTGATTCATGTGCCATGGTTGACTTCTATAAACACACATACAAATGAAAATACATTCAGAACTCCTCACTACCTACCCATCCCAATATCCCTAAATACGAATGTTCATCTTCTAACTGGCAAACACTGTCAAGCCTAACATGCTCACCTCTGAAAGACACTTTTAGAACTCTCTCTAAATACAGATTATACCTTAGTCACTGCAATCCCTAAACCACATTTATATACCTTTTCCTTCCATGCCGGTTGGGAAGAAGTAATCCTGAGTACGGGACAATGCTCGCTACACATAGTGGACTCCTCTGGCAACATAAACCCAAAACTGACTCCACATCTTGCAGAATCCAGTGCCAAGAGGCCACCAGGAAGTGTCAGAAACTGTGCTTTACAACACTCACTTTGAAAGAGTTATTGTTGATAGCTCTGGCTCCTCACAGCCAAACCCATCAGATCATTCTAGTGATGAACTCATTGGAGCCTTGAGCCAATGGTTTGGAAAACATTGGTTTATATCATTCCAGAAATTCATGTGGTTTTCATGTTAGAAATATGCATGCGATTGCACATGCCAAGCTTTGGACCGTTTGTCTCTTGGCAGTATGGTGCAACGGATGATGTTCTGCCGTGAGTTGGTACCCTTTAGGGAGATTTGGAAGAACCTTTGGGAATGGTGCTGATATTTGCAAAGTCCATGTTTCCTGAAGGTTGTATTTACCAGTCAGAGAACGTTGCATGCGTCAGCCAGTATGTGCTCAGTACAAGACTATTGTGTGTTGACCAATTTTACAAGACATATTCTTAGTGCGGGAGTCATGCATTTAACTGCCAGGAGTTCTTCTTTTTTCATAAATGTCTACATTATTTAGTTTAGCACCCATGCATTGTGAGGTTAAAGTTGGAAGGTTGTGCAGCCAGGTTAACAGAATCAGACACATGTGATCTAATTCAAATTGATAAAAGAGCATGCTCTATTGTGACAAATGAACGATGTCGTGTTATACCTTGCAGAAATACATGGTCATTCTTGTTATAGGAGTACACATGGTCATGAATTAAATATTCAGATCCTTCGTGAAGAATACCAACTTGTATTCTCTTTATCATTGAGATATTGAAAAACTGGAAACATGTGTAGGCGAGATTTTATTTTACTGCATGCATTTTAATTAAAGTCAGCTAATTATTTTAAATAGCTCACTCATTTAATTAATAATGCATATCAGTATATTCATTGAATATTCAAATGGAAGTACACTATTAATTAAATGTACAGCTTCAATACCCGTGAGTCATTCAGAAGGCAACTGATGAAACTCTTTTAAATCAGTTGGATTGCCAATGCTGATTTTACACTGCCTTTGCAGCAAATAAACACACCTCAAACACATACTGCTTGTGTTCTGTTGGAGTTTTCATAGGTCAAGCCCTTGCTGCATCATTAGGACAACATAAGAGCATTGTTTTATCACATTTTTTAATACGTGCTCTGTGCACGAAGACATTTACAACTATTAAAAATGAAAGGCATGTGGAGGACTCAACTAAAGGGAGCTGTTAAGAAAGTCCTTTTATGTAAAGAGTACATGTGCAGTTCCAACACTTAAACTGCTGCTATAATTTATAGTATGTGAGTAAAGTTAGAAAAGTATAAGGTGTATTCATCATGTGGACGTTGTAAGAAGTGGGCGTGTTCAGTGCTGTACATTAGGAAAATAAATCTGACAATGACATTATTATATCTTTAATGTAAAGTAAAGATGGACATTTCGAGATTTTCCTGATTTGGAAAATATGTATCAACCCGTCTATTTGAATGGTCTTTTAAATGGAAGGAACACAAATACCTAGATTGACATTGCTGGTTACTTAGAATAATAAATGTTATATTGTCAAATGTAATACATTTATTTGTAGAGCATGCAATCAGAAATGACTTACAATACACATTTACAGATGGAGGAGGCATTCCCACGAAGGGTGCCTTTACACAACATTTGGGAAGTGGTGAGTACGTTTTTGAAGGTGTAAAACATGTGAAAAATACCACTTCATTATTAAGCGTCACTGGAGTCAGTGGTGGGGTCAGGTAGGCAGGGTGGGAGAGAGGGCACAGAGAGCACACTGGAACTTTCATGAGATCAACAATTGGGCTGGCTTTGGTGAGGGGCAGAGATGGGAATCCAGGTTGATGGATTAGGAGCAGGTTGACGATGGCACTCTGGTGAAAACATGCACCACAAAATCAAGGTCGTCATAAAGATGATCCGGATCCTTCAAAAGATGGAGGCAGTATGACACAAAGCAAGGTAATTGCCATTCAATCCCACCAGTGGACAATTCTAAGACATTGATTAATAAAGTTTATTTTAATACAAAGGAACGTAAAATAAACTACTGATAACAAAGACTGAAAAATAAAAAGCAACATGAACTACCATGAACACAGACATAAATGTGTCACCGTATATCTGTGACATGTAATATGTCCTTCCCGTGCACGCCCTTGTGTCACAACTTACAGTCATCAAGGAGATAACCAAGGTGCTCTTACTTGGGTTACCCCAATGATTTGCCTTCTAGCAGAAGTTGCATATTACACTGCCAGCCTCACCTCTGATTGGTACGCTCTCTGGCAAGCTGAACTAGTCCCACAGCATGTCCAGGTGGGAGGTGAGATCACGGGGAATGACTTCTATCCCACCTTCACATGGGCAGAAAATGATGCAGTGGTGCTTGTATCCCTCTCCTGAAACATCTAATGCGGTAGCATATCTGGATTCTTTGCCTGGAACTCTTGGGTCACTTGCAGCTGTACCCTCTCCTGCATTCTCCTCTGCCCATCACTCTCTGCACTTCAATGCTACCTCTCTGGCTACCATTTCCAACTCTAAAGTCAAGGTAATGGCCCATCTTGTGTAGATACTGATTGATCTTCTCTGCAGCTCCTCTAGATTGGTAGTACCATCTTTTTCCTTATACTCTGCTTGCTTGCCACTACTCATCCACTATCTCTGCCTCCTCAAACAGCATTTCCCACTATGCATGCTCTTTCTCAGCCTCCATCACCCAACCTAAAACTCTGTAAACTTGACTGACTGCACGAGACTCTGACACAGAGTTTCATGAATAGTTCAGGTGTTCATCTCACACCCATGGCATGACCTACAGAAAAAAGAACATGCTGCCTAAGGTATCAACCTTCAAAACCCAAAATGTCTAAGGTGCCTTATATGCATATGTTTTCAATATGCAAAACACAAAGCAAAAGTCAAAGACAAATAAAAGATGTGCAGAAGACTCACACAATGAAAAAAGGGCTCTTGGAACACACACATGGTAGGGAAGGAGACTGGGCATAGCACAGCAAGACTCCCTGGGTTTACACACAAAGGTTTCTCTACAACCACAGGAAAGGAAATGTGTTAGGGTTGGTTTGTTTTAAAATGTAAGAGCTTGCAGCTGCTGAAATTCTTTGTGTGAAGAAGATGTTATACAATTTGTTAAGAAAAAGTACCCACTTTACTGGATTATTCCTAAAGAAATCTAAGGGCAGCATGTCTGAGATGTTCCTGCCCACAGACGCTCCAGAGAACATTGCACCTCACCCTCACCAAATACTAATGGAACGGGAGCACTTTCAGTATAAAATACACCTTGTAAAGTTTAGGTCAATATCTTCACCCTCAATTTTACAGACACTAAAATGTTAAAGCCATGCATCCCCACATATCACAATTCCTATGGATTGACTATTTGAAATCCTATAACTAACCAATTTCCAGAAGTCCTTAATGTTTTCTAAAGGAAATGACACTATGTACTGGTTCTCACGTTTGATCTGCTTCGTTTTTTTGTATAGCTTCGATCAAATACTTTTTTTAAAATTCTGATCTTACTATATTTAAACATGTCCCTGTTTCCCCACAGCTAGTAGATTTTGTTCATGCCTACAGGGGATCTATTTTCACTTTCCAGCAGTCTTTTACAATCCACAAGTTAGTTACCCGCTGTCTGTTTAAAACAGTATTTTGTGATTTGGTGAAAAAACAGGTAATGATATTCACTGTTGCATTGTAAGTATGAATGACCGTGTAATTTTCAACCAACGTTTCAGTAAAATACTACATACAGACTTGGGAAGAAAGAGTTGAAACTCAAAGCACAGATCTCTTCTATGTCTATTCTTGAAACCCTGGTTTGCCTGTCATTATTGTAGAGCATCAGGGGTACCAGTTACCCTATAGTTGCAGACACTTAGACGAAAACAATGTATATATCATGATTGCTTCAATGTCTTAACTCGATCTGAAATTCCCTCATCCATTGCCAGCTTGGAAAATCCACACAAATAAAATCAATAAAACCGTATTAATCTGGTGTTTGAAAAGCACGTTGTGCATGTGTAATCCCTGCAGTATTCAATTGCATGCATTATAAACAACTTTCATCAGAATTCCGACCTTATAGAAGGTCTTCTGATGTTGGCACTTGGGTTTTGCCGTGGATAAATCTGTCACACCATATACTTCATCCTCACCTACAAAAATAGCAGCATTCAATGTATTCAATATGTCGATGATACCGTTCTTATAACTGATACTCCTCATGCATTACAGCATCTTATCATGGCATATATCACATTTACGAATGACAGGGATTCACATGTTAATGCAGGTAAATTTGAAGTTAGGATCTGTCACCTTAGTCATATAACTATCAAATTTCCAACTATGTACAGTAATAACAAAGTGATCCCACAAGTAGGGCAATATGACTACATGGGTATTCATTTATGGACAAAATTAGTGGGAGAACATCATAATTACAAACAAACAAACAAATGGCTTTAATCAAACACTGGGTGGAGTAGATAGATTTAGATGAACGTCTAATAATCAGAAGATACATCTTATTATTCAACTCTATAACAGTAAGGCAGCCTCTGTTACCAAATATGCCACCTCGTTCAGGGTTTCATGAATTTGTCAGACCTACAAGTGGTAGAAAACACTTTTCTTAAAAAAGTGTTTGGAATACCATGGTCTGCTTCCAATTATGGAGATCATTTGGAGCTGGGTCTGGATTTTGTACAGGATGATTTGATTTTAAAAGTAATTCTGCATTGGCTCCGCTTATGGAGTAATCCTAAACCTGAATAAACTAATATTATCTTGCAAGGGCTATTGACTAAAAGAGGGGGCGGATTGGTGCCATGGTTCCCTGGGGAAAATAAATACTCTGTATGCTTTCACAGCTCTGGCTACCCTGGACCAAACCATGGCAATTCAACTAAAGGACCACCTAATGACTCATGCTCGAGACGGTTGGGAATCAACTAAATTAATGAAATCATCTAACCAGAACCACGTAATCATCTCCTCTGGCCGGTACAACACTATTTCTTATGGTCTAATAACTTTTCTGTGAGTATAGATGAGATAGAGCTATTGTGACAGGTTACACTTTCAGCTGTAGCAACATACAAACGTTATTAGCAAAAAAGCATAAGTTTAACCACGTAATCATCTCCTCTGGCCGGTACAACACTATTTCTTATGGTCTAATAACTTTTCTGTGAGTATAGATGAGATAGAGCTATTGTGACAGGTTACACTTTCAGCTGTAGCAACATACAAACGTTATTAGCAAAAAAGCATAAGTTTAATGGTTTCAAACAATGGTTAAAATCATATGAAATCAGTAAACATAAATAAACACACAAGTGCTAGTATTTCAAGTAAAAACGGGTCTTTAGGAATACATAACACACTCCACAACTAGTTGCTGTTCAAGCACCTTGTCAAGGATTCAAGCATAATATCAATGCATACAATAGTCCATAGATTGGCCAGTGTTGTTAGTTTGCATCTCTGTTAGACTGCAGAGATTGTGATCTCAACATGTTTCTGTTCATATCATATTGGGTACAGAACATTCCTCAGGAGGGTAGTGTCAAATCAGATTCCTATTCAGTGGATTCAGCTGGGATTGAAGATAAAACAAGTGTAACCTGTTGGGTTAAAGGAACGGAGAATAGGGTAAGCTATGAAGGCTTAGATTCTATACTTGTACTATCACTGAACCATGAACCCATATCTAATGGTTTATGTTACCTTGGTAGGTTTCGTGTGGAGGCGATCAACTTCTAGATTCAGTTGTAGGAAGGTTATAAATACTCCTCTGTTGCCAACTACAAGAAAAGGATAAGAGTCGCTTTTCAGTCGCATATAGTGCTACCATACTCTCTTAAGTCATAGCAGGCTTGCATAAGTCCTGGGAAATCGCACAGATTAGGCGGGGCACCCACCTGTTGATCAGGGTTGTCTTAGTGCAGTAATGTAGGTCGATACTCAGCGAGCATCATTGTAAAACAGGAGAAGTGGTGATTGGGGTTCCACCTGGATTTATCTGATAAACATCCAGGTGAAGCCTTTCTCAATATCTTTCAAATGCAGAATCTTTTCCCAAGATGGAACCAGATTGCTGAGATGGATTTTGAAAGAAGAGGACAGACTGGGAGCAGAGTTTAATTGATGGAGCTGCCTGAATCTGTTGATGTTCATACCTGTCCTGTGCCTTTAAAACGACAAACAAAAAGTGAATGCAAAAAATCCTGTGCCGGAACTTCAACTCAGATAGCAATTGAAAGTACCTTTGGCGAGTCCTTTACAAGCTGTGCAACTGATTTGGGACTGGAAGTGTAGAATTCATGATTTCACAGGGCATATTATTCTCTAACAGTAGGCACATATTAGGGAATCTCTGAGTTTCCACAGCAGTAATTTCGATCTGTATATGCGACGTGGGTTAGTGCGGGATTAACAGATGTGCAGTATTTGATAGATTTCTTGGCTTGTGAAAACTTAGTTTTCATAGAAAGAGAAAACCTGACTAGCATTTTAGATCCCCTAGAAGTGCATAAGGAAAGAGCTTATACCCCAACTTAATTCCCAAGAAAATAATGTCCGTTTAAACAACCAATGTAATTTTCTTTAAATAATTGCACAGACAATAACAGACTGTGCCATACGTGAACTCCTAATTCCAATTAAAATGAAGTGCTGATCCTGTTTACATCTCCAATGTATATTCTAATGTGTGTGTGACCCTGAAGCTGATTGCGTACTGGCACGAGTTAAAAAATATGTTGTATTTTGCACTGTGTCAATTGATTAGTAAAATACGTGTAGACATCATATGTGATATGAATAAATACAGTCTCATAATATTATGATGTGCGCCCATGAAGAATGTAGTCTCATGAAGATTGAAATAAAATGTTTATGAGCCAATTAACTCACTCCATGTTCCAGAGACCCAAGCATTGAATGTATCAGATATATTCTGCTGTTTAGTTGTTTTGAAGGTATAAGGTACTTGTGTCCACCTGGAACAACCATGTTGTGTGTTTAGATAAGATTCCCTAGTTCCTGTGTGAGTTGGGGACCTCTCTCTTCTCTGTATCTGAACCTTTAGATGAATCAAGATATTTGATTTCCAAAATAAAAGTTGTTATCCTAAACACAAACCTATAAACAATGGAACCAAACATAATGTACTCAGTATGTTTGTATCTATTTTCCCAAACTATATATATATTTTAAATGAATGGATATTTGTGTTTATTGTGAATATAACATATTAGTGAGATAATAGCAGGGAAGATGTGTTTTTTTTCTAGGCAAGCAGCCTGTACTTGTACAAACTACTGAAGTGACTTCCCCAGCATTTACATTTAGGGGACCAACTTTTAATATTTTTTATCAGGTATTTTAAACAGAACAGAATATTCACATCGAAAAACAGTCTGTTTCTTGTTCCAGAATTTTAGGGTGGGATTGTCATAGTGGGAGGTATTAGATCAGGGGAGGTTTCTCCATGAAACAAATCTTCAAAATTAATTGTGAAAAATGCAGGGAAATTGTCCCTTCTCTACAATGGGGAGTCACCCTCTTTTGGGATCCTACTGTTGGTGACCCCCTCAGGGGACAAGGAATTTGCCAAATAAGGAATCTATCCCACCCCCCCTTCACTTGACAACTTGTTTTTGGCTATGTAGGAATTGAACAAGGCTACAGCCAACAGGGCCCCTTAAAAATGGGTGGCTTGGTTTCTGACCTGTATTTGTTGCTGTCTTCTTGTGACGATAAGGACCAATGGAATCTCCCCATCGATTCCAGGAAGGAACCTAACAGACTTGGACACCAGCAGCAGAAGAGAGAGGCAGACAGACTGTGATAAACATCGGCTTGCACAGTCGCGCAGAGGAGGAGCTGAGAACCACACCATCAGTGTGGTGGGTGGAGACCCAAGGCAGCCTCTGGACCACTGTTGCTTCAACAAAGGTGGAGGCCATGACGAGTCTGGGACTGATGGGGAAGGAAGAAAAACCAAAGGAAACAAGATGTGCTTGCATCCTGTCTTACTGATGTCCATAGAAAGGAGATGCAATGCAGAACAACCCACCACACAGACCAGAAGCGTGAGGAACAGGTCTGCATAGGCCAGTGGGACCGCCTCTGTTAGCGAGCACCACCACTGCAGGGAAGGTAAGTGGTGTAAGTGATTTCAATCCGGCACACACCCAAGTCAACACCTAGCATGTAGTGCACAACTGAAATCCTTACTTATTTTTGTCTAAAAGTTTATTCTGAACGATTTACCACTCATATCACGCCCCTCTCCTAGAACCCCCCCCCCCCCCCGGTTACACTGAACCAGGAATTAGGCTGGTTTTCAAAGTTAAAATATTTATTTAGGTATTTACAATTTAATCACACTATGGGCCTCATCACGAGTTGGGCGGTAATGCCGCCGGTATTACTGCCAGTGGTATTAGCCCTACCGCCAAATCCCCCGCAGCTATTAACGCCGGATCATGGGTTTGGCGGTAATGGAATTCCCCATTCCCCACTGAGCCCATTCGGGAATGCCCCATTGGGCTCAATGGGGAATGGGGAATGGGGCATGGGGGATTTCCCGCCGGCAGTAATAGTGCACATTTTCAGCGGATTTGCCCCCAGCTGGGGGAGAAATCCGCCGAAGCCCTGATTTGGCGGGCACTTAAATCTGGCAGTAATAGCGCGACCGCCGGATTTAAGAGTTACCGCCAAACTCGTGATGAGGCCCAATGTTTTAATGGGTGCAAAATAATTACCAATGGGGTGAGGTAACAGCAAAACAATTAACAATTAAAACAACTTAACAATAATTAACAGTAAAACAATTCAGCACAGAAATAATAATTTTGTGTGTGTGTTCAGATCAGATAGCACTGTGCTTAAAGTTTCCCCCTGCACACCCCTCAACCCCCAATAGGCAATGTAAATAGATAGGAGAAGAGAGCAGGTATTCAGGAATGGCAGAATTCAAACAAAATATCAATCCCACTTCCCCCCAGCAAACACAAGTGAAAAACGTAATTGACTGTCAAGCTGCCAGAATGGCTTTTAAAGTTATTGTAGAATGGACTGTGTAAAAACACTAAATATGGTCTAAATTGCTGAAATTACTATAAATTCTTATGGGAGCCACTTTGGATAGTTGCACACAAACACAAGCAATGATTTATTACGAAGAAACAATTTGAAATCTTAAAATTCAAGTCGGAAGCAATCAAAAGCTGTTTTACACGTGTCAGAATTTCCCTAATCGAAAATTTGCAGCAAACTTTTCACTGCGCGATAATCGCAATAGCGGGAGAACCATATGGATCAGGTTTTAGATGTGATTTAAAGCTGTGGAGGTTAGCTACAAGCAGAAGTTAGAATTTTGTTTCTAGCACAAAAACTGCGGGAGTTATGGACATTTTAGCGGAGGTTGATTTTTTGAGATAGGTGCAAGAATGGAAAACAGGAATGTGCTTTTAAAATGACAAATGGATTGCTTATACTGCAGGATGACTATGATCAAAATGAATACCCCACAGGAACACAACCACTTGATCAGAATGACTGCCTGCTAAGGACTCGCCTTCTTCAGACGAGAAAAGATCAGCGCAAAGGGAGTTTTAGCAATACTAGTACAGGAGGAAGATAGGATGGTTTGGATTGAGACTTCAGACAATTCAAAAATACTCCTAACAATACAGGTTCTGAATACAAGAGAGGATGGGTTTAAGATAGGGATTAACTAAGCAAGATACATATGCTAGTGACACAGTTCTTTCTATAGCTACTCACTAGATATGTTTTTAAACGGAACCGTCAGGATTCTGGTCTGTCAAGATTCTGGTCAGGGAATGGGATCTGGTTCTAGGACAGACACCTGGGCACAACTTTCTGGAGCCTGGAGCAAGGAAGATGTAGAGTTCAGCAGCAGGGTGCTCCACCAGTATCAGGATAGTGGGTGAATCTGCCTGTCCTTTTGAGTGGTGAGCTGTCTCTATTTATGCTATGATAAAGGGGGGTGTGGCTGGTTTAGCCTAAGCACGCCCCTTTGACAGGTGATTGGTCAGAGTCTCCTCTCTGCCTTGATAGGAGGAGAGACACAGTGTGTCAGCTTTATGGTGTGATTTTATTAGGCTGAGAATCCACCCCTAGCCTCTTGAACACTAAATCTACTTTTGGCACCATAAATATTTACACATGTGTAACCTTTATAAGAAACATATATACAGATGACATATGTTATATAGCAGCTATCCCTCAAAACCCTGTAGCTGTGGGATCTTGTCTCGGCTTTTCACAGAATTTTGTATTTTTCATCATGAACACAATGTCCAATTTTTAAGCAATATTTCTACAAGTGTGCGCGTTTAACATGGGCATAAGTGTATAAAGTGTCATACTTCTAGAAGCAATACATTTTGTGTAAAATCACATTTTCTGCCATTTCTTTCCAGAACATGTCACACGATTTTGCCGCCTCTTGAAACGTGGAGCAAAAATTTAGTTTCACAAATCTGTTACTTTTATATTTTTCACAATGTTCACTGGCAAATTATAAATATTTTTAAAAAGTGTTCTTTGTGAAGGTTCAGCCACAAATGGTTGTTCGGGTCCAGCTTGTTTTTTCTCCCTGCAGTTCAGGAGCAGTCTCCTCCCTGTTTGCACTTGGCAGAGGCCATTTACGACTGTCCCTACACCTCACATTTCCTTCCCTGCAGCTGTTCATTGTTCCCTTTTGCATCTGTAGACCAGGTTCTTTCCAAATCCTATAATTATCGCTTTGATGTGATTTCCCGCTGGAGAGAAAGGCCTATGTGAGGAAACCTGTTATTCCGGTTTGGTTAGCTTTTGCCAGGCTTGATTTAATTAATTCTGTTGCATTTTTCCTTAGCTTAAAACAAACGTGTGATTTCAGATTGCAGCTAGAATTCTCATTCAAGATTTTAAACCATGGGATCAAATAATTACAACATAGGTAACAGGCCTCTTAGATTGCAAACATTTGATTTCAGTTTATACTGGTTTAAAGTTTAATCAGGCAGGCTCCTGCCAGCTGTCATCCCTGCAGTCCTCTGCCGCACAGAGATTTTTGACATCCACAGACAGGCCACTTTTGCTGTGGAAATCCCTTTATGCTTTCAGCTTTTCAGGGCATTACCAGTTCACAATGATTTCTTAAACTAAGTGAATTGTGGCACCCAGCAAGAATTTTGGATGTTTGAGGGTGTTTTGTACCGACATTCTGCAGTTTCAGCAACAAAGAAAAAGGGATTTCATTTAGCAAAGCACTGCTTTTTCCTTCTGTTCTCCATTTTCAATTGTTGTGGAGCCCAGTGACATATTTCAGGAGTGCGATCTCGGTTCCACCACTGACAACATGCATGGCAGATTGGGCAGCCACCTTTTTGTGTTTTGCAAAGTGCATTTTTCAGAGGTTTTGGCATGCACAAGAGTTTTGCGGCCATTTTGCTATTTATCATAACACAGTGCTGCAGCACAGCAGAGCAAAAAGTGAGTTCAATCATCCCACTGAGCCCCCCCTCATGACTTGAGTTTGACCGCCCGTCAAGGGGAAGTCGGGAGATTGGGATGTTCTTTCTTTCTTTGGTCCATGTGGAGAAAGTCATCTGCTTCTCCAATCAACGCTGGATCGCCATGCTCGCCTCGCCAGTTCTGGATGGGAGCATGGAGCGATATTCCGGGCTCCTTGGGTCTTTCCTCCCGGTCCACAAGTGGTCCTCCTTGGTAATTAGAAATTCTTGGTTCCAATGCTATGAGACAGAACAGAGCATGGTTATGGAAATGTCCCCACTACTACTCATGTAGTGGGTCAGATGCATACATTGAATACAATTTAGAATATTCCCCGCCTGTGTTTACTACTGGTTTTAACAGGTGGATTCTTCTAGGTTGCCGGAATGTCCACCTCTGGGTTTCAAGTTGGCTCCTTTATTTGCCGCAAAGTATGCCTAGGATGGCAACTCTTCAGCTGGTTTATGTGGACCCACTTGTCTTCCCCCTCTGCCAAACTGCCCGTGGAGTTGCAGATTTTGTAGGTGACTGGTGAGATTCTGTCTACTATTTCAAAAGGACGCCGCCAAGTTGGAAGGAATTTGCGCTGTTTGGCTTGGTTCCTTTAGAAATTGTACAAGTAGACCCGGTCTCCTACTATGTATTGTTTTTTAGTTGTCTTAAGGTCATAGTGGGTGTTCATACTGTCTGCAGATCTTTCAAGATTCCGCTGAGCATAGGCAAAAGCATGTTGAAGGTGTTTTCTCAGATTCTCAACATACTCATGGGTTGTGGAGGCATTTATCTAGTCTGCTCTTGGGTTCTGTAGAGCAGATGCCGGGGAAGCACCATCCTTCGTCCAGTCATCAGCTCAAACGGAGAAATGTTTGTTGCAGAAGAAGGGGTAGATCTGATGGCCATCAGGACAAGAGATAATCAAATGTTCCAACTTGGACCAGAATCTGCCACAAACCTTTTTAACATGCTCACAATAGTCTTGTTGTATCTCTTACCTCCACCACTAGAGGCCGCCGGTAGGCAATGTGTAGTTTCCTTTTGACCCCAAGTATCTCCCACATCTTTGTCATCACTTCGCTAGTGAAGTGGCTACCTCGGTCTGACTCCATACTTTGGGGTAGTCCAAAATGCGAGAAGATGTAATTGATCATCAGGGCAGCTGCTGTTTCTGCCTTGCAATTAGGGGCTGGAAGACATTCCACTCATTTAGTGAACAAGTATGGTACGGCCAACATGTACTTGTTCCCCCTAGAGGAGCGAATCACCTGCCCGAAGAAATCGACTTGTAAATCTGACCAAGGCAGTGTCATCCCCCTCTTTTGGAGGGGAGCATGGTGTGTGAGTGACGTTGGCTGAAATTGTGCACACACAAGACACCCATTCAAGTATTGGTCAAGGTCCTGCCCCATGTGTGGCCAGTATGCTACCTCTCGCAAGGTTTCTAGTGTTGTATGAAACACCTGATGACCGGCTGTGGCTGCATCATGGGCGTGAATTAGCATCAGGCTTCGGAATGAGGTAGGGACCACCCACTGGTCATGGCCAGCTATGGATCTCCTCACCAACAAACTGTCTTGGATTCAGAACATTTTTGGACTTTTCATCAACACTCTGAGGTCCTCTTTCCCAATGTAATCAGTATCCGTCAGGGGAAAGTTCTCAGGGTCCTCAATGGGCCAATTATTGGATACCCTTTTTGAGCTATAATCAAATCAGCATCTGTGGTCTCCTTACTGCTTTGTGCAGTTGAGAGTTCATTGTGAGCATTTGTCTGGGACTTAGTGATATCAGTGACCTGGATTCCCCCCAACAGGGACTTGATCTCAAGTAGATCCCCTTGGATGGCTCCGGTTTTGGCCAGCTGATCAGCTAGATAATTTCCAGTTTTGTCTCGTCCCTCTACTTTAGAATCACCCTTGATCTTTTTCCAGTAGATGGTCATCCCATTCAAGGTGACCAGATCATTAATATTTTGTATTAATTTCCCATCTTTCAATGGTTTGTTATTAGCACATAGCATGCCTCTGGTTTTCCAGTTAAGCAGGTGCTCCACAAACCCGTTCCGTACATAATCTGAATCTGTGATTATGACCAGTTTGTGGAGTTGGTGTGAGGATGGCTTGATGCACAGCCATCAGCTCTGCCACTTGACTACTTCAGGGACCGATTTTGTACACAGCAGAGGCTTCTGGGACATCATTCACCCATGCATTCCCTACACTGGCCACAAGTTCCTTTTCCCCGTTGTTGTCAACATGGTAGGAGCACCCATCCACATAGACAGTGAGCATTCCCTCACACTGGTCTTATTCATAGACTTTGTGTGGGGAATTAAGGTATGCCTCCATGTTGTCCTTGATTTTAAGACTTTCGTCCTCAAGACAGTTTTCTCTGGCACAATCATGCAAGTCAGCCAGACCTTGCGCGAGGGGTCTCTTCTTGTTTTGGCCATATCTGACCTCCACAGGAAAGCCTTGCATTGACAGAATCCAGAAGTAATTCAGGAATTACTCACATTTCCGGCCCGGATTTTGTCACTTTGAAGATATTGCAAAGGTTGGTGTGGAGTCTCCACTATGATGTGATCCCCTTGGATAAACGGGTGGTAATTCTTCAATGCCCACACCGTTGCCAGGAGTGCCTTCTCACAATCGTTGAATTTTTCCTCCACAGAGATTACTTTATTGACCTTGTTGTGCTTTCAATATTATACTGCAGTTAAGCATGTATTTGAGAAGCCTGACTCCAAGAAGAACTCCTTGTTTTTGACAGAGTAAGCTAGGTAAGGCGCTTGTGAGAGGCTTCTTTTGAGTTGTCTTACTGCCTCGGTTTGTTCTGGACCCCACTCCCACTTGACCGCCCCCCTTCAAAAGATGGATCAGGGGTCTTGTGATCTCTGTGTAATCCTCAATTAACTTTCTGCTGTAATTAGTTAGTCCAAGGAGGCTCCTTAGTTCCTGCAGAGTTGTGGGTCTTTTATTTTCTGGAGGGCTTCTACTTTCTTTTCCTGGGGACAGAGACCCTGAGGAGTTATCTCCTGCCCCAAGAAACTGACATGGGTTCTGCACCACTGTGACTTTTGAAAGGAGAGTTTTGCTCCGGCAGCCCTCAACTGTGTCAGGACACAACGGATCTCCGCTATGTGTTCCTACACAGTTGAGCTTTTTACTAGAACATCATCTACATAGGCCAGGTCACCCCTTTCACCCAGGCTGTCAGGACCCTGGCAAGTGTTGGGGTGGTGGCAGGGAAAAGGGCCCCTATGTTGGGTTTTGGAGGGAGGAGGGGGCCTCTTCGGCGCCCGACTGGCTTCTCAAGACGTGTTCTCCACCCCTTTAGCAGGTCGCGAGGCCAGGGGTGGAGAACAGCCAAGAAACTACATTTCCCAGCAACAACTACATTCCCTAACAAGAAAACCACGAAAACCAAGTCGCGTGCAAAACGAAACTAACTATTGGGGCACAAACTATTAATCCTGCATGGGTAGTGCTTGCATAACTACCGCATGCATCTTGGGGGGCATTGCATGGTCCAGACTCCTTAAGACCCGTGTGGGGAACGAAAGACACGGGCCGCTCGATCTCAGAACAATTAACCCTTTAAGGGTAGAACAAGCGCACGCATCCGTTCTGACATTCCTCGTTTGTTTCTAGTGGAAGACGACTCCGCGGAACGGTGCGTGGACAGAAAAGACGGCAGTCGCCGCAGATCACCTGAGAACGAAGCTAAGTTCATGTTTATGTTTCTTGTTGCAATTAATGACAGAGTGAGCCTAGTGAGTCACGTCTAGGAGAACTGCACCTCACATGAAGCAATGTGGGGGGCGCTTATTTCTACATGCAGTAATGTGGGAATCTTGCATGCAATAATCTGAGAAATGTTTTGCAGGTGTTTGTGAACAACAGTGGCATCCTCACTGGCTCTGCAGAAGCAGTTGGCCAAACTGGTTGGAGCTCCAGCACAAAGGCTCCCGTATTGAGTGTTTACTAGATGTTGTAAAGAGTATTGGAGTGACAGATTACAATTCCACCGAAAGGAAGCAGGAGCCAAGGAGCATGTTACCCTAATTTCCCCATTCCTATCCAGAACTCCTTCCTCTTCCTCTTCCCGGTGATCCTAAAACCCTCAACCTATCCACTCCACGGGCCCTAACCCTCTTTCCCCGAAGGGTCACGGAAGCCTGCGATGGTGTAATCTCCAGGCCCCAAGACCTAACGGGAAGGGAGGCGTTTGTGCTGCCTCTGCGCCAGGAGAAGAAGACTGAAGGCTCTGACAGAATTGCAAGCCCACATGTAAATCAGGCGCCCAGGCAGTACAACCATGGCTGATGTGGTTACACTCCTTCAGGAATTGAAAGCGGAATTGACCGCAACCAGACAGGATTACCAGAATCTGGCGGGTCAGGTCCATACTTTAACAATCCAAAGCCAGGCCCAAGCTACGCCACTACCAACCCCTAGAGTGTCATCCCCTATCCCCGTACAGGTGCAAGTGTCCACAGAACCACCAATACCCCTAGCAGCCCCAGAGAGGTACCATGGAGATCCTCAGAACTTTAATCAGTTTATAATGCAATGCCAACTGCATTTCTTAACCAAACCAGCAGTTTTTCAGACAGCCCAAGCGCGCACCGCATTTGTAATCTCCTACCTTACGGGTGATGCGGCCTCATGGGCCACCCCCTTGGTCCGAAAGGACGACGGTTTGCTCTACGATTGGGAATTGTTCCTCGAAGAGTTTGGTAAAATCTTCAATCGTAGGGCTGCAACTCTAGTAAAGGATCGAGAACTATTGACACTAAAACAAGGCAATAGAGAACTGGTTACTTATGTCACGGCCTTTAATCGACTGGCTATGGAAACCGATTGGCCCCAGGATAAAAGGATGGCTCTGTTCTATCAGGGGCTGAGGGAAGATCTAAAAGACCTAGTAGCACAGGTTGACCCACAACCAGAGACCTGTTCAACAATGATTGATCTAGCTCTTAGATTGGACCAAAGACAAAATGAGTGGCGACAAGACCGGCGCAGGTGGGAGAACAAGCCTCTAGTGAGGCTCGACCAACAAAAGACTCCTAAAACATCGGAAAAAGGAACAGACGAACCAATGCAGATCGGAACTGTGTGTGGGCCCCTGTCTAAAGAGGAGAAAGAGAAGAGGCGAAGAGAGAAACTGTGTCTATATTGCGGCAAAGCCGGCCACTTTGTGCGGGAATGTACGAACAAGCCTGTTAAGGGAAGTCCTTCGGGAAACGTGACCGCTCGCCCATGAGGGTGGCAAGGACGAGCAAAGTTGAAGACACCCCTGAAATTTTAGCGAATGTGCAACATAGCCAGGCAGGTCATGTTTTGATAGCAGGTCACCTCAGATGGGAAGAAAAACGGACATCAGTGTCATTGATGGTGGATTCTGGGTCCACAGGGAATTTCGTGGATCGTCAGGTGGCCTTGAAACTGGGAATTTCATTGTGTGACAAATCCCGTCCAGAAGAAGTCAAATCGGTGGACGGTTCACAGTTGGTTTCAGGACCGATTACACAGCAAACACTACCCTTACACTTGAGTTGTGGAGTAACACATCAGGAAATGATCCGCTTTGACGTAATAGCGGCTCTCCAGTTCGGGTTTATTTTGGGGTTGACTTGGCTACGGCTGCACAACCCAACCATAGATTGGAGCACCGGGGTACTGGAATTTAATTCCACTCACTGTCATGCGAACTGTGGAACATCAGAGAAGGTAAATCACTGTGTAGGAGGGAGTTAAGAAACCGACCTGCCTATGGAGTATGAAGCATATCGGGACGTCTTTAGCAAAGCCGCGGCCGAGACCCTACCCCCACACCGGCCTTTTGACTGCCGAATCGAGCTTGTGGAAGGAGCAGTACTGCCCTGCAGTCGAATATATGCACTTACGGAAGCAGAAGATAAACATCTGAAAGAATATATTGAAAAGAACTTGGCTAATGGGTTTATTAGACATTCCAAGTCTCCGGTTTCCTCACCCCTGTTTTTCGTGCCAAAGAAAACAGGGGATCTAAGAACAAGCATTGACTACAGGGCAATTAACAAGATAACCATAAAAAATCGTTACCCCCTGCCTTTGATACCTGTGTTACTAGATCAGGTACGCGGATCCACAATTTACACCAAGCTAGATCTCCGTGGGGCATATCACCTGGTACGGGTAAAACAAGGCGACGAGTGGAAGACAGCAGTCCGCACGAAATTTGGCCTGTATGAATATCAGGTAATGCCCTTCGGGCTCTGCAATGCGCCAGCAGCGTTTCAACATTTTCTAGATGAAGTTTTGCATGACTACATCGATGTATTCACAGTAGTGTACATCGACGATATACTAATCTACTCACGAGACCCTAAAGAACACCAGAGTCATGTCAAGGCCGTTCTGCAAAGGCTACGGGAACATCATTTGAAAGCCAAACTAGAAAAATGTGAATTCCATCAAACAACTGTAGAATTCCTGGGGTTTATTCTGTCTCCTCAAGGGGTCACTATGGATAAGAAGAAGGTGCAATCCATTCTAAACTGGCCCTCCCCTGGTTCAGTGAAAGATATTCAAACTGTTTTAGGATTTGCCAACTTCTACCGCCGTTTTATCGATGGCTTTGCTAAGAAGGTGCAACCCATGACACGACTATTACGGAAAGGAGTTCCGTTCCAGTGGGACGAGAAGGCAGAGGAAGGTTTTCAGGCTTTGAAGGCGGCATTTACCACTGCGCCAGTTCTGCGACATCCGGATCCAGCCAAGCCGTACATTGTGGAAACCGACGCTTCCAGTTATGCTGTTGGGGCAATATTATCACAAAGAGATGAAGACGGTCAGTTGCATCCAGTTGCCTTTTACTCCCGGATGTTGTTGCAAGCTGAACAAAACTATGCAATAGCAGACAAGGAGTTACTGGCTATCAAAACAGCCTTCGACGAATGGCGCCACTACTTAATGGGAGCTCGACACACTATCACGATATATACAGACCACCGAAACTTACAATTTTTGAAATCAGCCAAAGCATTGAGTCCAAGACAGCTTCGGTGGGCAATGCAATTTTCGGAATACGATTTTGTGGTGACATACCGTCCGGGAGTAGAGAATCGGAAAGCTGACATACTTTCACGGTACCCTGAACCTAGTTCGGATTCCAGCCAACCAGAACTCATTCCAAAGACGATTTTGGACCCAAGTCGTGTCATAGGTAGCATAGCTGTGGATACTATCTTTGAAGATATTAGAAAGGCCATGTCGGCACAGGAATTAGTGCATTGGACAGCCGGAGACAAGGACAAAACCGTGAAAGACGGGTTGCCTTTCTTTAAATCGGCGTTGTATCTCCCAACAGTGCCTCTTCGTCAACAGGCCATTTGATGGTGCCATGACTCACCCTTCGTGGGACATCCAGGGAAGAAAAAGACTGTAGAACTACTTCTCCGCATTTCTGGTGGCCAGGGTTAAACCAGGAAGTTCAACAACACATCGCCAGATGTGAAACCTGCTTGAGAAATAAGTCGGAGCATCAGAAACCGGCGGGGGTTTTACAACCACTCCCAACACCACCCACCCCATGGCATACCGTGTCTATGGATCTGATAGTGGAACTACCACAAAGTCAAGGTTACAATGCCATCTTGGTTGTAGTGGACTATCTCACCAAAATGGCACACTTCATTCCCTGCCAAGGTACCCCCTCGGCCAGCACAGTGGCAGACCTGTTTCTACAACATATAATCCAGTTACATGGTGTACCCTATAGTGTAATCTCGGATCGAGGACCACAGTTCACATCGAGGTTCTGGCAGGCCTTTTGCAAATCAGTGGGAATGGAAATAAGGCTCTCAACCAGCTATCACCTGGAGACAGAGGGCCAAACTGAACGCTTGAACCAATCTTTAGAGCAATACCTTCGTTGTTTGACACAAGGTTTAGAGAACAATTGGGCAAAGGTGATAGGGCTGGCCGAACTGGCGTATAATAACGCATTTCACACATCAACAAAAACCTCGCCCTTCTATAGTATGTATGGGCATCATCCTCGCTTTCAGCCGGTGCCTCAATACGAGTACCCAGAGGTACCAGCAGTGGAGACAAAGAAGAAGCAGCTAGAGGTTATCTGGCAACAGGTACGAGACAATTTGGATAAAGCCAAACAGGCATACAAACTACAGGCAGACAAGAAAAGGCGTCCCAGCCCGCAATACCGAATTGGGGACAAGGTTTGGCTGTCAACACGGAATCTTCGGTTACAGGGGTCGCCTAAGTTCAAACCTCGATTCATTGGCCCATTTAAAATCACAGCTCTGATTGGTCCAGTAGCAGCAAAACTAGATCTACCCGCAAACATGAAAGTGCACCCAGTATTTCACGTTGCTTTGCTCAAACCAGCCCCGTCTTTCATTCCGCCCAAGAAACCTCCACCTGTCCTGATCGATGGGTACCCCGAATTCGAGGTCCAAGCTATCCTAGATTCACAAGTAAGACGAGGTGCACTGTGGTATCTGGTGGATTGGGTGGGTCATGGCCCTGAGGATAGGTCCTGGGAACCAGCATCTAATATTCATGCTCCTCGGCTCCTCTGCCTGTTCCACCGAAGGAATCCCTCTACACCTGGGCCTGCAGGAGGGAGGGGAAGTACTGTCAGGACCCTGGCAAGTGTTGGGGTGGTGGCAGGGAAAAGGGCCCCTATGTTGGGTTTTGGAGGGAGGAGGGGGCCTCTTCGGCGCCCGACTGGCTTCTCAAGACGTGTTCTCCACCCCTTTAGCAGGTCGCGAGGTCAGGGATGGAGAACAGCCAAGAAACTATGTTTCCCAGCAACCCCGGTGGCAGGACACATGGGAACCGCGCCCACGCGAGGGCGCATGCGCGAGCCGTGCCCCACTAGCGCCGCTCGCAATCCTTACCGGCAACCTGAGCTGACGTGTATCTGCAGAGCTCCGGTCGGCAAGCATCAGCGGGGCACCAGCCCGCCTGAAAGCATACCCCAGGCCCCGCGTCACATTTGAGATAAGTAGCGCATGTTCCTACGCGCAGAGGCTAATTGCATGGAAGGGATTTTCCTAAACTAACAAGAAAACCACGAAAACCAAGTCGCATGCAAAACGAAACTAACTCTTGGGGCACAAACTATTAATCCTGCATGGGTAGTGCTTGCATAACTACCGCATGCATCTTGGGGGGCATTGCATGGTCCAGACTCCTTAAGACCCGTGTGGGGAACGAAAGACACGGGCCGCTCGATCTCAGAACAATTAACCCTTTAAGGGTAGAACAAGCGCACGCATCCGTTCTGACATTCCTCGTTTGTTTCTAGTGGAAGACGACTCCGCGGAACGGTGCGTGGACAGAAAAGACGGCAGTCGCCGCAGATCACCTGAGAACGAAGCTAAGTTCATGTTTATGTTTCTTGTTGCAATTAATGACAGAGTGAGCCTAGTGAGTCACGTCTAGGAGAACTGCACCTCACATGAAGCAATGTGGGGGGCGCTTATTTCTACATGCAGTAATGTGGGAATCTTGCATGCAATAATCTGAGAAATGTTTTGCAGGTGTTTGTGAACAACAGTGGCATCCTCACTGGCTCTGCAGAAGCAGTTGGCCAAACTGGTTGGAGCTCCAGCACAAAGGCTCCCGTATTGAGTGTTTACTAGATGTTGTAAAGAGTATTGGAGTGACAGGTTACAATTCCACCGAAAGGAAGCAGGAGCCAAGGAGCATGTTACCCTAATTTCCCCATTCCTATCCAGAACTCCTTCCTCTTCCTCTTCCCGGTGATCCTAAAACCCTCAACCTATCCACTCCACGGGCCCTAACCCTCTTTCCCCGAAGGGTCACGGAAGCCTGCGATGGTGTAATCTCCAGGCCCCAAGACCTAACGGGAAGGGAGGCGTTTGTGCTGCCTCTGCGCCAGGAGAAGAAGACTGAAGGCTCTGACAGAATTGCAAGCCCACATGTAAATCAGGCGCCCAGGCAGTACAACCATGGCTGATGTGGTTACACTCCTTCAGGAATTGAAAGCGGAATTTACCGCAACCAGACAGGATTACCAGAATCTGGCGGGTCAGGTCCATACTTTAACAATCCAAAGCCAGGCCCAAGCTACGCCACTACCAACCCCTAGAGTGTCATCCCCTATCCCCGTACAGGTGCAAGTGTCCACAGAACCACCAATACCCCTAGCAGCCCCAGAGAGGTACCATGGAGATCCTCAGAACTTTAATCAGTTTATAATGCAATGCCAACTGCATTTCTTAACCAAACCAGCAGTTTTTCAGACAGCCCAAGCGCGCACCGCATTTGTAATCTCCTACCTTACGGGTGATGCAGCCTCATGGGCCACCCCCTTGGTCCGAAAGGACGACGGTTTGCTCTACGATTGGGAATTGTTCCTCGAAGAGTTTGGTAAAATCTTCAATCGTAGGGCTGCAACTCTAGTAAAGGATCGAGAACTATTGACACTAAAACAAGGCAATAGAGAACTGGTTACTTATGTCACGGCCTTTAATCGACTGGCTATGGAAACCGATTGGCCCCAGGATAAAAGGATGGCTCTGTTCTATCAGGGGCTGAGGGAAGATCTAAAAGACCTAGTAGCACAGGTTGACCCACAACCAGAGACCTGTTCAACAATGATTGATCTAGCTCTTAGATTGGACCAAAGACAAAATGAGTGGCGACAAGACCGGCGCAGGTGGGAGAACAAGCCTCTAGTGAGGCTCGACCAACAAAAGACTCCTAAAACATCGGAAAAAGGAACAGACGAACCAATGCAGATCGGAACTGTGTGTGGGCCCCTGTCTAAAGAGGAGAAAGAGAAGAGGCGAAGAGAGAAACTGTGTCTATATTGCGGCAAAGCCGGCCACTTTGTGCGGGAATGTACGAACAAGCCTGTTAAGGGAAGTCCTTCGGGAAACGTGACCGCTCGCCCATGAGGGTGGCAAGGACGAGCAAAGTTGAAGACACCCCTGAAATTTTAGCGAATGTGCAACATAGCCAGGCAGGTCATGTTTTGATAGCAGGTCACCTCAGATGGGAAGAAAAACGGACATCAGTGTCATTGATGGTGGATTCTGGATCCACAGGGAATTTCGTGGATCGTCAGGTGGCCTTGAAACTGGGAATTTCATTGTGTGACAAATCCCGTCCAGAAGAAGTCAAATCGGTGGACGGTTCACAGTTGGTTTCAGGACCGATTACACAGCAAACACTACCCTTACACTTGAGTTGTGGAGTAACACATCAGGAAATGATCCGCTTTGACGTAATAGCGGCTCCCCAGTTCGGGTTTATTTTGGGGTTGACTTGGCTACGGCTGCACAACCCAACCATAGATTGGAGCACCGGGGTACTGGAATTTAATTCCACTCACTGTCATGCGAACTGTGGAACATCAGAGAAGGTAAATCACTGTGTAGGAGGGAGTTAAGAAACCGACCTGCCTATGGAGTATGAAGCATATCGGGACGTCTTTAGCAAAGCCGCGGCCGAGACCCTACCCCCACACCGGCCTTTTGACTGCCGAATCGAGCTTGTGGAAGGAGCAGTACTGCCCTGCAGTCGAATATATGCACTTACGGAAGCAGAAGATAAACATCTGAAAGAATATATTGAAAAGAACTTGGCTAATGGGTTTATTAGACATTCCAAGTCTCCGGTTTCCTCACCCCTGTTTTTCGTGCCAAAGAAAACAGGGGATCTAAGAACAAGCATTGACTACAGGGCAATTAACAAGATAACCATAAAAAATCGTTACCCCCTGCCTTTGATACCTGTGTTACTAGATCAGGTACGCGGATCCACAATTTACACCAAGCTAGATCTCCGTGGGGCATATCACCTGGTACGGGTAAAACAAGGCGACGAGTGGAAGACAGCAGTCCGCACGAAATTTGGCCTGTATGAATATCAGGTAATGCCCTTCGGGCTCTGCAATGCGCCAGCAGCGTTTCAACATTTTCTAGATGAAGTTTTGCATGACTACATCGATGTATTCACAGTAGTGTACATCGACGATATACTAATCTACTCACGAGACCCTAAAGAACACCAGAGTCATGTCAAGGCCGTTCTGCAAAGGCTACGGGAACATCATTTGAAAGCCAAACTAGAAAAATGTGAATTCCATCAAACAACTGTAGAATTCCTGGGGTTTATTCTGTCTCCTCAAGGGGTCACTATGGATAAGAAGAAGGTGCAATCCATTCTAAACTGGCCCTCCCCTGGTTCAGTGAAAGATATTCAAACTGTTTTAGGATTTGCCAACTTCTACCGCCGTTTTATCGATGGCTTTGCTAAGAAGGTGCAACCCATGACACGACTATTACGGAAAGGAGTTCCGTTCCAGTGGGACGAGAAGGCAGAGGAAGGTTTTCAGGCTTTGAAGGCGGCATTTACCACTGCGCCAGTTCTGCGACATCCGGATCCAGCCAAGCCGTACATTGTGGAAACCGACGCTTCCAGTTATGCTGTTGGGGCAATATTATCACAAAGAGATGAAGACGGTCAGTTGCATCCAGTTGCCTTTTACTCCCGGATGTTGTTGCAAGCTGAACAAAACTATGCAATAGCAGACAAGGAGTTACTGGCTATCAAAACAGCCTTCGACAAATGGCGCCACTACTTAATGGGAGCTCGACACACTATCACGATATATACAGACCACCGAAACTTACAATTTTTGAAATCAGCCAAAGCATTGAGTCCAAGACAGCTTCGGTGGGCAATGCAATTTTCGGAATACGATTTTGTGGTGACATACCGTCCGGGAGTAGAGAATCGGAAAGCTGACATACTTTCACGGTACCCTGAACCTAGTTCGGATTCCAGCCAACCAGAACTCATTCCAAAGACGATTTTGGACCCAAGTCGTGTCATAGGTAGCATAGCTGTGGATACTATCTTTGAAGATATTAGAAAGGCCATGTCGGCACAGGAATTAGTGCATTGGACAGCCGGAGACAAGGACAAAACCGTGAAAGACGGGTTGCCTTTCTTTAAATCGGCGTTGTATCTCCCAACAGTGCCTCTTCGTCAACAGGCCATTTGATGGTGCCATGACTCACCCTTCGTGGGACATCCAGGGAAGAAAAAGACTGTAGAACTACTTCTCCGGCATTTCTGGTGGCCAGGGTTAAACCAGGAAGTTCAACAACACATCGCCAGATGTGAAACCTGCTTGAGAAATAAGTCGGAGCATCAGAAACCGGCGGGGGTTTTACAACCACTCCCAACACCACCCACCCCATGGCATACCGTGTCTATGGATCTGATAGTGGAACTACCACAAAGTCAAGGTTACAATGCCATCTTGGTTGTAGTGGACTATCTCACCAAAATGGCACACTTCATTCCCTGCCAAGGTACCCCCTCGGCCAGCACAGTGGCAGACCTGTTTCTACAACATATAATCCAGTTACATGGTGTACCCTATAGTGTAATCTCGGATCGAGGACCACAGTTCACATCGAGGTTCTGGCAGGCCTTTTGCAAATCAGTGGGAATGGAAATAAGGCTCTCAACCAGCTATCACCTGGAGACAGACGGCCAAACTGAACGCTTGAACCAATCTTTAGAGCAATACCTTCGTTGTTTGACACAAGGTTTAGAGAACAATTGGGCAAAGGTGATAGGGCTGGCCGAACTGGCGTATAATAACGCATTTCACACATCAACAAAAACCTCGCCCTTCTATAGTATGTATGGGCATCATCCTCGCTTTCAGCCGGTGCCTCAATACGAGTACCCAGAGGTACCAGCAGTGGAGACAAAGAAGAAGCAGCTAGAGGTTATCTGGCAACAGGTACGAGACAATTTGGATAAAGCCAAACAGGCATACAAACTACAGGCAGACAAGAAAAGGCGTCCCAGCCCGCAATACCGGATTGGGGACAAGGTTTGGCTGTCAACACGGAATCTTCGGTTACAGGGGTCGCCTAAGTTCAAACCTCGATTCATTGGCCCATTTAAAATCACAGCTCTGATTGGTCCAGTAGCAGCAAAACTAGATCTACCCGCAAACATGAAAGTGCACCCAGTATTTCACGTTGCTTTGCTCAAACCAGCCCCGTCTTTCATTCCGCCCAAGAAACCTCCACCTGTCCTGATCGATGGGTACCCCGAATTCGAGGTCCAAGCTATCCTAGATTCACAAGTAAGACGAGGTGCACTGTGGTATCTGGTGGATTGGGTGGGTCATGGCCCTGAGGATAGGTCCTGGGAACCAGCATCTAATATTCATGCTCCTCGGCTCCTCTGCCTGTTCCACCGAAGGAATCCCTCTACACCTGGGCCTGCAGGAGGGAGGGGAAGTACTGTCAGGACCCTGGCAAGTGTTGGGGTGGTGGCAGGGAAAAGGGCCCCTATGTTGGGTTTTGGAGGGAGGAGGGGGCCTCTTCGGCGCCCGACTGGCTTCTCAAGACGTGTTCTCCACCCCTTTAGCAGGTCGCGAGGTCAGGGATGGAGAACAGCCAAGAAACTATGTTTCCCAGCAACCCCGGTGGCAGGACACATGGGAACCGCGCCCACGCGAGGGCGCATGCGCGAGCCGTGCCCCACGAGCGCCGCTCGCAATCCTGACCGGCAACCTGAGCTGACGTGTATCTGCAGAGCTCCGGTCGGCAAGCATCAGCGGGGCACCAGCCCGCCTGAAAGCATACCCCAGGCCCCGCGTCACATTTGAGATAAGTAGCGCATGTTCCTACGCGCAGAGGCTAATTGCATGGAAGGGATTTTCCTAAACTAACAAGAAAACCACGAAAACCAAGTCGCATGCAAAACGAAACTAACTCTTGGGGCACAAACTATTAATCCTGCATGGGTAGTGCTTGCATAACTACCGCATGCATCTTGGGGGGCATTGCATGGTCCAGACTCCTTAAGACCCGTGTGGGGAACGAAAGACACGGGCCGCTCGATCTCAGAACAATTAACCCTTTAAGGGTAGAACAAGCGCACGCATCCGTTCTGACATTCCTCGTTTGTTTCTAGTGGAAGACGACTCCGCGGAACGGTGCGTGGACAGAAAAGACGGCAGTCGCCGCAGATCACCTGAGAACGAAGCTAAGTTCATGTTTATGTTTCTTGTTGCAATTAATGACAGAGTGAGCCTAGTGAGTCACGTCTAGGAGAACTGCACCTCACATGAAGCAATGTGGCAATGTGGAGGGCGCTTATTTCTACATGCAGTAATGTGGGAATCTTGCATGCAATAATCTGAGAAATGTTTTGCAGGTGTTTGTGAACAACAGTGGCATCCTCACTGGCTTTGCAGAAGCAGTTGGCCAAACTGGTTGGAGCTCCAGCACAAAGGCTCCCGTATTGAGTGTTTACTAGATGTTGTAAAGAGTATTGGAGTGACAGGTTACAATTCCACCGAAAGGAAGCAGGAGCCAAGGAGCATGTTACCCTAATTTCCCCATTCCTATCCAGAACTCCTTCCTCTTCCCGGTGATCCTAAAACCCTCAACCTATCCACTCCACGGGCCCTAACCCTCTTTCCCCGAAGGGTCACGGAAGCCTGCGATGGTGTAATCTCCAGGCCCCAAGACCTAACGGGAAGGGAGGCGTTTGTGCTGCCTCTGCGCCAGGAGAAGAAGACTGAAGGCTCTGACACAGGCCGGGCATGGCCTTATGTAGAAAGATGTCAAATTCATTGCAGGAGCTGATGTATCCGAATGGAGTCCGGGTCCATGTGTACTGCTGACAGGTACAGTCAAGTACCCATTGGTCAGGTCAATTGCAGTGAATACCTGTGACCCCTGGATCTTGGTCAATGTAGGGAAGAGGCCATCGGGAAGTATGGACCCGTTTGTGTCATGAACCATTGGACGCGTCCTTTCTGGACTTCCTGGTCCCTGACCCATAAGGGCTTGCACTCAGCAGTACTCCCAACATGGCCGCCGAACGCGGAACACTGTTTACCAGTTTCCGCGTTGTACGCAGTACGTTCTATAAAGCAGACACGCCCCCACAGCCCTGCGCATCTCAACGCTACCGCTTGCCGTGGCTAGACGTGTGCTGCCGTAGTTCGCTTGTGCTTATCCTTTGATTCCTGGTTCCCGGTTCACCTAAATTCCTCCTCCTTCATTCCCCCTCCTTTTGTCCTATATTGCATCCCAGATCTCCATGCACTCATCTTCCGTGTGCACTCTTCGCTGTTTTCCTGGATTTCCTCAGACTTCCCCGGACAGCTGAAGGTTCCCAGGAGTCGGAACGCTGAACGCACGCTGGAACCCGAGGACCTACACACAGGGTTATACAAGACCTGAACTGTGCTAAAGAAGACTCCATCGAAGAACTCCAACAAACAACATAGACAGGTGAGAAGGGGGGAAACCTGTGACAGATTGACTGACACCAACAAACTGATACAGATACGGACATGGAGGCTGCAGTTCAAGACCTCATGCACGGCATGCAAGAATTAACCACAGAAGTTCTGAATCTCAAAGCCGAGAATGCTGCATTAAGACAACTAGTCCTGTCACGTGATTCTGCAACCAAGGAAAGTGTATTGCTGTGCGAAGTAGTGGATAAATATGATGGCTCCTCAAAGAACCTTCGTGGCTTCCTTGATTCATGTTTAGCGCACTTTACCTTTAAGCCCTACTACTTTTCCACCCCCAGGGCAAAGGTGGGCTTTATGATTTTGCATCTCTCCGGAAATGCATTGACCTGGGCTATGCCCTTAGTTAATTCTGGAGATGCCCTCCTGGATGATTATGATGGGTTCGTACTGGCTCTAAAGACCATGTTTGACTGCCCAGAACAGGTTTACACTGCCCAAGAACGTCTATTGGATTTCCAACAAGGGTCCCAGGATATGCTTACCTATGTAACACGCTTTAAGCAACTGGCCAAGGAAGCAGATTGGTCCTCGGAGGCCTTCTTTACCCTATTTTGGAGAGGACTAAACGAAGAGATAAAGGACAAGCTAGCCAGGGTAGCTCGCCCAGGTTCCTTCCAGGCCCTTATGGACCTCTCTTTACAAATAGACATTCGAATCCAGGAAAGGAAGGCGGAAAAGAAGAAAACAAAGGTGCCTTACCAAAAGACCTCTATAGAATCTCCCTCTAAACCCGAGCCCACTCCTGCCCCGACCACAGACCCAGAACCCATGCAACTGGGGGCCTTCCGCAGACCCATATCCCCGCAAGAAAGATTGCGACGGATTCACACCGTGCTGTGTATGTACTGTGCCTCAGATAAACATCTTGTGAGAGAATGTACTTTGGCCCCTCCACTACGTTCGGGAAACTCCAGCTCCCAATCCTAGATGGAGCACAGCTTTGGGAGAGCGATGTTTAATCCACATCTATTCCATCCTTGAACTCTCCTGGACAAAACAACCTTGTGATCTTGCAGGCCTTTCTATCGCCGTCCAAGAAAGAAACATACCCCATTCTGGCATTAGTGGATTGTGGAGCCATGGGGATTTTTATAGATCAGGATTGGGTCACTACCCACCACCATATGAAGCCCGAGACATCATGCAACCTGTAGAGGCCATCGATGGATGACCTCTCTCTTCAGGACCAATAACCCTGCAAACCAAAGAGATCCAGCTCTCGATAAACCATCATCAAGAGATGATCAAGTTTGACATCATAAAGTCTGCCCATTATCCAATGGTACTGGGTATGCCCTGGTTACAGAAGCACAACCCATACATCAACTGGGCAGCAAGATCCTTCTTTCTTGGCTCCAAACATTGCATGTTTCACTTCCTATCCCTGGATTCCTCGTCAAGATCCTCTGAAGGTACGCCGACAGACCAGCAAGGCTCACTCACGGCCTCAAATATTATCCAGGTCCCCAGGGCCTATCAGGATTACACTGATGTGTTTTCAACCACCATAGTTCAAGTCCTACCCCCTCACAGACCTGAAGACTGCACTATTGATGCTGAACCCTCAGCAGTGATTCCCGTTGGAAGGATGTTCATCCTATCAGAACCAGAAAAAAGGGCCCTCCGAGAATACTTGAAAACAAACCTAGAAAATGGCACCATACGACCATCCAAATCCCCGGCGGGAGCTTTGTTGTTTTTTGTTCCCAAGAAAGATACCAATGAGCTTAGGCCTTGCCTTGATTATCGTGGTCTTAATCAATGCACCCTCAAGGACCGCTACCCATTGCCCTTGATCTCGGATATCCTGGAAGCGGTGAGAGGAGCTGTAATCTTCACGAAATTAGATCTCAGAGGTGCCTACCATCTGATCCATATAAAGGAAGGTGATGAATGGAAAACAGCATTTAGAACATCCTTTGGTCACTTTGAATACTTGGTTATGCCCTTCAGACTCGCCAATGCCCCAGCGGTCTTTCAACGTTTTATGAACCGGGTGTTCTCCGATATGCTGTTCCTCTTCATCATAGTTTACCTGGACGACATACTGATATACTCCAAGGACCATCTAAACCATGAAGAGCATGTCAAGGCAGTCTTACAATGGCTACGTGAACATAAACTCCTGGCTAAACCTGAGAAATGCCTTTTTCATGTCTCTACTGTTCACTATCTCGGATTTGTCCTTGGTCCAGAAGGAATTGGAATGGACCACTCAAAAGTAAATTCCATACTATCCTGACCTGTTCCAACTACTGCGAAACAGATTCAATCCTTCCTGGGGCTTGCCAACTTCTACCGGAAATTCCTACCTTCCTTTTCGGAGATAGTTCAACCGATCATTACATTGTTGAAGAAGGATACTCCCTTCCTCTGGACTGCAGCCCAAGACGAGGCGTTCCAACGTTTGAAGTTGGAATTTACACAAGCCCCCATCTTGGCTCAACCTGACATTGATCAACCTTTCCTAGTAGAGACTGATGCCTCCAACTACGCCATTGGAGCAGTCTTAAAGCAGGAATTTGAGGACAAGTTAGAACACCCCATCGCTTATCTCTCGCGAACCCTAACTCCCAGCGAGACCCATTATTCTGTTCTGGAAAAGGAATTATTCGCCATGCGTCAAGCCTTCACAGAGTGGCGTCATCTACTCCTGGGAGCTAAACATCCTGTTCAGGTCTGTACGGATCATTGGAATCTCCAAGTTCTACAATCCCTGGAACGTAGGAATAGTCGTCAAGCCCGTTGGGCCTTCTTCTTTGCCCAGTACCAGTTCCTAATCCATCATGTTCCTGGAACACACAACATAATTGCTGACGCCTTATCCCGACGTCCTGACTGCAAAACTTTTTAAGATCGACCCTTCCCATAGATGTTCCCCATACAATTTTCGTAGCCCAAGCAATCACTCTCCTCGAAGACATTCGGATTCAAACCCAGTCCTCTGAGATCTGGAAGGAATTTACTGGGAAGAATCGATGGAATCTTAAAACCAAGGATGGGTATTTGTTCAAGGACAATGGCCTGGTCATTCCCACACAGAGACTGCGACAAAGGATTACAAGCCTCTGTCATGAGACCCTTCATTTAGGACATCGTGGCATTACCAACACTCTCCGTTTAATAAGTTTTGGTGGCCAAAAATGAAAGTTGATGTCCAGCAGAACATCCAAGCCTGTGCAATCAAAACAAGCATGATAACAAGAGGCCGGCGGGTCTCCTACTCCAACCAACGCAACCAACAAGACCCTGGGAAATTATTGCTACAGACTTTATTGTGGAACTACCACCTTCCAGGGGATACACAACTATCATGGTTACCATTGATTTATTCACTCATATTGGCTCATTTTACACCCTTGTATAAACCACCATCTTCCTCAAAACTCGCTGGAATCTTCCTGGAACACATATTCCGACTTCATGGACTCCATTCCAAGATCATATCAGATAGAGTTCCTCAAGACATATCTCAATTCTGGAAACACTTATGCCGTATACTAGGAATCCAACGTGCCCTCTCCTCAGGTTATCATCCACAGACCAACGGAGCTACAGAAGATGTGAACCAAACCCTGGAGCAGTATCTTCGTTGTTTCACCACCAAGGTCCAGGATGATTGGTCTCTCTTAATACCTGTGGCTGAATTCGCCTACAAAATTGCGGATCACTCGGCTGTCAAGACCAGCCCCTTCTTCTGCAGTCAAGGATTCCACCCTTTGGTTCCACCATCCCTTCTCCCACATCCTACACCAGTTCCTACAGTCAACTCCTGGATTGAAACCCTCATCAACGTACACAAGGAAGTCAAAGAACACCTCGAAATGGCCAGAACTAACATCAAGCACTATGCAGACTCCAAAAGAAGACCAGGACCTTCCTATGCAGTGGGTGATAAGGTCTGGCTATCCTCGAAACTACTGCCTCAACACTTACAACCTAATAAGTTGGCTCCTCGGTACTATGGCCCCTTTTCCAAAAATAAAATCATTAACCCAGTGGCCTTCCGACTCAAGCTACCAGACTCCTGGAAGAGGATCCACCCAGTGTTTCACAGATCTCTAATGAAACCATACGTCCAGACATCCCGGACTGCTCCAAGATCTACCTCTGTGGTTGTCGATGGCCAGCTAGAATACAAAGTGTCCAGAATATGTGACTCCATGTACAGATGTGGTCAGCTACAGTATTTGGTTGAGTGGAAAGGCCATCCACCCAATGAAGGCACCTGGGAACCAGTCTCAAACCTAAACACCCCCAGACTACTACAAAGGTACCACCTTATACACCCGGGCAAACCCGGAGGAACAGGACTTCGGAGGAGGCATGCTGTCATGAACCATCGGATGCGTCCTTTCTGGACTTCCTGGTCCCTGACCCATAGAGGCTTGCACTGAGCAGTACTCCCAACATGGCCGCCGAACACGGAATACTGTTTCTCAGTTTCCGTGTCATACGCATTACGTTCTATAAAGTGGACACGCCACCGCGGCCCTGCGCGTCTCAACGCTACTGCGTGCCGTGGCTAGACTTGTGCTGCCATAGTTCGCTTGTGCTTATCCTTTGATTCCTGGTTCCCGGTTACCCTAAATTCCTCCTCCTTCATTCCCCCTCTTTTTGTCCTCTATTGCATCCCGGATCTCCGTGCACTTGTCTTCCGTGTGCACTCTTCGCTGTTTTCCTGGATTTCCTCGGACTTCCCCGGACATCTGAACGTTCCCAGGAGTCGGAACGCTGAACGCACGCTGGAACCCGAGGACCTACACACAGGGTTCTACAAGACCCGATCTGTGCGAAAGAAGACTCCATCGAAGAACTCCAACAAACAACATAGACAGGTGAGAAGGGGGGAAACCTGTGACAGTTTGTAGAGCTCAATTAGGTCAGCAAAGAGTCTCCACTGGTCGTTAGGTTTCAAAATCCCCAGCACCGGATTATTGAAGGAGCTGTGGACTGAACAAATTATCCCACGGGACTCAAGGTTCTTAATTATTTCAGTAAGGGACTCCATTGATGGGAGAGGCAAGCGATATTGCTTCACAAACACTGGAGTCATGCCAGGGTCCGTGGGAATTGTTGTTGTGTGGATGTCGGTGCAACCACAGTCATATGAGTCCACCGCAAAGAGATCTTGAAAATCTAAGAAAACTTGTTTCAATTTTTGCTTCTGCTCCAGAGTCTCACAGGCATCAGCTAGGTTGGCTCTCTCTTCAACCATCTGCCTGAAGCCTGGAAAGACTTCTGGTTTGGCTATCTCAGCGGCCTCCTCCAGCTGGGTGGAGAAGTCCCTGGTCAAAGTGTTGATTTGGACTGATGGCTTCAGGTGGGGAAGGAAGTTCTTGTGGACTTGAATGATCACCTCATCCCTCCTGAAGTCACAGGTCACATCTTCCTTACCATGTGGGCAGGAAGAGTACAGCCAGAAATTCCCCCCATGCCGGGGGAAGATCCTGTCTGGTGTTGTGTCATCATCACTATCACTGTCAAAACAGATCTTGGGGATTGGTCTTAACAGTTAGTTACCTAAATCTATGGAAAAATGTCAGTCATCAACCGCCATTCCAATAATGGTACCTGTGCCCAGAATGATACTCTTTAGGTCACTGTTATCTACCTCTATTGGAATGGTGTTGTGTTCTATGTTGACTAGAGGTGTTGGGTGTACCCCCAACCCTTGCTGTTGAAAAGGGGCATTAAGATGGACATAGGCGTCAGGATTTTGCAGTTTCTATCCACTTTTAATTTTTACTTCAAGTGAGAATTGTCGGGTCAGTTCTGGGATGGTGACTTCCTCTCCAATAGGAATTTCAACAGGATATGGCAGCAGTTGAGCTGACCTAAATGCTTTCTCTGGGTCATCAAAGTCCATGGGATTACCCGCTAATCGGGACCAAGCTTTGAAGTTTATTAGTTCCAAACTAGTGAGAATGTCACTGCCTAAATGAAATGCAGCAGGGACATCTTGCACGACCCAACAATTATGGCCTATGCTCTTGTTGCCTATGGAAATTTTGAGCATACACCTGCTAGGCAGGAGATGTTTGGAATTGGGTGTTTCCAGGTACATTTCCCATTTGTCTAACAGTTTAAATGTGGGAATGGCTGGATCTTTTTGGAGTTTGCGGAACATGGCCTCGCTGATGAAGCTCTTACCGTTGTTCACACACACTCGGGGAGAACATAGTCCTTCCCCTCATTTCACTGAATAGGGATGAACAACTGCTCTCCAATTTTCTGAATATCAGCCAAGCTTTGAGCTGATTTATCATCTTTTTGGACTATCGGAATGGGATTTTCTGATTGTGAATTTGTATAGAATTTCAGAATGTTTACTTCCAGTGTGGAATGCCACCTTAAACTGGAAGGAAGGTTGATTTTCAGAAATAGAGAGGCCTCCCCATCACCAGTTTGTTGTCCTACTGCAATTACGGTCACGTCTGGGATTTGATTATTCTGGAAGTGAAATTCTATTTGGTCCGGTTTTTGTTCAAACATGTGGCATGTGCCATTTAAACTAACATGGTTGACACTTTCATTGGTCAGTTAGTCTGGGTCCAGAGGACCTTGTTTACACAATCTATGAGGGGGGACAATCTACGCAGGATGTCATTCCCTAGTAAACAAGGTGTGCCCTCTGGAGTCACAACTATGACCGGGTGCTTCACCTTGTGTCGCCCAATTTTAATGTTTAAATCTGCAGTCCCCTCGAGAGGAATTTCCTTACCATCGAAGTACTGAAGTTGTCCAGGAAGAGGGGTGAGAGGAATTTGGTATTTCTCCCCCCTTCCCGAATTCAGTTGATCAAAGGCCCTTTTTGACAGAAGGGTGGCTTTGGATCCGGTGTCCACCAGTGCCAAAATTGTACATTGCCCCTGTATTTGGACCGGGGCATAACATCTTTCCTCCTTTTCCTCAAGGGGGCAACGATAATGCACATTTTTGGCCAACTGGTGGGTTAATTTCTTTGCTTTCGATACCGACAGAGTGGGGATTTGTGCAGGATTCTGTTTGGGATCTTTGGAACCTGTAAGAAAAAGGTGACAGCTAGATATGGGGGAAGTTTTGGGTTCCCCTGGTTCTGATTCTGGGCTGCCCACCCTTTTTGGAGGCAGTCACCAGAATGGGTTTGCACCAGGGGCTTTTCGTTCTGGTCATTCTGGGTTTAATGATGGGTGGTTTTAACTCGGCCCCAACATCTACCTAGTCTGGATTTGGAGCCTTTGGGACCCATTTTTCTTTTGGAGGAGTTCCCCCATCCCTGAAGGAGAAGGCCTTTTTCCCAGGATCCTCTGAGGTCCCCTCTCCATCAAACTGGAAGATTTGCACCTCCTCCACAAAATGGGCCTTTTTAGGCTCTTTATTTCTCCTACCCACCCTCTGTTTCTTGGGTTGCAGATTTTCAGGGGCAGAATATTTTTGATCCGGTTCCTGGGTTTCCAGGGGCTTTTCACAAGTGGGGAAGAGAGCTTCCTCCCGTAACGCTCACCTGATTCCCACAGAGACGCTGACCCGAACTGGACTGCTACCGTTTCTTCTATCGTGAGGCGCAGGGCCCGGAAGATGCTCTGAACGGGGCCTCCGAATTTGGATTGCCTGGCTTGTAGAGTAAGTTTTCTGCAGGTGGAAGAAAAGGGATTGATTACCAGCTGGGGTGGATATGTGTTCCACCAATCTCCTGTTTCTCACTCTTCTTGACCCCCCAACTTGGTTTCTGCGAGCTCTCACCTTAGGTATTGTAAAGATGAGCTCTCCATCCTGCTTCAGGTGCAGGGGTGCGTAGAATCCAGTTACGTCACTGGATGGGATATAGTTGCGGACACTGTGTCCTTTCGTCTCTCCTGCGGTAGCCGTAAGTATGAGTGTCTTTTCTCCACAGGAGCTGGGGCCCAGAAACCTAAAGCAGGTAAGTCTCTTGGTGAGTATTTGTTCTCCGTGCTTAGTAGTGCTCACCATGTATTCCTCTTATGCAGGTGCTGGGATGTAGCTGGGGTCGTAGCCGCGGTGGAGGAAGGTAAGTGAAAGAAAAGCGACTGCTTTCTTCTAATGATTGTCTTTTTCTGCCGAGATGCTGCCGGCGACACAGCCGCTGTCGCGCGTGATGAGGCACGTAAGTAAGTGGAAGAAATGTGGCCGCTTTAGAGCGGGCACCTCTAATGACTGTCTTTTTCTGTTTTTCAGGTGCCGAGATGCTGCCGGCGTTGTGGCCGCGGTGGAGTTCGGCGAGGCCACGGATGGGTAAGGCAAGGCGGCGTGGCTGCGAGCGTTTGAGAGCGCTGCTAATCTTGTACCTTTCCTTTGCAGGATCGTCGGAGGTAGGATTGCTGAGGCCGGATTCCGGTAAGTATAATTTCTAATGCTCACCTTCTCTTTTCTTGTCTGTTTGCAGGTGTTCCGGGTGCTGGCGGGCATGTCAGGAGCCAGGATGCAGGAGCCGACTTGGTGAGCGTCCTGCTACTGATGCAGAATAACGCGAAGCACGTGTATTCCATCGGGTGTGGTTTAAATAGCAGAGAAGTGCTTCAGGTGTGTGTTCTTCCACCGGCCCCACCCAGGTAAGAAAAGAGTTCCTGAATAGAGGAAATAGTTCCTCCCAGCCCTGATGGCTGGGGACTTCAGCCAGACTGGATTGTTCTGGGTAAGTATGCAGCATGGTCTGCCTCAGGTAAGTCCGCCCAAGCATTATTACACAGTTTATCAATATGAGCCCGGTGCCTATGGCGCTGGTACTGAAGTCCTTTAAGAACCTGGCGCCAAAGGCGCCAGGACACGGTCCAAAGGGCCCCTGTAGGGGTCTGCTGGGTCCGGAGATGTGGAAGAAGGGTTTGCTTCCAGGGCGCTGGGCCAGTCCTGGCTCCTCGGGAGTAGTGCTCATGACAGCACCCCCGCTCAAGGCCCCTCCCAAAATTGTCTTCCCCGGGGGTTTTGGTTTATCCGGAAAGGTTCCGTGAAATTTCTTGATTAGACGAGGAGCATGGACGTGGTCATAGGGTTCCCATGACCTCTCTTGCGGCCCGTAACCCTTCCAGTCAATCAGGTAGAACAGCTTTGATCTGATGATCTTAGAGTCCAAAATGTTTTTAATCTCGAATTCAGGTTCTCCATTCACTTGAATTGGTTCTGGAGGTTTGGTTAGTCTGGTTCCAGATTGCATGGGTTTCAAAAGCGATACGTGAAAAACAGGATGTATTCGCATATGAGCTGGCAATCCTAGTTTAACGGCCACTGGGTTTATTATGGCCGTAACTGGATATGGCCCCAGATATTTGGGATTAAAAGTGCGAGGTCCTTTGAGTGATAAGTGTTTGGTGTACAACCAGACCTGGTCCCCAATCTGGTATTGAGGGGCCTTGCTTCGGTGTTGATCTGCTCCTCTCTTGTACCTTTCTTTAGCTTGTTGTAAATGTGCAGCAGCTTCTTTGAAGACTTTGGTAATAGCAGTGTGTAACTGATCCACGGCGGGTGTTCCAAGATCTTGAGGTGGATCGAGGTTGGAAGTTCGAGGATGAATTCCATACAAAGTGTAGAAGGGGTTTTGCCCGGTTCCAGAGTGAACGGAATTATTGTATGCATACTCAGCTATCCAAAGGATGTCCTTCCAGTTGCTCTCTGACTGTTGTAGCATGCATCGTAAATATTGTTCGAGAGTCTGGTTAGTTCTTTCAGTTTGACCATCGGTCTGGGGGTGATGGCTGGTTGAGAGTCTTACATCAATTTGAGCCAATTGACAGCAACTACGCCAAAAATGGGAAATAAACTGGCTTCCTCTATCTGAGATTAGTACCGATGGGAATCTGTGTAACCGGACAATGTATTGAAGGAATTCTCTGGCTAGTACCGAAGCTGAGAGTAAGCCTTTTAACGGAATGAAGTGGGCCATCTTGGAAAACAAATCCACAATAACGAGAATAGTGTTGTACCCGGAGCAGGAGGGTAAGTCTGTGATAAAATCCATAGAAAGGGTGTGCCAGGGAGACGGTGGAATGTCTAATGGTTGGAGAAGACCAGCCGGTCTTTTCTTTTGACCCTTGTTTTGAGCGCACACACCACAGGACATCACAAATTCTTTTATGTCTTTTCTCCACGAAGGCCACCAGAAATGTCTTCTCACTTTCTCTTCTGTTTTGGCAATGCCAGGGTGGCCCTCTATCAATGAATCGTGATAGCAGGAGATTACTTGCCTTTGCAAATCTTCGTGTGGTAGGAATAATCATCCTCGGAAATAAGGCAAGTCATTGTTTAAAGTGAAATCCATTCCTTTTTGTAGCCAGTTCTGCAAGTCTGTTGGGTTCAGAAATTGTTTAACTTTTGCCTCAATGTCCTCGATGGATTGTGAAGAAATCAGGCCCAGGATCCTTTGTTCAGGAATTATTGGTACAGGCTCTGGGTTGACAATGGTGTCTCCCATCCCAATCCGGGAAAGAGCATCTGCTTTGCCATTTTTGCTGCCGGGGCGGTAAGTGATCAAAAAGTCAAATTCGGCAACAAACAGGGCCCAGCGGAGCTGTCGAGAGGATTGAGCCTTGGCGGTTTTCAGATACTGTAAATTCCGATGATCGGTGATCACCGTGATGGTGTGTCTGGCCCCAAGGAGATAATGACGCCAGGCCTTAAAGGCGGATTTAATAGCTAACAGTTCCTTGTCTGTGATGGCGTAGTTAATCTCAGGCGCCGAGATGTTTCGAGACCAGAACGCCACGGGATGTAATTGGTTAGTCTCTGGGTCTCTTTGTGAGAGGAACGCTCCCATTGCTAAGCTGGATGCGTCGGTTTTGACGATATAAGGGAGATCTGGGCTTGGGTGCTTCAGTATTGGCGCAGAAGTAAACTTGGCTTTTAACTCTTGGAAGGCTTGTTCAGCTTCTTCAGACCACTCAAAACGTTTATTCTTTCTTAAGAGAGCCGTGATGGGTTGTACCACTCGTGAAAACTCCGGAATGAATCTGCGATAAAAATTGGCAAAGCCTAGCATGCTCTGAACGCCTTTTACAGAAGTAGGTGATGGCCATTTGAGAATAGCGTCCACCTTTCGCGAGTCTATGTGGACGCCTTTGGGTGTCAGGATAAAACCCAGGAATTCGACTTCAGTGGCATGGAAAACACATTTTTCAAGTTTGGCAAATAGTTTGTGTTGGCAAAGTTTTTCAAGTACTGTTCTAACATGATTTCGGTGGTCTGCTTCCGAAGAGGAGTAAACAAGAATGTCATCTATGTAAACGACAACACAGACGTCAATGAGCTCCCTGAGGACATCATTCATAAAATATTGGAAGGTGGCCGGTGCATTACATAGTCCGAAAGGCATCACTTGGTACTCAAATAACCCATATTTAGTGCGAAACGCCGTCTTCCATTCATCGGCTTCCTTGATCCGTACCAAGCGATAAGCCCCCCGTAGGTCTATTTTTGTATATATGCAAGCATCCTTCACCTGGTCAAGGAGTTCCGGGATCAGAGGTAAAGGGTATCTGTTTTTTACCGTTATCTGATTCAGAGCGCGGTAGTCTATACAGGTTCTGAGGTCACCTTCTTTTTTTGGCACGAAGAACAGAGCCGAGGATGCAGGGGACTTCGATGGACGAATAAAACCATTGGTCAAGTACTGGTCCAGGTACTGTCGCAGGTGAAGGTTCTAGGGCTCGGTAAGGGCGTAGATCCTGCTGCAAGGAGGAGTTGCACCGGGTAGTAGATCCATCTGGCAATCGTATGACCTGTGGGGCGGTAAGGTGTTAGCCTGTTCCTTTTCGAAAACATCTTGAAACTCTCGATACTCTAGCGGTAATTGCAAACTGTCGGCCGTTACTGACGCTAGGCCAATGTCTGATCGTAGATAGCAGGTTTGTGCATACTCTGGGAACGTTATCATCTTTGCTCGCCAATCAATCTGAGGATTGTGTTTTTCCAACCAAGGGATTCCCAGAATTATTTGAAATTGCGGAGCCTTGATCACGTCGAATACTATTACCTCCCGATGCCCGTCTTGGCCTCGTAATGTCACTTCAGTAGTGGTATGGGTTACCGGCCCGGAGGCGATCTCAGTCCCATCCACAGTGGTGATGACATCTTTAACAGCTTTTGGGCAAAGAGGTAGGTTCATCCTGGAAGCCAACTCGCGGTCCACGTAATTTTCTATAGCTCCACTGTCCACGTATGCCTTAATTGCATGCAATCTTTCTGGCTGCTTCGGATTTACGAGGACCATTGGCATAATGAAGTGCGAGGTCAAAGAACTGGTTTTTAAGCTCGGCAAGCGGACCTCTACGCTTGTCGGGCAAGGTCGTTTCCCCGCTCAGACTTTTCGGAATTCTTGTCGGAAGCTCCTACGGTCTTCTTAGGTGGTTTTACAGGGCAGTCTCTAAGGAAATGTCCCGAGTTCTCACAATAGAGACACAGTTGCATTTGCCGTCTTCTGTCACGCTCTTTCTGGGTTAAGGGGCCCTTTACAACCGCAATCTGCATAGGTTCGGTGCCATCGACACTTTTGGAGTTGCTCTGAGTCTTATTGAAGATTCGGGTTTCAAACCTGGATCGATCCGCCTTCCTGTTTTGAAGCCTGTGATCTAATTGGACCACCAAATCAATATAATCCGAACAGTCCTGAGGTGGATTTACGACCTGGGCCAGGACGTCTTTGAGTTCGCCGCGTAGACCTCGGTGAAATAGCGTGATTCTTTTCTCCTCGGGCCATCCAGTTTCCACAACTAACCTATTGAAGGATGCAATGTAGGCTAAGAGATCCCGGTTGCCCTGTCGTAGGGAAAGGAGTTCATTGTCCAGGGCCTGCCCCTGGGAATGCCTTGCAAAAAGTATTTCCATACTCGTCTGGAAGGCTTGGAAATTCCAAAGGATTGGATCATCTTGTAACCAGTGGAATTGACCAATCGGCGGCACTGCCGCTAAGATACGAAAGTACAAATGCTACCTTGGTCTGGTCATTCGGGAAGGCCGCGGGCCTGCAGAGAAAGTGCAATCGCCATTGATTTATGAACACTGCAAATCTTTTAGGGTCTCCAGCAAAACGTTCAGGTGGTGCCAGTGGCACATTTCCAGGTAGGTTGATTTGAATGGGATTGGTTGAAGTAACTGGGGTAAAATTCCCCCCTGGATTGGGCAGAGGGGTTTGCCCCGCTTGGCTCTGTAATAACTGTCTGGCAAGGTCGTCAGTTCGTTCCTTTGACACTATTAACTCTCTCCTGAGGGCGTTTGTCTCCTGGCGAGCAGCATGAACTTCAGCCCTTAATTCCCCCAGTAGCTGGGCCAGTTGATCTGTATCAGAAGTTTCCATAGCGCCTGGGTAGGAGATTATTGGTAGGCTTCGCGTTCTGTAACGCTCACCTGATTCCCACAGAGACGCTGACCCGAACTGGACTGCTACCGTTTCTTCTATCGTGAGGCTCAAACCCCGGAAGATGCTCTGGACGGGGCCTCTGAATTTGGATTGCCTGGCTTGTAGAGTAAGTTTTCTGCAGGTGGAAGAAAAGGGATTGATTACCAGCTGGGGTGGATATGTGTTCCCACCAATCTCCCATTTCTCACTCTTCTTGACCTCCCAACTTGGTTTCTGCAAGCTCTCACCTTAGGTATTGTAAAGATGAGCTCTCCATCCTGCTTCAGGTGCATGGGTGCGTAGAATCCAGTTACGTCACTGGATGGGAAATAGTTGCGGACACTGTGTCCTTTCGTCTCTCCTGCGGTAGCCGTAAATATGAGTGTCTTTTCTCCACAGGAGCCGGGGCCCAGAAACCTAAAGCAGGTAAGTCTCTTGGTGAGTGTCTGTTCTCCATGCTTAGTAGTGCTCACCATGTATTCCTCTTATGCAGGTGCTGGGATGTAGCTGGCGTCGTAGCCGCGGTGGAGGAAGGTAAGTGAAAGAAAAGCGACTGCTTACTTCTAATGATTGTCTTTTTCTGCTTACAGGTGCCGAGATGCTGCCGGCGACACAGCCGCTGTCGTGCGTGATGAGGCACGTAAGTAAGTGGAAGAAATGTGGCCGCTTTAGAGCGGGCACATCTAATGACTGTCTTTTTCTGTTTTTCAGGTGCCGAGATGCTGCCGGCGTCGTGGCCGCGGTGGAGTTCGGCGAGGCCACGGATGGGTAAGGCAAAGCGGCGCGGCTGCGAGCGTTTGAGAGCGCTGCTAATCTTGTACCTTTCCTTTGCAGGATCGTCGGAGGTAGGATTGCTGAGGCCGGATTCCGGTAAGTATAATTTCTAATGCTCGCCTTCTCTTTTCTTGTCTGTTTGCAGGTGTTCCGGGTGCTGGCGGGCGTGTCAGGAGCCAGGATGCAGAAGCAGACTCGGTGAGCGTCCTGCTGCTGATGCAGAATAACGCGAAGCACGTGTATTCCATCGGGCGTGGTTTAAATAGCAGAGAAGTGCTTCAGGTGTGTGTTCTTCCACCGGCCCCACCCAGGTAAGAAAAGAGTTCCTGAATAGAGGAAATAGTTCCTCCCAGCCCTGATGGCTGGGGACTTCAGCCAGACTGGATTGTTCTGGGTAGGTATGCAGCATGGTCTGCCTCAGGTAAGTCCACCCAAGCATTATTACACAGTTTATCAATATGAGCCCGGTGCCTATGGCGCCGGGACTGAAGTCCTTTAAGAACCTGGCGGCAAAGGCGCCAGGACACGGTCCAAAGGGCCCCTGTAGGGGTCTGCTGGGTCCGGAGATGTGGAAGAAGGGTCTGCTTCCGGGGGCGCTGGCCCAGTCCTGGCTCCTCGGGTGTAGTGCTCATGACACCTCCAAGGCTTTACATCCTCCTTCCCCTTGTGCCTCCTCCCTGGGAACCGGTGGGTTGTCGGGGTTCTTCCCCGTCATTGTTCTGGAGCACCAGACCCTGGATTTGGGGAATTCTGAGCCGCCTTGCTCATCTCAGGGTTCTGTTGAGCCCTAAGCATGTGACCCAGATCCTGTGACATGTTCTGGACCTGGCGCTCTAGCTGGGACACCCGCTCTGGCTGGTACGGGGTCCTCAGGTCTACCCTGGGTTGATCCCAGGAAGGGTAACTATCCCTTCTCGCAAAATACCCATTGTTAGATTAGTTTGAGTACTCCTCCACCCTTGGCCTCCCCTATCCCGGATTGGTCTGTCTGGGCTCTGGAAGGTGGGGAAAGAAAGATGGGTTGTTTTGGGGGTTGAAGTTTGGCAGGTACCGGGGAAAGAAATTTGGTCCGGCATTTGTGATATCACTGCCCTACTGGGAAAAATGAGGAGGGAAGTTTCCTGGGTTTCCTGCTGTCTGGTTGGATCCCCCCACCCTTGGGCTGGAGGAGTCCACACATACCTCAATACCTCAGGATGGGTCTATTTCCCTTGTAGCGTGGGCTGATGTAGTCAGGGGAGTTAGGGGTCCCATTTGTGGGGTTACCTCCCTGGCTCCCCATCTGGGATTGACCCGAGGGACTTCTGGGTTTGGGGTTGGTTGGATTCTGCACAGGAAAGTTTTTAGGCCCCCCATCTCCAGATTTAAAATGGGGGCAACCTTCACCTCCGCCACCTTAGCAGCAGCAGGGGTGTTGGTTGCTTTAGGGCTTTTGCTAATATTTTTTTTTCCAACGGTTTCTGTACTTCATAGATGCGTGTTGCTTGTTCAATGACCCAGTCTAGTGATCTTTTCTCGTGAAGGTCCCTCACTATCTGGGTCATAATGTACTTAGAGAGAGCATGAAAGAAGGTGTTCACAAATTCCTTACTGACAGTGCACACCCTTCTAGTGGTCTGCGCAAAGGCGCGTTTCAATTCCTGAACAAATTCTTGTGGGGCCTGGTCTTCCCCACATTGTAAGTTGTAGGCTGCCTTGTGAGCCTCTTGTGGATTCCTATGAATGGAAAAATGTTTCAGGATGGCCGCCCTATAGGTGGACCATCTGGAATGGTTCTGATCATCCAGCCCTGCAAAGAAGCTGGAGTACTCAGGAGAAAACGTCCACTTTACATAGTGAATACAACTTTGACTGTCCTTCAGATGGAAAGTCTCCATCATCTGCTCGAATAATTCAAGGTGCTCCCAAACCGAATATTTTGCATTTTTATGGTAGGGCGTGATGACACTCCTAATAGCTTTTATTTGCTTCAGGGGATCCTTGAGTAAAGCACTCTTAACTTTGTTGGCCTTTATAGTTCTGGTCACCCTGATCCACTCATCCTCTGACTCAGAGGCACTGCTCCCAGATGTGGCTGTCTGGTCTTCTAGAAACTCCCAGATTCTGCAAGCTTGGGAATGGCTAGCAGAATGTGGGGGCCTAGTCTCTTGGGACCTGTGGCGCTCAGAAGAGTCTTCTGACTCTTCCTTGCTCCCAGGATTGGTTGATTACCCCCCCGATCCTAGCTGGGAAGAGATTTTTAGTATGCTCTTGGTGGGCCTAGTCTCATGGAATTCCCCCAAAATTTCATTGCCTGATCTCTTGATAAGTTATATTTATTAGGATCCATTTCTCTTATTCTCCCCTCACTGGAGTCTCACTGATCAGAGAAAATGGGCCTGGCACTTGGGAACCGGTACATGGGTGCCCACCCATCCATTTCTGGGAGACGCTGACCTATTAGCTCCATCTTTGCCATCGGGTTGAAGTCTACCATCACCGTGGCCCTTGGTTCATGTGAGCCAGTGGACATGGGGGTGGCAGAGTCCATGGTATTGAAGGGATTAAAGTCTCTGGTGAGAACAGGGTTCCTGAGGTTATGCTCAGGGGTTTGTCTCTCCCATCTGACCTCATCTCTCTCAGCCCCTACTCCCTGATGACATGCAAGAATCTGACCCTTTTGTTCTTCTATTAAGGCCTTACTGGTCTCTATTAGTTGTTCCTGCATGGCTATCTGTCTATGGAGCCTGTAATTTTTTTCACAGAGAGCCTAATTGTTTCTCTGTCTTTACTGTCTGCATTGGGAGTATTGGGCCACCTTTTGCTGCAGGAGATTCACCCCCTGAGTTCTGTCCTTACTGGCCTGATCATTCTTTGCCAGAGCATCTTCCACCCTCCTGGTGTGCTCTAGCAGCTTTTCATAGTCCATTTTGAGTTCACTCAGTGCCTGAAGGGCCAGGTGATTTTCTTCCACCTTGGTTTTTAAATCGCTGACTTCCTGGCCTAAGGCATCCCTTTCCTGAATCAGAGTACCCCTCTGTGAAGCCAGGTCATCCCTTTGTTTTCTAAAGGCCCATCATTTCTGGCACTCCTCATCAAAATCTGCATGAGTGTGGAGATCCTTCACCATTCATTTATTATTTTCCTCCTTCATTTCATCAATCTGATTTTCAAGGGCAACTATCTGCCCTGCGCAGACTCTATTATAACTTAATTGCTGCTCCAGCTTTTGTTGGCTCTGTAGTAGAGAATCCAACCTTTCTTGACACTCTTTTTGCAGTGTCAGTAATATGGTGTCCTGCTCTACCTTCTCTTTCTGGAGGAGATCCAGGTCTTCCTTTACTTTTGTCAGGTACTGTCTGGTTTCTCTCTCTGAATCTTGGCTCTTTTGTAGTCTTTGCTCTGCAGCGTCCAGATCAGTTTGGGTTTTCTCTAGGGATTGTACTTGCCTCTTTGCCAGATCTAGGTTTTCGGCATATTTTTCCTGTATTACTCCAACGTGGAGGTATAGGTAAGCCGCCATTTTGTCAATTTTACATTGATCTTCTTTTACTTTTGGGGCCATATACAATTCACTAAGTGCCTGTTGTAATGGACCCTGGTCCTGCCATGTATCTAATTCTATGGCAGTGATTTGTTGTTTGATTTCCTCCAGCCAAACATTCTCCTTCTGCTCTACACATTCACCCCTGACAAACAATTTGTGCCGTGGGTGTTCCCTTGCGATATTGATTTCCACTTGTGTACAGGCACATTATAAATGCCATATCATATCATAAAATGCCATATCATATCATATCACTAGGGTCGCCATTCCGGAAATGTTAATTTCCTTCTGACTTATCTCAGGGTTATTTTAACTTTTGCAAAACAGGCCCAACTCCTTTGGGTATTTCTATTGAAGGGTGTTTTTACAGTGTAGCACAGTATGGTAGCCTAACAAGGTGTATGTAGCCTGTAAGTTAGCACGCTCTCTTAGACTGTCACAAGTGGTATGTCTAATTCAGGATCTCGAACGAGCCACCAAGCTGAAAGTGATTTCAATCCAGCGCACACCCAAGTCAACGCCTAGCATGTAATGCACAACTGAAATCCTTATTTATTTACTCTGAACGATATACCACTCATATCACGCCCCTCTCCCGGTACACCCCCGGTCACATTGAACCAGGAATCAGGCTGGTTTGCAAAGTTAAAATATTTAGTTTTATTATTTAAAATATTTATTTAGGTATTTACAATTTAATCACACTATGTTTTAATGGGTGCACAATAATCAACAATGGGGTGAGGTAACAATAAATAATCTCTTTAATAAACAAGGAGTAGTGAGTAAAACAATTCAGCACAGAAATAATACTTTGTGTGTGTGTTCAGATCAGAGTGTGGTTAAAGGTTCCCCCTGCAGACCCCTCAACCCCCAGACCCCTCAACCCCCAATAGGCAATGTAAAGAGATAGGAGGAGGGAGCAGATATTCAGCAATGGCAGAATTCAAACAAAATATCAATCCCACTTCCCCCCAGCAAACACAAGAGAAAAATGGATTTGACTGTCATGCTGTCAGAATGGCTTTTAAAGTTGTTTTAGAATGGACAGGGTAAAAACACGATATATGGTCTATAGATACTCACTAGATATGTTTTTAAACGGAACCGTCAGGATTCTGGTCCGTCAGGATTCTGGACAGGGAATGGGATCTGGTTCTAGGACTAACAGCTGGGCACATCGGATTGGATCTGCAATCAGCAAAGTGATCTGGTCACAGCACGGCACAGGACTGGACTGGACCTGCAAGTCACTCTGGTCACAGCACGGCACAGGACTGGATTGGATCTGCCTTTCTTGGTTCTGATGATAATTATTTCAGCAGGCAAGCAGTACAGCATAGCCTGGCTGTATTTTGATGCTTCCCTTTTAGGTTTGTGGGGTTCTGGTTCTGGAATTTGAGTCTGGAGCAAGGGAGATGTAGAGTTCAGCAGCAGGGTGCTCTGCCAGTATGAGGATAGTGGATGAATCTGCCTGTCCTTTTGAGTGGTGAGCTGTCTCTATTTATGCTATGAAAAAGGGGTGTGTGGGCTGGTTTAGCCTAAGCTTGCCCCTTTGACAGGTGATTGGTCAGAGTCTCCTCTCTGCTTTGATAGGAGAGAAGCATTGTGTCACCTTTATGGTGTGATTTTATGAGGCTGAGATTCCATCCCTACCCCCTTGAACACAAAATCTACTTTTGGCACCATATATATTTACACATGTGCAACCTCTATAAGAATCACATATACAGATAACATATTTTATATAGCAGCTATCCCTCAAAACCCCGTAGCTGTGGGATCTTGTCTCAGCTTTTCACAGACTTTTGCCCTTTTCATCAGGAACACAATGTCCAATTTTTAAGCAAATTTCTACAAGCATGCAAGTTTAACATGGGCATAAGTGTATAAAGTTTCATACTTCTAGCAGCAATACATTTTGTGTAAAATCACATTTTCTGCCATTTCTTTCCAGAACATGTCACACGATTTTGTCATCTCTTGAAACTTGCAGCCAAAATATAGATTCACAAATCTGTTACTTTTATATTTTTCAGAATTTTCACTGGCAAATTATAAGTCTTTTAAAAAAGTGTTCTTTGTGAAGGTTCAGCCACAGATGGTTGTTTGGGTCCGCCTCTTTTTGTCTCCCTGCAGTTCAGGAGCAGTCTCCTCCCTGTTTGCTCTTGGCAGAGGCCATTTACGACTGTCCTCACACCTCGCATTTCCTTAGCAGCAGCTGTTCATTGTTCCCTTTTGCTCTGTAGACCAGGTTCTTTCCAAACCCTATAATTATCGCTTTGATGTGATTTGCTGCTGGAGGGGAAGGCCTCTGTGAGGAAACCTGTTATTCCGGTTTGGTTAGCTTTAGCCAGGCTTGATTTAATTGTTAATTCTGTTGCATTTTTCCTTAGCTTAAAACAAACTTGTGATTTCAAATTGCAGCTAGAATTCTCATTCAAGATTTTAAACCATGGGATCAAACAATTACAACATAGGTTACTCTCAGTAACAGGCCTCTTAGATTGCAAACATTTGATTTCATTTTATACATGTTTAAAGTTTAATCAGGCAGGCTCCTGACACCTGTCATCCCTGAAGTCCTCTGCTGCACAGACATTTTTGACATCCACAGACAGGCCACTTTTGCTGTGGAAATCCCCTTATGCTTTGAGCTTTTCAGGGCCTTGCCAGTTCACAATGATTTCTTAAACTAAGTGAATTGTGACACCCAGCAAGAATGTTGGATGTTTGAGGGTGTTTTGTACCGGCATTCTGCAGTTTCAGCAACAAAGAAAGAGGGATTTAAAGCAAGATTTTAGGTTTCATTTAGCAAAGCACTGCTTATTCCTTCTGTACTCCATTTTCAATTGTTGTGGAGCCCAGTGACATATTTCAGGAGTGCGATCGCGGTTCCACCACTGACAACATGCATGGCAGATTGGGCAGCCATCTTTTTGTGCTTTGCAAAGTGCGATTTTCAGAGGTTTTGGCGCGCACAAGGGTTTTGCGGCCATTTTGCTATTTCTGGCACCATCATAACACAGTGCTGCAGCACAGCAGAGCAAAAAGTGGGTTAAAACATCCCACAGTGGCAACAGACGAGGTGTTGCTGGAGGACAGTAAGGCCACAAAGGGCTAACAATATTAATTCCCCCAAGAGGGGGTGACTGAAGCAACACAAATAACTGGGATGAGCAGACTAGAAGCACACACATGGCTAACAATCCTTATACCCCAGCAGGGGGTGAGAAAAATGATAACCACCTGAGGACTGAGCAAGTACCTAGCCCTCCTAGGGCTGAACAACTGGCTGCCTCACAAGAGGGAGAAAGAAGCAACAAACCCACCAGGGGTGAGAATGCCCATAGCCCAGACAGGACTGATAAAAGAATAGCCAAGGAGGGGTTCAGAGCAGCCATAACCAGAGAAGGACTCATGGCCCACCTGGGACCAAAAAACTGACTACCCCATGAGGGGTGAGAAAAATGACAAACAGAGCAGTGCTGAACAAGACTGTAGACTACACAAGGATAAGAAGGTGAATAACCCAAGATGGGCAAACAGTGAATATTGTTGTTGTAAATACTGATCTACCGAGGACACATTGATGTATTCAAGGAGGCAAGGAAGCTACTGCTAATCCCCATGTAAATGTGCAGGTCACCTTTGGGAATAAGATGATGGCTAATTTCTAAAAATGGGGCATCTAAAAATAGAACATCTTCTGCTCTGTTTTTAAGATGCTCCATTTTATGAAGATCTGGACAAATTGCACATTATAAAACAATGAAAACATTGGGCCATATTACGAGTTTGGCGGCAACCATGGAGCTATTAGCTCCATGGCTGCCGCCAAACCGGGCTCCTTTACCGGGTTCCCAGAATGGGGAATTGCCATGCCATTCCGAGTTCAGAGGGCCCGGTAATTCCTCCCTCTGGGAACCCGGGCCTGGACCTTCCCCATTCCCATCTGAGCCCCCATAAGGCTCAATGGGAATGGGAGAGGGAGCTAACAACGGGCCGATTACGACCGGCCCGTTGTTAGCTCCGTCTTCCCCTCGCGGGACCCGGTAAGGACTCCTGGTTTTACCAGGCGTCCTTACCGGGTCCCGAGAGGCGACCTCGTAATGAGGCAGAATGATGTTAACGGGCCCGCAACCATTAGCGGAGCCCGTTAACCCATTCCGCCTCACTTGTAAAGAGGCCCATTGTCACAATTTGAGGGGGAAAAGAGAGAGAGAGGCAAGAAAGAAGAAAGACAGCAGTGGGCCAGAATGGGAAGCGGTGGGCAAGCGAGCAGAGAGGGAGTGGTGGGCCAGAGTTGGGGTAGTGGGCCAGAAAGCAGAGAGAGAGTGACAGGCAGGAAAGCAGAGAGTGAGCAGAGGTTAATAAGCAGAGGAAGCAGCGGGCTATAGGGGGAGCAGTGGTGAGAAAGCAGAGAGGGATCAAGCTCCAGATTGAAAGGATGGGGAGAGTGTGATAGAATGGGAGAAAGTATGTAAAATGCAGACGGAGTGAGAACGAATGAAGGACTGTAAACTTCAGGATCAACTGGGGTGGCGTAAAATGTGAGTTGGGAGCATGGTTTGGAGTATGGCAGGGACTGGGGAGTGCTAGTTGTGACATGGCAGCGTGACAGAGCATGTGCGTATGTGGCAGAGTGAGAGGTTTGGGAGTATACGTTTTGATGAAAAATTGTTGAGTGTGAGGGGTATTGGTGAGTGGGGTGAGTGTGCATGTGGATTTGGAGACCACAGAAGGGGAATATTTTCACAATTACAGCTGATAATGATCAACACAAATTAACAATATTACATAGGAACGGAAAATGAAACCAAAAAGATTTGGTAAAACAAGCACTGCTCTGTCAATCCAGGGACATTTGGGACTCTTGCTATTAAATTGATACAAAAGGTAAAAATAATGACAACTTAGCTCACGTGTAGCCTCTTTCTTGCAACCTGCCAATCTTATACCATACAGACAATAAAAATAAATAATGTTTTGTGCCACAAGAATGTCTTTTTAATGTCACAAAATGTTCAATTTCCTGCCACAATATCCTGCAGAGTCTGGATAGTAGGTTAGCATAGGTTTTGAAAGAGGACATTGCTTATTTGTCAGGCATCCTGACAAGCACCCATGTATTGTTTTCTAGCATAGGGAATTCATCATAGATGTAAGGTTTAGAGGAGGTTTTATGTATTTCTTTAATACATCAAGTTGTTCAAACATGCCCTATTGTCAAGCCGCTATGTCTGACGTACCACAGAAAATATATTCTATAGATAAAGTCAGTAAAGTTCCCAGACTTGACCCCTTCTAAGTGCTGAAAGTGCTCAGACTTCTGGTTAAACACTGAAAAGCCTGTTTCATCCCTTGAGGTCAGAAAGAGGCAAACTAAAGTCATTTGAAATGCCCCTTCCACTTTGCCCACCTTAAAGGACCCTATTGACGTGTAAGCCCCCATCTCTACCCTTTGAAGTCATATTTATTAACTTTAACATTTTGGTGCTGAAATGTGTCTACCCCTTTAATTAAAACTCTGTTTTCTGTGGTGCTCATTTTAAATAACTGTGTAAATTGCCAGGAAACCACTTAAATGTGCACTTATGCACAAACAGGTCCCCTATGAGCAATTTTCACTGTTTGCAACGTAGAGTGCAAAAGGGGGGTATAAAATGGTGGCGGAAGTTCCTTTACACTTCACTTTTGCCCTCCGCAGTGCAAAATGAGTAAGTTCTGCCTGCCATGTAAGCTTTGAAAGAGAATTCTTATTAGATATGTCTACTTTTGCTGGTTTAAAAAACAGGCAGATTTCATGGGAATCCACTGGTTTTATGCAAGCATGAAAATGTGATGTTGGTGTAAAACAAAGGGTTTTTGCAACAGAAGAGGAAAAGGGAGGCGGAAACTAACTCCCATTCTAGCGAACTAAGTAAATCTGCTTGTGCCTGTTTGACTTTATTTTTGGGAGCACTGCTGGCTTCATAGTAGTGCTGGGCTTTGTAGATGTTATAGCCAATACTCATTCCTAGACTACTGCATAGCAGCCATGATTTCATGACAAAGACAAAAACATTGCTTGATTCTTCTACCCTTCTCCCCCCTCACCCCTCTCAAGTCTACTTCTTCAGCAGTCTGTCATGATAAATTCTGGTTTCACCATCACTGTCTTGTGGCGAATGCTGGATTTTACTTTTATGGACTTCATTCATTCACGGTGCATCACCCTTTCTCAACTCTCATGCTGGACTTCCTTTGCATCTTGTACTCATGGTGGCCCTGAATCATGTTGTTCCCATCTTCATCTTGTATCCTGGCTTGCAACATTGTGTTACTACTGACTTCTGCAATTGTATTCGCTCTCCCCTCTTGCTTTTCCACTCTTTTTGACTGCTTACTCTCGGTTCTCTCCTCCTTCCCCTTTCTCCCTTTTCCTATCTCCTCCCCTTTCCTTTCTTCTAAGCACTTTTCAATCAGAATTGTCCCTGGACCTAGTATGATAGCAACCTCGTCTGTCTCCTCCCCCTCCCCATACTGGTTTTTTCCTCCCCACCCCCCTCTAGCACTATCTGAAATGTAGTCAGGCCTAGTATGATAGTCGCTTGTTTTGTTCCTCCCCTACCTTTCTGCACCCCTCTCCCTCACCTCTTGTTTTTCTCCGGCTCTACCAGAAATGTTGTCAGGCCTAGTCCGGTAGTTGCCTGTCTGTTTCCATTTCCTTCCCACTCTCCCCCTCCCTTCCTTATCTATGTCTTAGCTCTTGCACTATCTGAAATGTCGTCAGGCCGAGTACGATAGTTAATTTCACATCCTTACTGTTCATGGCCTGTAAGAATGTCATTGTATTTTCCCTTGTTCCCTCCCTTGCCTTGAAGTGCTTTGAAACACATTGTGTATAGGCGCTATATAAATAAACTATCATATCATATCATATCATATGTAAACATCTCAATGTGACATCAAGTCGAGATCCTTTCTCAACCGGGCTCGAAAAGTAATTTCAAAGGTAATGGCCAAAAATGTCGCCCTCACAATTACGACAGCCAAAAATGCTGACTTTTTTTTAGACCCCCCTTAAACCACATATATATGTGGGAGGGGGTATATGATATAATATTATGGGGGGTCGGGGGTTGCAGGTGGTCTTCCCCGCATATATATGTGGTGTAAAGGTGTTTCAAAAATAACATTTAAAAAAGTCTGCATTTTTGGCAGTCACAATTGTGAGGGTAGCAGTGATCACATAGATAGATCCATTTCAAATGCTGGATGCAATTGCGCTTCTATGGTATATGTATAAATATGAAATGCTACAATATTTCCTGCTTTTGAACATATTTCGCAGCCCCAATGTACGTCAAATATTCCACCTCACCATACACATTATTGTAACAATATCTAGTAAGTAATGCCTCATGTTATCCAAAATGTGGGAATACTTTCTAAATGTAATTAAAATATGCAGGAACTAAGCATTCCCTTTCATTCCATTTCTCAATTATTGATCCTTATCTCTTTTAAATGTTTTTTCTATCACACACAAAAAGCACAGAGATGAAACATCATTGTATCATATTGTAAAGCTCCTATAGTCGGCTAAGAGGGCCAGCAGAGGCGCTACAACTTGTAATAACTAAGCATGCACCTTAATATATATTTATTTAATAAGAACGTTCTTATGTGTATCCGAAACTTCAAAAGATCTCCAACTTTCCACAAATCAAGTGGTAAGTGGTTACAAAGTTTAATTTCTTGGACTGTACTTGATCTTCCATATCTTCTGGATTTGCTTACAGCAGGGCTACACATGGAATACTTACAGTGAGATCCTAATGGGCGACTAGATCTTTACCATATTAGATGTTTCTTTAGAGAAATGGGGGCATTTCCATATAGAGCGCTTTGGGCAAGGGCAAGCAATTTAAAAGGTATTCTAGATTTGATAGGAAGCCAGTGAAGAGTTATCGGAGCTGGGGGAATGCAGGCATGCTTAGGACAGTTCATGACTATCCGAGCTGCAGTGTTTTGAAGTAACTGTAGTGAACGTACAGCTGATTCGGTAGCTCCTGCAAGGTGGGCATTGTAATAAGCTAATCTGCTCCCACAATGGCTCTAGCAATAGTGTCACAGTGGTGCTCTAACAATAAGGGTCTCTTTTGTTTTAGTAGAATAAATTGACAATTGGTCGATCGCAAGATATGAGAAACCTGTGAATACATAGAGAGCTAAGAATCAAGGAGGACTCCAAGGATCTTGACAGCTTTTGCAGGTTTTATCTTGTGTCCACCTAAGCTGAATTTTGGATAGCATTCCCTGATTTTCGTATAGATTTTAAGTGTGCTGACAATCATGATCTCTGTTTTTTTTTGGTTTAGGACCAGCCAATTTTCAAACATCCATGTTGCAAAGCTTCCAAAGAAGAGTTTGATTTTAGTTTGATTAGATGAGGTGTCTCTTCCAGCTTGATAATGATCTGAGTTTCATCAGCATAATGTTGGAATTCAAGACTGAATTCTGATAGAATGTCATGGAGTATTGTAAGATAAAGGCTCAATAAAATTGAAGAAATACTTGTGTGACACCAAACTCAACTGTAATTGGCTTAGAAGATATATTATACAGTATTATCTGAGATGGCCTATTGCTGAGAAAGGAAGCCAACAAAGAGATGGCTTTATTTGAGACACCTGTGATGTTTGAAAACTGCTGTAAAAGAATGGAGTGGTCTAGGGTGCCATACGGCACTGATAAATGTAATAATATCAGTAGGCCTGCATATCCCTGGTCCATGATATGAAGAAGATAGTCTTTTACATATATGACATCCTGTACTGTGCCCCTTTTTGGATGGAATCCAGATGGACAGTCCCCCATTGTATGCCTAGAGCCGGTAACCTTTAAGAATGTTGGGTATCATTGGCATAGGAATGGAAATAAATAATGAAAATACAATGAGAGACATAGCAGTGAAACATATATATTAAAGGGGAGAGGTAACAGAGAGGATCACTATGGAAGGCAACAGGTGTCCAGAGAAGGGGTTTTGGGAAATTGACCGGTCAACACCATTTGAGTTCTTCCAGAAAGGAAGTGCTGAGACCATTGCAGAGCCCGAAATGCTGACCTTTTCAAAAGTTATAACAAAAGAATAGAGTGCTCCACCATATTGAATGCAGCGGACGGGTCCAGTATGACCACAAAGAACAAATAGCCCTGGTCACAGTGGTGAAGAATGTCATCCCAAACGGAGACCAGATCAGTTTTGTTTCCATCAAAACTGGGCCGTAATTGACCCAGAACTTCATTGCACTCCACACAATCCATAAGTTGCAGTAGTGCCATGTTTTGAAGAATCTTGGCCATCGAAGGAAGGCCAGCAATGGGTCCATAATTACTCAGTACCAGTGGATCAAGAGATATTCCTTGACCAAGGGTGTTATAATGGTGGAGTTAATTCACAGGGGAACAAACCCTTAACTAAAAGATAGATTAACAAAGTGAGTGATTTGACAAGTCAAGGCAACAGAGTGGAATTGACCTATGTAGGCCGGTGATGCATCAATAGTCAAGCAAGTAGGTTGAAGCTTGCACAAAATGGAAGAAGCTAGTCCTTGTGAGACCTCCCTGAAAGTAAATAGCATTTAGGTACACAGGTTCAGAGTAGGCAGATGAGTCCATAGTGGATTGAATACTTGAATGGATCTTGTTATTTGTTTCTTTGATGAAAGAATTCAACCGATTTGCAAGGTTCACAGAAGATTTGTGTGCTTGAAAGAGACAAAGAGGGGTAAATGAAGGTATGAACTACTGAAAATACATTGGCTAGAGAAAAGTAAAAGATGTGAATGGTTCAGTCCTTGCACTAAATCTGAACTTCATTCTTACATACAAATTAAAAAAAATGACCCACCCTCATACACTTTTGCTATAAACACAAACGATAAGGGTATGTGGAGTGCAAAATTAACACAGTTTGCTATTTTTTTAATGAGCATGGCTCAATATTCGTTGGGCCTCATTACGAGTTTGGAGGTAGCCATGCTGTTCTTAGTGGCATGGCTGCCTCCAAACCTGTGTCCGGGTCCCGAAAAAGGGAATTACCGGGCCATTACGACTTTTGCAGACCCGGTAATTCCCTTTTCTCGGGATCCGGACCCGGTTAATGACGGGTCCGTTGTTAGCATCCTGGTCTGCTCGCGGGTGGCGGTATGCACTTCTGGTCTGGCCCAGAAGTGCATTCCGCCACCCGCATGCAAACTCGTAATGTGGCGGCACAGTGCCTGAGTCACTGGTTAATAGAGGAAATACAGCAGTTTCCAAGTTTACTGCAAACCAAACATTTATAAAACAATGTTTTACTTAATTACTAAACTCATGTAATGAAAATATTTTCTGAAGTGAATGGCTTACTATGTGTAATTGATTTCCTCCGCATTCTTTAATACCTTGATATATGCGACCTCCCCAAAGCATTATGCCTATATTTGCATAACATGATATGTCACAGTGCTATAGTAATTAAGCAGTTTTTTTCACTTTTCATCTTTTGCTCTGTGGACTTGCTCCATGTTCGTTGTTAGAGCGAGCCGCTGATAATTAGAAATGAAAACGTGAATCAAGTGTTACTTTTTATAGGCGCTGTGATGGAAAACAAATGTTTTCTCAAGTTTACAAATTGATTAGCAAACCAAAGTGCATTCATTTGCAATTAGAAGTAAACAACATATTTCCTTAGCAAACAATCATACATTTGTGTAACTGTACGTGTCTTGCTTGATATGGCTTTATCCATGAATTGTACTGAGCTATTTCTGTGAAGTATAAACCCCAGTCTTTCATAAGGTTTTAAGACTGATTTGTATTTTATTATATATATGTTTTAATACGGGAGAAAACTCACATTCAGTTGACTTTCAAATGTACTCAATTCTTAAGGCACACAATCATCACTTTTACAATTGTGCTGACTCTGCCTGCGGAACATGTAAATGATGCCCAATTGTGTTCAATCGAATGCCAGGAAATGTTAAATGCTCATTTAGAAATTTCAACGCGGAATCAGAATCTCCATTTACCTGTTTGTACCCCTTTCATTTTTCCCTACATTCCAATGTATTCCCATGCAAGCACAGAACGCAGCATTTACAATGGATCCCTATGGGGTCCGCCTGCTTTATGCCAGTGCAGGAAGGTGGCAGAAATACAAGTTGCGTTCCTCCCCTCCTCTCTGCCATACAGATGACTGAAAATGGGCTGTGCCGTAACAACCAGGGGTAAACCTCCCAGCTGCCTACTCCATGTGAGAATCTTACATTGAATTCTAGGTGTTCTCCGCTGCCAGATAAAGCAGCTTATCTCTTTCTGCAAGTCTAGTAAGTCTTGCTCTGGAATTTGAACGAGAAGCGCTTGAAATGTATAAAGAAGACGGGGGAGCAAGGTCATTTTAACAGCACTCATGCGCCCTAACCATGATATCTCCTGGAGGGCCCACTTTTGTAGAGATTCCTTGGAGCAGTGGGGGGATTTTGGAACGCGAAGGAAACGACTAGGAAGCATATACATCGCGGGTGGCAAGTATCCCAGGGAGTGAACCCATCACCCCTAACTTAATCTTCCCTAACCGGAGATCGCGGGGAGGATGTCATAACCACATTCCGCTAGCCCACAGAGGAAACATAGGTAAGTTAGAACCTCATATGGGAATGGGCAAGGAGGGACCAGGAGGCCAGGGGGCGGATGCCATGTCCACAGACCACTAGTCCACAGAAGAAACATAGGTAGGTTAGAACCTCACATGGGAATGGGCAAAGAGGGACCAGGAGGGCAGAGGGCGGATGGCATGTCCACACACCGCTAGTCCACAGAGGAAACATAGGTAGGTAAGGACCACACACACACGGGAATGTGCAGGAAGGGACCAGAATCCTCTAAACTAAACATCGCCAACACCAGGGTAGGGGAACACACCTGTTTCAGCCAGGTACACAAACCACTAAAGTAGTACAGAGGAAAACTCCCACCTTCATCATACCTGCCAACTAGGAGGACAAACTACAATACCGAACACACAGGATAACCATAGATGTGGAGCAAAGAAACGCAAACACTAAGAGGTAAGAAAAACCTCCTAACTCAACTATAAAACCTCAACTTTCCCCATACACTTCTCACACAGAAGACCACACAACCATTTCTCTGCATAGCAATCCATACTTACTTCACCACACTGCAACAACAGACAAACACATAAACCTTATCAAGAGAACATGGGAACTTGTACTCACCTGATAACCACACTCATGCACAGGGGATGGTGCAAACTGAACTGAAGCTGCCAACACTCTCCTATTCCCACTACACGCTACTTACACCCACCCCTCCTTTTCAGATCCACCAGAGTGCCTGAGGACCATTCCAGTGGTGGCGGTGCGAGGTACAAATACCTTAAACATTGACATTAACACAAACAGAGAACATGTCCTTGGTGCGGTTTTTGGTAGAATGTTAAACCAAAAAGTTAACTCTTCAGAAGTAATAGGGCAGCATAGATTAATCATAAAGTTATGGCAGTGTATGCTGATAAATTGAAAACAAAATATTTAGTACAGAAAAGTAATCATATACTAGGAACGTACTATCTACGCATCCAAAAAGCTTACCATCCTACAAGATAATCAGTAGGTTCTATGTAATAAGGATAGACACATGTTGAACAATATAATTAGATGTGAGCTACTAATCTTTAAAATTGCCAATGGGTGGCTGGGGGCTTACCCATTCAGTCGATATGGCCCAAAAAGTATGTTTTGTTTTACCACAAATGATCTGCATCCCTGAAAGGACCTTTAAAGGGCATTGTCTCTGGCAAGGTTGAAGGAAACTCAAAGCAGGCTACTGCTGACTGCAGTAGTCTGCCCACTCTGTCAAGATCTTTGAACCCTTGGCCTGACTGACAAGTTTAATATCAGGATACAGTGAGGCACTTTTCATGACAACGATCTTCCAATATTGTGTCAGGTACTTCCATTGGACTCTTGCCAGCAGTGAAGTATGGCCCAATTCATACCGGACCACGGCCGAGGGAAATGAAGGTGGCAGTCAGAAAACACCCCTCCACATCTGGCCCTCCAGGATGGGCAGGTAATTTAGAACTGATTGTTCATAAACTTCAATCCCATAGAGGATTTTCGGGAACATTTTTGACTTGTTTTTGGTGCAACAAAAGAAAAGTTCCTAAATTTTGAGTCAATTCTCTGTAGTTGATTAGCTAATTCCGCGGCTTCAGTTTGAAGCCATTTCTGGGTGGTCAATAACTTTGACTTTATCAGGAACCCCTGATATAGAAGGGCATCCACCTTCTGCACCCTCTACCCATGAACGTGCCAATAAAAGGTCGTTCTTTTCCTAGTGTTGGAAAACTGAATCACTTTGGTTTTAGAGGGTTGAATGGTCATCGAGTTGGCATCCACAAAGTCAAGAAAGCCATTCAATAGGTGTTTCAAACCTATAGGTGTGTTGCCAAATATTAAGACGTTGTTGGCATATGATAGGCATAGAGGGCATAAGTGGTGTAGTTTAGGGGTGGCTTTGGCTATGGGTTGAAAATAAGAAGTGATGTCCACCATGTATAGATTGTAAAGCACAGGGCCAGTAAACACCCTTGTTGAACACCCCTTGCCATTCAAATAGGCCTAGACATTTTGCTTTGCTGGTCTAGACACACCTGGACTGTAGGGGTTCCATGCAGAGCCACCAGTAGTTTCAAAAGACCTGCAGGAATACTCCATGACTGCAGTGTTTGCCAAAGCAAAGGGTGTCCACTGCATTGAAGGATGCTGTCAGGTCAACCGAGGCTACATAGACTCGATTACCACCTTTAGACCATGCTGAGTGTTGCATATGCATTTCAGTGTTATACCATTGAGGGAAGTTCCCATTCCCCAGAGAAACCATGTTTGCCACTTGCTATGGAGCCCTGTGTTCGTGGCCCACTGCTCCAAATGCCCAAGCAAGACTGAGGTGAATAATTTGGAGTCCGCATCCATGAGCGCTATTGGACTTTAATTGCATGGAGTTCATCTCGTGCCCTTTTTGTATATTGAGATAACGAGACCCTGACTCCAGGTCTGTAGAAGTCTTTCCGTCTTTGCTATGTCCAAAAACAAAGATGTGAGTACCTCTGACCAGAACTTTGAGTTGGACTCAAAGAGGAGGTTTGACAACCTGTTGGGCCCGGGGCCCAGTGTGGAACTCAAGCCTTGGATAACTTGCTGTACAAGCTCCGACTGAGTTCTATCTCCCCGGGATGTATTTAGGGAGGTTTACCCGGACAATAGCTTGCCAGAGGAGATTCCACTGGGTGTAGCAGTACTCAAAGTGAGAGACCCAGTCCACTTCTGCCACTAGGTTAACTAGTCTCCCCAATTTCGGGCCTGTCTGCCCGTAAATTCGAGCCCACAAAGATTTAGAATTTTTATTGACAAGCACAGTCAGCCTCAATTCTGCGTCTAGTTGTAAGGTTTCAGCTTTCGATGCTCATTGCCAATTTGTATACAACTGTTGGGCTTTTCTTTCAAAGGCGATCTTCTCAGCATGTGTAGTGTTATGGTCAACCTTTATTCCCCGGACTAGGGTTCTACGTTGTTGCCTTTGAGCCACAAGCTATGTGTTATAAGTGGGTCTATGGATCTTGAGGGCTGTGCCTGACTTTCCCAAACCAGGACTAACAACCCTAATAACTTCTCTTACAAAGCACTCAAAATTATCAGAAGCAAGTAGCTCTGACCTGCCCACAGACAATTTGTTGACACGAAAGTTTGCGATGAGCGTGCTCACCATACTTGCCCGCTTACTGGTCCATACAATCTGATTGCCCTGTGTGTTCAAGGCCACAAACTCTCTGGATGTACTTCTTCTTACTGTGTTTCTAAGCAACAGCGATGTGTCAAAATGTGCTGATAATAGGGCGTGATCGCTGAAGCTCGATCCTTTCACCACAAACCAACTGCAAAGATCTTGCATACCCTTGTCTACATAAACCTAATGGATTGTTGAGCTGGTGACTCCATTGGCCCAAGTGGGGCATGGAGGAATATCCCCCCTGACTGTACCATTCGCAGCCATCAACCCCAGGCTCGAGAGACCACTATCCCACATCTGTCCATGCTTTAGTTACGGCTCTGATGATGTAACAGGAGGCCCCGAGCTGACCCGTCCTTGTCCATTCAGACAATCCGAATTTAGGTCCCCCCCAAAAAGAACATGACCCTTGGGTTCTCGGTCATACCAGTCTAATACAAAGGTAGAAACAAGTTCCAGAGCCTCGGTTAGCAGACACATGCCTTGATGCCAGCAGATGTTCAAAATAAGGATATTAACTTCAACCTTCTGACCAATTCTAACTTGGGTGGCCATTGTTCCAAAAAGAATGGACAAGTTGTGTACCACCAATACGGTCAGGTCCAATTAAATTACAGTCAATAAACCTCCTTAGGAACACTCATGTCGCCTTGACGGGCTGCTTGAGGTATGGTCAAATGACCATCAAAAGATGGTAGGGATTTTAGCCAGGTTTCCTGAAGGATGATAACTGTGTGTTGCCTGATGATTCGGGATAGATAGTTGTTATTGAACAAGTGGGGGTTGCCCCTGGTGTTAAAGGAAATAAGCGATAGGCAGTTGTGGTTCTCAGGGGGAGACACCAGCATTGCCACCCCAGCAATCTAATGTAGAGCCATACCCTGAAGCAACAACCCGTCTCAACTTTCTTCAGAGGTGAGGATTTTCCTCTTCAGCGACAAGACATGTTCCTTCATGGATTCACCCATTCCTTGATTAAAGGGATAACCTTGAGGAGTTAACCTCTTGTTGTAGGCACAGCTCCCCCCCCCCCCCGCAGTAGTCTTCTCTGTGCAGGGGGTTCTGTGCAGGGGGTTATGTCAAAGCCCATTCGGCGAAGAGAGTCTTTTTCCTTCAGTAGGATGTCCCTCACTATCTTAGAGTTCAGGGATATCACTGCACGATCGAAATGCTGGCGATCATACAGGAATGCCCTAGATAGATCGCTGGAAGTAATGCTGGTCAAAGCTGCGGTCTCACAGAGCAGATGCCAAATGTTAGCCCTATTCATGATTATCTGGTGAGTTTCTGGTAGCACACTTTCAATTAAGATGTAATACATGTGCTATTTCTCCTTTGCCACTTGATTGAGCTGCCTACTTGAAGGATTTGAAAATGCCACAAAAAATGGCCCCAAGGAATAACGTTCTTGCAATCTTTCTTTTTCAATTGCATTGTTTGAAGTGCCCGCAGGATTGTTGGTTGTTGCAGCACTGGTCTCCAAAGCAGCAAATTCATCAGGAGTTGCCCAGATGGTTGTTTAGTGTTGTCGTAATGTTGGAATATGCGAGATGGTTGGGGCACTTTGGCACAATACATGAGTAGTAGCTACTGGGGTAACAGACACTCTCTCTTCAACAGACATATGCAAACCACGTTTTTGACTGTAGAGCGCCATCCATAGTGTTCTGAAGAGGTCTGCTCTCCAATGCCATGTTGTACCTGCTTAAGTTTGTCGATACAGGATTTAAGCCTTGAGGATTCTGTGTGGGCTTGCTTGCAGTTCCTGAGGCACCCAAAGTGATGTTAGTGTTCTTAAAGCATGTTGTAACAACGGTGCCTGCACTATGGGTTGCGAGAGTAATGCGTGTTCAAATTGATGCACTGTTTGCCTTTTTTACTGGCTACTCTGTCCTGTTTTTTGCCTTTTTCACTTGCGGGCACAGATTTCTGTTACGACCGACAGGATTATTCTTGGCCCCCCTCACTTGGGAGGTGGAAGACTGATCAATTGATATAATTGCGTCTTATGATCCCAAATGAACAATTGTCGGGGGGGAGTTCTGCTGTTTCCCATTGTGCCAAGGCACCTGTCATCTCTGCTCGAGCATGGGGCTGATTTTCAGCAAAGGTCACAACTCTCTCTGGGGCGGAAACCTATATCCATGTGCAAGCCCCAGACATCATATTTCGCCTTGTTTGAAATTGTTGAGTGCGCTACAGGGTTATTAGACTGGGCATTTCTGGACCATTACATGCGCATGTTCCCAAGGGTGGATTCAGCCGTATGGTGTTTTGGCTAAGGCCTCCAAGTCCAATGCGCCATCTTTGTCCGCGATCCCAGTCTTTACCCTTCCAGTGTGTGCAAGGGTTTGTCCAGACAAGAATTCTTTAGCTGCTATATCCAATTTTACATTTTCAAATTTAAATAATATTGACTCCAAGAGTGATGTGTTGGACTTGTCTTCTCCCTGAAGCCACCCATACAGAGAAACCAATATAGAGAGTACTTGATTTCTTTCAACCCTCTCCATCATATTTCAGAACATCATCCATCATCCGCATTACTGCCGATAGTCATCTAGGAGGGAGACGGGTAGGCGAGGGGGCCGGTGATGATGCAAAAAAATCAGTTCCAGACAGGTAGTGATCACTGTGAGTTGGTATTTTTGGTGCTAAGCTCAGGTCAGGGGGTGTATCGTCCATTCTCATATCTATGGATCCATTATCCGGAGACATTTGGGGCTGCTTACTTATTCCGGCCGCCGAATGGCTACTTGATGGTTCGCCCGCTACCAAGACCCCCCCCCCACCAAAGGTTCAATTGTTGCAGTAGAATAAATCTCTGTCTCCCTGACCTGTGAGAAGAAGGAGTTAATCAATCAGGATTTCGATTTTAGGGCAAAGGTTTTAATGTATGTGTTGCGGGACAAGTCACAGGGGAGAGCCTGTACAGCAACAAGCTCAGTGGTGGATGGAGGAAGCTGTAAGATTGCCACAGCTAGCAGTTCCGCATCAGTTAGTGGTGGTGAGAACATGTGTGACAAAGAGCCCCCACTACGGAAGTCATACATATTGTGTTCCATATACAACGATATTACAACAGACATAGTTACTATGACACTCACCACCTGAGCCCCACCCCAGCCTCGCTTTCTTGATGTGCTCTGTAGAAGTTGAAGATGAAGGTGCTGCGATTGTCCGTCTGATCTCCCTTCACTCTACACACTCCCAACACACTATGCACACTGAGGGTGCTCCGTGCTGCAAAACAAAATGTAACTGTTAGCTCCTCCTTCACTGTATGAACACTGTGAACAGACTTTGTCAGCAAAACGATCCTGCCAGTACTGCTTCTCCCATCACCCTGGGCACACTGCACGTGCTCCGTGTGGGAAAACAGTATTTAGCTGCTAGCTCCCCATTCACTGGATGGACTTTGTGAACAGATTTTGTCAGCAAAACCATCTTTCCATTACTGCTTCTCCCAACAAACTGTGCACACAGCGCACCACCAACGTTTTGCAAACTTGTGTGCAGATTCATAAAATGGCACCAAAGTTTTAAGCAATCTAAAAAAATTGGGACCCCCCTCTAATTGTGCCCAATAGTGTCAAAATACCACCAAATCTTTCAAAAACATTGAGAGTTGGATCTAAAATCTGTTTGCAAACTTGTACGCAGATTTGTCAAATGGCACTAAATATATAATCCATTCAAATATGTTGGGTCTTCTTCCCCCTCTAATTGTGCCCTTTCCTGGTGAAACAGCACCAAATTTTGCAAATGCATTCAAAGTCGGATCTAAAATTATAAACCAGAATTGCATGTAGTTTTATTGAATGGTGATCTCAGTCTCTACGTGATGCACGCTAAAGGAGAGATCACATGACAGAATCTTGGAGAGAGATCATATGACTGGAAAGTTCTGGCCTTCTCACACTTGCTCCTGATCGATCTGGGGGCTGTGCACAGATGCAGAAGCCCTGCTTAGTCCTCAGCTTTAATCATGAGTAAGTTGTGTACTCCTGTAGGCATGTGAAATGCGATAGACACATCAGTATTTCCCAGAGGTATGGCCAAAACCCGGCCTTCATCACAGACTTTTTTTTATGTAGGGAAGGGCACGCAGAGGCATGGTCTTGTAACAACCAGCTTATTGGTGACACTTCCAAAGAGCCTACCCAAAAGGAGCCGGGTTTGGTCAACAGCATATCAGAAAGTCAGCAAACATTCTCTATCTCATTTTGTAAACCCCTGGGCAACACAGAGTGGTGCAATGCTGTTCTTCAGTGTAGTAATTTGCATTTCCTGTTCAACATAGCATTCCATTTTACCAACAGATCTCTACAAATACAGAAAATCATAGACAAGCGGAGACTCATACCAACTCACCACGCTTTCCACTCTTAGATTGACATTTTTGTCTGTAAGGAAGAAAAGGATTGCTTTAATGTCAGGTTAGTACACAACTGTTCCACCCATTTCACAGACTTAAGAGAGTCAATTAAAATATTGGCATGAAGGATGTAGAGATGTCTCACTCATCGGGTCCAATGCAAACCTTAATTTGATAACAAATATTATGGTTTAGTTGATAGAAGCCATATGCCTACATTGTCAATGCCCCAGGACCATACTTGGGTTTTTACTTTCAGCATGTGTGTGTCGTGTAAAAGTGCCCAGATGGGCCAAGAGTGATCTAGATAAGTAAATATCAACAGGTTTCATTAAATGAATAATGATAATATAGTATATGTGTGGAAAATTGATATCCAAACCTGCCTTTTAATCAAATAATTGCAATCTCTTGATTGCAGAACGATTTGAAAGATTGTCTATTACTTTTAAATGAAATTGATGGTTACACAACCAACTAATATTTGGGATTGCATATGACTATCAGAAGTCAAGTTGCACACATTTGATGGATTTGTTAGTTAGCTATTTACAGTTGTTGATTTAGTATGATTTTTGTCACTTACAGTCACTTGATGGTGAGTTTAATTTTGTTTAAATTGCTTGTTATAATTTATTATTTCATTTTGTGCCTAATTGGATTGATGGATTTCAAATTTGTAGTGTGAATCATTTTATATGAAGTGTGTTTTGTATAGGAAGCTGTTTTGTATATTTAAAGTATTGTGCAAAATGAATACATTGTTTTTTACGAGTGAGGGGTAGAAACATACATTCAGGATTTGATGATTAATGCATCAAACCAAGAGATTAAATAAGGCAATAACCAGTTTGTTGTAATTTAGTGAGTACAGCTAACCACAGGCTGGGGTTGTGCAGTATTTTCATATATTTTGTGCCCGGAGTACCCCATACCTGTCTAATCAGGCCCCTCCCTTCTTTGCATGTTTTATTGAATGGTGCCAAAGAGATAAGCAATCCAAAAACTGCTTTTCGCCACCCTATAATGCAGAAATATGCATGAATGCCATCAAACATTTGTCAAGGTTTCGAACATCTCAGCAATGTCTCTGAACATCGAAGCTGCTTGCGTATTTCGGACAAGAAAAGACATCCTCATCACCCTTCACCTCGCCAGAGATGGTTTAATTAGTTTAACAAGTGTGTTGTGTTTTTTTAATATGGTTAATTTCTTTTTTTCATTTTTTAAATGTTATAGTGTGTTATTAGATGACTAGCATCTTTTTCACGATTACATAAAATCAAATATCAATTTTATAATTACATTTACATATACAATGCATATTAATACATAAACAGCAATTTCCCGTGTACAGCAATCTTAAAATCACTAAGAACTTCATTCCTCTATTTTGGCTAGCTTTTTAGCGGTTATCTCCCATACATGGAATGCCGCATGGCCGATGACTTAGCGGCAAATAGCTCTTTCCAGAACAAGTCCAAGTTAGGGTTGCAGTGTTTTTCATATGCTCGTTTGCATTGACCAATCAGCGAGTGTGTACATCGTGCACAAATGTTACCCGGCTCACTGATTGGCACAGAGGTGTCCGCCGGGACTGAACCAGAAAGTGTGTTTGCAGACCGGACGCAGATATCACAACATTGTTTTACCTACATTTTGGGCATTTAAAAAAATCTACATGCCGGATTAAAACCCAATTTTGCAAAAGCACGCTTTTGGGTCCAGGCCTCTACTCCTTGTGCAAGTTTTGTGCAAATCCATCCAGTGGATTGGGCTGTAGCCACGAGAAAAATAATTTTCTATTCATTTCTAGCCATATTTCAAACTTTTTGTGACCCCCCTACAATGTTGCCCCCCCATTGATGAAACTGCACAAAACTTATCAAAATCATTTAGAGTTGGTCATATAACTTTTTTTTGCATGGTTTCATGCAAGTTCGTTGATTGTCGCCAAAGTTATAAGCCGCCCAAAAAATGCTCTTAATCATAATTTAAGACTGCTACCGCAGGCCCTGTAATAATTAGTGGAAAAAAAACTTGGTTAAGAGAAAGTTAAGGTGATCAGATTTAACCCAACAAACCCCCCTGAAATCCAGCAATCACATTTCGAGCATGGCCACCTTAACTATACACCCCCTGTTGTGTAGTGTATGGCCACAATTTTGACATCACCGGTGACATCACTAATTACATCGTACATGAAATCACAGATGAGATCAATAATTAAATCAAATGTGACATTACTAATTAAATAAGTTTGAATATCTTTGTTGACTTCTTTTGATATATTGTTTATTTTATTACACTTAACAATAATAACAACATGAAATTGAATAATACACTGATACAGCATTATGATATGATTACGGGTGGAGCATTAAATTGTAGTACTTATCAACGTGAATAAAATATGTAACATTAAACAAATGGTTTGAATTGCATGTATTAGTAAACAATTACAATACCTCATAACAATAAAACATGTTTTACCTGATTCTGGTGAAACATGTTTAAAAGTAAGTGTTATGAAAATAGTGAATGTTCATATTTAAATGTACAATTCTCCTTACTGTAATAATATTACATTAACATATTTGTTTTCTAAATGACAAGTTGTATACAAAATAATTATATAAAAAAGAAAGTATGTGCCTTTTTGCATTGTGATAATATATGATCTAAGATTCAGAAATGTGGTTAAAATGCAAAATAAAATCAGTTATTCATGCTACATAATTGCATACTGTGTGTTACATTTAAAGAAACAAGGGCAGACTACATTGTCCTGTGTAAGTACGAAATATGTACAGATATGTTATGTTAAAAAACAGAGTTGTCATATTTCAAATGTAATTAATCAAGCCAGTGACATCAGTGATGTTATGCTTGATGGAATTAGTGATGCCATCAAGGATGTCATCTGTGATGTCATGCATGCTGTAATTAGTAATGTCACAAGGCATGTCACCAGTGAGGTCATCAGTGATGTCATCATTGTAGTCATACACTGCACAACATGGGGTGCATGGTTAAGGTGTATTTGCTCAAAATGTGATTGCTGAATTTCAGGGGTTTGGTGCGCTAAATCAGATCACCAACTCTCTCTTAAACAAGGTTTATTACTGAATTTCAAAGGTTTTGTTGCTATGTATTTTTCACATTAAATATGATAACCTTTAATCTCTCCTAACTAACGTTTTTTTAAATGAATTTGGAGAGTTTTCATATACTATAGTTTCTTTGGGGGAACTAGCCATGTCCTTCAACTATGGCCCTTGTCCACAGCCTTCTGCCATGGCCCTTGTATGGCCTAACATAATGCATATTTTCTTGAGGTTTCACTAACCATAGCCTTCTTCCGTGGCCTCTGTACTTGTTACACCAATATTTTTCTTTTTGGCTACTTCCTGTGTTATTATCATGAGAAACAGCAAATTAAATAACTCAAAACGCAATTTGGAGGAGGAAAAAGGATGCCATCAAACTTTGGAATGAACTCCCCCATGACCTTTCAGAGTCTAATAAGATTATGGACATCAGATGGAGACTGAAAACTCTTTTGTTTATGAAGTCACTCATATAGAACACTGATTGTTTTGAATGATATTGTTACCAACTCTGATACTGCATTTTGTTTTGGTTTGTTTGAGGCACATCCGATGCAATGAGACTGGCTTACAGACTGGTGACTGGCCTGCAGACGGGCCACAGCTGAACAAGCATTCCAAGCGAGGTGGCACAGCTGAGCTGAGCTGTGGAATGCCTCAGGCTACCCTGGGTGAATTCATGAGCCCTTCCTGAGAAGTACACAGTTGACGATACAGCTAGCTCTAATCCCAAGGCAAGAGACTGCCAGAGGCTGCCTCACAGATATGACAGTGCACTCTGCAACTGCAGGATACTGCCTCCCCCTTTTCTCCGAAATGAACCTGATGTGCATTATACATGCTGTTTTATGGGTGGAGAATGGATTTAACCACTCTGTTTGTATATAAGGATGAGTCAGACCTGCCACGTGGTCCGGAGGGCGGGGAAAGGTGGTAAGCAGCCCTCCCAGGCACTGATGTGTTTTCAGTTACAGCCCCTTTCTCTCTACTTTTGGTACATCGTTAGTTGTGCTGACTCTGAAAAGAACCTTTGGGGTCTTTCTGTTTATTATTATTTTTTTTAAAGGTGCTTCCCTAGAAACACTGTTTTTGCTCTTTTTGTATGTAAATGTGTGTTTTCAACGTTAGCTCACATTCTTAAAATAGGCTCCTCAGTGCAGTGTGTAGATTGCAAAACAACACTTCATTGCCACTGTATGACAAAGACATGCCATTTGTTGTGAAAATTGTATGTATCGCGAACCAATGTTCTCATTCTCACAGTAGAACATCCCAGCAGCACTTAAAAAGTCACACATCCTTCTGTTGATGAGAACCCTTCTGACCTCTGGCTGGTGACAGGAATCTTTGGAATACTTCCACACTATTCTCGGGGGTATACATGGGAAAAGCACCTTGACACCTGGAAAAAAGCACTGCACTGCTTTCATCATAATCGTCTGGCTGGTGACAGGAATCTTTGGAATACTTCCACACTATTCTCGGGGGTATACATGGGAAAAGCACCTTGACACCTGGAAAAAAGCACTGCACTGCTTTTATCATAATCGTCAGTTGACAGAACACACGGGAACAAGGCAATCCATAAAGAAGGCTCCAAAGTGCATGATTACTGCATGTACAGTTGACAAAGAGGCCACACGTCGACTTTCTTGAAGCAGTCTGCCGAAACAGCACGTTTCGACACTACTCCCCAAAGCGTCCACTTCCTCCAAAATGAAATTGCCAGACATGTCTTCTTGGAGGGCACACACACACACAGATCTTCCACAAAACAATCACCCATGACGAAAACTGTATGTCTTGCCATGTTTGCCAGCTGCAGTACACAAAGTAATGCGGAAAGTGAATGCCTCCCTTTCCTGTGATGCACACCCAAAGCACCTGATTTGCAAAGACCATAGTCCCATTTCTATTGGCCAGCATGCTCACAAACGCAGAATGTGGCACGTGCCTTTCTACAAATACCGCCAGGGCCGTGCCCCAGTAAAGCAGGAGCAGTCCTTCTTCCTATTGGTGCACTTTCCTCTGACACACACCCTGAGCAGCACATGATAGGACAATTGCTACAGTCCCATTTCGATAGGTCAGCATGGTGAGGAGCATCGAATGTGGCACATGCGGGTCCCCAAGTACATTAAGGGTGGTCCCCAGTGCAGCAGGAGTCCCTCTTCCTACTGCCACACATCCTAAGCAACTCATTGGACAATCCCCAAAGTTACATTTTCATGGCCACCACCCGCAAAATAACTCCATGTGACCTTCGTGCTGTTTGCGGGTGTGGGGAAATAACTTGCAACCAGGGCAGAGGGTGTTCGTAGTAAGGGGTGACTGTTAAAAGAGTCTGTTATTTTTGTTTGTAAATCCTTCTACAAAAACACCTTGTTTGTTTGCTTTTAGTAGCTTTTGTGTTTTCTTCTATGCACAGCAGTTCAGTAAACTCTTCACCACATCCTGTAGACGAGCAAACAAAACTGCATTGCCAATGGATGACAACACAATTAAATTTTCTTGGAAAAACTACGCATTTCTACAATTAATAAGGTCATTGTTGCAGAAGAACATTCCACAACCGGACAAAAAAGTGTTCATGCTTCTGTCGATGAGACACTTTCCTTCGGTTGGCTCGGAACGACATCCATGCGCTGTAGGCCATACTCTTTGCTGTATTATAGATGAGGAAAGCACCTTGGTGGTGGGGAAAAGCATCCTCACGACATCCGGCAATCTCCTCAGTCTACGGAACAAATGTGAGCAAGGCAGGTAACCCAAAATGCCGCCTTAAGGAATTACGATAACATCTACAACTGGAAACTGTCATGCCCATGGGCCCAGAACCCCAGACCCCACACCATCAAGGCACGGGATCAAGGGGCAACACAACCTTTTATTGTCCATTGGGGACAATACGACTTGCAGAGCCCAGCTGGACTCAGTTCTGGCGCCTTTGACGCCAGGCTCATAAATAAATGTGCACATTTTATTTGGTGCAGGTACTTGGTTTCCCCTTCAAGAGCCCCCATGTTCATTGGGTCAGGCGTGGCTGCTGGAGAAAGGCAGAATGCACATGTAAGCTTCCTTTTAGGAGTGGAAGGGTGGGGCCGATCAGTCATGACTATGGGCATGGCCAGAGTAGGCTATATAAGCCTGCTCTGCCTCCCAGCACGTGCTATTCTGCTATTGCAGCGTAACGCTCATTGCCGCCTAAGCGCATCTTACCTGTTTCTAGCTACCAGCCAGAGCGCCCCTTACCTGTCTTCAGCTACTCTCCAGAGCACATTTTACCTGTTTCCTGCTACCAGCCTGAATGCATTTTAGCTTGTATCCAGCTACCAGCCGCAGCACTAACCTTGCAATCTGCTTCCTTCGGCACGCATCATTGTGGAATCTGGAATTCATATTCCATCTCCAGACCTCCGGATAGCAGCGCTCCAGCCCGACGTCGTGACAGATGGTGCCTGCAAGGGAAAAAGACAAAGACAAGGTTAGAAACAGCTAAGACATTACGTTTACAGTTGCGCTTAGACAAATCCTTGCGCTTGACCTAAAACCAACCGTCACCATCTGTTGGAACATCGTGGACTCCATTCTCTTCCCATTTGGCCTTGCTTCTTGCACCACAACTACCGCTGGGCCGCATATCACTTATTGGGAGAAAGCAGAGAAAAGACACTATTAAAAGGATACGGACAATAATCAAGAATCAACACTACAGTATTTTGAAAGCCAAAAGACACTTACCTTTAGGAGTGGTTAGCCACAGCCAACCTGGGCTGCCACGCACATGGATCAGTGAAGGAACTCTGTCCATTTAATGCGCCCCTGCTGTGAGAAGCAGGACGGAGAGCTTGCCATCATCAATCAACAGGTGAGACTATATAGGTCGGTGCATGCTCACCACATTCTGGGAAGAAGGGTTCGAGAGAGACAGTCATATAGCAGCCTTCTCACGATCCCTCATATCCTCATATCCTCATATCCTCATATCCTCACAGGGGCAGTTCCAACAACCAGTGCAGTTCACAGCACACGAGCAGGGGAAGAAGCCTGACAAGGGAAATTCACTTCCAGGGAGGGCTGCACCGTGCCCCAACGTCCCCGCAGAGACCAGTTGAGGTTAACAGAAAAGTGGCAAGGTCTTTGCAAAGTGCATGCATATCGAAGAAACGGCACTCATACACAGTGTTCAACAATGCGTCCACTCCTTCCAAACCAAAATTGCTGTCAAAGCTTCTTTGCAGGGCATAGTTGTGCAGATCTATCACAAAGGGATCACCTACAGTCAACACAATACGTTTCACCATGGTAGCAACACTCAGTACGCTGAGTATAATGTGCAACCATTTCATCTCCCCTTCCTCTTAACCACACCTATACTACCTGATTGGCCAATTCCCACACTGCCATGGCAATTGGGCAAGGTGGTGTAAAGGGCATATTTTGCAATCCTGAAAGTACTGTGTAATGCACTACCTTGTCATGATATTGAAGGTGGGGGGTGTTGGTAATCAGTATGAAACAACTGGGCAGGGGATTCAGTCTTCCAGCATATATGTATAAAGTAATTGCATGCAAGCAATTTCTTTTTTGTATTTTCTCATTATATGCCTTTCTGTTTGCCTGTCCTCACACTTTTTTACAATATTCTGGCTGACGCTTCTTGCACAGTGTAAAAGAAAACAGCATTGCCAATGGCGCTCAAATAAATGCCATTTCTACGGAACCACTGCATATTTTGCAACCTCATGATCTCATAGTGGGTGGAGAACATGCCAGCAGTCTGCATAAACTGATGCATAATTCTGTTTATAACACAGCTTCCGACATTTGGCTGGGGACAAATTAGACTGTCAGGGACCCACACTGCTATGCATGTTATGCATGCAAAAACCACCTTGGCAGTAGGAAAAATATGTATCACTGCGGTCAGCAACCTCTTCAGGAGACGGATTAATCATCCACACGACATGTAACCCAAATGTACACTTCCATAGTGCACCACGACACAGTCCACGTTCGTGATGGATGCCACATATGTGCAAAGGACCCCGAAACTGCAGTCACCCTGACCGGCCCAGAAAGCGGCCACTCCTTCTAACCCGAAAATTACCAGCAACGCCTCTTTGCATGCAACACCTGTGCAGATGGCGCACAAATGTATCACCGATAAGCACTGTGGGTTCCTCCATGTCGACCACCCTCACGGCACAGTATTGTGACACAATGGTACCGCCCCTTCCTCTGCACAATGCCCTAAGCTCCCAATTGCCTATTTCCCACAATTCCATTTACATTTCCTCCCTGCTCATAATGGCAGGATGTGCACGTGCGCTTTCCCATCTACAGTGAGGGCCACGGCCCAGTAAAGCTCTGACAATACTTCTTCCCTTTGCACTGTCACATTTCAAAGCATGCATGCACCAATCACAAACAAAACCTGTGCATTGCACACTGTCATTTCTATACACCACTCCTCATTTTCCGTTAAACAATCTCAGTACACGTTCTGTTTGATTGCAAAGCCCCTCCACCAGAAACTTCTGCTAAATAATGCACTACTGCAGCATCCACAAACATCCTAACACACCCCAGCACACCATTGGCTATGCACAAAACATTGCAACCCTTTCCACACCCACCACAACACTATACATCCAAGCAAGTGCCCATGTGGGCACCTAACATTATGCACAAACGTTACATACCTAGCAGCAGTTCTACCCAACTCCCATAAACCATAAAACACACATTCACAAAACGTGTCACACTTAGCAGAAGCCACAAACATAGCATAGCCTGCACTACACCTATGCACCACCATTCACACGCTATTGTGTTACTGCCAACTGATGCACACCACCTTCACAACATTGGGCCTACTTCAATAAATCTGCACACAGCAGAGTAACCAATCACATATAAACTGCCCTTCAACCATACCCACTTCCAAACTCACATTACGTATGCGCTGCACCCTGTGGCCACACTACCCAACTTCTCACTGCACCATCTCCTGCCGCACACCAAATACTGTAGAATGTTCCAACTATCACCACAACCATAGAATGCACAATACAGACTTTGCAACTCACTTGTGCTGTGGTAGCTCATTGACAATATGTGACACACACATTCTCCAAGCATCACCACCATGTGCCTCATACACTGCCAAACCTGCATTGCTCCAGTGGGTCTGCTCCTTCCACACATTCCCCCCACCATAATTCAACAATACATTTCAGCATATCACCAACTACCAATATGCACATATGCACCACTGGCAACAGCACTCCTAACCAACCTCGACACTGCAATGGACATGCACATCATTACATACAACTGTAACCATCATGTATACACATTGCACTGCACCCCTAGGCCCTTTCATTCACATACTTTGTCTTAAACACTTACACTCAGAAGGGATTGCTTCACTGCACCGTAAACACAACATGTTTACAACATTGCCCATACTGCAAGCATTGTGCACACAACACATTATCCAAGCACATGTAAGCTGCCCTTCAACCATACCCTGTAACATACTGACAGTATACAAGCATTGCACCCAGTGCCTATACAGCGTGACTTTTCACTGCAGCATCTCCAACCACAGGGTGCCGCCATGGAGCTATGCAGTAACAGACTGCAATAGTTACCATAATGTACAATCAAGACACTCTATCCTGCATCCCTGGGCACATTCAATCACATACTATGGGCGTACCCACTACCATTCACAAAGTATTGTGCCACTGCCAACCTACCCACAATCTATTTGTAACAGTGGCCTATAACGGCTTAAATGTGCTCCACACCCATTCTTTACATGTCACCACCCTCTAACTGATGCACATTGAAAAATGCATTACTGCCGTGCGTGTCCTGAAGGCCTAGGCTCTTGAATGCATGGCCTACGGCTTACGGCCTTCGGCCATGCATCCAATAGTCTAGGCCTTGAACACACTCACGGCAACGTAATACCACCATGCATGTCTCCAATCGGCAACTGTGACAATCCATATAGACACCACTGCCGTCAACACTCCTACCCAACCGGTACACCGCCATGGCACTATGCAGCAACAAATGACAACAGTTAGCATTTTGCACAAACGTGTCACACGTAGGTAGTAGCACTTCACCCCAACTCCCTCACACCATAAAACACCCAATCACGACACAGGTCACACTTACCAGAATGTACACATCCTCCACCACCTCTACCCACAGCCAATCACAAAGTATTGTGTCACAAACCACAACATATTCACAACATTCAGCCTACTTCACCAATTCTGCACACAGCATAGGCCTTGAACACACCTACAGCAACTTAATTCCACCATGCATTTCACCTTTTCACCAACTATGACCATCGTCATACACACCACTACCACCATCAGTCCTACCCAACCTGCGCACCACCATGTAGCATTTGCAGCAACAAATTGCAACAGTTAACACAATGTGGAAAGAAAACACTCTCTCCTGCACCCCTGTCCACTTTCATTCAGATACTATAGGCGTACCCACAACCATTCACAAAGTAATGTGTCACTGCCAACCTACCCACATTCAGTTTGGAGCACTAATGCTACTGCAACCAATCTGCACACACGGCACTATCAAGCACCACCCTGTGCCGGATGCAGATTCAAACATGCCTTCCTGTGGTGTGCATATTGCAGCCCTACGCTCCTCAGTGCATCGCCTACAGCGTACGGGCTACGGGTTACGGCCATGCACCCAATAGTGTAATCCTTCCACAGACCCACCGCACCTTCAATCAGCCATGCATGCCTCCATGTGCCCAACTACCACATTCCATCCGCAGTGCACCGCCACCTGCGCTCCCACCCAACCTACGTCATGTGCAATTCACTCCCCATCTGCAATTGACCTGCCACCACTCACCATGAAAGAGTTTGCAGCAAACAGGTCATGGCAGAAGCTAAGGGAACGTTACCACAGCTGCCTCCAATCACCACAGAACATACTAGCCTACATATGTCACATGAACCACTTCTCACTCCCCTTGCCATTCCCTCCCTTATTTCTGCCAACACAATGCATACGGTACATTTTCCAGACCCTTCCGCCACCGCACTGTCCTCCGATACACCATGGCGGCTTTCCCAAAAAATGATGATGTACAGCACGCTTCCCTCCAACCAACCACTGGCCGCATCCAAACCGCGAAACAACCACACTTCTGTCTACGGAGATATCAAAAAACTTTTGGGACGTAACTTTCAGTGTTTTGCAAAACAACGATTTCCACCGAACACACACAAGCACGCTTTCTCGCCCAAGCCCCCACTCCTGGCGCATATTTGATGAAAACCTGTCCAGCTGCTCGACCTGTAGCCATGACCTGTAGCCCCATTCAGTCTATGGGAAAAAAAATGTGGGACCCCCCCTATAAATTTTCCCCTCTGCATGAAACCTCACCCAACTTGATGAAAAAATTCAGAGCCACCCATGAACTTTTTTTGCAAAGTGAGGATTCGTCCAGATGGAGTGAAGTTATAAGCTGCTAAAAAAGTGCTCTTCCTATGAGTTTAGCAACTTAACCATAACTACACGGCCGCTACCACGGGCCGCTTAATATAACAAATGACAGCAAGACAAATGTATGTAATCTAAAACCAGTGAAAGTAATACAGTGTAATTACACATTGGCAAATGGTAAAAAATCATCTTCTTTCAAAGGCGGAACCATAAAGCTATATGCCTATACTGTAAAACTGTAATGCTGTTCTATTGAAGACAATGCATTATCAGCGGTCAATGACGGCTACTATAAGTTCTTTGGTGGAACATTTCAGTGTTTCTCCTTTGTCCCTCCTAGTTTTAAACAGAGCATTCTAATCTCCTTGAACAGAACATTTTAATTTCAATAATGCCCCCTTCCTTAAGCCATTACCAAGTGGTAACATCCCTTGGCCCATGCTAAATGCCCTCACGTCTCTCTGGACTTTAACTTGGGCTTACAGCCATTAACAACGCGTTGGCCCTATCATCCCATGGAATGTGGCATTATTGCTTAATTGAACTCCTTTTCATAGACAGATTTCTCTCCCACACCTAAGGTGTCTCAAACCTGGGTCCTAATGATGAATTTCCCAGTAGCTGAACAGCTATCAGATTTGGGTTGTGTGAATTATATTAGTCGGTGCGCTCTACTCCTTTCTTTGCTTTTAATGATGATTATGGTTTCTGACTGTTCCAAATTGGGTGGACGTCAATGGGTTCAAGGCTACATAGGGAACGGTATTCACTGACCGGTCTATGGTTTGAATAAGTAGGACGTTGAATTTTTATTTTAGCCTGTGCCCTTTATTGTATACAATGTTCACAAGTTTGGTTCTCCAATAATTTCAATGGACTTCTTTTTAATTTAAGCAGTTGCTTCAGTGTATTCATTCACAGGTTTTACAAAAAAACTTTCACGTATGAAATTCATTCAGTTTTGTGGCTAAGTCATAAAGTGGTGCCCTATATAAGAGTCCTTAATCCATTCAGTTTTGTGCATAAGTCATGAAGTGGTGCCAACATAACTCCAAAAACGTGTGTTTCACTCTTCCTTGGGCTTTTTCACGGCACTAATACAGCAGTTCAGTAGGGAGCTGTTTGTTAATATTAACAGTGCACTAGTTAAACACAGCAATCTTATAGTAACAATCACCATTTTCTCTGTTTTTCTGTAATAATCTTCCTGATTAGATGAATTTCTGTGGTTCTTCCATTTAAGTAGGTATTTTTCAATCATGTGGGGTGCGGTTGGATTTTAACATCCTGCATTTCCTGGAGTCCAGATTAAATCTGCTGTTTGTGGTAGGCTTTTCAGGATTCTGATAGCTGGTGACTGGTATATTCTTTCCTTTTGGAATTGTGTTACCCTGTTCCTTATGGCCAATCCTCTAGTCATCAGAACACAGAACAGGAGGCTCTACTGGAAATCCTATTGGATATCACAGTTCTCTTAATGAACAATAAAGGGGTAGAGGCACTAGAGGCAGACAATAATACAGATAAAGTCGTCCTTTCCTTTTTTGGGGAGAGGAAATACAAGGAAAGACTGGCAAACAGACCAGAGAAAAATAAGGATTGGGAAAACAACAGTGATTGATTTCTCATCATACCAATTGTCAAAAGAAGAATAAACAACATTCAAGCATTGGTTTTGGTTATGTTGCACGTATGTTTCAGGCACATTTGGGCTCATTACGATGTTAATGGTATTCTGGCATTAAATCTGCTGGAATACTGGCAAATAGAATTACTGATAACGCCACTTGGTCAGGAGGTGTTACCAATTGAGGTATTAGCTGTAGCAGTAATATTACCTGATTACAAGGGGCGGCTTGCCAGTGTTAATCCCCATTGTATTGAGTTATTGTTGGCTGTATTACCTCTGCAGGTTATACTGGATGGGGAAGATTAATTCATGGAGACATGTTGCCTGGGTGGTGGGTTGCAGTGAGTTGCTCTCATGTAAGAGTAACTGGAATAAAGGATCTTACTCATAACCTACCTGAAGTGTCTGCAGATCATTATTAACACACTTGTCAGGGATTGACAAACTTCTTGACTTGTGAAAGCCATAGTTTATATATATGAAAAATCCTTAATAGATGTTTGTCCTTCTCAGAGTTAGATAGAAAGGAGGTTAGTTGTTCCCCTTCCTTCCCAAGAAAATAATGTCAATTTAAAATGTAACTAACAAACACCATTTTACCAGATAACATTGCATAGAAAATTGAAGAATTCTGCCTCAAGTAGACTAATAAGGGCAATGATACCAAAATCACTGAATCATTTTCCATTTTAATTAAATTATCTCCTGTGTGTGTGCCCCTTCAGTATATCACAACATTTTGCTGTCCACAATACAAGTTTCTACCATGAATATAAGCTTTTTAAATGCCTTTGACCAAGTCAGCCCTACCAAGCATGTGTGTATCTATATCTAAGCTAGAAACCAATGGTGTCGAAAGGTTGGGAGTTGAATCTGCTCTATAAAATGAAAGTTCAATATATGAATTATTCAGCATCGAATGCAAAGAATGGATCTTTTCAGATAAGGATGGATTTGGGTTTATTGTCCCTCATCTCGAGGCTGGACTCTTGCATGTCTGTTAGGGCCATTTCAATGATTCAGTGTGATCAGAAACCTGACCGTCTTTCCTGAAAAAGACCAAGTGTGTCAATATAAATGTCAAGTTTTATTGATGCTGCCCACAAACCTCTTCACATCTGAACTGCACCCTCCATCGCCACTTTCAGAAAGAGTCTCACAGCATTCCTATCTCCCTGCACACATAACCCTGCCCCTCTATCAACCCTGCTACCATTTGTCTGTCCTAAACTTCTAATCCTATTCTGAAAATATTTTGGAACTTCAGTTTCACTTTCCACCTTGTAAGCCATTTAAACTTTTACGGTGCTCTGGGACCGTTTTAGTAGGCCTGTGCTGAACAAAAATTCCAATAAAATAAAAAATAAACATGAATAAAAAAACACTTACAGCCTAATTTTGGCTAATCCTAGAGAAAGCACAAAGAGACTGCTTGTAGACTTTCTTTTTAGCAGTCCTCCATATGCATCGTTGATTGCTTTCATATTGATGTGTAAATCATGCTCAGAAATCCAGGTGGTCCTGGGTGTCTAGACATGTTTGCACCTCAACATCAAAACAATCCTAAATGCTGTCCACCATGTGTGCATTGTGGGAGGCATTTCCATGGTCTCCTATGGAATCCACCTATATTTTAAAGGTTCAAAATAATGGAGATTCAACAGCAGTCCAAGTCATCCCTGCACTCATCAACTTCACATGTGGGAGGAGATGCTGTCAGATTTGGTACATGGAGGTGTTTCGGGTGACAGCAGCAGCAATCTTTATCTGTGTTATGAACCCAGCAAAATTGCACAGTTAACATCTACAGGAAAATGGGTCCCAACGACCTAAAACAAAAACAAAAACACCTATTGCACTATGAACCTACAGGAGCTCTATGATAAGGATAGCGGGAGTAGTGCTGGACACAATGGTTATTTCCAGTACTGTGGAGCTGAATGGTGGATTGGAGAAAGATCCACTCCATTCACCCTGTCAACCTATGGTGTTCTTGAAGTGACACCAGTGCACTAGGAACTACAATGAGAGGAAAGGATAAAAGGTGGAGAAAAAATTATCTTAAGGCGATTTGACTTTACGTCTGATGTCACCTGAGTATTATAAAGAAACAGACTTTGAAATGGAGGTAAAAGAAATTATACAACAATTCACTTCACAACCACATAGGAGTTCACACCTATAACGGGCCACATACCTCCCCAGCAAGTGGCCTTATCATTGTTTGCACTATTGTGACATTAGAGAAATAATTTCATCATATAACAACACTGACCTGCCCTCTACGCTGTACTCTCATGCTTCTTTCACCCTTAACATATCATTATGAAGTAATAGATCTTGAAGTTACATTTCATATATTTTAAATGTAGTGCAAATAACAATGTGTTTTATAGTCTATTAAATTTCACCATTAAAGAGATGACTATTGTTGGAAAACGGAACATAGAAAGTGGTGATAAAGCATGTTAACGTGAAATAACATTCTGCTTCCAATCTCAGAGCAGAAGGTGGCTAGGGAGAGATATGTACTCAAAGGTATAGCTAGAAATGCCACTTTGTGTGAAACTCACATAAATATGATTTGAATGTTAGTATAGTTGTATTTTCATCAAACAAGTATCAAGAAATGCTTAAAAGCCTTGCATAAGGCTTTTATGCATGTCTTTTAAATGACACCTCATTTTGAGTGTTTGTATGATGAAGAAGAGCAGATCGTAAATTATGATTCCGCCCTACTCTTCCTCTCCTCCCTACGGACACTCCAGCATTTGCACCAGCATTGATTTTCAAGCAGGTGCATGTGCTGTAGATTCTAATGTTGTCTGCCTGATGTTTACACCAGCAAAAAGCAGGAGGACTCCCGAGGAATCCATTGCAAACGCCACTGGCCATGCATGCATGCATTTACTTCATTTGCCTGGCAGGGTCCAAAAATCCGGAATACGAGCGTGTATGCCCTATTTTGAACCTCCCCTTTTGCACTCTGCTGTGCAAATTAGGATCTTTACATGGCAGGGACCTGTGTACGGAGACTCAGACATGAGCTCCTGCCTGTGTTTCCTTCCATGACCTGTATCCTTTACCTTTATCCCTCTGTCTGCCCTCGACCCACATCCTCCCAACTGCACTCTTAACACATGCTCTACTTCTAAGGAAAGCCCAGCTCCAGGCATAGGGGGGCCACCAGCCTGTAAGAAGTTCAAGATGTTTCTCACTAATATGCATGATATACATGTGCATACCTTTATAATACCTGTATGTAATTATAGTCAAAATTAACAAGGGATATTCTAAAAATCCCTTATTCATTTTATTGAACCCTACAACTTTATTTCCCTGTTATACTGTGCACCATTGCTTGCTTCATAGCCAGGTGTAATCTATACATGTTTTTGGATGTGTTAGCAATGTTTGTACAAAAATGCAGAGTAGGAGGGCGCAGCAAAACTACATTGAAGATGGTAAGGGGACCTGCCATTTTATTATCTTCTCTTCAGATTCTCCTGGATCTCTGCTGATACGAAGTCTTGTTGGAAAGAGCTGCATTTGCAGTGCTCATTTGCATGCATTACATTTTGCAATTTTGCAGAGTAATTTAGATTGCCTGGGGCCATTTCTCACAATTGTGTGTGTTCAAGTGATGATATGCACTAACACATCTCCATCATGTAAAAAAAAAAGTGTGATTCCCCCAAGAGGCAACCAAACGGTGTTCAGTCAGTCCTTCTTGGGACCTTTGCACAATGAAGCGGGCATTTCTGTGCATTATAAAGATCATCCCGTATTCACAAATGGGAATGCGCTTCACAATTTGCTGAAAAGAAAAACATTCCATCGCACCTGTTTTCATAGTTGCAGATTAATTCCCAATGTATATATAGCATAATCTTTTCTGACAAGCATGCATTTATTTTTAAGCGAAACAGTATTATATGAACCATTGCTATCCGACTTCCATGTATTTCCCAGGAAGTGGGATAGTATTTATTTTCATGCATTTCTGAGACCGATTAATGGTCATCCTCTGTGAAAAATACTCCGAGTACCCATGTGGGTGCTGGTGGGCCTGTACTATATTAGTGTCAGGAGCGTAGTGCTGCCAATACTGAATTCAAGGGGCATGGCCAGTGCATCTTTTGTGCTGCTGCAAAGATAACATTTTGAAAATAGTGTTAGATGTAAAAAAAAACATGCCTGTGTTTTATATTTTACTTGTGACAGATTTTGGGTATCTGCCCCTGTAGGTTTGGACGGAAAACATTTGTAAATATACAAAAGAACAGATTAATGGAAAGGTGCGCGAAATCCTGCAAATTCTACGTGCCGAGAAGCACAGTGCGCAAGCCTGCAGGCAGATAAACAAAATGCACACGCTCTGTTCTGTATTCATGTAATTGTTCACGCAAAGTAACCGCATTTGCAAATCGTGGCCCGAACGCCCACGACACGACCACACGCCCAACAGCCAGATCAGCTACCTTTGTGTGCTCCCAAGGGTTGCGAATACACGCAGCCTTCAAACAGTGCGTGGGGTCCCCCACAAGTGGCCCTGCATCTCAGTGACCCTGTGCAGGGTCCCCCATAACTGTCCCAGAACCCCAACAACCTGTGTATGAAAATCTGCATGCAAACCTTGTAAACCATTCCTGCACCCTGCTACACTGCTAACGCAAACCCCTAAGCAAGTTTGGAACCCTGCAAGTGTGCATGCACAGTGGATTCTGACATGCAACCCCACATATGCGCTGCTGATCCTACGTGCATGTGCACTTACGCCTGCCTTCAGGTGCTGAATCGTATAAGGGACTTGCGTGGTCATTTACCGGCCAAGTGGTTGCACGATCAAATCCATGAATGTGTCTCGTGCCATTGAATTTTAGGCGTGCGAGGGACTGCGTGCAGACCGTCCCTTGTAACACCACTTTTTCGCATGTTCTTCTCCATTTCTGGTGTTCGGCTCTCTTCCCAGCCCTCTGCACAAGCCACACCCACGCTTTGCATTGAGTCTCGGGCAAGGCCCTCGACGGGTTGCAGACAAGTGCCGAGCCAGCGCAAATTCCACTCAAGTCCAGGAAAAATATCATGCATTAGATTCCATGAATCGACAAACGGGGATTTGCACACAGAATTGCGCGCAAGTACCCTATTTTCCATGCAATTAATTCCATGAATTAGGGCCAATGTACTTTGAAGCTCTAAGACATCATTAAAATCATCACGACGAATGAAAACTATGTTTTAAATATCACATCGCCCTACCTGTTAAATTGTGGCACTACACTTTTGTAGAACTATACTTTAAGCACAACAGCTGAAGGTTATTCGTTTGGTGGCATTGTCATTTGAGCAGCAAAAAGGGGTTTGGGAAAAAATGGTCAAGGAGCGAGAAAGCGGACTAAATCCCGTTTTCCTAAATGTAACCCCATGAAGGGCAACTGATGGCGTTCCATACGCTATTCCTTTCAGACAGTATTGCAGAATTAGCGTTCTCATTTCCCTTGGACGTGTTTCTGTCCATCACAAGCTGTGTGTCAGTTCATTTAGATTTACATCAGGTGGTAAATTAAAATAATCACTCAGCAAACACCCTCTGCTCGCTTCTCCCTTTCATTCAGGAGTGGCGCGCGATGCTCGAAGCATCGGAGCAGAAAATACTGCTGTCTGGATATTTGTCCTCAGGGTGATAGAGGAGGCAGTGTCTTGGGACCCACTCAGGCCTCGGAGCTGGTGGTTGCTGTGCATCACAGCTGTGAAGTGCGCTTTGTTATGTGTCTGAGGAGTCGAGTTCAGGACCTTGTTTTTCTTGAAATGCCAGACTGATCAGAGCTGCATATGTTCGGGGGAAAAGCAGAGGTCGACGGTTCCCTGTCCACATTTTCACTAGATTATTCTTGGACACAACTCTGGGAGGCTACACTGCAGTTTATTCCGTCCCTGGAGCGTGTTCAAATGCCACACTTGTTCCCCCAGGAAAAGGAATAGTTTTCCACAGCTTTCGAAAAGACGTACTGCACAAGCTGTGTTTCTACCTTGTTGCGTTATTACCAGCAACAACCACTTCATTCACACCAATAACCACCACGCGAAGCAATTTATTCCAGTAGATACATTTCAATCTACTGGATAGAACACACCACACAGTTGACAATTTATTTAGTCATTACACCGATTGTTATAATTCATTTTTTTTGTTGCATGGTTAAAGCCTATGCCGACATAATTAACCAGCAACCTAGAAAGTGTTCAGCATGACGTCAATTAGCATGAAAAAAATGATTGTCTTCTGGTTAGAATTTTACTAAAAAAGGATGAGCAGATTTTGGAGCCGTCAGTTAAATAGTACTTCAAGTTACATTTCTGAATACCTTAAACCTGCATTCATTGCAACATAAAACTATACGCTAGCTTTTTAACTAGCCAGACAAGCTTATTTTGTGTTCAAAAGATTTCATTTCATTCAAGGGAATAAGCAACTGTTTCTATTTCTGTTTTAATGTGGCTCATGGTGGTGCTTTGGGTGGTGCTCAGTTGGGTAGTTCTTGCATTGAGTGTTCATATCTGATACGGGTCCAGCCTGCACGCTCAAAGCTCCAATCAGGGCACTGCAGGCTCGATACGGGTCCAGCCTGCACACTCAAAGCTCCAATCAGGAATCTGCTGGCTCGATAAGGGTCCAGCCTGCACGCTCAAAGCTCCAATCACGGCACTGCAGGCTCGATACGGGTCCAGCCTGCACGCTCAAAGCTCCAATCAGGAATCTGCTGGCTCGATATGGGTCCAGCCTGCACGCTCAAAGCTCCAATCACGGCAGTGCTGGCTCCACTCTTCCTCCCTTTGAGATCCATCAATACAGGTCCAGTCTGCACGCTCAAAGTTCCAATCATGGCACTGCTGGCCCAACTCTTCCTCCTTCTGAGATCGATCAACTGAGAACAATTACATTGGATAATGGTGCACATTATTACAACAGAGTACATAGAAGCAGAAGTAGCTTGACATATATAAACACGATATTATTATTATTATTATAATTATTATTATTATTATTATTATTATTATTATTATTATTATTATTATTATTATTATCATTTTAATTAGTGCCACCAATAAGCCGAAAAGAATGCTATGATATGTGAAGAGCTGTGGCGGTATGCTTCCAGGCTGTGTATGGTGCCGTACGGTTTCGTACCTCCTGCCCAAGATATGCATTGGAAGTGAGCACTGGGCTGCTTCCTATTTGCTGCACTGAATGAGAAGAAATACATGTAAAGCTGTTGGATTGTAAAATCCAGTGTCAATATATATGATTGACTGTTAATACTGAGCAGGTCTGGTAAGAACAATATTAGACAAGTAATTATGATCACACTTTATCTTTTTTGTGATTCACGAATGCTAATTTTAGTGAATTATTGCTACTACTTGTGCATGCTTTTATGCTGAAAACAGAATAAAATATGATGACTGGCTACGCGACTATGACTGCACACTGGTTGACCTTCCTTACCTCTAACAGCTGAGGGGCGTTGCAGTCCTGTATTAAGCCATGGAGGCATCAGGTGCATGGCACTCTGTATGAACATATTTAATGACAGAGGCACAGGGGAGTTGACATTTCAGAGAAGATGGAAGAGTTGCAAGTGCTGTGGTAGCTCCTCTGACACACACAGCTGAGCTGTGTTGCTGCTAACAATGGGTCTCATATCCATAAGGCTCCATCAATTGCTAAGGTGTTGCATATGTCTTGTTTTGATATTGTCCTTCACTTTAAAATAACTAATGTATTCTGGAATTGCAAGCCTATGGAGGACATGTTGTCTGTGTCCCAGAAAATCAGCTCAGACTTAAGCCGGGCCTAGACAGCAAGACATTAGTTGCAGGTGGGCCGTATGGTGGGTCCTATGGTGCAACAGCACATCTTGAAGTCCTTGGCAGGACCTGATATTCCAGTTTGCATATGTTGGAAGGGCTAAAGGAACACAAAAGTAGTGTCATCACTGATTGTTAGAAGAGATGCAGCTCTGCATTAAGTTATGCATTCTTTACTTAAAGACAGATGCAGCGGATGTATGATGTCTGTGAGGTACTGCTGCATATTGAGGAGGCCATCATGCATGCTAGCTGGTGCACTGAATCACCCACTGTGCTGCTGCCACGTGTGTATGTGCTAGAACTGAACCTTGCTAACATGATGCGGTGAAATGATTTGGCAGGTGATGTTGTTGCAAAATGGCTGATGAGGGTTGTCCGCTCAATCTTTTGTGGTGATCCACAAATACAATCATTGAGTGGTAACAACCGATAGCTCAGGGTTTCATTTGTCAACCAATGTTTCAAGATCAAAGTATCTGATTGTCATGCACATTTAGCAGATGGGAGTTCTGAGAACCCAGCAGAAGAAAACATATTTGAAGTGGGCAACGATGCACTGATGCTATGTTTAGGACTGAACATCTATGTAAAAAAGAGGCAGGAAACAATGAACGATCCTTGTGCTCAAAACACCTCGGTAGAAGACCAGAAGATTATCTTCATCATCATCAAGAACTGTTGAAGAACATCACTCTTGTTGCCTTTTTCAACTGTTGCATTCTATATGAACACTGATGAGGTTGGTAATAAGCTAGAGATGGAGAGCCTGTGAATTACACTCCGCACTCATAGAGGAATAATGAATGTTGATGCACCTACAAGAACATACATTACACCATCAAGAGCTCTGATTTGGAATACTTATCTACTTGATGCATCTCTCACTGGTTGTACTGATCCAATGCAGTACTGGTTCAGTTACTGGCATGTCTGGCCACCACTACATGTGAGGGAAACCATAGATGTTAAACTGTCCTGCTGCCAGTGTAAAGTCTGCGTGATGATTCTTTAGTGCTGCTGGGGCTATTGAATCTCATCACCGGAGAAGACTTGTAGTGTTCTGTGATGATAAAACATGATTCATTTAGATGAAACAGCATACTATTGAGGATAACTGTGGTAGCTAGCAAGCTAGCTCAAGCACAACACACATGATTTAGGAACAAGACAATGCTGTGTGATATAGGTTTAATACCCTGATTGGGATCACCATTTCCTCAGGTTATACATTGATCACCACGAGTGGGTAATAATAGTGACAATGATTATTACAGTGCTAAGAAGCTGGCAGAATTCAGCATGAAGTGCTACATTGATCATCAATTATTATTATTATTATTATTATTATTATTATTATTACAAGACAACTACCAATAGCCATCTCTGATAATGATGACTGCATGGTCCAAGTAACACACATGTGGTTGTTTAGTGGGCCTGCATTTGTGAAAGGGGGAACTCTAATGCCTGACTGCTCATCACATAAATACAATAACAAGATTCCATTAGTGTTTCTGCTACTACTGTTCTGTTCCTAATTCCTGCTCTTACCAATTTAGAACTACGATAGCAGAAGGAACTACCACCTACCACCACTACAAAAGGCAATCACTTGAGGACTGGAGAAGCCCACAAGTCAGTCAAAGAGCTATCCAGAGGTGGTTAATGCGGGATTCCCCGGAGTTCCTCTGCACTTCACAAACCATTGATCTCCTTAATATCAAAGCTATATGCTGTAGAACCATAAGCTCACTACTTGGGGAAGAGGCGGATCGAAGGGATCCCTTTTACTTCCCACAGTAACACAAATTCCCTTAAGTCAGAATATCGCAGGTCAAAGATAAATGCTAGCCTTGGGTTCCCAGAGGGGCAATCAAAGTATGTAGGTAATGCGGGGCAGTAGAGTATGGTAAAGGGTTCATAATAAGCCCAAACTGCCCACTAGTGGCACTCCATAGTCAGGGATTACCCATGCTGTGAACAGAGGAGTGGGTAGCAAGCGTTTCGGTATGTGTTTGCAGCTCACCAGTGAGTCACATCTCCCATCCCCAAAGGAAACATACCATCACCTGGGTTCCAGCGCAAGTTTCTAGCAGTCACCCAGGTGAATAAGCTGGAGTGACAGAAAGGGACCCAATACAACGAGTTGGGCAGTGTTCTGCCATTGCATTTAGCTATGCTGACACTGCCTGACTCCAAAAAAGGTTGTGAGGGTTTTTAAACATGCATCTGTCACAGAAGAAGGTCCAATTCGATCTCATTACCCACAGAGGGAAAATACCTACCACCACAAGAGAAACACAACTGTATATCAGTGCACCTACTAGATGCTAGAAAGACTGAATTCTTATTGAATACATAGGGTATTCAAGTATAATGTGTACACCCACTGCTTGCTGCATGGAAAAGCAAAGTTTGAGCTATAGAAGGAGTACTGCAAGAAGATCAGAGAAAGAACCAGAATAAAGCTGCAAGCCCCCTAAGGGCTCTATCTCACACACTGGCTGTAAACAGATTACATGTAGAAGCTTGACAGGGGTCAGAGCTCAGACCATAGCTGAGACCAGAATAAAAAGGAGGATACGCATTGCAACCCCATATATGGCTATGGGCCTCATTACACGGAAGGCGGTAATGGTTAACGGCCACCGTTAATGGTAACGGTGGCCGTTAACCATTACCGCCTTACTACGAGGTCCCTTAGCGGGTTGGTGCTTTAACGCCTGCTTTTTGCAGGCGTTAAAAACCAACCCGCTAAGGGACCTCGGAGCTAATTACGGCACCGCAAAATTGCGGTGCCGTAATTAGCGCCTTCCCCATTCCCATAGAGCCCTATGGGGCGAAATGGGAATGGGGAAGGGCAATGGCGGAAGGGGGATTTACCGCCCCTCCAACCTTGGAATGGGGCGGTAAATCCCCTTTCCGCCAAGGCGGTGCCGGTATTTTACCGGCATGAGCCATGGCGCTAATAGCGCCATGGCTCACCGCCTTCCGTGTAATGAGGCCCTGGTAGGGGACAGAGACCAAGATGGAAATACGAGAACATGTTAAGTGCTAAAATGCTTTGGTCCTGAGAGTGGCTGGAGGGTGAGAATAACACACTCCCAAAAATGCCCTAAGCAAGGGGGAACAATATGTTTTTTTAGTATTGTGTCAAATGCCATTGCCTAAGCAATGGTGTGGGTGAAACTACTAGGTGGAGGGTGTCAAAGAAAATATCCTAACCAAAATGGAAGTACAATCTTGCTGATAGGAGTGTGTCTAGCTCTAAGGTATTAACAGGTAGCCCAGGGAGCCAACCCATGGCCAGAGTGTGAGAATATCAAAGTCAGGATAAATGTCCTGAGCCGGGAGAGCATCAGTATTTTCTGGTAGGAGATTCTGAAACTGCAGGCTAGCTGGTAAAACATTAGTACTGAGATGCCGAGCTGCGAGCTGGGTACTGTATCCGAGATACCGTGAATGGTGAGCCAATAGGCGACCTGGCCACTATATGCTGAATGATTGATATGGCCATCCATCTTGAATTGTGGATGAGACCATAGACCTCGTCAGAGTTCATCCTAACCCATCTTGTGGTTTAAGAAAATAAATGGCGTTTAACCTAACTTTTGTCTGGTGAGTTCTTTTGACCCTTTATCTCAATGTTTAATTGTGCAGGAAGTTGCTTCCTCCAACCAAATGGAGGAGTCTACCATGGATGTGGGCGGTGCATGCCATGTGCATTCTAAAGGTCACTTCATAGCACTAGTGAATGTAGTTTTCCATTGCATTAGTGCCAAATTCACAACATTCTCATATATTTCCCTGCTACACACTGTCTGCAGAGCTTGCCAACCACTGTACACCTCTGAACATGTCTTCACATTATGCATTGAGAAATACTGTCACACCCAGAGACGAACCTAATGTCAAAAGTGATGCGGCAATACCATTTTGTTTCTCCCATCCACTTACCCACCTTACCGTCCACAAAATGGAATCCACCAGAATCATCCTGGTAATTCTCATGGTCTTCCTTATGCTAGAACACCTCTTCCTCTTGCCTCATATCTGAATCCCATCTTTCATCTCCTGCTCTGCATCCACATCATGTTGCACCTTCCTTTTGCCCTTCTTCCTGCTGCCTCTCATTCGGCTGCTTTTGTTCAATCTCCTGCTTTTTCCCCACCTGCATTTCCACATACTCTTCCTCACATCCCACCTCAATTTCATAGGGGATCTGGGTGGCATCTAACAGACAATGGGGGTCATTCCGAGGTTGGAGGTAAGGGATTACCGGCGCCTGTAAGGGCACCGATGGCGGTAATCCCTTACCTCCGTATTCCGAGTTCCCTTTGCGGGTCCCTCTTTACCTCCTGCTTTTAGCAGGAGTAAATTACGGGACCCGCAAAGTGACCTTGGAGTAAATTACGGCACCGTAATTGACGGTGCCGTAATTACCTCCTTCCACAATCCCATTGAGCCCTATGGGGGCAGAAATGGGGAAGGGCAAAAGGTGAATGGGGAATTACCGGTCCATCCAACCTTGGAATGGACCGGTAATTACTCCATTCACCATGCCGGTATTCCATGGAGTAAATAGCTCCATGGTTGCCAACCATGGAGCTATTTACTCCATGGTGTAGTCCTAACTCGGAATGAGGGCCAATGAGAGATGTGCATGAGAATGAGTTGCCTATGATGTGTAAGAACAGTTCACTTGTAAAACAAATGGCTCCTTCTATGAAAGATTTCATTGCCCATGCAGTTGAGGGGTCCTTTAATCACTTTACGTAGTTGCGCATTAGTGATTCCAATACATTTCAAACAAAAAAACAACACATTACTTTCCTTTGAGATTTGAAGGAATGAGTTAGTTCCACACAAATAAAACCCACTCTTGTGAGCACATCCCAGTGTTTAAATAATAGGCACCATGTGAATTCATCCTGAAAACGCCAGTAATGAATTCGTATAAAATGTAATCTGTTTTTGAGGCAGGAAGACCAACCGATTGAGGTTGTCTTTACTAAAATCAGGATCCGGGTAACACAGCTACTGTTTACCATGGAAACCCATGAGCCCTTTCTCTCAAACAAATATTTTTAATAACAAGATTTGACAGAGTTGCTTTCCCAGATTCCAAGATTCAGTGACAAGGCTAAAGGATCCACATGCAATGAAACCTCAATATAGAGTAGGACCAATTCTGTGTGCAAGGCCCAGGTAGGTCAGATACATCAAAGAAATATCTTATAGTCGAGAAGAAAATACATTCTCTGCTGGTAAGTGGCTTTTGGTAAAATCCCACACTCCTGCTTCATACAGGCCAATCTCAGATGTTTCTATGGTGATCACTTATAGCATGAAATTAACTAGTTAACACTTAAAACCTTCGGCAAATTTAAAAATTCACCCAGAAGACTGAGTCATGCTACAGCATCTCTGCCCATGTTTTAAAGTCACAGAATCAAATGCAAATGTAATACTTACAAAATTAAACTCCTTAACCCTGGGAATTAGATTTGATTTTCATAAAAAAAACAGCAAAGCTTAAAAGCAGGATGAGTGGAGAACAGATTTAGCTACTTTAATGTGTGTCCATGTTTTGCCATGTAAGTCAAATATGATGTTCTAAATATTTGATGGGATCGTGGTGTTCTGGCGGACAGGACGATGTGATCAGCATAAGATAGAACAGTGAATTTAACATTACAAATCAATGGCGTAACTGTGCCTGTATAACATATGGCTTGATAGAAGCAGTTAGTATATGATTTATTTTTTAAATACATTGAGGAGAATATACACCCCTGAAGGGTTGGATTGGGCCATGAAATGTTCTCGAGCGCCAATGAAAAAGTGTCCCACAGTTGCAAATGGCTATTCTTTGCTTTTGTGACACTGTTTGAATAGTGCGCAAGGGAGAGTTTTTTAAAATAAAATTTGATACATGTTAAAGAATATTTATTCAGCAACACTCGTCAAAACACTGGTTAGACGCATAGTGAAGTAACTCATGATACTGGCCCACATTGGCCAAAACATTGGCCCACTTTGACCAAATAAACTGTCCCACACTCAGTGGCGTAACACAAAATGTGGGGGCCCCCTGCAAACCCTACTGAGAGCCCCCCCCACTGCCACTGGGCACCCCCACTGGGAATCGGTAGCATGGGATTCCCCGCACCGCAGGGGCTGCGGGGCCCCCGTTACGCCAGTGCCCATAGCACAATTTCACGTTTTTGGCTCGGCCATGGGTCTATTGCCCTATAGGCCAGGCCGGGCCAGCACCCCTGACGAACATAACACTTGGTAGAATGATACGGACACTGTGGCACCATTTAACACATACAATGACCAATAGCTTCGGTTTCCTCAAGCATTAAAATCAATAGTTTCAGCAGGACAGGGCACATCCCCATTTCTTGCAATGAACACAAGTAAATGTACTATATTTATTGCATCTAATGCGGTTGAAAAAAGCATAAAAGTCACACAAAGTGGTTAATTTTTTTTAATATAAGGATTGAAACACCCGCAAATATAGATTACGGCCCTGGTTTATGGTGCACAAGACCTTGATAAAACCAAACTGTGTTGGGGCCTCGATAGTTCCCTCATCCAGACAAGTATTTATTTTACCCAAAATGGCCCACTGCATTGAAACCATTGCAAAGGAGGGGCACCCACGACTCAGGGAACATTTTAAACACATCAGAAAGAACTGGGCTTGTTCTTAAGTTAAGGGAAGTCATTGCCATATTGTTCTCCTCTAGTGAACAAAACATGTTACCGCCTGCTTCATTCAGGCGTTTCGGATAGACAACTGGATGTTAGTAAATCCCCTTTTTCACTTTCCCATTTAGATTGAAAAGCACCTTTGCAGTGTCCAGCACTAGAACAGTGCCTCTATGTCAATTCCAGAACACTGTGTTCTAACAAAGTGGGCTGCCTATGACGCGGCCTATAGCAGCTAGGCCTCAACATCTTCTAGTCCCCAAGAGCTGGACTGCCTCCTCCAAATCCACCCATGCACGCTACACTTCCCATCTCTTAACAGCTTTTGGTGCTGCTTTCAAAACCGGTCTCCTCCCGGAACATCCCTTTTCAAGCGTTTAGTGCGTTTTAATGAGAGAAGGAGATGTTTCCTTGCATTTAGTATGTCTAATCCAGCGGATACTTGTTTGGTCTATTTGGGTACACCTTGGGTACCTTGAGAGGGCGGCCCCTATATTAGTGATGAGATATTCATAGCTATGAATCATCGCTTTAAAGTGCATTTTTTTTTGTTTTCATTTTTTCTCGGACTTCCCTTCCATCCATCCAAAAGGAAAACGGTTGTCGGCTCTCCTCTGCCTTGCACGATAGCCCAGCCTCGTCAGTGCCACCTTCCCTCCCTCCCACTGCCTGCCCTCACCGAGACCTATTCCTGGAAAAGAGGTTCATGAGACCCAGAACACCACTAGGCCTATGTGAGGAACCAGGCCTGAATCCTCCTCCTAGTGGGGGAAATGCAGAACATACAGCAACTGGAGCACAGAAGCACGTGGAAAGAAATGCTTTAAAGTGCATTTCATTTGTTTGTCATTTTTTCTCGGGCTTCCCTTCCATTCAAAAGCAAAGTACTTCTCAACGCCTCCCTGCCTTGCAAGATAGCCCAGCCTTGTCAGCTCCACCTTCTCTCACTCGCACTGCCTGGTCTCGCTGAGTCTTGCTGAGTTCTATTGGTGGAAAAGAGGGCCATGAGACCCAGAACACCTTACTTCAAGTAAGTTCTCAGGGCAGCCTTGTCCGGGGAGCCGGTTAAGGGCACAGGGAAAGGGCGCCTTCCTTTGGTAGCCCACCATCCCTGTTTACCTGTTCGTCCCGGCGCCCTGCTCTGACAGGTCTCACTTTCACAGCCTGCAGTTACAACCAGGTAGGAGACTACTTCATTTTTGTACTGCTGCATTTTTCAATCTAGCTGTTGTGTTGTTCCACCACAATGCATTTTTTCACACCGTGCTTCCGGGTTGGGTTTGTATTTTTAAATCTCCCTGTTCTGTTGTTCCACCTCAATACGTTTTCATACCACAGTGCTAGTGTGTTGGGTTTGCATTTTTCAATCTTGTTTTTCTGTTGTTCCACACATTGCATTTTCTTCCCACCGTGCTTCTGGGTTGGGTTTGCATGTTTCACTCTCACTGTTGTGTTGTTTCACCAAATTACATTTTCTTCCCAAAGTGCTTCTGGTTTGGATTAGCATTTTTCAGTCTTTCTGTTGTGTTGTACCCCACATTGCATTTTCTTCCCAAAGTGCTTCTGGTTTGGATTAGCATTTTTCAGTCTTTCTGTTGTGTTGTACGCCACATTGCATTTTCTTCCCACAGTGTTTCTGGGCTGGGTTTGTTTTTTTCAATCTTGCTGTTGTGTTGTTCAACCTCATTCCATTTTCCTCCCACAGTGCTTATGGGTTGGTTTTGTATTTTTAATCTTGTTGTTGTGTTGTTCCACAACATTGCTCTGCCAGGTCTCACTTTCACAGTTTGCAGTTACAACCAGGTAGGAGACTACTTTATTTTTGTTCTACTGCATTTTTCAATTTAGCTGTTGGGTTGTTCCACCACATTGCGTGTTTTTCCTACAGTGCTTCTGGTTTGGGTTTGCATTTTCCATCCCATAAAGATCCAGGTTGGAGGCTTTTCCCATGGTGAACAGCGCTACAGGCACACTGTGTCTGTTCATGATATGTCTATCAACTCCAAGATCAGAGGTTCCAACTGGTGCAACAGAACCGCCCCTTTTCCCACGGTCAGAACACGCCACCTCCACCCACCCAATCTAGCAACAATGTGTGGACTGAACCTACCCCCCTTTTATGGAAAACACCACCTCTCGCAAAACCAATCTGAGCAATGAAGCATAGAAAAAAACTAAAGGTTGAGCTCAGGGGAAATCCCCCCGACCTAGTAATGGGGGTGGGGGGTCCAGAAATGTGACAAAATTACTTCTTTAACAAAATGTATAAAGCAGGGATTGGTACACAGACGTCTGAAGATTCCAATGCACTCTCAACTCATTACAGGCAGGTCATGGGGTTTTATTACACAGTGACATCACAAACAAGATATACATTCCAGAACTTCAGATGAGACAGGATAGGGTGAACAGTATGAATAGGTGTACATTCTATATGGGAAAGGTGATCCAATTGGTCCAACCATATTGGGCAGCTCTGCCTGCGATCACCCACAAGATGTTGCAAGTGAAATCATGTCATGCTAGTGTGGTGTGAATGGCTGCTGCAACAAACTTTGAACTGCGTTTGAGACGGGTGAGGATTTGCCAGCACGAGCCTTCCCAGCCTGGTAAAATTACCAGCACGTGAGTACAATGTGGGGTGGGAAGAAGGGCCCCATCATGCCAGCTTTTCCCAAAAAGGTTACAACTCTCTTACCCCTTTGGCAAGGACAATCTTGTCTCCAACATCATGCAGTATTACTTTTGTATCTTCTGTCAACAGTTTGGTGGGAACAACGATCTCTGCTGGCTTGAATAAATGGGCTTTGTTTCCAATGTTCAAATCATGTCAGACAAATAGCTATCTAGGGACCGTAAACTTGAGTTTCTCTGCTTGCATTTATGATGGTTTTCAGCTTCTTGCCCTTGCAGGTGTCCTATATATTCTGTTGACTCAAAACTCTCTCTTTTGGTGTCCTTGGCAAGACTGTGCACAACAGGTGCACTGCCAGCCCTGTCTGCATTTCTCAGCGGAACCATTGTATCAGTCCTCTCCCAGTGTTTTTGAGCCTCTCTAGTGTCTTCCATTCATTTCAATGTGCAATGTCTTTCATTAATTTCAGTGTAGCTGTGGCTTCCATCTTTATTTACATGGCTGTTCATGTTAGTTGCATTTAAGCTTCAGCAAGCAGTTCATATGAATTCTTGTGCATCTTGCATTTGTTTATGTGTAGCAAACGGTATACATGGGTATTCCTCTAACTATGTGAGTCATCAGCATATTATTTGTGTCTACCAGTAATGAAGCTACATGGCTGCGTAACTTTGTGCAGGGATGCCTACGTGCTTCATGTCTAATGCATCCACGTGTGTATGTTCAGCCATGTCGCCTCTTTATGATTACTTTGATGATGTCATCCAGTTATGGTCTGTGGGGTGGCTTCAGTGAGTGACGTCTGTCATCTTGGTGGTATGCTGTGGTTGTGGGGGTTTGATGCCCCCACTACAGTATCCTCCCTCCCTCTCCCAGGGTACCTTCAGGTTCACCCTTATTGAATGCATCTCAGTCAAGCCTTCATGATAAGCTCAAAAATATATTTTTCAACCAGGTTTCAGTCTCTCTTCAATGGAACATCAATCACACCACCACATGTATACCTCTCAATAAACACTACTCAATTACACACGCACAAAACAAGCATCACCTTCTCCAAAAGAATACAGCTGAAACCAATGCAAAATTCATACCAGCCGTTCACCATGATCTGACTCTCCCACTCCCCTGATAATCTGTTACGCCACCCATTCTCTCACCTGATAACTTTGGGTTCCCGCTAGGGATATAGCCACTCTCTGCCCACCTTCGTGCTGGCTAAAAATGCACACACGTATTTTAGAAATCCTTTTATCACCTCTTACATAGCTGAATATGTCATCTCAAGGGCATTCAACGCCACAGTGCTTTGAGGCCATACCAATGGCTGTAGGCTTTCTACAAGTCACATATAACATAACATGAATTGTCCCCGGGTGAAATGATTGTGCATGAACAGCTTCCAGGAAGGATTTTGTTGTCAACAATTAGCCTAGATGTGAGATCAAGTTCTAACACTTTATCTCATCTTAAGCTCATTCAGTTAGCCGTTACAGTACTCAATAACAGAACAATTTCTAGTATTGGCTCTGTATGATTGCTCAGCCAATCTCAATCAATAAAGTAGAGTGATCAATGTAGCTGCTCTTCAACAGAACAAGTAAATAATTAACTCTGAGCTAAATGCTTGTGTTTTCAATGAACTCAGCATGACAAATAGTGCCAACACCACTTCAAAGCAAAAAGAAATACAACACTAAATGTGACTTTGGGGACCCAACTCTTGTATGCAGCAACAGTTTTGTTAAGATACGCCCAAGTATACCAATCAGATAAAAAGCTCAATGAACAGAGTAACTCCAAATGCACGAGAAAACCCATATTTATTCAGATATGAACAGCCGGGACGTACAATCTCAAAATGGTGTTAGGAACAACAATGTTTTAAGTTAGAAAAAACATCATAGCTGATGTCATGGTTATTAATTATCATTAAAAAAACTTCTATTCACTTATTCAATTGGTTTGTGGAATATAGAACATGTGGTTATCTATAAGTAAAACTTCTATCATTGGTTCTTTCACAACTAATAACTTCTCCTAGGTTCATCCTTCTACAAATGATACATTTCAATTGAGCTTGCCATTGGTTAGTATTCTACTGCAATAGTTGATAAGGAGAAGAAGGTTCTAATTGGTTAAGTATTTGTTCATCCAACTTTGGGCTCTATTATGTGGGACCAAAGTACATGGTGGGGAAGGAGAGATGGGCAACTTTCTTTGAGACAGCCTTTAAAGGTACTCCCATCTTGTTCCCATGCTGAGGTTCTCTCTCCTAGACAAGTTTATGGCCTTGACGTCTCATCTCCCTTTCTAGATACACAATGGGCCTGGCAGGTGCGCTATCTAACTGAGCATGGAAAAATAGTCCCTGTTCCAAACACATGATGAGGGACCATTGTGCTAAAACCATTTTTGCTCATTTATTGGATTTCATACTGTCCTAATGTGTGTGCCTTCTTCAGTGGCCACTTGGGAAGCTATGTGTTTATTTGTTATGGGATATTTTGGCACGGCAGCTACTTGCACCTGACATTCAAAAATGTGTCGTTTTTTTTGCTGCTGCCAATAGAAACTAATCAATGTAATAATTGCTTGCGGTGCCCTGGGAAACGTTATCTGGTGCGGTTTCAACTTTTAGGCAGAACTGACATTAGTGCTTGGACTACTGTCTGAGCATTGTGAGGCCTGGAACTTTGTGTTAAGACATTTCCTCCCTGATTCATGGAATTATTTGCACGTAAAATGCACATTTGCTTGCAATTCTGCCCGAAAATCCCTTTTTGAGGTATGGGAATTTTCAGGCAGAATGGCACGCAAATGTGCGCTTTATGCGCAAATAATTCCATGAATCAGGGTTTTCATGTCAGGATTAAGTATTTTGAGAATTGAGACCTTGCAGGGTTTGGTCTGAATAACGATTGTACTTCTGCTCTTTCTCTGCCATGTTGGTGTTCTTTGTGTCTTTTGCATGCCGCCATTTTAGTATTCCCTGCCTGTGTATGCTGAAACCTCTCACTAATTGTCCATCTCTATACTTCTTGTATAACCCTTCTGGGTATTCTGCAACCTTTCCCTACTTCAGTGAATGCACACTACTTCTCGCCCTACTTGTGTCACACAACCCATTCTACTCTTCATGGTGACTGCATGACCATAAGTGTTTTACTAACTGTTTACATTATGTTTCTCAGCCTGTAATTTTGTTCATGCCTGGAAACGGGTGAGGGCATGGACAGACCTTGCGGGATATTCATCTGCACCATCACACTTTCTTAAGTAGCACAATGTCAGCTGTTACACAAAGTGCAAAAGTCATATCTCGCTAAAACACATATAATTATAAAAGAGATGAAGCCTCCAAGTACAAATTGATTACAATCCTATTAATCTATCCATATGGAATTAAATGTATGTAGATGTTCAATTCATCATGGACAATTCACCAAAGTTGATGAGAGTGATTCAATAGATCTCTGGGATGACATTTCATGTAAGAGTTTATTTATTTTATTTTTTACATTTATAGAGCGCGCTGCAGCCCGAAGGCATCGAGGCGTTAAACAGGAAAGTGTACGCAGGCAAGATAATGGATACATAGAGAACATGAGGCACTTAGTTGTAGATCGGAACGTGGTTATATGTGCCGTTAGCATGCAGGCAGAAGTTAAAGCAGGTGAGTCAGACAAACAGCCTGGTTTTAATGGCTTTGCAGAAGGCCAGGTGAGAGTCAATTGCCCTGAGATGCGTAGGTAGGGCATTCCAGTGTGAGGCTGCTATAGCTGGGAAGCTGGTGCCGCCCGCATGAACTCTGCAGGTCTTGGGGATGGAAATCAGGTTGGTGTAGGCGGTTCTGGAGGAGGTCGGCCAGGATATTCTTTGGGCGAGGTAAGGATGAGCAAGGTCGTGGAGACATTTATGGGTGAGGGAGAGGATTTTAAAAATGATTCTCTGCCTAATGGGCATTACTTAGAATTCTCATTCTCAGAATTTATACAGTTATGAAATAAAAATGCTCTGACATAAATTCTGTGGTTCCTATGAAGTGTCAGGCCATAACAAAAAGGTACAAATATCATACTATTATACATTAAATCAGAATTATAAAAGTCCACATATGTATAAAAATATAAGCCCACCTTGTCATAAAATGTAATGTAACAATACATAACAAACAAACAGACCAAAAGGATAAGGCAATATTGATAATAAAATAAATTAAGGACAAATGTCTGAAACATATGTTTAGCATACAAAACAAATAAACAGGAATTAAACAGGTACTGATTGAAAATCTTGGGTGACAATACATTCTCTAACAGGGGAACAGAAATAAATGTGTTTCTTTTAGATTTTATAGAATTTTGTAATAAGGGACCATCAGAAGCTCTTGTTATAAAACATGTAAACTCCCACAAGCAATACGGCATACACTCATGTCCATACACTGGTATGACATAAACACATGCACAGTAAACTCATATGCCTTACACATATGACCTACACACACACAACACATTCATAAGATATATATTCATATGCCACATGCCCATATACTGTACACCCAACAATTATACACTGAACACTCAGATACAAAACACCCATGCACCACTCATACACCATATATTCATACGCCATTCCTCGTATGCATACAGTCATGCACCATACTATAATATGCCTTACTTTCAGATGCAACATGCTCAAAGAAGGTACATTTGACATATACACATACGAAATGCACCCATATGCTCTATGCAATTCAGTCAAACACCATGCACTCATATGAGAGACACTCATACAACATACACTCATATGCGATACACCTGTATGTGATATACATTTACATAAAAGACACACATATGACATACACTCATGTGCGTAATTGAAAAAGCAACATTCTAAAAAAAAGATTTCAGGTTACTCTAACAAAAAGTAAAGTCTACAAACATTAGAAATAACAATGTTAAGGTGCACATCCTCACTCAATTTGGGTTTGGTCACCCTGAGTAACCTGGGGTAACCCAGATGTGGACTCCGTGCTCACTGACTCAAAGACTGATATGCAAATGGATATTTCCCATCTGTGAAAGGTACAGTGAGCAAAAAGCGATGGTTGCAAACTCTCAAAGTGGGGAAAAAAACACAGAACAGGTAATCATGCCATATTCTTTCTGGAGAGGGTAGTCTGCTACCTTTTTGAAACATTTTTGCATGGAACTTGGGGTTGGTCACCCTGAGCTACCTGGGGGAACCCAGACTTGGACTCCCTGCTCACTGTGCTAAATGAGGCACAGCTCCACCTCACTGATGAGGCCCAACAAGGCTGAAACACGTGTAGTGGGTTGCTGTTGGTACTCTTGTTCAGAAGGGAATTGCTGTTGCATTTCGGTGCTGGTCTGGCCATGTTGGTGGGACAAAGAGACTGCCCATTTGGGCGGGACAAAAACTGATATGCAAATTGTTATTTTCCATCTGTGAAAGGTACAGTGAGCAGAAAACTATGTCTGTGGACTCTCAAAGTGGGGAAAAAAACACAGAGCAGGTTATCATGCCATGTGCTTTCTGGAGAGGGGCGCCTGCTACCTTTTTGAAACATTTTTGCAAGTAACTTGGGGTTGGTCACCCTGAGTTACCTGGGGGATCCCAGACATGAACTCCTTGCTCACTGTGCTCACAGAGGCACAGCTCCACCTCACTGATGAGGCCCAACAAGGCTGAAACACATGTATGGGGTTGCTGTTGGTACTCTTGTTCAGAAGAGAATTGCCGTAGCATTTTGGTGCTGGACTGCCCATGTGGGCGGAACAAAGAGACTGCCCATGTGGGCGGGACAAAGACTGAATGCAAATGGATATTTCCCATCTGTGAAAGGTACAGTGAGCAAAAAGCGATGGCTGTGAACTCTCAAAGTGGGGAAAAAACCACAGAACACGTTATCATGCCATGTTTTTTTCTGTAGAGGGGCGCCTGCTATCTTTTTGAGGCATATCCTCACTCTATACAATTACAAATAAAACAATGAAACTCAGAGTATAAATACTCACACAACCCCACTGCAAATACCCAATTATTTTTAATATTTTCTATGAGGGGAAAACCCGGCAAGTCACTTCGGTGGCATATTAATGGAAAACATGTATGCCCCTTCAATTAAAATAATTACCCTCTCCCAATCGACTGCATACCACAGTCCCACTCCCTCCACACAATCAGAAGACTGCTTCCCGGCACTCACGCATTGATACAGGCACACATACATCATTCATAGATTGTCACTCAATCACTTGTGCACCCATGCAACACACACTTTTTCATTCACTTGCACATACATACACTTTCTGATTGAGAGGTGCACTTACCGACACAAAACCATGTTTCCATTTGACATCCAGACCAGGAGCACTCCATCAGCTGCTTGCTGCAGCTGAAGGAGCACTTAGTGTTTCTACTCAGCTGGCCTTAACTTATACATAGTGGGTGGTAGGTCCATTATTTATGAGACGAGTGGTTCACCACATGCTGGCATAACTACACTCCTCTGTCAACTATCAATGAAACTGACAGCAGGAAAAATAGTACAATGCGAGTACACAGTCCAGTATATTGTTACCATTATTTTCAGACCAAAAAAATCACACTAACTCGAGCGATGTTGTTTCTTGTGCACTCTATCATTACATTCATTGCAGTTTTGTGAGCTCCTGCAGTACTACTAATACTATAGAACACAGTAAATCCCCCTTTAAAGTGTCTGTCGCAGTAATTTCCTCTGTGATGTAAATGCAAGGGAAGAAAGAGGTATTTGATCAGCAGCAACTGCCATGACAATCAATAGTCTAAGATACAATGGCCCTCATTAGGACCCTGGCGGATTTTTTCCGCCGTCGGCGGACTTTTCCGCCATGGCGCAAAGTCCCTTTACGCCATGGCGGATGGCGGACTTACCGCCCCATTCCGAGGTCGGCGGGGCGGTAAGTCCCCATTGACCCATTTACCCTTCCCCATTCCCATTTCGGCCCCATAGTGCTCAATGGGAGTGGGGAAGGCGTTAATTACGCCACCGTAAATTACGGTGGCGTAATTAACACCAAGGTCCCATAGCGCCATGGATTTTTACGCCCGCAAAAAGCGGGCGGAAAAATGACCATGGCGCTATGGGAACTCGTAGTTGGCGGTAAGGGGTCGGCGCAGCTAACGCTGGCGCAAACCCCTTAGCGCCAGGGTCCTAATGAGGGCCAATGTAATGTTAACAAATGTTGTAAAATAGGAGCCTTTCTGAAGATGTACATATTGCATGATCTCTGCTAAATAGTTTTGACCCTTTCAGTGATTTTTGTATCTCCTCCTTTTATTTGTATTTTGTATATTCAGATTTGATGCTTGTGCATTGCTAGATTTGATACCACACTAGACATGTTTTACTCTCTGTTTTCATTGGACTGTCCCAGCATAAATAGTGGGAGTCAGCACAGGAGTCTCAATGTTTTTGTTTATATTTACGTATGTCTAATGCGCCTTAGGCCCATAGGAAAACGGCGCACAAGTAGAACAAAACAAGCACAGACACAAAGGATCTGGAAAAAATACAGCTAAAAACATATAAAAGCAAATACACACAATGTACAAAGGAAAAGGAAAACACCCTCTCAAACTGAGAAATTAAATCTTTATGGATTGAAATTAATTTAAAAGGCTTAGTCTGTTTACAGTAAATACTTTTCAGCAACCAAAAAAGTCATCATTGCAAACCAGACAGATTCATGTATGCCCTTCACATAACTAGTTAAATACAATTGCACATGGGGAATGTTTTACTCTGGAGTCAGGTGTTTGTGAAAATCAGAAAATCCATAGAGAAAGACAAAATCTTTCACACCTTCTAATGCAAGATACGAATATAGAGGGAACAAGACACCCACCTTCCGTTTAGTCAACGTTGTTGTAATGCTTGCATGCCCTTGGCGAAGAAATGCAGTGAGATGGGCCACAGCTTGTGCCTTCGGAAAAGAAAAGTGTGACACGCAGTGAATCAAATATCCTAAAAGCATGACTTTATTTTAGATAAACTACAACTTGCTCACCCAAACTATAAGGAGTTTCATTATTTTTCTTGGCAGCCATCACATGTGTGTTGGTAGCAGCAGCCAACCCGAAATGGCTTTGTTCCACACTGTCAAATATGATAGTAAAAAGTATTCAAAAATAGATATAGAAAAGAAAATATGATGTGCTCAGAGCTGAATCAAAATAATTGTTTTCTTTTGTTGACCATTTGGCATGAAACAAATCCACCATTTGATGCTTGGTTGCCAGGGAGAAACGTATGACCCTCACAGAGATTATCAGTGTCTAGAATGTCAGGACTGGGTCCTCGTATCCACTGAGTGGCCTCATTCCAAATCTCCTCAGTAACCACCAATTCATCAGGCCTTGACAGGGAAAAAACAAAAACAATCACTGTGACGAATCAACTTCCAGGGCACCAGTGGTCCTGGGATGAATATCGGTTTCTAATCCATCAATCAGCCCCACACCTCTAGTACACCATAAGGGATCTGAACAGATTGGAAACACAAGCAAATTATAAACCTCCTTGTCCAAATTTGGTATTGTGGGCAGAATGGCAGGCTTATCTCTCATAGGTCGTGAATCCTTGGTTAGTGCAAATCAGAAATAATACAGTTATTACGCAATCATAAAAGGGACTGTGCAGTCAAGGTTGTATACAAATATCTACTTTATTATTATCAAAACAGACAGTTCTAGCACACTACAAAATACAACCCACCCTGTACAGGAACGCAGAGGGCAGACAGTTTCAAAGAAGGAAAATGGATGCACTTTGAACACTGACAGCAGGGTAGTCAGTATAGTAAATAATTTCAACAGTTCCCGGATACTTGGTTTCAGCACAAAGGGAGCAATGGGTCGTAAAATATCACTAGGGGCCTTCGGGGGAGGACTAGGGGGACAGAACCACAATGTACCAGGAGATGTTCTTGCTGCTCGACAGGGATCTCTTTGCAGTGTCTGGAGACAGCTGTGGGTATCAGGCAGCAGCAGCAGGCAGTTCTGCAAGTAAAGCTGTCTCAGTGCTGGTCTTCAGTTCTGAAGTACTGGTCAAGGCTTCTCGGTAGTCTTTAAGCGACAACAGTGCTGCAGTCGGTTGCAGCTCGAGTGAGTCGACTAGCTCAAAAATGTCCTTTAAGGTGGACTTCAGTAGATATTTGTCGATGCACTGCTCCAAGCTTCTTCTCTGGGCTTGTGTTGTCCTTTAAGGCGGATGGCCCAAAGCGGAGTAGTGTGTTGGAGGCTCCTTGTCCTTGGTTTAGGGTTCAGAGACTCTCTGGCATTTCCCACAATGGAAGCTTGCTGCAGAGCTAGCAGGGCATGCTGCGTTCTTGCTGGGTACTGGTTCTGGAGCTGCTGGAGGGTCCTCTGGATTTGGTATATCCCTCTGTTCCCTGGGAGATGTTTAGGGGAGGGATCTTGCTTCCCTCTTGGGGTTACTGGCCTTCCTTCACTGTCGAAAGATGTAAGGCAGGCTGTACCTTCAGCCAGGGTCCGCAGCTGAGTTCTTCTTTCTGTCTCTGGTAAAACCTTCAGATGATTTGCCAAAAGAGAGACTGAGCCCTCTTTTAAAGCCAAATGGACCACAGCAATTGGTGTAGGTTAAGCCTACCTTTAAGAACAATCCTGGATCCCCACCAACAATCTAGTGTATGTGTGAGGTCATAACTACCATGTAGTACCATAGTACCATGTAACTAAGTTATTGCAAGTAACAGCGCCTCAATGCCCCTGGGCTTCTTGCGTGCTATATAAATATAAATAAATAAATAAATAAATAAATAAACAAATAAATAGGGTGTTTTGCAAAAGAACAGGTAATGGGGTGAAAACATGTAATACTAAGTACCACCCATCTTCCTGTCTGTTGTGGAGCAAAGGGTCCCTCAGGTTAATGGAGCTCTCTGTGGTTCCTTATTAAAGTGGCAGGTCTCCCTTGAAACTGTGGCAAAACCAGACTATCTGGCTCTGTCAAACCACATAGTTGTACCTTCTGAATGGGGTCGCCCTGCAGGGATGTCTACAGTAAACACGCAGTCCCAGAGATGACATTTCACTGTCAAACGATACTGAGGGTGGGGGCTAGCTTCAGGTTGACACACTGCATATGAAAGTGTTTTGGGGTTTCTTGTCGCCTTTGTTAGACTCTGCAGCCATGTTCCATGTGGACCTGTTTAAAATACTCTCTGATTAGTATTCAAATTGGTGCCACCAGCTACAGGGCTCAACAAAGGCCATGCAAATTCATGGAGCCTTTGATAATTAATTAGGCTGCCTATGGCAGTGGAAGTTCCCCCCCCTTCTGGAGATACATTGTGTACTCCTCCCGTAATACACAAACTATATATGACAGGAGGTACTGTGCCTTTAGGCTGTGTCTGTCCACAGCAAACAGTTCTATGCATATGTTATGCAGTATGCATAGGAAAATGTGTGTGGATTAGCCCCATACATTTTCCCGAGGTTGATCTACCAGCATTCAATTTTACTTAAAATTTAAAATTAAAAAAAGCCCAGGCGAGTGCACACCCAACATGCGGATGGTCGAATTCCTCACAGTCACTCTCCTATTCTTCTTAAACCCTTCCCTCAAGTTGTGCCTTCCGTGTATATTAATGTTTTTTTGTCTTTGTATATGTTAATACCAGCCCATTTAGCCCACCCCCCCACGTCAAGTGGGTCTGTCTCTCATACCATCCCATTTCGTATAACCCTTTCAGTACAGTCAGTAGCAAAACAGCACCTGAGGTGTACACATTTGCATTTTGTAGTCAATCCTGTGTGCACATAGATACACTTCCCACATTTTGCATGTCTTCTTATAATTTGCTACCCAACCTTCAGCTCAATCCTTAATCTTTCACTAATGTTATTAACTTAATTCGTATTGACAGTTCCATTCCGGTTACTGCTTAGGGTTCATGATTAATGTACCTGTGTCTAGTTGTCTACCATGTTTAATATGTTCTGATTAGTTTGAACTACCCTGCACACTACCGTGTCCAAAACCCTCATTAAATGTAGTTTGGGATAGTGTGTATCAATCAGTGATAATATATGATGTCTACAGTGGTATCACCAGCAGTGTCTTGAGCAAATCACTGTCGTGGCCAAAACTGGCAAGGATCTGGGGTTTAGATCGTTTTTGCTCCTACCATAGCATCCTTTTAATAAATAGTTGTCACTGGATTTCTAGTTTGTTCTTTAAGGCCAATAAAAAATAAAATAAAAAATAACATCACTTAACACACTTTCTTCCACTGAATGTCCATGTTTTTATTAGGTTAAAGTTACCATAATATCGCTTTAGCAAAATGTTTTAATGACTATTGATATTTGGATTCGGTTTTCAGCCTGTGGTATCTCTTCGTCCGCTCTCTGATACAGTGACATTGTATAAAGTCTGTAAAATTGTGCAACAGCCCACACTTGCATGTAATATTGCCGCCTGTTACCCAAACACCCAGTTCCTATAATGGCTGTACCGAATGTAGAACAATCAGCATTCCTGACAATGAAGCCGCACGATACTGAAGAAGACTATTCCCCTAGCCAAAGACAGCACACAAGCTCCAATTATGACTACTAGGGTTACATTTCAAACTGCATACTGAAAAATGGAGTGGACTTCTTTGGTCGGACTTGTGGTTTGGAAATTGATAGTTCCAATGACTAACTGCTGTTGGGTGGTGTGACTGCCATATCATGAGGAATTGCCATTGCTGTGTGTGCGGATGGGGTTCTGTTTTCAGTTACTGCTCCCAAGGCCTCTGACATTCTAAATCCACAGGAGTGAAGAGAGAGCTCCCTTTCAAAATGGAGGCGAGTCCTGACTACTTGAAAGCCTCCAACAAAGGAATGTGTGTGTTCTTCTTGCTACGTAGAAGCAGCCACCATATGTGTTGGTTTCTTACCACCACCCGAGAGCTACCAAAATGAGATTTCATAAGAATTCACATAGGAATTGATCACTTTCTCCATACTACCTGAGAGTCTCCATCATAAGAATGTTCTGGGTCTTCCCATTCTACTGGAGACGAGTGCAGAGAAAGGTTCTTTCTGAGAGTCCCAATGTGGAAAGCATGGAAAAAGAGTAGAGGTGAGTGGGTCGCACAAGTGTCAGTATTTCCCTACTTGCTCAGTTTAGGAATGGATGTTTGGCTAATGGGCTTCCAGGTGAGCATTAACACTAGTCCTGAAGCTACCACCTGCTGACCGTGGCCCTAAGGTTCTGGTATCAACTGAAGCAACACAGGCCTGAGAGCTATGGCCGGTGCCACTGGCTGCAGTTGGTCTTCTTTCGCACACTGCCATGCTCTACATTGTAATGCAGAATTACTTGCATCTGCAGAGATGGTGAAGATGCTACCTCTACACGATTGGAGGGAGCTAAACGGCAACCAGGGTGGTGGATGGTCCTGAATATGGCACACTTAGGTTTTCCACTGACAAATCTGCTTTCATATTCCAGTTATGCCAAATGCAAATGCTTAATGGAAAATGCTCAGCCTTTGTTATTCTGGAGCCAGCACACAACCATACACCACTCCGCCTGTGCCTTTTTTGAGTAAGGGCAAGTATTGCTACTGCCAGAAGGGGACTGTTTCCCATAATGTGACATCAGTATCTATTTATTTGTCCTGTTTTCTATCCCACTTTGCTCCCTCCATAGGACGAGATTCAGTAGCCTTAGCTCTGACAGCCTCCTTCTCATCTTCTGGCTACAGGCTCATCACTTCTCAACTCATATTCACATTCTCATGCTCACTATTATCCATGCTCTGTTCACCTTTTGTTACCCTGTATCTCATGCCCCTCGTCCTCCTGCTTGTGTTCCTCCTCCTACCCCAAACCTGTCTCTTCCCGCTGCATAACCTCCTCATATCATTCCTGCTGCCACATATTCACCTTCTTATGTTCCTCCTGCTATCTTGCATATGCCTCATCATGTTCCTGTTACTTCTGTTCTGCACACACCTTCTCATGTTTTCCATCCTGATGCCCCTCCATATCCGCCTCCTTTTGTTCCACCTCAATCTGACTCACCATTTCTCCCTTCTTATGTTCCAACTTCTACTACTTCATCTACTCTTTTTCTTGGCCAACATCGACACAATATATTGCCACCTTCTCCCACATGACTTTTGGCACCACCTCCAAAGATTGCAGGCCACCACACTTTCCAACTGACCCTCTCCGTTCCCTGTCCATTCACTCGGGCTCTCTCAAGCTTTGTCATCCTGCAATTCTTCCATGCCTCTTTTCCTAGATGAGGTGTCAGTCAGCATTAGGGCCCAATTCACAGAAGCGTTTTATAATGACAAAACCCCATTGTAAAAATGCTCTGTGAATATGTGCCTTACTCTCTCAAGGATCTGCATATGTGATCATATGTGCCTAGCATCCACCACCTTCCCCTCATCTCGATATTAGATGTTCCAACAGAAATATTGTTTTCTTGTGGCGACAGTTGTGGGGGTGCACTAAGTCAAAGGTTTTCACAAGGATGATCATGAAGCATTTTCACTAAGAGGTTTCTTTTGTCCTTTTATTTTGTTTTTTGATTACCAGGGGGAAGGTCAGGTAATGGAATCAATAGTCATAAACAGTTTCACATGTTAAGTATTTCAATCAGGCGAGATACCCGGGTCTCAACCTAGTATGCAGTGCACAGCTGAAATGCTTATTTTATTATGTTTATTGGTTCAATATTCTGAGTGATATACCACTCATATCACACCCCTTGTCAAAAATACCCCAGGTCACAATGGACCAGGAATCAGGCTGGTTGGCAAAGGTAATATTTATTTATCTATTTAAAATTCAAATTAAACATATACTTTTGAATAGGGAGCAGCAATCACCAGTGTGTTGACAATAACAAATAAAAAGGTATGTAAGGCAGTTAAATTAACTCTTTAGCAACACAAATGTTAAACACAGAGAAAAGAACACTTTTGGCTTATTTGGCAGAATAGCACTTAAGTTAGTATTTCCACCTGCAATATTCTTCAACCCACAAATAAGCAATTCTAGTTAGATATAAGGAAGCAGCAGGTATTCGGGAGTAAAGAAAGATAAACAGAATTTGAATACAGCCTTCCCTCCCCAAACAAGTGAGGAAAAATGGATTTGAAATCTTACACTTTAAAATTACATTCGAAAATGGCTATGTCAAACAATGAATGAGTGCAAAAGTTCTTAAATCAATACAATTTCTATGGGAGCAACATTGACAAGATTTGAACAATCATGAGCTATAGTTTGAGCAAAATTAACCACTTTGAATCTGAATGGAAGGTCGGAAATAATTTAGAGTGAAAATCACACGTGTAAAACTTTGCAGAAATGCGGATTCCCACCTAAATTTAACCATACATTCTTAAGACAAATGGGTGCAGTGTTTAGGTTGGGATGTAGCTATACGTCTTAGGTATAATCCAGAGTTGAAATGAAGTCTCTAGCTATTGAATTGAGCGAGTTATGCAATGTTGAATGAGAGGCGTTTTTGGAAAATAAAGGCGCGAAAAAGAAAACAGAAATCCATTTTTACAAGGATAGTTATGCTATACACTAGGGCATTCAGCCTAGGTTACCAGATTGAAACAAAGTAAGCTCTAGAGTTCATCCGCGGAACCAACCCCAGAACCTCCTTGCTTGCCCTGGCGGACTCAATCCAACTACCCGAGGGAGGGTTAAGGGTTTAGGATTTCACAAGACAAAATTATTAAAAGAAGTGAGCACTAGTGCAAAGAATCAAAGGGAAGGCTTCAAGAATGTTTGTGACAATATTACAGTCGTTAGGATAAGGATTGGATGACTTAGAGATCGGGATGGAACAAAGCAAGACAAGGTATGCTCTGAGTTTCTATGCTTCCTATTAATATTTACAGTCCACTTTAATTTAGGATTTTGGACCATCTAGGGTTCTGTTCATCACATTGATCGGGTCTAACCAAGGACAGCAGGGCACCTCTGGTGGGATAGGGTCAGGTGGGTGGTTCTGGTCACCTGGACGGCACTGGACTGGCACTTCTGGTTCACTGGAGACTGGAGATCAGTGGGATGGCGAGTTTGCAGCAGGCATGCATCTACATTTTGGCAATTTTAACCATGAAAGATTTGGCCTACCATTTCCCACTTTTGTACATAGAGGCACAATTACCCCTGGGATATGTGTACACAATGTTATGTTTGCAACATTAATACTTACCAAGTCTTCAAATCAATAGCATGAAATTAGAATGTCTGATGCCAACTGGGAAGTACCATTGTCCTGGGTATTCAAAGCCCCCAAGTTAGCAATTAGCATTTCCTGTGCCAGCAGTTTAAGGTATCATCCTTTCTCAGGGCTAGCAACTTGCAGAGCAGGTTTTTCTTTTATATAGTTTGCCAACTCAGCCTGGGTTTTAGCTTTGATTTCCTTTTAAATCTTTACTTTAAATCTATGGAATTAAAACAGTTTATAGGAGGATTTTTAACAGTAGCAAATCCTTTTACATTTCTTAAATAATCAAGCCTTCACACAATAATATACTTTAAAAATAGGCAATTTTGCTCTTCATTCAGGTGAAAGCACATTTAACTTATTTCATTAAATTCGGTTTTCCTCTGCAGCAAATAAACACTTTGGGCAGTTCTATTTCTTTACCCTGAGTGCTGGAGTTGTTTGCAGCATAGATACATGTATCATGCATCTGTTTAGAGTTTTTCTCTGGACAGCTAATTCTTGATACTTGTTGCAAAGGAATAGCTGCATTTCCTGTGGAGAATGAAAACACAGTCCCTGGTTTGCTTTTCCAAAGATACTTTTGATAGGGGCTGTCATTCAAATGAGGCCCGGTTCCTCTGAGACTCAAGACTGAGCCTGGACATTACAGGGCATTTTTGATCATAGTGGTTCAGGAGGAATTGATGAATTTAGTGCCAAACAGAACCTTGAAGGTTGAAAAGATGACATTTTAAAGAGGCATTTTGGGTTTACAGCAAAGTAATGCTGCTTCTTTGCTTTGCTCCAAGTAACATGTAGCAGAGCACATTGGCATAATCATGCAGTGAGTACTCTGTTCCACCCCACCTGAAATGTGTGTTGGCAGGGCGGTGCAGCCATTTTCTGGTTATTACAAAACACAGTTTTTAGATTTAGGCACGCAGAGGAGTCAGCACAGCCATGTTGTGCTGTTTATTGCCCCAATGCAGCAAGTGATACAGCTTAGCACAACTGAGTGGGTCAAAATATTACACACACAAGGGTTTCCGTTAACGTTTGTATGTTGCTTTTAATAGTTGAAAGAAGGAAATAGAGGGCATAGAGATTAAGAAGCAATCAAAAAGCCTTTCTGGAAGTGGGTTTCCGACTTTACATATATTCACAAAAATTAGCACAATGCAACATAGAATGACACTAACAGGGAATGAAATGTGAAAATTACACAATATCTGTTATCTCTGGTGGAAGGACAATCTCTCCTGCTCTATCAGATTGTAGATAAATCATAGGCATCCCTCTAACAGCAAAGCACATCCCACAGAGAACCAGGAAGTTATAGCAGCCTCTCCTCAGGCCACTGAAACGGAGTGATTCGGGGCGTCTGATCAGTCCGCCAATGGTGTTTGGGATGATCTGTAGTTCTGACTGGCCTGCATGCTGAATGTCACAAGGGGTCAGGTGTAATTTTGAGCTGCTGGCATGTCCCAAGAGTCTATCCAATACAAAACACTGTACACTGATTGCTGAGGCAGGGTGTGTCTCCCAAACTTACCCCTGACAGAAATCCACATATTTGTTCATGTATTATATGCAACCAGTAGCTTTTTGTATACGTATATAGTGTGCTTCCATTGCCCCCAGTGTCCAAAATAACACATATTGTAGTTCATAACGTCCATTAACATAGCATCAAGTAAGGTAGGAGAAACAAATAATGTATGTGTCAAAGTAAGCCAGATCTGAGCCAGGCGGTCGGGATTGGATCTGCGGGCCAAACATGAGCTATGCTAGCAATATACCCATGCCTTCCATGTTTTGGGATATAACGTGGGATACCATGATGTTAACAGCATCATTCACATAGATGTGAAGATGGAATTTGATCAGGATGTGTGCTTTAAATATTTGACAACACATCTCAGCTATGGATAGTCGGAATATGTGTTTATCTTTGGCTGTAAAGAGCAATAATAAAAGCGTGTGTTATAGAGATTATCTGAAAAGTACACCAATGACATTATATATCAACTGGACACACATAAAGAAATCCATGAGGAAAACTGATAAGCAGAAAGGAGCATGAGCTAGTTTGTTTTCGCCAATACCACATCTTATGTTTAAAAACCTAAAGTTTGGAAAACCAAAGTTTGAGCATCAAATCTTGGCGATTTAATTGAGAAAATATACATTTGTGTATGGTTAGCATTGCACTGACTTCAATTTAGAACAATGTAAGCCTTAAAAGATGAATGTTCTAAATTCATGTAATGTTTGTGTCATGTTAAAGGGATGTTATTTCTGCTGCCTTCCTGGCTAAGTGTCCATCTCCACCATAATACAAATACACCTTTTTATACACTTTGCATCTCAATGCTTTTAAGTTTAAAATGTCAAGTTAGGATATATGTATTCGCTCAGTGATTTGTATTTCTTTATGTTGCGTTTGAAGTGCTTTACTTTCTGCTACCCTCCTGAGCATGCACCCACCCCGCCCCTGTTCTGTCCTACCTCCTAGACACGCATTCATCTTCAGCACACTGCGGCATAACAATAGCATTTTTTGGGGATTTGTTATTTTGCTATGCCATCATAACCTCCCTGTAACCAACGTTTTTTTTTTTCTTTTTTTTTTCTCATTGATGTTCCAAGGTTTTATCAAGATAAATGCAATCATAACATCCCATTAAGCAATGTGTTTAGTTGAATTTGCTTTTTAATGATATTCTCTATCATGTCTACTGTGCATTTACCATTGGGCACTGGCGGCTGCAATGACAAGTGAACACTTTGCTAAGCCTCTGGGACTTCCTATGCACCCACATGTGCATGTGGACACGCCCAGTGGAAAGTTCCCATTGGACATGACTTTGACTACGTCTCCGGCAACTCACAGACACTGTAGCATGTTAATTGTGTCCAATGTGCAGTGCCAGGAGACATGACCATTGGGCACTTTGCCGAGGGAGTGGCCAGACGACATGCATACGCTTCATGTCCTGTATCTATGCCTAGCAGCAACTCAACACACCCGAAGTGGGCACTGTGATTGCCTCCGTTCAAGCCCAGTTTCAAATTTGCCTGTGGCGTGGCCATCATCCATGTCGTGGGGACCTACATGAAACTCGTTGTGGCCGCTGGTCCTTGCATGCAGCCATGACCATTGGCCATTTTATCAGGTAAATCGCCAGGCCTTCTGCCGTAAGAACTGGAAAAAGGACATACATCATAGCCTTGTGTGGCTCCCTCCAACCCTAGTGAAGCTTGGGATCATGACTGGAGCAATCGGGCATCAAAACATCATAGGGCCTGTGGTCCTGTAATGAAGTCCCTGGGCAGGGGCTCTGTTTATAGGCCTTGGGGGTCTAATGTACTCTGTGACCTTACATGACCTTCCTTAGGGCGGGGGGGGGGGGGGTGGAACAGGCAGGATTCAATAGTTGATTCCTAAAAAATCTGTGGCACAAAATGGCAGCCGTATGTAATGATTTCCTAAACCAAATACAATGAATAATCACTCAGCGTGTGGCTTACTTCGTTTTCGGGAAACGTCACAGGTCAGTGAACGCAAAATGCCCTCGTAGGTCCTCCCAAAATGCCCTGGTGGTTCCAAAATGCCCTGGAGGTTTTGCGAATAGGTTTGCAAGCCAACACATTTCTAAAAGGAATTTGGAAACAGTCTGCATGAATTTGAAGAACAAAAAGCAATTGCCAGATTTTCTCCAAAGCCATAAAGGACCGCAAGTCTGACCTGATGAGATATTCTTGTGTAAAACGTACACATAAAGGTGTATGTGGTGCATCTGCTGTGCATGGGTGAGGGTCACGTAACCTGGCCTAAGTGCACTCCATTGTGCATCTACATCGAATGCACACGTCATTTCCGAAATATATCAGCAGGACAGACGCTGCACTTGCTTTCTGGATTGCTACATCTATACACATGGGTCCCGAATTTCTGAATAATACGAATAGTATGTACGCATACTACAAAGCTGACTTTACATCAAGTATTTGCAGACACCTTGATTGTTCAGTGCTGGATTACTAAACTGCATTTCTGGACCTCATTATGACCCTGCCGTTAAGGGATTACCGGTACCGGTAAGGGTACCGGTAATCCCTTAACGCCTGATTACGAGGTCCCTTTGAGGGTCCCGACCTTAACGGCTGGTCTGTACCAGCCGTTAAGGTAAGGACCCGCAAAGGGACTTTGAAGGTGATTACGGTACCGCATTTTGCGGTACTGTAATTACCGCCTTCCCCATTCCCATTGAGCCCTATGGGACAAAAATGGGAATGGGAAAGGGCCAATGGTAAATGGGGAATTACCGCCCCGCCAACCTTGGAATGGGGCGCTAATTCCCCATATCACCATGGCGGATCCAGTAAATTACCGGCGTTAACCATGGCGCTAATAGCACCATTGGTTAACGCCAGGGTTGAAATGAAGGCCCCTGTCTTATATTGCTCCCAATTGCACGTGGTAAAGTACCACTCAAAGTGGGGGCCAATTGCACCGTTTGACATTTTGACATTTCCAGTTCGTGCCTTTTTGTGTTTAAAAGTGTAGCTAAAATAAGCACGTAGTGAATACAGATACAAAAGTGAAGAAAAGCAAACATGGAAACACACACGATAGTCGCGCATGACACTCGATGTAATTTGCAACCATGTGCAATTTTGATCATCTGGGCTATTTAGCACCCTTAGATGACAGTAAAGCAGAAATGTAATTTAGCAATTTGCACCAGCAAGTGTTGTTGATGTATTCCTGCTTCCCAGAGCATGGGGGTAGTCCGAATCCTTTAAGCACCTGCGATTCAAGACCTTGGGCAATAAGGACGAAAAGACTCGTTTGCACCTAAACATTTCTAAAATAATTATCTTGCAGTTGTTCGTTTTTTGTGAAAAAAAAAGAGTTTCAATACGTTCTGGGACGTGCACGATACACTTGAGCCGAGATGTACACAGAAACTGCATCTTGTCTTTGCATTGTCTGTGAACATGCGTCCAGCAAAGCTTGTGAGTGACAATGTGTACCATTTCGAATGAGGCATAGATTAGTGTCTGCCAGACTCAGCTAATGTTTATCATAATCAACTGCTCCTTTCAACATCCACTCAAAACAAGTGGCATTAAAAATGGAAATAGTCTCTAACTGGTATATAACAGGCCCTTCAATTGATCAAAAAGTGAAGGGCTGTTTAATTTCATAGTAATTATCTTTATGCAGTATTCTCCCCTGATCCTCTCTCTACAGAAATAGTAATATTATGGATAATCGTCATTAGAATTCGCTGGTAAAAGAATGCAGTTAAAGCATTACTCATTGCCCGGCTTGGAAACAGTTTCAACAAAGCGCTGTGCTGCAAATATGCTCTCAGTGTATCCAAAAAAAAACAACAAAAAAAAAACACATAAAATCCTCATTAAGCATTCACCAGGTGTGCGCCCTGACTTAAGAAACAGATAAAATGGATATGATGAAGGATTTGAATAGATGAGCTGTTCTGATAAAAGGAAGTCTATACCAGTAACAGCAACATATACTGGATTTAAATAATGTAATGTTGCTTGCAAATGACGGGAGAACTAAGGCATTGATGCGCATTCAAATTCAAAAACCATGGGGTCGTTATAAAGAATTCAATTGTGTTCAGGGGTCAAGTCCTAAAAATAAAAGTGGGGAGACTCATCAACAAACGCGATGGGATGTGACGTTGCCGGAAATTAGCATATCAAGGTGAAATATGCACATTTCATTAAATTGGCTTTGCATAACCACCCAAATTGCTCAGGACGAATGACATTTGCCTTTTATAAAATCAACACACACAACCAAGAGATGATATTTTCTTTTAATAGTGTTTTTGAAAACGTTAAAAGGTGTGTATGTTTTAAACTCCAACAACCAATACAAATGTTTTCTCTGGAACATGCAGTACTGAAATGAGACATTTCACCTTTAGTTGTTTGTTAACTTTCTTTAGATTATATAGGGCAGTGGCGAAGTGTTCTTCCTACAAACCTGATGACTGTGATTCGATCCCTAAGGTTCGCTTGAATTCATCAATGTTTCTCATTTTAGCTGGGGGGACTGAGTCCACCCTCTGAATAAAGTGGGTGGACTCCGTCCACCTGCGTGTATCCTCGACTTTAGCCCTGATTGTGTCTGTCTAAATCACACCTGTCATAATGTAGTCAATGACTGTTTGGAATTTCTGACCACATACAGAATTTAAAAAATGAACGTGTGTAGTTGAACACTGTATTAAATTAACAGATACGTTGCACGTGATTTAGACAACTGCCTCACTTACTACTGCTTCCCCACAGTGCTAAAGTGATGACATGGTCTGACCTTATTCTGCAAAGGTCTTACACCTTAGCAGTTAGGAAAACATGAACAAAGAAACACATGCAAAAGTTAAAAAAAAATAGTTTTCCCCTTACACATAATCTCTTTAAGAATACTGAATAATGCTCCGGAGTTTCCGCATAGTAAAATGATGGGAAACTTGCTGAGCCTCCTGGATGAAATCCATCCCCCTTATGAGCGTTCTTTGTATGTGCGAATGGAGGTGGGCGAGCCTGGCGAGGTCCTGGCCGGCCCGGGCTCCAACGGGAGCTCCAGCCCGACCTTCCTTTTGGGCCGGTACCCCGGGATACGACCAACCTGCCACGGGCCACACCATGGCTGCCCAGTGCACAGGGCAAAGACAAAATGGGCATTTCTTTCAAATTTACCTGCACCCAGCGGGCAAAAGGGAAAGAAATGGGCATTTCTTTCTTTTCATATTTGATCTTTACTTTTCATTTTGCCTGCGCCACGCGGGCAAAATGGAAAGAAATGCCCATATATGAAAATAATGAGCACAACCCTGATGGTGGCTAAAAAATGGAAAGAAATGGGCATTTCTTTCTTTTCATATTTGACCATTTCTTTCCATTTTAATGGCTGGTGGGATTTTGTGTCCCACAGAAGTAGGCTCCGAGGTTGCAGTATTGGCTGAGGAAGATTAGGTGGAGCAAGACAGCCTACTTCTTCCTAAGAAATGAACAACCTTTCTGAGAGCATTGCAGTGTTTGGATTTGGTGTGGCGGCGCATGGAGATGGTCCCGTTGGAATACTGTCCAGGTAGTCCACGACTGAGTACAACTGTGCACCTAGTGCATTTCACTTTGGTAGATTTAGCCTTTGGTACATTCCCAACAGTGGTAATGAACTGCCACACCCATGATTCTATCTGGGTGTAGAGATAGACACTTCTTCTAACTCATCTTCTTGGTCCTCTTCATTTGTCTTTTGAAGGCTTTTTTTTGTTGCGTAGGTCCTCCACTTGGTGGTGGTGGTGGTGTTCGCTCTTGGGGAGGAGGGATGGCAATAGCTGATGCCATTTTTAAGATAAATAGCAGTTTTATATTATATATTCTTCCAAGTATGTGTTGTGTGCTAGATTGTTAATCGACAATGTGTAAGAATAGGTGTAGGTGCTACGCAAGGGTACATTTTGAGCTGCAAAGTTCCTAGATCAGCTGAAAATGCAGTTCAGAACTGTTCGCAAAGCACATACCCATTTGCGAAGTGCAGACGCATTGACGGACACGTCATCATTCTGTACATGATCACAAGGTCATGTGACACTGTACGAAAAGTCAGCAATGACGTCCGACGTTCGCAAACGTCAACAAACACAAAAACAGTGGAAAAAGTTTCAAAAAGAGTATAGAAGTGTTAACAATTATGCTAGAAGGTGCGGAATGGAAACGTTTTAAGGTTAACCTTTGTAAATTGGACAGAAACTGTGCTATATTGGGGTAAGTATGATGTTAGTAAGTTGCAGGAAATTAAGGGTGCACTGGTAAAAATCCATGAAATTCACTGAATTATTTTTTTAAAGGGGCATTATGGCTAAGTTGCACTAATAAAAACTGATGAAATTCAGTGAAAACACATTGTTAAAGGGACGTTATGGTTACAATAAAGCAATTGAGTATTTACGTTTACTTATTTTGAAACGTTGTCAATAATTAGGGTTCAACATGTGTAGCTTTCTAATTATTTCTACTAATTCTTTTGGTAAATGTATATACAGATTACATTATAGTGAACATGTCTTAGATATATTTTTCACAAACAGGAACATTCGAAGCATTTTACTATTTAGAACTCAGATATACAGGGTAATTCATAGAATTTCGCAGAAAAGTGTCGCAAGCGGCTGGCGCAGAGTGTCCGCGTGCGATTGTCTGCGCCAGGCACGTGCGCTAAAACCGATTTCCGCGCACAGCGTATCCATGGATTTTAGGCTCCCAAACCAGCCGTGGCGCAGAGAATCGCAGCGACCCTGCAGCAGCGCCAGTAACGCCCCCAAGAACGCCCTTGCGCAAGGAAAAGCCATCAAAATCGCTAAATCATCGCAAAGGGCTGCTCTAACCCTGGACCAGTTCACCGGGCTGGCAAACAGCAAACGCCAAGCGGGGAACGTGTATTTCAGGGGTGCACGGGAAGTTCCACACGCGTTTGGCCCCGTGCAAGCAGGGTATGTGTATTCCAGGGGTGCGCGGGAAGTGCCACACGCGATTACAGCAGGGTACGTGTATTTCAGGGGTGCGCGGGAAGTTCCACACGCGATTGGCCCAGTGCGAGCAGGGTACATGTATTCCACGGGTGCGCGGGAAGTACCACACGCGATTTCAGCAGGGTACGTGTATTCCAGGGGTGCGCGGGAAGTTCCACACGGGATTGGGCCAGTGCGAGCAGGGTACGTGTATTCCATGGGTGCGCGGGAAGTACCACACGCGATTTCAGCAGGGTACGTGTATTCCAGGGGTGCGCGGGAAGTTCCACACGCGATTCCAGCAGGGTACGTGTATTTCAGGGGTGCGCGGGAAGTTCCACACTCGATTGGCCCAGTGCGAGCAGGGTACGTGTATTCCATGGGTGCGCGGGAAGTTCCACACGAGATTTCAGCAGGGTACGTGTATTCCAGGGGTGCGCGGGAAGTTCCACACGCGATTTCAGCAGGGTACGTGTATTTCAGGGTTGGCGTGAAGTTCCACACGCAATTGGGCCAGTGCGAGCAGGGTACGTGTATTCCATGGGTGCGCGGGACCAAGCGGGGAACGTGTATTTCAGGGGTGCACGGGAAGTTCCACACGCGTTTGGCCCCGTGCAAGCAGGGTATGTGTATTCCAGGGGTGCGCGGGAAGTGCCACACGCGATTTCAGCAGGGTACGTGTATTCAGGGGTGCGCGGGAAGTTCCACACGCGATTGGGCCAGTGCGAGCAGGGTACGTGTTTTCCATGGGTGCGCGAGAAGTACCACACGCGATTTCAGCAGGGTACGTGTATTCCAGGGGTGCGCGGGAAGTTCCACACGTGATTCCAGCAGGGTACGTGTATTTCAGGGGTGCGCGGGAAGTTCCACACGCGATTTCAGCAGGGTATGTGTATTTCAGGGGTTCTGGGGAGTACTACACGTGAATTGGCCGTGTGGGTCCTCCAGGTGTACGCTCCACAACCTCCACGGCCCCTGCAGGCAGCCCACACCACGGGGGACTACCCTGCACCCCTGCTCATGCCCCGCAGGCAGCCCATCCACCATGGGCATGCCCCCCAGCCAACCCACATGTCACCTTGCACTACTGATCAACAATGCATGTCTCCCACCACCCCCACCCCCCAGCAGTGCAGGGGCAGCCTCCACCAGGCACCCACTCATGTCTCCCACCACCTCCACCCCCCAGCCACCAGGGGCAGCCTCCACCAGGCCCCCACTCATGTCTAAAACCACCCCCACCCCCCAGCAGTGCAGGGGCAGCCTCCACCAGGCCCCCACTCATGTCTCCCACCACCCCCACCCACCAGCAGTGCAGGGGCAGCCTCCACCAGGCCCCCACTCATGTCTCCCACCACCCCCACCCCCCAGCAGTGCAGGGGCACCCTCTACCAGGCCCCCACCCATGTCTCCCACCACCCCCACCCCCCAGCCACCAGGGGCAGCCTCCACCAGGCCCCCACTCATGTCTCCCACCACCCCCACCCCCAAGCCACCAGGGGCACCCTCCACCAGGCCCCCACTCATGTCTCCCACCACCCCCACCCCCCAGCCACCATGGGCACCCTCCACCAGGCCCCCACTCATGTCTCCCACCACCCCCACCCCCCAGCCACCAGGGGCACCCTCCACCAGGCCCCCACTCATGTCTCCCACCACCCCCACCACCCAGCCACCAGGGGCACCCTCCACCAGGCCCCCACCCATGTCTCCCACCACCCCCACCCCCCAGCCACCAGGGGCACCCTCCACCAGGCCCCCACTCATGTCTCCCACCACCCCCACCACCCAGCCACCAGGGACACCCTCCACCAGGCCCCCACTCATGTCTCCCACCACCCCCACCACCCAGCCACCAGGGGCACCCTCCACCAGGCCCCCACACATGTCTCCCACCACCCCCACCACCCAGCCACCAGGGGCACCCTCCACTAGGCCCCCACTCATGTCTCCCACCACCCCCACTCCCCAGCAGTGCAGGGGCACCCTCCACCAGGCCCACACTCATGTCTCCCACCACCCCCACCACCCAGCAGTGCAGGGGCACCCTCCACCAGGCCCCCACTCATGTCTCCCACCACCCCCACCCCCCAGCCAAAAGGGGCACCCTCCACCAGGCCCCCACTCATGTCCCCCTGCACCCCCACTCCCCAGCATCCAGGGGCACCCTCCACCAGGCCCCCACTCATGTCTCCCACCACCCCCACCCCCCAGCAGTGCAGGGGCACACTCCACCAGGCCCCCACCCATGTCTCCCACCACCCACACCCCCCAGCCACCAGGGGCAGCCTCCACCAGGCCCCCACTCATGTCTCCCACCACCCCCACCCCCCGGCCACCAGGGGCACCCTCCACCAGGCCCCCACTCATGTCTCCCACCACCCCCACCCCCCAGCCACCAGGGGCAGCCCCCACCAGGCCCCCACTCATGTCTCCCACCACCCCCACCCCCCAGCAGTGCAGGGGCACCCTCCACCAGGCCCCCACTCATGTCTCCCACCACCCACACCCCCCAGCAGTGCAGGGGCACCCTCGACCAGGCCCCCACCCATGTCTCCCACCACCCACACCCCCCAGCCACCAGGGGCAGCCTCCACCAGGCCCCCACTCATGTCTCCCACCACCCCCAACCCCCAGCCACCAGGGGCACCCTCCACCAGGCCCCCACTCATGTCTCCCACCAGCCCCACCCCCCAGCATCCAGGGGCACCCTCCACCAGGCCCCCACTCATGTCACCCACCACCCCCACCCACCAGCAGTGCAGGGGCACCCTCCACCAGGCCCCCACTCATGTCTCCCACCACCCCCACCCCCCAGCAGTGCAGGGGCACCCTCCACCAGGCCCCCACCCATGTCTCCCACCACCCACACCCCCCAGCCACCAGGAGCACCCTCCACCAGGCCCCCACTCATGTCTCCCACCACCCCCACCCCCCAGCCACCAGGGGCACCCTTCACCAGGCCCCCACTCATGTCTCCCACCACCCCCACCACCCAGCCACCAGGGGCACCCTCCACCAGGCCCCCACTCATGTCTCCCACCACCCCCACCCACCAGCCACCAGGGGCACCCACCACCAGGCCCCCACTCAGGTCTCCCACCACCCCCACACCCCAGCAGTGCAGGGGCACCCTCCACCAGGCCGCCACTCATGTCTCCCACCACCCCCACCCCCCAGCAGTGCAGGGGCACCCTCCACCAGGCCCCCACCCATGTCTCCCACCACCCACACCCCCCAGCCACCAGGGGCAGCCTCCACCAGGCCCCCACTCATGTCTCCCACCACCCCCACCCCCCAGCCACCAGGGGCACCCTCCATCAGGCCCCCACTCATGTCTCCCACCACCCCACCCCCCAGCAGTGCAGGGGCAACCTCCACCATGCCCACACTCATGTCTCCCACCACCCCCACCACCCAGCAGTGCAGGGGCACCCTCCACCAGGCCCCCACTCATGTCTCCCACCACCCCCACCCCCCAGCCACCAGGGGCACCCTCCACCAGGCCCCCACTCATGTCTCCCACCACCCCCACCACGCAGCCACCAGGGGCACTCTCCACCAGGCCCCCACTCATGTCTCCCACCACCCCCACCCCCCAGCCACCAGGGGCACCCTCCACCAGGCCCCCACTCATGTCTCCCACCACCCCCACCCCCCAGCAGTGCAGGGGCACCCTCCACCAGGCCCCCACTCATGTCTCCCACCACCCCCACCCCCCAGCAGTGCAGGGGCACCCTCCACCAGGCCCCCACTCATGTCTCCCACCACCCCCACCCCCCAGCAGTGCAGGGGCACCCTCCACCAGGCCCCCACCCATGTCTCCCACCACCCACACCCCCCCGCCACCAGGGGCAGCCTCCACCAGGCCCCCACTCATGTCTCCCACCACCCCCCCCAGCAGTGCAGGGGCACCCTCCACCAGGCCCACACTCATGTCTCCCACCACCCCCACCACCCAGCAGTGCAGGGGCACCCTCCACCAGGCCCCCACTCATGTCTCCCACCACCCCCACCCCCCAGCCACCAGGGGCACCCTTGACCAGGCCCACACTCATGTCTCCCACCACCCCCACCACCCAGCAGTGCAGGGGCACCCTCCACCAGGCCCCCACTCATGTCTCCCACCACCCCCACCCCCCAGCCACCAGGGGCACCCTCGACCAGGCCCCCACTCATGTCCCCACCACCCCCACCCCCCAGCATCCAGGGGCACCCTCCACCAGGCCCCCACTCATGTCTCCCACCACCCCCACCCCCCAGCAGTGCAGGGGCACCCTCCACCAGGCCCCCAGGGGCACCCTCCACCAGGCCCCCACCCATGTCTCCCACCACCCACACCCCCCAGCCACCAGGGGCAGCCTCCACCAGGCCCCCACTCATGTCTCCCACCACCCCCACCCCCCAGCCACCAGGGGCACCCTCCACCAGGCCCCCACTCATGTCTCCCACCACCCCCACCCCCCAGCCACCAGGGGCAGCCCCCACCAGGCCCCCACTCATGTCTCCCACCACCCCCACCCCCCAGCAGTGCAGGGGCACCCTCCACCAGGCCCCCACTCATGTCTCCCACCACCCCCACCCCCCAGCCACCATGGGCAGCCTCCACCAGGTCCTCACAATCCCCAATCATGTGCGTTATGGTCATCCTCCACAGCCAAAAAGCCCTACCAAGTAACCCATTCACCCACATGGAAATAGAAATTACATGTTACACCCCCAATGTTCATGAAGCTAATGAACCCATGTCCGTCACACACAATGGTTGCAATTGAATGGGAAAACACCCAACATGACATGCATGAAACCAATGAGATGATACCACACAGTGAAGTAAGAAAACAAAATTGTATTAAAAAAAATAAGAATGCAAAAGAAGTGAAACAAACTACAATGGCAATGAAAAAAAAGATAAGCTGCATGTCCGTTTAAAAAAATAAAAACACCAAATCCTAATCCAAAAAAATGTTGTCCAAAGTCAAATGAAAAATAAAATCAATCCAATGAAGAACTATGTACAAAACTTCCAAGGGTCCATGAGCCCAACAGAACAAAGGAAACCTACGAAAAACCCTAACTAAAATGCAACTATATACAAAAAGTGGAGCAGTGTCCGTCGACTCCAAATCATAAGAACAAACAAAGGAAACCTAAAACTAAAGAACTATATACAAAGGCGGCGGGCAAGTCCAGCGGCTCACTCCGTGGTGTTCCGGGCCAGGGCATCATCGAACTCCTGTTCGACGTCCCGGAGGCGGTCCTGTTCCATGGCCCCGAGGGTCCGCAGGGACGACGCCGTGTCCTCCTCCAACCCCCTGCGGATTGCCTCGAGGCACTCGGCCCGCCTCAGGGCCCTCTGCATGGAGTTCTCCACCCTGACCATTGTGAGCCGCGCCTCTTCCGCCTGCCGCCGCTCCGCATCTATGGCGTGGCCCAACCGCTGCCACACGGAAGACACTCTCTGTCCTGGGTCCTCCTGCCCTCTGGCCGATGCCTGCCCCTCCGATGTCGAAGGCCCCGAGCCTTAAGGGCTCCCACCATGTTGCTGCTGCTGCTCTGCCTCTGCCCGTGCACTGCCTCCTGCTGCCTGCACATCCTCTGCCGGCTGGGGTGCAGTCGTAGATGTGGCCACCCCTGCTGGACGTCCAAATCCCGACTGTGGCAGGGATGCCTCCTCCACCAGCCTGGCCGCACCGTCAGAGGCAGCTCCACAGGGCACCCAGGAGACTGATGGGTGGGAAGATGGCACATAGGACGACTGGCACGTAGAGGGTCCAGTTGAGGAGGGGGTCGGAGCAAGCCCCACCAGACGGAGTAATCCGACCTGTCCCAGCAGGCTGACGTGGTCAACGAGCCATTCGAGATGACGTGCAGTCTCTCCATGAAAAGACTGCAAGTCACCTCGCATGGCCCGTTGACGCAATGCCACACCAGCCAGGACAGGCTCAACACGGACCTGGATAGCCACGTCCGCAGGCAGAGGAAGGCCAGTTGACGTCAGCTCATCCCCTGCCTGAAAACGGGTCTGGACGTAGGCATCCCTGCTGGTGCAAGATGATGCAGGGACAGGATCGGGGACAGGATTGCACACAGGCACCTCCGCGGCGGCCTGTGCTGCCTCCTGTCCCTGGTCCTGCACTGCACCACTAGCACCAGTGGGATCCCCACCTCCAGACCCCGTCTCTGGTGCTTGCACGGCCTCCTCCTCCACCAAACCCCCACCAACCTGGATGACTCCGTGCCATCTTCCCCTGTTGGGCCCTGTGGGGTCCCAGCTGCCCCTTCTGCTGCCGAGGAGTCCAACTCCAACCTCTGCCTCTTGGACCTCCCCCCGGCAGCTGCGGCCTGGGACGCGGCACCGGACTCCTCACTCCCCGACGAGATGACAACACGGAAGGGGAGCCGGGCCTTGCGTCTCCGGCTGACGGTGGGATCCCCGCCGCTGTGCTCCACAGCACCTTCTCCGCCCTCTTCATCAGTTGACGCTGCAGACAGGGAGAAACAAAACACAGGCATCAGGGCACTGTACAATGGACACATACACACATGGCAGTTGCACATGAGTGGCATTGGCAAACCTCAGACATGTCATCACAATCCCCAACACACATGTCATTACAACTCGCACACATGAGCCATACCACAGCCATATCGCAACTGCCACCACCATCCCTACACATACAACAGCATGAGCAGCCAAAGGTGAGCCCGACATCACATGCAACACAGGAAGTGCACCACACATGTACACACACCACCACACTTGCATGCATGTATACACCTCTGCCAAGTGTCGCACTGTTCAGACGGGCATCCATGTCACATCTGCCAATCAGGCTTCCACATACCGCTGTCACATGCATCCATGTTGCATCACTGTTGCACCCTTGTCAAATACACACACATGCACATGTACACAGTGCTGATACATGCAGCCGAAAACAACATACATGCGTGACATCACGGACATGTCTACTTACATACACATTCATCCAAACATGTGTGTCCACACAACTGCATTTGGCATGCAAGCCTACACACACAAGCACCATCCATGTCTCACACATTACAGCCCTCGCATGTGTCAGCCCCATGGCCCTGTACACCCCCACCCATACTCGACCCCATACAAACAGATGTGCAACCTGCACACTACCGAATAATCACCACACGCACTGCTCACAATCAGGATGCATGTACACTCACCGCTCGACTCCAGACGGGTCTGCTTCTCTAGGACCTGGACGTGGAGGGCTGGGGATATGCGTTCCAGGACCCTCATCTGTTCTTCCGACAAGTGGCCCCGGCGCCCCTTGGCATCCGCTGCCTTCAAGAGGCGCCGGGCATTGTTCAGGGTCCTGGACCTGAAGTCCTCCCAGCGCTTCCTGACATGTTGTAAGTCGCGGACTGCCACCCCCTCCGCGTTGATGGCAGTCACGATGTCAGTCCAGATCCGAGTCCGTCCTTCCTTGTCGGCGCGGGAACTTCCGAAGAGGGCATCATACTGCCCCAGGACTTGCCCCACCAGGACACCAACTTCGGTGGCACTGAAGCTGGTGCCCCTCTGCCTCTCTGGCCGGGGGTTGTCAGTGGTCACAGATGGTGTTTGCCCCGACATGACAACCCCAGAGGCAGGAGTGGGTGGGCAACTGGGTCCTGGGGCTGGGCTGTGGTTCGATGGAATCCCAGTCGGGAGTCGTCGGTTCCAGCAGGGGTGGTCACAGCAACAGCACCCCTGGCTGATGTGCAGGCAGCAAATGGCAGTGCACGTGGGCAGCAGGCAGTCAGGCAGCAGCAGATGACAGGTGGGAGCGTGCTCGGGGCTCTCGGGGGCAGTAGTTCGGCCTTCTGGGCAGGAGCGTGGTCTTCCGTGTGCATACATGTGGCCAGCTTGATACAGAGTGATTTGGCACGTGAAAAATCTGCACGTCAGCGTGTAATTCGAGGAAAGGCCCTTAGCGCGTAAGCGCGTCTGCACGCATACGCATTTTCATTGGACAGAAGGCCCCTCAAGCGCAAGCGCCCCTGTGACGTGACGTGTACAGACGTGCATGCGCATTTCAGCGTGCGTGAAAAACTGCACGTCCCCGTGTAATACGAGGAAAGGGCCATGCGCGTATGCACGGCAGCACGCATATGCGATGTCATTGGACCAAAGGCCCTTAGCGCGTAAAGGCGTCGCCAGCGTATGCGCGTCTATGAAGTCACGTGCACGTTGAATTGGGCACACGTTTGAAAATGTTGCGTGTTAAAAAAATGAAAGACACGTCCGAGTGTCAAAGCGTGTAATTGGTGGGAATGGGCCTAGCGCGTACACGCGGCAGTGACAAAGCGTGTAATTGGTGGAAATGGCCCTAGCGCATACACGCCGCTTAAGTGACGCTGGACGTGTGGGCCTGTATAAATGGTACGTGTAGAACACCATTTCCTTGTACGTGCTTTTCGTGGAGAGCGAGTGGGTGAATTCTGTACTTCTTGTCGTTTCACACGCGATTTACTTCACGGCATTTCAAGTTCGTATTCCCTGTTACCTCTGACAGCTTTTTCTCTTTTTTCTCTTTTACTGGTTTACCTGGGCCTGTTCCCTCAAACAGTGTTCCCTTCTACTGTTGTCCTGTCTCCTCAGACAGCGTACAAATCTTCTTTTGCCGGGGGTGTTGCCAACCAAACGCGCTTCTTTTTTCACGCTCTTTTACCTGGCAGACGGTGAGTCACGCACGTATCTAACATCTGTGCTTGCCCCGTGTGTCGCCTACCCCTTCAGAGGTCATTCTAGGCTGCGTGTGACACGCATACGTTCATTCTTGTGTTACTGGGTGCCACAGCGTAGTGCAGGTTTTTCTTTCTGCACACGTGGTCTAGGAGGGGTTGCGTGCACGTCATCTCCCTTTTTTGGGGCTCCTGTGCGTAGCGTGACCCGTCATCTTTCCCCAGGGGTTACATTCAGCCTTGCTAGAGCACTAGGGTACAATTACCATCTGGTACCCAACCCCTTTGACCCTCAATTGCCCAGGACAATAGTTTACAGCCACTCCGATACGCACATTAACATCAGTGCCATTGGTGGGAGGCGAGGATTCCGTAAGGGTGGCAAAGGTAGAAGAGCCACAAGTGGTGGCCGTGGTGGATCCGGTAGGGGACGTGGTCGTTACTCGCAGGGTGAGCCTGTCCCCCCATGTGTGGAGGACCAGTCAAGGGCACCCATAATCCCCCCCTCCCCCCTCCCGTTGAGGCTGATTTGGCTGACACCATCCATGCTCAGCCCTTGTTGGACCAGCCCATTGTGGCACCAGACCTGGCTGACTCCATGGCTGACTTCCAGGTCAGCAGGCCTATGACACGTGCGCTGGTGCACGTTGATGTCATCATGCCACGTGCATCTGGGGCAGCAAGGTCATCTGCTGCACCAAGTAGGCAGGGCGGAGAGGCTGCAGGGGCAGCTGCGGCTCCATCCACCCCAGGTCTCACACACCCAGCCAGGACAGTGTCGGTCCTAGTCCATCCTGCTGACATTCCCCCTGACACCATTACACTTGAGCCAATGCCTGCGCCAACTCCCATGCTGAGTGTGCAATCCCACACTCCTGATACAGAGTCCACCAGGGCTCCTGCCCCTAGTGTCCAGAGCGGCGCAGGACACTCAGGATCACCACCACCTTCCAAGCGGAAGAGGAAGAGTGCTCGTCCGGCACAGGCTGATGCCCCAGACACGGCTACACAGTCCGGCCCGTCGAAGAAGCCCAGCTTCACGGATGACGAACTGAATGCACTTGTCGAGTATGTGTCCGCACATGATAACGAGATGGTCATTGTTGCAGGATCCAAGACCACACCTGCACAACGCCAGGCACACTGGCAGACCGTTGCGGACATCGTAAGTGCCCTTGGAATCGTGAGGCGCACAGCCAATGATTGCTATAAGCGCTGGAATGACCTAAAGCGCAGGGCAAAGAGTAAGCTGGCCTCAAGTCATGCCGCAACTCTAGTGACTGGAGGTGGGTCTCCAGTAGTAGACATGGAACTCACTCCACATGAGTCAGTCGCTGGGACCTATGTCACGGAGGAACAGATCCAAGGCGTGGGAGATCTGCCTGATTACGAGGCATTGTCCGGTGAGTGCACATGCATGTGTGTGTCATCCATGTGCATGGTGTGTGTGTGAGGGCTTCTGTTTGTGTGCCAGGTGAGAGTGTGTGCGCCTGAGTCGTATGGGTCAGCCATGTGCTTCATGCAATACATCCTGCGCAGCTGCATTTGGCCATAGCAGTATCCCTTCTGCCAACAGTAGACATCTAGCCCAACTGCACGCCAGTTGCCCTTGAAGTGTCACCTTGCCACAACATTGTTGCTTATTTTTCACTGTTCATTCAGTCAGATTGTTTGCATTCCACCACTTTTACTAGGCATTTCGCAGTCCTCTAGTCACATGTCTGACATGGCTATGGTAAAGTGAAGTGACTTTGTTACCTGGATATCATTTGTTCACACATGTCCCTGTGCAATTGGACCATTTTGGACTGGCAGCTCCAGGAGAAAAATCTGACCTGTTTGAATTAGAAAAGCTATTACATGCGGGAACTGGACTGAATGAATAGGTGCTGCCCTCCTCTCCATCTTCACTCAATAGCAATGGTACAGGCCATCTGTGTGATGGCATGTGTGTTTCACCTGGCAATCACAGGCCAATGTGTGATGCCACTGCCAGGCAGCATGCAGAAAATGTGTTCATCTTCCATCTTGGTGTCATCAATGTGTGCCATTTGCCTCCCCTTCATACGCAGTGAGGGTGCATGCATGGGAGGGTTTTAGTCATGTGGGACATGTGTCAATCAAGTACTGGTTCTCTTGCTTCTCAGCCCTCATTGTGTGCCATGGTGCTAATGCCTGTTTCCATTTCTTTGTTTTTATGTCTTTGCAGGGGAAGACGCACCTGATACTGCTGGGGTTGTGGAGATGGTGCACACCCAGGAGGGGTCCGAGGGCCGACCAACCACCAGTGAGGGACGTGGTGTGGTGGTGGGTGAGAACCCACAAGTGCTGCATGTGCTAATGCCTGTTTCCATTTCTTTGTTTTTATGTCTTTGCAGTGGAAGACGCACCTGATACTGCTGGGGTTGTGGAGATGGTGCAGACCCAGGAGGGGTCCAAGGGCCGACCAACCACCAGTGAGGGACATGGTGTGGTGGTGGGTGAGAACCCACAAGTGCTGCAGGTCGTGCTCTCAAGGGGTGTCTCTGGCTGCACCTCCCCCGAGCTGTACTCAGGTGTTGATTCGGATGATGAGACCTACGTGCTGTCGCAGGTGAGTGTTCCAGGGAGGGATTCTGTTCTGTCCCACCCACCTGCACCAGGGTCAGAACCCTCAATGGGGATGTCAGTGTTGGCAGCTACGCCTTTGGTGGTTACGGATGCAGGGTCACACTCCGCGACATCTGATCCTGTTCCTGGGCCAGCAGATCAGAGGGGGAATGCAGTCCTGCAGCCTCAGGCAGTGCCGGCACAGCAAGGCGCAGTTCGCCTTGCCCCAGACAGGTGTGGTGCCCGCCGACGTGGTGGCCGTACGCCACCAGGCAATACCGCATGGGAGCAATCCATTTACGGTATGGCAACCCAACAGGCAGCATCATCCGAGATGATGGCTCAGGCCATGGATAGGGTGGCCACTTCCATTGTCCCCCCTGAAAGGCTGATGGAGCGACTACAGCAGGCAACCAACTCCATCTGCCAGTCACACAGGGAGGACATGTTGGCGTCCAACAGGGACAGGCGGGCGGCACTGGCGACTCTGCAGGAGCCCATCTCCATAGAGTCCCAGGGCCACAGGGAAGCCCTGAGGCAGGAGCTCCTTCACCTCAGGACGACTCTTGTTGAGCTTGAGGCTTCAACACACCAAAGGACAGAACAGCAGCTGGAGCGTCTCACCCGTACGCTCTCAGCTGAGATGCAGGCAACGAGGGCGGAGGTCCGGGCATCCCGTGAGTTGTTGCATGGGGACCTCCGCACACTCATCTTCCAGAACGAGACCTACCACACCCGCATGCTTGCAGCCATGGAGGAGCAGACTAGGGCCTTGCGTGGGCTGCCTCCCATAGTGAAACCACCTCCGGATGCAGCTGCACAGGGTGATAATAGCCACAGCAGTGATACTCCCACAATAGGGTAGCCGTGTGGGCCATGAGCCCATGGAGGTGTTTTTTTTTCCCAGGATCCACACAGGTGGGTTTTGGTGTGCACCCTGTCCTCGGACCTCCTGGGTGGCCTCCCCAACCCCCCCGGCCCATCAATGGCCATTTTTTATTTTTTTTTATTTTTATTTTTATTTTTATTTTTAATAATTTTTTCCCAATTTTTTTGGGACAATTTGTTGCCTTCCGTGGTTCCTGTGGGCATACGCTGCATTGTGGCTGGGCACATGCAGGCTTGTCATGTATTTGGTTCAGATGCTTGGGTTTGAGTCACACACACCCCTCCTGCTTCCCGTTTCCATGGGCTTGCAAAGGGTGTGCCCAAGTGACATTGACGTACATGGTGACATTGGACTCCCACTACATGTGTGGGTAGTCTTTTCAATACTGTGTATACATTCCTAGTGCATATTGCTGTTGTGTTGTACACTGCATGTTGCATTGATGTGTAACTCATCATCTGTGTCTACCTCCCAATTTGCAGGTCCCTTCCTCATGTCTACACAAGGCCCTCTAGTTTGGAGATGGGGTCCATGTTGGCAGCAGTGCACCTACAACTCTACATGGCGCCAACACTGCACAGTTGGTAGTGGTGGGAGTGCAGGCATTTCCAGGTGGTGAGACTACTAATTTATTACATTTGTGATGTCATGTTAATGGTAGTACCTGCTCAAGTTTGTTGTTGGTCCTGCATTACTGTGAGCATTTCAGGTGTTGCAAGTTTCAATTAGGGACACTGTACATTGTGACACTAGTGTCATGTTGTGGGGATTACTTTGTTTACCTGCAAATAGCATGACATGGCACGGTGTGTCGTGTGGCGGTGCTGGGGATGGGTTGGCTGACATGGCACTGTCCTCTTGTTGCATTTTGCAAGTGGGTATTCATTTTAGCTGCTTGAATGTGTTTCTTCACAAAACTGCATTGGTGGTGTCTGTGTGGGTAGGGATGCACACATTGTAACACTTCCAGGTGAACAATCTCAGGCTGATATGGTTTTCACGGTTGATTCTCCAGACATTCAGGATCAGTGTCAGGTTGAGTCATCATTGAATGTCAGATGGAATGTGCCAGGGCAGTGTGCACTCCACAGGGGTGTGATTTCTATGTGAAGTAATTAGCCACTAGCTGTGTACGGGCTGCCTCCCCCGTGCCCTTTCCCCTCCCATGCACAGCGGCTGTGCATGTGGTTGGGGATGTGGGGCCACCACAATGTCCACGGCCAGGCCCCGGCATGTTGCAACGTTGTGCAGGACACATGCTGCCACTATGATCCTGCACACTACTGGGGGAGCGTACAACAGCTGCCCGCCAGAACGGTCAAGGGAGCGAAAGCGTGACTTTAGCACTCCGAATGTGCGCTCCACTATGCCCCGGGTTGTAATGTGGGCTGTGTTATATCTTACCTGGGGTGGCGTGGTGGGGTTCCGAATTGGCGTCATCATGTGGGGGCTGAGAGGGTAGGCACTGTCCCCTGTGGAGGTGGTGATTGGTATCATTGGTGGGGTTGTGACCTTGCTCAGTATCTGACATGCATGCATGTGCAGTGGCATTCATACTCACCAAGCAGCCATGTATCGCCATGCCGCCCAGCTTCTAGGTCCCGGTTTAGGGTGGACATTCGGTAAATGAAGCTGTCGTGGGTGGAGCCGGGATAGTTGGCATATACTGAGGTGATGATTCCCTTGGCATTACATACTACCTGCACGTTGATGGAATGCCAGTGCTTGCGGTTCCTATAGATGTGCTCTGATGCCCTGGGGGGACGTAGAGCCACATGGGTGCAGTCGATGGCACCTAGCACTTTGGGGAATCGTGCCACACCGTAAAAATCCAGGGCGGCAGCATGCCTTTCTGCAGGTGTTCTGGGCAGGTATATGTGCCTGCGGACTGATGGGCGTGCAGTGATGATGTTCAAGACCTGGTGTAGGCAGCGTGACTGGGTGGCCTGTGATACCCCACCCACTATGGCACTTGTCCGCTGAAATGATCCAGTGGCTAAGAAGTGCAGTACATTGAGGACCTTATCCAGGGGGCTGAGTGCTTGGGAGCACAGGGTGGGTGATGTGAGGTCATCCTCCCACTCACTCACCAGGTCCAGTATTATGTGTGGTGGAAACCTGTACCTCCCATACACCTGGTCATCAGGCATCCCGAAAAGGCTGGTTCTGGGTGTGAATATTCTGGCCCTGACTATCCTCCTCCTCCTCCTTTGGTAGCCCACGCCCACTGCTGCTAGGAACGGTATGTTCATCCTGGGTCTGAGCTTGTTATTTTGTTAGTGCGCAAATGTATGCGTTGCGCGTGTTGTAGGCGAGCGTGTGACCCGCGCACCCCTGAAATCCAGTACCCAGTCCAATAGCGTGTGGAAATTCCCGCGCACCCCGGGATACAGGTGCGCTGACGTACTTGCGTGTGTAAGTGCCCGCGCACCCCTGATATACACGTACATAGGCCAATCGCGTGTACGCGCACTTTTGTCCAATTACACGCGATGACACTCTGACGTGCTGTCCAATTACACGCGATGACACTCTGACGTGCAGTCTTTCCACGTGTGCTCTGTCATCACGTGCTGTGTGGGAAACACGCGTGTAGGTCACGTCACAGACGCGCTTACGCGCTGAGGGCCTTTGGTCCAATAGAATCACGTATGCGTGCTGACGCGCTTACGCGCTAAGGGCCTTTCCTCGAATTTCACGCTGACGTGCAGGATTTTCACGTGCCAAATCACTCCGTATCAAGCTGACCACGCTCCTGCCCAGAAGGCCGAATTACTGCCCCCCCAGTGCCCCGAGCAGCCTCCCACGTGCCATCTGCTGCTGCCTGCCTGCCTGCCTGCTGCCACCGTGGCCTGCCATTTGGTGCCTGCACATCAGCCATCTGCAGGGGTCCAGTTGCTGTGTCCACCCCTGCTGGAACTGAAGACTCCCGACTGGGATTACATCGCTCCACAGCCCAGCCCCAGGACCCAGTTGCCCACCCACACCTGCCTCTGGGGTTGCCATGTCGGGCACTTCCACATCTGGCACCAGTGGCAACCCCAGGCCAGAGGGGCAGAGGGGCACCAGCTTCACTGCCACCGAAGTTGGTGTCCTGGTGGAGCATGTCCTGGGGCAGTATGATGCCCTCTTTGGATCGTCCCGCGCCAGCAAGGAAGGACGGGAGAGGATCTGGGCCGACTGTGTGGTTGCCATCAACGCGGAGGGGGTGGCAACCCGCGACGTCCAGAAGATCAAGAAGCGCTGGGAGGATTTGAGGTCCAGGACCCTCGTGAAGGCCCGGCGCCTCGTGGACGGGGGCCAGGGCCGCATGATTTCCATCCAGATGAGGGTCCTGGAACGCGTACGCCCAGCGCTCCACGCCCAGATCCTTCAGAGGGAGACCCGTCTGGAGTTGAGCGGTAAGTGTCCAAGCATTGCTGTGTGAGACAGGGCATGTTGCGGTGTGCTGGTTCTCTGATACTTGCCTGTATGTGTGACATAGGCCATGTATGCATGTATGTGTGCAGGGACATCATGGTGATGCATGTGCGACCAGTGATGTGTGAACCACATGGTTGTTGCATGTGTTTAAATGCCACATGGGGAGCCCTATGCAGATTTTAGACATGAGAGCATGCCAGTCTCTGTTCCTGGACATGGGTGGGGGTGAGGGAATGGTGCTGATGGCAGGTACATATATGGTAGCCATGTCTTTGTGCCTGACCTGCGTGTCTGTGACTTGTGCATGCCATGGATGCATGACACATGTGTGTGACAATGCACAGATTCACTGATGCAGCCTAGTTACCCTTGTATCCGCTGTGTTTGGGGTGTATGGGGCCAGATGGATGTGACTGAGGTGAAGTGTGTGCATGTGATAGGCATGACCCATGACGCATGTGAGTTCCATATCATTGTATGTTTCAAGAGTCCATTGGACATGTATGGAAATATCCATGGCATGCACCATGCCTGTTACTGTGTGTATTTTGCCTGGACTGACCCATGTGTTGTGGAGGGACATGATGGAAGTGTACTTTGACAGTGGTACTCATCTGCTATTGCTTCCTGTCTAGGGGACCATTGTACAGTACCCTGATGCTTGTGTTCTTTGTCTCCCTCTATGCAGCGGCTAGTGAAGAAGAGGGCGGAGACGGCGCTGTGGAGCAAGGCGGCGGGGATGCCCCCACGGCTGCAGCGGAAGGGGTGGGTGAGCCCCCACAGGGGCCTGCTACGGTGGAAGACGGTAAGGAGCCATCCAGGTTGGTGGTTTCCACAGAGGAGGAGGAGGCCGCCACAGGGGCACACATGGGGCCTGGTGGGGGCATCCCTGCTGGTGCAAGTGGTGCAGTCCAGGACCAGGGGCAGGAGGCAGCACAGGTCACCATGGAGGGGCCTGTGCATGTCGCTGACCCTGACCCTGTGAGTGCACCACCATGCACCAGCAGGGTTGCCCCGTCCCAGGCCCGTCCGCAGGTAGAGGGGATGTCCATGTCACCTGACTCCCCTCCACCTGCGGACGAGGGGACCCGTGTCCGTTTGGAGAAGGTCCTGATTGGGGTTGCGATGCGCGCGGGTGCAATTCTTGATGACGTGCGTGCTTCCCGGGAGGAGCACGCACATCATCACGAAGAGCACCGTGCCGACGTGGCGCAATTGGGATCTTCAATGTTCGGGGGTTTCCTGCATGTGTCGGCCAATCTGGCGGCCCTCTCCTCCTCTGTGGAGGCTATACGCCTGTCGTTCTCCTTGCCGTCTTCCGGCCCAGATGCCACCAGGGCCCCCTGTGGACCTGCCCTGACCTATGCAGCCAGCTCGGTGGGGATCCCATCCCTGCCACAGTCGGGAGTCGGAGGTCAAGCAGGGGAGGACACCACAGCAACTGTACCCCAGCAGATGGAGGATGTGCCGGCATCATCAGGCAGGGCACGTGCACGACGGCGTCGGTGGATTCCATCAGCCTGGATGCCGTCGTGCTGGCAGAGGCAGTTGCGTCGGAGGCAGCAGCAGAGTCAACGTGGGAGGCATCATGGCTCGGGGCCATCAACATCGGAGGGGCAGGCATCGGCCGGAGGGCAGGAGGACCCAGGACAGGAAGTGTCTTCCGTGTGGCTGCGGTTGGGCCAGCAGATAGGTGCGGAGCGGCGGCGGGCGGAAGAGGAGCGGCTCACGATGGTCAGGGCGGAGAACTCCATGCGGAGGGCCCTGAGGCGGGCCGAGTGCCTCGAGGCAATCCGCAGGGGGTTGGAGGAGCAGATGGCGTCGTCCCTGCGGACCCTCGGGGCCATGGAACAGGACAGCCTCCGGGACATAGACGAGGAGTTTGACGATGCCCTGGCCCAGAACACTACGGAGTGAGCCGCTGCAGTTGCCCGCCGCCTTTGTAAATAGTTCTTTAGTTTTAGGTTTCATTTGTTTATTCTTATGATTTGGAGTCGACGGACACAGCTCCACTTTTTGTATATAGTTGCTTTTTTGTTAGGGTTTTTAGTAGGTTTCCTTTGTTCAGTTGGGCTCATGGACCCTTGGATATTTTGTACATAGTTCTTCATTGGATTGTTTTATTTTTTAATTTTATTTTTTCTTCTCCATGGAGCAATGGTGTTTGGATTTTATTTTTTTTCTGTCGGATTGATTTCATTTTTAATGTGACTTTGAAGTACATTTTTTTGGGTTTTGGTGTTTTTCATTTTTTGGGACGGACATGCACCTTTTCTTTTTTTCATTTGCATTGTAGTTTGTTTCATTTCATTTGCATTCATATTTTTTTAATACATTTTTGTTTTCATACTTCACTGTGTGGTATCATCTCATTGGTTTCCTGCATGTCATGTTGAGTGTTTTCAAATTCATTTGCAACCATTGTGTGTGACAGACATGGGTTCATTTGCTTTATGTACGTTGGGGGTGTAACATGTAATTTTCATTTCCATGTGGGTGAATGGGTTACTTGGTAGGGCCTTTTGGCTGTGGAGGCTGACCATTACGCACATGGTTGGTGATTGTGAGGACCTGGGTGCAGGGGGACATGAGTGGGGGCCTGGTGGAGGGTGCCCCTGGATGCTGGGGGTGGGGGTGCAGGGGGACATGAGTGGGGGCCTGGTGGGGGCTGCCCCTGGTGGCTGGGGGGTGGGGGTGGTGGGAGACATGAGTGGGGGCCTGGTGGAGGGTGCCCCTGGTGGCTGGGGGGTGGGGGTGGTGGGAGACATGAGTGGGGGCCTGGTGGAGGCTGCCCCTGCACTGTTGGGGGTGGGGGTGGTGGGAGACATGAGTGGGGGCCTGGTGGAGGCTGCCCCTGCACTGCTGGGGGGTGGGGGTGATAGGGGACATGAGTGGGGGCCTGGTGGGGGATGCCCATGGTGGCTGGGGGATGGGGGTGGGTGGGAGACATGAGTGGGGGCCTGGTGGAGGCTGCCCCTGGTGGAGGGGGGGTGGGGGTGATAGGGGCCATGAGTGGGGGCCTGGTGGAGGGTACCCCTGGATGCTGGGGGGTGGGGGTGCAGGGGGACATGAGTGGGGGCCTGGTGGGGGCTGCCCCTGGTGGCTGGGGGGTGGGGGTGGTGGGAGACATGAGTGGGGGCCTGGTGGGGGCTGCCCCTGGTGGCTGGGGGGTGGGGGTGGTGGGAGACATGAGTGGGGGCCTGGTGGAGGGTGCCCCTGGTGGCTGGGGGGTGGGGGTGGTGGGAGACATGAGTGGGGGCCTGGTGGAGGCTGCCGCTGCACTGCTGGTGGGTGGGGGTGGTGGGAGACATGAGTGGGGGCCTGGTGGAGGCTGCCCCTGCACTGCTGGGGGGTGGGGGTGATAGGGGACATGAGTGGGGGCCTGGTGGGGGCTGCCCATGGTGGCTGGGGGGTGGGGGTGGGTGGGAGACATGAGTGGGGGCCTGGTGGAGGCTGCCCCTGGTGGCGGGGGTGTGGGGGTGATAGGGGCCATGAGTGGGGGCCTGGTGGAGGGTGCCCCTGGATGCTGGGGGGTGGGGGTGCAGGGGGACATGAGTGGGGGCCTGGTGGAGGGTGCCCCTGGTGGCTGGGGGGTGGGGGTGTTGGGAGACATGAGTGGGGGCCTGGTGGAGGGTGCCCCTGCACTGCTGGGGGGTGGGGGTGGTGGGAGACATGAGTGGGGACCTGGTGGGGGCTGCCCCTGGTGGCTGGGGGGTGGGGGTGGTGGGAGACATGAGTTGGGGCCTGGTGGGGGCTGCCCCTGGTGGCTGGGGGGTGGGTGTGGTGGGAGACATGAGTGGGGGCCTGGTGGGGGCAGCCCATTGTGGCTGGGGGGTGGGGGTGGTGGTAGACATGAGTGGGGGCCTGGTGGAGGGTGCCCCTGGTGGCTGGGGGGTGGGGGTGATAGGGGACATGAGTGGGGGCCTGGTGGGGGCTGCCCATGGTGGCTGGGGGGTGGGGGTGGGTGGGAGCATGAGTGGGGGCCTGGTGGAGGCTGCCCCTGGTGGCTGGGGGGTGGGGGTGATAGGGGCCATGAGTGGGGGCCTGGTGGAGGGTGCCCCTGGATGCTGGGGGGTGGGGTTGCAGGGGGACATGAGTGGGGGCCTGGTGGGGGCTGCCCATGGTGGCTGGGTGGTGGGGGTGGGTGGGAGACATGAGTGGGGGCCTGGTGGAGGCTGCCCCTGGTGGCTGGGGGTGGGGGTGGTGGGAGACATGAGTGGGGGCCTGGTGGAGGCTGCCCCTGCACTGCTGGGGGGTGGGGGTGGTGGGAGACATGAGTGGGGACCTGGTGGGGGCTGCCCCTGGTGGCTGGGGGGTGGGGGTGGTGGGAGACATGAGTGGGGGCATGGTGGAGGCTGCCCCTGCACTGCTGGGGGGTGGGGGTGGTGGGAGACATGAGTGGAGGCCTGGTGGGGGCTGCCCCTGGTGGCTGGGGGGTGGGGGTGGTGGGAGACATGAGTGGGGGCCTGGTGGGGGCTGCCCCTGGTGGCTGGGGGGTGGGGGTGGTGGGAGACATGGTTGGGGGCCTGGTGGAGGGTGCCCCTGCACTGCTGGGGGGTGGGGGTGGTGGGAGACATGAGTGGGGGCCTGGTGGGGGTTGCCTCTGCTGGCTGGGGGGTGGGGGTGGTGGGAGACATGAGTGGGGGCCTGGTGGGGGCTGCCTCTGCTGGCTGGGGGGTGGGGGTGGTGGGAGACAAGAGTGGGGGCCTGGTGGGGGCTGCCCCTGGTGGCTGGGGGGTGGGGGTGGTCGGAGAAATGAGTGGGGGCCTGGTGGAGGCTGCCCCTGCACTGCTGGGGGGTGGGGGTGGTGGGAGACATTAGTGGGGGCCTGGTGGAGGCTGCTCCTGCACTGCTGGGGGGTGGGGGTGATAGGGGAAATGAGTGGGGGCCTGGTGGGGGCTGCCCATGGTGGCTGGGGGGTGGCGGTGGGTGGGAGACATGAGTGGGGGCCTGGTGGAGGCTGCCCCTGGTGGCGTGGGGGTGGGGGTGATAGGGGCCATGAGTGGGGGCCATGAGTGGGGGGTGGGGGTGGTGGGAGACATGAGTGGGGGACTGGTGGGGGCTGCCCATGGTGGCTGGGGGGTGGCGGTGGGTGGGAGACATGAGTGGGGGCCTGGTGGAGGCTGCCCCTGGTGGCGTGGGGGTGGGGGTGATAGGGGCCATGAGTGGGGGCCATGAGTGGGGGGTGGGGGTGGTGGGAGACATGAGTGGGGGACTGGTGGGGGCTGCCCCTGGATGCTGGGGGGTGGGGGTGCAGGGGGACATGAGTGGGGGCCTGGTGGAGGGTGCCCCTGGTGGCGTGGGGGTGGGGGTGATAGGGGCCATGAGTGGGGGCCATGAGTGGGGGGTGGGGGTGGTGGGAGACATGAGTGGGGGACTGGTGGGGGCTGCCCCTGGATGCTGGGGGGTGGGGGTGCAGGGGGACATGAGTGGGGGCCTGGTGGAGGGTGCCCCTGGTGGCTGGGGGGTGGGGGTGGTGGGAGACATGAGTGGGGGCCTGGTGGAGGGTGCCCCTGCACTGCTGGGGGGTGGGGGTGGTGGGAGACATGAGTGGGGGCCTGGTGGGGGCTGCCCCTGGTGGCTGGGGGGTGGGGGTGGTGGGAGACATGAGTGGGGGCCTGGTGGGGGCTGCCCCTGGTGGCTGGGGGGTGGGGGTGGTGGGAGACATGAGTAGGGGCCTGGTGGGGGCTGCCCCTGGTGGCTGGGGGATGGGGGTTGTGGGAGACATGAGTGGGGGCCTGGTGGGGGCTGCCCCTGGTGGCTGGGGGGTGGGGGTGGTGGTAGACATGAGTGGGGGCCTGGTGGAGGGTGCCCCTGGTGGCTGGGGGGTGGGGGTGGTGGGACACATGAGTGGGGGCCTGGTGGAGGGTGCCACTGGTGGCTGGGGGGTGGGGGTGGTGGGAGACATGAGTGGGGGCCTGGTGGGGGCTGCCCCTGGTGGCTGGGGGGTGGGGGTGGTGGGAGACATGAGTGGGGGCCTGGTGGAGGGTGCCCCTGGTGGCTGGGGGGTGGGGGTGATAGGGGACATGAGTGGGGGCCTGGTGGGGGCTGCCCATGGTCGCTGGGCGGTGGGGGTGGGTGGGAGACATGAGTGGGGGCCTGGTGGAGGCTGCCCCTGGTGGCGGGGTGTGGGGGTGATAGGGGCCATGAGTGGGGGCCTGGTGGAGGGTGCCCCTGGATGCTGGGGGGTGGGGGTGCAGGGGGACATGAGTGGGGGCCTGGTGGGGGCTGCCCATGGTGGCTGGGGGCAGGGGTGGGTGGGAGACATGAGTGGGGGCCTGGTGGAGGCTGCCCCTGGTGGCTGGGGGGTGGGGTGGTGGGAGACATGAGTGGGGGCCTGGTGGGGCTGCCCCTGGTGGCTGGGGGGTGGGGGTGGTTGGAGACATGAGTGGGGGCCTGGTGGGGGCTGCCCCTGGTGGCTGGGGGGTGGGGGTGGTGGGAGACATGAGTGGGGGCCTGGTGGAGGCTGCCCCTGCACTGCTGGGGCGTGGGGGTGGTGGGAGACATGAGTGGGGGCCTGGTGGGGGCTGCCCCTGGTGGCTGGGGGGTGGGGGTGGTGGGAGACATGAGTGGGGGCCTGGTGGGGGCTGCCCCTGGTGGCTGGGGGGTGGGGGTGGTGGGAGACATGAGTGGGGGCCTGGTGGAGGGTGCCCCTGCACTGCTGGGGGGTGGGCGTGGTGGGAGACATGAGTGGGGGCCTGGTGGAGGGTGCCCCTGGTGGCTGGGGGGTGGGGGTGGTGGGAGACATGAGTGGGGGCCTGGTGGAGGGTGCCCCTTGTGGCTGGGGGAGGGGGTGGTGGGAGACATGAGTGGGGGCCTGGTGGAGGCTGCCCCTGCACTGCTGGGGGGTGGGGGTGGTGGGAGACATGAGTGGGGGCCTGGTGGGGGCTGCCCCTGGTGGATGGGGGGTGGGGGTGGTGGGAGACATGAGTGGGGGCCTGGTGGAGGGTGCCCCTGGTGGCTGGGGGGTGGGGGTGGTGGGAGACATGAGTGGGGGCCTGGTGGGGGCTGCCCATGGTGGATGGGGGGGTGGGGGTGGTGGGAGACATGAGTGGGGGCCTGGTGGGGGCTGCCCCTGGTGGCTGGGGGGTGGGGGTGGTGGGAGACATGAGTGGGGGCCTGGTGGAGGGTGCCCCTGCACTGCTGTGGGGTGGGGGTGGTGGGAGACATGAGTGGGGGCCTGGTGGGGGCTGCCCCTGGTGGCTGGGGGGTGGGGGTGGTGGGAGACATGAGTGGGGGCCTGGTGGAGGTGCCCCTGGATGCTGGGGGGTGGGGGTGCTGGGTGACATGAGCAGGTGTGCAGGGTAGTCCCCTGTGGTGTGTGCTGCCTGCAGGGGCCGTGGAGGGTGTACAGGGAATACCTGGGAGCACACAGCCAAATCGCGTGTAGAATTTCCCGCGCACAACTGAAATCCACATACCCTGACAAATAGCGTGTGGAACTTCCCACGCACCCCTGGAATCCACTTACCCGGCCAAATCGCGTGTGGGACTTCCCGCGCACCCCTGAAATCCACATACACGGCCAAATCGTGTGTGGAACTTCCCGCGCACCCCTGAAATGCACGTACCCTGACAAATCGCGTGTGGAACTTCCCGCGCACCCCTGAAATCCACGTACCCGGCCAAATCGCGTGTGGTACTTCCCGCGCACCCCTGAAATCCACGTACACGGCCAAATCGCGTGTGGAACTTCCCGCGCACCACTGAAATCCACGTACACGGCCAAATCGCGTGTGGAACTTCCCGCGCACCCCTGGAATCCACGTACACGGCCAAATCGCGGGTGTAACTTCCCGCGCACCCCTGTAATCCACGTACCCTGACAAATCGCGTGTGGAACTTCCCGCAAACCCCTGGAATTCACATGCCCTGCCAATTCGCGTGTGAGACTTCCCGCGCACCCCGGTATACACGCACACGTATTTTTTGTCAGCGGGTGTCCGTGTTTGTGGGTACCCCTTTGCACGTCATTTGTCCTGGAGGGCCACAGTATAGGACATTCATCATGGCTGTATATAGGTGCTGTTTGTTGGCGCACCTTTTGGCGCACATTTCTTACAGGCGCAGAGACGCTACCGCCTGCTTTCTTGTGGCGGTCGTGTTTGTGCCTGTGCGCTTTTTTTCCCCTATTCTATTCCATGAATACGTGTTGTAGGCGAGCGTGGGCGTTCCGCCCACTTGTACCCTGTACTTCCCCCGTGACGCCCACATTTTGGCAAGTTGTTCCCCATTCCGAGTGTTACGCCCCGTGTTCCGCCTACTTTTGTTGCGTGCGCCGCGCTATGTGCAATTTTCGCTGTGGCCTGTGCGATTTTCGCTGTGGCCTGGTGCACGCAGCTAGATGGCCTGTGCGCTAACGTGCGCCGTGCACTTTATTATCGCACATCCAATGGTTTTCTCGCGCACGGCCTTCCATGAATCGATGTGCGCTGCTTTTCATGCGATTTTCGCACTTGTACTGCGATTTTCGCTATTCCACTGCGATTCGCATGTTTTTGGCCACTTGCGCCGCGCTAATTATTCCATGAATCGGCCTGATAATCTTTTACCAACGTACTACAAAGGGAAGGTTCACATGCATTAATATGATGCATGTGGAGCTGTTTACTGTTTTAAACAATGTGCTTATTGTTATAAAACTTTCTAAAATGCTAATATCACATTTGTAGAAACGCAAGGGTGGTCTAAATATGGGCAAATACATAGAGTCCTCATATGTCTGATGCTATTAGTTAAATAATCAATGATGCCAGTTATGATGCTATTAGCAATGTCTCAAGTGACGTCATTGGTCATGCCATCCGTGATGGCATCAGTGCTGTCATAGATGATGCCATTAGTGATGTCACCAGTGATGTCGTCAGTGATGTCATCATTGTGGTCATAGGCTCCGTAACAGGGTGCACGAAGTTAAGATGGCTCTAGCTGAATTACTGGGGTTTTGTTGTATTAAGTTCTCACCTTAACTTCCCGGTAACTAAAGTTTTTTCCTTGAAATTCAAACGTTTTGTTACAACATATGTCTCACATTAACGTCCCTGTGAACAAAGTTTTTTCCTTGAATTTCAAAGGTTTTATTTTTCCATAGATTCTTTCCACACATGGCCAGTGACCACGGCCTACGGCTGTGCCCACTGTATATTTTAGAACAATATCAGACCACTAGCCATGGCCTTCAACCATGCCAAGTGGGCACGCCACCGTCCATTTTAAAACAGTACCAGGAATCTAGCCATGGCTTTTGAACATGGACGGTGGGCACGGCTACTCTACATTTGAAAACACTTGCAACCCATCACTCAAAGATGTTCATCAATCTCAAACTGTTTATGACCTGTTTTGACAGTGTTATTGTTATGTATAAAGTACTGCAGGCTTTGAGAACTCACAATGTTTTAGGCAATGTGCAGTGATATTCAATTATTTGCAGAGGATCACACACTTTGGTTAAGGAGCATGTTACAAGCCCCTTGTTTAATCAGAGTTCTCTCTGTGACTGTTGTGATACATTGCACACCTACAACTAACCTAATTTATGCAGCACAGAAAGGGAAACAATTATTGTAAGGTGGGCTTATTTGTTAGGCACATGCCTGAGGGGGCTGGCCCCTTTCGCACTTTGAAGCTAAGCAGGGTAGGTCCTGGTTAGTGCATGGATGGGAAATGCCGCTATACAAATGGCTATTTCTTATTATGCATAAAAGATTGCAGGCTCTGAGAACTCATAATATTTGTAGGCACTGCCCAGTGACATTAAAGTATTTTCAGAGGATTACACACGTTGGTTAAGCAGCGTGCTGCAAGCCCCTTCTTTTATTACTTGTCTCTTGGTGGCTGCTGTGATACATTGCACAGCCCCAACTAATGGTTTTTAAGCAACACATAAACAGGAATAAATTAACCAGCTTCAAAAATAACATATGTGCAGGTACTTTTGCCCCCATAGCGGAAATCAAAAGCTGTGACCCATTAATATATGCACAGTAAGTGAATATATATCTTAAAGTGAAATATACAAATGTAGTTTAAGAAGAAAGTGCGAATGACAAAATAGCATTGGACTTTTTACAAAAGTAATGAACACCAGAAAAATAACCTGAGAAAGGAAATGTTCTAATAAATATGCTGGCAAAGTATAAAAGGTGCTTACCTTTTAAACCCAGCAATCTGTTGTGAAATTTTCCTTGGAAAACTAAATCCCAATACGAAACAAGTCTTGTGAGGTAGTGTATGCATTGCGAACATGATAACCTAAGTAAAATCCTGGTAGTCAAATACTTGAGCAAGCATGGCAACCTCAAATAAAACTAGGGGGTTGCGTCCACCCCCCTCTGTCCAGTCACATGTGTACTTTACTTGTACTCTGAAAATCAGCCCCAATCAGTGTCCAGGATTGCAAACTCTCTAGCCACATCGTAGGCAAATAGTAATGACTTACTTGCCCTTACATAATTTCCCCTACTCACCTCCATGTCTGGCTTTCAAATAGACTGTGCTTTATTAAGATAACTTGAAAAGTACACATACCATAGTGTCACTAAAATATGTAAATCTTTATAGAACTATGTTAGGCAAAAGGGTATAATTATGGTGTTATTCCCACCATCTTGACTGGGAGACTACAAATACTAGAATGCAATTCAGCAAAAGACAAATAAATGGTCTCTGAGTCCAAACCTTGAAAGAAATGATAGTAGCATGGTTTAAAAATAATTAATTTGGATGCCATGTGTTATGAGATATTGAAAACTAAGAATACACACAGCATTTGGGACTGTGGGCTATCTCCCATCCATGCAGTAATGCGGGCCAACCCTGCATAAATTCAAAGTGAGGAAGGATCCAGCCCCCAAAGGCCATGTTGCTCTATGTGGTCATGTAACGTGTGCTCGTTTATTAGACATCATGGCCTTTGGGGGCTGGACCCTTCCTTGCTTTGAAGCTAAGCAGCGTTGTTCTCAGTGGACCAACTTGCTTGCCAATGGACTGATCCGAATCAAAGCTATAATTTTAACAATGGGACATCTGCCATTTTTTCGCAGTAAAACAAACTACAGAAGACATAGCAGCTCCCTGTCGGAAATTTCATTTATAGTATCTTCAAATCCCTTCATTTCACCTTCCCTAAACTCACCTTCGCCACTCATTCCAGCGACCCAAGCCTGGGTGCCCCCTCTCCCATCACATCAGTGCACGATCAGAGCCTTGCTGGGCCTGCCCACCACAAACACAAGGAGAGAGTCACTAAACAAAAGTACAGCAAAAGGCATGTTAATTGCTAACAAAATGAAACATTTCAGTATGCACAGGCACCTGGCCATATATCATTGTATATTATGTGCCCCCCTCCCCCAAAAAAAGAGACCCTATGCATGAGCCGCTTACCTGAAAATCTCCTGGGGCCTACTGAGCAAATCCGGGCCCTACATTTGAAAACAGGACGCTAGAAAGGAAAACTTCTGCAAACAACAACAACATAGGCCTGGACATTGTTTTCTGCACCCTTGCAATTTTTCCGTGGTGGTGGAGAGCTGGGATGGCCGTCGCTTATGCTATTTTTGAAGTTAAATAGCAGTTGTGCTAATATTGTTCCAAGCATGTGCTTTCTCCTGGATTTGAAATGGAAAATCAGTAAGAATAGGGTTAGGAGCTGTGCAATGGTACATTTTGAACTTGAAACTTCCTAGATCAGCTGAAAATGCAGTTTCAAGCTGTTTGCGACCTGTTTTGTTTAGCTTACCATAATTGGGGTATAAACCACGTTTTTTTCACTGAATTTCATTGGTTTTTACGAGTGCACCCTAATGTGCTACAACTTACGAATATCATACTTACACCCAACTTATCAACATTTTCAGCCAATCTAGAAAGTTAAAACGTTGCCATTCCCCACCTCCTAGCAACATTTTTAACACTTCTATGAACTTTCTGCAACTTTTTAACCTTGTTCCTGTTCGCTGATGTTGGCGGGGCATCTGACGTAATTGGGGACTTTATGGACAGTGTCACGTGACCACACAAATGACCACTATACAAGTTTTAACAAGTAATCTCACAATTCTCTGCTATGGACATGAGTGATCCACATATACAGCAGGCCCTGCCACATCATGTGTGTGTTTCTCCAGAGCTGGACTCCAAAGATGTGTCACTTGATATATGTGTTCTTTTGGGAATCAATGTAAAGGTCGCTGATGGACTCACCATGCCCAATGCCTGCATACTTAACTTGCAGTGCAATTGTCATTGGCAGTACATCGTTCTCATGGCTGCCCCAAGGTGACTTTTGCCCTATTATGATGTACCTACAAGTTGATCCCCAAGCAATTGAGTAAACTACACAGAGTATCTGAATTCCACTTTCAGCAGACATCATACATCAGCATGTTATACCTCTCCAACTCAATCACAAAACAACTAGCTAATACACATTATCGCCGCAAGGGCACACATCTCTGTTAGGCAGAATCATATGCAGTTCCCTTAGGAAAAGGGTTCACCCCGATTCCTCAAGGTCGGACAGAGAGAACTACCAAATGGACACAGTACCTTATTCGTATGAAGAAAGCTGGTTCCACGGTAGTTGTTCCTGGTAGTTCCTGCAGACTCATGGTTCCAGGAGCTTCAGTCGTGGGGACAAGAAGGAGGATGTCTGGAGCGATCTGCACTACCCATGGATGAAGCCAGCAGCAGCAAAGCGATGGTGAATAAAAGGTGTGCTCCTTTAAAACAGGAGAGAGCTCTTCTGATGGCTATTCGGACTACTAAAACACTGTGCAGTGATTTTGACCCAGGAGAGGATTCTCTGGCTGTTGAAGGTGAGCTAGTTGATCCCACCAAGCTCAAGGGAAGAAGACTCCGGACTGGATCTTCTCTGTCGTTGAAGGGTAGATAGCTCAGGACTGCAGCAGGGCTTCACCGGGATCCAGGAGTTGCAGCAGCTGTCTTCTTCTATGCTTCTCTTTGGTTCTTGTAGTTCCCATGGTGACTCTGACTTCCAGCCCAAGAGTCCTTCCTTTTATGCCAAAATCCCCTATTCACACAGGCTGGATGTCAATCACCCAGCAGGGGGGTTGTCCAGCCTGGACAACCACCTTAGCCAATCGACACAGAGTGTGACTTGGGTCTCCAAGGAGACCCTGTGCAGGGGGTGCCTAAGCCCCTCCCTCAGATTCAGCCCACCCAGACACCCAGACGCCAAAGGAGGGCTTCTGTGCAGAAGCCCGCCAAGGGACGGCAAACAAAGAGACCAAACCTGGTTTGGCGTGAAAAGCAAAACACAAGAAAGACGTTAACAAAAAGAAATGGTGAATAAACCTGACCAGAGCCAAAATAAAATGTATTTGGTCAAGCGGGTTTATGTTCGAGGCTAATATAATAGCCTGGAACAATACCACGTTTATATAGTATAATCGCAGTAGAAAAGTTAGGGTAGATACCACTGCCACCAGCCAAGTTTTAAAGTTAAGGGAGTGAAACAAGGCTCCCAGAGACATAGACAAAAAGGCATAGGAATTAACCCTTTCCAGTACTCCATGTAAGATGGGGTGTACTGGGTCTGTAATTTAAAAATGACTATATAAAGTTAATGACATGTTTCTGGGGGACAGTAGTCAGCCCCAGAAATGGAGTCAGGAGGAAGTCTCAAAGACAACACGGTGACACACAAGTAAAAAGATGATGCCTAGAGAGTTGGTGACACACCATAGCGCATGAGCACAAAAAGGACAACACACACACAAACACACTGTAAGAGTGGAAAAAAGGCTCACACTCTTACCAGGTGGAAAAAATAGACCCCAGAAATCCAGCAAAGCTGCCGAGGGACTCACTAGGTAAGGGAAATTAGCCATACATGAGAATTCTCCCTAACAGTCTCCCCTCAGGGCACAACATTTGCATTGCTCTCAAAACAATGCAGGCAGCAGCAGGTGATACACAGTACCTCGAGACCTTTGAGCTGCACACATGAACACAAATACAAACTGATCTTCCACCATCTCTTCCCTATATGCAATCATGCCATCTTCTCTTTCATATCCATTTGGCAACCAAGAGGCCATGGAAATGACAGCATAATGTGGTATGGAGACCACTGTCTTTCTGATAGGAAACTGTCAGGACTCTGAAGTGTACCTTGAGGGCAGTCACTTGGAGATATTCTTTACAGTTAAGTGTCACACTTTTGCAAGTGATATTAATGCACACATATTGAGTACTTTTAGTTGTGGGTTGAGGCAGGTTACTATGGTTCATGAGGCTACATTTGTATGCGAGTTTTCTCCAGTGACTCAATTCAATCACCTGTGGGATCACTGGGTACCTAGCTCAAATCCAGCTGTATGTTTTGTGGTTTCAAAACTCTTGTGTGTAGTATATGTACACGGGGAGTTATTGCCAAACAAAAAGCACTTGGCTGGATACATGCTAGGCAGGTACAAGCAACTATATAATAGAGTAATGTGCCATGATGTGGAACATTTCCAAAATATACGTGTGTGCCAATGAGGTACATACTGCTTGTTAAGTGATCATCCTATGCTGTTGTTATGACATGTCCGTTGTAAGAAGCACATGATGCGAATGATCACAGTCATCGCTTGTAGGACAAGTTATAGCAGAACAACCTTGGATGGATGCTGGATATGAATGTGACTTGTGCATCAACCCCTTATGTTGCAAATGATCTACCAGTCTCCACACATGGTCTGGGAATAGCATGTCAATCAATAGTAACAACTGAGAAAAGATGCAATGTTGTTAATAGATATATACTCATCGAAAACACATGACTGTATAATGTGGATATGGTAGGTTTACAACAGCTGCATATCTTGCCCATGATCTCACACCTACTGGATGGGTCCATCAATGCCTCAAGATGCCTTTTCTCTTACATGTTTGTGAGGACATGTCAGACTGCCAGTGAGTACCACCATTTTCAGCCTTTGTCCTATTCAATTAATTCCATGTGAGCAAAGTGATGCATTTATAACCCTACTTAATATACACACATTACTGAATTTCAGTGTGGTTGGCCATACCCTTTTTTTCCTGTAATTTCTATACAATTTGTATACTGAGATTTTCTTGCACTCACAGGACATCTCTCAAATACAATAGACTGAAAGAGAGCACATGGCAGCAAAGTTGAGGACTGAATTGGGCGTCCAGAGAAACATGATCTCTTCTGGCAACCTTCATGATTGAGCACAATGTAGATGATCTAGCGGAAGCAAACATTTCCGTTTTGGGGCTAGCACACGCATTTAATGCTCTAACCCCTGCGACCTCTGCCAGGCATGGATACAGTCATGGGTCTAGTGATATGGAATGTTTTGGATCTACTATTTGGATGCTTGGTTGTATCATGGATTTCACTGGTGTTTAGCGCGATGATCAAAAGGCTGACGTGAAACAAGGTGCGGGTCATGAATGACTAAACAGTGCTTTGATTTTATCCTCGTGATCTGATGAGGACTTACGCATGGGAAAAAGCGAATTGGTGACCATGTGCTTGTGGGATTTGAAATGGTGTCAAGTCGAAGAGCAGCAGAATAAGTGTCGGTAGTGGCAAGGAATGTCCGGTGATATTGGAAATGGGAAGGAGAGGCATGAGGCCAGTGAGAAAATGGGTTGTGCAGGAGGATGTTGAAGTGAGTAGGTGATAATATGTGCGGGAGCGTTGGTAGAGTTGTGTGGCACGCCATCCCGTGTGCATTGTTTTTTTTAACATAACTGACACATCGGTTTTGAGGACATGTTATGGATTTGTCAATCTGCTCATAAACAACTTGGCACCTATGCAGCTTATTCATGTCATGACCAGGTAGGTTAAATGATGGGAATGATCAGATGGGGAGTATAAACAGAGACAAACAACATTGCTGCACATACTCACCCTAGCCACTTGTCATTTCTCTATAGTTTTGGGATAACACGTATTCTATTCTAGATTCTTCCGTCACAGTGAGTATAGAATACAACCGCTAATAAAATCAGGGAAGTGTGTGAAGCTCACACATTACTAGTCTGCAGTATTGATAGCCTATATCTGGCCACTACTGTGTGATTCAGGGTGTTGAAGATTTTATGCAAATGTTGCTGCAGAGACTCTGGGTATTTTTAGCATGTGTTCATTTTACGTAAGTGGCATATATTTCTACAGATGTGCATGTAACCTATGTGTCTACTACTCGTGCTGCCTGCTGGGTGCACGGTCATCCTGACATTTGATATACCTTCTTCATAACCTTGAGATATGACTCAAGTTGCATGCTGATGACACACAAGGTGTTATGTTTTGTTAATGGATGTGCTGACATTAGACTAAAAAAAAGAAAACACGATGAGAATCTTTCTATTGCATTCTGCGTGCATTTCAGAGGACAGTTAATCACACTAAATTCTCAAACACATGTCTATGTTTTTTGCGTCGTGTTCTGTGTGAGTGTAGGAATGCATTTTTAGTGCTGTAGATGTTTAATATCTGGATATAGTGATTGTAGCACACCAGTTGTGCACATGATTCCTGCAGAGCTGGAGACTTGGCTTACCACATATGATACTGTGTGTTTGTTGGGGTCTCATCACTTGATGTCTGTGCTTTTCAACTGAATACGTACAACCTGGAGGATGTGTGCTACCCTTTCTACCTGGTGTTTTGTGGAGGAAAGGGCAGATGTCATGGGCCATAGGTGCATACCTACAATAACAGCTCTCAGCAATCTTTGAATTGTATTGACTGTGGAGGGGGCATGTTCCATCAGAGTATTCACTCTGAAACCTCGCGATATACAGAGGTAGGCAAAGACTTTGTCCCAATACAATGGCAAGAGATTGAATAGATGAGGCCACACACATTGTGGTTGTGGAGGTGGAAAACCAGGGTATGGCTGTGGCGGGAGAAACATTCATTTGGCTGTGGGCCAAGAGAAGGCAATCTCAGGTGTTTTGGCATGCAGGTGTTTCACATATACTGGTGGTATTGTAGGAAGTAGACCTAGGTTCACAAATGGAAGTTGGTATATGTGCATGTTTGTCATTACCCATGTGTATGACTGTGCCATGGGAATGGGATAGACCCTCGGAGCAGGTTAACTATGACATTGGGAAGTGTGGCCTTAAGCAAGAAGTGGGATGATTTTGAAGAACTTTCATTTTTTGTTGTACAATTTCATGATGTGACACATTCCCTCTCTGCACTATGGTGAATAAGGTGCTGTGGTTTGAGGGATGTGTTTATTGTTCTGTTACTTCCACTCCCGCCTCCCAGCAATTTACTGCTCAGGGTTTCAGGGGAGAACAAGTGCAATGTCCCATTTTAGATTTTATTTTTGTTTGCGGTAGCTAGTGCGTGAGAGGCACAATGTAAGAATGTGTGACAAACAAAAGTATGAAATGATAATTGACAGAACATCACTGTCAAATTAATATGTGTAGTGAGTGGGTCTCCGCGGGGAAATTATGAAGGTGCTTTATGTTGCCATCTGTATTGATATTGCATATTAATTCTGCAAGTGAATGCAAGATAGTGAAGCGACATGGGATGACCAGGCAAGAGAGGTTTGAGAGATGTGAAGGGTCTTCAAAAATCTGAAGGTAGCAGCTAGTGACGGTAGCAAGGATCTATGCCCATGTGATTCCGATAATGTTGTTCAACCACTCTCGATCAGGAATACAATAGTAGCATCTTCGGCATCGACATCGACATAGATTTGTCCAGAGATGTTACACCCAGTTTTACATCATTCTGCATACTGTGCCAATGATGTGTCAGGCGACAGGTGTGATGCATGTTCTTTCTGGGCATGAGGGGTGCAGGGAAGAGAAGTAGTGATGCCTCGTATATAGATGTGTTGTTACGATCACAAGCCCACCCAGACCTGACTACAGAGGCCAACTGGCCCACACAGATTGCTATCCAGCAAATATATACTCAGAAGCGCAACACAGGACAACAGTCATACTTACAAAACCAACAGGAACATACTATTTGCCTTGATAAAGACCCTTCTGGGTTCGAAACACGCGTCAGCACCTTGAGCAACAATAAAGTTCAAAACAAAAACGTACCTAAACATGAGTGATCCTTCATTTTTGTGATTCAAAAATACAAACCACACAGGTTTAATTAGAACTTAGATATGAAGTAGCCAGTTTCCTCAGATTCCCACCAAAAGCTCATGCTACGTATACAGAGCTTCATGACATTGACATTTTATATGAGCCTGAAATACTAATCTGAGAGTTTCCAATGGAGACTCACAGCTGGTGAATGCTCATTTGAGCACAGATGACTGGGTGACATATTTGAGCGGCCCTCCAAATATGTTTGAATTGGGCTTTACCTATGCATGTGGACTTGTGTTGTGAAAAGGCAAACAGGGCAAGCAAAATCTCACAACATGCAGAGACATCCACAACACTTGTTGTGATGACTTGCCTCAGAATGTCTCCCCATTCTTTTCCTGGCATCCCCATGGCTTTCAAAAGGAGTCTTGGGCTGTGTCACTTCAAGCAGCATTGATCAGGAAGTGGCATGCAGTCATCCAAAATGGTATATTTGGTCCTTTTGTACAGTGCTATATGCATGCAGTGACCTAATGCCTAGGCTGAGAACATCATGTAGGGTTTGTCTGAATGGGCTGTCTTACAAAGGGCATTGTGACTGCAGCAGCAAAGTAGGAGGAGGTTAAAATTGGAATGCAGGCATGGTGGGAGATGAACATGATACATTGCATGGCTCTTCACCTACTGCATTCTCAGAGGTGAGCTCTGAATGGGAATGACCTGTGCATGTGTGTCTTTAGTATGCTTGAGATGTGTGTACTCCATGGGAGGCAGCCCTTGCTCTTTCTCTCACTGGTGATATCCTTTCCAGTTTGCATAGAGCCACTTGCTTTAATTTGACACAACTAACATATCACTGTTTTGTATTGAGTTTGACTTTTTCCATGTTTGATAGCTAGAGGTCTCCTGTCAAGAATACTCCCCATTTAATTAAGACTTGGAAGAGGACAACCAACCATTGTGAGCCAGGTGCAAACAAACCATGAATTGATGAATAAGCTATTTGATGAGTTTAAAACTGTAACCATCAGTAATAAAAAAGAAACTAGCAAAAGACATTCAGCAATTTAAACTTGATAATATCTTCCCCTATACAACTGATCAGTTTATTGAGGCTGCAAAGAAACAACAAACGTCCCAGAAACAGGGACAAGGCAGAAGAAGATGGGTTCATTTCTCAGACTCGAGCAGCAACTCGGACGACCAATCTTGTTACAAACAGACACAAACCTATGGGAACTTTTAACCCCCACCATCACCACCTATTATTAGGAAGAGATGGAATGGGAGGTCCAATGTGGGGACCTCCGTGGTTTCAACCGTATGCCCCCATAATGCGCCAAATACGGGGACACAGACGCTGACCAAATTAAGAGAGAGTGAACTCACAATGCCAATCTTTAACTTAGCCAATTTGGATCTCTCCACAGAACAAACATCGGTTCTTTCCAAAGGTTTGTTCTATGTACCCTCCCATCAAAGTGATTGGTTTAAAGAAGAAATGCAAATGTGTTCATTTTTCAGAACAATGAGACTTATAGCTTTCTTTCAGGAGCTACCCAATGCTGACAATGAATTTGATTCAGGTCTGCGTATACCATCTACATTCTGTTTGCAGGACAATCAAGTACCCCTGGAGATTATACATTTGAAAATGTGTTCTGAAAGATTTGAATAACCTCAGAACACTGAAAGGAAACTGTAGCCTTAACATTATGACATACAAGAACAGGGCATTACTTGAACTCTGCAAGAACCAGTCTCTAGTATTAAAACCAGCTGATAAAGGGGGAGGTATTGTTTTAATGACTAATGTCCAATATTTGGAAATAATGAATACATTGCTAGCTGATGAGAACAGTTATAGAAGGGTTAAAAAGAACCCTACCATAGAAATTAGCGGTCTGATTGCAGAAGCTGTGCAGTATGCACTAGATCGAGGTTGGATAACCAAGAACGAATTTCAATTTCTTACCACCAACCAAGGGAACATACCAATGATGTTTGCCCTCCCCAAAATTCACAAAAGTCTCAAGAATCCTCCAGGAAGACCAATTGTTACAGGGTGCAGTTTAATTTTGGAACCCCTGTGCAAATTTGTTGATACGTTCTTAAATCCCATGAGCACACTTACCCCAACATATCTTCAGGATACTGCACACACCATCCAGATGTTTGAGAATTTACCATTTGATCAATTTAGACACTGGCTAGCAACGATGGATATAAAATCATTATATATGAGTATTCCGCAAGAACAGGCAAACGAATGAATGAGAAACCATTTGATCCAGTACAGATTACAAGCCAGAGTGCCTGAAAATGTCATCATTGAACTCATGACCATGGAGCCCTCTTTAAAAACTATTTTGAATTCAATGGACAATTTTATTTACAAATCAAAGGGACAGCCATGGGGGCAGCCTTTGCACCAACCTTAGCCATCCCTTAGCCATCCTTTTAATGTCAGATTTCGAAGAAATCAATATTCTTTCCAATACAAATCCCTTTCAAAACCAGATTTCAAATTGGAAAATGTATGCAGATGACATTCTATTCATATGGGAAGGCACAGAGACATATTTGAAACTTTTCTTACTCTGGCTTAATAATGTTGAACATAATATGCAGTTCACTATGGACTAAAGTAAAACAGAGGTTAACTTTCTAGACCTGCGGATCCAACATGACTCAGGCTCTCTTAAATGTAATCTGTTTCAAACACTATGCAATGGGAATAGACTCCTCCATTTCTCTAGGGAGCACCCTCAAACACCTCTGTGAGAACCTACCATACGGCCAATATTTACATATCTGGAGAAACTGTACAGATCTGGAGGATTTCCATAATCTTGCACATGATCTAAACATAAGACTTGCTTAAAGGGGCTATCCACAAAAACGAATTAATAAATCAAGTAAACTAGCAAGATTTACCAACAGAGATGCACTACTAATCCCCACAAATGCTGACAATGAAGAAGACCAAAGGATGACATGTGTTGTTGCATATGGAGCACATACATGTCAAGTCCACAAGTTGTTTTCCAAATATTGGCCACTGCGCAGACTAAGCCTCCCCGGGGAACCAGTAGCCAGGTTTGGGTTTAAACAAGCAAAATATCTACAGGACCAACTAGCCCATTCAAAATGCGTTAGGCCTACACAAAGACTTGGCCTTTGGGACCTGATAACCAACACTGGGCACTATCCATGTGGTAATTGTACTGCACGTAAATTCACTAGGAAGACAAAGCAATTCGACTTTGATGGTCATGGACCCTTAGAAACCTTACAAATCGCAAAACTAAACAAGTCATCTACTGCATTGAGTGTCTGTGTGGTTTGAGGTATGTGGGCCCAACAATCAAGCCTGTCCACATAAGAATTTGCAAACAAAGTTCGAGGATACATTGTAAACACCTGAGCGCATCACTAGTGAACCACTATATAGAACATCGACACACAGCAGATGACATGAATGTTGGGTCCTTGATGTTGTTAGAGAATCCTCTAATGTCCTATTATCCTCATCTTGATTGTCCAAAAATCTTTATGACCCCTTGTAGGTTGTAAGACCAATCCACATCCCAGAAATTGACATTCCTATATACCATCGCCAATTTGCATTAATATATACACCTACTTTGCTGAAATTAAACAAGTGCATGCATAATCACAGACACGGACACTTCTTGAAAAGTTTTTGCGTATGACAAACTGCCTCCACTTCATAACTTACTTTTAAGTTTGGGCCCAATACATATTTGTTGTGCCCACTGAAATGCTTCGCCTTCATTTAGATACTTGCCTGATTGCCTGCTTAAGTGTGACAATAAGCATGCATATTCACAAATTAAGTTTTGTGGATGACAAGCATCATCCGCTTCACAACTCACTTTCAAGTAGGTGCCCAATAAATATTTTTAAGTATAACAATAAACACGCGCTTTCACAAATAAAGTTTTGCATATGACTTGCATCATCCGCTTCATAACTTACTCTCAAGTATGGGCCCAAACATATATTTGTTATGCCCAGTTAAATGCTTCTTCCTCATTTTGATACTTCCCTCTTTTAATGCTTTAGTGTGACAATAGGTATTCACATTCACAAACAAACCAATCACAATTGGAAACCTAGGTTACTGGAATCGAAACCAAGTAACCATGACTACATATAAACAAACTTGAATCACTGTGCTTCACGCAGCCATTCACAGCATCATGATTTGCAGCACTGGAACCAGCATCAGGGTGCCATGACAAAGGAGGGCTTTCCCCAATGAGAGGACGCACGTTTAAATACGCTTAATTCAGGAGTGAGGTTCATGCATCGAATCGAGAGATTCATATCACTCATAGTAATTGTTATCCTGGTAACTCTTCACATGTCCGAAGGATCTGAATATTTTTGACACCATACGCGTTTGCAACTGGTGTCGCCATGCCAACAGAGCCATACCGACGGAACACTTCTGAAAAGTATGAGCCTTTATAAACAGAGTTTCCTGATATCTAATGCACAGTGACTGTTACTCAGTGCATGTTATGTCTATATTTATAACTACCAGTCAGGTATACTGTGCCTATCCATGATTGTGCCTTTCCAGGGTGCAGCTTACAAGCTTGTTACAAGGACACACCAATCTGTGCGCCTCACACTGCATCTGGGAAATTGGACATCAGGATTTCCATTCACAACTAAGCAATCTAAGCATAGACGGTCCCGGGAGGATAGCTCAGCGGCAGAGTGCGCGTCTTGGAAGCAAGACGACACGAAGCAACACAGGTTCGATCCCCGGGTCCGCGCTTAGAAACCTCTGGGTGTTTAAACGCATTATAAATACGTAACTAAGACAAAAAAACACAATTACGCAACTAAGAAAAACAAACAGCGCTTCGATGCCTGCGGGCTGTGTGAGCGCTTTATAAATGTAAAATAAAAAATAAAATAAATCTGGTATTTTTACCATTGTAGTTTTTCCACACCTTGTCCATCCATATCGACATGCTATATCTTTATTTGCATGTACTGTATTTATGGGCTGCCAACACAGCCTTTTACTCTGTCATCCCAAAAATCATTATTTTAATAAATTACCTTTAGAAACCATTGATTGGGATATCAGGCTGACACTGAGAGATTGAGTGCCTCATGCTGAGAATACCCCACAATTTCAGAATCCCTACTACCCCTTTCGGAGGCACAGGGTAAGAGCTAATTGGGGACGTGTAACATAATGGGCAGTTTACAAATCTGAATCCAGAGTATCTATTATTCTAGAACCTCACAGAACTCCATTCTGAATTAGTTGTTTTTGTCTGCTTCCCCCTAGGGCTGTTCTCCCCGCCCTGAGGAAAGCGCTAATGGATGCCAAACAATTGCTGTGCCAAAATGTGTTCACATGCCCAACAGACAGAAAGGGGCAGTGTCACACACGTAGGCAGATCGAATGCATGAACATGTATTTATCATGCTAAATTGAGGATATCATTACCAGTAATCTCTACTACACAATAACTTGGACTAAGAAGAATGAATAGATCATGTGAACATTTTTTATCTGTATTCTTGTCATTAATAGTTATTATTTTACCTTGCAATTTCTTCATTTTTTATGGAAATACATTATGCGTCTTCATTGGTTTTGTTTGTATAATAATGATATATGTAATTTTCTACTTCTATAAAATGTGATGTTTGACTATTTCAGATACTCTCTGTGACTTTTAGCACAACATCATGTATGCAAAATAATTATAACTTACACAACCAATTGAGTTGCTTGCAGCATGGACCACTTTTTCTTATAACATATTGACCCCAACCATGCATGTCCACAAGGGGCTCCCCTATTGAATGTATCACTGTGCATGTGTGTAAACTGGGCAAGGCAGGCCCTGTCTTTTGTACGCTTGAGATGTGTGTAATCCATGGGAGGCTGCCCGTGCTGTTTGTCTCACTGGTGATATCCTTTCCAGTTCGCATGGAGCCACTTGCTTTACTTTGACGCAACTAACATATCACTGTTTTGTATTGAGCTTGACTTTGTTCATGTTGGTTAGCTAGATGTCTCCTATTAAGAATACCCCCTGTTTCATTAAAACTTGGAAGAGGACAACAGACCATTGTGAGCCAGGTGCAAACAAACCATAAATCTAAGAAGACCACTCAATGGCTAACTCAAGAGTGTCCCCAATGACAAGAGGAACCATAACTCGCACACTCATATTAGCTAAAATATTAATAAAAGCTGTGTAGAATAATCCCAAACGCGGTCTCATTACCCATAATTGGAGAACACTGTCTATTAATTAGCAAAATACAGAAAGAGCACCTCCCTCACTCCTTACGCAAATCCCCAGAGATGAGATGCCATGCAAGGCCCACTACATAGACGGTCACTGTTTCTCATGACCTAGAGTTGAGGGATGGTAGTTTCTTTAATTGTCGGATCATGTCTTGAGACCTGTAAATTGCTCAAGGTTGGTCAGTAGAGTGCCAACCAATAGAAATCCTTAATGCTAGGCTGTCCATTATGTATTAAGTCAACCAATGAATTGCTGCAGAGGTGACACATTTTTAATATTATCAATTTAGAGGTAGCCCCAGTAGAAGTTGGTAGATAAGTATTAGCCAATCAAAAATGTAACCCTTACAGAATCTGTATATAGATAGCCCTACTAACCAATAAGCTCACCTCATTGGTTTTGATACAGTATGACATCAGAGATGATGAAAAATTACCTTAAAACCCGTTGTTTTTGATGAGCTTGTGGGGAGCTGTGAGCTTTTTGCTTATATGCTGTCCCCACTTTATTTTTGAGTGTTAATAAAGCAGTTTTTGTTCTTCCACTTTATCTATTTCCATTTGTGAGTCCGGGTTTTTCTAGCTCCACATCCTCTGTACAATATTGGGGTTTCGCAGGCCATCTTAACATTTGTTTGTGGTATTTGCCTCTGAGATTCTTGCTAGTGTTGGCACCTCATAAAAACGAATGGCTCTCCTCTGGCCTGATGGCCAGTATCTCCTCTTTCCTAGGTTTGAGTGTATCTGGAGAAGAGTGAGAGGGGCTACAAAGTTCCACCTTCGAAGGGATCCTGAGGATGTTGGCCCTCATCTGTGCCCTCTTGGTGTTCCACTTCTTATTTATCTTCTTGACAGACTGGCACTCAAGTCCCTAACGACATTCACCTCCTCTGTGACCTTCTCCCAAACATCAGCCTTTAGGCTAAAGTTGTAGTGGTGTCCTGGAACATTACTCGTAATGCTCTTTTTGTGTAACTACTTCTAAAACTACTTTTTTAAGACAGCTTGTTCTCAATTTAGATGGTGTTGGGACATCTCCCAGATTGTCCTTGAGGAGAAAAGGAGGAGCACAGGGTAAGACTTAGAATATGGTGTCTTTGCAATTATAGGGCCTCCTGCTGGCTATGGCTTATAACTTTCATCGCCCCCCACAGAAGTCCTAGATTTTGACTGAGACTCATGCCCTACAATCCCCACCCTTTGTCCTTCTGTTTTCTATATGGTAAAGGAATCTATTATTGAATGAAATAAGTTAGAGTTTCCTCTGGTGGCTTTTGGCAACTGACAACTAAGACCACCAATTAGGAACTTCAGGGTTGTGTGCACCTCATCATAGGTCCTTTGTTTCTGGTGAAATCTGTGCTTATGCTGATTTACAGCTTTCACTTTTCTGAAGTCCTCAAGGGTGCTTCTATTGTCCGCCCCTAAGCACGTACATTACTTTGTTGGCCTTTCAGCAGATGAAGTGACCCGATACTGGGCCCTTCTGTCAGCAACACTCACATTCTTATTTTCACATTCTTGCTGTTCTTGTAAAGTTTTTAAGCAGTAAATAGTCAAAGGGACCAAAATAAAATCAATATGATCAAGTTTGGAGGGAGCCCATGTACTAGATCATTGCATAACCCATCCCATCTAATTTACTGGTTGGTTTCATCCTGTATTAATTTTGTACCTGTCAAATAGTTAAACAAAGTACCTCATGACGACTTTTACAGTATCCTGGTTGGTAATTCCACCAGGATACCAGCGAATGGTAATACCCTGCTCTAGCATTGTTTCTTTATAGATAGCAATAATACACATACCCCAAGCTGAACTGTCACTCTACAAACATGTTTCATTTCACTTGTGAGCAGTGTTTTAAATGGAAAAATTGGTGCAGGTGCTCACCAATCTAGACTTTAAGTGGGCTGGCGCTCAGACCTGGAAAGATCCGAAAATTGATCTTGTGCTGGGTTGCCGGCTCTTTTTACCAATTCTATTACATTTCTATTACATTTACACTGTCTCTCCGTCCAGTCACATATTCTCTATTCGTCTCAATTGTGTGTGCTGCTTTTTGTGTCTCACTGTTTGTATCACTTTCTATGTGACTCACCACTTATCCCAGCTCCAATCATATTTTGAACCTTCTTTCACCCTTTGTACGTCTTTTTTCTTCTGAGCTTTGGACTTGGGACTTGGCTCATCTTAACATCATGATGAGTCATTCCAACCAATCAGTACAATCGTGCATGTTGAAGTAATTTGCTTTAAATTTTATTCTGTCAGCCTAATGCTGTCCTCTCTCAAATGTATCCATCAATCAAGACTGTGTTTACCCTGTTTTAGCACCAATGTTGTGAGGTAAAAAGATTGACAGGCTTTAAAGGGAAGGACTATGTGTCTCTGAAATACGCAGGAAACCCCCCCACTCTGGGCTAGGGTATTAGTATAACTAATTTGCAATTAGTTTAAGAAACTGGGGATGTGGCCATGTTCTGACATCTAATTGGACCCACCCCTGGAGTATACCACTCTTTACGACAACTAGAGTGGTCATGTACATTAATTGCACTTTATCAAAAAATACTAAACACTGCTAGTTATGATTTTGAACAGGCTTCACCATATATGTATTGTTATTGGACTGTATGGAACGTGTATGTATGACGGCTGCATGTGGACGAATGAGTGAATGATTTATTGTCAACTGTATGAATTGTATAGATCACTTTGTTCTTAACTCTCCTGCAATCTAAGTAATATGCTAAGTGCAGATTAAATCACGATTAATTTGTCAATTTAAATTTTGTATCAGATACAATACATTTTTTGATACTTTGTTAATTAAGTAAACTCCTCTGGACCCTTTCTTCTTTTTCTACACCTACTCAAGGGCGAAGTTTCGTCGAGTTACGCTTCTTGGAGGATTCCAGAAGATCTGAGGCCTACCTCGTGGACATGGTCCAGGACAAGGGAAGCTCGACGCCCGGATACAAGCTGTTCAGGAACTGCCCTGGATGCGGATTAAAGAATGTTTTCAAGGAGGATGAGCATTCGAGATGTCTCTACTGCCTTCACGAAGACAAAACGCATATGGAGAAGGACTGTGCGTTTTGCAAGAACTTGTCGGAATGGACTATGAGGAATCGTCGGATCTGCCTCGCCAGCTAGCTGGAGAAGGGCCCAGCAAGTGAGAAGAAGAAGAAGTCCAAGCGGTCTTCTAAGTCCTGTAAGGGCGCCCCGGCGACAGGGGCCCAACAGAAGGCAAAGAACTGTGAGTCCACGGGCACCGGGAGCGCCGAAGGGTTGGGCTCCTTGGCTGCCAGGCAGGGCGCACTTTCACCGACGCCATCAACCACGAGCCAATGCTCTGGCTCGGGGAAGAGGAAATCCGAGAACCCGGGTAAGCTTCTGGAGAGGCCCCGGTCGATCTCGAAGGAGTCAGCCAAGGGGGAGCGAGGCAGTGACCCTCCCCCCAAGGTGAAGGCCTCAAGCGCGCCCAAGGTGGTGAAGGCCTTGATTCACCCAACTAAGGCCTCTATCAAGGGAGTTGTGATGGCTCTGGCAAAGCCTATGGAGGCTACCCCAGTGGAGGCGACCTCGGGATTCAGAGTTTCCCAGCCAGGGCGGAGGGAATCCTCTTTTCAGCCCATTGATAAGACCCTCGTGAGAACCCCGGTGGAAAAAGAGGGGGGGGGCGGTGGCCATCACGGACACGGATTCAGCATCTGAAGAGGAGCTGGTTGGAGTCATGAAGGTCCTCAGTAAGAGGTTCGAGGAGGTCCTTTCCCACGGGAGGAATCCCGATGAGGTGGACGAAGAGAGCAAAGGTGGTGACGCTGAGCCTGGGGAGGAGGAGGACTCCACCCCCCAGCCGTCGCGCCCGTCGCAGCCAGTACTCGAGCCTCAGGACAACTCAGGGGCCATCTTCATGGCAATCCAAGCCTTATGTACGGAGATAAGGACGAGGTTACCCTTACCCCCAGCAGAACCGGGACCGTCGGGAAGCCCATCAGGCAAATGGAGGAGAGTTCATCCACCCCCACCCTTCCAGCCTTTGCGGCCCTCTCAGCCTTCATCGCCTTCCCCTGATCCTAGGGAGGAAATGGGAACGGATACGGCCACGACGGGGTTGGATGACGACGGTGATGATGACGGGATGGGCCTGCCATCACCACCCACTCGGGCCTCCCCGCCCGACGAACTTGGCTCTTTCCACCACATGATTTCCAGGGCATCCGAGCTTTTCCAGCTCTTCCCCGAAGAACAGAAGAAGGAAGGCTTGCTCTATCAACGGCGTGAGACCAAGAGGAAGACGGTCCTCTCTGTCCCGTTACTTGACGATATCTGGGACGAAGGGCTGTCTCTCCTGAAGAACCTGTCCACGACACCCGCCAAGAGGGACTGGTACAAGAAGAAGTACCGGGTCCCGGATTCTGCCCCTTTGTGCCCTGGGGCGCAGCTGACCCCGGATTCCGTCATCTCGGTGGCAGCCAAAAAGAAAGCGGCGGGGGCGACGGCTTCAACTTCGACCTCCCCACCGGACGGTGAGGGGAAGAAACTGGCGGCGACGACAATTAAGGCGGCCAACGCCCTAGCGATTGTGGCCCGCTACGCAGGGAGTTGTGGTTTAAGATCGCTCCCCTGCTGAAAGTCCTCCCGGACAACAAGAGGGCTGAGGCCCTGGAGATCTTGCAGGATGGTGAGGTGGCATCGGACCACACCATAACGGTGGCCACGGACATTGCTGACACCGGTTTCTGCCAGTTGGGCAACTGTGTTTGCCTTCGGTGACGGGGGTGTCTCAAAGCGATTGATTTCCGTCAGGAAGTGCAAACCATAGTTTCGGACATTCCCTTCGACAGGAACAACCTGTTTAGAAAGACAGTAGACGAATCTCTGCAGGCAATCAAGACCTACACGGACACGGTTCGGGCCTTGGGAGTTTTGCAGCAATGACGGCGGCCCTTTCGGAACTCCGAAGGCAAGCAAGATGCCTCCAAAGGATTCGGCGGCGGCTCCTCGGCGTACCGCCAGGCGTCTCGCTCCTCGTTGCAAGAGGCCTATAGAGGATGAGTCAAATCATGAGGATCTCATCGTCATTGCCAAGGAGGTCAAGGCGGCAAGTCCACTGCCAAGCAGGACTGAACCGGCCATAGCGTCGGGCCCCCACCTGAGCACCCTGGTGGGAGGCCGGCTGGCGAAGTTCGTCAGCGTGTGGGAGTCCATCTCCACCGTCCATTGGGTGCTGGATGCCCTGGCCCAAGGGCACACTCTGGAATTTCTAAAGAAGTGCCCCTGCATTCCTCCCGTGGCCAGGAAGGAGAACCACGTCCCTCAACTGCTGTTGGAAGTAAGGGCGATGCTGAAGAAAGAAGCCATCAAGCTCATCCCAAGGAGGCTCTGGGGCTTTGGAGTGTACTCACGATACTTCCTCGTCAGAAAGAAGACAGGCAGTTGGCGACCCATCCTGGACCTGCGTCGGTTAAACAAGTACATCAAGGTCCAAAAGTTCTGGATGGTCACCCTCCAGCACGTGCTGGGACAGCTGGAGGAGGTCGACTTCCTGTCGTCGTTGGATTTGGAGGATGCTTACTTCCACATCCCCATTCTAAAAGGACACCGAAAGTGTATCAGATTCGTGGTCCAGGGACGGCACTACCAGTTCAAGGCCCTTCCATTTGGTTTGAAGTTGGCGCCCAGGGTATTCACCAAGTGCCTAGCACCAGTGGCGGCGCGGCTGTGCCTGCGGGGATCCACGTTTACCCCCACCTGGACTATTGGCTCATCTGTGCAAGGACAAGAGAACTTGCCGTCGAACACACAGCGAAGACCGTCCAACTGTTCAAGGATCTGAGATTCTCCATCAACTGTTCGAAATCCCGCCTGGTTCCGTCGCAGGTCGCACTGTTTCTGGGAGCCAAGCTGGACACAGTAGCGTGATTGGCTTCTCCGTCGGAGGAGAGGACGAAGGCCATCTTGGGCAAGGTGCAGCGATCCATCAAGTCCCTGCTCGGCATGATGTCCTCATGCATCTACCTGGTGTGCCTGTGCAGGCTGCGGATGCGTCCTCTACAAGAGTTCCTCGACGCCCATTGGATACAAGCGGTGGGCAGCTTCGAAGACAGGATCCCGCTCAACGAGGCATCAGGCTCTACATCAGGAGATGGTGATGATGGACGCCTCCCTGGAGGGATGGGGAGCGCACACCAGAGATCTCCATGCAAGAGGCCTTTGGCTCCCGGAGGAGAGGTCACTGCACATCAACATCCTGGAGCTCCGAGCCATGTTCTGGGCCCTCAGGTCATTCCTTCCATCTCTCAAGGGCAAGGTGAGGAGGGTCTTCACCGACAACACCACCACGATGTTCTACATCCGGAAGCAGGGAGGCACCAGATCCCCAGCCCTATCCAGAGAGGCCTAGGATCTGTGGCACTGGGCCATCGCCCAGGGGATGTTTCTGGTGCCCTTCCATCTGGCAAGAATAAAGAACACCATCGCCAACTCACTCAGCAGGGTGCTGCGCTCGTGCCACGAGTGGGAGCTGCATCAGGATCAAGCGGATCGACTCTTCCAACGATGGGGCAAACCCCAGATCGACATCTGCGTGACGGCGACGAACTCCAAGTGCCAGAGGTTCGCAGCAGGTTTCCCCAGCCGAGGAGCATGGGCGATGCTTTCTCGTTCCCCTGGGACGGCCTGTTCCTGTATGCATTCCCCCCATTGCCATTGCTGCTGCGACTCATCAACCAACTCAAGAAGCCCTGGTGCAGGATGATCCTCGTTGCACCGGCGTGGCCAAGGCAGATCTGGTTCCCAGACCTTCTGGACTTGTCAGCGTCCCCCCCCGTCAAACTGTCGACGGAAGCAGAACTTCTCTCCAGAGAAGGAGGCGCCATCCTCGATCACGACCCGGGGTCGCTGAACTTGCAGGCCTGGCTCCTGCAGCACTAGAGTTTGGAGGGTACGATATCCCGGTGAACTGCAAGGAGGTGCTTGCAAAGGCCAGGGCGTCCTCAACTCTCAAGTGCTACGGACACAAATGGAAGAGGTTCTCTGTCTGGTGCCGCGCACAGAAGATTAACCCCCTATGGATTACGGCCCGAGAGTGCTGCCGTACTTGCTATCGCTGGTCAAGGCGGGGCTAGCTCATGCCTCCATCAAGATACATCTAGCAGCGATTTCCCGCTACACCAGAACTCCTGGGCGATCATCTCTGTGGTCCCATCGCCTGGTGAAGGAGTTTATGAAAGGACTGTTCCGTTCATTCCTGCCGATGAAGGCTCCGGCCCCGGCGTGGTAGCTCAATGTGGTGCTGAGCAGGATGATGCGGCCGCCATTCGAGCCTCTGCATTCAGCCCAGTTGAAGTACTTATCGTGGAAGACAGCGTTTCTTTTCTTGTGGCCATCACCTCCGCACGACAAGTGGGAGAGATCCAGGCCCTCTCCTGCAAGCCTCCGTACTTGACTTTCCACGAGATGAGGCTAGTGCTGAGGACGCACCCCTCCTTCATGCCCAAGGGGCCGTCGGACTTCCACCTCAACGAGCCCTTGGTGTTACCAGTTTTCTTCCCGTCGCCTTTATCGCCGGCCGAGAGGACTTTGCACTCGCGGGATGTAGCTAGAGCGCTGAAGTTCTATGTGGACCGCACGAAGAGGTTTCTGAAGACATCACAGCTATTTTTGATCTTTGGACCTGTGAACCAAGGGAAGGCTCTCTCGAAGGCTTCCATTTCCAGATGGCTCTCCGGCTGCATCATGCACTGTCACCAGTTGGCAAACCGACAGTTGCCCGGCCGTTCGAGAGCCCATTCAACCAGAGCGATCGTTCCTACCACAGCGTTCCTATCTGGTGTGCCCCTGCTGGACATCTGCAGGGCTGCTACGTGGAGGTCGACGCACACCTTCACGAGATTCTACTGTGTCGACCGGGATTCCAGGGAGGAGTCCAGGGTCGGCCAAGCAGTGCTGCGCAACCTGTTTGCCTGAAGGTGGGCCTGGTCAGGAGGTAAGAGATGCTTAATGTTGAGTTGTTAAAATGCTTAATGTTGAGCCTTGTCACCTCCCGTGGTTGTGCATGTGTGTAATGCTATGTATTCTTATATTCATGAGCATGTGAATCCATGCCAGACCCAATACTGGAGAAGGAACAAGTTACTTACCTGTAACTGTTGTTCTCCAGCATGGGTCTGGCATGTATTCACATGCAAACCCTCCCTCCTTCCCTTCTGAGGCTCTTCACTTGGTCTTACTGCCACTTTACGTGCTACCAAATCTGAGGATGGCTGCCAGGGGAGGGGCTTAGGGAGAGGGCAGTCATTGGCTGGGGGCAGTGTGACCCAGAGACCAGTGATTGGTTACTACTATGAAAGACAGATCAGAAACGAAACTGATACTGATTTTTTCTTTACCGAGGATTCCCAGCCTGACGACAGGGAATATTCATGAGCATGTGAAGACCATGCCAGACCAATGCTGGAGAACAGCAGTTACAGGTAAGTAACTTGATCCATCCCCACTGAAAGCTGGTAAGGGGGGCTGCATGAATGAAACAATGAGTAGATAGATACATAACAGAGCTTCAACGCTGATTATCCTAAGGAGTTGATCTCCAGGTTTTATGGAGGGAAGCATACCATGTCTGCTCTTTGATTGGAAGGGGGTTATTTTCTTTTTCTTTCTACCTGAAGAGAGAGGACTGCTCCCCCTAACAACAGTCCTTCCATGCAATAATGATTGCTTGCACCACAAAGCGCAAATGCACGGAAATGCAGGCAAGATTTATTGTATTCTTGGCACAACATAGTGCAATCCTCATTGCCTCCTGCCATGTACGTGCATGCTACATTTACTGCAAAGACACACCTATAAATATATCAAGGAAAACACTTTAGGTGCATGTACAGTAAGGTGAGAACATAATCTAACAAAACCCCTGAAATTCAGCCAAAGCTACCTTAACTTCATACCCCTGTTGGGCAACCTATGACCACAATGATGACATCACAGATCACATCACTGGTGACATGTGTGTATGTGAGCATTGTGACATGTCAGATGTGAGTTTTCAATGTCAGTGTGGGTGTGTGAGTATTTGTGCATTTCTCCATGTAATTTGGAAGATGCCCATCAAGTTTTTATATTTTGTGACGTGTAGTTTTGTTTTGTCCATCAAGTGTGCTGTACTACAAGTCCCAAAATGCAAAGTAAAATGGAAATCTGAATGAATATTTTCCAAATAACAAGGGATGTATGGCATATAACAATATATAGAAGACATGTAACTTGGCTAGGCTGCAAGAATAACATATGCCCAAGGACTTTCTGCACCCATAGCGAAAATCAAAAGCTGGCACCCATGAATATGCACAGTACTGCTTAGCTTCTTCAAAATGAGTAAGAGGCTGGACCCCTAAGGCCATGTTGCTCTAAGTGGTCTTGTAACTTTGCTTGACTTATTAGGCACCATTGCTTTAGGGGGCTGGCCATTAACTCACTTTGAAGCTAACCAGAGCGTTCCTGGTTACTGCATTGATCAGAGACCCAGGTCACCAGTGATTTCACCTCTAATGTCACTGTTGCTGTAAAAATATATTTTTTATTATGATATAGATTGCAGGCTTTGACAACTCCAAATATTTTTTGTTAATGCCCTGTGCGATTAATGGTCACACACTTTGGTTAAGCAGCGTGCTACAAGCCCCTTGTTTTATGGCCAGTCTCTAGGTGACAGTTGTGATACATTGCAAAACCACAACTAACCGGATTTAACCAGCACAGAAAAGGATCAAAAATGATCAGCTGTACGATTCACATATGCCCAGGTTCATTTGCCCATATATAGCGATTATCAAAAGTTGGCACCCATGAAGATATGCACAGTAAGTGACCAGATATTTGAAAGTGAAATACACAAATGTAGTTCAATTGACCTTCTCCTTAGAAGAAAGTGCACAAAACGAAATAGCACTGGACTTTAAAAAAAAGTAAGAATACCAGAAAAATAACCTGAGAGAGCAAATATTCCAATACATATGCTGGCAAAGAATAAAAGATGCTCATCTTTTAAACCCAGCAACCTGTAGTGAAATATTCCATGGAAAACAAAATCCCAATATGAAACAAGTACTTGTGGTCTTGTTGGTAAGCGTCTTCGCTGGGACCATGACAACCTGAGTAAAAAGAGGGTATTCAAACACTTGAGCAAGCTTCCCAACCTCAAAAAAAAACAAGAAGTTGTGTCCACCATCTGAAAAAAGTTACGCTGTCCACCCACATGTGTTTTTTACTATTGTACTATTGTCCTGAAAAGCAGCCACAATCAGGGGAACATAACTGCACCAGTACCCAGGATTGAAAACTCTCTTGTCACATTGTGAGCAAATACTCATGACTTACTTGCCTTCTCATCATTTCCCCTCCTCCCCGCCATGTCTGGCTTTCAACAATACTCTGCTTTATAAAGCTAACTCGAAAGGTTCACGTACCATAGTGTCACTCAAATATATAAATCCTTATAGAACTATGTTAGGCAAAAGTGACCAATCGTGTCATTATTCCCCCATCTTCACTTTGAGACTACAAATAACAGAATGCAAATCAGCAAAAAGGTTAATAAAATGGTCTCTGAGTGCAAAACATTCAAGGACTACTAACCAATGGTAGGGGAGCCCCAATTGTGGTGCATCTATGACTCCAACCTTATAATTGTGGTGTGGGTATCCACAAAGCGGATATCCCTACAAAATGATCCCATTGTGAACCTGAATATAAACATCAATAGGATAAAAAAAAACATTTTTTAAAGTTTATTTTAAGAATTTAGTTACAAAACAAAAATGTGTAAAACATGGAAAAGGTGTGTTCCAAACAAAACAAAGACACAGTTGTTGTTGTCAGAATACAAATAAGTACATTTACGATGTGTTTCAAAAAAGCAAAAACAAAATTGTTATCAAAGAACAGACAAGCACATTTTCAATGTGTTCCAAAAAAGCAAAAACAAAATTGTTGTCAAAGAACAAACAAAATACAATAGAAAAACACACTGTGCACAAGAACTTCCAACTTTTTTCTTTACTCTTAGCAGGTCTGCCTATGTATGCGAAGACATCATAAAAATGTGAGGTTTTTGGTTCTAGAAATGTCTTTGATCAGATCTATAAACAACCAGATATGTTTCAGCAATCCACCTGCTGGGCCTAACGCCAGTATCCTTCCTCAGGGCAAATTTACCACTAGGGGGAAGCAGACAAAAAAATAAACATTTAAAATTAAAAAAAATGTTTACATTTATGCACAGGAGTGCCTTATGAATTGCATATTAGGTTCAGTTTGACTGTATTCAATTGAGTTATCCTGGAAGGAACGTACCCAATCATTTAGTGGATAATCAAACTTTCAAGGACTGACAGTAGCAGGTTTAAAATAAAATATTGTGGATGCTGTGTGTTATGAGATATTTAAAACTACGAAAACACACAGCATCCAGACCTGTGGACTTTCTGCCATCCATGCAGGAACCGGGACCAGCCCTTCTTAGTTTCAAAGCGAGGAAGGAACCGGCACCTTTAGGCCGTGTTTCTCTAAGTGTTGTTGTAAGGTGTTCTTTTTCAAAAATTTATTGACTGGGAGTCTACAAATACCAGAATGCAATTCGGCAAAAGGCAAAAAAAAGCCTATGAGTGCAAAACTTTCAAGGACTGACAGTAGCACGGTTTAAAATAATAAAATAATACAGAGGCCTTTTTGGTCACCCATCCATACAGTAACCGGTAGTGACCTTGCTCAGCTTCAAAGCAAGAAATGGGCTGGCCTGTTCCTCTAAGTGGTGCGCATTTGTCGAGTAATGGGGCCTGAGAAGGCTGTCCCCTTCCTTACTTTGAAGCTAAGCAGCATCTGTCCTGGTTACTGCATGGATGGGAGACCTGGATGGCGATCGAGTCACTGGCCTTTGGCCATGGCCTGTGATTTTTCACCCCCAACATCACTATTGCTGTACATATACCTTTAAAAGAAAAACTGTAACCACAGGTACAGAACTACACATACACCCTCTGCTATCCATAGTCCTTTGTAGCTGTGAATATCAGCAAAACAGCAAAAAAAGGAAATGCTTTCTGGCCCTCACCAAGTGCCTCCCCTCATCTGTGCCAGCTCTCACCACTCCCCATAAGGCCTCCTAACCTCCCCTGCCCCTTTCCCCCCACAACACATGCTGTTTCTGTGATGCAGTTTGCTTTCAGATGTTAGCTAGAGCTGAGGCTACAGGAAGCTTTGTGTTGCAAGCTCAGTCCCTAGACACAACTCCCACATTTCACTTGGTGCCCTCTAGCCTAATCACATTTGTATGTATTTTGACCTGCAAATAGCTTTGATCCTGCATTTCCTTTTCCCATATCCTCGGCTATAGCCGCAGATATCACTTGCATCGAGAGAATAACAAGATGGCATGTGTTTCATTTTTTTTTAAAAACGGTTTCGGGTAAATCCCCTAAATATCTTTATCGATTTTTGGGAAGAGGGCACCCCCTTCTCTGTCATATATTTAAAGAACTACTGCACAGAATAACCCCAAACTCTGCATGGATCAGGAGTCAACGCTTCCTGCCCAAGTTGTTTCAGACCTGATCCAAATCCGTCCAACCGTTTGGGCTGTGCGCTTCGGCAGAAATTGATCTTGTTTGTCTATGGGAAAATGAATGGGAAGTAGGTTGCACTTTCAGAAAACTGTTTTTTTACGCTTAATAACGTTCTCATTTATTAGCACATCTTTACAAAACTTTGCAGTCTGGGGGGCCCTGCAGGTTTTAATCACTTCTGAAATTCTATTCAAATCTGTTATTCCAAGCAAAGTCATTAACAATAGAATTTTGGGGGGTTCCTATGGGATTCCGACTCACCTTAACTATAGAGCGGCTATCACCACCCTTTAATTACGATAATTGGTACATAGGGAGGTTTCCCTGGCTAGTGGGACTCCAAAAGAAAACGAGTAAAATGCTGAAAGATATGTTCCACCCTATTTAAGTAAATACCTCATGACTTCATTACTATATTGTTGGTCACAACAGGTGATATTTCCAATACCAATTGAAAATAAACGAGGGGCACATTTACACTGGCTATAATTGATGGAAACATTTTTGTTGGCTCACTTATGTAGAAGACATGGTTGAGAAAATTGATTTAATGGAGTGCAACAACATTTGGAAAAACTAAGATTTGTCCATGTCTCCTCACTTTGCAGACCACACATCTTTTTTTTTTTTTTACATGTATGGACCATCCGATTTAGGGAGCTTAGAAAGAGGAAAATGATTCAAGAAACTTACCTGACTGGCGTGCTATGACTCTTTCACCAGCCCTACACTTTCCCAACTAAATCCCAATCGCTCATTTCACAATGCTTATCCGTGCAGGGCTCCTAGAATAGATTGATTTTGCATTTATAGCACTAACTGAAGGGGATATTTACTCCTACAATAGACTTTAAAAATGGTCTGCGTGTGTTTGTTGTGTGTGCTTGTATGCGTGTGTGCGCGCCCGTGTGTGTCTACAACAATTCAATTTAATGTGTCTATGTACTCATTTTATATGAATATATCATTGACGCATGTTGATTCAGATATACTGCTGTTGGTCTCAGCCTATGACTATCTCGTACACATCCATTCTGGTCAAATGAGTGCAGCATTTTCTACAGAAAATAGAACGTCCGTGCCAATTTCCCTTTACCCCTCATCCGTCTTTGAAGCAGATGCTACATTGTCCAGTAGAAGTAATGTGATTAGGCCAATTTGATTCAGCTGTCACACCTCATTGCTATAACAATAAAACTAGCATATGTTTGTCAATATTTGTGTGGATACATTACCTTGATAAGGAAGCACAGGAAAAGCAGTAATTTACTGTATACCTGCTTGGCAATACATATCAGGTGCATTTCATTAACCCACAAACGGGTTCCCCTCCGCCTGAATAAACACATACACTCATGAAAATATGCAAATTTAGAGTCTGATTCACGAAGCATTTATCAGTTGCTGAATCAGGCCATTACAATCGTAATGAATCCGTAGAACCAGTTGACAAGGGGCCTCTTGACGAGTGTGGCCTCAGCCCTTGAATGCGGCGGTTAGCTATTACCCCTGCATTTAAGGGCTGGCCAAATCATGAGTTGGGTGGAATGTTTCGAGTTTTACGTCCAGCTTTCTGTTGGAGTTAAAATACTCCACTATCCACCCCTTTTTATGCGCTATTAGTAAAGCGCTAATTGCACCGGCGCTAATAGTGCCCCCAATCCCATGGGGTTTTATGGACCAAATGGGGATTGGGAACTTACCGCTGCACCGCTACTCGGGATCCGGCGCTAATAGGGTCGGACTGAGCAGCGGTAATGCTATTTTCATTGGCGGTATTATCGCCGGGATACCACCAAGTCTCTGATAGAGCCAAAGTACTCATAGCAATATTGCGAAAGACTACAAGGAATTTAAGCATAAACAGATTTCAGAAGGTTCACATTCTTTATGAGCATCTGCCATTACGATGGAACATGATCATTTGGGAGTGTGAATTTCTTCTCTGAGGATAGAGCCAAAAGCAGCTGGGAAGGCAGGAACTGCAGGAGCGCAGGTGGAGTTAGGAGTTCAAGAATTGAACTCCTTTCTGGATAACTGGCCAGCTCTCCAGGCTCCAGAAATGCACAGAAGTGGAGGATCTTGAGGCTTTCTTCCTCAATTAAGAGAAGATCACAGAGGCTGTCATGCGGGAGAAGGTTAACTGGCCAAATGATCTGTCTCACTTACTAACTGGGGAATTATAGGTTACTTGCATAGTGTTGAATGCCACATGGAGTACAAGGGGATGCAAAATTGCATCCTGGAGAGGCTGGGATATGATGTGGAGTACCAATGCAAGCCATTGCAAAAAGTCAACCTGCTTTCCCAGGAAATACCTGTACAAATGTAACATCACATTTTAATCTCACTTTGAAAATGGCAACGTAAGAAGAATTTGGACGAGCTAAAACTTGGACGAGTTAAAGGAGGCATTGGTACTCAAGCACTTCTTCAGCTCCTTGCTCCTCAGCCCCAATTAAAGTGCTCTGAGCAACAGATCCACCAAGTGATTTTAGGATTGTCCATCTAATGGACGAGCTTTGCCCCATCAATGGATACCAGCTGAAACAAAGTGCCTGCTGATGCACTTGTTTCCGATTACACCAAATACTTTAGGGCATGCAGCAGTTCTCATCCAAGCACAACGCTGAAACCAACCAGCCCAAGGGAGCCAAAGAAACCAGTGCCAGTCCAATTAGAGAGGCCCATGTTAGAGTGCTATGCATGTATAAAGCTGAGTCACTTGGGTTGCTCTTGTCCCAGCATTCCTCCATCAGAATCTATGGACACTAGCTATTTTGCCAAAAGTATCAGGATGCCCAAACTATCAAAGAATTAGGGATGCTCATGCAAGGAAGGCTTGGAAGGACCTACTATCCAATTCAGTCGGACAATGATGGCAATGTTGGACAACTGAAGATGCCTCGGGAGGATAGCTCAGCAGCAATGTGCTCGCCTTGGAAGCAAGACGACGTGGCGCAACACAGGTTTGATTCCCAGGTACGCGCTTAGAAACCTGTGGGTATTAAGCACGTTATAAAAAACCTATTATAATATTATGCCTGGCCACAATCCACTCCAATCTGACCATTGCAGAACAAGGTAATATCTGAAGACTGGTTTCCGTTTCCTGTGTCCGTGGTGACCGACAGGAGTACCAAAAACTCAGTTGCATTTCAGCATCAAATGGAGAACCTCCCTAGTTCAATGATTGATTCCAGGAAGCAAAAGTCTGGGAGATATTTACCCATGATAAACACTTATGTGGTAAATTGGGGCAAGCCAACATATCCTAGAGTGATCTTGGGATTTTCTGATGGGGATAACAGAGGAGAGATCTACACTCCTCTCCACATTAAAAAGGGGTCATGAAGAAGAGGAGTAGATATGTTATAAAGTCCCATTCTTACTACTGAGACCAGCTTTGGCATGACCATGGGGGCCAGATAACTCATTGAGTTAAAGGCTGACAGGCCTGAGGGTGATACGGGCAGGATCCGTGGATATCCTTACTTAGTCCACATCATTTGGCAAGGGAATGTCACATGGGTCATCATGCGCTTTGTTTCATATAGTTCCCGTGTAACAGTTATGATCTAATCATTTCCCTAAATATGCCCATGGGGATGCCCCATCCAGATACATCATCAACTAAAACTAAAAACAGAGAGAGGGGGTGTAATTGTCCTTAATGTGAAAAATAAAACCACTGGACCAGAAACTATATAGGACATGTTGAATTTGATATTGTTCACTCAGAAGCCGGCATAGAGATCAGGCACACTTTACATTGTTCTCCATACAATTGCTTGCTGAGCCCACATAAACATCAGAGGCCCACTACTTTTCCTGGAAGCACACAAACACCAAAGGCATACTAAAGAGCATGGTAACCCTTGCACTATAATTCTTCCACTCACCATGACTTGGCATCTGCCTCCTGGCCCCTGAACATGAACAACTTGAGAGTGAAAGCAGAGCCAAATTCAAAGAGGCCTTCTCCATACTCAGCTTGAAATTTAATATCTGACAAATGCCAAAGGTTCCTGTGGCTCAGCAAAATCGTGGAATGTAAAAAAAGATGGCTGCTTCGACTCTTAATGACTTAAATCCACCCAAATGCCCAGAGTACACAGATCAGGGGATTAAACCCTTCAAATCACAATCCCAATTCATCTACTGCCACTGCATACCCACCCACAACAGTAGGAGCAAAGGGCTTTATGAGCCAAGGGAATAGGTGAAAAGGGGACAGTGTCTCGAGCAGGAGCAGGAGAAGATGAAGGAGAAAGTGGGTGGTGATACGAGATTAGAGAGAGCAAGAGTTTGGAGGGGCAAGCGCAAGAGTTTGGAGGCAGTTGAAGAGAGAAAAGTCTTTTTCAGGATGTGGGAAGGAGAAGGAGGAGTTGGAACGAGGTTGGAGGCAGAAGGAATTTGGAAAAGCATGATGGGTGGAGAAGGACTTCGAAGGAGATGGGTGCAAGAATGAGACTGTAAGAATTTGGAGGAGGGAGGAGGAGATAAGATTTGAAGACGAGAGAAGTAATCTAAAGTGGTTGGGTTCAAGTAGCTAGAGGCTAGTGAAAGAAAAATCTGGTGGTAAGAGAAGGAGGTTACCAGGAGCTGAGAGGAGAAGATTATCAGGAGGTAAAAGGAGGATACAATCAGTTGAAGGGAAGTTGAAACTATTGGGTAGTGGTGAGGCACCAGGAGGGCTAAGGGACTAATTCAACTACACAGTTGGAGGATATGGATGAGGCCCAAATCAGAAGGTGTTACGCCCCCTATGCGAGAAGCAACACACATTTTGAATGTTGGTGAGGAGGAGAAAGGGACATAATAGGAGTAATTAGATTGTAACAAGGGTAGAAGTCAGGACTTTAGGCATGGAAGCTGACAGACCTCACTCCATCACTATCTGGAGGGGGAAATTGTGCAAGAATGCCCCTCAGGAATCTGTGCTGCTTTTTCAATAACACTGCTGAGGGTCATCGAAGAATGGTTGGGAATCCCTTAAGCGTGGAACTGACTATCAAGAAGACATAAACTCCAGAAGAAGGGTATCAGAACCCCTAACACCTGAGTAACGAAGACTGGGGCTAGAAAAGAAGAGTGTGGGAGGCCCTTAAACCAAAGATTGAGAACCTTGGGTAGAGAAAATCCCAGGGTGTGGGAGAATCAGTGTGTGAGAATCCCTTTCACCAGGCTTTGAGTCACCAGGAGAATCACCTAAAAGGAGGTATACCCTGAGGCGTGAGACTGATAGTCTCTACTTGTGAGAGAGAAGAACACAAGAACTGTGAGAAGCCATGTGCAGATTCCTTTATGTCTGGTTGTTTTACCTTAAAGTGCGAATCCCAGTGTGTTAGGATGCACACTTGAGCCCTGACTTGTGTTTTTGTATGTCTTGAAAATACTACTTTAACTTGAGTTACAGTTACCATATCCATTAACTGGTTTGTTCAAAACCTTGACCCTGCCTGAAAAAAAATACATTTGCTTCAAACTATAAATTGAGCCTTGGCATGTTTTTGATACCGGCCACTCACGTGACATTTTCCAAGACCTGGCGCCACTATCAGAAAATATTTTACTTTAAGAAAATGAAGGCAGAAAAGTCCAGCCAGAATCGTAAAAGCTAATTCTGTGTCAGATGGAAATACAATGAAAGGTGTACTATGTGATGTTTAAGACATGGTATCTAGTTTGACTACAAAGATCAAACACTCTTCAGAGTTGGGTATTCCAGAATAAGCTTGGTAGTGATAGAATCTCATGTTTTGTTGGTATCTCTAATATTCTGAACAATCCAGCTGGTTACTGATGTAAAGGTCTATTCTGGGCTCAAACTGAACAAAATGTAACATCCAGGTGAACACATCCATCCACCAAAATAATAATCTATGACCAACTCTAAAGTAGACTTCACTTCACTATATTTTACAGGAGCAGTATCATTACATAACCTCAGAACCTTAGTCTGAGGAACACTGTTAGACCCAAACCTATCATTACCAACCAAACTGCCAAACGTGTCTTTAAATTTGCCTGTAGGAAAGGGCATAAAGACCAAACATTGCGCTCTGAGACCTACGGGTTAGTAGCGTGTTATAAGCACAAATAAACATAAACATAAAAATTGCTAAGTCTAATCCAGCACCCCACACATAGATGAAGTTGGACTATCTTTTTTTGTGTTATGATCAAACTATGATCTTTCACAAAGAATAGAAAACTATATAAAACCACACAATTATACAATCCAACATATTAGCATTCAAATATAAAATAATAATTTCATAGTCATTACTACCCAATTGCAGAACATGTGAATCCATTATTATCATCATTAAAATTATCCATACTTATTATCCCGTAGGCCTATTTCCTTCATCCTTCTAATCACTTCAGTAGTTAGAAAAATTCCATTGCCTTCATTCCGAAATTCCCACATATTTTCAGTATATATTGTTATTGCAAATAAATGTCCAAGGATTTTGGTCATTACACTTGATAAGACCGAACGTTCTACTACAATGTGTGTAAGAGTTTGTAAGTCTTTGCAATAACAATTTATGCCATGACTCCAATCATGAGTTTTAGATCAAGCAGATGACATTTCTCCAGTGGGTAAATGATTTAAGCGAAACCATGCAAATTGTTCATGAAAATAAAAACATGGATATTGTTCCAGGTATTTCTGTAAAATCCCCAATGTTTATCTACTCTTGAGAATGTAGAATGCAAAGTGTAGTTTCTTGTTCTATTCACAATATCATTCCAGTCCATTTCTTTAAGAAATGTTTTCACCCACAATGTATTTCTTTAAGATCATTTTTTAATCTCCCACAGTGAGCTGAGATAGATTTTGCATGTAGTTCTATACTGGATAAAAAGATAGACATCTTATGATGCATAGCTGTTTGCAAAACGTTATACAGGGAGGCATTTAACAGCTAAGATTATTTTGTTGAGCAGTGAGACCACACGCCCATGAAACCAGGCCCGAAGAGACAAGAGGCAGAGTTCATAACACTGTGATGACATAGGAACTGATAACAGGAGGTTTTGCATTTATTTCTATACTCTCCCTTCGAGTCTCTCCCACGACAGCCGAATGACATCTGCTTCATTTCAGCCTCATATAGTATCGTTGGACCTACGTTACAAGCATGAATTCTGAGCAATGGTTTGTTAAGCGGAAACCTGTGCAGTTCCCTCTGGGACCACTGCAAAAGATTTAGGCCTACAGGTGTTTGGCAGTAAACCCACGTGGTAGCAGTCTGTACCACACAGATTCACTTGGTAGCTGTGGCTGAGCAGTCAGACTTCCCTCAAGAAGAGTTAGGCAGTATGTGGAGTATACAAAATAGGGCAATTTACACAGTAGAACAAGCAGACACGGAACAGAGCTTGGGTGTAAAGATATATAGTTATTTATTTATAAAAACACATCTATGAAAAACACACTGGCACTAATACGGCAAACAACTTAAATTACAATTACTAGGAGTATCTCAATCCTCTAACAATATGTCGACAAGTCTAGGTTCATCTGCACCACTTATTTGCAGACAGAGGTGAATGCTTTAACCTAGATGGCACTCTAGTATTCGTTAGGAGGGGAGAGAAAAGGCAGGGAATGAAACCAACTCGGTACCAACACTTTTACGAAACAATGCAAGGCAAGTAAGGCAGGATCTACCGTAGATCACAAAGTTCAGAGGCCAGGCCCACTCGGGGAGAGGCAAGGCACTATGTCCCAAAAGTATCACAGTGGAAATGCAATTCGAGTCTTTGTTGCAAATTGTCACATAAAGATTGGACCAGTTCAGAACAGAAAGTTAAGAAGGCTTGGAGGCGACCCAATGGAGAGGCAAGGATTAAGACACCTCACACTAACCGTCACAAGGGAAGCCAGGCGGACACGGTACCTTGTATGTGGAGAGACAGCTCTGGCGGGGGCAGTTGTTCCTGGTGGTGGATGCAGGTCGGGGCTTTGCCAAGAGATGAGATACTCTCGTCGTCGAAGGAAAGTTGAAGATCGTTGCACCACCAGGGAAGAGACCAGCCGTGGAGTGCTCTGTCACAAGGCGACACCTTTTAATCGCGGTACAGTGATTAGTGGCTATCGAATTCATGCTTGTCACGTAGGTCCAACGATACTATATGAGGCTGAAATGAAGCAGACGTCATTCGGCAATTCGACCACTACGTCCTGGAACGAAGAAAAAGCAAAGGGGACGGGCAATTCGACCACTACATCCTGGAACGAAGAAAAAGCAAAGGGGACTGGTTGTGCCCACCAGTCAGTGGAAGAAGACGCTCCGGCGGGGAGATCTCCTCTGTCGTTGGGAAGTGGTGAGTCGGTTCAGCAGGGCTCCACCGGAGGTGTCGTCGTTGCAGGTCGGCTCAGCTTTACCCTCGTCGGATTCTTAGGTCCTGTGGCGACTTCTGAAGATCCAGTCCCAAACACCCTGCTTTTATGCAGGAAACCCCATTCATTCAGCCTAGCTGTCAATCAAAACACGCTTAGTGGTGAGCGGGGTGGCTCACCACTTGGGCCAATCACACCAGAGTGCGACTTGAGTTGGCAAGGCAACTCAGTCCAGGGTGCCTAAACACCCTGCCACACCCCCTGTGGTACCCAGACAGAATGGCACTGTCATGATGCCCGCTCCCGGGGAGCCGGTTCAAGCCCTGCGTCCCCGAAAGCGGACATCCAGTCCCCAAGGAAAGACCCAGCAACCCCATATAGGGGCCCTTTGGACAGTGTCCTGGCGCCTATGGCGCCAGGCTCATAAAAGACATCAGTCCTGGCGCCATAGGCGCCAGGCTCATTATGGGAGTGCTTGGGTGCACTTACCTGATGCAGACCATGCTGCAGGATCCCGGCCTCCTTGAGGCCTGAAAGGAACTACTTTACCTGTGGGACTAATTTACCATCCGGGCGTGGTCGGGGAAGGATACATACCTGATTGGAGGAAGGATACATACCTGGAACTTCTTCCAAGGCTATTTAAACCCCACCTGAACAGCCACACGTGCTTCGCGTTGTTCTGCATCTAGCAGCTGGACGCTCACCATGTCTGCTCCTGCATCCTGACTTCTGCCACGCCTGCCAGCATCCTGGATCACCTGCAAAGGAAGAGAAGAAGAGAACAGAAGAAGGAAAAGTCCTTACCTGCTAAATCCACATCCCGGAGACATCTCGCCGACAATCCTGAAAAGGAAGACTTTTATTTAAAAGCTCATCGCGTCGATCGCTGCAGCGCCGCATTCCACTCACCTTTACAGGGCGCCTCCATGTTCAGCAGCGATCATCCGGATTCGCAGTCACGCCCCAGCGCCTAGGGAGAAAAAGGTACGAACAAAAGGTGAGAGAGAGAAGGGAATAAGGAAAGCTAAATCTCCATGTTAAGACTTACCTGTTGATTCATTCCCTCTTCATTTCGGGTCCGCGCCGCATCCTGGCATTTCCGGACCCCGGCCCCTAAGGGGAAAAAGAGACATCAGCGTTAATGAGCGAATGAAAAGACATTACCAAAAAACGCTCATTAAAGACTTACCTGATTTCTACAAGGATTTCACCTCTCATCTCGGGTCGGTGCCTGTTCCCCGGCATTCCGTACCCCAGCCCCTATGGGGAAAAAGACACTAGCATTAGTACATTAATGCATGGACACAAGGGGAACCTCTTATCAAAAAACTTACCTGGAAGCCAAGCAAGTTTGGTTCTCACCAATCCGAAAATCCAGTGAAGTAACTGGATACCAACGCGGCCCTGCATCAGAAGCAGGATGGAGAGCTCGTCCTTCCAGACCCTAAGGTGAGACACTACGGGGAATCACAGAAGGGTTTCAAAGAGGGTGAGAGGGGAAAGTGGGAGGCCGATTACATTACCCCGCAGACAGTTAATCCCCTATTTTTGCCTACAGAAGGATACTTCTGCGAGCCAGACAAGCCAGATTTGGGGGCCCGGTCCAGTCCGTCTTCCGAACCCTGCGCATCACCTTAGAAGAGGTCACAGCAGCGCGAACCAGGCCAGCGCCTACGTGGGAGTCAGGTGAGCGTTACAGAACGCGAAGCCTTCTTACAAATTACCACCCAGGCGCTATGGCAAGTTCTGAGACTGATCAGTTGGCCCAATTACTGGGGGAATTACGGGCCGAAGTACATGCCGCTCGTCAAGAGACTAATGCCCTCAGGAGGGAATTAATAATATCAAAGGAAAGAACTGATGACCTGGTCAGACAGCTTTTGCAAGGTCAAGCTGGACAAACTCCTCTACCCGGTTCCGGAGGGAACCCCGCTCCTGTGGTTTCCAGTAACCCTGTGCAGATTAATCTACCCGGAAACATGCCGCTGGCCCCACCCGAACGCTTTGCTGGGGACCCCAAACGATTCGCCGTATTCATGAATCAGTGTCGTTTGCACTTCCTATACAGACCTGGGGCCTTCCCTAATGATCAGACCAAAGTAGCCTTTGTATTGTCATATCTCAGCGGCTGCGCTGCCGATTGGTCAGTTCCACTGGTTACTCAAGATGACCCGATTCTCCGTCATTTTCAAGGGTTTCAAGCAAGCATGGAAAGGTTATTTGCTCGACACTCTCAGAGGCAGGCTCTGGATGACGAACTTCTATCCCTGCGGCAGGGCAATCAGGACCTCCTATCCTATATTGCAACCTTTAATAGACTAATTGTGGAAACGGGATGGCCAGAGGATAAAAGAGTCACGTTGTTTTATCGAGGCCTACGCGGAGAACTTAAAGATGTCTTGGCCCAAGTTGTAAATCCGCCCCAAGAATACACAGAATGTATAGACTTAGTGGTCCAATTGGATCACAGACTTCAAAACAGAAAAGCAGATCGGTCTAGGTTTGAGACCCGGGTGTTGGTCAAGACCCATGCTAATCCCAAGGGAGTTGATGTCTCTGAGCCTATGCAAATTGGAGGGGTTAAAGGACCCTTAACTCAATAGGAACGTGAAAGGAGGTGACAGTTAAAATTATGTCTTTATTGTGGGAATTCTGGACACTTTCTATGAGATTGCCCGGCAAAACCGCCCCGAAAGGCGGTAGGAGCCGCTGATAAAAACCATGAAGACTCTGTTTCGGGAAACGACTCCGCCCGACAAGCGTAGGGGTCCACTTGCCGAGCTTGAAAACTAACTCTCAGACCTCGCATTTCATTGTGCCAATGGTTCTCGTAGATCCAGAACAGCCTAAACGGTTGCATGCAATAAAGGCATACATCGATAGTGGGGCTATTGGAAACTATGTGGATCGTGAATTGGTCTCTAGGATTAACCTCCCTCTCCGTCCTAAAACCAGCAAAGATGTCATCACCACAGTCGATGGAACTGAAATTGCCTCTGGACCGGTAACACATTCCACTACTGAAGTGACTCTTATTGGTCCCGACGGCCATCGGGAGGGTGTTGTGTTTGATGTAATCAAGGCTCCACAGTTTTAGGTTAATCTTGGAATCCCTTTGTTAGAGACACATAATCCTCGAATTGATTGGCGAGCTAAGAGAATAACCTTCCTGGATTGTACACAAACCTGCTACCCAGAAAACCTGAAGATTAATATAGCATCTGTAACCTCTGCCTCCATGCAACTACCTCCGGAATACCAAGACTTTCAGGACGTCTTCCAAAAGGAACAAGCCAACACGTTACCTCCTCACAGATCGTACGATTGCCAAATCGATCTGGTGCCCGGTGCACAACCCCCTTGTAGCAGGATTTATGCCCTTACCGAACCTGAGAACCTGCATTTGAGACAATATTTGGATCAATACCTAGCTAATGGTTTTATTCGCCCGTCAAAGTCCCCGGCATCCTCGGCTTTGTTCTTCGTGCCCAAAAAAGAAGGCGACCTTAGAACTTGTATAGATTACCGCGCATTGAACCAGATAACGGTTAAAAACCGTTATCCTCTGCCTCTGATCCCTGAACTCCTTGTCCAGGTGAAGGACGCTTGCATATACACCAAGTTAGATCTCCGGGGGGCTTATCATCTGGTACGAGTTAAAGAAGGCGACGAATGGAAAACTGCCTTCCATACTAAATACGGATTATTCGAGCACCAGGTGATGCCTTTCGGATTGTGTAACGCGCCGGCTGCCTTCCAATACTTCATGAATGATGTCCTTCGGGAACTCATCAATGTTTGTGTTGTCGTATATATCGATGACATTCTGGTCTACTCCTCTTCGGAATCTGATCACAGAAAACACGTCAGGGCAGTACTTGAAAAACTGCGCCAACACAAACTATTTGCTAAATTAGAGAAATGTGTTTTCCATACCACAGAAGTCGAGTTTCTAGGTTTCATCCTGACACCCAAAGGAGTCCGAATGGACTCATGAAAAGTGGATGCCATCCTCAAATGGCCATCACCTAGTTCTGTAAAAGGGGTTCAAAGTATGCTCGGCTTTGCCAATTTCTATCGCAGGTTTATCCCAGAATTTTCACGCGTGGTACAACCCATTACTGCACTCTTGAAGAAAAATAAACGTTTTGAATGGTCTGAAGAAGCCGAGCAGGCCTTTCAGGATTTAAAAGCTAAGTTTACCTCCGCACCTATATTGAAACACCCGCGTCCAGATTTCCCTTATGTCGTCGAGACTGATGCATCCAGCCTAGCCATGGGAACTGTCCTGTCCCAAAGAGATCCCGAAACCAACCAACTGCATCCCGTAGCATTTTGGTCCCGAAAATTCTCGGCACCCGAGGTTAATTGTGCAATCACTGACAAAGAACTTTTAGCCATTAAGTCCGCTTTTAAAGCCTGGCGTCATTATCTGTTTGGCGCTCGACATACCATCACAGTGATCACTGATCACCGGAATTTACAGTATTTGAAAACCGCCCAGGCTCAGTCATCACGGCAGCTCCGATGGGCTTTGTTTTTCGCTGAATTTGATTTCGTGATTACCTATCGACCTGGCTGCAAGAATGGCAAAGCAGACGCCTTATCCCGAATTGGAATGGGAGAATCTGATACAAACTCAGAACCAGTACCAATAATTCCCGAACAGAGGATTCTAGGCATGACTTCATTACAGACGCTTGAAGACATTCAAGCCAGAGTGAAACAACTCCTGGACCCTACAACCTTACAGGATTGGATACAAATGGGATCAGACTTTACCATAGATAATGGTTTACCTTATTTCCAAGGACGCTTATTCCTGCGACATTAGGAATTACACTAACTAGTTATTTCCGGTTATCATGATACATTAATAGAGGGACACCCCGGTATTGCCAAGACAGAGGAAAAGGTGAAACGACAATTTTGGTGGCCCTCTTGGCGAAAAGATGTTAAATCTTTTGTGATGTCCTGTGGTGTTTGCGGCCAAAATAAAAGTCAAAAGAAAAGACCAGCCGGTCTCCTTCAACCTCTAGACATACCGCCAGCACCCTGGCACACCCTATCAATGGATTTTATTATGGACCTGCCTCCTTGTTCGGGGTACAATACTATTCTGGTAATTGTGGATTTGTTTTCCAAAATGGCCCACTTTATTCCTTTGAAAGGTTTACCTTCAGCTTCTGTCCTACCCAAAGAATTCCTCGAAAATATTGTTTGGCTACATGGATCCCATCTATACTAATCTCTGACCGGGGAAGCCAATTCATTTCCCACTTCTGGCGCAAATGTTGTCAAATGGCGCAGATCGACGTAAGATTATCGACCAGTCACTACCCTCAGACTGATGGTCAGACCGAGAGGACAAATCAGACCCTTGAGCAGTACTTACGGTGTATGTTACAGCAATCTGAAAGCAACTGGAAAGACATTCTTTGGATAGCCGAATACGCAAATAATAATTCGGTACACTCTGGAACTGGCCACAGTCCTTTTTATACTTTGTTTGGGCATCACCCTCGAACCTCAAACCTTGACTCACCTCAGAACCTCGGAATGCCTGCAGTAGAACATCTGTATTCTACAATTACCAAAGCCTTCAAAGAGGCAACTACGCATTTACAACAAGCCAAGAGAAAATACAAGGAGAATGCTAATCTACATCGGAGTGAAGCACCTCAGTATCAGATTGGGGATCTAGTGTGGTTAGCTACCAGACATTTACCACTCAAAGGGCCTCGAACCTTTAACCCAAAATATCTGGAATCTTATTCTATTACGGCAATAATTAACCCAGTGGCTGTTAAACTAGATTTACCAGCTACTATGCGAATTCACCCTGTTTTTCATGTGTCACTTCTGAAACCAGTGGTACCCGGAACCCGACTACTCAAACCTCCAGAACCTATTCTAATAGATGGGGAGCCCGAATTTGAAGTGAAGAACATTTTAGACTCAAAAATGTTTAGGTCAAAACTGTTCTACCTAATTGATTGGAAGGGGTACGGACCTCAGGAGAGGTCGTGGGAACTCAGCGACCATGTGCATGCACCTCGATTAGTCAGGAAATTCCACTGACGCTTCCCAGACAAACCAAAACCCCCGGAGGGAACAACCTTGGGAGGGGTCTTGGGGGGGAGTGCTGTCATGATGCCCACTCCAGGGGAGCCGGTTCAAGCCCTGCGTCCCGGAAAGCGGACATCCAGTCCCCAAGGAAAGTCCCAGCAACCCCATATAGGGGCCCTTTGGACAGTGTCCTGGCGCCTATGGCGCCAGGCTCATAAAAGACATCAGTCCTGGCGCCATAGGTGCCAGGTTCATTGTGGGAGTGCTTGGGTGCACTTACCTGATGCAGACCATGCTGCAGGATCCCGGCCTCCTTGAGGCCTGAAAGGAACTACTTTACCTGTGGGACTAATTTACCATCCGGGCGTGGTCGGGGAAGGATACATACCTGATTGGAGGAAGGATACATACCTGGAACTTCTTCCAAGGCTATTTAAACCCCACCCGAACAACCACACATGCTTCGCGTTGTTCTGCATCTAGCAGCTGGACGCTCACCATGTCTGCTCCTGCATCCTGACTTCTGCCACGCCTGCCAGCATCCTGGATCACCTGCAAAGGAAGAGAAGAAGAAGGAAAAGTCCTTACCTGCTAAAACCGCATCCCGGAGACATCTCGCCGACAATCCTGAAAAGGAAGACTTTTATCTAAAAGCTCATCGCGTCGATCGCTGCAGCGCCGCATTCCACTCACCTTTACAGGGCGCCTCCATGTTCAGCAGCGATCATCCGGATTCGCAGTCACGCCCCAGCGCCTAGGGAGAAAAAGGCAAGAACAAAAGGTGAGAGAGAGAAGGGAATAAGGAAAGCTAAATCTCCATGTTAAGACTTACCTGTTGATTCATTCCCTCTTCATTTCGGGTCCGCGCCGCATCCTGGCATTTCCGGACCCCGGCCCCTAAGGGGAAAAAGAGACATCAGCGTTAATGAGCGAATGAAAAGACATTACCAAAAAACGCTCATTAAAGACTTACCTGATTTCTACAAGGATTTCACCTCTCATCTCAGGTCGGTGCCTGTTCCCCGGCATTCCGTACCCCGGCCCCTATGGGGAAAAAGACACTAGCATTAGTACATTAATGCATGGACACAAGGGGAACCTCTTATCAAAAAACTTACCTGGAAGCCAATCAAGTTTGGTTCTCACCAATCCGAAAATCCAGTGAAGTAACTGGATACCAACGCGGCCCTGCATCAGAAGCAGGATGGAGAGCTCGTCCTTCCAGACCCTAAGGTGAGACGCTACGGGGAATCACAGAAGGGTTTCGAGGAGGGTGAGAGGGGAAAGTGGGAGGCCGATTGCATTACCCCGCAGACAGTTAATCCCCTATTTTCACCTATAGAAGGATACTTCTGCGAGCCAGACAAGCCAGATTTGGGGGCCCGGTCCAGTCCGTCTTCCGAACCCTGCGCATCACCTTAGAAGAGGTCACAGCAGCGCGAACCAGGCCAGCGCCTCCGTGGGAGTAAGGTGAGCGTTACAGGCACCACTTTGGAGGGCTTCTGTGTAGAAGCCCGCCAAAAGTGGAACAAAGGGCTCAACCTTTGGTTCGGAGTTACAGAGGCGAACACAGATGCCATTTTACAAACAGAGTTCTGGCAGAAAATACCAACCGGTAGATTTATTTAATACAAATAAACCGGCGGTATGATAGAGACTAACAGGAAAAAGTATCAGCCTCCAACAATGGGAAGGATCCCATAGGAATATATTCGGGGTCGAATATAAAAAGTAGTTTCCAATGCCACCAGCCAAAACTCGACGAGGGGGGACGGGACAGTGCCCCCTCGAATAACAGACCCAGGGGCAATAGAATTACCCCTACTAGTACGTCCACAATAGGATGGTTTGTACTAGTTCTGTTAGTAAATTTAGGTCTAGCAAAGCCAATGGTGACTTTACATGCCCTGGGAGCCAGTAGTCAGTCCCAGGGTATGGAGTCTATGGTGGGGATCCTCTAGGATGCCCTAGTGTTACGGCACGGAGGGTGCGGTGTAACACACATAGTAAAACATATGAGACCCTATGGAGTAAAAGACCCCATGGCCCAAAGAACACATTGACATTCAACGGAATTAACCACATTCATGTCCAAGAGTGGGAGAAAAAGAGTCTCACTCTTGGCAGGATGAACAAAAACAAACTCCAGAAATCCAGCAAAGCTGCTGGGGGACTCACTAGGTTAGGAAATTCAGCCTAAACAGAGAATTCTCCCTAACATGGTTTAATTGAGTACTTACACTTTTTGCGATAGATTTCTTTGATCAAATAAACCATGTAAGAGGATTCAATTCAACACTACAGCTAAGTCAATGCCTAGTCTGGGATACTGAATGGAAACCCTTATTGATATATCTTTATGTCCAGTTCATGCGTTCTGGATGACTACCCCTATATAACACCCCTCTCTTGGAATCCCCCTGACCCCACTGAGCCAAGCAGTAGTTCTGTTTTGCAAGTTTAAAGGTTTATTTGATAATTTAAACAATATATATATATATATATATCACGCTTTATAATACATTAATAATTGAATATCACACTGAATCTGAGCAGTAATCAATAATGGATAGTCTGGCACTAGCACACTTGTGAATAGGAACAGAAGAATAAGGTGGTAGAGAATGCTTTATATAAGTTCAGATGGATGTAATGTAGAATGAAAATTGCAATACAGAAAATACTCAATATGATTTCAACAAAACAATGTAATCACTTTTCTCTGGCAATTCACCCCCCCTTTTATGCAATGCAAGGAAATGGAAGGAAGCACACAGTTCTCAGAAATGCAATCAAATGTAATTCAGTTCACCCCAGCAAGCTTAGACTACAGAAGTTTGAAACACAGGCCCAAAATGCTTTTATATGTGCTGGCAATGAAGTGAAAAATATGCTGAAATGCTTTTAATTCCCTCTAGAGGTTCAGGGTGAGTGGTATCTAGTTAATATTAGTCCAGGCTCACTCTAGCAATGATTCAGGGATGGTTCTTAAGAGGCAAACGAATTTTTAGCAAGGAAAGCAATGAAGCTGCTGTTTTCACACGTGGCTGGGTTTTTAACCAAATCGCAAATCGCGGTAAATTCGCGAGTGCTTTTTTCGCGATTGCGGCATAAGTATAGAGAATCGGAATGTAGTTCTAGGTTCGTTGAAAAGCCAAGATTCCCAGCTTTCAGAGGAAAGTTACTGCAAGTCTCTAAGACAAACGGTCACAGAGATATAAGCGATATGGTAAAGGTCGTTTTTCAGATTTGAAATTTTAAAAGTTCAAAGTGACAAGTGACAGCTAGCAGCTAGAAAATGACAGGTGACAGTTAGGAGGCAGTTCTACTTAGATTAAAATCGATTGAATTATATTATTTTAACTAAGAGATTGGTTCTGCACAGTTCTGCTAGGTACTCACAATATATTTTTGAATTAGGCCTCGCCACGGATCTGGTCAGGTTTTGGACTGGACTCCGGTCTGGTCTGGGTCTCTTCACAGTGATCTGGGTCAGCTCTCTGGTTCTGCTAACAGCGGTCTGGGTCAGCTCTGCTCTGCTGGTCTAGCCTCTCTGGATTCTGGAGATTGATGGATTTGAAGTCTGGATCTCTGGATGTTGTATGGTCCGGCAGCATGCTCCGCAGCAAATGGAATTGAATGTCCCTATCTGTCCTGACTGTCTGCTTTTATGTGTTTTGAAAATGGGTGGAGAGGCTAGCTTCCTAGGCCCTACCCCTCTCCACTTGTCATTGGCCACTTCCTCCTCTTCCCCTTGATTGGGGGAATGAAATGAAGTGTCATCATGATGAGGTCTGTTTATGATACAGAGAACCCACCCCTGTCAAATTACACACAATCTATATTTTGACCCAAAAGACATATTTGCACAGGTACACATTTGTTTAAAATTACATGCACCCATCACATATCACAGGAGGTATACCCTGTCCAAATCTGCTCTTCCTGGGAGCTTGCATTGAGAAATGGCAACATATTTCACTTTTTGGTCAAGTTACCAATATCAGATTCTTACTCAAATTTACCCAAATGTGTGTGATGGGAATATTGGGCGGTACCCCGGGCCCCTTGCGTCTCTGCTCCCGGTCTCCGGATCATCCTCCCAGTCTCTGGATCGTCCTCCTTGGCCAATCTTGAGGTTTTCTTTCTCCTAGGACGACAAAGGGAGAGCGGCAATACCTATTAATAGACATTTTTCCCCCACCATTGATATAGTGGGGTGGCATATAAATTTATAGTCAAAACATATGGACATGCACATTTCTTTTTGCATTCAAAAACAAAAACACCCACATTGAGAAACTCAGAATTTGATAGGCGATATGTAGGATATTTTAAGTTAGAACTGAATTGATCTGAGACAGTACCCTCTAGGATTCCAGAGGATTCCTCCAGTTGTTGCAGAGTGTGCCTGGGATGGCAACACTTCAACTGGTTTATGTGGACCCACTTGTCTTCCCCCTCTGCCAAACCGCCTTTGGGGATGCGGATCTTGTAGGCCACAGGGGAGATTTTGTCTATAATCTCAAAGGGTCCCTTCCATGTAGGCAAGAATTTTCGCTGTTTTGCCTGGTTTCTTTGGAAGTTGTATAGATAGACCTGGTCCCCCACCTGATATTCCTTCCTGGAAGTCTTCAGGTCATAGTGGGTCTTCATGCTATCAGCTGATCTTTCTAGATTCCGCTGAGCATAAGCAAAAGCATGTTGAAGGTGTTTCCTTAAATTCTCTACATACTCATGAGTTGTGGAGGCATTTATCAGTGTCTGCTCTTGGGTCCTGTAGAGCAAATGCTGAGGAAGCACCATCTTGCGCCCAGTCATCAACTCAAATGGTGACATTTTGGTTGCAGATGAAGGGGTAGATCTGATGGCCATTAGGACCAGAGGTAATCTGATATCCCAACTTGGCCCAGAATCTGCCACAAACTTCTTTAATATGCTCACAATGGTTCGGTTATATCTCTCTACTGCCCCAGAAGAAGCTGGCCGGTAAGCAATATGCAACTTCCTTTTGACCCCCAGTATCTCCCACATCTTTGTCATTACTTCACTGGTGAAGTGGCTACCCCTGTCTGACTCAATCCTTTGAGGTAGACCAAAACGGGAAAAGATGTGGTTAATCATCAGGGCAGCAGCAGTTTCTGCCTTGCAATTTGTGGCTGGGAGACATTCCACCCACTTGGTAAACAAGCATGTCACAGTCAACATGTACTTATTCCCCCTAGCAGAGCGAATCACGGGGCCTACAAAGTCGATTTGTAAATCTGACCATGGCAGTGTCATCCTCCTCTTTTGGAGAGGCGCGCGGTGTGTGAGGGACGTCGGCTGAAATTGCGCACACACAAGACACCCCTTCAAGTATTGGTCGAGGTCCTGCCCCATGTGTGGCCAGTATGCAACCTCTCTTAAGATTTCCAATGTTGTGTGAAACCCCCTATGACCGGCGGTGGCCGCATCATGGGCGTGACTTAACATCAGGCTTCGGAATGAGGTAGGAACCACCCACTGATCGTGGCCAGCTTTGGATTTCCTTACCAGCAAACCGTCTTGGATCCGGAACATTTTTGGACATTTCATCAACACTCTAAGGTCCTCTTTCCCAATGTAATCGGTATCCGTCAGGGGAAAGTTCTCAGGGTCCTCAAGGTGTTGGTAAAACTTACCAATAATTGGATCCCCCTTCTGAGCGGTAATCAAATCAGCATCAGGGGTCTCCTTACTCCATTGGGCAATTGAAAGGTCGTTGTGAGCATTTGTCTGGGACCTAGTGATAGCAGTGACCTGGATTTCCCCCAACAGGGACTCAATCTCAATTAGATCCCCTTGGATGGCCCCGGTTTTGGCCAGCTGATCAGCTAAGTCATTTCCAGTTTTGTCTGGTCCCTCTACTTTGGAATGACCCTTGATCTTTTTCCAATAGATGGTCATCTCATTCGAGGTGACCAGATCATCAATGTTTTGGATCAACTTCCCATGTTTCAAGGGTTTGTTGTTAGCACATAACATGCCTCTGGTTTTCCAATTAACCAGGTGCTCCACGAACCCGTTCCGTACATAATCCGAATATGTGATTATGACCAGTTCGTGGAGTTGATGCTGGACAGCAGTGAGGATGGCCTGATGCACAGCCATCAATTCTGCCACCTGACTACTTCGGGGACCAATTTTGTATCCAGCGGAGGGTTCTGGGGACTCATTCACCCATGCATTCCCTACGCCGGCCACCAGTTCTTTCTCCCCGTGGTTGTCAACATGGTACGAGCATCCATCCACATAGACAGTGGGCATTCCCTCACACTTGTCTTCTTCAAAGACTTTGTGTGGGGAATTAAGGTATGCCTCCGTGTTGTCCTTGATTTTTAGACTTTCGTCCTCGAGACAGTTTTCTCTGGCACAATCATGCAAGTCAGCCAGACCTTGCGCGAGGGGACTCTTCTTGTTTTGGCCATATCTGACCTCCACAGGAAAGCCTTGCATTGACAGAATCCAGGAAGTAATTCGGGAATTACTCACATTTCCGGGTCGGATTCTATCACTTTGGAGATATTGCAGAGGCTGGTGTGGAGTCTCCACTATGATGTGTTCCCCCTGGATAAACGGGCGGTAATTCTTCAATGCCCACACCGTTGCCAGGAGTGCCTTCTCACAATCGTTGAATTTTTCCTCCACAGAGGATAAAGTTTTGCTCGCATAGGAGATTACTTTATTGACATTGTCATGCTTTTGGTATAATACTGCTGTCAAGCACGTATTAGAGAACCCCATCTCCAGGAAGAACTCCTTGTTTCTGACAGGGTAAGCTAGGCAAGGCGCTTGTGAGAGGCTTCTTTTGAGTTGTTTTACTACCTCGGCTTGTTCTGGACCCCATTCCCACTTGACCCCCTTCCTTCAGGAGATGAATCAGGGGTCTGGTGATCTCTGCGTAGCCCTCAATGAACTTTCTGCTGTAATTAGTCAGTCCAAGGAGGCTCCGTAGTTCCCGCAGAGTTGTGGGGTCTTTCAGTTTCTGAAGTGCTTCCACTTTCTTTTCCTGGGGACAGAGACCCTGAGGAGTAATCTCATGCCTCAAGAAATTAACACGGGTTCTACACCACTGTGCTTTCTGAAAGGAAAGTTTTGCTCCAGCGGCCCTCAACTGGGTCAGAACATAACGGATCTCCGCTATGTGTTCCTCCACAGATGAACTTTTGATGAGGACATCATCTACATAAGCCAGGTTACCCCTCGCACCCAGGTCGGGCATGGCCTTATGTAGGAAAATGTTGAATTCATTGCCGGAGTTGAGGTATCCGAAGGGAGTCCGGGTCCATGTGTACTGCTGGCCCCCAAAGGTAAAAGCCAGCTTGTATTGGTCCTCCCTGCTGACAGGCACAGTCCAGTATCCATTTGTCAGGTCTATTGCAGTGAATACCTGTGACCCCTGGATCTGGGCCAGCCCTTGGTCAATGTAGGGCAGAGGCCATCGGGAAGTATGGACCCGTTTGTTAAACTCCCTGAGGTCGGCGCAGAGTCTCCACTGGCCGTTTGGCTTCAATATTCCCAGCACCGGATTATTGAAGGTGCTGTGGACTGGACGGATTATTCCCCGGGACTCAAGGTTCTTAATTATTTCAGTAAGGGACTCCATTGATGCGAGAGGCAAGCGATATTGCTTTACAAACACTGGAGTCATGCCAGGCTCCGTGGGGATTGTTGTTGTGTGGATGTCAGTGCGACCACAGTCATATGAGTTTACCGCAAAGAGATCTTGGAAATTCAAGAAAACTTGTTTCAACTTTTGCTTTTGTTCCAGAGTCACACAGGCATCAGCTAGGTTGACTCTCTCTTCCACCATCTGCCTGAAGCCTGTAAAGACTTCTGGTTTGGCTATTTCAAAGCCTCCTCCAGCGCCGTGGAGAAGTCCCTGGTCAGAGTGCTGATTTGGACTGGGGGCTTCAGGTGGGAAAGGCAGCCCTCATGGACTTGGAAAATCACCTCATCCCTCCTGAAGTCACAAGTCACATCTTCCTTACCATAGGGGCAAGAAGTGTACACCAGGAAGTTCCCCCCATGCCGGGTAAAAATCCTGTCTGGTGTTGTATTGTCATCACTGTCACTGTCAAAGCAGTCCTTGGGGATTGGCCCTAACAGTTCATTACCTAAATCTATGGAAAAATGTCGGTCATCAACCGCCATTCCAATAATGTTGCCTGTGGCTAGAGTAATACTCTTTAAATCGCTGTTATCCACCTCTATTAGAATGGTGTCATGTTCTATGTTGACTAATGGAGTTGGGTTTACTCCCAACCCTTGCTGTTGGAGAGAAGCGTTTAGATGTATGTAAGCATCAGGGTTTTTCAAATGTTGTCCTCTTTTAGCTTTCACTTCTAGGGAGAATTGTCGGATCCTTTCTGGGATGGTGACTACCTCTTTGATCTGAATTTCAACTGCATAAGGTAGCAATTGAGCTGACCCAAATGCTTTTTCTGGATCATCAAAGCCCATGGGATTATCCGCTAATCGGGACCAAGCTTTGAAGTTTATTAGGTCCAAACTAATGGCAAAGCGATTGAGAATGTCACTGCCTAAGTAAAAAGCGGCAGTGACGTCTCGCACGACCCAACAATTGTGGACTATGCTCTTGTTGCCAATGGAGATTTTGAGCATACACCTGCTTGGCAGGAGATGTTTGGAATTAGGTGCTTCCAGGTCCATTTCCCATTTGTCTATCAGTTTGAATGTGGGAATGGCTGGATCTTTTGGGAGTTGGCGGAACATGGCTTCGCTGATGAAGCTCTTACCGTTGTTCACACACACTCGAGCGAGAACAGAGTCCTTCCCATCATTTAACTGAACAGGGATGAACAACTGCTCTCCAATTTGCTGAATATCAGCCAGGCTCTGAGCTGATTTCACATCTTTCTGGACTATAGGAGTGGGAGTTTCTGATTGTGGATTAGTATAGAATCTCAGAGTGTTTCCTTCCAGCGTGGAGTACCACTTTAGACTGGAAGGAAGGTTGATTTTCAGAAATAGAGAGGACCCTCCATCACCAGTCTGTTGTCCTACTGCTATTACTGTCACGTCTGGAATTTGGCTATTCTGGAAGTGAAATTCTACTTGGTCAGATTTTTGTTCAACCATGTGGCAGGTGCCGTTTAAACTAACATGGTTGACACTCTGTTTTAATTTTATTGGTCGGCTAATCTGGGTCCAGAGGACCTTGTTTACGCAATCTATTAAGGGTGACAACCTCCTCAGGAGGTCATTCCCCAGTAAACAAGGGGTGCCCTCTGGAGTCACTACTATGACCGGGTGTTTCACCTTGTGTCGCCCGATCTTAATGTCCAAGTCTGCAGTCCCCTCAACGGGAATTTCCTTCCCGTCAAAGTTCTGCAGTTGTCCAGGAAGAGAGGTGAGAGGAATTTGGTAATTCTCTACCCTTCCTGCATTCAGTTCGTCAAAGGCCCTTCTGGACAGAAGGGTAGCTTGAGATCCAGTGTCCACCAGTGCCAAAATTGTACCCTGCCCCTGTACTTGTACCGGGGCATAGTATCTTCCCTCCTTCTCCTCAAGGGGGCACAGATAATGCACATTTTTGGACAACTGGTGGGCTAACTTTCTAGTTTTGGACATCGCTAGCGAAGAGATTTGGGCAGAATTCTGTGGAGAGCCTTGGGAATCTGAAAGAAAAAGTTGGCAACTGGAGATCAGAGCCATTGTGGGTTCCCCTGGCTCCGGTTCTGGGCCGCCCCCCCCCTTTTTGGAGGCAGTCATCAGGATGGGTTTGAACCAGGGGATTTTCTTGCTGTTGGTTCTGGGATGAGATGGTGGGCGGCGGTAGCTCAGTCTCCCCATCTCCCCAGTCTGGATTTGCATCCCTAGGGACCCCTTTTTCTTTGTGGGGAGTTCCCCCCTCTCTGAAGGAGAAGATCCTTTTCCCAGGATCCTCTGAGGATCCCTCTCCCTCAAATTGGAAGATCTGTACCTCCTCCTCAAACTGAGTCTGTTTGGGTCTTTTGTTTCTCCTACCCACCCTCTGCTCCTTAGGAGGCAGACTTTCAGGGGCAAGAGATTTTGTTTGCGGTTCCTGGGTTTCCAGGGGCTGTTTACAAGTGAGGAAGGAAGCTTCCTCCAAGGCTTTACACCCCCCTTCCCTTTGTGCCTCCTCCCTGGGAACCGGTGTGTTATCGGGGTGCTACCCCGTCATTGTTCTGGAGTACCAGGTCCAGAGTTTGGGGCATTCTGTGCCGGCATGCCCATCTGAGGGTTCTGCTGTGCCCTCAGTATTTGACCCAGATCCCGTGCCATATTTTGGACCTGGCGCTCTAACTGGGAAACCCGCTCAGGCTGATACGGGGCTCTATTTTCTCCCCTGGGCTGATCCCGGGAAGGGTAGCTATCCCTTCTCTGGTAGTACCCCTGGTTGGGAAGATTTTGGTACCCCTCCACCCTTGGCCTCCCCTCTCCCGGATTAGGTTGTCTGGGCTCAGGGAATTGGGGAAAGAAGGATGGATGATTTTGGGGCTGGAAGTTGGGTGGATACCTGGGGAAAAAGTTCTGCCCAGGATTTGGAGAATTTCTGCCCTCCGGTGGGAAGTTAGGAGGGAAGTTCCCTGGGTTAGGTGCTTGGCTGGATCCCCCCCCTTGGGCTGGAGGAGTCCACACATAACCCAGGATGGGTCGACTTCCCTTGTAACGGGGACTTACATAGTCAGGAGAGCGAGGGACCCCATTTGTGGGGCTGCCTCCTTGGCTCCCTGTCTGTGACTGGCCCGAGGATCTTCTGGGCCTAGCATTATTAGGTGCAGGTAGGTTTTTAGGCCCCCCCATCTCCAAATCCAAAACGGGGGTGACCTTTACCTCTGCCACCTTGGCAGCAGCAGGGGTGCTGTTGGTTTTGGGATTTTTCTGGGTATTGCCTTTATTTTCTATGGGCTTCTGCACCTCATAGATCCGGGTAGCCTGTTCAATGACCCAGTCTAAAGATCTTTTCTCGTGAAAATCCCTCACGAGCTGGGTCATTATGTATTTGGGCAAGGCATGGAAAAACGTATTAATAAATTCTCTGCTATCCGTGCGCACCCTTCTTGTGGTCTGTGCAAAAGCACGCTTTAACTCCTGCACAAATTCTTGTGGGGCCTGATCCTCCCCACATTGTAAATTGTAGGCTGCCTTGCGAGCCTCTTGAGGATTTCTATGAGTAGAAAAATGTTTCAAGATGGCCGCCTTATAGGTGGACCACCTTAAATGATTTTGGTCCTCCAGCCCCGCAAAGAAACTGGAGTATTCCGGGGAGAAGGTCCACTTTACATATTGAATACAGCTTTGGCTGTCTTTCAAATGGAAAGTCTCCATCATTTGCTCAAACAACTCTAAGTGCTCCCAAACAGAATACTTGGCGTTCTTATGATAAGACGTGATGACGCTCCTGATTGCCTTAATCTGCTTTAAGGGGTCCTTAAGCAAGGCCCTTTTTGTCTTATTGGCCCTTTTGGTCCGGGTAACCCTGGTCCATTCATCTTCTGACTCAGAGGCACTGCTCCCAAAGGTTCCCGTCTGTTCAGGTTTTCCCGGATTCTGCGAGCCTGGGAATGGCTGGCAGAATGTGGGGACCTGGTCTCCTGTGTCCTGTACCGCTCAGAGGAGTCTTCAGATCCCTCCTTGCTGCCAGGATTTGATGGGTACCCCCCCATTGACCTAACTGGGCAGAGGTTTTCAGGATGCCCTTAATGGGCCTACTCACCTGGGGTTCCCCATCAAATTGCACTGTGCTTGGGTGCCCATACCCGGATGCCCGCCCCTCCATTCCTTTGTGGTACTGGCTTATGAGCCCCATGCTTCTGGCTGGATAGTAATCTGCCATCCCTGTGGCCCTGTGCTCATGTGCGCCAGGGGACATGGGGGTGGCAGAGTCCAGGGACTGAGAGAAATAAAGGCCTCTGGTACTAGGGCTCCTGGGGTTATGCTCAGGAGTTTCTCTTTCCCAGCGAACCTCATCTCTATCCGCCCCTGCTCCCTGTTGCAATGCAAGAGCCTGCGCCTTCAGTTCCTCAGTTAAGGCCTTACTAGACTCTATCAGTCTCTCCTGCATCGCTACCTGTTGTTGGAGTCTATCATTGTGCTGGCAGAGAGCCTCATTCTCTCTCTGTGCCTCCTGATTGGTCCTGGAGCACTGGGCCAGTCTTTGCTGCAGGAGGGTTACCTCCTGAGCTGTGTCCCTATTGGCCTGCTCCTTTCTTGCCAGAGCATCCTCCACCCTCCTGGTGTGTTCTAACAAGTTCTGGCGTTCTTTTTGGAGGTCACCCAGCCCCTGGAGGGCCAAGTGATTTTCTTCTGTTTTTCTTTTTAAATGGCAAACTTCCTGGCCTAAGGCGTCTCTTTCCTGACTAAGAGCCTGCATTTGTGCCGCCAGGTCGTCCCTCTGCCTTTGAAAGGCACCAGCTTTCTGGCGTTCTTCATCAAACTCTGCCTGGGTATCCAGGTCCTTCAAAATCAGCTTGTTGCTCTCTGCCTTCACTCTATCTAGATGACTTTGCAGCGTGGCTACCTGCTCCGTGCATGCCCTGTTAAAGTCTAATTGTTGCTCCAGCTTTTTCTGGCTCTGTAGTAAGGAGTCCAAACTGTCTTGCTGCTCCTTCTGCAGGGCCAGAAATCTAGTATCCTGGTCAGCCTTTTCCTGTTGCAGTATATCCATGTCCTCTTTTATTTTAATGATATACTGCCTACTATCATTTTCTGACTCCTGGCTCCTCTGCAGCCTCTGCTCAGAAGAGTCCAGATCAGATCGGGCCTTCTGTAATGCCAGCAGTTGCCTACTCGCCAGATCTTGGCCTTCAGCACATTTGTCCTGCATGGCTCCCATATGTAAATATAAATATGCCGCTACCCTGGCAATCTTGTTGTGCTCATCCTTGGCCTTAGAGGACATATATAGTTCACTCAGGGCCACATGTAAGGGAGCCTGGTCTCTGCATATATCTGACCCTGTTTCCGTGATCTGGGGTGCGATTGCTTGCAACCAGACCGTCTGGTCCTGATGAGTCCACTCACCTCTCACAAATAGCTTATGTAAGAAGTGCTCTCTGGCTATTTTCATATCTACCAAGGTCGTCATTCTGGAATTTGAGTTCCTTCCTGACTTACAGAAGTTTGTATTTTATTTTTGCAAAACAGACCTTTTCCTTAGAGCGTTCCTTTGAGGAGTGCTTTACAGCGTAACACAGCGTGGTGATCCGACCGGATATGTGTATCTGGTCAACTGGCACACTGTATTAATCTGCACAAGTGATAGATCTAACCCAAACATCCTGGACGAGCCCCCAATTTGTAAGAGGATTCAATTCAACACTACAGCTAAGTCAATGCCTAGTCTGGGATACTGAATGGAAACCCTTATTGATATATCTTTATGTCCAGTTCATGCGTTATGGATGACTACCCCTATATAACACCCCTCTCTTGGAATCGCCCTGACCCCACTGAGCCAAGAAGTAGTTCTGTTTTGCAAGTTTAAAGGTTTATTTGATAATTTAAACAATATATATATATATATCACGCTTTATAATAAATTAATAATTGAATATCACACTGAATCTGAGCAGTAATCAATAATGGATAGTCTGGCACTAGCACACTTGTGAATAGGAACAGAAGAATAAGGTGGTAGAGAATGCTTTATATAAGTTCAGATGGATGTAATGTTGAATGAAAATTGCAATACAGAAAATACTCAATATGATTTCAACAAAACAATGTAATCACTTTTCTCTAGCAATTCACCCCCCCCCTTTTATGCAATGCAAGGAAATGGAAGGAAAGCACACAGTTCTCAGAAATGCAATCAAATGTAATTCAGTTCACCCCAGCAAGCTTAGACTACAGAAGTTTGAAACACAGGCCCAAAATGCTTTTATATGTGCTGGCAATGAAGTGAAAAATATGCTAAAATGCTTTTAATTCCCTCTAGAAGTTCAGGGTGAGTGGTTTCTAGTTAATATTAGTCCAGGCTCACTCTAGCAATGATTCAGGGATAGTTCTTAAGAGGCAAACACATTTTTAGCAAGGAAAGCAATGAAGCTGCTGTTTTCACACGTGGCTGGGTTTTTAACCAAATCGCAAATCGCGGTAAATTCGCGAGTGCGTATTTCGCGATTGCGGCAAAAGTATAGAGAAGCGGAATGTGGTTCTAGGTTCGTTCAAAAGCCAAGATTCCCAGCCTTCAGAGGAAAGTTACTGCAAGTCTCTAAGACAAACGGTCACGGAGATATGAGCGATATGGTAAAGGTCGTTTTTCAGATTTGAAATTTTAAAAGTTCAAAGTGACAAGTGACAGCTAGCAGCTAGAAAATGACAGGTGACAGTTAGGAGGCAGTTCTACTTAGATTACAATCGATTGAATTATATTATTTTAACTAAGAGATTGGTTCTGCACAGTTCTGCTAGGTACTCACAATATATTTTTGAATTAGGCCTCGCCTCGGATCTGGTCAGGTTTTGGACTGGACTCCGGTCTGGTCTGGGTCTCTTCACAGTGATCTGGGTCAGCTCTCTGGTTCTGCTAACAGCGGTCTGGGTCAGCTCTGCTCTGCTGGTCTAGCCTCTCTGGATTCTGGAGATTGATGGATTTGAAGTCTGGATCTCTGGATGTTGTATGGTCCGGCAGCATGCTCCGCAGCAAATGGAATTGAATGTCCCTATCTGTCCTGACTGTCTGCTTTTATGTGTTTTGGAAATGGGTGGAGAGGCTAGCTTCCTAGGTCCTACCCCTCTCCACTTGTCATTGGCCACTTCCTCCTCTTCCCCTTGATTGGGGGAATGAAATGAAGTGTCATCATGATGAGGTCTGTTTATGATACAGAGAACCCACCCCTGTCAAATTACACACAATCTATATTTTGACCCAAAAGACATATTTGCACAGGTACACATTTGTTTAAAATTACATGCACCCATCACATATCACAGGAGGTATACCCTGTCCAAATCTGCTCTTCCTGGGAGCTTGCATTGAGAAATGGCAACATATTTCACTTTTTGGTCAAGTTACCAATATCAGATTCTTACTCAAATTTACCCAAATGTGTGCAAGGCATGCAGGCATTGATTGATGAAGTATCAGACTTTTCACATGCAGACATTTTAAGTAATACCCTCTTAACTGCTAGTTTGCCCCCAGAACATCACACAAATTGGAGTTTGGGCTTGAATTGAAGGTACATTTTTTAAATTAAGGCTCTCAAAGTTATACATTTCTGTCATTTGATTACAAAGAGTTATCAGTGTTTCTGTAAAATATATATTTTGCTTTCAATTCAGTTCTCAGAGTGTTGCAGTCCGCCTCCAAGACTTGGGTGGGTCAGTCACATGTGTCTTCTGGCAGGCAGGCCTTTGTTGACAGGAAACAGTCAAAATCAACATATCCTATTCAATTGCAAGAGCCTATTGTGTGGTCTCCATGAGGCTCCCAGCCAGTCTGCCTTCTATCAATCAAGAGGTCATGTGAGATTCTAACTCCTGGTGTGAATCTCTGGAGGTGAGAGGGTTTCCCAGGCTTCAGGCCTCTGGGAACAGCATGTGGCTAATTTTTAATTAAAATGCAGCCTTTGAAGTCAGCTGAGTCAAATCCCTTTGTCAGCAACTGCACTCAGTTCTCCTGTCAGAGTTTAGACCGCTAGCGCCGCCTTGCGGATTTTGTTGGTACTGCATGCAATTTTGGGATCTTTCTTGGATTAATGCATTCTAAACAGGAATGGTTCTTACATGGTAGTAAATAATCCTTGCTTAACATTGTTTTGATGGGGCTCCTTACAGTAGGATGGTTATGTGGAACCCCACAAAAGGGTTGAATCTTTAAAGTGGTCCAATGAGTCACGATTTCAGCAACTTTTTGACATCAGTAACAGTGGATTTTGTTAACAAAGATCTTTCTTTACACTAGTGGTTGGCAAGTTAGGTAACCATTTTGGTGTGCGCACAAACTGCGTGGTTCTCCTGGATTCTGGCGCACTTGTGGGCTTTTTGGCCATCTTGGATTTTCTAAGCCCACAGCACCAAATGTTGCAGCATGATAGCTCAAACGTGGGTCAGGACACCCAACAACCAATTGATTTATTTTATTCTCTAGCCTCTTAACAATGGTTTCCAACTTCGGTTGAGTTATAATCATGAAGCCCAGATATATAATTTCTGTCACCAAATCAATTTGTGCCTTATTAATAGACCATTTAAAATGCACATCATGTTTGTGATATTTAGGGAATTGAATATCGTTCGTCTTCTATTGATTTATTATAAGATCACTATGACCTGCATATAGTCCCAATGCTGTAAGTAATGTAGAGGAGCAGCCACATGCCTCTGCAGGAAGTCCCACCCCCATTCTGCCTATATGTTGGAAACCGAAAATTGTAACATGCGCAATGCCACTAATGGTACCTATACCGTAAAAAGCCTTTGAGATAAGGTATCCACTGAGAAAACCCTACAAGACGTATCCCTGAAGAGATGATGGTCTCCTGAGAGAGAGACACGAAAAAGTGTTTAGATGTGAATAAGAGAGGCTGGTGATGTCACAAGCGATGAGCGTGACACACTAAGAAGGATGACCAGAGAAGAGAAAGCATAGACCTTATAGAATCTGATGGCGAAGTAAGGAATCGAGAAGACCTTCATGTACGGAATGTAGATGGCACATCTAAAGAAGCACTGAAGAAAATGCAAGTCATTTTTATAACTGTACAGATGCCATAATGCAAGTAGACTAAGTATTCATATGGCTGGCTATACATAGTGAATAGACTGCATATATGTAGAATCTGAACATTCAATGCTGAAATTGTGTAAGCTCAACCAATGGAGAAAGGAGGATTTATAGCTGTGTGTGTGTCGCAGCAACGAATAAACAGATAGGACGACTGCTTGGTTTGGTGTCAAAGGGTAAGAGCAGCCAAGAACTGTTATCTGTTCTCAAAGAACCGTAAAACATGAGAAGCAAAACCGTCCCTTGTTAGGTTGCAAAGAGAGAACACAAGGAGAGCCAATTTCTTCATTTAAGACATGTAAATGCTATAAAATGGCCCAATTCATGGTTTCTGTTCATGTGAGTCCAAGATGGAAATAGATGTGGGCATGCAGGCCTGAACATTGATAAGAATGTGCTCACAATACCTTGTATTCCCAGAGAGGAGAAGCAACTACAAGGCCAAGTTCAAAGACAATTTGAATGGCAGATGGCATGAGTGATGAGAGATGATGGGCTATTTGGGTGGAGCGGTATGGTTAAGTCCACCCACCAGCACCTCTAGTACCAGTTTACGTGCTGCTAGAGACTCGAATTTTCCAGAACGATATAAGCGTGCCAACCAATTGTAGAAGGTCATATAACAAAGGGCCTTATAGTTTGATAGCCAATGGTGTGCCGTGTAGCTATTAACTGATAAAGATGACTTGCACTAATGGAGGACATGAGTTGCCCACCTGACTGTAAAGAGCTAATCACGATCTTATCCCATAAAGAAAGTATACTTAGATATTCCCCTTAGTCGTATTACAATCTCATGTAGGATTTTTGTAGTTTGCGCCGTAGTATGATGTCAGGCATGACGAGTTTTGCTATAAAAGTAATTTTGTTTATGAAATGCATTGAGATTGTGCTGTGCGATGTCCGTTGATGTCTGTTGTACTCCCTGGCTCAGAAAATTTATATTAAAACAGAAAGTTTTTCCAACTTCCTCAGTTGGTCTTTGTTGAGACTTGAGTGTCGTGTAGGCAGTAGAGGCCTCCGTCCCCAAATGCCGCACAGGGAGAACTTAAAGCAACTCTCTGTGCAGCCGTTGAGGTCACAGGCGAAGATGTTCAAATGTCCAAGTCCGGGAACGCGAACCTCTGGGACCCCACACTGCTGCAAGAAAATGCGGATTAAGTACCAAGCAAGAAACAGTAACTACAGTATTAGAATAACCGGAAAGGTCTTACCAATCAGGGTCAAGGAGGGGATGAGGAACCTAGTGGAGAGGTCCGGGACCCACGTGGACGGCAGTACCCCAAGAGGAGTAGGCTCAGTTGTTCGCCTGTCAGCAGGAGCTGTGGAGCTGTGGAACTGTGAGGCAAGGAGTTCAAAGAACCAGGGTGCAAAAGGGTGATCCAGGAGGCAGTCCAATAACAGTCCGTGGTCGAGAGCCGTGTATCACTGTGCAAACAAATCCGAAGGGGTAAATCCAAGAAGAGTCCAGTAAAGCAGGCCAGGTCGATTCCGTGAGTGATCCAAAGATGATTCAAAGTCTGTAGCGCCAAACAGAATGCAGAGCACAGCTGAGAAGCAATGAATACCCAGGTTTCCGGGTTTAAGTACTCGCGCTTCTGGTCACGTGATGCGTGGCATGGTCACGTGATCGGGCAAGAGCATCACGTGACCTCACAGTCCCGCGATGCGGAAGCTCAGGGTTAGCCCTTCGCGATCCTATGCGCCAAGGCAATTGCCAATGTAGAAACGGCCGTAGTCTGACAGCCGTCCTATTACGGACCAGGCGCGGGTGTGCCCGCAAGACGTGTGTGAGTCCACGTGAGTACCGGGGAAGGGGGGAAGTGAGAGAAGGGCGGGACTGGGGATGAGGGAGTGCCCTGGGGACCGCATGATGAGGGATCGTGACAGTCTTCTTGTTTGGTGTGAGACTTATTCTCTATCCCAGCCATCGTACGATATGTTACCTTAATTAAAAGGACCATAAGGGTTCACTTGGTAGCATGTCGGATGGTTGAGTAGAAAGACCCATTGACCTATAGGCTCTATAGTTTCAGACGATCTGCCATCTAGCCGAAAGATTGCAAGGTTTCCTGTGGAGAGTGGCTGATATAAAATTCTTGCAAGAAAATTGAGACAGGTGGGATGGGTCCCTCCTTGATGAATTCCCTCCTGGTTGCCACTGCGCTTTGCGGACAGAAGTTGAAAGTGGTCGATTGAAGGGGGAACCAATACCCAAGGCCTCGAGCTGAAAGAGCGAATGATGAGTAGACTAAGGAGAATGGCAAATTAAGGAGATGGGATTGTGGTAGTTAAAAGTAACGGGTAACTAGAAAGTAACGTGTAACTAGAAAGTAACGGGGAAAAGTAACGTGTGATTTATTTGTGTGTAATTGAGAGAGAAGGCCAGAGAGTCCTAATCCAAGGGGATTCAGAAGGAGTTGTCATACACTTCAGTCGAAGTAATTTAGGCAACGTATTGGACAGGTCTATACAAGATAAGAACTCATATCCTGTGATCAGGGTATTATTATTAGGGGCAGAAACAAGAGGAGTGATCACTGAGGATAAATGTGAAGAGTCGACAAGTCTGTCTGTTTGTGTATTTTTGGTATATTAAGCTGTTGAAGAGCGACAATTGTGTAAAGAGAGTTGAAAAAAAGGTCAAGGAGATATAATGTCTATCTAGAGAAACTGTTGGTACTGACTCAGAGGTAGACTAAGATTATTGAAAAGTAGAGGTTTGAGCAGCGGTTGTTGGAGCGCACTCATATTTGTTGTTTTCATAAAGGCATTTTGTGCAAACAGTGGTAAGTATTGACAGTCAATGGACGTTATTACACCTTTGATGCATTTATGTAAGTCAGTGCCGAAAAATATGCCCAAGCTCAATCAGTACAGTGAAGGATGGGTGAAAGGCACGGCAGATAAGATGTTCATGCCATGGCCACAAGGAGATGGTTGTCGAAAGCAGTATAGCAACACATGACCACAGACTTGCATGTTGCGTACACGGGATAGAAATTGGAGAAAGGGTTATCTATTTTAGAGCGTTGGAAAATATACCCGGAAGAGAGGGAGGATCTAATTCCTGAGGATTGTATGCTTAATCAATGCAAAGAGGAAGGTGTCGAGCCTTATGCTCCCTTTGCCTGACCTGAGATAAAAGGTGATAACACAGAAGACGTAGGTTTGTATCCATGAAAGGAAATAAAAGCGGCGGCAGAGTATAGTAATTTGGTATACAAACCACCTGCTTATAGTAGTGACAATAGTCCAGAGTAGACTAAGAGAAAAGTCGAGATTTTTAAGGTCTTACAAAACAGGGAAGAGAAAAGCAAGCGATCAAATGTATCGCCAGAGATAGAATGAGAGATGAAGAGGTGGAAAGGAGAGAAGGATAAAGCTGACGAAGTAACGCTCATACAGAACAAATGAATGGCAGGACAGATATTACTCAAGTTAGATGGGAAAAGCATTGAGGAAGTTAGGCAAAGGGAATATCATTACAAACAGAAGAGAAAAGACAGGAAATGAGAAAAGAGATTGAAAGAAGACAAGCATAAGATGAAGAGCAGACAGCGGCGAGAACAGATGTATCAGGAGGAGCAGCAAAAGTAAGAAGAAAGGGCAGAGGAGCAAAGAAAGTATGACAACAGAGAGCAATGGAAGAATGGGATAAGCAAGAAAGGTAGAGAGAAGAGGAGGAAGCGCAGAAATTAAAGAGATAGAAAAATACAAAGATGAAGAGAGAAATAAAGAAGAGCAGGGTTAAGAAAAGATGAGAGGTGAAAGGAAGAAGATAGAGTTAGATGGGAAGCAAATAAGCGAACTGAAGTAGATGAAGAATTAGAACGAAAGAGGAGACAGCGGCATCACGATATTGATTGCATTCAAAAGGAAATAATGCATCCAAGTCCAGAAATACAATGCAGCAGTATAGAAGAGTTCCTCCCATTACAGGGAGCAACGTCAGGGCCATCCAAAGTGACCCTAAAAGAGAATTCCGATATAGGGAGCATCAGAGATAGGATTGATACAGCCTATCAGGACTTAAGAGAGAGTGGCAAATTGGGAATAATGAAGCGAAGAGAATAATCCATTCTATCTTGAGCATAGAGCCCTGTCTTTAAGCAGAATGACCTTAGATAAAGGTGAAGGCGACAACAGCCCTACTAGTTGGAGCAGCTTAAGGAAAGACCGCCAGTTCCAATAGCATAACTAGATCGCCCTAAAGGATGATCGTATAGCAAGAGGGGGGAGTCACTGCAATATGTAAACAGATTTAGATCATTGCCAGAAAGGAGGCAAACAGGATCCATTGTCCCTACTATGGATAGGCTGACGATGGGAGCCGATTGTGAATCGAGTCTTGCGCAGTTTCCCTTATTGGAAAAAGGGGGAGCAAGGCCACAGTATATTCCATGGCCACAGATGGATAAGGATAATTTAAAGTGCATACTCCCCAGTTTAACGGCAGGAGTGGGAAAATGGATCTATGAGTCCCCTAGCAGCCATTCTTGGGGAAAGACCTGATGACATTTGGACAAGAGCAGGATATACAAGTGTCACCACACAGAACACGGCGCACAATGGAGCGCCATTTTATGATTGTAGAGCAGATGTCTGGAGAGCTCTCAGAGTACATCCCAATGTATCAGACATCAGTGCAATTATGACACGGAAGATTAAAGATGACGAGGATCCGCTTGCTTATATTCAAGATATTCAGGAATGCTGGACTCTTGAAATACGCAAGCTGTGGGGAAAGGCAGTGGCAGTATTTTACCACATTTTATGTCAGGGATTGCCTGAGGAGGTACAGCGAAACCATGGCCAGAAATACAGTTGACTATAGTGCATCAGTGTCGGCTGTTGCAGGAAAAAAAACAAGAAGGATGATGCTAGAAAGATTGAGGAAGCCAAGTTGGTTCCGAAGAAATTGCCAAAGGATGCCGTAGAAGAGGCAGTATTACTATTATTATTATTATTATTATTATTATTATTATTATTATTATTATTATTATTATTATTATTATTATTATTATTATTAACAAGCAGAGAAGGGCTGGGAGCACAGCAAGCAGTGGGTACATCGCAGGTGAATATTCAGCACCCGTTGGACCAAGGAGGGAATGGATTTGTACTAAGGGGTAAAGGCATGGGCTACAAGGGAAGTGGTGGATTTCAGAATACTCAAAATGGGTTTCAGAATGTGCAAAATGAGAATCAGAATGCGCAAGGAGGTTTTAACCAAGGGGGACTAGTCAGACGAGGTCCTCCTATATGTTGGACATGTGGGATGACAGGGCACATCGTGAGCACATGTGGAAGCCAAGGGTATGTACAAAATGGTCAGCTCTCAAGAGGGGGGACAGCCTATCCTCCAGCATATAGCGCACAAGTTAGGGAAGGATTTGCCCAAGATCAGACAGTGTATCAATCACAACAGTTACAGCAAACGCCAGTGAATCCACCACAAGGGCAGTTGCAGCATGCACCCATGTAGATACAGCAGAACGCAAACACAGGACAATTATTGACAACTAGAATAGGGGGTGTCACTGTGGTGGGAGGGATTCCTTTCAAAGGTACAGGGGTATGTGTGTATCCACAAAAGGACAGCTCACAAGGCAACTTGATAAGTTCAGTACTGTCCGTGACACCAGACCCCTAAGAGAAACCAAGAGTTGATGTGACGATAGGAGGCAAATCTTTTTTGTTTTTAGTAAAAACTGCTGCAACTCGCTCATGTATACGAGAGGGGAAATATCCAATATCGGGAAATGCCATGAATGCTCAAGGATTTTCTGGAGCTACAAGTCCAGTTGCTTTTACTGATGAATTACCAGTCTCTATAGGCAAGTGTGATATGTCTGTTGCATTGTTGTATTCACGGCAGATACCAGCTAATATTTTGGGAAGAGACTTAATGACAAAACTTAACATGACGATTGCTTTTACTAACCAAGTTATAGCATTTTCCACTCCTGGGATACACTATATGAATGTTGTCAAATGTATATTGGAATTCACAGGGCTAATGGCTCTGTGAGGTGTGGCAATAGTTTTTCTTTATGGAGTGAGCATTCTGTTAACATGGCTACCTGGTTTAGTGGGGAAGACTATGATACCTGATGAATTTCTGTTTAGACCACAGGTACCTATTGACGAAGAGGGGGGACAGACAACCCCGCTAGAATTAGATGCAGCCATAATACAAGGGGAATTGGCAATGCTCGAAGGAACAGATGATGAAGGTAGGACATGGAGAACAGTGATTGCCATTGCAGAACTGTGCGGATTGACTGACGTTACTGAAAACAATATGTTTAAAGACGATCCATCAGATGATGAAGTGGCTTTCTTTATGAGCATTACATATTGGATCAGAATAGAGAAAAGGGAGATCCCACAGCACATGGCGAGAACGCGGCAGTGTCCAGCATTTTCCCACGAAGACTTGAAGAAAGTGCCAAGCGTTCTATGGACTAAAGACTCTTTTGATGTAGCCCTACTAGAGGGAGTAGGGGAGGTTAAAATAAAGGTGAAACCAGGAGCGATTTTATCTCGAATAAGACAATACCCAATGTCTCGGGAGGCAGATCAGGGCATTTTTTAGACTATCTCAGCACTAATGGAGCAGGGTATTCTGGTACCATCAGAGTCATTGTGCAATACCACAGTGTACCCTGTGAAGAAATTAAAGGGAGGTCATGGAGATTCATACAAGCCATGAGACCGATTAACCAGATTGTAGAGGCAGATTGTCCTTTAGTTCCTAATCCGGCGACGATGTCTATGCAGTATCCCAAAAGAAGCACGATATTTCACAGTGATTGACTTGAAAAATGTGTTTTTCTCAATCCCGTTGCACAAAGATTCACAAGACTTAACTTCATTTATGTTCTGCAAAATCCATCTAAAATACACAAGGTTGCCTCAAGGGTACTGTGAGTCTCCATTGATCTTTACTAGGGTCCTACAGATGGGCCTAGGCAATATTGATTTGAAAAGCACAGTGATACATTACGTAGATGACATTTTGATTTGTAGCACAACAGAAGATGAGTGTAGGCAAGACTCAATTTAATTGATGAATATTCTAGCAGACAAGGGATGCATGGTAGACAAAGAGAAGCTACAGTATTGTCAAGACGAAGTGTTGTACATAGGCCAGTTAATTTTGCATGAGGGAAAGAGGGTAACACCTGAAAGAGCTGGGTGTTTGATTATAGTTCATACACAAGATCCTTTTGCAAGCTTTGAAGAAAGCACAGATGAATAAGGAGAAAATAGAATGGACTGAAGAAATGGAGGAAGGATTTGAAGAATTAAAAAAGGCAATTTGTACAGCTACTGTTTTAGGGATTCCCAATTATGCTGAGGAGTTGTTCTTATTTTCACATTCTAATGGGACAGAATGACAGCAGTACTTACACATAGGACTACGTTAGGGTAGAAACCTTTGGCTTCATACAATGAAGTTTTAAGACCCGGTTATGAAAGGGCATTTTCCAGCCGCTGCATTCGCAATTGAGAAATCTACAAATATTGTAGTGGGATGTTCTATGATGCTTTTTGTGGAGAATGCTTTGTTTGTCATTCTAGAGAAACCTAAAGGTACATTGACATCTAAGAGAGCTTCTGTATATGAAGTGATTATATCAAATCCAGCGCTTAAAATTGTCAGGTGTAAAATAGTGAATACTGCCACCTTCATGTCTGAGCCAGTGGCAGAGGGCGTGCATGTGCATGATGGCGCAAACTAAGAGTAGTTTTACAATGACATACCTTGTGTTAAAGACAATGCACTGGCAGGAGGGGAGATTCTCTTTATTGATGGTTCTTCAAAAATTGAACAGACAAGTGGAATATTGTGATGCAGGTGTAGTGAGGCATAGGGCAAACAGTGAATTTGAGGTTGTGGCAAGTGCAAGACTACTGTCTCACTTTTCAGCACAAGGGGCAAAATTGGTAGCATTTATTGTCGCACTCGAGAAACACAAAGGGCAGGAAGTGATGGTGTACAGTAGCTCTGCCTATATGACGTCAACCGTACACGCAGAACGAGCACGCTGGAGAAGGAGGGGCTACTTCCGAGCGGATGGTACTCCAGTGCAGCATGTGTCCTTATTAGGCAGGCTTATTAAGGTACTACAACTCCCAGTAGCTATAGCGATAGTTAAATGCACAACGCACACTAACCACAGATGCAGAGGCCAAAAGGGTTGCATATTGACCAGATATTTCATGTTTTGATACTCCAAATGTTAGGGAAAACAAAGTAGTTATGATTACGGTAGTAATTAAAGGATTTAATAATTTACCAAGATCTCAGTTAATAAAAATTCAAGGCAGTGCACCGCAGGAAGAACAGGCATTATGGAAACACAGGGGGTGTTCTTACCCCCCATAGAGGCATTGTGGTGACAGGACAATACTGGAAAGCCAGTGATGCCAGTAGCATTGTTAAAGGTAGAGTTTGAACAGCTGCACTACCCTGCGCATGTAACTAGGGAGAGTCTTGATGCAACAATTGCAGAAGACGGGTTCATACCGAACCTGTTAGAACACATCGCATTTTATGTAGTAAATTGCATTGTATGTCAAAAGTGTACTGCTAGCATACACTGTGAATGATTAGAGGAGTAATTCCTCGTCCAAATGGTCCTTTTCAGCATTTACCTATTGATTATGTTGACATGCTGCAAGTATGTAATGGAGTCATGTATCTGATAGTGGTGGTGTGTCCCTTCTCCAGGTGGATCAAAGCAGGTCCTTGTGCACACGTGATGTCACGTGTGCAGTGAAATTGTTAGTAGGAGAAGTCTTTCCTAGATGGGGAGAGTGTGAGGTGCTGATATCCGATAATGGGAAACATTTCATTAATGAAGTCTTTGAACAAATAGTATTGTTGTTGAATATTAAGCACAAGTTTTCTTTTGCTTATCACCAGCAAGCAAATGGGTTATGCGAGAAACTCAATGGCCTCATAAAGAAAAGAGTTGGCAAGCTTAAATTAACACTGAGGAAGCGATGGCTCTATTGCCTACCCCTAGCTCTATATGACTTAAGAAATCAGCACGGGTCTGACCCCCACCTCACACCACATGAGTTAGTGGCAGGAAGACGAATGAGAATGCCTTTAACTCCTCCATCGGGGAGCAGCAGTGATGCCCAGAGCACTGCAAAAATGTAAGGAAATTAATTAAATGAATATTTGACATGTATGACCGCTAGTATCTCTGTCATTTTAGATCAACTCAAGCATCATAGGGGTCGGTCTCAGACACAGATGAAAACCATTCAGCAACAGGACTTTAAAAATTATTATCAGCATCTGGACTTTTTGCCAGAGATACAGTGTTGATTCGTAACTTTAATAGAAAAGGGCGTGCACGACGGTTTGTCAGACCCTATGTTGTGGAGGACATTACTCCCTCAGCAGTAAAAGTTCAAGGCAGCCGAATTTGGATTAATCTCAACAACGTTAAACTCTACACTGGTGAGACCGTCACACCCCCAACAATTGATCTAGAAGCAAGACAAGAAGAATAATTTCAGCGTGTGCAGACTCGATTGATGACGAAGAAGAAGGACGATAAACCAGTGGATTGATTAAAATGCAGATTTGCATCGGGACTGTGGTTCGCACTAGACACTCCTTATAGATATTATAACAGGCATGCAAATTTGTTTCCTGACCCCCAGAAGTCTTTGAAAAATTAACTTTACAAAGTTTGCCTGAGTTGGCTTATGAATTTGGTATCCACAACTGGAAGAGGGAACAGTACCCTGATGTGTTCCTTACTGAAAAAGTGTTTAATTGAGTCTATGGTCCTGTCAGACGGAAATGCCCATAGACTTCTGCTTGCTGTCTTTGTGTTTATTCTTCAAGCTTATCCTACCCTTCTTAGAAGACATGTGGACATTCATACTTTCTTACATGATCCTAAAAATGTCCCCGTTTTTAGAAGGCTGCTTGTAGCAATAATAGAAGAGATCCTACAACTACCAGACCTACCGTAATTGCGGAATAGTGTGTTTCCTTCCTTAAAATTGAGTGTAAGCAAAAATGAGGAATCTTGAAAAGGGCACGATTTCAGAGAATGAACAAACTCGAGAAATTCCAGAATGTCATACATGGAGTGGATTAATATTCTGGTCTATAATATATGCATGTGCAGTGTCTATCTTTGTGTTCCTGTTTCTTCTGGTTCACACTCTTACTTTGCTGGTCTAGGTACAGTGGAAGTTCCTTTGATTCTCCCGACTCTAGAAACTTGTGTTGATTTGCCCATTAACAAGGAGCTTAGGTTTAGAGTGCTTTCAGCTCAGAGCAGAGCTGCTTTAGAATTGTTTCCATGGGCTGCAACCATTATGTTGGGAAGATACAGGAGAAGTGCAGATGAAGATGACAGTGGGATTAACACATATTTAGACTGTACAGCACACTTGGGTAATAACATGTGGTATCAACAAATGAAAAAGGTGGGAGAGAGAACATCTAAGAAGGGTTGCTATGTTTGTGCTCTCATACCTTATGCCATGAGTACTGCCCGAACTTTCATTTCCAGAGAAATACCAGAGAACAATGCCAGATGCCTTGTCTACCTTGCTGCATGCATGACTTGAGGACAGTTCCAAGGACATTGGGCCACTCTACGATGGAGATCGAAATGGTCATTTCCATTCCAGAAGGAATACACAGATGGAAAAGGAGCCTTCATGGAGGAGCAAGATGCTCACGTACCCTAGGGCAGGGCAGGATGATGTGGTCATAGAGGAGTGTGCAGCAGAGTCTTCTGGTGCACTCAGTACCTGGTACCTGCTCCCTATGCTGTTGTTTCCACAGTCAGTTTTCTACTGCTACTGTTATTTCCAGCATCTACCTTCAAAAGCCTCCCCCATCCACAGAGTGGCCACCTAGTCGGCAGCAGAGTCTTCTGATCATCAGGTCCTCGCGTTTTTGCGTTTGCGTAACATTGCTCCAGATAACTCTGCTATTTTGCTAACCCATCAAGTTCTCTAAGGGTTCTATGCTCGTCTGCTCCTATTAGCTGAGGTGCACTCCCCGATCCCGTAGGATCTTTGGGAACCACCAACGTGGAAGCGCAGCAGCAGCTCAGGGTGGGGCACAAAGAGGAGCGTGCAGCGAGATTCGAGGCGAGCTGTAAAAATCCTAGCGAACACTAAGATTTGAGAAGAGATCGACTGGAAGAAAATCCAAGCACTCACCTTAAGAACGGCATTTGGGAGACTATATTAATGTCAAGCAATAGTCAGTTCTGGAACTTTGCATCTGGTAGCGAAGGCAGTATCGTCAGTAAAATCTTTCAGACTTGAACGAGGGGTGAGTATGCTCGGCACCATTCTGAACTACCAGCCACTAAGCTGTTTGCACATCTAGCAAACAACAAGCGACCGGAAGTGTAGAAAGCGGTTTTATCTGACAGAATTACCTGTTGCCTTTACTTTTCTGGCCAAATTGGTACCAAATAAGCCCTGAGAAGTGCAGGGCAATTGAAAGTAAAGGAAGTACACAACTGTATATCTAATTAATTCCCGCCCGAGACTACTGCAACTAAATAAGAACACAAGCCAAAATCAAAACAGTACATAGGACAAAATTTGGAAGTGATCTATTTGAACAGCACAAGCCTGAAAACAGTGCAAACAGAATGAAACTACGCAGCTCGGCACTCCCAGAAATGGCCAAAGTATCTGATTGGGATGACTCATACCTTAAGCCACCAGCACATTTAATATCATCTGGTTTATTGATAGTAGGTGATACACACAATATATCACCTCAATAACAACAGAGGCTCAAATCCATGCCGCTGACCCACAGCCAGAAAAGGGAGCTGTAGAAAAAGACAGCCAATCTGTGCTGTTACATCACTGGAGACGGAGACTGGAGTATACAGTCACAACAAAAAAAATACAAAATAAAATTAAAGAGCACTTTGGCAAGAAAAGAAACAAAAGCTTGTTATTTTTCCATCTACAAATGAGACTGGGATCGAAGTGGCAAAGCAAGGACTTGATATCTGGGCGATAAAAAATGGACAGGACTACAATATTTGACGACACTCCTCTTTCGGAATCCACTCTTCAAGAATTCAGGAGACTAGCCAATGTCGTGGAAGAACAAATAGAAACCATTTGTATAAGCAGTGAAGGAGCACCAGAGAATCTAGAGGAAGCGGATCTACATTGGATTCCGGCTGGAAATCAAAATTATAGGAGAAGCAAAAAAACAAAAAAGGGAAAAGAAGGAAAAAAAGGGATTGAAATGGCCACTTCTCAAACAAGGAATAAAGAAAACAAATTAGAAAATCTAAAGAATCAGAATGTTAAAAATACCGGATCACTCACCTTACTGAAGAACATTCTTTCATCATCAAAAAATTAGCAAGATGAACCTGCTCAAGAAGAAAAATTAAGCATTCCAACCTCGGAAGTCTCATTCACTCAAGAACCAACTGGCAAAAAGCCTCCAAATTTAGGATGTTGTCAAAAGAAATTAGGAATAAATTGTCACAACACATTGCAAGGTCAGCTGGAGATTGTAAGCATGAGTGTGGGCCTACAAACTGAACTAGAAGAAAAACCAGCCCGTAACTCATTGCAACTTCCAGGAAAGGCAGTTACAGTGGCAACTGGGGCAGCACATAATTAACGCCAAGGAAAATCTGGTGAAGCAGGACCGAGCGGAAAATGGGCCCCAATATTTACACAGAAGAATTTAGTAAAGCAGAAACAGAGTCTGTTAGACAACAAAGCTATTAGTCAACCCCAAGGCCCAAGTATAAAGCTGTCACCAATATTCCTGAATGCAAAAAAAGAGAAATAAAGCCACAAGGTGTTGTGCCACTGATCATACCATCCCCAATGACCTTCGATCTGGGCCAAGGTAAAAGTCACACAATTCCAGGCATCTGGAATGGCAACAGAAAATCGGCAGTGGCTAGCCAGATCCTGGATCAGAACCAAACCCACCAAACCGTGTTTCGACCGGATCCGGTTAGTAAAGAAGAAGACATTTCTGATTTTGAAATATCAAGAGTCTGGCTGAAACTTTCACTTAAGAATAAACAACATAGCTCCCTCATTAGATCGGTGATTCTTGCCACCTTCAGAAAGGTGAGAAGTCTCTTTCTATTTGCAACAACAGACATAGAATACATAAAATATCCAAGTAGGAAGGATTTCCTCTTAGTGGAGTTAGGCCTAAACTCAAGAAAGGCCCAAATGGCAATTCTAAAGGCAACAAGCGATTTAGAACAGCAAGGCCTAAAAGTCCTCACTGATCTTCCATCGGAAGCTCCGTTGAGAAACATCCAGATCCAAGAACACAACATAGTCGCTATTCAAAGATATGGAAGCGGTTCAGAAGGACCAGGTGGGGAAGGAAAATTGAATGATATCGGAATCACCGTTCATGAAAAGGTCTTGACTATTCTCCCGGACATACTATCCCAGGTCCTTACGTGCCTGGGAATGGGTACCTAGCAAATTTAGTCATAAAGGCCTACACATAGTACCTTTAAATAAAAAAATATAAGAGCACACTTATTCGAAAAAATTGATATACTACTATTTCAGGAAACTTGGCTGGTAAATCCCATTGAGGTCGAAGGATATACTATACACTGTTTACCAGCCAGTCAAAAACCAAAAGGAAGGCCATCAGGAGGCCTACTGATGGCATTTAAAAATTGCACAATAAAAGCTGTTACCCTGATTTTTAAAGATGCAGCGGGGATCTTAGCATACAAAGTTTGCCTACATTTTGACACTCCCAATCCTGATTTGGTTCTAATAGATATTTACTAGAACACTGCTTGCTCCAAACTCCAAGTATTCTTGGCCCTTCTGGCAACACTGCAGGAAAAAATCAAACTAGAAATGGGAAATGGAAATATAATAGTGGCTGGGGACCTAAATTCCGAATGCGTTGAAACAGCAAAAAGAAAGGAACAGGCAGTCACCAAAATAATATCCAAAAAAGGCCAACATTGGATAGACTTTATGGATTTCTGGGATGTTAAAATGCCGAACAGGAGCACAGGGGCGGATTCTGCCCCCATTGCGACATGTCACTGAGGAAATTCATCCTTGGTTTTAGATTATATTTTTGTTACCCGGGGTCTATGCTCGCAACAAGAGGTGTAATGGTATAATGGTATACCATTATAGATACCATGAACAGCTTAATTGAACTATAATAACCGTCACGTTGTTTATACTGGTATACCATTGTAGGGCCTGCAGCTATTAAGTGAGCTTTTCAATCTGATTTGGAAAGGCTGCAGTAAGCAAATGTTGCGCATTATGGATCTTGCACTGTGGGATGTGGCGTTTGGCAGACAAGAGCACAACGAAAGTGAGGCCACATTAGCAAATATAGCTTTGATGCTGTGACCTCTCTTTCTCTGTGATCAGTAGAGTCATGGTAAAGATCAGACAATTTGTAGTTTTCCCACCAATTTGAAAAATGGGGAACTACAGATCCCACAATTCAAAGGGGGAATTAACTGGATGCCCTTCTGATTCATGTCCACAAAAAATGTTAGCTATGTGGACTGTATGAACACTGGGCCAATCAGTACTTTGTGCTAGTATATAAACTGCCCCTGCCCCCACTGTCCTCTGTGTAGATTTCCACATGGGCACTAGAGTTGTTGCTTTGCTTGATCCTTCACCTGCCTTCTGCATATGGCACTGGACTCAAGCAGGCAGGACAGATTCTACATTCAATTTGAAGTATCCACAGCAATGGGGGTGAGATATTTCTAAGGTCTATCCTCGATTTGTGACACCACCCATGAAAGCATTCCTCCATCTCAGCTCACATGACAAGGGTCCTAATGGGGAAAATGGTAATGATAGGGCTGTGGTGATGTGGTGGTCTCTATTTGTGCCGATATGTATTTTAACTTTGTCATTTTCAAAAGGTTTTTGTGCCACTATCTTTAAGAAGGTAAATGAACATGTATTGCAAGAATCATGAAAGAAATCAACAGCGCCCACTGAACACTGTCCTGTTAGGATTACATGGTCAGTGGTGACTCCAACATCAGACCTTTATAATACACCAGGCAGATGGTAAACAAGCTATAGTGATTTGATCAATATGCAACCTTTCGGTGAGTGTGTGTTGGCTAGGACATTTTGACAAAATAAACAATGACATGGGATTTCAGACTTCACATGAGTGACTTATTTCCCTTTAATGGGATAAAGCATTATCAAAACAAACTTTTATGACTGATTGCAGTGAGGGATCATGATGCCCATGCCATGTGGCTCCAAAATAATGCAGGTCGAGGCCGATTTTCAGAGGGATGACCTGTGACTGAGCAGCAAGCTCATTGCTCAAAATGTGCATTTTAACACTTCCACTAGTCACTCTTTCATTCAAGGCGATCAACGAGTGAGCGACATGAAAGACCAAATCTGCAGCTGCCTTAGATTCCTGGGGGATCAGCTAAAAATGTGCAGAGGCAAGTTTCAAAATGCTGACAATTTATGACCTTTAGGAAAATATTTGTTAAGATTAGTTAACTCCACCTGCTATACCGCGATAACCATGATATACGTCATTTGGCAAGAAGGTTATCATAACACCATAAAACCAATACCGTGACACCCCTGCGATCGGTTAAACCCGGGTAATTACAGTCCAATCACCCTTCTTGATATAGAAAGTAAAGTCTTTAGGAAACTGCTGCTAAAAGAGCTATTGGTCTGGGTAGACCATGTGGAGGGCCTGTCCCCATATCAAACAGGGTTTAGGGGAGGACTTTCCAGCTCACTAAATGGCCTAGTCCTGAAAATGACCAGTGAATATACTATGGGGAAGGAAGCAATACCGTTATATGGTGCCTGGATATATTTGTCCAAGGCTTTTGATGAGATTGATAGAGCGTTGCTCTGGCAAAAGCTCAGGAATCGGGGCATACCAGAGCCATTGCTAGCTCTGCTAATAGAGCTTCATAGAGATACTTTGGTGAGGGTCTGCCTTGATGACCAAGGGCATCTCTCTGAACAAATTAGGGTAGAGAGAGGAGTGAGGCAAGGGTGCCTAGGACCACCCCTGTTCTTTAACCTATTTCGGGCGGACATGGGGGATTTTTTGAAAACGTCTGCATTGGCCAGCCCAGAATTAAACGTGAAAAAGATCCATTGGCTGGCCTTTGCAGATGATATTTTTCTGCTAGATAGGATGGCCATTGGCCTGCAGCGATTACTGACTAAATTGGAAGAGTGTGCCCTGTTAAATGGATTGGTTATAAATATTGGTATTTAAGGACCCAAGGAAAAAGAACAGTTATCCAAAGTGGGTCCTGAATGGTTTAAAAATCCCACAGGTGGAGGACTTAATATATCTGGGCTACAAGATCTATACCTCACCAGCCATGCATAAAAATGAGTCAGACATGTGTAGCAAAGTCTTGAAAATGATACCTCAGATGAAAAAACCTAACGCCAAGTATTGTAAATTTACCATCATGCCTATGATAAAGTTCTATATTGCCAAAATAGTGACGTTTATATTATATGATATAGAAGACAAACCTGGGCTATGGAACATGAATTGGAGCAAAGTAGAAGGCCGCATATGGAAAGAGGCCCTGGGCTTACCAACGAGCACCTCCATATGGAATCTGAGGTTTGAACTAGGTCTAAAGTCGCTTGGTTGTTGGGCCAACTGGTAACCCAGGGTGCTAATAGATTCAGTTGGGCCGATAACTTGGGCTGCCGGCCCATTCCCCCCGTTCCAGGATTATCGCCATATTACTGGGTTTTCTTATTTAGGGTTTCAACTGTATTTCATAAGCACCGTTGATATTGTTTGTATATGTTTCCCTCATTGGGCGTGGTATGTTTACATTGACACACTTGGGATAACGTTTAGCTGGCAGAAATCATTCTAGGCCGGATTTACAAAAGAGTTTGAAATGGCACAATATCATTGACAAACGTTTTGCATATCAGACCCTCTGCAACTTGGGTTTATGGATATAGACCGTAGACAAGTGAATAATGTAACAGGATATTGCACAGAGTAGACGTATATGTGCATGTATAGGCATTTGTGCGAGTTCATACATTTTTTGGTTAATGCATACACACACTCGCGTGTATTCACATGCATAGAAACCCGTGCCTTTATTCATTATTCACTTCATTGACATTCTCACCGTTGTTGCCTTAGTAATAATATTTAAACATATTTTCTTAAAAAAGACGTTTGTAACGTGTGGACGCGTAACAGATGTTATACTCAGGAAGTGTGCACCCCAGGTATGTTTGCACCAGTAGTGATGTTTTAAGAGTTTTAAATGCGTTTGGAACGGCATACGTCACATGATTCAATGAATAACAGAAAGAGCATGCTGATATCAAAGAGTCGAATGCAATTGTTGAAAGCGTTTCTCAGCAACGCAATGCATAAGAAAGACAGCACATTTCCAAAACGGTTGTTTTATTACATGTTTTCAATGCCTTTCTAGAATCAATAAATACTGGTTTGTTAGCGAGAAGGGGGTGGGAGGGGATTGCTAATAGGAGTTAGTACACAATAAAGACTCTCACAGCTTTCTGGTAAATTATCACAGTGATAATTGTCTAATAAGATAGTAATAGGACATTACATAATTGATAAAATAAGATCATAATGAAGTGATAAAAATTATTCAATATGTGCAAATGAGCGCATGATATAATGGTAATAAAAACACCATTTCTGTGCAGCTTTTAATTAAATAAAACATGTAAAGTACTTTGGATTACTAGTAAAAGCATATAACATTAAGGAAGTGACATGGAATTGAAATTGTACTGATGTATCTAAACAAATTATTGTTATTGTTATGATCTGTGAAACAATTGTGGAGTTAATACTTTTCTCATAAAGAAATAATTGTGCATAGGAATTGTTAGCGATAATGGTGTTTTACTTGTCTCCCTTACATATGCTCCGTTTTGAATGAGTGAACGTACAATGTTTAGAGTCCCTCACCCACACGGCTTGCTCACGTATTCGAATCTATGCGTTATGTATTGTAAAATTCTCATTAACTCACCTTTTGTGTAACCTCACTGCCAATTACATGTAAAAGTAGCATCACTATGGTAGGGTCTGCTGTAGAGGGAAACAATCACACAGCACCAATTTTGGAGCAGGGTGTATGCCAGAACATACCCAACATGAACGTGGCATTGCTGCATTAAGACTGTGGAACATACTCTCTGTGATTGCGTGGTACACACTGTCTACTGCTTTGGAAAGCCAGTCAGAGAGCATGATCATTTGTGTTGGGGTGTAACTATTTCCAGCGACACATAGACTTGCACAACATTACACAAACCCTATGGGCGTCACTGCCCGGCTATAGGAGTTCAACACTGTAGTATGTGCAAGTTGTCATTTGTGCAAAAGTTTACAGTAAAGCTGGATCTGGGTCCAGGGAGTAATCACTCATCTCACAAAGCCCTGCTTTATTTGTTGACAAGGAAACTTGCCTTTGGAAAAAGACACGCCAGGCTACCACTACTACATATAAAGACAAGTGACATCTTGATAATGCGTGTTTGTGTTCACGTGTGTGTGTCCACACATGGTGTGTATGTGTGTGTGTGTGTGATTACCCTTTGCATCTTTTTATTGAAAGACATATCTTTTTCAACTCGTTGTTGCATTTCTTGCTCGATTCTCCTCACTGACAAAGTATCAGAGTGCGTATACATTCCTATTCTGCATACTCTGTATTCTTTTACAGGAGTGGGGTTTTGCTTGTGTTTTTGGTTGTTGAGTGCAACTCCCCTGCCCCTGTCACATTGATTAAGTGGTAGCTTAAGAAGGACTGTAGAAGTGATTGGAAAGAAGCACACAGTGTTTGGGATGATGAGATCAAGTCTCTGATTGACTTCTGAAAAAGAGATTGTTATGAAATGGTTGGTTATGAAAGGCACAGTGTAAGAGAAGAATGTGTAGGTTCTTAAAGAGGTTGAAGTAGTTCAGCTCCTGTTTCCGTTCAATTGGTACTTTGTTCCTGAGTGCATTGCCAATGAGTAAAAGTCTTATCAAACAGGTATTCTAGGTGAAATGGTGGGACTGGGTTGCTGGTAAAAAAAATGTGTGGGGTAAATGTATTGTGTGCATTTATTGGCCAGGTATCAGGGCTGTGAAGCCGCATTTCTTTTTCGAGTGATGCACAGGACTTTGAAGGAGATATGGTGGTGGACTGGGATCCCGTGTAGAGATGGAAGTGTGTTTGTGCTTTCATAGTGCGTTGTCAGACCAGTTATGAAACAGTGTTTTCAGGTCTGGCTGCCATGTGGATAGGCAGTTAATTTCTTGGGCCAACATACGTACATGCTCTTCTAATAGTTAATTTTGTATATGATCAATGACTGAATGATCATGCGTTTGTGTTGGAGATCTAATGTGGGCCTATCATTATCAAGCACGTGGAGTTAAATGTGGAATAGGGATATTATTTTAAAGATGGATGCTAGATTGTGGTAACATCATATTCCCAAGTTGGACGATTTGTGGATTGTCATCATGGAAAGTGCCATAAAAGCAGGACAGATTCTGGATATGTTTTATGTTTGGGGCTCTGTAAGAAGTATTGTTTTACTTTTTGTTGTGTTAAGACTTTTCAGAACCCCAACCCAATGAAGTGAACCATTTTTTTTTATTTAGCTGAATTTAATCAAGTTTTAAAAACAATTCATCTTACAAATAGAAATTTCAATTTAACAATGATAAAAGAACAAACACAAGAATAACATGTTCAATAATTCCATAGTAAAATAGATTCAAAGCTATCTAATTTAAAATCACATATTTCAAAGCAAGAGCAGAACTCAAATTATCATCAAATCATACTCCAGGTTACCTCTTGGGAATTTGAAAAACACATTGACAAAAGGAAACATTTCAGTGACTTACTACATGCGTGAGCAAATAGTATAATTGAAAATTAGACAAGCCCAATAGAGAAGGTGGCAAATTGGAGAGGGAGTGGGAAAAGAACTCTAGAAACAAGGGAAAAACAGCATTTAGAAGACAAACAAGAGAATATCGACAAACAATAAAAATATCTAAACAAGTGTACTTTATAAGCACAATTGTTGATATCCAGAACAAAACAAAACATATTTTTACTAGCTCCACTGAACTTACAAATCCTGACCAAACTGAAGACATCTTTTTTGAGTTCTTCACCAATACAATAAAACACATATTTGGGTTATATTTAATACAAATAAAGGTTTCTGCTATTGGAGTATATGGCTGTGAACTGATGACTTTGAACAATAGAATTTGTTTTGATGTTTTGGAATGTGAAATATGGGCATCCCGATTTTTGTTCCGAACAGTGTCATCATGGTGGAACTGTGTTTGATGTCTTGGTGGTCACAATACATTAAGAGGATTTTATCCTTACAGAAAAAGCTGTCACAGTCAGATGCCTTAAGTCTTGGCTACCATCTAAGTGATGTATATAAAACAGCCCACAATCTGACCATTGAACAAATAAAGGACAGACAGTTCTGAAGTGCTAGAAAACTCTAGAGCTAAAAGAAACATGCCTTTATGGTTAATTAATTAAATCATATTAATTAAACCTATACATGATTTCTTGATATTTTGAATTTTAGAAAATTTGAAATTGAATTAATTGCTTCTATGGTTATTTAATTATGAAGGTGATATATTTATGTAGTTTTATTATGTATTCTATGTTCTATTTTCGTTGCTATGCTTTGTAGTAATATGTTATAGTACTATGTGTATTCAAAATATATGTTTTAAATAATAACAAGATGGCATTCCATATATCTCCCTCCCACAATCCTATGGTTTTTCTATAATAAAGTCCACCATACTACAGAGACAGAGATCTTAAAGGTATTTACACATATGAAAGCTGACACCATGCATCCTTCACTATGCTTCAGAATCATATAACATGTTTCTACACGGGTGCCTTACTTATCAGAACCTTTTATCTCATCCTTACAAACAGGATGAGCACCAATAACCTATAAAAGTCCATAATCTGACCATTGAAAAAATAAAGTATAAACAGTTCTGAAGTGCTACCAAATGCTAGACCTAAAGCAAACTTGCCTTTATGGTTAAATAATTAAATCATATTTTATAACACACTCAGTCTTAACGTGTGGGTCCAGGATTCAAACCTGTGTTGCTCTGTGTTGCCTTGCATACAAGACATATATGCTGCCCATGAGTTATCCCCGGACCCAGGTTAAAGCTTTAGAAGTACTAGCAAGACCACATCTTCAAAGACATGAATGAGAAAACAAACACATGGCCTGCTTATATTACTTAATCGTTCAGTGGTATATGATATGGTAGATCACAACGTACTACTGGATTTATAAGCAACCAACAAATAGGTGGCATGGCAATATAAGCAGTAGAATCCTACCTAAAGATCAGCTCAAACCAGTGTACAAATGATCCAAATTCTCAGCCAAAACAAATATTCTTAAATGTCCTTGCTGCCTGCCAATCAAAAAATAACATGATTACCGACTCAACAATCTAAAGCATGATAATAACTAACAAACTATGATTTAATGCACACATCCTAAACCTGGGGAGTAAACCATACCTGGGAATGCCATTCCAATCAGTGGCAGAAAATCTTGGACACCAACAAGCTGTCTCCAGTACAGCAAAACACTTAGGATTCACCTTTGACTCTAACCTTTCTTTTAAACAACACATTAATGCACTCACTAAAACACTACAACCCTCACCATGAAAAAATCAACTTCAAAACGAATCTTCACAATGGTTAAGATTGAAATTGGCCTAATGTATTAGTTTATTTATTTTATTTTATTATTATTTTATTTTGTTATTTGTATTTAGAAACCACTTTGTCCAAAGCCAAACATAAGTTAGATAAACAGTTACAATAACTATTCAGAAGCAATTATTAAGAGAATTGCCAAAATTACTAAAGCATGAAGATTGTATTCAATAAGAAGTAAGAAGATAGTTTTGAAGAGAAGAAGCGAAAGTAGGCAATACAGAAGAACACTGAATAGTGAAAGGAAGTCTATTCCAGAATTTAGGAGACAAGTGAGTGAATGAACAAAAAAGAGATTGAGTACTAGAAGAAGGTAGCACTGTCAGTTGAAATTGAGAGGAAGAATAAAGTGTATGACTGTGAGCATAAACTACCACCAAGGAAGACAGATAAAGGAGAGCACAGTGGTTGCCCACCACCATTGGTGGGTGAGGGAGGCACCCCCTGCCCCGGGAGGCAGGCCACCTCCTCGCATGAGTGACAGGCAGCACACTCGTCCGTGTCCTTTATTTTCACTGGGGCGTGTCCCTTTCTAAACTATTTTTTTTAAATGTGCAGAGCCTTTGGGTCCCGCAGCAGACATAACAGCAAATAATGGGAGCCAGCAGGGCATTTGAAGACTAGCCCCACCAGCTCTCATTATTAATCCAGCCGTGTAGACACGCTGACTGAGAGGAGCCTCTCGTGTCAGTCAGCGTGTCCAAGTTGAGAAAACCCACAATGTGAAGACGCTGACTGAAAGGAGAGGCATCTTCTCTTTACAAATGTATGTCTACGTTGCCAGAGAAATGGAGGGACAGGTAAGTGTATTTTATTTATTTATTTTTTATATATTTTGGAAGGTCAGAAGAAGGAGTCAAACACATTGGGGACATTCTGAATTATCTTTCATGAAATTATAGAAATAATGCCAATCTTTCCCTATTGTTTGAAGGAATACCCTTCCTATCTAAAGGAACAAAAGGTGCTTGTCGTTTGTCAGGAAGTACCAAAAGAAAAATTCTCCCATCCAAACTAACTCTACTTGACCCTACCTCTATATATAACCAAATTAAATTGGTGAAGAGAATGCTTCTTCCCCTGGTCTTGTTTAAATTCAAAGACTCTTCCCAGTCTTTTAATTCAGACTTTCCTAATTTGGGTTTGACTTGATCCCATTTTAGACCTTCCTTGTCATGGATTCGCTTGCTGATGTTGTCTCCTGTTTTATCTTGTTCACTTGACAATCTTATTTCCTATTTCTCATTATGTGACTTTATGTTGGTCATTCACCAGTCTTCAACTCTGAAGGCATAGGGTATCTTCCCTTCAGCGGACTTGTTTCCACTCTCTGTTTATTCCCCATCTGTGATGGTTAGATCCCTCTTGTTAACGATCTTTCTAGTGACAACTTGTCCTCAGTACTGGGACGGGTTTCTCTCTTCATATAATGCCGGGCTTCCTAAACCAAGTTATTTATTATTTGCTTTCTTGGGTTTACATCATTCCAATTATGCAGTGTTCTTAGTACTTGTATGAGTTTCTTCATATATATATATATATATATAATGATGCCCCAGTGGCCTGCTCCATCTCCCGGTTTCCCTGGTACCTCCTTGTATGCAGGAGAAGGTTGCAGGGTTCGGCTCTCACTTGGGTGACACTCTTTGGTACCTGGCTTCTTGCTCCTCTTGCCGGTGTTCCATTCTATGCTTCTCATTGGGTTACTGCTGTACATGGGCACTGGTGATAGGAAGCAGTTCATGCTTCTAGCAATGGCAGTCTCAGAGTTGTCGTTTGGGCATCCTGGCCATCAGGCTGCAGAGGTGGTCACGCCACCTCTGGGAGAGGGTTCTTCTCTTTCTCTTCAAATGATTTCTTTGTTGTTGCGTTCTGCACTGGTGTTTTTCGTTCCCTCAAAAGTTGCGAGTTCTCTGCTCCACTGGCAGCAGGCGTGATAATGTCAGGAGGCTTTCCCTGCATTCAATACCCTCCTCTTTTCCTTCTCCAACTCGTTCCAGTTAAATGCACATCCCTCCTTAAAGAGACATCTCCGTTTTCACATTGGTTTCTTGTAGCATTGCTTTCAGCAAAGTGTAAAGATACCACATTATTCTTTATAGCAGACGGTCCCAAATGCACGGCTGAGGTAAGTGGTCTGGGGAGTACCTCAAAGGAATGGGAGTTCTTCCCCAAATGTGGAGGTCTTTCCCAGTGAGGTCCCACTTGCCTTGACCCCTAGGGAGGGTCTTGTGTGAGGGCCCCCCACCCTAGCCTCAAAGGCAGATATGTATTTTGTTGTTTGTTGTGTATGATTGGTGTGCAGGTCAATGTGTTTCTGTGTGTTTCATTTGGGTGTGTCTGCACACATCCTTAAATGAGGTGTCCCCGCACAGTGGGATCCCTACATTTAGGGGTGAAAGCTGATTTGGGCATGGCATTCTTTTTTTGCTTTGTCTGGATGCAGACATTACTGTGCATCCAGGGTAAAGCAAAAATGGTAAGTGAAGTGTTAATACATGAATAGGCTGTCCTCCACTGAATGTAGGCTAGTCCATCCATGTAATAACTGTTATATTTGCTTTACCCATGATGCATAGTTACTGTCCATCAAGTGTAAAGCAAACAAGATTTGGATAGACTGGCCTCCATTAAAAGTAGTCCCGTCTATCCACATAATAACACTTGTCTTTGGTTTACACTTGATGCATACCATACTTTGCACCAATGTTAAAGAAAAAATGGTAAGTGAAGAGTTCTTACGTGGATAAGATGGGCTACATTCAAGGTAGACCATTCTGTCCATGTAATAGCAATTATCTTTGCTTTACCCAAGATTTACAATTAGTGTCCATCAAGGGTAAAGCAAACAAGATTTGGATAGACTGGCCTCCATTAAAAGTAGGCCACTCTATCCACGTAATAACACTTGTCTTTGGTTTACACTTGATGCACACCATACTTTGCACCAATGTCAAAGAAAAAATGGGAAGTGAAGAGTTATTACATGGATAGGATTGGCTACATTCAAGGTAGACCACTCTGTCCATGTAATAGCAATTATCTTTGCTTTACCCATGATGCACAATTACTGTCCATCAGGGGTAAAGCAACGATTATTTGGCTAGGCTAGACTGGCCTACATTCAGGGCTGGCCTTAGGTGTGCGTAAGGGTACCAAACTAACTTCATTTCCATTGTGCGCTTTGAGGACAATGGGCCGTGCAGCGCTTTATATAAATAAATAAAAAGCCTCTGCCGCACCAGCACCTTTGTGTTGGCACAGCAACAGCTGTGATGCCCTTTGTAAAAGAAAAGTGACATTCAGCGTAGGTGAAATCTTTGGAGGAGCTTATCACTTTCTTTGGGCACAACTACCATGACAGCATGGGGGAAGCTTTTATATTACAAAGGGTGCCACTGTCATGCCATCTCAAGCTTTTCAATGGCTTCCCCAAGCTGGTGTGGTGGATGCACCCTATTTAAATGAAAAGTGCCCCGATTATGGGGCGCTCTAGCATGGGGACTGGGAGGTTTTCATTTCAATAGGGAACTCCTTTGAAAAGCTCCCCTGACCTAGAGTGGTGGCAGCACCATATATAAGTGAAAAGGTCCCCGCTCCTGTGCTGCAGTAGGAAACCTTTCACTTTAGTAGAAAACTGCTGCCACACCAGAGTGGTGCAGCATTTGAAAGGCTTCCCCGAGCTGGTGCGGTGGCAACACCCTATTTAAGTTAACAGCTCTCTGCTCCAGTGCTGGAGCGGAATCATTTCACTTTAATAGAGGTCTGCTGTCACAACAGCATGGGGCAGCCTTTGAAAGGCTTCCCTGAACTGGAATGGGGCGGTGCTCTAAGTGAAAAGCCCCCCATTCCTGTGTTGGAGCTTTTCGCTGAAATAGGCCGCTGCTGAACAAAAATAAAATACTCTTCGCTCCCGTTTCTCCTTGGAAAAGGAGGACAGTGGGGTCTAGGGTCGTGGACAAACCTGGCATTTTCCATAAAAGCAAATAGGGCATTCTCTTTAGATGGCATCAATTTGAAATTTGAAATATGTCTGTCATAGTTATTACGAAAGAAATCCATTTGATTGAGTTATGAAAGATGGACTCTGCTGTTTTCGTAGGCCACAATACTCCCCTTAACCAAAAGAAGGCGGTAAATTGCAAGACATATATACCAATGTGGACATCATCTGAACAGGATGTGAGCCTGGCTGTTTGTGCATTCAGTCTTGTACCAGGTCTTCTGAAGCAGATCTGGGAGTTTCCTGGGTCAGCCCTGATCCTCATGACAGAAAGGTTCCTGTGCTGGTGCTAGGAGGTTTTCTTTTACATAGAACATCTCTCTGAGTTGGTGCACTGGTGTAGCTAGCCTCACATGTTCATGCGGACGGTGGCTGGGTGACAATTTTCAAAGCTCGTCATTATAGGTATAGGGTAATGATATCACCTGGCAGGCTTTTGTCCTCTGCCACTGTATATTTGCAGCTGCTGCCATGTTAATGAATGTTTAACTTTAAAGAGTCTGCTCTCCCAGGTGAGAAATCTGACAGGATCTTCTAGCACCCCTTTCTCATCAGAACCCAGGACTTAGCACTCAGACATCAATGCAGAATGCTGCCTTCTTCCTGCAACCTCCTCAAAGTGGGAGGCTTGAACCCTCTGCACCCATGCTGGCTCTAGGTGCGCCAAATTTTGTTTTGTCAGGGGCTCCGCCAGAGCCTAAGGCTGTCCCTACCTACATTGAATGTAGGGCAGTCTTTCCACGTAATAGCACCTGTCTTTGCTTTCCACTTGATGCATAGACAGTTACGGTGCTTTACGGGTGAAGCAAAAATGTAAATGTTATTACCAATAGATGCCTACTTTTCACAATGGGCTTGAGGGTCACTTATGCATTGCTCACACTCCTATGGCCCACACTCCAGACATGTGCATCATTTGTATATCTGTGCCCACCTCACTAAAAAGGCAAAATGCACTGTGAACCCATAACATTGAAGACCATTCCATTAGACATAGAATCAAGTGCACTTCACTTTTATTTACATTTTTGTAATAATGTTTAAGAGCATAGCTAAGTGTACTTGCCCCAATAGAGCTGACAATTAGATGTGATTTGTGATTAGTTTGAAAGACTACTGTTGGGTGTCCTGACCCACGTTTGGACTATTATGCTGCAACATTTGGTGCTGTGGGCTTAGGAAATCCAAGAGGGCGGAAAAGCCCACATTTGCACCAGAATCCTAGAGACCCGTGCAGTTTTGCGCACAGCAAAGTGGTCCCCTGACCTGCCACCTACCAGTGCAAGCATGATGGGCCAGGAGTGCCATGAGTGAAATGTGTGCCAAAGGAAAAACAGCAGTGCCGGTTGGCTAAAAAAAGCGCTTTAAAATCACCTTTGTTTCCCTGAATGCAAGCTCAAAATGCCTATTTTAAACATCACAAGATATTCAAAAATCTCAATGAACACCAGCAGACATTTGGCAGAATGTATTCGTGTGTGCATACAAAATCTGGAAAGATGAAGAGCCCAAAACAATGTTTATAACAAAACTGGCTGAGCTGTGGATGTCAGCAGCTTAAGTTAAATGGACAGAAAGCCACTAAAATCGAAATGTTTAAAATAAATGAGTGACCTACTTTTGAGTGTAATATAGGTTGCAACTGTTAAATGTCATAGTTTTGAACTTAGAATCAGCATGCTAGCTGCATGTGCAAAAATTGTGAGTTTGATTTGAATGAAGAAAAACTGGGAACAAAAGTGACATTTAGCTGAACCTGGCTTAATGAAACTGGATTCTGCCTGACAACTACCCCCGACAGGAGAGGGAATTCAGCAGCTGTGTTCCCAGGCCTGGCTGAATCCTGCTGCCCCTGCCAAAAGGAGATGACACCTCTCTGATTGAATTAGGGGAGTGGCACCTGGGGACTACAGGAAACTAAACAAAGCACTGTCCCTGGCTCAGGCAAATGTTATATTGAGGGGGTTGTAAAATGGCTTCCTCTTGGGAGAAACTGGGAGGGGCAGTGCCTGTGAAAGCAAGCTGAGCTTGGGGGAAGTGGATAAACCAGAAATTCCACCATGTGCTTTGGAAAACCACACCCCTCTGGGGCCAGAGCATGATTTTAAAAAGATGGATAATACATAGTGCGGACTTGTAAAAATTATATAAATAACATCATCATTCTTGTGATTTTTCTGTGCACATTTTAAGAGGTGTTAGGACCCTGTGGTATGTTCTTGGGGATAGTAGTGGAAAAAAAGGTTGTTACTCCAAATGTATGCATGTTAAAAATCTGACACTTTGGGCCTCATTACGACCCAGGCGGTAAGGGGTTAACGGCAGCGTTAACAGCGCCGACCCTTACCGCCTGAGTACGAGGTCCCTTAGCGCCATGGCGCTTTTAACACCTGCTTTTAGCAGGTGTTAAAATCCATGGCGCTAAGGGACCATGGAGTTAATTACGCCACCGTAATTTACGGTGGCGTAATTAACGCCTTCCCCACTCCCATTATACCCTATGGGGCAAAAATGGGAATGGGGAAGGGTAAATGGGGATTGGGGACTTACCGCCCCGCCAAGGTCGGAATGGGGCGGTAAATCCACCAACCACCATGGCGTAAACATAGTTTACGCCATGGTGGTAAAGTCACGGCCCAGGCGGTAACTTACCGCCTGGGTCGTAATGAGGCCCTTTATCATCTGAAACCCATATCCCTGGTGCACATTTGTGTAAAATCTGGAAAGGTTTAGAGGTTGTTATCTGGATGAAAAGGGGAGAATTCTGTCATAAGTGGACACGACATCGTACAAAGACAGGGATCGGATGGTTTGGTGCTACAGAAAATATGTTAACTGGACCTATAATATTAGAAAAATGGTACATAGATAAATATGTATTTGGATCAGAAATAGATTTGTGTGCAATTTGACAAGGGGAGGATCCTCTGACCATAAACCTACCTCATCACTCTGACTCACAACCCAGTTCCCCCAATCAAGGAAGAGAGAAGGAACTGGCCAATGATAAGTTGAGAGGGTTGGGCATGCAGAATGAGCCGACCCACCCACTTTCTAAACACTTTCCACTTTCTTGCGGGACGCTTTGTCGGGAGACTCCAGACTTCAAATCCAGAACTCCAGGGATCCAGAACTTTACTTCAGAACTCGTAGCAGAGAGGCTAACCCACAAGCTGAGTTCTCTTCAGCAGGCCTCAAAAATCATTTGCAAACTATTCAACCGCCGGGCTGTGCGGTTTGCTGCTTGCTAAGAATCCACTTGATCCAGACCCGCAGAACCAGAGACCGCTGTATCCGGAACCGCTAGCAGAACCGAGAACCGATAACAGAACCGGAGACCCAGAGACCAGATCGCTGTGAAGAACCGCTAGCAGAAGTCCATCCAATCCTGACCCGATCGGTGACGAAGCCACATTCCTGTCTAAGTTTATAGTGTGAGTACCCAGTCAGGACTGTGAAAAACCCAATCTCTTAGTTTAAAATAATCTAATCCAAACTATTTTAGCCTATTAGAACTGCCTCCTAGAATCTTGTCATTCTATCATCTTTAAAACTGAAAACTGTCATCTGTCATTCTGAGCTTTAAAATTTCAAATCCGAAAAACTACCTTTACTAAATCGGCCGTATCTCCGGAACCGTTTGTGCTAGGAGCGAGTTTTAACTGTCATCTTAAAGCTGAGATTCTAGGCTTTCCAACAAGCTTAACAAACAAAACCAACTTCCTACTCCTTATAGTGCCTCCGTAATTGCGCTCGACGCACGTGACTAAATTGCCGCGATTTGACATTTTGTTTCATTTTAGCCACGTGTAAAAATCTTTGTCCTTGCTTTCCTTTGCTGAAATTCGTTTGCAACCTGACAATCATTCATAGAGCATTTCTAAAGTGATCCTGAACTGATTCAACGTATCTATCAACTACCCTGAACCCCCTATAGGGAATTAAAAGCCTTTTAGCATATTTTTCACTTAATTGCAACCACATCAAAGTATCTTGCCTGTGTTTAAAACTCCTACCTGTTTTCCTCTAAACTTGCTAGGGGGGAACTGAATTATATTTGATTGCATTCCCGAGAACTGTGTGCTTTCCTCCCATCTCTTTACCTTGCATAGAGGGGGGGGGCGAATTGTCAAAGAAAAGTGATAACATTGTCTTTTGTTGAAGTCATATCAAGTTTATTTTCTGTACTGCATTTTCATTCATCATTGCATTGGGCCTCATTACGACCCAGGCGGTAAATTACCGCCTGGGCCGTGACTTTACCACCATGGCGTAAACTACGTTTACGCCATGGTGGTTGGCGGATTTACCGCCCCATTCCAACCTTGGTGTAACGCTCACCTGATTCTCGCAGAGGCGCCGGTCTTGACTGGGTGACTACCGTATCTTCAAAGGTGATGTGCAGCACCCGGTTGGCTCTTTGGGCTGGACCTCTGTGCCCTGTATGCCTGACGTGCAGAGTAAGATGTCTGCAGATAGAAAATACGGGGTTAATGAACTGGGGTTATTGGGGTGTCCCTATCTCTTTCCCCTTCTCCTCTCCTGTAGACCCCCACAGGTTAACGCTCTCACCTTAGGTAAGTGAATGCCGAGCTCTCCATCTGCCTCGGGGCAGGGTGCTGTAACCAGTTTCTTCACTGGATAGGTAGCGCAGGCCTCTTGACTTCAGAGGACTGCTGTCCGTCGTTTACTGCACGAACGGTAAGTTTCGAGTAACTCAAATGTCTTTAAAGTCTTTAATAATGATGTCTCTTGTTTTGCAGGGTTCCGGCGATGGCGGATGACGGGCTGAAGTGAGTTGAAGATGGAGCCCGTGTGATGGATAGAAGCACCTGGAAGCACGTAAGTAAGCGCTTGTTGCCAGCTTCACGATGCGCTCTAACTGTCTTTTTATTTTGCAGGTACAAGTTCGGAGCGGCTGCAGGGTGCCGGGATACCCACTGGGTTAGATGTGGAAAGGAGTAATGGCATGTGAGTATTAAAGTTCCCCAATGTCTTTAAACGCACCTTGTTTTGTCTTTCAGATGCGGGATGCAGCGCCGACGGCCTCCGGAGCGTGCAAAGAGTTGGTAAGCTTTTGTCTTTCAGATGCCGGAATGCAGTGTGAAGACCTCCGGAGCGCACGAAGATTAGGTAAGCCTTTGCCTTTCAGATGCCGGAATGCTAACCTGTTCTTTCTTGTCTTTATAGGTGTTGCTGAAGACTGGATTCAGGATGGTAAGCCTTTTTCCTTAGGCCCAGGACCGGATGCAGAAGACACGATGAGCGTTCTGCTGCAGAGGGTGCAGAATAACGCAAAGCAAGATTCATCCACCGGGTGTGGTTTAAATAGCCTCCTGTAGTGCTTAGGTGTCTCCTTCCACAGCCACGCCTAAGTAAGAAAAGAGTTCCTGGTAAGAAAAGAGTTCCTGCCTTCCAGAAGAGTTCCAGTGTTCTGAATCTAGGGAGTGGCTCCAGCCCCACCCAACAGGAAAAGTAGTTCCAAACAGAAGAGGATCAGAGGCTCAACTGGCAGGCAAGTAAGCAGCATGGTCTGCTGCAGGTAAGTCCACCCAAGCATTATGAGCCCGGCGCTTCCAGCGCTGGGACTGGGCATATTTATGAGCCTGGTGCCACTGGCGCCAGGACTGGGTCCAAAAGGTCCCAATTGGGACTGGTTGGCACTCGGAACCTGGGTTATGGATCTGCTTCCAAGGGAGTTGGGAAAACCCTGACCTTTTGGAAGCAGAGATCATGACAGTACCCCCCCTCAAGGCCCCTCCCAAACCGGGCTTCTCCAGGGGTTTTGGCTTGTCAGGAAATGTTCGGTGAAATATTTTGATTAGGCGAGGAGCGTGGACATATTCAGCAGGTTCCCAGGATCTCTCTTGGGGGCCGTAGCCTTTCCAGTCAATTAGGTAGAATAGTTTAGATTTGGAGATCTTGGAGTCCAGAATGCTTTTGACTTCAAACTCGAGTTCTCCATCAACTAGGATAGGTTTTGGAGATTTGGTTAGTCGGGTTTGAGGTTGCACGGGTTTTAATAGAGAGACGTGGAAGACCGGATGTATCTTCATGTGCGGGGGCAAGTCCAACTTGACCGCTACTGGGTTTACTATGGTAGTGATGGAATAGGGACCAAGGTATCTTTGGTTGAATGTGCGTGGCCCTTTTAGAGATAGATATTTGGTGGATAACCAGACTTGATCCCCTACTTGATAGTGAGGGGCTTCCTTCCAATGTTGATCTGCTCCTTTCTTGTATTGTTCTTTAGCCCTTTGAAGGTGAGAAACAGCTTCCTTAAAGGCTTGGGTGATTGTAGAATGCAGGTAGTCTACTGCTGGTGTTTCAAGATCTTGGAGGGGATCCAACTCCGAGGTTCGAGGGTGACTGCCGTACAAAAGAAAAAACAGGGTTTTCCCAGTTCCCGAATGGACAGAGTTATTGTAGGCATACTCGGCTATCCAAAGGATATCTTTCCAAGTTTTTTCAGTTTGTTGCAGCATGCAGCGTAAATACTGTTCCAGAGTTTGATTGGTCCTCTCGGTTTGTCCGTCGGTCTGAGGGTGGTGACTGGTCGATAGTCTCACATCAATTTGAGCCGACCGACAGCAACTTCGCCAAAAATGAGAAATAAATTGACTACCTCGATCCGAAATTAGAACCGAAGGAAAACCGTGCAGTCGGACGATGTTTTCGAGAAATTCTCGGGCCAGAGTTGCTGCTGTTGGCAAGCCTTTGAGCGGAATGAAATGCGCCATCTTGGAGAATAAGTCCACGATTACTAGAATCGTATTGTATCCGGAGCATGGAGGTAGATCGGTGATGAAGTCCATAGAAAGCGTATGCCAAGGGCGAGGTGGGATGTCAATAGGGCGTAAGAGGCCTGCTGGTCTTTCCTTTTGACTCTTGTTTTGGGCGCATACTCCACAGGACATTATAAAGTCTCTGATATCTTTTTTCCAAGACGGCCACCAGAAGTAGCGCTTGATCTTTTCTGAGGTCTTGGCTATACCGGGATGACCTTCCATTAAAGAGTCGTGATAACAAGAGATTACTTTTTTCTGTAAATCTGTGCTGGGTAGGTATAATCGTTCTTGGAAATACAATAAGTTGTCCTTTACTGCAAAGTCCTTTCCCTGCATATACCAATTCTGTATGTCTGCTGGAGTTACAAGTTGCCTGGCTTTATCCTTAACTTCCTCTATGGATTCTGTGGCGATTACACCCAGAATTCTTTGTTCGGGAATGATTGGTACAGGTTTAGGGTTGATCAAGTGTTCTTCCACTCCCATCCGAGAAAGGGCATCGGCTTTACCGTTCTTTGTACCAGGTCGATAGGTAATTATGAAGTCAAACTCGGCAAAGAATAATGCCCAACGGAGTTGTCTAGAGGATTGGGCTTTTGCGGTTTTCAAATATTGCAGGTTTCGGTGATCCGTAATCACAGTAACGGTGTGTCGGGCCCCCAGCAGATAATGCCGCCAAGCCTTAAAGGCAGACTTGATAGCCAGAAGTTCCTTGTCAGTAATCGTGTAATTGACTTCAGGAGGCGAGAATTTGCGGGACCAAAATGCCACGGGATGCAACTGATTGGTTACCGGGTCCTTTTGTGATAGAACTGCCCCCATGGCAAGGCTTGAAGCATCAGTTTCCACGATGTAGGGGAGTTCGGGGCGAGGGTGTTTTAAGATTGGTGCAGAGATAAATTTAGTCTTCAAATCCTGGAAAGCTTGTTCCGCCTCGGTAGACCATTCAAAACGTTTGTTTTTCTTTAACAAGGCAGTGATGGGCTGGACTATTCGAGAGAACTCGGGGATAAACCTGCGGTAAAAGTTAGCGAAGCCTAACATGCTTTGCACACCTTTTACGGAGGATGGTGATGGCCATTTGAGAACTGCATCGACCTTCTTTGAATCCATACGCACTCCGCCAGGTGATAATATGAATCCCAAGAATTCAACTTCAGTCACGTTGAAAACACATTTTTCCAATTTAGCGAAAAGTTTGTGTTGACGCAATCTTTCGAGGACCATTTTCACGTGTTTCCGATGTTTAGATTCCGATGAAGAATAAACGAGAATGTCGTCGATGTAAACAACAACACACACATCTATGAGCTCTCTGAGGACATCGTTCATAAAATATTGAAAGGCGGCCGGGGTATTGCAAAGTCCGAAGGGCATGACCTGATATTCAAATAGCCCATACTTGGTGCGGAAGGCCGTCTTCCATTCATCGCCCTCTTTTACTCGTACCAAGTGGTAAGCTCCTCTAAGATCCAGCTTTGTATATATGCATGCTTTTCTGACTTGGTCCAGGAGTTCAGGGATCAAAGGTAACGGATATCTATTCTTAACGGTGATCTGGTTCAGGGAGCGATAATCGATACAAGTTCTAAGGTCTCCTTCCTTTTTTGGAACGAAGAACAAAGCTGAAGAGGCAGGGGACTTGGAAGGACGAATAAACCCATTTGCCAGGTATTGATCCAGGTATTGTCGAAGGTGAAGGTTCTCAGGCTCGGTGAGGGCATAAATTCTACTACAAGGAGGAGTAGATCCAGGTATCAGGTCTATCTGGCAGTCATAAGACCTATGAGGAGGTAGAGAGTTAGCCTGCTCCTTCCGGAAAACATCTTGGTATTCTAGGTATTCGGGAGGTAACTGGGGAGTCTCTGAAGAAATTGCTGCCAGTGCAACACCAGGTGGAGGGTGACAAGTAGAGACACATTCTGGAAACTGGACCGTTCTTGCTCGCCAATCGATCAGAGGATTGTGTTTCTCTAACCAAGGTATTCCTAGAATAATCTGGAACTGAGGGGCCTTGATCACATCGAACACGATCTTCTCATGGTGTCCATCTTGACTTACTAGCGTCACCTCTTGAGTGGTATGCGTTACTGGCCCGGAGGCTATCTCCGTACCATCCACCGTAGTAATGACGTCCTTTACAGCCTTGGGACAAAGAGTTAGATTCATCCTCAAAACCATTTCATGATCCACATAATTGCCGATGGCACCGCTGTCGACGTAAGCTTCAATTGCATGTAATCGATCCGGATTATCAGGGCCAATGAGGACCATAGGTATCACGAAATGCGAGGTCACGGAACTGGTTTTCACGCTCGGCAAGAGGACCTCTATTCTTGTCGGGCGAGGTCGTTTCCCTGCTCAGAGTTTGTAACTGTGGTAACTGCAGCTCCTACTGCCTTCTTGGCAGGTTTCACCGGACAGTCTCGAAGAAAGTGCCCTGAGTTTCCGCAATATAGGCATAATTGCAACTGTTTTCTCCTTTCCCGCTCCCTTTGTGTTAGAGGACCTTTCAGACCCCCTATTTGCATGGGTTCCCCGGAGTCTACTCCTTTGGAAGGAGTTGGCGGTTTGGAAAATACTCGAGCATCAAACTTGGAACGATCGGCCTTCCTGTTCTGCAGTCTGTGATCTATTTGAACGACCAAGTCTATATAATCCGAACAGTCTTGTGGGGGATTCACTACTTGGGCTAAAACGTCTTTGAGCTCTCCACGTAGACCTCTATAAAACAGCGTAATCCTTTTGTCCTCAGGCCATTGAGTTTCCACTATTAGTCTATTGAAAGATGCAATATAAGCCAAAAGGTCTTGATTACCCTGTCGCAACGAAAGAAGCTCATTGTCCAAGGCCTGCCCCTGTGCATGTCTTGCGAACAGTTTTTCCATACTAAGCTGAAAGGCTTGAAAATCATGGAGAACCGGATCATCTTGATTAACTAGAGGGATCGACCAGTCTGCCGCATTGCCACTAAGGTACGAAAGTACAAAAGCTACTTTAGCTTGATCAGTTGGAAAGGCTGCTGGCCGGCATAAGAAGTGCAACCGGCACTGATTGATAAATATCGCAAACCTCTTTGGGTCACCAGAAAATCGTTCCGGCGGAGCCAGAGGTACATCCCCAGGTAGGTTGATCTGCACTGGATTCATAGAGGATGTTGAAGGAAGATTTGCCCCTGATGCGGGCAGCGGGGTCTGTCCTGCTTGTGACTGTAGCAATTGTCTAGCAAGATCATCTGTTCTCTCCTTCTAAATAATTAGTTCCCTTCTTAGAGCGTTCATTTCCTGACGAGCTGCATGCACTTCTGCCCTTAGTTCCCCAAGTAACCGGGCTAGGTGGTCAGTATCCGAGGTTTCCATAGCGCCTGGGCGAGAGTTTTGCGGTAGGCTTTGCGTTCTGTAACGCTCACCTGATTCTCGCAGAGGCGCCGGTCTTGACTGGGCGACTACCGTATCTTCAAAGGTGATGTGCAGCACCCGGTTGGCTCTTTGGGCTGGACCTCTGTGCCCTGTATGCCTGACGTGCAGAGTAAGATGTCTGCAGATAGAAAATACGGGGTTAATGAACTGGGGTTATTGGGGTGTCCCTATCTCTTTCCCCTTATCCTCTCCTGTAGACCCCCACAGGTTAACGCTCTCACCTTAGGTAAGTGAATGGCGAGCTCTCCATCTGCCTCGGGGCAGGGTGCTGTAACCAGTTTCTTCACTGGATAGGTAGCGCAGGCCTCTTGACTTCAGAGGACTGCTGTCTGTCGTTTACTGCACGAACGGTAAGTTTCGAGTAACTCAAATGTCTTTAAAGTCTTTAATAATGATGTCTCTTGTTTTGCAGGGTTCCGGCGATGGCGGATGACGGGCTGAAGTGAGTTGAAGATGGAGCCCGTGTGATGGATAGAAGCGCCTGGAAGCACGTAAGTAAGCGCTTGTTGCCAGCTTCACGATGCGCTCTAACTGTCTTTTTATTTTGCAGGTACAAGTTCGGAGCGGCTGCAGGGTGCCGGGATACCCACTGGGTTAGATGTGGAAAGGAGTAATGGCACGTGAGTATTAAAGTTCCCCAATGTCTTTAAACGCACCTTGTTTTGTCTTTCAGATGCGGGATGCAGCGCCGACGGCCTCCGGAGCGTGCAAAGAGTTGGTAAGCTTTTGTCTTTCAGATGCCGGAATGCAGTGTGAAGACCTCCGGAGCACACGAAGATTAGGTAAGCCTTTGCCTTTCAGATGCCGGAATGCTAACCTGTTCTTTCTTGTCTTTATAGGTGTTGCTGAAGACTGGATTCAGGATGGTAAGCCTTTTTCCTTAGGCCCAGGACCGGATGCAGAAGACACGATGAGCGTTCTGCTGCAGAGGGTGCAGAATAACGCAAAGCAAGATTCATCCACCGGGTGTGGTTTAAATAGCCTCCTGTAGTGCTTAGGTGTCTCCTTCCACAGCCACGCCTAAGTAAGAAAAGAGTTCCTGGTAAGAAAAGAGTTCCTGCCTTCCAGAAGAGTTCCAGTGTTCTGAATCTAGGGAGTGGCTCCAGCCCCACCCAACAGGAAAAGTAGTTCCAAACAGAAGAGGATCAGAGGCTCAACTGGCAGGCTAGTAAGCAGTATGGTCTGCTGCAGGTAAGTCCACCCAAGCATTATGAGCCCGGCGCTTCCAGCGCTGGGACTGGGCATATTTATGAGCCTGGTGCCACTGGCGCCAGGACTGGGTCCAAAAGGTCCCAATTGGGACTGGTTGGCACTCGGAACCTGGGTTATGGATCTGCTTCCAAGGGAGTTGGGAAAACCCTGACCTTTTGGAAGCAGAGATCATGACACTTGGCGGGGCGGTAAATCCCCATTTTCCCATTTTCCCTTCCCCATTCCCATTTTGCCCCATAGGGCATAATGGGAGTGGGGAAGGCGTTAATTACGCCACCGTAAATTACCGTGGCGTAATTAACATCAAGGTCCCTTAGCGCCATGGATTTTAACACCTGAAAACCTCCATGGCGCTAAGGGACCTCGGAATCAGGCGGTAAGGGTCGGCGCTGTTTACGCCGCCGTAAAACACTTACCGCCTGAGTCGTAATGAGGCCCATTGTCCTTGAAGCCATAAAAGCATTCTCAGCTACTTTATCCTCTCTATATCACTTCTAAGCCATCAAAAAGAGTGTACCACTGTAACATTATCCATTGTTGATCACTATCATCTTCACAAGTGTGCTATCAAACATTAATTTATTATAAAAGTGTGATACCTACTTCTTGGCTCATTGGGGTCAGGGGGATTCTAAGAGAGGGGTGTTATATAAGGGTTGTCATCCAGAGTAAACAAACTGGACATAAAAATATATCAATAAGGGTTTCTCTCAGCATCCCAGACTAAGCATTGACTTAGCTGTAGTGTTAAATTGAATCCGCTTACAAAGTGGGGGCTCGTAGTCAGGATATTCTGGGTTAGGTTTACCACTTGTGCAGCTTAATGCAGTGTGGCAACTGACCGGATACACATATCCGGTTAGATCACCACATTGTTTTACACTGTGAAAGCACCCCTCAAAGGAACGCTCTAAGGAAACGGTCTGTTTTGAAAAATAAAATACAAACTTCTGTAAATCAGGAAGGAACTCAAATTCCAGAATGACGATACTGGTAGACATCAAAATAGCCAGAGAGCACTTCTTACATAATCTATTTGTGAGAGGTGAATGGACTGAGCAGGGCCAGGATGCGTGGTTGCAGGCAATCACACAACAGGTCACTGCAACTGGGTTAGATATCTGGAGAGATCATGGTCCCTTACATGTGGCCCTGAGCGAACTATACATGGCTCCTAAAGCTAAAGATGAACACGAGAAGATGGTTAGGATAGCGGCATATTTGTATCTATATAAGGGAGCCATGCAGGACAAATGTGCTGAAGGCCAAGATCTGGCAAGTAGGCAACTGTTGGCATTAGAGAAGGCCCAATCTGACCTGGTCTCTTCTGAGCAGAGGCTGCAGAGGAGCCAGGAGTCAGAAAATGATAGTAGGCAGTATATTATTAAAATAAAAGAGGACATGGATATACTGCAACAGGAAAAGACAGACCAGGATACCAGAATTATGGCTTTGCAGAAGGAGCACCAAGACAGTTTGGACTCCTTACTGCAGAGCCAGAAAAAGCTCGAGCAACAGATCAATTTCAACAGGGCATGCACAGAGCAGGTAGCCACCCTGCAAATCCAACTAGACAGAGAGAAAGAGGAAAGCAATACATTGATTTTGAAAGACCTGGATACCCAGGCAGAGTTTGATGAAGAACGCCAGAAAGCTGGTGCCTTTCAAAGGCAGACGGACGACCTGGCGTCACAAATGCAGACTCTTGGTCAGGAAAGGAATACCTTAGGCCAGGAAGTCTGCCATTTAAAAAGAAAAATTGAAGAAAATGACTTGGCCCTCCAGGGGCTGGGTGGTCTCCAAAAAGAGCATCACGGCTTGCTAGATCACACCAGGAGGGTGGAGGAGGCTCTGGCAAGAAAAGAGCAGGCCAGTAGGGATGGGACTCAGGAGGTAACCCTCCTGCAGCAGAGACTGGCCCAGTACTCCAGGACCAATCAGGAGGCACAGAGAGAAAATGAGGCTCTCTGTCAGCACAATGATAGGCTCCAGCAACAATTAGCCATGCAGGAGAGAATGATAGAGTCTAGTAAGGCCTTAACTGAGGAACTGAAAGCACAGGCTCTTGCATTGCAACAGGGAGCAGGAGCTGACAGAGATGAAGTTCGCTGGGAAAGGGAAACACCTGAGCATAACCTCAGAAGCCCTAGTACCAGAGGCCTTCATCTCTCTCAGTCCCTGGACTCTGCCTCCCCCATGTCCCCTGGCTTGCATGAGCACAGGGCCACAGGAATGGCAGATTACTATCCAGCCAAAAGTATGGGGCTCATAGGCCAGTACCACCCATGGAATGGATGGGCGGGTAACCGGGTATGGGCACCTAAGTACAGTGCAATTTAGTGGGGGACCCCAGGAAATTAGGCCCCCTAAGGGCATCCTAAAAACTTCTGCCCAGTTAGGTCACTGGGGGGGTACCCATCAAATCCTGGTAGCAAGGAGGGATCTGAAGACTCCTCTGAGCGTCACAGGATACAGGAGACCAGGTCCCCACATTCTACCAGCTATTCCCAGGCTCGCAGAATCCGGGATAACCTGGAAGATCAGACGGGCACCTCTGGGAGCAGTGCTTCTGAATCAGAGGATGAATGGACCAGGGTTACCCGAACCAAAAAGGCCAATAAGGTGAAAAGGGCCTTGCTTAAGGACCCCTTAAAACAGATTAAGGCAATCAGGAGTGTCATCACGCCTTATCATAAGAACGCCAAGTATTCTGTTTGGGAACACTTGGAGCTCTATGAGCAAATGATGGAGACTTTCCATTTGAAGGACAGCAGTAGCTGCACCCAGTACGTCAAATGGACATTCTCCCCTGAATACTCCAGTTTCTTTGGGGTGCTGGAGGACCAAAACCATTCAAGAGGTCCACATATAGGGCGGCCATCTTGAAACATTTTTCTGTACATAGAAATCCCCAAGAGGCTCGCAAGGCAGCCTACAATTTGCAGTGTGGGGAGGATCAGGCCCTACAAGAATTCGTGTAAGAATTGAAGCGTGCCTTTGCGCAGACCACCAGAAGGGTGTGCACGGACAGCAGAGAATTCATCAACACATTTTTCCATGCTCTTCCCAAGTACATAATGACCTAGCTTGTGAGAGATTTTCATGAGAAAAGATCTTTAGACTGGGTCATTGAGCAAGCCACCCGGATCTATGAGGTGCAGAAGCCCATAGAAAATAAAAGTAATGCGCAGAAAAACCCCAAAACCAACAGCACCCCTGCTGCTGCCAAGGTGGCGGAGGTAAAGGTTGCCCCCGTTTTAGATTTGGAGATGGGGGGCCTAAAAACCTGCCTGCGCAGAATAACTCTAACACCAGAAGGCCCTCAGGCCAGTCACAGACAGGGAGTCAAGGAGGTAGTCCCACAAATGTGGTCCCTCGCTCCCCTGATTATGTAAGTCCCCGCTACAAGGGAAACCGACCCATCCTGGGTTATGTGTGGACTCCTCCAGCCCAAGGGGGGGGGGATCTAGTCAAGCACCTAACCCAGAGAACTTCCCTCCAAACTTCCCACAGGTGGGCAGAAATTCACCAAACCCTGGCCCAAACTTTTTCCCCAGGTATCCACAAGGTTATCAGCCCCAAACTCATCCATCCTTCTTTCCCCAATTCCCTGAGCCCAGACCACCTAATCCGGGAGAGGGGAGGCCAAGGGTGGAGGGGTACCCAAATCTTCCCAACCCGGGGTATTACCAGAGAAGGGATAGCTACTCTTCCCGGGATCAGCCCAGGGGAGAAAATAAACCCCCTTATCAGCCTGAGCGGGTTTCCCAGTTAGAGCGCCAGGTTCAGAACATGGCACAGGATTTGGGCCGCACGCTGAGGGCCCAACAGAACCCTCAGATGGGCATGCCGGCACAGAATGCCCCAAACTCTGGACCTAGTGCTCCAGAACAATGACGGGGGCAGCACCCCGATAACCCACTGGTTCCCAGGGAGGAGGCACAAGGGGAAGGGGGGTGTAAAGCCTTGGAGGAAGCTTCCTTCCCAACTTGTAAACAGCCCCTGGAAAACCAGGAACCAGAAACAAAATCTCCTACCCCTGAAAGTTTGCCACCCAAGGAGCAGAGAGGAGGTAGGAGAAACAAAGGACCCAAACAGACCCACTTTGTGGAGGAGGTACAGGTCTTCCAATTTGTCGCCGCCCATCATCCTATCCCAGAACCAACAAAACCAAACTTCCCTGGTTCAAACCCATCCTGGTGACTGCCTCCAAAAAGGCAGGGGCGGCCCAGAACCGGAACTAGGGGAACCTAAAACCGAATCAACGGACTCGGTAGATGTGGGGATTGAGCTGTTGCCGCCCATCATTCTATTCCAGAACCAACAATACCAAAATCCCGTGGGTCAAACCCATCCTGATGACTGCGTCCAAAAAGGGGGGGGGGGGCAGCCCAGAACCCGAAACCATTTCCAGTTGCCAACTTTTTCTTTCAGATTCCCCAAGCTCTCCACAGAATTCTGCCCAAATCTCTTCTCTCGCCATTTCCAAAACCAGAAAATTAGCCCACCAGTTGTCCAAAAATGTGCATTATCTGTGCCCCTTTGAGGAGAAGGAGGGAAGATATTATGCCCCGGTACAAGTACAGGGGCAGGGTACAATCTTGGCACTGGTGGACACTGGATCTCAAGCTACCCTTCTGTCCAAAAGGGCCTTTGATGAACTAAATGCAGGAAGGGGGAGAATTACCGTATTCCTCTCACCTCTCTTCCTGGACAACTGCAGAACTTTGACGGGAAGGAAATTCCCGTCGAGGGGACTGCAGACTTGGACATTAAAATTGGGCGACACAAGTTGAAACACCCGGTCATAGTAGTAACTCCAGAGGGCTCCCCTTGTTTACTAGGGAATGACCTCCTGAGAAGGTTGTCACCCCTAATAGATTGCGTAAACAAGGTCCTCTGGACTCAGGCTAGCCGACCAATAAAATTAAAACAGAGTGTCAACCATGTTAGTTTAAACGGCACCTGCGACATGGTTGAACAAAAATCTGACCAAGTAGAATTTCACTTCCAGAACAAACAAATTCCAGACGTGACAGTAATAGCAGTAGGACAACAGACTGGTGATGGGGGGTCCTCTCTATTTCTGAAAATCAACCTTCCTTCCACTTTAAGGTGGTATTCCACACTGAAAGGAAACACTCTGAAATTCTTTACCAATCCACAATCGGACACTCCCACTCTTATAGTCCAGAAAGATGTGAAATCAGCTCAGAGCCTGTCCGATATTCAGCAAATTGGAGAGCAGTTGTTCATCCCTGTTCAGTTAAATGATGGGAAGGACTCTGTTCACGAGTGAGTGTGAACAACGGTAAGAGCTTCATCAGCTAAGCCATGTTCCGCCAACTCCCAAAAGATCCAGCTATTCCCACATTCAAACTGATAGACAAATGGGAAATGGACCTGGAAGCACCTAATTCCAAACATCTCCTGCCAAGCAGGTGTATGCTCAAAATCTCCATTGGCAACAAGAGCATAGTCCATAATTGTTGGGTCGTGCAAGACGTCACTGCCGCCTTTTACTTAGGCAGTGAAATTCTCAATCGCTTTGCCATTAGTTTTGACCTAATAAACTTCAAAGCTTGGACCCGATTAGCGGATAATCCCATGGGCTTTGATGATCCAGAAAAAGCATTTCGGTCAGCTCAATTGCTACCTTATGCAGTGGAAATTTAGATTAAGGAGGAAGTCACCATCCCAGAAAGGACCCGACAATTCTCCCTGGAAGTGAAAGTTAAAAGAGGACAAAAATTGAAAAACCCTGATGCTTATATTCATCTAAATGCTTCTCTCCAACAGCAAGGGTTGGGGGTAAACCCAACACCATTAGTCAACATAGAACATGACACCATTCCAATAGAGGTGGATAACAGTGACTTAAAGAGTATTACTCTAGCCGCAGGTACCATTATTGGAATGGCGGTTGATGACCGACATTTCTCCATTGATTTAGGAAATGAACTGTTAGGACCAATCCCCAAGGACTGTTTTGACAGTGACAATGAGGACAATACAACACCAGACAGGATTTTCACCCGGCATGGGGGGAACTTCCTGGTGCACACTTCTTGCCCTTATGGTAAGGAAGATGTGACTTGTGACTTCAGGAGGGATGAGGTGATTTTCCAGGTCCATGAGGGCTGCCTTTCCCACCTGAAGCCTCCAGTCCAAATCAGCACTCTGACCAGGGACTTCTCCACCCAGCTGGAGGAGGCCGCTGAGATAGCTAAACCAGAAGTCTTTCCAGGCTTCAGGCAGATGGTGGAAGAGAGAGTCAACCTAGCTGATGCCTGTGTGACTCTGGAACAGAAGCAAAAGTTGAAACAAGTTTCTTTGGATTTCCAAGATCTCTTTGCGGTAGACTCATATGACTGTGGTCGCACCGACATCCACACAACAACAATTCCCACGGACCCTGGAATGACTCCAGTGTTTGTGAAGCAATATTGTTTGCATCTCGCATCCATGGAGTCCCTTACTGAAATAATTAAGAACCTTGAGTCCCGGGGAATAATCCGTCCAGTCCACAGCACTTTCAATAATCCGGTGCTGGGAATATTGAAGCCAAACCGCCAGTGGAGGCTCTGCGCTGACCTTAGGGAGCTCAACAAACGGGTCCATACTTCCCGATGGCCTCTCCCTACATTGACCAAGGGCTGGCCCATATCCAGGGGTCACAGGTATTCACTGCAATAGACCTGACCAATGGATACTGGACCGTGCCTGTCAGTAGGGAGGACAAATACAAACTGGCTTTTACCTTTGGGGGCCAGCAGTACACATGGACCCGGACTCCATTCGGATACCTCAACTCCGGCAATGAATTCAACATTTTCCTACATAAGGCCATGCCCGACCTGGGCGCGAGGGGTAACCTGGCTTATGTAGATGATGTCCTCATCAAAAGTTCATCTGTGGAAGAACACATAGCGGAGATCCGTTATGTTCTGACACAGTTGAGGGCCGCCGGAGCAAAACTTTCCTTTCATAAAGCAAAGTGGTGTAGAACCAGTGTTAATTTCTTGGGGCATGAGATTACTCCTCAGGGTCTCTGTCCTCAAGAAAAGAAAGTGGAAGCACTCCAGAAACTGAAGGATCCCACAACTCTGCGGGAACTAAGGAGCCTCCTTGGACTGACTAATTACAGCAGAAAGTTCATCGAAGGCTACGCAGAGATCCCTAGACCCCTGATTCATCTCTTGAAGGAGGGGGTCAAGTGGGAATGGGGTCCAGAACAATCTGAGGCAGTAAGACAACTCAAGAGAAGCCTCTCACAAGCGCCTTGCCTAGCTTACCCTGTCAGAAACAAGGAGTTCTTCCTGGAGACAGGGTTCTCTAGTACGTGCTTGATGGCAGTATTATACCAAAAGCATGACAAGGTCAATAAAGTAATCTCCTATGCGAGCAAAACTTTATCCTCTGTGGAGGAAAAATTCAACGAGTGTGAGAAGGCACTCCTGGCAACGGTGTGAGCATTGAAAAATTACCGACCGTTTATCCAGGGGGAACACATCATAGTGGAGACTCCACACCAGCCTCTGCAATATCTCCAAAGTGACAGATCCGGTCCCGAAATGTGAGTAATTCCCGATTTACTTCCTGGATTCTGTCAATGCAAGGCTTTCCTGTGGAGGTCAGATATGGCCAAAACAAGAAGAGTCCCCTCGCGCAAGGTCTGGCTTACTTGCATGATTGTGCCAGAGAAAACTGCTTTGAGGACGAAAGTCTAAAAATCAAGGACAACATGGAGGCATACCTTAATTCCCCCACAAAGTCTTTGAAGAAGACAAGTGTGAGGGAATGCCCACTGTCTATGTGGATGGATGCTCGTACCATGTTGACAACAACGGGGAGAAAGAACTGGTGGCCAGCGTAGGGAATGCATGGGTGAAGAAGTTTCCAGAACCCTCCGCTGGATACAAAATTGGTCCCCGACGTAGTCAGGTGGCAGAGTTGATGGCTGTGCATCAGGCCATCCTCACTGCTGACCAACATCAACTCCACGAACTGGTCATAATCACAGATTCGGATTATGTACAGAACGGGTTCGTGGAGCACCTGGTTAATTGGAAAACCAGAGGCATGTTATGTGCTAATACAAACCCCTGAAACATGGGAAGTTAATCCAAAATATTGATGATCTGGTCACATCGAATGGGATGACCATCTTCTGGAAAAAGATCAAGGGTCATTCCAAAGTAGAGGGACCAGACAAAACTGGAAATGACTTAGCTGATCAGCTGGCCAAAACCGGGGCCATCCAAGGGGATCTAATAGAAATAGAGTCCCTGTTGGGGGAAATCCAGGTCACTGCTATCACTAGGTCCCAGACAAATGCTCACAATGATCTTTCAACTGTACAATGGAGTAAGGAGACCCCTGATGATTTAATTACGGCTCAAAAGGGGGATCCAATAATTGATAAGTTTTACCAACACATTGAGGACCCTGAGAACTTTCCCCTGACGGATACCGATTACATTGGGAAGGAGGACCTTAGAGTGTTGATGAAATGTTCAAAAAGGTTCCGAATCCTAGACGGTTTGTTGGTAAGGAAATCCCAAGCTGGCCATGATCAGTGGGTGGTCCCTACCTCATTCCGAAACCTGATGTTAAGTCACGCCCATGATGCGGCCACCGCCGGTCATAGGGGGTTTCACACAACAGTGGAAATCTTAAGAGAGGTTGCATACTGGCCACACATGGGGCAGGACCTCGACCTATACTTGAAGGGGTGTTTTGTGTGTGCACAATTTCAGCCATCATCCCTCACACACCGTGCACCTCTCCAAAAGAGGGGGATGACACTGCCATGTCAGATTTGCAAATCGACTTTGTAGGCCCTGTAACTCGCTCGTCTAGAGGAAACAAGTAAATGTTGACCGTTACATGCTTGTTTACCAAGTGGGTGGAATGTCTCCCGGCTCCAAACTGCAAGGCAGAATCAGCAGCTGCCCTGATGATTTACCACATCTTTTCCCGTTTTGGTCTACCTCAAAGGATTGAGTCAGCCAGAGGTAGCCACTTCACCAGTGAAGTAATGACAAATATGTGGGAGATACTGGGGGTTAAAAGGAAGCTACACATTGCTTACAGGCCAGCTATTTCTGGAGCAGTGGAGAGATACAACCGAACCATTGTGAGCATCTTAAAAAAGTTTGTGGCAGATTCTGGGCCAAGTTGGGATATCCGATTACCTCTGGTCCTAATGGCCATCAGGTCTACCCCTTCATCTGTAACTAAAATGTCACCATTTGAGTTGATGACTGGACGCAAGATGGTGCTTCCCCAGCATTTGCTCTACAGGACCCAAGAGCAGACGTTGATAAACGCCTCCACAACTCATGAGTATGTGGAGAATTTAAGGAAACACCTCCAATATGCTTTTGCCTATGCTCAGCGGAATCTAGAAAGATCAGCTGATAGCATGAAAACCCACTACGACCTGAAGACCACCAGGAAGGAATATACTGTGGGAGACCGGGTCTATCTATACAATTTCCAAAGAAACCAGGCCAAAAAGCAAAAATGTTTGCCTACATGGAAGGGACCGTTTGAAATTATAGACACAATTTCCCCTGTAGCCTATAAGATCTGCACCCCCAAAGGTAGTCTGGCGGAACGGTAAGACTAGTGGGTCCATATTAATCAGCTAAAGTGTTGCCATCCCAGGCACACTCTGCAACAACTGGAGGAATCCTCTGGAATCCCAGAGGGGACCGCTCCAGAGTAATTCAGTTCCAACCCTAAAATATCCCACATATAGTCGCTAAAATATGATGATTCTGGGTAGGAAAATGTTTCCTGTTATATCTTGTTTTTAAAACAAGACTGAAAAATGTAACCGGACGTATAAAATGTATGTGTTCGCCACACCATTAATAGTGGTGGAGAAATGTCGACGAATAGGTATTGCCGCTTTTGCTTTATCATCCTAGGAGAGATGAAACCACGGAGACTGACCAAGGAGAACGACCCGGAGACTGGGAGCAAAGATCCGAGGGGCCGCCCGATATTCCCATCAGGACAGGCGAGGAGAACCGATCGATCCAACTGGATGGAGGAAAAGATGCTGAAATGTGCCATCTACGGAATTGGAAGAAGATGATGCGGACATACCAGCGCGTGGATCAAAACATCCTTTGCACCCGACTCCCCCTCGACTAGAAATCAAAGTGCAGTCGGGCGGGGGCTTGTTGGGTGTCCTGACCCACGTTTGGACTATTATGCTGCAACATTTGGTGCTGTGGGCTTAGGAAATCCAAGAGGGCGGAAAAGCCCACATTTGCATCAGAATCCTAGAGAACCGTGCAGTTTTGCGCACAGCAAAGTGGTCCCCTGACCTGCCACCCACCAGTGCAAGCATTATGGGCCAGGAGTGCCATGAGTGAAATGTGTGCCAAAGGAAAAACAGCAGTACCGGTTGGCTAAAAAAAGCGCTTTAAAATCACCTTTGTTTCCCTGAATGCAAGCTCAAAATGCCTATTTTAAACATCACAAGATATTCAAAAATCTCAATGAACACCAGCAGACATTTGGCAGAATGTATTCTTGTGTGCATACAAAATCTGGAAAGATGAAGAGCCCAAAACAATGTATATAACAAAACTGGCTGAGCTGTGGATGTCAGCAGCTTAAGTTAAATGGACAGAAAGCCACTAAAATCGAAATGTTTAAAATAAATGAGTGACCTACTTTTGAGTGTAACATAGGTTGCAACTGTTAAATGTCATAGTTTTGAACTTAGAATCAGCATTCTAGCTGCATGTGCAAAAATTGTGAGTTTGATTTGAATGAAGAAAAACTGGGAACAAAAGTGACATTTAGCTGAAGCCTGGCTTAATGAAACTGGATTCTGCCTGACAACTACCCCCGACAGGAGAGGGAATTCAGCAGCTGTGTTACCAGGCCTGGCTGCATCCTGCTGCCCCTGCCAAAAGGAGATGACACCTCTCTGATTGAATTAGGGGAGTGGCACCTGGGGACTACAGGAAACTAAACAAAGCACTGTCCCTGGCTCAGGCAAATGTTATATTGGGGGGGGGTCGTAAAATGGCTTCCTCTTGGGAGAAACTGGGAGGGGCAGTGCCTGTGAGAGCAAGCTGAGCTTGGAGGAAGTGGATAAACCAGAAATTCCACCATTTGCTTTGGAAAACCACACCCATTTGGGGCCAGAGCATGATTTTAAAAAGATGGATAATTCATAGTGCGGACTTGTAAAAATTATATAAATAACATAATCATTCTTGTGATTTTTCTGTGCACATTTTAAGAGGTGTTAGGACCCTGTGGTATGTTCTTGGGGATAGTAGCGGAAAAAAAGGTTGTTACTCCAAATGTATGCATGTTAAAAATCTAACACTTTATCATCTGAAACCCATATCCCTGGTGCACATTTGTGTAAAATCTGGAAAGGTTTAGAGGTCGTTATCTGGATGAAAAGGGGAGAATTCTGTCAGAAGTGCACACAACATTGTACAAAGACAGGGATCGGATGGTTTGGTGCTACAGAAAATATGTTAACTGGACCTATAATATTAGAAAAATGGTACATAGATAAATATGTATTTGGATCAGAAATAGATTTGTGTGCAATTTGACAAGGGGAGGATCCTCTGACCATAAACCTACCTCACCACTCTGACTCACAACCCAGTTCCCCCAATCAAGGAAGAGAGGAGGAACTGGCCAATGATAAGTTGAGAGGGTTGGGCATGCAGAATGAGCCGACCCACCCACTTTTTAAACACATAAAAAGAGCCACTGGATCCCAGGTTGGGAGATTCACTTTCCACTTTCTTGCGGGATGCTTTGCCGGGAGACTCCAGACTTCAAATCCAGAACTCCAGGTATCCAGAACTTTACTTCAGAACTTGTGAGAGTCTAACCCACAAGCTGAGTTCTCTTCAGCAGGCCTCAAAAATCATTCGCAAACTATTCAACCGCCGGGCTGTGCGGTTAGCTGCTTGCTAAGAATCCACTTGATCCAGACCCGCAGAACCATAGACCGCTGTATCCGGAACCGCTACCAGAACCGATAACAGAACCGGAGACCCAGAGACCAGATCGCTGTGAAGAACCGCTAGCAGAAGTCCAGCCAATCCTGACCCGATCGGTAACAAAGCCGCATTCCTGTCTAAGTTTATAGTGTGAGTACCCAGTCAGGACTGTGAAAAACCCAATATCTTAGGTTAAAATAATCTAATCCAAACTATTTTAGCCTATTAGAACTGCCTCCTAGAATCGTGTCCATCTGTCATCTTTAAAACTGAAAACTGTCATCTGTCATTCTGAGCTTTAAAATTTCAAATCTGAAAAACTACCTTTACTAAATCGGCTGTATCTCCGGAACCGTTTGTGCTAGGAGCGAGTTTTAACTGTCATCTTAAAGCTGAGATTCTTCCTACTTCTTATAGTGCCTCCGTAATTGCGCTTGACGCACGCGGCTAAATTGCTGCGATTTGACATTTTGCTTCATTTTAGCCACGTGTAAAAATCTTTGTCCTTGCTTTCCTTTGCTGAAATTCGTTTGCAACCTGACAATCATTCATAGAGCATTGCTAAAGTGATCCTGAACTGATTCAACGTATCTATCAACTACCCTGAACCCCCTATAGGGAATTAAAAGCCTTTTAGCATATTTTTCACTTAATTGCAACCACATCAAAGTATATTGCCTGTGTTTAAAACTCCTACCTGTTTTCCTCTAAACTTGCTAGGGGGGAACTGAATTATATTTGATTGCATTCCTGAGAACTGTGTGCTTTCCTCCCATCTCTTTACCTTGCATAGAGGGGGGGTGAATTGTCAAAGAAAAGTGATTACATTGTCTTTTGTTGAAGTCATATCGAGTTTATTTTCTGTACTGCATTTTCATTCATCATTGCATTGTCCTTGAAGCCATAAAAGCATTCTCAGCTATGTTATCCTCTCTATATCACTTCAAAGCCATCAACGAGTGTACCACTGTAACATTATCCATTGTTGATCACTATCATCTTCACAAGTGTGCTATCAAACATTAATTTATTATAAAAGTGTGATATATATATATATATATATATTGTTAATTTTCAAATAAACCTTTTAATTTGCAAAACAAACCTACTTCTTGGCTCAGTGGGGTCAGGGGGATTCTAAGAGAGGGGTGTTATATAAGGGTTGTCATCCAGAGTAAACGAACTGGACATTAAAATATATCCATAAGGGTTTCTCTCAGCATCCCAGACTAGGCATTGACTTAGCTGTAGTGTTGAATTGAATCTGCTTACACTACCATGTCATTGTATTTGCATCACTCAGCTAAAGTGTGCACTACATTGTACTTTTGAGTTACCCTTTCATAGGTAATTCAAAGTGATAGGATTGCACTGGAGTGGCTTGTAGTCTTGGGCAAATCTGTTCTGGGAATGTGTGTTTACTATCAGTGACGTTCTTGACAAATGTAAACATTAGTAATGCATACACTAGATTCAGTCCAAAGTCTCACACTTGAGTCTCACACTCCTGTTGACAAGTGGGTTCGGTTTTCATCTTTTTTGAAGCAGGGCGATCCGTGGTCTCAGGATATTCAACATGTCTATGCAGCACTACTTCATAGAAATTGCTCCCGATTGAGAAGTGGACTACCCTGAATACATTATCCACACCCCAAAATGACTTGTAGAAAACAGAAACAGAGTACCTTTCCCAATATTTCTACCATTGCAGCTCCAGATATTTATAGTTCAATGCCAAATACATAACATACCAAAAACAACGGGACTTTAACAGTACATTCCTTGTGTTAAAAGTGTCAGCCTAGAAACGAAATCCCATCTGGCTTAAACAAACAAAAACTTTAAGCACTGCAAAGTAGCCTTACAAGGGATCTCCTCAAACAAAGCTGGGACGCTGAATATGGTTTTAAAATCCAAGACTGTAAGGTCACCTGCGCTACAGATAGCATTTAACAACACCAAGAAAGATACCTCAAATGACTGTAAAGGAGGGCTTTTACACTGTCATGTACACACTCCATCTGAAATTGTTCTTCACCCTCAACAGTATGTTTCATAACTTGCACTTTCTGTGATATGTGTCTTTTTTTGTAAGCGGCCTGAGGCGAGAAATCTCTCTCTAGCGTAGTGCACCTGTATATATTAAAGTAAATAGATAAATAAATAAAAGGCAGTTTGCAAACATCCAAAGTTACATTATTACCATGCAAAGAGCGATGTTCCAGCTATTAGGTTCATGGTCATCCAGAGAGATAGTGAGCTGGGTGTGTTTGGCATGAATGTTAGATTTTTGGCCACCTGTTACATAGCTACCTTGTAGAGTAACTCAGCATCTCCAGTGGACAGTGCACCAACAGAAGCCAGGAGATGTGCAGATTCGAAATCGGACACTGAAAAAAGAAAAGGAGAAGAAAAACAAGCCTTCTCTGCCTGCCCCACAAGACTATGGAACACTCCACGGTAACCATCAGACTCACCCTCACGCGTCTACAATTCAGAATAGAATTCAAGACCCACCACTTCAAGGAGTCTCTCCTCCTCAACACTTAGGCCGCCACATCACCCCTCGCACCACCTGACTCGCTAGACGCTGCCTGCCCCTCTCCTCCCCGCCATCCGGTACAGTTATAGGCTTCCTCTGTGACAATATGTATACTACCCCCCCATATCTGTTCTGATGTTACCTCTGAAAAGCACTCCGTTATATATCTGCATTGTTGTATACTTCTGTAAAGCGCTCCATTATGTATCTGTATTGTTGTTTGCCTCTGTAAAGTGCTATGTTGCTTCTCAAACTAGGCCCAGGCTCACTCAATACAATAATAATAATAATAATAATAATAATAATAATAATAATAATAATAATAATAATAATAATAATAATAATAATAATAATCTAAAAGAGGGTAAATTGAAGTTTTCAACCTGAAGGTTAGAGCATGAATGAAGACATTTAAAATCCGTATTAACTGTGTAGTTCTCAAAGGCATGCCTAATGTTTGAGTAATGGTTCCAGATTGAATTGGAGCTGTTTTCACTTGGGCCAATGTGTCTAGTATGAAAGAAGGGATCCGGTTAAGGGCTCTGCTTCTTTGGGTCTCGTCAGGAATATTAATTAGGTTGTCCAAAGTGTCTTAGTCTGCTGAAAAGACTTGGAGGAAAAACATTGCTGTTTCATTTGCAACCGTTTCATGTTATCGCTTGTTTCCAATAGAGTGGTTTCAACGCTTCTAGATTGTCGAAAGTTTTTATGTTTTTGTGAAACTGGTTGTTGTTTCTTTTTGGGCTGTTGAATGTTTTGTGACAGTTCCAAAACACATTCCAAAGTATTAGCTTCGAGGAAGAGCTTGACATCAGGTCATTTGGAGCATAAGACGTTTTTTATCTATTTTTTGTAGGGGGTGATGGTAGCGGATTGAAAGGCATGCTGGATGACATCAGAGGATAGCGAGAGGAGTTTGCAGTGGGAGGATCAATAGCAGAATTGTAGTAGAAGAGGTGAGAGTAGCAGCAGCAGAGATGTGTAGATGAGAAGAGCAGAAAGCATTGTGGGCATTTTTAAGTACATAGTGCACACTAATAATGCTAGACGTATGTAAAACTGACTAGTAGAATAATGTCAATCCATGTGGGGGAACACCGGGATTGTGCTAACTTAATTATTCCAGCAGAACACACAACAGATGACACCAGGTGTTGTGTAATTGAGGAAGACATGGTTTCCATTCATCATAGAAATACGGAATATTGAGCCACATTTGATATCGCAACAATCTTTTTAAATGTGACAAGTTGTCACAAATCGAATACCCCCAAAGCTTTTGCCTTCAGTCGGAGACTATGTTTAAAACACCATATTTCTGGCAGCAATGAATTAGAGAAACATAGTAAAAAAAAAAATGAGTACGCTGAAATCTACAGTTTGCGATGAGACTTTGAATTTGGCATGTCAAAAGACGGCATCGGTTGATTTTACAGATTTGTGAAATATGAAATCTAAAAAATCCAGTTTGTTTTATGTGAATACAAATTGAATGTAACATTTACAGATTAAACACAAGCAATGGAAGGTTTTAGAATATGAAACAATTATATGCGTTCTATTCTCTGATAATGCTACTTTTGCATATAGGATTCATCAATCTGATAACAACATGTTAGTACCTGTGGAATATGGCAAACATTTGATTTAAAAGATTACATAGCATTTGCTGCTACTCGTGCCAGCATTGTTAACTCATCTATATACTGGTCAAAAAAATGTAATTAAGGAATTATGAAACGTGTAATTCCATCAATGTCATTTACAGTTTAAAATGTCCTTTTGGTATTTTTGATGTGGATCTAACATCGAGGAAAGTCAAAAACAGATAGACAGAACGCAAATAATATATTCACACAAGGAATTCAAAGTCAGCGCTTGTGATGCGTGTCAGTGAAAGACAACATACTGTAGCACAACGTGTAGTATTGGAACAAGTAAGACTTCCAAGAAGAGGTAGAAATATTCATCTGTTATTGCAACAACGCCACGTCTACTGGATTGATAAAATGTCAGTCTTGAGCCTTGGAATGAATTTGGTTCTCAATTGTTTTTTTTTAATACATTATAATGGCAAAACCCTATTGGAAAACGCTGTACGAATTAGGCTCTTAATGTGCAGTCTGTTTTCGGTTGACTCTTTGGAATGAGACTGCTTGTCTTTTAGATTTTTATTATTTGTAATGTGTGGCTGTGTCATTTTGTTTGGTCTATCAGTGCCATTAACATTGTATATATCTATTCTACTAGGATAACATGCACGATTGAAGAACACATATTTCCGTAGAAGATACATGAACGTCTAATGAGATTAGTAATGAGTTCATTTCTGAGGTGGAAATGCATGTTTTATTATTTTGTTAAAAACACATCATGTGTTGTTATTAAGTGGTTGAATTTTCATTTAGTTGCTGTTACGCTAACATAATTTGATAATTACATTTTTTTTATTTTATATGGTTTGCTTGTTAGCAATATTTACAAAACAGATGCTCAATCTATTGTGGCGGTTGCACCCAAGATGATGTCAGATTATCTTACAAAACAATATGGTCAAAGTGTTCAAATAACATCGTCACATGGGAATGTTAACTCCATATACGGGGAATGCAAACTGGCTATGTTTTTTCATATCTGCTTACAGCATGCCAAGGCTTAAGGCCCTTAGGAACCGGATGTGAACATTTTAGTTTATCCTTTGTTAGCTTTTGATGATAATGGGCCTCATTACGAGTCCCCCGGTCTGGAAATAAGGGTGGCGGTAAACCCGCAACCACCGTTTCTGGACTGGGTGATCTCGAGATCTGCAGGCGGGAGGTGTCATTCCCGCCAGGTCTGACCTAACACCACCCGCCTGCAGGCGGACGTGGAAACACCGGCACCATCGCTAGATGGTGCCGGTGTTCCACTTCCCCATTCCCATTCAGTCCTATGGGACTCAATGGGAATGGGGATTTACTGAATTCCGCCTCTGCAATTCCCGGGTCACCGGGGTCATAATGCCCCGGTAATTCCGGGAATCACGGAGGCGGAATGGTAATACGAATCCGGCGGTAACCTGCCGGAATTTCAGGCATGGTTACCGCCAGACTCGTAATGAGGCCCAATGACTGTTCTACCTAAAATATGAGGACTTTTAATGAAGTTATACATATCTTTACAGAATTTACTAATTTACTAATTTACTAAGAAGAGTACATACCATTTACAAAATCTCCAATTTAAAAGTAGCTGACATAATGTTTGCATCACTATAGGTTTATCATATGCAGATGGTTACATGTGTAAACACATATTGATATTATTGGAGCATTCGATCTGTTTTTTACAGCAGTTTCCTTGTGGGTTTTAGTGAAGATTGAATTGGATGAGTATATGCTCCACATTGAGGTCTTGCCAACATTCTGTTGGTAGAAAGTGTTCCATGCCTGTACATCTGTATTGATTTGACAATATAAATGCAGGTTAGTGACTTAATTTGTTTAGGAATTTAGAACTGTTTTGCTCACAAAGAGTGGAAATACCCTAAACTCGTACAATATTTGTCTGTGGGAAATCCTGCAACAATTATTAGCACACTAACCCTGACATGTATTTGCATATTTAAAACAACTGTGATTCTACAAACGAACTCTTTTTTTCTGAAACAATTGACATTTGTAACTTCATAGGCAAAGTATTCTTGTGGATGCTTAGAACTTTTTTGTTTGAAAGATTCCTGTGGTCTGACTATTAAATGGTGTTCATGGATCTCCTAGTTTAACTCACATGTGCAATATAGAATAGATGGCTGTGCAATCAATGATTCTCATTGACATATTTGCCTTCTGTGAATCTGACAGTGAATTCTCCCATCCACCACACGTAAAACAGTAATGGCCACTGTCCATCCTCAGTTTTCTTGATAACGTGAGTGAGCCCATACATATGTTATATGTAAAAAATGCACAAAGTGTGTCCTGCTATTAAATAGTTACAACTGGAACAGGGAGACAATGATGAGAGATACAAGGAAAGTAGAAAGAGATACCTCTTAGATCAGAATAAGGCAGAAAAGTGGTGGTGAGATAGAGATCTGTCAGACTGAAAAAACTCTGACAAAAGGTATCAAGCAGATGGAGAAATGTTCCAGTCAGAGTGGAGAGACATCAAAGGCCATACCTGTTAGCTAAAGGGAGACTTCTTTGAGGGTGACAGACACTGAGGTATCCTCCTTTGTGTACGTTCAAAAGGAAGCCTGCATGCTGAAGCCTTACTGGAGAGAAGATAGATTTGAGACAACCTTGCAATTGATAAATCCTGGAAGGTCCTGCAGCGGGATTTTGGATAGTAAGAACATTAAACATGGCAATGAGCAGGTAGCACAAGCAAGAGGTAGAGAAGAGTGATGTTAAATGGCTCAGGAATGATGCTGAGGAAAACAAGGGAGTTTCATAGGTGCTGAGCCAAACCAGACTCACAGTAACAATCCAAGGAAGAAGTAAGATCCCAGGAAAATGGAAGAGGGCACAGAGAGCTGAGAGTGGATGGTAAGAAACGGCACAGTCTGAACATTGCAGTAAGTTTCTCCAAATGTAGCAAAAGACATTGGGGGTTATGGCAAGTATAGCAATTAAGAATGTAATTCTGGAAACCAGCAGGTACCGCAGACACCGTAAACAGTAAAACAGAACATTGGGATCAGAAGTTAAGAAACCCAGTGCATTTTGGAATTTGAGAATGCCGAACATAGCATAGCGCAAATGAATATTGGATAAGGAGAGAGATAATACAATGCATTCTGGAGCTTGAGATGAATGTTTCCATGCATACAACAGTGCAAATTAATAGTGAGGTTTCCTCAACATAGGAAAGTAACATTGAACATTAAGATTAGAATAGATAATGCCTAACATACTGGAACTTGAGGTGAAGGATCAACCAAGACGATGTTTGTTAAAAGAGAGCAATTGAAAAAGAAGGCAATGGAGGAGGGCACATGGGTGGCTAACATTTTTAAAACAGAAATATTATGACGCTTGCAGTAAGGATGACAATTTACTGCCGTGTCGTCCTTGCACAAAAAGGCAGAATAGATTGGACAATGTGTTAAAGAATAGGGAAATACAGAATGTTGGTAGACATAGGCATTTGCCACGACATTTCCTGTTTGCAAAAGGGAGAAATATTATGCTGAGAAGGGAGTCAAACAAGTGGATACCTTCTGGTAAGGCTGTTTGCATGTGGAAACAATGGTGTCTCAATTATTTTTTCTAAAAATTCAGAGTTATAGCAAGCCTAATCATGTCAGAGGTATTTATTTATTTATTGTTTAATTATTTAGCGTGTTTACACAGGTGGGGTGCTTCAAAATGCTTCAAATTGCTTCAAGGCTGGGAAGGTAACAAGGGAATACAGTAATCATGATTTGGCCTTGAAGATTCTGAATGATCTAAACAGAAAAACTAGCATACTAGGCCTGACAACATTTCTCCTAGTGCAAGTGCATGAAGTGGTACAGTTGAGACCAAGCTCAGGAGGGTGGGACGGAAAACGGTTCGGGGGGCAGGACTGATGAACTTACTGCTCCTAGTACATTGCGGTCATGCATACATACTGATGGAGGTGAAGAGATGGGGGGATTATGCAGCGGGTCTTGTACATGATCCTTGCAGTCACGCGGAGCCAGTGGGGGGGATTTCAGTGCCGGAGAGATGAGGTCCCAGGTTTTGAGGCCAAGGATATGTCTTGCGGTTCTGTTCTGGGTGTGTTGTAGAGGATGGAGAGTAGAAGTAGGAAGATTGAGAAAGAGGCTGTTGCAATAGTCCAGTTTAGAGAGAACCAGGGCTCTTGACATGATGAGCCTGTGGGGAAAGTGAGAAAAGGTAAAATACCTCTGAGGAGGTGCAGCTGGTAGTTGGACTTTTTGGAGATGTCTGAGATGTGAGGCGAGAAGGAGATAGTGGAGTCGAAGATGACCCCAAGACTTTTTGCCTCATTGGTAGGTGAGGGCGGGGGGCCAAGGTAGGCAGGCGGTGAGAACATGGGAAAGCGGGAGCAGGGGTCCCAATGAGGACGATCTCTGTCTTACTGGCATTCAGGCATAGATCATTAGCAGTACACTAAGCCTGAATTGTGGATAGACAGTCAGGTATAGAACGGCTATTTCTCCTGCTCTACTTTAGGCCCTTGTTCTACAATATCAAAGGAGTGGGTGTGGTTGGTCACACATATTGCCTTTCATAGGGGCATTTTTCTGTTGGCTGGTGTCAGTCATTAGATGGGAGACGATTGATTAGGGAATGCCAACGAAAAAGATGCCTGAACACCCATACATTTAAATACGACATAGGTTACGCCAATCCAGACCAAGTCAGGCCTAATACTTAAAATGCATTTCACTGGATTGATTGTAAGTGAAGTGATAAGGGCCTTTGCCATGAGGCACGCTTTGATTAGTTGATCTCAGCTAAGAACAGAAAGCAATGGCCACAGTAATACATGTTAAGGATGTTTGTGTGGCTCATGGGCACAAAGCAAGGGTGCCCTCTGTCCCCTTTTATTTTGCACTGCTTACGGAGCAGCAGGCCATTGGTAGGATCTGACATGTATTAGTATGTCATTTTCTGACTGCATGATGTTTATTAGCAGAGGGATGCGGATGGTTGAAAGACAACACTTTAAGATGTACTTCTAACAAGACCAAAAAACTGGTATCTGGTGCTGTTCATAATATCAAGGATACTCCTTTCTGGCCTCCTATTCTGCGATTTTGACTTTCTCCGATGTGTCATACACAAACTTGGAGGTAACTCTAGTCCACAAATGTAATTGTACAAATCATCAAAGTACTTCATAGTTTGTTTCTCACAGTTAAGGTAATTAAAAGTTGCTAGGTCTATTTTTCTTTTCTGCATCAGAATACCCTCATGAAGGCACACATATTGCCTGTTCTAGAATGCGGCAATCTGAGGTGTTCTTTTTAATTCATAAAAAATGTCTGGAGGTTTTAAAAAATCACTACCAGACGTATTCCTAGTCTTTGTTGCTGAATTCACTATACAGAAAATGTACATCTATTCCACTGATTGTATGTGGACAAGCACATTGTCTCCAAGTACCTATGCCATGACCAACAGGACCTACACTCCCATGGACCACCAATAGATAGCCATCCCTATAAACGCTATACCACGGCTCAAAACACTGAATCAACCACTTATCGTCTCCACCTTGCCCAAATACATTTATACATACGGGTTAGAAGTTATTTTTCATATCAGTTTACTTGCCACTGAAACAGTTCTTAGTAGGTGTCGAAAATGATTGATACATACCTGTATTTCAACAAACTCCTGAAAACACAGCGCGACCCACCTTGGCAGTTTGGGTTCTTCTTCCCAGGCTCTTGACTCAGAACCATTGAGCCCTTTACTATAACTTAAAATGAGCTGACAATGCTGGAAATCCAAACATATATGCAGTGTAACTGAGCCATAGGCTAGAAATAGAGAGCTGCTTGCTAGGCACCTTGCAAGGGAGTGGGACATGTTGTATGAACCTCCAGGGGGTGGAAGTCTGCCTTTCCACACAGGGCCGGCCTATTCACCATTTTAGGGCTGCACTTCTGTAATTGTCTGGTGTTTCGCTGACCTCTCAATCGCCTGATATTTAGGCTTTGTGAATCAGGCTTGCTGAATCGTTTAAATCAGGACTAGTAATATTAGTAAATAACTAATGTTCACAGCTCCCCATACATCAGTGAAACAAATAGACAACCAACAAATCATGCGTTGGCATGAAAGCTACAACCAGAAGGCATCATAGGTATCTCTCCATTTGATATAAATTGTAATGTTTGCCATCAACCCATCCATGATAATGCACACGCCAAAGCATGCACCAATAATTGCTTCCAGTGCATCCACTTGCTGAACAAAATATATATATATGGAATGTCTTTAGTCTATACAATCTCCCTTCTAGTCTCTCTCTCTCTCTCTCTCTCTCTCTCTCTCTCTCTCTCCCTGCCTCTCTCTCTTTATCTCTCTCTCTCTCTCTCTCTCTCTCTCTCTCTCTTTCTCTCTCTCTCCCTGCCTCTCTCTCTCTCTCTCTCTCTCTCTCTCTCTCTCTCTCTCTCTCTCTCTCTCTCTCTCTCTTTCTCTCTCTCTCTCCCTGCCTCTCTCTCTCTCTCTCTCTTTCTCTCTCTCTCTCTCTCTCTCTCCCTGTCTCTCTCTCTTTAACTCTCTCTCTCTCTCTTTCTCTCTCTCTCTCTCTCTGCCTCTCTCTCTTTGTCTCTCTCTCTCTCTCTCTCTTTCTCCCTCTACATTTATCTCTCGCTCTCTGTAACTCCAAACACTATACAAGATGTGAGAAAGAGGGATCATTTGTGTAGCATTACGTGCTAAAGAAAACACTATAGCTGTAAAAAAAATAGGGTTACGGATGACAACGTACAGCCATAGGGACTAGTGTACTGAATAAAAAATGTTTGCCACTTAACAATGAATGTACAATTTATCACAAAGCACTCAAACGCCTTCCACATTTCTTAATACAGAAAGAATCCGCGTCTGGCTTCGGTCCAGACTAAGTGCATGACAATCCATTTGGATAAATCCTACTGACCTAAACGTAGAACATGTTTGAAGCTAAATAATGCATATGAAATTATGTGTATTCTTGATAATAGTGATATGTTTTTCATAAATATGTTGAAAGCAGAACCATTCTCTTTTTATAAAACAATCGTATGATGTGAATGTGTCCACATTATACAGTAATAGTTCTGTGTTGTGGTATTCTACTCCAACCGTTCCGTACAATTGTGCACATTCAAGCACATTTATTACCATTTTATTTCTCATGTCCTGTAGGTGTCTGTGTACAGTATGTGTTGCGTTGCAAAGAAGAAGGATATTAAACATGAGTTGATTCTCTTGTCCCTGAGTGTGACATTGCAAATGATTTAAAGCATGTAGATTATTCTCACCATGCAGAGAAATAATGAGATTCATGTACCTGACATGACATGAGGTGTAAATATTTGGATCTCTGTCATGCTCTATCTATGTTACTGCTGAGGCTCCTGTGCATTTCCATGTTATTCGTGGATGGCCTGGTGCTAGATGGACTGGGAACTGTACTCAGAAGCCTTCAGTCAGTATTGCTTGCAGGACTAAGTGACACAATGTCACTATCATAATTGCCTGAATGTAATAGGACATGGCACTCTGCAAGTGTTGTAATGAAGCATTATCCCAATATGACAAATACAGGCTGGGGCTGCCATCTTTTTCTGAATGCCTACCTACAGCGTTGTTTCAGTAGGATTGAACTTGTTATGCATCCTGGCTCATCAAATTGAAGAGGTGGTCTTCAATATAGGGGCTTATAATTTAATTGACTAATGGGTTCGTTTTTACTCCCACTTATGGAAGTAAGATCTGTATGGAAGAGCTGAATGATATTGCTTCCCGGGTAGCCGGGCTCTCTCTCATTCCTATTTTAATCCTCTGGACTCTGAGAAAGTGTGCAAAGCCCATGTTGTGCGATGTCGTGCAGTACACAGTGCACCATAGTTTGCTGACACTTGAAACCCATGAACTTGTCGATATTTTACCTCAATTCTTCACAATCTGGAATGAAGGTTGCAATCAAGGTGCATTGCGGATTTAGTAATGGTGTGTAATCAATAGGGCTCCTGGCAATCCCCTGAACTATTCAGGTGAATCAAGTAGTCAAAGCACAATTGATCGCGGCGACCAAACGAGAACACCACACAAATATTTTCAAAACATTATATAGCAGATGCCATTCTTTTATTGTTTCGCAAATACATTTTAGTTTTCAAACAGGTGATTTGATACAAAAAGTTATGATGAACCAATATTCCAACAGGACAAAAAGTGTAGTAGCTGCAGAAATGGTACATAAAATCAACAAACATTGTTGTTGATACATTTTGTGCATGACAAACATAGAACAAAGAGGTCCCATATAGTCTTCTGGGATCATGTAACCTGATTCAGAGAAAACAAAGTTGATGTAAACAACTGAGAATAGTAGCAGTGTTGGCATTAAAGACTGGAGAGAATGTCGACACAAGTGTGTTTCGCCCACTGATAGCTAGTCTAGTATGTTTGGAAATGGTTGGCCTTCATCAGGACAAAAGACAGGGTTCGGTGGTGGAGTCCTATCTTGCTCCGCGAAAAGAAGAACAGAGGAAATTGTATAAGGGCATGTGTCATCATTTGGATCAATTATTAAATGTTATTTATGAGGCATTTAATGCTACTTATTTTGAATGAGGCCCCCCTCCGGAAGGAGGGAGTTGGTTATCTCACTGTGTATGGCTTGTTCAACACAGTATTTTGGGAATCCACTCCGGAATTAATGGTGGGTTCCAAACAAGATACAGTAAAAGACTTCGAAGCTTGATCTTGTCACTCATGGAGTTGTAAAAAAGTAACAATAAAAATAATTTTGGTTGAAGTTCCCAGTCAATGTAAATGCGGCAGTTGTTGATTTTTGTATGGGAACTACGGTTCTACACAGACAATGAACTGCCTAATGAACAATTCATGGTAGAACCATATACACCGTAATATTGAAAGGGTCTGGGCTAGTAATATTATGTGATATGTGTTAGAGAAGTCTGTCTTAGTTGAAAAAGAACATGAATCACCCAAGTGTCTAAACTAAGAGGGTTTGCTTTTTTTGTATCTCTATCCATTCATTAGTGTCTGGTACTCAGCGTGTCTACTGGTGAGTGTGTCAAGAAAAGGGCCATTAGTTATTCAGAGCTAACATAGAGAGTGCCAGGCGCAAGCGGACCATAATGACGTTAACAAAATCATTAAATAAATGAACTGGGTGCTTGAGGTATCGGCTGCTAACAGCCGTAGAGCCATAGGATTTTGTTGCTAACAGTGACAACGCAGAGCCCATGTGAATCGTGCATGGCTTAGAAGCTGTTTAGTAAATCAATGGTACGTTCGATCTAAGATCATGGTCTCACCTTTACTCCATGGAGTTCTAGTCACTCTGTTGGTGTACTCGAACAAACGAGGGTCATGTGTGTATGCTGTGAAAGGAGACAGTGACTGCGCTTCATGCTATGTGGTAGCGAAGCGTCCAATGCCATGGCAACGGTTTCAAGCTACTTGATGGCCATGTTGGATTGGTTGCCGCGTGGGTGAAACGGCTATGTGCTTATTGAGTCTGCATAGATTCTGGACTTTGGCAAGTAGAAAAAAAGCATCTCTAATCTTTTTAAACACTCTAATCTATTTATACACTATAACATGACACTATTTATTCTAATTGGTAATGGAACAATACTGGAACAATAGGTAGACAGTGCAGATTTGGTTAAACCGTGTGAAAAGTGGTTTTCCCTTGAATATTTTGTATCCCCATCAGGAAAATGGATGTTATAAGATAAACATACAATGACGTTGCTCTTTCCAAAGACGTCTAAATCCTGCTTGCAGCTCTAACTGATAATGGATTTAACAAAATTGAGGACCGTCTATGGATGATGTTTTTTTAGGGGTAGCAAGTTGGGTGTAAAGCCAACATGAACTCTGTTGTAACCTTGCTCTTACAAATCTCTGCATTTTTACTAGCCACCCCCAGTGTTTCTAGCACTCACTGCAATAGAGATAGTTTTGCTCAGCATCTTCTCCCCACGCCAACAAAGAAGCGATGGCCAGGCATTTCACAGAACCATAACTGATATTGTGAAGATTATTCAAGGCTAAATGGATGTTTTAAGTGTAGCCTCCTGTGTGTGCAATGGTGTGTTATTTATTATTTTCACAGTTATTATACCAGCTTGAAAAGTGTCCAGTCGACCATATAGAGCATTGTGTTTCTAGAGCAAGCATCATGCATTACACGTTTGGAACTATAGATTCACATATTTTTGATGTGAGGGATCCGATGAGTGAAAAATATAAAGGACGGTGTGTTGTCTGGCACTGTCCTAGTTTGTCACACTCACAAGCCACATACCCAAGGACCCAAAGCAGTCTTGGACCAGGAAGACATGAACAGACAGCAGCACTGGTCCAATCCTCTCTCCTGCCCAGGCACCACGGCTTCAGGCAAATATTGATTCTGCATGTGCTTTGCCAAGGCTCCCTAAAATCTTTATCTCCCCACTGCCACGGTTGTAAATGCAGGGATCTTCACTGAAGACTCCGACTCACTGGCAGGACCAAAAGGGAGACTGTGGAAAACAAAGATGGTGCCTAACATGTAAGCTTGTAGTTCCCACCAAATAAATGAGCATGCACCAAGGATTGGTGGTGACAGCACTTATCAGGAGAAGTTCACCTCACATGCTGCAAATTACGGCAGAAATGCGAACCAAGACATGCGTCTCGGAGCCAGCTTAAAAAAGAGCCACCTCGAACATCCATTGTTTCACCAATTCCTAAATACACGGGTCTGCTCTGCAGATGTTTTGGACTACAACTCCTATGCTCCAACCATCTATATATATATTTGTGAATGTTTGTTTGTATGTGCGGGGTTCGCTCCAGCCCCATAACAGTTGGTGGGCTGAAGCTTTGGCCCAAGGTCGGCATACGAGTCTGGGGTTTACGGGCGATGGTGAAATTTCACCAACCCCACCCATGCACCCTGCACAGGGGTGGGACAGGGTCCGGGGTCTGGCCCTTTATTTAAGGAGATTGCCTGTTTTGCGATTTTTCATAAATAGGAAGTAGGCCACAATTTAACATACACAAGGCTATAGCAGACTCTCACGTGCATGTCCACTAGTTGACCATATTAGCTTGGCAGGTGGGAGTTGCAGTCTGAAACATCTGGCATGCCAAAGGTTGCAGACCCCCACCTTCTCCAGGGGTTTGTGCTTCCTGTGCCAGCGTTTCAGAAGGTTATGCACAACACCAGAGGCTGCAAGAAGGTTTCTGAAACAATTTCTCAATGTTTTCCCCTTACTTTGAGGGACCCTGAGCCAACCAATTGTCTGGGCCACTATGTGTTAAAGCCTGACATAGGCAAAAATGCTTCCTAATCACAGACACATGCACATCCGAACATTGCTGACATTACACTCATACAAAATCCCCAAACTCAGATTCCGACATACACTTGTCATAAAGTGATGAGTCAAACAAAAAATACAGTGGCTTGCTTGCAGCCCAGGTCATTTGAATTGAGTGCCTCCATCTAATGCTAATAATACATCTGGGGATCATCATCTGGAGAAAAAAAAACATTGGCAAGGCACTGGATTACTATTTTCTAGATATCACCTCTAAGAATATTTAGAATTATTACACACGTTAAAATGTTGTTTTATCTGCACACGGACCGTCACATTAGTTGTACATTGGTAGTTTGTGTCAGTGCATGCGCAGTAAAATTCACATATGTTAACGTCATTGTGTACATGCAAATAGCATTTGCGCTTTTGCAAATGTACCATAATTCCACACTCTATGGGTCTGCTGTAAAGCAACGTTCCAAACCCTTAGTACCCTTAGGGAGGGGCTGGTCGACATTAAATGTACATAGAGAAGAAAAAAAACATGTTTTTGTTGCTTCACTGTGTGATGGTCGGCCATTGTAACTTGATGATTGTGCTCACAATGCACTATCCACAGCGATATGAATGTTGCCTTCTCTAATAGATGCTTGTCCATTAATCCCATCGTAAATGTGACCTTTCAAAAATAATGAACACTCGTCAGTTGATACTTTATGTTCTATAGGATGTTTCCAATGTACTTATTAACAATTGTGCGAGTTGATAGGTGTATACGTAACACGTGACTGATACTCTTCATAACTCCACATTCTCAGTACAATGTTACCACCCTAACATAACATTAGAATTCCCAATAGATTAAAGTGAAAAACATTCACTACCTATCATTTCATGTGTGTAGCGTGTGGTGTTCTTGGCTTCCATAAAGGTCAATCCAATGTAGAAGGGCCAACCATTCAAACACGCTTTGTGAATCCGCTCCTGGTCTCTATACTTCCACTGACTGCCAAGACACGCAGGAGTTACTCTGCTTCATAATGCAACCCTAGTTTGGATGACTTTGCATGTTTATGCTAATCCCGTCAATGAAATGTGTATTGTATGTTGGATTCACTAATTAAAATCTATTCATAAATACCCATAAAGTAGTTTCCCTAACATTATTAATAGTCATGTGAGTGTTGCATATATTGCCCCAGTGATGAAATAACTTCTGCCCCGCGGGGTACATGGGTGAACAGTAGTGAAACCACTTACTTAGCCCTCGCTCTTCTGCAAACCAACAGTTATCCCAAACATAAAGGAAAAACAGATGTAGTCAATCTCCTTCACCTTGTGTGGTGAGGACGAGGGAAGGCTACAGCCTCCAGAGGAATTTGAATGTGATTGAGTACCAACCCAAACAAAGTACAACAGTCCAACATAAAGGGAATGTCCAATCAACTCTCTAAAAAAATAGATATACTTTAATTAAACACACCGTCTGCAGAATAAATATATAGAAAAACACTGTGCAAAGCCCACCCCTGTGGAAAGAACAGAGAAGGTAAGAAATAAACATGCAGTACTCTGGAGAAGAATACAAGGGTCAAAGGTGATTCAGCAACCACAATGACCTTTGAAAAGGATATGACTTTGAGGAAAAGGGTGCAAAAACCCAGTTTGGTTGAGGCAAGTCGTGGTAGCACCAACAGCAAGCTTGTGTTGAGTCAGTTTTAATGCATTGGCTCAGAGTGGTTCGAAGGTGGCACTTCAGCAATGCAGGTCGGAGTGCTCACCAGGATCGGGTCAGAGTCAAACCGGTTTCAGATATGTTGTAACTGCTGGGTAATGTTGATGCCTGAAGCTCCAGTGGTTCGAGTTGGAGGTCAGCATTGGTTCAAATCAGTGATCCTGATTTTCTGATTTATAGATCGGCGAAGAAGCGGTTCATGGTCAAGTCATTCAGTAACTGCTGGTTCCAGTCAATGAGTTGTACTCCAGTGGTTCCGGTCAAGTCCAGCGATGAGCGGTCGGTTCGAGCGTAGCAGGTGACGGGCTCTGCGAGTTGCGTCATCAAGCTGGTTCATACTCACAAGCACAGTTGTTAGAAGGTAAGTTGAGTGGCAAAAGCACTGATGCAGCCCTCTGGTTTGATGGCAACAAACCTGGTACCATTGTGATGGGGCAGAACAAGAAGCCTTAGCTGACATAGTCCTCCAGATGCAGTGAGGCCAAATCCAGGGGCTCTAGGACAGGACTGGACTGTTAATGGTCTTCTCTGCAAGCCTAGGAAGTCTTGGTGCACATTGGCAGGTCCTGGCCCACAGAAAGAGTCACCCCCATCGTGCCCTGGAAGTGGGTAGGGAGCAGAGCGGCCCTCTGTCTTAGACTGCCCCTTCACCTCACTGGTAGAGGGCTTTGCAAAGATCACCTCTCAAAAAAGATGGCAAATTAGTGCCTCCTCGGTTGTTTGTCCAACAATGAAATGATGGAGCAGTGAGAGAACCCTTCTTTTAAAGGCAAATGTGTACAGGTAATTGGATTAAAGCAATCCAGCTTTATGGGTACAATCCCTGGCCTTGGAACATGTGGACATCATACCAAATGTGCTTTGTGTTAAAGGAAGTAAAGGGAGTAGAGAGGAAGAGAGGTAGAAAGAGAAAACAAGATGGTGAAATCTTCCTTCAGTTGGTCTGAGCACTCCCTTTCTACACTAACTCTGCCTACTTACCATGCATCATCAAAGGCCCTTTTGGTATGCAGCACCCTGGTGCGATAGGATGGGTGTGCCCTTTGATTCCTGTTTCCCAGGCCAGCCCCTGCTGGGAGTCTGGCTCATTGTGGCAAGGTGTTAGCCAATCTCACAAATGATCAAAAGTAGAGGCATAGCTATCCAGTCTCTTGCCTTATCACTTGTCAGGGCCAGATTGTCTGACCAGAATACACATAACCCTTCCCAGGTCAGCTGGCCTCATAATGCTGACACGGATATCAAATGTATGCGTCTGTAATAAGTATGAGAGATACTAGCCACTGTATCTTAATTCTGGTATGTCTTATATTTCAAGTTTACAACTGCCACCAGGATAGCAGCTCTCAATGGTGTGTGGTTTTGGGAACAGATGTGCATATCTTAAATGTAGCCCCTGCAAAACACTGGCGTGACTGTCAGTGCAGCTATCAGATGACAACTGTGCTTAGTAGACCTGCTCTGTGCCACAGAGGAGTAGGCACATCAGGTCAGGATACTGATTCTGCAGGGTACAGGTGTACACTATGCTTTTGGCATGGAGTTTGTGGAAAGGGGTCTGGTCATCAGACCCCCCCTCTCTGAGAGAGAATTAACCACATTATTGTATATTAAATACACATACAAAATGCCTGAGCTTCCACACCCTTGCCAAACAGCAATCATTCAGAGTAACTCTATCACATCAAAATTGTGAAATTCTCACTGATCCTGTATGAAGTTGATCATTCAACCCCCAAAAATATACATTTCTCATAATTTCCTTAAAAACCCTCTCATTTCATGTCTTATAATAGGGCAGACAATAAGAGCTTTCTTTAAATGAACCCAAAATGCTTCTTCCTTCCTTAAACACAGGGTTCCAATTATTCTTTTTTTTTTAAACATGGACAAGACACAGGAAACAGATCTTTGAAATTATTATCCACTAGCATGCAGGAAGGCTAGGTGAACCACAGCCCATATTGATTACTGTGTAATTGTGTGTGAAATACGCAGACTTAATGAATGCAGAAAACATGGGTAGGCACATAGGAGCTTACAACGCACTACAAATATCTAAAAGATATAAATACTCAAGGAGTGATATTAAAGAAACTTTGCACCACTGACAGTGTAATTGACAATGGGCAAATACTGCCTTAGTGCTAAAACATATTCTTTCAATGCATTTTTGCACCAGATAAATGCGTGGCCTTATTCTATTCCTCGGTCACATGGAAATTCATGTGGTTTTAGCACTAGTGCAATTTTCGCTCAAGTTCAAAATTCACTAGCAGAGGTGTACAGTTTCTCTAATACTGCTCATGTCCATTTGGAGAGTTTCTTAGTAAAATATTGTGACATAACATATTATGCAGCTGTGATTTAAGTACCACGGACCTCTTTAAATAAACTTTGCAAGAGTGCAACTGCAATTTTACAGGGTGATAGGACTTAGGCAACAGCCATCATAGTGTACAAAAATGTATGCTTAGATGTAATGTTTGCACCAGAAAAAAGGGATTGCCATTAACACTAGATCAAATCTTGCCCTGATGCAAACATGAACAGAAATAATGCACGTCCATGAGCTGAAAACTAAAACCATGGTTTGGGACAAATCCCAAAATGATTCTAAGTTAACCCTCAAAAGAAGATATGCTGACTATATCACCCAGCACCCCTTTCCCCTATTTGTTGAAACCTCCTTGCCCTTGTGACGTTAGGCGCATTCATGGAATTCTTCACACGGTGCAAAGTGACTTTGCACTGCCAACCAACACCCCGATTCACGGATCATTGCAAAATGTCTTTTTGCGGGGCAAAGTCACTTTGCCAAGCAGAAGTACACTTTGCATTGCTCCATGAATCAGGGTGGAGAAGTGCAAAGTGACTTTGCACGACGAAAAGACACTTTGAGCAGTTCCATGAATCAGGATTTGTGTGGGCAGTGCAAACTCACTTTTCAGCAGTGCAAAGTCATTTTGCACCGTGCAAAAAATTCCATGAATCGGGCCCATTATATGTTACTTACGCTTTGACATCTTGCCCACATTTGAATACACAGGAGCTTGGCGAGGCATTTGTTATGAAGGAAGGCATTATCACCTTTGTAAGAACACCATTGAAACCAGTTCACATATTCCCACTGCTGTGTGAGAAATATGACAAAGGTTACGGCAACGTCATCAGTGTTGTCACTGGTTGGGAGTCTGATCAATTTTGGGGCACCATTTATTCGGCTGAATCCCTTGTGATAACAGCAGCTGCTTTTTATATTTGGAAGGAAGCTCTCAGTCTTTTTAGTGACATTTAGATGTAAAATATTCACTTGACTATCTGTTTTTGTTCCTTTTTGTACTTGTAATTTTAGAAACGTGTTGCTGTGGTTTATTTGTGTTTATTTTGCAGTTTATTTTTCTTATTATAAATATTTTAGTGCTGAAGGTTTTTGGTGCTGTGCCAAAATGTGCTTAAATAAAGACAATTCAAAAAATAGCCCTAGAGCAAATAACATCTCCTTTCAAAGCATATTTTCATCAGAGTAAATGATTCTGCCTAGGGCAAACAACGCTGGTCATAAAATGATTTTAACTAATTGTTTTATTTTTCATTATGGCAATATTTTATCTAGTGTTGCTTTTGCACTGGTGCATCATTTCTCTAATATGGCCCCAGCTGTACAGTTTGACTATATGATCAATACATATTAAACAACTCTAACTTCCCCTTACTGGAGGAATTGATTATTTAGAATCTGTGCATGGAAAGCCAGTAGTAAAGAATAGTATGTTGTCTCTCCCAAAATCAATTACAATTTCTGGAGGCGCTTTTGTAAATGTAAAACAAGAATTATGCTTGATGTTAAATTAACTGAGCATATGGGTGAAATACATCACGATTGACTTGGTAGATTCTGTTTCCTTAAAAACAGGATTTGAACAGGACAGCCAGTTGGTCTAATGGTTGTTCACAGAAAAACAAACAGTTAGCTAATGTATACATTCATAAACGCCTCGATAATTGTTTAGAGGCAAGCGAAGCCTGTGGTGTGGGAACAGGGCCATCAAATATCCTTTAGTGGACATTTTGGGGCTGAGCACATGTTTAGTGGAATTCCCAATAGAATGGAATTCCAAATAGAGCCATAGCCATTGACGCCATTCTCTACTCTTCATCACTGAATCCTGGTAAACAAATTATTCAAATCCAGTTATTAATACAATTCAACCTTCTGGATAAAACTTTCAGACCTTGAATAGGGCATAAAAAGGAGAGGTGGAATATGCATTGTTTATGAAGACCACAACTTGTGCATAAATCTTCCCTAATCTCCAAATCAATTCTCTAATCTTCTTCACCCAAAACTAATTGTTGACTTCTGGGCTCCGTTACAACATTCGCTTATGATGTGCTTGACACAAGCATCATCATTATCATCATCATATCAAATAATTATTTTTGATATAACAATACATCTTTAAAAACAACAAATAGATACAGAATGAAGTAATTGTCAAGGCTTTAGCTCAATGGAATCATCATAATCCATATAATTACCATCATTTCAACATAAAAAAACAACTTTGACATAAAACCCGAACAAGTCTAATTCATACAGTCATGTTTATATAATAATAGAATAAGTAAAAACAATTAATTTTAAAAGTAACAACATATCTGTCATCTAGGGCCCCTGCTATAGCAAACTTAGAGTGCCATACCCATTCATGCTCCAGGTATTTAATAGCTGTCAATTGGGCTATCTAGAAGGGGAGAGAACATAATTTGCAAGGCCTCTCCGGTGGATCTAAAAGCCCACCGTTTGAAAATTAGGAACAATACCAGTTTACGAATTATGATATTTTAAGAACAGAAGAGAACAACGTGTATCATAGATTCCCATGATACATGATTGTGCCTACAAGCAGGATTACTATCCACCTTCTTATCCCACCTGCAACTTGTCACTGCTATCCAGAGTGTGGGATGTTTTTATCCACGCATCCAAGCCCTACCTCAAAACTGTGCAGTACTGACATGGAAAACATCATGATGGCCAGAGCTTCCCAGAAAATGCACAGGGAAGTGCACGAAGAATAGGCTGCCACCCATTTTGCCGATGTTATGGGCACAGAAGGGCACTGCCTAAAACCACCATTGGACTAACCACACAGTAGTCTGAAACCATTGGGAATGGCAATGCTGATTGCCGAAAGCAAACCCATAACTGTTGGGAATTCATTTTCTTAAATCCCAAAAAGGGGTGCAGCACCAGTACTCACCACTATCAGAAAGCCGGCGTTTTAAAACAACACCAGATTTTACTTTTTTGTAGAAAACTGAATAAATGAACCCAAAACATGCCAAAGAAAGACTTACTGAGAGGTGGATACAATGTAAAGTTATATTCTGAAGTGACTTTAAGGTTTATAACAAGACTGGCTGAGCTGTGGATTTCAGCAGTTTAAGTAAATGTGGACTGAAAGACACTAAAAATCTAAATGTTTAAATTGACTGAGTGACCTACTTTTGAGTGTCACATAGGTTGCAATTGTTTAAATGTCATGGTTTTAAACTTAGAATCAGCATTCTAGCTGCATATGTAAACATTGTCTTGACTTAAACTGGGTAACAAAAAGTGACATTTTATCTGAAACCTGGCTTAAGGAACTGAATTCTGCCCACCAGCTACCCCCGACAGGAGATGAAACTTGAGTCACAGCTGTGTTCCCAGGCCTATCTGCCTTTTGGTGGCCACACTAAGGATATGCCATCTCTCTGATAATTGAATTAAGGGGAGCCCCCACAGAATACAGGAGCTCTGAACAAAGCCCTGTCCTGACTCAGGCAAATGTTTTATTGGCGGGAGTCGTAAATGGAGCTTCCTCCTGGAAGGACAGGGGGGGGCACTGCCTGTGAGAGCAAGCTGGCTTGGCAGAACTGGAAAAACCAGAAATTCAACCTTGTGCTGGGGGAAACCACACCCCTTTGGGGCCAGAACATAACTCTAAAAAGATGAATTACTCATAGTACGGACTTGTGAAAATTATTTAAATGACACCATAATTCTTGTGATTTTTCTGCCCACATTTTAAGACGTGTTAGGACCCGGTGGTATGTTCAGGGGGGTTTTAGCGGAAAAGAGGATATTACTCTAAATGTATGCATGTTAAAAATCTGACACTTCATCAATTAATGTCCATACTCCTTGCGCACACGTGTGTAAATTTGGGTTAATGTCCGACATTGCAAAATCAGTTAAAAAGTGAAATATGTGCCATTTCTGAATGCAAGCCCCCAGGAAGAACAGAGTTTGAACAGGGGATACCTCCTGTGATATGTGAAGGGTGCATGTAATTTTAAACAAATGTGTACCTGTGCAAATATGTTTTTTGAGCAAATATAGATTGTGTGTAAAGTTGACAGGGGTGGGTTCTCTGTATCATAAACAGACCTCATCATGATGACACTTCATTTCATTCCCCCAATCAAGTGGAAGCGGATGAAGTGGCCAATGACAAGTGGAGAGGGGTAGAGCCTAGTGATGCTGCACACACACCCATTTTAAAAACAGATAAAAGCAGACAGACAGGACAGATAGGGACCCTTCAAATCCATTTGCAGCTGGAAGCTCTGCCGGGAAAATCCATACTTTACCTCCATCAACCTTCAGAGAGCTAACATAGAGACTTCAATCTATCCACCAGCAGAGTAGAGCTGACCCAGATCACTGTGAAGTGCAGAGACCAGAGTCCAGTTCAAAACCTGACCAGATCTGAGGCGAGGCTTAATTCAAGAATATAGTGTGAGTACCTAGCAAAACTGTGCAGAACCAATCTCTTAGTTAAAATAATATAATTCAATCTATTTAATCTAAGTAGAACTGCCTCCTAACTGTCACCTGTCATTTTCTAGTTGCAAGCTGCACTTGTCTTTTTGAACTTTAAAATTTCTAATCTGAAAAACGACCTTTATTTAATCGCTCATATCTCCGTGACCGTTTGTCCTAGAGACTTGCAGTAACTTTCATCTGGAAGCTGACATCCTAGGCTGTCCCAGGACCCCAAAACGATAGTGATAGTCCTTGTAGTTCCTCTGTAATCGCGCCCAGCGCACTCGCGAATTTTGCCACGATTTGCAAGTTTCTCCACGTGTAAAAATCTGCTGCTGCTTGCCTTCCGTTAAAGAAAAAATTTGTTTAACCTGCCAATCATTCCTGAATCATTGCTAGGGTGAGCCTGGACTAATATTAACTTGATACCACTCACCCTGAACCTCTAGAGGGAATTAAAAGCATTTTAGCATATTTTTCACTTCATTGCCAGCACATATAAAAGCATTTTGGGCCTGTGTTTCAAACTTCTGTAGGCTAAACTTGCTGGGGTGAACTGAATTACATTTGATTGCATTTCTGAGAACTGTGTGCTTTCCTTCCATTTCCTTGCATTGCATAAAGGGGGGAGGGGATTGCCAGAGAAAAGTGATTACATTGTTTTGTTGAAATCATATTGAGTATTTTCTGTATTGCATTTTCATTCAACATTACATCCATCTGAACTTATATAAAGTATTCTCTACCACCTTATTCTTCTGTTCCTATTCACAAGTGTGCTAGTGCCCGACTATCCATTATTGATTACTGCTCAGATTCAGTGTGATATTCAATTATTAATTTATTATAAAGCGTGATATATATATACATTGTTTAAATTCTCAAATAAACCTTTTAAACTTGCAAAACAGAACTACTTCTTGGCTCAGTGGGGTCAGGAGGATTCCAAGAGAGGGGTGTTATATAGGGGTAGTCATCCAGAACGTATGAACTGGACATAAAGATATATTAATAAGGGTTTCCATTCAGTATTCCAGACTAGGCGTTGACTTAGCTGTAGTGTTGAATTGAATCCTCTTACAAATTGGGGGCTCGTGCCGGACGTTTGGGTTAGATCTATCACTTGTGCAGATTAATACAGCGTGCCAGCTGACCAGATACACATATCCGGTCGGATCACACGCTGTGTTACGCTGTAAAGCACTCCTCAAAGGAACGCTCTAAGAAAAAGGTCTGTTTTGCAAAAATAAAATACTAATTTCTGTAAGTCAGGACAGAGACCAATCTCTAGAATGACGACCTTGGTAGATATGAAAATAGCCAGAGAGCACTTCTTACATAAGTTATTTGTGAGAGGTGAGTGGACTCACCAGGACCGCATGGTCTGGTTGCAGGCCATCACGCAACAGGTCACTGAAACAGGGTCAGATACATGGGGAGATCAGGGTCCCCTACATGTGGCCCTGAGTGAACTATACATGGCTCCTAAAGCTAAGGATGAACAAGACAAGATGGTTAGGATAGCGGCATACCTGTACCTATATATGGGAGACATGCAGGATAAATGTACTGAAAGCCAAGATCTGGCGAATAAGCGACAGATGGCGTTAGAGAAGGTCCAATCTGACCTGGTCTCTTCTGAGCAGAGGCTGCAGGGGAGCCAGGAGTCAGAAAATGAGAGTAGACAGCACATCATTAAAATAAAGAGGGATATGGACATCCTGCAACAGGAAAAGGCTGACCAGGATACCAGATTTCTGGCCTTGCAGAAGGAGTACCAAGAAGGTTTGGACTCCCTACTGCAGAGCCAGAAAAAGCTGGAGCAACAGTTAGACTTCAATAGGGCATGTGCTGAGCAGGTAGTCACCCTGCAAAGCCACCTAGATAGGGAGAAGGCAGAGAGCAATAAACTGATTTTGAAAGACCTGGATACCCAGGCAGAATTTGACCAGGAGCGCCAGAAAGCTGGTGCCTTCCAAAGGCAAAGGGACGACCTGGCGGCACAGATGCAGGCTCTTAGTCAGGAAAGGGATACCTTAGGCCAGGAAGTCTGCCACTTAAAAAGGAAATTGGAAGAAAATCACCTGGCCCACCAGGGACTGGGTGACCTCCAAAAAGAACACCAGGACTTGCTAGAGCACACCAGGAGGGTGGAGGAGGCCCTGGCAAGACAGGAGCAGGACAATAGGGACACAGCTCAGGAGGTAACCCTCCTGCAGCAAAGACTGGCCCAGTGCTCCAGGACCAATCAGGAAACGCAGAGAGAGAATGAGGCTCTCTGCCAGCACAATGATAGGCTCCAGCAACAGGTAGCGATGCAGGAGAGACTGATAGAGGCTAGTAAGGCCTTAACTGAGGAACTGAAGGCGCAGGCTCTTGCATTGCAACAGGGAGCAGGGGCGGATAGAGACCAGGTTCGCTGGGAAAGGGAAACTCCTGAGCATAACCTCAGGAGCCCTAGTACCAGAGGCCTTTATCTCTCTCAGTCCCTGGACTCTGCCACCCCCATGTCCCCTGGCGCACATGAGCACCGGGCCACAGGGATGGCAGATTACTATCCAGCCAGAAGCATGGGGCTCATAGGCCAGTACCACCCAGGAATGGAGCGGCGGGCATCCGGGTATGGGCACCCAAGCACAGTGCAATTTAGTGGGGAACCCCAGGAGAGTAGGCCCATTAAGGGCATCCTGAAAACCTCTGCCCAGTTAGGTTAGTGGGGGGCTACCCATCAAATCCTGGCAGCAAGGAGGGATCTGAAGACTCCTCTGAGCGGTACAGGACACAGGAGACCAGGTCCCCACATTCTGCCAGCCATTCCCAGGCTCGCAGAATCCAGGAAAACCTGGAAGATCAGACAGGAACCTCTGGGAGCAGTCAGAGGACGAATGGACAAGGGTTACCCGAACCAAAAAGGCCAATAAGGCAAAAAGGGCCTTGATTAAGGACCCATTGAAACAGATTAAGGCAATCAGGAGTGTCATCACGCCTTATCATAAGAACGCCAAGTATTCTGTTTGGGAACACTTGGAGCTCTATGAGCAAATGATGGAGACTTTTCATTTGAAGGACAGCCAAAGCTGTATTCAATATGTAAAGTGGACCTTCTCCCCGGAATACTCCAGTTTCTTTGCGGGGCTGGAGGACCAAAATCATTTAAGATGGTCCACCTATAAGGCGGCCATCTTGAAACATTTTTCTGTTCACAGAAATCCTCAAGAGGCTCGCAAGGCAGCCTACAATTTACAATGTGGGGAGGACCAGGCCCCACAAGAATTTGTGCAGGAGTTAAAGCGTGCTTTTGCACAGACCACAAGAAGGGTGCGCACAGACAGTAGAGAATGCATTAATACATTTTTTCATGCCCTGCCCAAATACATAATGACCCAGCTCGTGAGGGATTTTCACGAAAAAGATCTTTAGACTGGGTCATTGAACAGGCTACCCGGATCTATGAGGTGCAGAAACCGTTAGATAGCAAAAGTAATGCCCAGAAAAACCCCAAAGCCAGCAGCACTCCTGCTGCTGCCAAGGTGGCAGAGGTAAAGGTCACCCCCGTTTTGGATTTGGAGATAGGGGGGCCTAAAAACCTACCTGCACCTAATAATGCTAGGCCCAGAAGATCCTCGGGCCAGGCACAGACAGGGAGCCAGGGAGGCAGCCCCACAAATGGGGTCCCTCGCTCTCCTGACTATGTAAGCCCCCGTTACAAGGGAAACAGACCCATCCTGGGTTATGTGTGGACTCCTCCAGCCCAAGGGGGGGATCCAGCCAAGCACCTAACCCAGGGAACTTCCCTCCTAACTTCCCACCGGAGGGCAGAAATTCTCCAAATCCTGGGCAGAACTTTTTCCCCAGGTATCCACCCAATTTCCAGCCCCAAAATCCTCCACCCTTCTTTCCCCAATTCCCTGAGCCCAGACAACCGAATCCGGGAGAGGGGAGGCCAAGGGTGGAGGGGTATCCAAATCTTCCTAACCAGGGGTACTACCAAAGAAGGGATAGCTACCCTTCCCGGGATCAGCCCAGGGGAGAAAACAGGGCCCCGTATCAGCCGGAGCGGGTTTCCCAATTAGAGCGCCAGGTCCAAAATATGGCACGGGATCTGGGTCAAATACTGAGGGCGCAGCAGAACCCTCAGATGGGCATGCCGGCACAGAATGCCCCAAACTCTGGACCTGGTACTCCAGAACAATGACGGGGGCAGCACCCCGATAACTCACCGGTTCCCAGGGAGGAGGCACAAGGGGAAGGGGGGTGTAAAGCCTTGGAGGAAGCTTCCTTCCTCGCTTGTAAACAGCCCCTGGAAACCCAGGAACCGGAAACAAAATCTCCTGCCCCTGAAAGTCTGCCTCCTAAGGAGCAGAGGGGTGGTAGGAGAAACAAAAGACCCAAACAGACTCAGTTTGAGGAGGAGGTACAGATCTTCCAATTTGAGGGAGAGGGATCCTCAGAGGATCCTGGGAAAATGATCTTCTCCTTCAGAGATGGGGCAACTCCTCCCAAAGAAAAATGGGTCCCTAGGGATGCATATCCAGACTGGGGAGATGTGGAGACTGAGCTACCGCCGCCCACCATCTCATCCCAGAACCAACAGCAAGAAAATCCCCTGGTTCAAACCCATCCTGGTGACTGCCTCCAAAAAGGGGGGGGGCGGCCCGGAACCGGAGCCAGGGGAACCACAATGGCTCTGATCTCCAGTTGCCAAATTTTTCTTTCAGATTCCCAAGGCCCTCCACAGAATTCTGCCCAAATCTCTTCGCTAGCGATGTCCAAAACTAGAAAGTTAGCCCACCAGTTGTCCAAAAATGTGCATTATCTGTGCCCCCTTGAGGAGAAGGAGGGAAGATACTATGCCCCGGTCCAAATACAGGGGCAGGGTACAATTTTGGCACTGGTGGACACTGGATCTCAAGCTACCCTTCTGTCCAGAAGGGCCTTTGATGAACTGAATGCAGGAAGGGGAGAGAATTACCAAATTCCTCTCACCTCTCTTCCTGGACAACTGCAGAACTTTGACGGGAAGGAAATTCCCGTCGAGGGGACGGCAGACTTGGACATTGAAATTGGGCGACACAAGTTGAAACACCCGGTCATAGTTGTGACTCCAGAGGGCACCCCTTGTTTACTGGGGAATGACCTCCTGAGGAGGTTGTCACCCTTAATAGATTGCGTAAACAAGGTCCTCTGGACCCAGACTAGCCGACCAATAAAATTAAAACAGAGTGTCAACCATGTTAGTTTAAACGGCACCTGCCACATGGTTGAACACAGAATAGCCAAATTCCAGACGTGACAGTAATAGCAGTAGGACAACAGACTGGTGATGGAGGGTCCTCTCTATTTCTGAAAATCAACCTTCCTTCCAGTCTAAAGTGGTACTCCACGCTGGAAGGAAACACTCTGAGATTCTATACTAATCCACAATCAGAAACTCCCACTCCTATAGTCCAGAAAGATGTGAAATCAGCTCAGAGCCTGGCTGATATTCAGCAAATTGGAGAGCAGCTGTTCATCCCTGTCCAGTTAAATGATGGGAAGGACTCTGTTCTCGCTCGAGTGTGTGTGAACAACGGTAAGAGCTTCATCAGCGAAGCCATGTTCCGCCAACTACCAAAAGATCCAGCCATTCCCACATTCAAACTGATAGACAAATGGGAAATTGACCTGGAAGCACCTAACTCCAAACATCTCCTGCCAAGCAGGTGTATGCTCAAAATCTCCATTGGCAACAAGAGCATAGTCCACAATTGTTGGGTCGTGCGAGACGTCCCTGCCGCCTTTTACTTAGGCAGTGACATTCTCAATCGCTTTGCCATTAGTTTGGACCTAATAAACTTCAAAGCTTGGTCCCGATTAGCGGATAATCCCATGGGCTTTGATGATCCAGAAAAAGCATTTAGGTCAGCTCAATTGCTACCTTATGCAGTTGAAATTCAGATCAAAGAGGAAGTCACCATCCCAGAAAGGACCCGACAATTCTTCCTGGAAGTGAAAGTGAAAAGAGGACAATATTTGCAAAACCCTGATGCTTACATACATCTAAATGCTTCTCTCCAACAGCAAGGGTTAGGGGTAAACCCAACAACATTAGTCAACATAGAACATGACACCATTCCAATAGAGGTGGATAACAGCGACTTAAAGAGTATTACTCTAGCCGCAGGCACCATTATTGGAATGGCGGTTGATGACCGACATTTTTCTTTCGATTTAGGTAATGAACTGTTAGGGCCAATCCCCAAGGACTGCTTTGACAGTGACAGTGATGACAATACAACCCCAGACAGGATTTTTACCCGGCATGGGGGGAACTTCCTGGTGTACACTTCTTGCCCCTATGGTAAGGAAGATGTGACTTGTGACTTCAGGAGGGATGAGGTGATTTTCCAGGTCCATGAGGGCTGCCTTACCCACCTGAAGCCTCCAGTCCAAATCAGCACTCTGACCAGGGACTTCTCCACGCAGCTGGAGGAGGCCGCTGAAATAGCCAAACCAGAAGTCTTTCCAGGCTTCAGGCAGATGGTGGAAGAGAGAGTCAACCTAGCTGATGCCTGTGTGACTCTGGAACAAAAGCTAAAGTTGAAACAAGTTTTCTTGAATTTCCAAGATCTCTTTGCGGTAGACTCATATGACTGTGGTCGCACTGACATCCACACAACAACAATCCCCACGGACCCTGGCATGACTCCTGTGTTTGTGAAGCAATATCGCTTGCCTCTCGCATCAATGGAGTCCCTTACTGAAATAATTAAGAACCTTGAGTCCAGGGGAATAATCCGTCCCATCCACAGCACCTTCAATAATCCGGTGCTGGGAATATTAAAGCCAAACGGCCAGTGGAGACTCTGCGCCGACCTCAGGGAGCTCAACAAATGGGTCCATACTTCCCGATGGCCTCTGCCCTACATTGACCAAGGGCTGGCCCAGATCCAGGGGTCACAGGTATTCACTGCAATAGACCTGACCAATGGATACTGGACCGTGCCTGTCAGCAGGGAGGACCAATACAAACTGGCTTTTACCTTTGGGGGCCAGCAGTACACATGGACCCGGACTCCCTTCGGATACCTCAACTCCGGCAATGAATTCAACATTTTCCTACATAAGGCCATGCCCGACCTGGGTGCGAGGGGTAACTTGGCTTATGTAGATGATGTCCTCATCAAAAGTTCATCTGTGGAGGAACACATAGCGGAGATCCGTTATGTTCTGACGCAGTTGAGGGCCGCCGGAGCAAAACTTTCCTTTCAGAAGGCACAGTGGTGTAGAACCCGTGTTAATTTCTTGGGGCATGAGATTACTCCTCAGGGTCTCTGTCCCCAGGAAAAGAAAGTGGAAGCACTTCAAAAACTGAAAGACCCCACAACTCTGCGGGAACTAAGGAGCCTCCTTGGACTGACGAATTACAGCAGAAAGTTCATTGAGGGCTACGCAGAGATCACCAGACCCCTGATCCATCTCCTTAAGGGGGGGTCAAGTGGGAATGGGGTCCAGAACAGTCCGAGGCAGTAAGACAACTCAAAAGAAGCCTCTCACAAGCGCCCTGCCTAGCTTACCCTGTCAGAAACAAGGAGTTCTTCCTGGAGACGGGGTTCTCTAATACGTGCTTGACGGCAGTATTATACCAAAAGCATGACAAGGTCAATAAAGTAATCTCCTATGCGAGCAAAACTTTATCCTCTGTGGAGGAAAAATTCAACGATTGTGAGAAGGCACTCCTGGCAACGGTGTGGGCATTGAAGAATTACCGCCCGTTTATCCAGGGGGAACACATCATAGTGGAGACTCCACACCAGCCTCTGCAATATCTCCAAAGTGACAGAATCCGGGTCAGAAATGTGAGTAATTCCCGAATTACTTCCTGGATTCTGTCAACGCAAGGCTTTCCTGTGGAGGTCAGATATGGCCAAAACAAGAAGAGTCCCCTTGCGCAAGGTCTGGCTGACTTGCATGATTGTGCCAGAGAAAACTGTCTCGAGGACGAAAGTCTAAAAATCAAGGACAACATGGAGGCATACCTTAATTCCCCACACAAAGTCTTTAAAGAAGACAAGTGTGAGGGAATGCCCACTGTGTATGTGGATGGATGCTCTTACCATGTTGACAACGACGGGGAGAAAGAACTGGTGGCCGGCGTAGGGAATGCATGGGTGAATGAGTCCCCAGAACCCTCCGCTGGATACAAAATTGGTCCCCGAAGTAGTCAGGTGGCAGAATTGATGGCTGTGCATCAGGCCATCCTCACTGCTGTCCAGCGTCAACTCCACGAACTGGTCATAATCACAGATTCGGATTATGTACGGAACGGGTTCGTGGAGCACCTGGTTAATTGGAAAACCAGAGGCATGTTATGTGCTAACAACAAACCCTTGAAACATGGGAAGTTGATCCAAAACATTGATGATCTGGTCACCTCGAATGAGATGACCATCTATTGGAAAAAGATCAAGGGTCATTCCAAAGTAGAGGGACCAGACAAAACTGGAAACGACTTAGCTGATCAGCTGGCCAAAACCGGGGCCATCCAAGGGGATCTAATTGAGATTGAGTCCCTGTTGGGGGAAATCCAGGTCACTGCTATCACTAGGTCCCAGACAAATGCTCACAACGACCTTTCAAGTGCACAATGGAGTAAGGAGACCCCTGATGCTGATTTGATTACCGCTCAGAAGGGGGATCCAATAATTGGTAAATTTTACCAGCACCTTGAGGACCCTGAGAACTTTCCCCTGACGGATACCGATTATATTGGGAAAGAGGACCTAAGAGTGTTGATGAAATGTCCAAAAATGTTCCGAATCCAAGACGGTTTGCTGGTAAGGAAATCCAAAGCTGGCCACGATCAGTGGGTGGTTCCTACCTCATTCCGAAGCCTGATGTTAAGTCACGCCCATGATGCGGCCACCGCCGGTCATAGGGGGTTTCACACAACATTGGAAATCTTAAGAGAGGTTGCATACTGGCCACACATGGGGCAGGACCTTGACCAATACTTGAAGGGGTGTCTTGTGTGTGCACAATTTCAGCCATCATCCCTCACGCACCGTGCGCCTCTCCAAAAGAGGGGGATGACACTGCCATGGTCAGATTTACAAATCGACTTTGTAGGCCCCGTGATTCGCTCTGCTAGGGGGAATAAGTACATGTTGACTGTGACATGCTTGTTTACCAAGTGGGTGGAATGTCTCCCAGCCCCAAATTGCAAGGCAGAAACAGCAGCTGCCCTGATGATTAACCACATCTTTTCCCGTTTCGGTCTACCTCAAAGGATTGAGTCAGACAGGGGTAGCCACTTCACCAGTGAAGTGATGACAAAGATGTGGGAGATACTGGGGGTCAAAAGGAAGTTACATATTGCTTACAGGCCAGCTTCTTCTGGGGCAGTAGAGAGATATAACCGAACCATTGTGAGCATATTAAAGAAGTTTGTGGCAGATTCTGGGCCAAGTTGGGATATCCGATTACCTCTGGTCCTAATGGCCATCAGATCTACCCCTTCATCTGCAACCAAAATGTCACCATTTGAGTTGATGACTGGACGCAAGATGGTGCTTCCTCAGCATTTGCTGTATAGGACCCAAGAGCAGACACTGATAAATGCCTCCACTACTCATGAGTATGTGGAGAATTTAAGGAAACACCTTCAACATGCTTTTGCTTACGCTCAGGAAGGAATATCAGGTGGGAGACCGGGTCTATCTATACAACTTCCAAAGGAACCAGGCCAAGCAGCGCAAATTTTTGCCTACATGGAAGGGACCCTTTGAGATCATCGACAAGATCTCCCCTGTGGCCTACAAGATCTGCATCCCCAAAGGCGGTTTGGCAGAGGGGGAAGACAAGTGGGTCCACATAAACCAGTTGAAATGTTGCCATCCCAGGCACACTCTGCAACAACTGGAGGAATCCTCTGGAATCCTAGTGGGTACTGTCTCAGACTAATTCAGTTCCAACCATAAAACATACCACATCTAGTCTCTAAAATATTGTGATTTGCATGAAACTGTCTCTTAGTTATACTGTTTTTTTTCAAAATAAGAATGTAATGTTTCGTTATGATGAAATGCATATGCTGCCCCACTATCTCAACAGTGGTGGAAAAATGTCTATGAATAGGTATTGCCGCTCTTCCTTTGTCGTCCTAGGAGAAAGAAAACCTGGAGACGGGCCAAGGAGGACGATCCGGAGACCGGGAGCAGAGACGCAACGGGCCCGGGGTACCGCCCAATATTCCCATCAGGACCGGCGAGGAGAACCGATCGATCCGACCGGATGGAGAAAAAGATGCTGAACTGTGCCATCTATTGGAAGAAGATGAGGAAACATCCCAGGTCTTGCGAGTCCGATTAGTGAAATAGAATGGCCATCGCAAGAGGGGGGCTTGTGGGATTTTTTTATCCACGCATCCAAGCCCTACCTCAAAACTGTGCAGTACTGACATGGAAAACATCATGATGGCCAGAGCTTCCCAGAAAATGCACAGGGAAGTGCTGAAGAATAGGCTGCCACCCATTTTGCCGATGTTATGGGCACAGAAGGGCACTGCCTAAAACCACCATTGGACTAACCACACAGTAGTCTGAAACCATTGGGAATGGCAATGCTGATTGCCAAAAGCAAACCCATAACTGTTGGGAATTCATTTTCTTGAATCCCAAAAAGGGGTGCAGTACCAGTACTCACCACTATCAGAAAGCCGGCGTTTTAAAACAACACCAGATTTTACTTTTTTGTAGAAAACTGAATAAATGAACCCAAAACATGCCAAAGAAAGACTTACTGAGAGGTGGATACAATGTAAAGTTATATTCTGAAGTGACTTTAAGGTTTATAACAAGACTGGCTGAGCTGTGGATTTCAGCAGTTTAAGTAAATGTGGACTGAAAGACACTAAAAATCTAAATGTTTAAATTGACTGAGTGACCTACTTTTGAGTGTCACATAGGTTGCAATTGTTTAAATGTCATGGTTTTAAACTTAGAATCAGCATTCTAGCTGCATATGTAAACATTGTCTTGACTTAAACTGGGTAACAAAAAGTGACATTTTATCTGAAACCTGGCTTAAGGAACTGAATTCTGCCCACCAGCTACCCCCGACAGGAGATGAAACTTGAGTCACAGCTGTGTTCCCAGGCCTATCTGCCTTTTGCTGGCCACACTAAGGATATGCCATCTCTCTGATAATTGAATTAAGGGGAGCCCCCACAGAATACAGGAGCTCTGAACAAAGCCCTGTCCTGACTCAGGCAAATGTTTTATTGGCGGGAGTCGTAAATGGAGCTTCCTCCTGGAAGGACAGGGGAGGGGCACTGCCTGTGAGAGCAAGCTGGCTTGGCAGAACTGGAAAAACCAGAAATTCAACCTTGTGCTGGGGGGAAACCACACCCCTTTGGGGTCAGAACATAACTCTAAAAAGATGAATAACTCATAGTACGGACTTGTGAAAATTATTTAAATGACACCATAATTCTTGTGATTTTTCTGCCCACATTTTAAGACGTGTTAGGACCCGGTGGTATGTTCAGGGGGGTTTTAGCGGAAAAGAGGATATTACTCTAAATGTATGCATGTTAAAAATCTGACACTTCATCAATTAATGTCTATACTCCTTGCGCACACGTGTGTAAATTTGGGTTAATGTCCGACATTGCAAAATCAGTTAAAAAGTGAAATATGTGCCATTTCTGAATGCAAGCCCCCAGGAAGAGCAGAGTTTGAACAGGGGATACCTCCTGTGATATGTGAAGGGTGCATGTAATTTTAAACAAATGTGTACCTGTGCAAATATGTTTTTTGAGCAAATATAGATTGTGTGTAAAGTTGACAGGGGTGGGTTCTCTGTATCATAAACAGACCTCATCATGATGACACTTCATTTCATTCCCCCAATCAAGTGGAAGCGGATGAAGTGGCCAATGACAAGTGGAGAGGGGTAGAGCCTAGTGATGCTGCACACACACCCATTTTAAAAACAGATAAAAGCAGACAGACAGGACAGATAGGGACCCTTCAAATCCATTTGCAGCTGGAAGCTCTGCCGGGAAAATCCATACTTTACCTCCATCAACCTTCAGAGAGCTAACATAGAGACTTCAATCTATCCACCAGCAGAGTAGAGCTGACCCAGATCACTGTGAAGTGCAGAGACCAGAGTCCAGTTCAAAACCTGACCAGATCCGAGGCGAGGCTTAATTCAAGAATATAGTGTGAGTACCTAGCAAAACTGTGCAGAACCAATCTCTTAGTTAAAATAATATAATTCAATCTATTTAATCTAAGTAGAACTGCCTCCTAACTGTCACCTGTCATTTTCTAGTTGCAAGCTGCACTTGTCTTTTTGAACTTTAAAATTTCAAATCTGAAAAATGACCTTTATTTAATCGCTCATATCTCCGTGACCGTTTGTCCTAGAGACTTGCAGTAACTTTCATCTGGAAGCTGGGATCCTAGGCTGTCCTTGGACCCCAAAACGATAGTAATAGTCCTTGTAGTTCCTCTGTAATCGCGCCCGGCGCACTCGCGAATTTTGCCGCGATTTGCAAGTTTCTCCACGTGTAAAAATCTGCTGCTGCTTGCCTTCCGTTAAAGAAAAAATGTGTTTAACCTGCCAATCATTCCTGAATCATTGCTAGGGTGAGCCTGGACTAATATTAACTTGATATCACTCACCCTGAACCTCTAGAGGGAATTAAAAGCATTTTAGCATATTTTTCACTTCATTGCCAGCACATATAAAAGCATTTTGGGCCTGTGTTTCAAACTTCTGTAGGCTAAACTTGCTGGGGTGAACTGAATTACATTTGATTGCATTTCTGAGAACTGTGTGCTTTCCTTCCATTTCCTTGCATTGCATAAAGGGGGGAGGGGATTGCCAGAGAAAAGTGATTACATTGGGCCTCATTACGACCCAGGCGGTAAGGGGTTTACGGCGCCGTAAACAGCGCCGACCCTTACCGCCTGAGTACGAGGTCCCTTAGCGCCATGGCGAATTTAACACCTGCTTTTAGCAGGTGTTAAAATCCATGGCGCTAAGGGACCATGGAGTTAATTACGCCACCGTAATTTACGGTGGCGTAATTAACGCCTTCCCCACTCCCATTATGCCCTATGGGGCAAAAATGGGAATGGGGAAGGGTAAATGGGGATTGGGGACTTACCGCCCCGCCAAGGTCGGAATGGGGCGGTAAGTCCGCCAACCACCATGGCGTAAACGTAGTTTACGCCATGGTGGTAAAGTCACGGCCCAGGCGGTAACTTACCGCCTGGGTCGTGATGAGGCCCATTGTTTTGTTGAAATCATATTGAGTATTTTCTGTATTGCATTTTCATTCAACATTACATCCATCTGAACTTATATAAAGTATTCTCTACCACCTTTTTCTTCTGTTCCTATTCACAAGTGTGCTAGTGCCCGACTATCCATAATTGATTACTGCTCAGATTCAGTGTGATATTCAATTATTAATTTATTATAAAGCGTGATATATATATACATTGTTTAAATTCTCAAATAAACCTTTTAAACTTGCAAAACAGAACTACTTCTTGGCTCAGTGGGGTCAGAAGGATTCCAAGAGAGGGGTGTTATATAGGGGTAGTCATCCAGAACGTATGAACTGGACATAAAGATATATTAATAAGGGTTTCCATTCAGTATTCCAGACTAGGCGTTGACTTAGCTGTAGTGTTGAATTGAATCCTCTTACAAGAGACAACCTACATGTAGGGACTGCTACAGTATTCTAGCATTCAGGGACAGCCCTCTCTCCCTCCCCCTGGGGACTCCCAATGCACATGCAGAGAAAATGGCATCTGATTGAGACCCACTTAACTTCCTCAAATTTTATTAATGCTCTTCTTGTGACTAATTCAGTTTCAGACTCTGACTCTTCTTAGGCATGATTTTCCCTTCCCTAGGCACACATTGGACTCTTTCAACCTTTCATTGAGGCCCAGTTTATTACTGTTAGTCAATTAAGTGAAAGCCTAGTGCATTCTCATGACCGATGTAGAATACACAAGAAACATATTCAACTACCCATATGGGAACCTACATTCATAGAGGGAGTTACCTAATCTCATTAAACTTGTCTAATCCATGCTTTTCGTAATCATGACATGGAGCTCAGTGATTAGTCTACTCTACATACCTCTAACATCCTGTACCTGAACAAACTACTTGAGAAATTGACTTAGTCTCAAATTAAAAAAAAAAACTGTATTGAGGACAACCAGATTCTAAACCCATTTCAAGCAGACATTTAAGCTAAGTGGTGAACGGAAATGGTAATCTTGCGTATGCTTGAAGATATCAGACGCAACCTTGACATGGGTATAAAAAGCACTTAATCCTTTTTAATGTATTGGCCATGTTTATTGCAATGCATCATGACATTTTACTGTCTACACTATATGAGAGGGATTCAGTCAGACTGTGTTGGCTTGGTGTCTCTTAGTTCTTTCATGCCCAGCCATTTCCTTTGTTTGCATCTCCCCTTCTGCCAATTACTCAGGAGATTCACCATGGTGCACTCTATTTCCCCATCTGTTTGTATTTATATGCTAAACCTGATTCAGATTATTCACTCTAGTGGCCTAGGTTTTTATAGTTATGCTGATGGCACACCACTATTCCTGACTCTCCATAACTGTAAGAAGATCACACCAGTAAAATATGTGGGGGTGCAGTGGTGCAGGCCAACAATGAAGGGCTGACCACCAGCTTTTTACAACTCATTCCCAATAAGACTGCGACCATTCTATTTGAAAAAGGCCCAGCTGACATTATCTGCAAATGACCGGCCCTCTGCCAAAGGATCTACTCAAACACAATGCAACATTGACTGCAATCTTGGAGGTATTTTTTGTCACTAAAGCTTACTTTTGAACTTCAGATAACCAAAGTGTTGCATACCTGTTGATGCTATCTACAGACTCTTTGATGACTGTTTCGGTATCTAGCTCAGCCTTAACATACTTTTGTACTATTGGCTCTAGTGATATACTCAGACTCAGTGTATTTTTGTCTTCCCCACTATATACTCGCAGATTCCCGGAATTCTTAAGAATCTGCCTCGCCATACTTCCAGCTCTTGTGCTGTGGATTGCATTTACTGGCTCCGAGCCAGGAAGCGGGTACTGTTTAAGGCTCTATTTATCATTCATAAGTTCCTACATGGTAACACTCCTTTAGTCATCACCTACCAGTTTGGTCTTGATATTCCACCACTCACTTTCTGTTCTTTCTTGTACTTGTTGTTGATTTCCGACATTAATAAGGGTGGTCCTGGAGGAATGTCCATCTCTCATCTTAGCACAATGGAAGGAAATGCCCTGCCTTTGGAGAGCCACTCCATCACTTCATATATTCTCTTTAGAAAACTATTTTAAAAACCTGTCTGTTTTGCAGATTGGGCTGATTCCATTCGTTTGTCTCTCATGACTACATTGTACCTAGCATATCAGCATCAAGGTGTCCATATTGCGTATTCGGGTACTCTACAAGCAATTGCGCCATGTCCTGAAATTTGAATAATGGGAAAAACCAATCAAGCAACCTCTCCTGCCACGAGCAGTACAGGCAATATAAAGCACATGCAAAGACACGCAATGACACATACTACTTCACACAAGTATTTTTTCAAAAGGACCCTTGTCTGCAACAGGACAATACACAAAGCAAAAATGAGATGGACACGTATTTTTTTATTTTTTACATTTGTATAGCGCACGTACAGCCCAAAGGCATTGTGGCACTGTTACTTGTGGCAGACTTAGTTACGCAAGGTTACATACATAAGGTTACATGGTTACATACATTATTACATATAGTATTTGTTACACAGTCATTCATAAACGAGTTTATGTTTAGGGCACATTGATGCGCTCCAGTAATGGTGGGGTGCAGGCTAGGTTTAGTTGAAGAGCATGGTATACATTCATATGCCTTTATTTGGGGAGGGTCCTGTGGTGTCGAAGTTGTTGTTGTCAAATTGAATGAGCATCAGTGCCCTCACACAATTCTGATGGAGTTCATCACAGAACTGCTACATTGTTATGTGGGTGGCTCTCAGCTCAGGCCTTAGAGCTGTGAAAGGAGCTGTGGGCTAGGGAAGAGGGCGGGTATAGCGGTTAACGTGGGGTCAAGGTTCGGCAGTTGGCCGTTATGTTGTAGAGAAATAAAGACGTGTACCAATACCTCTGTTTATGCGTAGTCCATGGCCCTGTCAGGGCCATCTGATGTGCCGCATTGAGAGAGAGACCCTTGCTCTACCAGCTGGAGGGTCCGCATAACTGGCACTGTGAATCTTGCAGCCAACCCACATTGTTATGTTGGTGGCTCTCAGCTAAGGCCTTAGAGCTGTGAAAGGAACTGTGGGCTAGGGAAGGACCAGGTACAGCAGGTCACGTGGGGTTGGAGTTTCGGCAGTTGGCCGTTATGTTGTAGAGAAATAAAGATGTGTACCGATACCTCTGAGTCTGCGTAGTCCATGGCCCTGTCAGGGCCAGCTGATGCGCCGCATTGAGAGAGCTGCAGGGTGTGCACACCATTGACAATATAATTTTCATTTGGACAGGAGATGTGGCAAAATGATATCCATTTTTAGATTGGCTCAACAAAATTCTGACGTCATACCATTTCTAGATCTAATGATTAGGAACACACACAGGACACTTTATACCGCATTACATTGGAAAGAAACAGACTGCAACTCAGTGCTTTTATACAATAGTCAACATCCCAAAGCATTGAGCAATAATCTACCCTATAGCCAATTTCTTCACATCAGGCTACACTGTACCTATAAAGAGGCTTGTGAGGTGCACGCTAATGCTTTGATTGAGAGACTACCAGATAGGGGATTTTGAACAGAAACCTTTCAAAACTTTCAGCCAAAAGAGCACACTTTATCCAAAAAGAAGCCTTATTAACACCTAAACAAAGCAATAGATCTGACAACAGAGTAGTAGGTAACCACTTTTTCAAAACCCATGGCACAAATCAAGAAATTGGTTCAAAACCCTGGAATCTGGTTAAGGGCACTGGCTGCCTGACACAATATCTGTTGTTTGCACTAAAACATGGCAAATACATCAGAGATATCATAGTGCACCGTGAGTTTGTGGAACCGAACACAACCTCCAACTTAAACACCCTTCTTGACCACAGGAATTTCCATCAAACTATGATTTTTTTATATTCTCCATGTGGAAACTGCAGTGTATGTGAGTGCATTATCATGCACACAGTGTATGTCCACAATGAATTACTCTGTACATTGAATAATCAACCCAATGGCAATACAAAAAAAGCTATGTTTATGATCTGTTGCCATTACTGTAAAGTATATATAGGTATAACCACCCGAAAGATTTTCATCAGAATATGCAAACATAGATCATGATTGCAAACAAGTATTATCAGCCCCTTTGGTTCTGCACTATGTAGCTTGTAGCCATGGTGATCGTCACTTGAAATGGTGGTGATCGATTTACTTAACCAGACAGACATAATTTTTCCATCTTGAATAGGCTGCATCAATTAGAACAGAAATGGATTCAATGTTGGAAGTCCAATGTGACAGGATTAAACAAGGACATACAGTGGGGAGCATTACTGAGTCCAAATTCAGTACATATGACAATTGAACCGCAACAGTGTATTTTCTTTCCATCTTCTATACCTTTGTGTAAGCATTAGTCATTTGGGCTCTCACAATTGTATATGGGTTTTAATGGCAGAATTTCTTTGTTGCACATGTGCAAAGGATTACTGGATGTGCCATTACATTAAAAACAGACAATGGCTGACACTAGGATAGTGTTCTTGAAGTTAGACGCAGTGTGGATGGCAGGTTGTGCCATCACACTTCGAGCAGATTCAAATGGGCCACATTGACAACTATATTAACATTGGGATCAATGTTTTACCACATGAATTTGATTAGCATTAAGATAGCCCTATTAAGGTCAATGGACACGTTCAGATCTAAAATGGCTGCCATGAATGCTTAATCCAATACTAAGCCAGCAGAATAAAAGCATGGATGCAAATGCTGTAGGCACGTACAAATACAATGATCGCTACTGACACTGTTCACAATACATTGCCGATTGAGGCACAAGCACGAGAGTAGTATAGCTCAGTGGCAACATGCTCGTCTTGGAAGCAAGACAATGCAGAGCAACACAGGTTCAAATTCCGGGTCTGCACTTACACAACCTTCTCACTATTAAATGTGTTATAAATAACCAATAGTAATAATTATTATTATTATCAGTATCTCTTGGGTGAGTTTCAGTACTCTTTCTAAGCCCAAAATATTGCTACACTTTAGTAGGATAGTTTACTTGGTGCCTGAGTTCACGCATTTACACCAAGTTTTCTTGGTATCATACAAAAATGTCGCCCTCATTTGTGCGCTCCAACAGTCACTGCGACTTTGAAGGCGCACAAAATGAGGGCGACATTTACAGCGGCCAAGCAGAGCAGGGGTTGCGTGGGTGTCCCCCGCTCTTCCTGGGCGCAGTAATGGGGGTCGGGGTTGCGGGGGTGTCCCGCGCTTACCATTTCGGAAAGCGGGGGGGCACGTAAAAAAAAAGCACCCTGCAACATCAGCTCCAACCCACACAAGTGGGAAGAGCTGACACCGCAGGGATCACAGAGTGCGGGCGGCAAACGCAGAAGTGTGCCGCCCTAAAGGTAAGTGGGGTTGGGGGTTGGGAGGGGTAATGTAGGCCAGGGGAAGCGGGCACAGTGATGCATTTGATCACTGCACCGCACCGTAACTGCCATCGGCATTTTCGGCATAGCATTTGCGGGCGGTGCAGTGATTGCATAGATCCGTTGTTGTGAATGGAGATGTCCATGGTGACAGATGGGGTATACCGAGCAAGTCCGTTTTAACACACTAGATTGACATAAGGTAGGATAAGCTGATTGATGTATATAGAGTATAGTGTTACAGACCGTTAGATTAGCCATTGGTTTGTTTTTTCCCAAATGAATTATGCTGAGCCATTCTGAATTTTCTCAGAATTGCTGGCCTTTGGGAGTCCATAATCCTACATTGAATTGCAGACATCATCACTGAAATTGGAAAGTCACATTTGGGATGAACAGCACTTTATACAATTGCGAATATTGCATCTTGATTTAGGTCCATCCAGTAAATATTCATGGCATTACAATGGGGATGACACATGATGAAGTAATACGTGTCAGGATTAAATTAATATGTAACCAACTGTGTTCTGCTTGTATTTGTATTTTTGTTGTCAATGTATGTTCGTCGTTTCCTGTGCAGAGTGTTTTCTATTAGTGTAGACACTTTTCTGGCCTTCTTAGGTCTTAGGGGGTTATTCAACGCACGTTTTAATCGCTTTTTATACTTAAACATTTGCTATTGCAACCAAATAATTCCTGTATGAAATGACCTATACTAGTACGTGTATGAAATTGCATTTTGGTTAAAAAAAATCTTTTTTTTTAATAAGAATAAAAAAATATGTAACGTGTATAACCGACATACATGGTCCCCTTTTTGCGTTGTTTATTAATATTAGCCCCATCCATTTCTTTCCAGTAAAACCATCTATGTAAAGAGAAACAACGGGCACTGTGAATGTCTGGTGTTATTTTGTGATGTCAGGATTTGCAAATGAAATCACATATCCATATCTATATGACCCTCCAAAACCATCCTTGTTAGGTGAATGTCAGAGTCAGTTAAAGACGCTCCCTGTCTTGATAAACTCCTTTATCTGAAAAATGTACATGGCTGAGAACGTCCAATGTAAAATTGTTTGTTCCACTTGTGGCCAAATTCACTGGATTAGTTCTGTCAAGAGTCACCTGGTAGCTGAAGAATATGACGAAAGAGGTCTCAGACAAAGATGCAGAGACGGATATTATAGTGGCTGGATCTATTCTCGCAAACTCTCCACTTTCAGCTGCAGACTACAGTAGTCCAATTACAAAACCTCCAAGTTCTAACAATTTGAAGCTTTGATCACTTAAGGAGATTTTGACGTCATCATGTATTTTCTCTGCGTGGGTAATCTGTTTGTCCAAGGCTGCAATCTTTTACCCAGTTCAGAGATGTTGTTGTGAGTTTCTACCTTACTGTCTTGGAGCAGTGAGGTCGTTATTTTTTGCTGATGCATCCATTAACTCACACACACAGCATACATGTGAGCCAGAGTTTTAATCTATGAATTTCTGAGATCTGTCACAGGGCCACAAGACTGAAATAATGTCAACTCCATTTTGCAATTTGGAGGATTTGCCAGCCCTGGTGTCCACTATGCAGGATGGTAGGAAGCCCCTTGTAGTGCAATGTGTCAAGATTCCTGAGTTACTAACCACCAGATGTGGGCTTGTAAACTGATTAGGGTGTGAGATATCAAGGTTATTGTTGCAAGATTGCGGACAATGTAAGTGGCCGATCCCACCAGGTCTCGTATGTGGTAGCTCTCTTGGAGCCCATGGGGTCAGGGAAGGGTGAGAAATGGTCTATGTACATTACAGCCCATTAGGCCCCATCTGAAAATGTGTGTTATGCAGATAAACCTCCTGAAGAATCTGGCACACTAAACTACCCAAGTAAACTATTGTCCAAGATTCTGTAACAATCTTCCTCACGTTTAGGATTGCACACAGTCCAAGGAGATTTGTCAGAGTGCGTTGCACCTCCAGCCCATATAAGTCTCTGCTCGCTGGGGCTGCTGCTGACCATGGCCCATATTATGGTGTTCTATGCATCTGATTGCTCCTCTACACTCCTAATAATCTTAGAAGATTTGGTGCAAAATTGAACAGGACTGCAGAGGCCCTCTCCAATTATGGTCCACAGGCTCTGGGACAGTCATTCCAATTTCATAGGTGCCCCTCATGTCAAGGGAACACTTTCTTCTAAGTGGCCCTCAACTGTGTTGTCATTTTCCACCTTCGCTCATCTTCAGTGCCTCAGGAATGGGGTTTTGTTAGGCACCGGTGTTGCAGGACTAGGGATGGCCACCATCTTGTTTTCAGCCACCAGGGGCATGGGTACATCAACCACTGAAATGCAGCACTAGAGGACCCCGCTCCCCACACAAATGAATTTGAATGACTTGTCTTTAAATACAACACATATATTCAATCCAAGAACGTTTACGGACTAGCGCCACACAGAGGTGCAACAGTTTGACATTGCTTAAGTCCAGGTATGGGGATGCCTGTTGACACCTGCTAAAGCAACAGTCAATGAGTCACAAGAAAATGTAGTAAGCGCAGAATTAAATAGCACACCCTGTTCTTTGTGATTAGATGTCTGCACATTTTCATGCACACAAAAGTGCAGATATAAACAAATCATCCTGTGGCTCTAGGTGCTGGGGAAGTGGGATGAATGGCAGGGTTATTTCTGACCTGGTCATGATTTATTTGTATAAGTGTGGAACAGCAGTGGCATGAACCTCTGCTGTCCCATGTACATTACTATCCCTCAAACATGGATGGAAAGTATGTTTTCTTTCTTTACACAATTCACAATGACAGGCCCTTAAAGGATATGCCAGGATGAAATGCACATGCCCCTGACACAAATGTATGCAAGGGGTCTGGCAAGCACATCATTTGTACTTCAGCAGAGCCCCCTGGAAATTTGCAGGGCGCCTTTGCAGATTTCTCAAAGTAATGCAAATAAAAAATGCATCCTTTGTGCATTTTATTATTGCATTTCTTTTTGTGAATATGGCACTAACTGTTTTGTTTTAACGATTACAATTTTCTTGAAAGAGTTACTTTTTAATTCAATATTAAACAAACAGCAAGGTGCAAGCCATTAGTCATTTAGATAATTTGCCAACTTTGAGCATCCCTGGAGGGAAATATTCTGAGCAACTGACACACGATGGTAGGAAATGGCCTGTCCTCTTCATCATTGTCATTAGTTGATACCTTATCTTTCACCTGTATCAGAAATGCAACTAATATTCCTAACACAGTGATCCAGGATAAGACACTTGATGCATATGCCGGAATTCATAACTTCACCCAGAACTCATAAGAGGATCTGCAAGAATTCCTAATGTACTTACTATAAGTTCTGAGCACAGAAAGCATGAGAAAGAAGGGAATAGTTTCTTACCTGTAACTCCATTTCTCCAGCATTGGTATCCAGGGGTGGACTGGGGACCAAAAGAGGCCCTGGAAATAATTACTGGGGACCAAAAGAGGCCCTAGAAATAATTTTCAAAGTGGCCCCTTATGACATATTTTCAGCACGCCAAATGCTTTTCCTATGAGAAAATGTGGAGCTACCACACAAAAGAGGCCCAGGTTGCAGAGGCCCACCGGGAAATCTCCAGAGTTCCCTATAGACCAGTCCAGCCCTGCTGGAAGTGCTGCAAGGTCCTTGGCTTTGAGGGCACTGCATGACATATAGCCTGGGGTGGTGGTGATGATGGGGCTTGAAGCTGGGCAGCCACGTCAGGCTGCTGTCCCTGCACAACCTGTGTGGGTTTGGGCTGCTGCTGCTTCCATCCCTTGTTTCTGTTTTAGTTTTGTGATTGTATGTTCCCCATTGCCTGCTCCCACATTATATCTTTTCCTTCTTCCTTCCATTTGTCTGACTGCCTCACCTAAAAAAACCTAGAGAAAACAATCCTCGCCTCTACCTCTATCTGTAGCACTCAGCACAAACACGTTCACTCTAAACTCTCAGACACATCCACATAGGAAGCAGGAAGTATATCATCCAGTGACTTTTTTAAAGGCTCAGGCTGATTCGACATGCTTCTAGGCAATATGCATAAATTAGTTGGGTTTCTGTGAATTCCGCTTGAGTCAATAATAAACAAACAACTTTATGTGATTGAGTTGAATCAAAACAACCAATTGATGCATATTGACTAGAAGCACGTGGTGGTCGGTGTTAGCGATGGCCATCGGATGCAATAAGTCCTATTACTTCATTGATACAAGCCAAATAGAACATTTTCTATCCAATTGGTCCCTATTGGATCGGAGAGTGTTGTATTTGCTTTTTGACAAGTGAGTTGGTATTAGTCACATACTAATTGAGTAAAGCATTTTGTGACTCTGCTCTGAATGGCTTGTGAGTGAGGTCATTGATGGCTTGAACGAGTTGAGCTAGATTGATTTATTTCCTTAAATGGTTTGACCCACAATAGTTTTGGGCACTTTAAGGCTCTCCCATTGATCCATAATGTATCTTACAGGGTTCAGCAGTACATCTGGATATTACACAGCATATGTAAAACATACATCTGGTTGATTTGAGTGCAGTGATATTTGCATCACTCACAAAAAAAATACCTGCAAACTATGCCTAGTTAATATCCCTTGATCCAGAAAGTAGCAATTAGATCTATTCATCCTGTCTTCATTTGTTTAATGGTACAATTAGAATCCATTAGAATCTTCCATCTGTCCTCATCTACTCGATCTCTCTTCTGCATTTGACATGGTCAACCATGCCATCCTGCTCAATCTTCTCCATGATAACCTGGGTATCACTGATCAGGCCTGGCCTGGCTGAACTCGTTCCTCTCTGATCGACCCTTCCAAGTCCAACTTGGTTCCTTCCTTTCCTCTATCTCACTCTCTATCAGTGTTGTTCCCCAAGGGTCTAACCTCTCTGCCTGGCTTTTCAAGCAATACCTGGCACCTCTTGCCCACCACACTGCCGCTCTGTGCTCCAACTTTCAGTGCTATGCGGATGACACTCAGCTCGTTTTCAGACTCCCCAATGCCACCTCTTCTCCATCTCTCATCTCTTTCTGTCTGCTATCCAGGAGTGGTGTGCCGCCAACAATCTCTGCCTTAATGTCAGTAAAACAGAGATTCTCCTCATTGGCACACCTGCTCCCTCTTTTCCTGTCACTCTCTTGATGGCCTTCCTTGGCCCTCTTCCTGCTCCCACCTGTGAGGCTGAGAACCTCGGGTCATCTTTCGACTGCACATTCTCCTTTTCTCCTCACATCTCTGATGTTTCTCAGAAGTCAAACTACCAACTGCACCTCCTCAGAGGTATTCTTCCATTCCTCTCCTTCCCCCAGAAGCTCAATATCTCCAGAGCTCTGGTTCTCTCTAGGCTGGACTACTGCAACAACCTCTTTCTAAATCTGCCTGCTTCTACTCTCCGCCTCTGCAACTCATCCAGAACAGGATTGTGAGACTTGTCCTTGGCCTCAGGCCCAGGGATCATAACTCTCCAGCACTGGAATATCTGCATTGACTCCTAGTGGCTGTGCAGATTTAGTTCAAGACCCTCTTCAAACAAGGCCTTCTGGGGCCTGGGTCCTCAATACCTCCAACTCTCTCTTTGTAAATACCTTCCTACTCAAGCTCTTCGCCCCTCCACCTCCAACTTCCTCGGTGTTAGTTGCTTCTCCAAGCAACGAGTTGATTGTATATCTCTTTCTTCGGCTGGGGCCTCCTTCTGGAACAGCCTCCCTGCCTCTCTGAAACTTGAGGAGAACCATCTGTGGTTCCGGAAGTACCTCAAGATCTTCCTCTTTGCTTCTGCCTTCTCTCTTCCTCTCCCCTGCTGATTTCCTCTCATACTGCAATGGTCACCTGGCTACCCTCTGATTTCGGGCTTAGGTCCCTGTTGGCCAAGTTGCACAGCCGCACTGCCTCCCGGCTACCCTTGCAGTTGGGTCTGTATCTTTAATCCTACTGTACCCCCTATCTGCACTTTTGGACACCGGCTGTCTGAACTTACCCTTGCACTGGCCACCTGCTGGCCTCACTTCTTGTTATTGTTTTGATCCCATGTACAGCACTGCCTCCTCCCTTTTCCCTGGCACTTCCCCCCTGCCCCCATCCCTGCACTTCCACAATCTCAATGTCACTTGGCCTAGTAAGATCGTTGTCTCTGTCCTCCCGCTGATCCCCCTTCCTTGCCTGCTTGTGCTTTGAAACACTTGTCTATAGGCACGTTACAAATGCCAGATCATATCATATCATCACTTTACAACTTTAAGAACACTACACAGTTTACAATAGGCAATACTTTCTATAGTTTGTCTTTAAATCTATAAAATTAGAAATAAGACATTATGTTTGCTAGAATCTAAATTTAAAATAAAACCTGCACTGTTGATAATTTAAATATCACATGATAAAGCATTGTTTTTAATGTTACCACTAGAATATGCCAGTTACAACGTTTACTACACTGCAAGATTTTTCACCTGGTATACTTTCTGTGCAAACATTAAACATTAAACTACATTTAAAAAATATCAACACTACTGACCTACCTTTACATTGAATTGAATACTTCTATGTTCACTAAACATAACAAAATAAACTTGTACCTGCAGTCTTTCCTTTTTTAATGTTGAAGTCGAATATACCAGTGTGTACAACTCCTTTAAGACATGAATTAGCTTGCATGGCTGATATCTAGCAATTTTATAAACTTACATTAATATGCACATGTAAGAAAAAGTAAAAGATCACTCTTGAGCTCGAAATATGCTTTTTCCAATCCCTTTTTTTCCTTGGCATGGCACAATGATTGGAAATATGCAAAGAAAGTTCCAATGTGCCGCGCACAACTGTGCATTAAACACACTTTATGAGGGTAAAAAAGATAATGGTTGCAATGTCCTCGAAAACATGTTTCAGATAAAACTATATGTTTCTTTCCTTTGCAGACAGACTGGTATTTAGACTGTGTGCTCTGGCACTAAAAATGACTAAACTCACAGAACTAGAAACAACTGAATACCATGATGCCAGTGCCACAACAATCACAACCCAGTGTAAAAACATCAAGCCCAGCAGTCAAGAAACCATGGTGTACTTTACTGTACATCCAAACATATCACAGAAATATCACCTGACCTATTACGCATATTACAACACTGCAAGCAGTGTATCATCAGTGGCAGGAAAACGTAGCCCTGGCTTGCAACCAGGCCCTGGCCTACTTTACAATGGGGCTGACGATAACAAGACCCCCACATACACCACAAAACGTTTCAACACTACAACCAGCGCATCAACAGTGCCAATGACAAGTAAACGCAAAGCTTGAGCTCCTATATAAAACATTTCAATGGTTTACCACCCACCTGACAACACTCCCAACATTCCACAAACACTGAGACTCAACCTACAAGACCGTCATGAATTGCAACCACTACCTCTTTACAACACCAGAATCAATGCGTCGTAAGTGCCAGTGCCTAGGAAATATTGCAAATTGTGCAAAATTCAACCAAAATGCATTCGGTGACAATGCATATGATTAAAGATTCGCAGCAATGGTTCATAGAACCATTGGAAACAGCCAACGATCTCCAGACACCACCTCTTTACAACACTACAATCAGTTCATTGTCAGTGTCATGGAAACGTGGACAAGAGCTGATGATTAATACACATGCATGAACCTCTTTAAAAACCTCTAACCCATCATGCACGCAGCATTCTTCAAATACATGTACAGCACTACATACAGTATATCTTCGCTACACGGAAAAGTGGGCAAGCCCCATTGCCACATTATAAAGTGTCTATCGATAACAACAGTCACAAATACTCCATGGACATTTACAGGACTACAACCACTGCTACAACACCTCCAAGTAGAAGTGAGCACACCGCTTGGCCTATCATAAAACAGTGTCCTGGACATGTCAGCAGACAACAATATTTTTCACGATTTCTGCAACAACAAAAAAGACTAGTTTAGTATCATGTTGCTAACATTTTACGAACCCATCATGAGCATCCCTGACAATTCTGTATGTATAAGATTCAAACTGCTCTCACAACATGTCATGTTCGTTGGGCATTTTGTCAACATATTATAGACAATGTTGATCACCTCTGCACCCCCTGACGTTGTTATAACCAAAATGGAACATCATTTTAGGATGGTACAATTTTTGTTTCACTGAGGTGAAGCAACCTGCAGATGCTGTTTGTGAAACAACCATTGCCTCACTTACAACATCTCAATACTACAAATGGCTCCCTTCCTTGAAGTCATCTTGCATTTCAGAGCCCTATGATTGGTCGAGTGGTATGAGCATTCAATGAATCAGGAAGTGAGTCTGCACACCGGGCTGAGAGGTTACCAATTGTTTGTAACTATTTTTTGTCCATTAATGCAAAAAAACGCTGCATAGTTTAAAACCAATTTTCAAAATGACACTTTTGAGACCAGACCACCACTTCACATGCAAGTTTGGTGACAATTCATTAAGCAGCTCATGCTTTTGTCATGACACATTTGTTTTTTTCAGTGCACATCAGTGGGATTACAAACAGTTTGGGACCCTGTCATATATTTTCCTACTTGGCAAAATTGACTGAAACTAAAAAAATAAAAAAGATTGTTAGGTCACTATGCATTCGGATTATTTCATGTGGATTTTTCAAACACTGCCAAAGGTATGAGACACCCACAAACTGCAATTCTCATGGGGATAGCTACTTAGCCATTACTATACGGTTGCTAGTGCTTACACTTTTTATTTGTATACTAAAGGCCCGATTCATGGAATATTTGCCCGGTTCAAAGTGAATTAGCACTGCTCAAAAGTGACTTTGCACTGCCGACAGAAACCCTGATTCATGGAATGGTGCAAAGTGTATTTTTGCCATGACTATGGGCTGAATTTGCCGGGACTTTGGAATGCAAAATTGCACTTTGCATAGTTCTATGAATCAGGGTTTGTGTCGACAGTGCAAAGTCACTTTTCAGCAGCGGAAATTCACTTTGAACTGGGCAAATATTCCATGAATCAGGCCCTAAATGTGTACTCAACCTGTTTGTACTGACTCCTGCTTCTACTCTTTCAGCCTCCAGGCTCCTTACCACTGGGACGACCCGGCCCGATCCAGATAACGATTAGTAAGCACCTTTATCCCTGGAAGTGATATCCACAACATACCAGGATATGTACCCCTTCCTCCATCATTCGCCATCCGGTGCCAACCTGTATAGAAATGCAAAGTACTTTTAATTGCTGGGTATAATTGCTTTGTACTGTCCTTGCTTCATGTTCCTAATGTCCCCCTCAACTGCATGGGTCATGCTGCATCTGCCTTTCACCCAGGGGTCAAGTCCTAAAAATTTAAGTGGGGGGACTCCTCAACAAATGCGATTGGATGTGACGTCATCAGAAATTACCATATCAAGGTGAAATATACACATTTCCTTAAATTGGCAATGCATAACCACCCAAATAGTACAGGACGAATGGAATTTGCCTTTCATAAAATCAACACACACACAAAACCAAGAGAGGATATTTTCTTCTAATAGTGATTTTTAAAACATTAAAAGGTGTGCATGTTTTAAACTCCAAGAACCAATACAAATATTTTCCTTGGGACTTGCAGTACTGAAATGCGACATTTCACCTTTAGTTGGTTGTTTTTTCATCAGGTTATATAGTGCAGTGGTGAAGTCTTCAGCCTACAAACCTGACGATTCGGTTTGATCCCTGAAGGCAACTTTAATTCATAAATTCAAAGAGGTCATTCAATGTTTCTCATTTTAGGTGGGGGGACTGAGTCCAGCCTCTGAATAAATTGGGGGGGACTCTGTCCCCCTGCGTGTACCCTCGACTTGAGCCCTGCTTTCACCACTCAGGTATTGTTCAAAACTAGGAAATGGGAATTTTCTGCCTGATGTCATGACTTCTGCACAATGTTACTGTTCAAAACACCTTGTTATTTCAAACACATAAATACAAATACATGTTGTAATGAAAGCAGGAACTTTTCCTGGATGTTTTTTTAGGTATACAGTAACCTTACAAACAGTAGATAGCTGCTATGGGAATATTTGTGATAGGTACCAAAATAGAAATACAAAAATAAAATGTTGTGCATGTCAGACGCCAGATTTCTGTCTCCATTTTTGGCAAAAACACATTTGGTTTCTTTACTCGCAAATACTGCAGCAGAGCCATCCATGTAACTGTGACTCAGCGACAACTAAGGAAAATGAATGTAACTGAAATACTGTACATCTAAGTGTGTGGCAATGTTATGGATGCGTATTCCTTTGAAAATTAAATGCACAACAACGGTCACAGGTAAAGTGTTTGATTTTTTAACCATATATTTTATGTTACATATTGGGGGAAAGTAAAATGGTTCACTAAATGAAAAGCTCACGGTGGACTTTGTCAGCCTACCAATGTGTCAGACCTTTACAAGATGTGTCTTTCTTCCTTAAATAAAGAATGTGTCCAACTTGATGTACGTTATCTTTTTCCAAATTCCAGCACTTACCTGTCTTTTTCACATAGGACTGATCACAAGTATCTCATAATGTCTTGTCACATGCTAACCAAGTTTGGCCCTTTTAAACACCATTATTATTCTGTGCACTTTAACTCTAATGCCTTTGGGGATCTGCATGTTTCCAAATCATGAAGGGCATTTTGGAGTTTTGTGAAATTCTCCAAGACAGTTCTATACTTTTTTGTGTTTTAAAATATTTAAGCCCACGGCTACTCTATGGGTCACAGCTCAATTTATATGTTTTACAGTCAGGAAGATATACATAATTCTATCTCCCAAGTGAATACATATCACTCTAATAGCTGCACACCTATGGCACTTCCCTTAAGTTCGAATGTTACATGCCCCCTTTCCATCCATCTGTATGCAGCGCTTTCAACCTCAGGATTCACATTTTACTTCAATCCTTAATTCCCTTTGCACAGAATTTGAAATACAGTGTACAACCCGGTTCATTTATCAAACTCTTTTAGGCAAGATTTGCTTCTTTTTCAAAGGTGTGTTTTTAATTGTACTTCCCTGAGTATAACTGTCTCTAATCCACATTTATGTTATGCTTATGATCCTATGCGTTTTAAATATAATCCTATAAGCATGTCTGTGCATTGGGGATTGTGCATTTGCACAGCTCTATACGCACAGGCATCCTTAACATGAGTATTAGCCACTACTCGAAAACATTCTTCAGTGCTACCAAATCCAGCAGGGTGATTCTTCTTCTTCTTCTTCTTCTTCTTCTTCTTCTTCTTCTTCTTCTTCTTCTTCTTCTTCTTCTTCTTCTTCTTCTTCTTCTTCTTCTTCTTCTTCTTCTTCTTCTTCTTCTTCTTCTTCTTCTTCTTCTTCTTCTTCTTCTTCTTCTTCTTCCATAAGATTGGGAAGGTGCTAGGGGAGTTTTCCTGGAGTCCTGCTGATAGTAAAGCTTTCGTAAGCTATCCCAGTGGTTTGTAGATCCCCAACTCTTAGTATTCGTCTGTACTAACTCAGGACCTTGGTAGAGTGGCAGACAGTCAGGCGTATGTTAAGTGGAAGATTTAAGCTGTAGGTAAGTGCACTGAACCCAGTTGGACAGGCACATCAAAGAAGCTTTTACATTTATGATTTATATACAATTATGTATTGATAATATTTATACTAAAACCACTTTAAATACCTCATACACTAGAACACTTCAGAATACTTAAGAATATACTTCAAAGGACACTTTCACTTTTGTGTTTATTTGTGGTTACATTTGTTGCAACGTTAGAAAGGGAAACGACAATGTAATTACTCGCCTATGTGGTTCTTAGCAGATTTACAGTAAGGTATTTACTCTGCAAACACACACAAGAACGTAACTTGAAGGAAGGGAAATGGTTAGTTAGAGTAACACTAGTCTGGTTCAATGTTCTAGAGAGGATTTCTTCGCACAGAAAGTCTTTTAAGTCCAAAAACGCAACCCTAGCTAAAGGCAGTTCACAGAGGGCTCAATGTCTTGACAAGCAGCAGAATATGAAGAGTTCCTGTGGATTTCTTCGTCTATAGTCTTGTAAAAGCAGCAAGTTAATAACTAACAATGGTGACCCTAATTAGGACTTGATGAAGCGACATAATCAGCAGCTAGAGTTGGAGGTAAGAGGGGGTTGCCCTGGACACCTCTGCATGCAATCCAACACTTGAGTGACTTTCTGGAATCAGGTAAGTAATAACTTTTTCCCCAGAGTACCTTATCTTAGAAGAAAATGTGTGTGCTGGATGCTCCGCAATGTTGCAGCTTTGGGTCCACCCTCTGGATTCCTTGGTCTGATGACTGAAGACAGGACACGGATGGGGTCTTTCGGCAGCAGTCTCACGGGAGGACCTGGGGCATGACTTTCAACAACGTCTTGGCTCACTCTGTGGTTTTGGCACCTTTTCTGCAGTACCAACAATGGATGTGGATCACCCAAACAATATTCTTTGTTTCCTGTGGTCCCACGCTCTGATGAGGGGGTCTGGGTAAGTGGTATCTGATCTCTGGAGTGTCCTTGAAGGCTCAGCAAAAATGTGGATGGATTTGGCCTTTCCACAATGATGTACTCGAAATGGCCAACAGGTGTACTTGTATTGGGGTTACGCAGCTCTGGAAACTACTAGGACTCCCACAGATGGCTCAATTCAAATTTTGTCTTGGGACTGGTTGTTCCCACCACCCAAAGGGAAGAAGTCATTCTCTTCAGAGTTCCTGTGTCACACAGAAAATGGAGTCAGGACAGGTGTGGTCACTTAATGGTGTTGCAAATTGTCTGCAGGCTCTCTGGTCATCTTCTTCGTTGATTAATTCAGTTTCTCATGGTTGACTTGATTTTAACTCCAGAAGCCTCACCTTTTATACAGTTCCAGCAGAGACTCCTCTAAAATCTCTCTCATCATTTTACAGAAAGAGGCATTTGGCTTTCCAATCAGGACAGCCATAGCCCCTGTGGGAGCTGGTCCTATTGAGGCACTCTGGCTGACAAAGGACAGGGGGTGGAAAACACCTCCCCCACTTCCTGCCTGCCCAGACACTCTGGAGCCTAGGCAGGTACACCCAAGGGTTCCTGCCAAAGGCAAACCATACCCAAAATGCCTCCCCCTCCGAGAATGGTAGAATAAGGGCTGACAAAGAACAACCATGCTACGAATAGTGAAAAATGAAGAGTGGCCCCAAGTTGGTACTTGGGTGCCCCTATTATGCACTGCAGAGGCTACCAAAATTACACAACAGTTGGTAGAACATGTCCACTGCCACCAGCCATAACTAGGAGATTTTATATGTGACTAAAAAGTTACAGGAACAGACAAAAAGGGGATACTAGGTATCCCTTTGGCACTCCACATATGGTGCTGTGTGCCAAGCTCTCAGACTATAAAGTTTTAGGAGAGATATCTTAAGAACTGTAGTTACTTGAGTATCAGAAAAAGAATCTCAAAGGAGGACCCTAAGGGTCCTAAGCAACACTGCCCATAAGCAGCTGTGTGCTGTATTGTTTGTTTGTTTGTTTATTGAATTTATAAAGCACACCAGACCCGGAAGTAACAGGGCGCAGCAAGGTTATGCAAAGCTTACAAGGTTACATAGTGTACAAAATACAATATACAAGTCGTCAAATTTCACAAAAGATATTACAATATAGAATATACAAGTAGTCAAATTTCACAAAGGACAGAATTATTTACATCATAGTGTACAAGCGTATGCAAAGGTTTGAAATCTTAAGAGGCAGACAATGCTAGAGTGCAGTAGTTTCAGTGGAAACTAGTTCTCGGTCAAATTGAGGTGGGTAATGAGGTTCTTTCTGAAGTGGGGGTAGGGAAGGTCAGCTCTCAGCTCATGTGGCAGGGAGTTCCAGAGTTTAGCGGCCTTCACAGGGAAACTGTTGCCGCCAATCTTGGAGGATTTGAATTTGGGTACTAGCAGGCAATTAGTACTGGCGGTTCTGGTAGGTCTACTGGAGGTTCTCCTAGACAATTTGTCAATTAGGTAGCTAGGTGCAGCATTGTGCAATGCTTTGTGTGTCAGGGAGGCGATTATTAGTTGTATTTTGTTAAGGGTGGATAACCATTTGTATTGGCGTCTGATTGCAGTCATGTGCACTCTTTTGTTAATGCCCAGTGCGGCTCTGGGGGCATTGTTTTATAGTGTTTGGAGTTTATGGATACTGGCTTTGTTGGCACTGCAGTAGAGAGCATTGCAGTAGTGTAATCTGGAGAGAATTAATGCTCTGGCCAGTATGATGGAGCTGTCGTTGGAAAGGAAGGGCCTACCAGCTCTAATAAGCTTGCATGTGTAGGCTGTGGTGGATGCCAGAGATTTCAGTTGTTTATTGAAGGAAATCGTGGAGTCCAGGTAGAAACCAAGGGTTTTTACCTCCTTTGAGACTATGGTATTGTTGCCATCAATGATGAAAGAAGCGTATTCATGACCTAATTTAGAGATATTGGAGGGGGTACCAAGGATTATCAACTCTGTCTTGTCATCGTTCAGGCATAAACCGTGAGTAGCCATCCATGCCTGAAGGATGAGGTAGATCCTATTCACCAACGCCAAGTCCCTGCCATGATCCCCGGAAAGTGGGAGGAGAATCTGAGTGTCATCTGCGTAATTAGTGTAGGTGATGCCCAGAAGGTCCAAATCATCAAACAATGGTTTGGTGAATATGCTGTACAGAGTTGGAGACACGCAGGAGCCCTGGGGGACCCCGCACACGATTGGGGTAGGATCAGCAGCTGCTGAAGGGGAGAATACTCTGATGGTTCTGTCGCTCAGGAATGATTCTATCCACTTGACAGCACCTAGGGAGAAATGGGCTGCTGTGTCAAGATGCCTACAAAGGACCTTATGGTCCACCAGATCAAATGCAGCTGAGAGATCAAGTAGCAGCAGCAGTGCTGTCTTCCCTTTATCTCTCAGCTCATCGATTTGAGTTTTCAAATCTATCAGTGTGGTTTCCGTCCCATATAGTGGGCGGAATTCTGATTGTCTGACCCCTAAGAGTTTGTGCAGTTCGAGGTATTTTTGGATCTGCAGGTATGCAACTTTATCCAGAATTTTGAGTAAAAATGATACTGTTGTAATGGGGCGGTAGTTGGTGGTGATAAGTGGGTCTAAAGTTTGCTTCTTCAGAAGAGGGAGAACGCAGGATTGTTTGAGATTAACTGGGACGGTGCCAGAGGCAAATGAGGCGTTGATCATTTTGTAGATTAAATGGGAGAGGTCTCTCGCGGCCTCTTTTATGATGTGTGCTGGGCAGACATCTCCTTTACAATTGGACGGTTTGAATGAAAGGATGTTTTTTTCCACTTCAAGGATGGAGGTTTTGGTGAAACAGAATCTATAATTTTGAGCAGATTTTTTTTTTTTATTCGATGTGGGAGAGTTAGTTCTTTGAGGTAAGTTCAGGGTATCTTTCATATTTTTTATTTTGGTTTGTAGAGTATTTATTTTATTAGTTAAGGCTTGTTATATCTCTGAACACCAGGTCTTGTTTTTGATGCAGATATCAGGTGTGGAGATAGGGGACTCTAGTTCTCTTAGTATTGTAAATAATTCTTTCATACTAGAGTTAGAATTGGCAATACGTTCATTATAGGATTTTCGTTTTGCCTGGCAAATTTCTTTTTTGTAGTGTGATTAAGTGAATGTTAGCTTCTTTTTGTTCTCATTGGAAGGGCAAAGCCGCCAGTCGGTTTCACATTTTCTTTTTAATAGTCGCAAGTCCTTTCATTGTGGAGTGAACCACTTATTAAGGTGTGCTTTGGCTTTACTTAGTCTCAGTTTGAGAGGGGTGACTTTGTCCAGAGTAGAGAGCATGATATTATTATATTCCTGCACCAAGGTACTTGGGTCGAAGTTGTCTGGCAGAGAATTTAGGGTAGGTAGAATATTTGGGATCACACTGTCTACTGTAATATTCTTTTTCAATCTGGTTAGACAGGGTGGCGCTACTTGAGGAGCTATGATTATAGGTCTGGTGGTGGATAGCATCAAGGACACGAGGGAGTGGTCAGTCCAGGAAAGGGGAGAAATAGAGGTGATGGTAGCTGTGCAGTTGTAGTCGGCTACCCAGTCCAAGGTTCTGCCCTTGATATGGGTGGGGGCGTTTGCTTTTTGTGTTAATCCTAATGCATTGAGGGAGTTTACTATCTGTGGGCCTGTTTATCTGCGGTATCATTAATGCCTAAGTTAAAGTCGCCAAACAGCAGTACTTGAGAGGTGGGTTTGAGATTACTGGCAAGTATATTATGCAGGTCCTCCTCAAATGTGCCAATGGGCCCAGGAGGTCTGTATATTACATGCATGGTAAGTGATTGGGAGTTCTTTAACGGTAGTTTGATAGAGAGGGATTTGCAAGATTGCAGGTCTTGGGGAGCAACTAGTCTCATAGATAGACTCTCTCTGGATATGATAGCTATTCCACTGCATCGGGATCCATCTCTATCTTGTCTAGAGATAGTGTATTCTTCTGGGATTGCTAGCGTGAGTGCAGGTCCTGCGACATTGTGTAGCCAGGATTCAGTTATGGCTAGGAAGTGTAGGCTGTCTTCTGTAATTAGGTCAGCTATGTCTATAGCATGAGCCACCAGAGACCTTGCATTAAGGTGAGCTCCTTTGAGGGGTTGATTGTCTACTTTGACTGCATTTAGGCAAGGGGTAGGGCTGTTAAGAACAGAAGCCTTGGAAAGGAGCCTTAGCAAGGCGGATGGCTCTCAGGAAGGTTGGGGTGCATCTGGATGCCGTGCATCGGCATGGCTCGTTTCGCACTCCGGCTGCTGATGCCTTTAAGAGCTATGGAGCAGACAGGTAGAATACAAAGAATAGAGTTCCAAAAGACAGAGCCCTCGCGAATGAATGTATGGAAAAAGGCTCCACTCGTTCAGGATTTAAAGAATAAGATCAAAAAGTCCAGCAACAGTTCTGGTGGTCTCAATTGGAGAGGGGATGAAGCATAGCAATGATAATTCTCCCTAACAGAAGGGTTATTATCCAAAGCAATATCAAGGTCTCCCAAGTCTATAAGGCTATTAGCTTATTTTGGTAATAACATTAAAGGTTTTGGAGTTGTGGTGGTGAAGAAAACATTTTATTGTAATAGAGAGTGAAGCACACAAAACATGTTGTTAAATCATTTGTGTTCATATTTTATAATATTAAAAAACCTAAGCTGTCTTTATAAGGTAAACATTTTAATTCCAAACTTGAATTAACTGTAATAAATTTAGTAGTAAATAGTTTTAGGTGCAATGTTAAAGTGAGCAGATTTTCTTTGAAACCAAAAAAAGATTGAAAGCATTATTTCATGTTTTAGCTTTGACTTTGGTGCTTTAAGTCAGGTTGTCTTGTGGAAAGAAATCTTGCTCAGAAATGGCATTGCTATTTTTTGAATTCAGGCACATGCATTCTTTTGGATCCCTGCATTCTTCTGAAGTCGGAATCTTATGAATGCAGTAGCTATTGACTGCATTGAACACATTTTGATTGGTTGAGAGGAGGCCAATAACAATTTCCATGAGCTAATATTATGTATTCAGTTGATGCCATTGTGGGAAGTACAGTCTTCTTTTCCATTTCATTGGATGTTGCAATCCTTCATATGTCATTGTGCTTTCATAGTCTTACTTTCATAACATTTATGCTGATAGATTCAGCATACAATATTATGCTGGTCACTTTTTAAAATGATCTAGTGCAAAACTACATACCCTTCCCCTACCAACCCAAAGGACCAAAATCAATTACCACCGTGAAATCACTTTTCTTTGGTAATTCCATCCTCATCCATTTTCTCCTGTTGATTTTGATTGTTACAACACAGATATTTTCCTTGAAGCTGGACATCCACAGCTATGCATGACAAGCAACTATTCTCACATGGCACTATGATCTGCTGTATTTTACCTTTGGAACTGGGAAGATGAGGGTGTTCCTGAGGGTGGGCATTCTGGAGGGTTGGAAGTTAATTGTGAATAACTGTTCTTTTAAGGGTTGTCAACAGCTGCAACTTGACTTATGCCTAGAGACCATAGAGGCGGTTGGTGAACAATATTATTTCTGCTCCCCAATCCATGACTCAATCCAAAGCTTAGTGTATTGTATGGTCTCATAACACTTGATTTGCAAAGTATGTCAAGTGAAAGTGAAAGAGATGAGCATATCAGACCATGCCAGTAAACTGCTGACAATGGAAATTGAGGACAGTAGAAAAGGCCAGAGGGGTTGGAAAATGAATACATACGTGACATGCTAAAGTATTTATATGGTCACCCTGGTCACCCTGGGCACTCCCATTGAAAATTACTTTAGGTAGAATAGTGGGTCAACATTGGAACACATGATACGGGATGCCTTTAAAGCCATGATTAAAGAGGAATTGTGTCATACTAACTATGTTAGGAAAAGGGAAATTGCAGCATTAGAAGCTATTGAGCAAGCCTTACATGAGACTCGGAAGTGGTATATCTCCATGAGACTGATAGAGATCAAAACTGAAGTTGAAAAATTAAAGGATAGGTTTAATTTATTAATTGGGAGCTTGGCTGTGAAAGGTGTATTGTACATCAAACAAACCTACCATGAACAAGGGGAGACTGCTGGCTAGAAGAATGAAATGACTATTTGAACTTAAGATGGCAGTGAGCCTGGTAGATAGTGATGGGGCATCAGTGACCACATACAATGAGATCTGTGAACAATTGCACTTACACTGTAACACGGTATTTGTAGAATCAATATGTCTAACTACAGTGGAACTAGACTCTTTCTTTGGTCAGTTCAAGCTTCGACAACTGAATGCCTGGGACAGTGTAAGGCTGGAGGAGTAGGTTAGGCTGGAAGAGCTCACTGCAGCTACATCTCAATTAAATGCCAACAGATCCCCCTGGCTCTAGACGGGATAGTGGTTGAATATTACCAGACCTTGTTGGAACACCTTGCTCCCATCATGTATAGCCTATATCATGTCATTTAAAATCAGAAGAACCTGTGTCCCTCCATGCAAGAAGCTATCATTGCACTGGTTCAATCACCTAAAGGAATCACTAAAAGTGTAAGAAATATTGCCCCCATGTCTCTTCTGATCTTACATGTAAAGATACCTTTAAAAGTGTTCACTCATAGATTAGAAGGATGTATACACCATATAATCCAACATTCACAAACTGGCTTAATCGAGGGGAGAAAAAGATATGGCAATATGTGGGGTCTGCTTGAGTGAAAGGAACAGAGGATAGGCAAATACCCACATCTGCACTCATTTTCCTCACCACAGAGAATGCTTTCCATCAGGTCAATTTGATGTTTCTTGAATACAAGATTTGCAAGACAGGATTTGTTGACTCCTATACAGGTTTATTCAAAAGGCTATATAGAAGGGCTGCTGCAAAGGTCTGGCCAAATGAGATGATGTCAGTCACCTTCCAACTTAAAAGAAACACAAGACAGTAGTGTCCCTTTTCCCCCTCTTATTCAACATAACCTCTTAGCCATTTCCATCCAACATATGGCAAACGGATAAGATCAAGGGCCTTATATGAGGGGGACTGGAAAAGAGAATTATGTCATGGGTATGTACCTAGCCTGGGATCTCAGGAAGGTGATCAAGTGCAATGTTAAGGAGGTTGTAAGTTCAATGGAACAGGATGTTAAGAAATTGAATAAACTAACCTTGAGTAACTGGGATGATGACCCATTGATTATAATCTCTATATATCATCCAATTCCATCCTCTTATGATTTGGTAAGTATCACTTCACAAAGAAAGACCAGGTATTACAGTCACTGCTGTGGGGAAAAGAGAAGGAACCCAAAATACTGTTCTGTTTACTACAATGTAGTGTTCAGAATTGAGTATATGGGTGAAAAAATCATACAGGTTTTATCCCCAAGAAGTTCTGCCATTTGCAAATCCAAATCTGTTTAATAAACCTGACTGGAAAGATATGGACTCCCATGTGATACATGCATTCACTTTGGGGAATGGTTTGAATAACTACTCTTGTGAGGGAATAATCTCTCCCATGGTACATGTTAACCAAGGTACTCTAATCTTATTACTATAAAATAATGACAGATGGTATGGCTACACATATAGGCGTCATTATGGAATAATCTGACCCTACAGATAACCAATACAATTTTATTTTGGAGAGGTTGGATAGCCAGAGGAAAAATGAGGATTGGAGGAATCATGGTGAATGGTTCAATAACCCATTTCTCAATGTTACACGTCAAATTTGGGCTGGTCAGACAAGTACTGACAAGACTTAATAATTGAGGGAATTTCAAATATATAGGAAGTGAAAGTTAGCCTTTGACCTTTGAGGAAACTGTGGCTCTGTACAATATTTGATTTACCCTCCACAATGAACACAAACTTTATAATGTGGGATACATAACCATTGAATGGGATAGCTGAAACAGGGAAGGGATTTTCCCCATCAGTAATTTGAGTGCTATGGCTTTGACGTGTTTCATAGCAAACTGGATTTGAACCTGAAATACACCTAGCAAAAGATTGCATTCCACCTATACTAGATAACAACAAAATACAGATGCTGGCTCTCACAGAGACAGATCTGTGTTTGGATTGAGGGAGGGCAGAGGTGGAATATGGTCATATACAATGAAATTCAGAGAGGGTGAGAAAATTCTGCAAAGCATTCTCAGCCAGATTGAATTTGGTGATTGCCAACCACTGGGAGAGGAGACTAAACCACTCACTAGAGGCAAACCCTCCTCTCATGAAAATGATAAACCATTGTTTCTAAAGGGCTGTGGTATGGCAGAAAACAAGTGTTTCAGCTCAAGAAGACAAGAAAGAAACACCTGTTAGAGGATTGGTTGCTGGACCACAAGCTTCATCCCAGATATGAGAAGGTGATGTTTAAGAAAATAGAAAGGGAAGATCAGCATCTGGAAATATAAACATCATTTAATGACCTGTACATCTCGTTGATTGAGATGGATGATAATGAAAAAATAGGAAACTCTATGTGGTCAGGAATGTACATACTATTACATTAATTTGTTTGTCTTGCCGAGTGTATTGTTTCATGTTGTGTCATGCTTTGTGTAGTGGGTGCATGGTGGCACTCGGTGCTAAGGCTCGCTCCAGGGTATTATATTTCACTGTTGAGATGGATGAAAATGAATGTGTGGATGTGATAGGGAATGGTCTGGAAGAGTTATACGATTGTTTCAAATATTAAAGACTGAATTCCAAATATACTGGAATGCGAGTTGATTACTTCTCTTATTATTGTTTTACAATTACATGCAGTCTTTTGTGCAAATTCGTCTTTCTTGAACATATTCAAAAATAACATTTTAACATTTCAAGAATAACCAGTGTATAAAACCATTAAACATAAAAACACATATTGTTTCGAGCTTCCTTGGCTGTGAATCCATCTCCTTTTGTCTCTCAAAATGTCCTTAATTCTTGGACTGAGATAAGCTCAGATAAAAACCATTGTTATATTTCTCCTTGGATCAACACGATGTATGTCAGGATTCTCAAACTTAGGTGGTTTCTCCCACTGTTGTTTACAATTTGCACTGTATCAGTATTTAAAATGCTTTGTGAAACCTAGGCCTTTCTCCCTCTATTCAGGATTCCCAACATTAGATGGTTTCTCCCACTGTTGTTTACAATTTGCACTGTATCAGTATTTATAATGCTTTGTGAAACCTGGGCCTTTCTCCCTCTATGCAGGATTCTCAAACTAAGGTGGTTTCTGCCATTGTCTAAAAACGTGCTTTTTGATAGTTCCTTAATACTGACTGTTGTTCGTCTTGTCCTATTGTTCACCCTTCTTGCCTCTCGCTGTCTCGTCTGCCTTAACCCTACCCGTTGTCCTTTGCCTAGTGTCCCCCTCTCCCTTCCACCTCTCTCCTCTCCCGTCCTACTCTATGTTGCTCTCTGTCTCTCCAATCTTTTCTAACTGCTTCTCTATTGTCTATCCTGCCCTCCTCACGAAATCTGGTAGGAAGAAGTTTAAAAAGGATATCCTGGTCTCCAACCCAAGTCTCCCTATCGCTGACACCTATACCAGTGCCTCCTCCAAGGAAACTCTCATCGACATCCTCTTTGTCGTTCCCTCGCCATACCTATGGACCCTACATATGATCTCTGTGCTCTCTCCTTTCTCTTCTTCTCCCATTAATGGTGGCACCCGGTGGGATGCCCTCTTGGCCTCCTTCCACTCCTCTAAGGTCATCATTAATGTTTATTCAAATGGGACCGTCCTAGTCCAAGGCCCTCAGGCCAACCTTCACCTCTTTGATAGACTCTTTCCGTGCCTCATCAATTTGCTCTCCTCTCCTGCTGTCCCCTCTCCCCCCTCCACGGCCTCCTCACCTCCCCCTGCTGCCTCCTCTTTGTCTACCTTGCCCTCTCATTCCCTCTCTGCCCCCCCTCGGGCTCCTTCCACACCTCCACAGGGTGTACCTCTGATCTGTACTCCTCCCCGGAAGTCCTTCAAGGATGGCAACCTACTCCACATTGCAACTCTTAACTCTCGCTCATCTGTCAAACACTCCTCTGACATCTGTCGTCTTCTGGATGAACTTGACCTCGATGTCCTCGGTCTCACTGAGACATGGTTGCCGGCCAGCTCTGTCACCAGCTTTGACATGCTCCTCCCTGATTGCTACAAGATCCTCTCTGCGCCTAGGTCCATCCGCTCCGGAGGGGGTGTAGCACTGATCTTCCCCGAGTGGATTCCTGCCTCTGTCATTCCTACGCATGCCTAATCCTCTTTTGAATTTCTCGTCTGCAGGGCAGACTTCTCCTCCTCACTCCTAGCCTCGACCACTCAACTCCTACTTCTTGGAGACTTCAACACCCACCTGGATGTTTCCTGTCTTTCCTCTGGACTCTTTTGTGACCTCTGTGACTCTCACTCACTATTCTCCCCACTGGCCCGACTCACTCTGCAGGGCACACCCTGGATGTTCTGATCTCCTCAGACCTTCCCCTTTCTGTCCCTCTCACCACTTCCCTCTCCTGGAGTGATCACTTTCTCATTTCCTCCCATCTCACCCTCTCTACCTCACAGGCCAAGCTACTTCCATCACTGCCACCCACCTTCTCGGTCATCCGACCCATGAAGCGTGTATCAGTTGAGGCTTTCACTGCCACTTTCTCACCCCCCCATCCCCTTTTGGCTGACTCTCACCCTGACTCAGCCCTGTCCACGCTCCACTCTGCTATATCTGATACTCTTGATCTCCTTGCCCCTGTCATGAGCACCCGCCTGAAGCCCAAAGCCAAGTGCAACTCCTGGTATGACTCAGACCTCATCACCCTTTGGAGGGTGGCCGAAAGGACATGGCGTGCTTCTTGTACATCCTCTGACAAACTGGCCTGTCGCCTGCTACAAAGGCAATACCGGCTCTCTGTCCTCACCAAGAAGAGAGCTCATATCCAAGCATGCTTCTCCGCGGCATCTAACAAATCGGCTAAACTGTTTGAAATCTGCAAGGAACTGGCCAATCCTCCCACAGTCTCTACCTCTCCTGTCCCTTCCCAGACCCTCTGCACGGCACTGGTGTCTCACTTCATCTCTAAAACTCAGGACATCCTGTCCTCACTCTCCTCCTCTCCCCTCCCTCCCTATACTCCCTTTTCTTCCTCTGGCCCTTATGCAGCCACCTCTCCTCCCGCCTTCTCCTCCTTTCCCCTTTTCTCCAGAGACGAGGTTTCTAGACAAGTCTGATCTATGAAAGTCTTGTCAAAACAGGTTCACCCCTGTTCCTCCAAAACCATTGAGGACCACATTGACACCCTTGCCCCTGCCCTGGTTGACTTCTGCAACCGCTCATTCACCACTGTAGTCTTCCCTTCCCCCCTGAAGCACTCCCTTGTGCACCCTCTTCTTAAGAAACTCTCTGCCGATCCCTCTTGCCCAGTTAACTATCTGCCCAATCTCCATCACTCCCTTCCTGGGCAAGCTCCTGGAGAAACTGGCCATCTCCCAGCTAAATCTCCACACTGAATCTGTTGGTTGTCTTCATGAGCATCAATCTGGCTTCAGAGCTGCCAGAAGCATAGAAACTGCTCTCCTGAACATCTGTGAAGACCTGCTCTCCAACCTTGACTCTAACAACCCCTGTGTCCTCATCTTGCTTGATCTCTCTTCTGCCTTTGACACCGTCAACCATGCCATCCTGCTTAATTGTCTCTGTGATAACCTAGGTATCACCGGTCAGGCCCTGGCGTGGCTGACTTCCTTCCTCTCTGACTGACCCTCCCAGGTCCAACTTGGATCATTCCTCTCTGCTATCTTCTTCTCTACCTGTGGTGTCCCCCAGGGGTCTAACCTCTCTCCCTGGCTGTTACACCAATACCTGGCACTCCTTGCCCATTGCATTGACACTCTCTGACCCAACTTTCAGTGCTATGCGGATGACACTCAGCTCATTTTCAGGCTACCTTCGGCCACCTCTTTTTGTCTTCTATCGAGGAGTGGTGCTCCACCAATTACCTCTGCCTTAATGGCAGTAAGACTGAGATTCTCCTCATCGGCACACCCACTCCCTCCTTCCCTGTAGCTCTCTGGCCGGCCTCTCTTGGCCCTCTTCCCGCTCCCACCTGCAAGGCTAAAACCTTGGGGTCATCTTCGACTGCACACTCTGTTTCTCGCCTCACATCTCTGACGTCTCTAAGAAGTCACACTACCAACTGCATTGGTATTCTTCCTTTCCTCTCCTTCCCCCAGAAGCTCACTGTCTCTAGAGCTCTGGTTCTGTCCAGGCTGGGCTATTTCAACAGCCTCTTTCTAAATCTGCCTGCTTCTACTGTACGCCCCCTGCAACTCATCCAGAACAGGACTACAAGACTTGTCCTTGGCCTCAAGCCCAGGGATCGTATCTCTCCAGGACTGAAATCTCTGCACTGGCTCCCAGTGGATGTGTGGATTAAGTTAAAAACCCTCTGCATCGTCCACAAAGCCTTCTTGGCTTTGTGGACGATGGACCGCAAAACCTTCAACTCTCTCTTTCTAGATATCTTCCCTCTCAAGTTCTTTGCTCATCCGCCTCCAACTCCCTTGGGGTCAGTTGCTTCTCCAAGCAACGAGTTGGTGGTAAATCCCTCTCTTCGGCTGGGGCCTCCCTCTGGACCAGCCTCCCTGCCTCCCTGAAACTTGAGGAGAACCATCTTCAGTTCTGGAAGCACCTGAAAACCCTCCTCTTTGTTTCTGCTTTCTCTCCCTGTCTCCCCTGCTAAAGTCCTGGCTGTTACTGAGACTGCACTGGTTACCTGGCCACCCATCTGATCTCGGGCCCTAGCCCTGCCAGATGCACACCTGCACTGGCTCCCTGGCAACCCCTGCACCTTGGGACTGTTATTCTGTATCCCTACAGTCCCCCCAACAGCACTTATGTCAGCACTCACCCTGCACTTGCCACCTGCTGGCCGTTCTATTATTTATCTTGTTATTCTATTATCCCATGCACTGCACTTTCCCTCATCCCCCCTGCACTTTTCTTTCTCCCCCTTCCTTTGCACTTGCGTGATCTGAATGACACTTGGACTAGTAAAATCGTTTTCTGTCTTCCCTCTGTTCTATCTCCCTTGCCTCGTTGCGCCTTGAAACACTTGTGTATAGGCACGTTATAAATGCCACATCATATATCATATCATATGCATGTTCTCTATTTGTCCTTCTGCCAGCAACGGCTGGGGTGGGTCTGGCAACCATGCATTTGAAAATGTGGCACTGGCCCACAGAAGGAGAAAGACTGATAGACTGTGAGACTGATTTTGTGAGAGACAGAGAAGGAGAAAAAATGAAAGAGAGCAAAGATAGAGAAATAGAGAGAAAGTGAGAGGGATAGAAAGAGAAAGAGTGATAGTCAGGAAGAGAAGGATCTAGAGAAAGAGAGAACGTGAGAGAGTGCTAGATTTCCATATGGTATGCTGATAATAGATACTATAAAAAAATGGTTTACAGTTTACATGTTCACAAAGCAATGCAATGTTGTAAATAACATATTGTCATTTTGCAATGTGTGCAAATGTATTATATGGCTAACATCCAACTTTCAACTTGATATACTGACTGACACTCATTTGCACGCACAATTCATCACTCAAAGTAGGCCCTCACTCACAAATGACACCTAGCACCAACTCCTATCACCTCATAATGCTGCCAATATTAGCCGAGATGTGGCTGATCCAACCAAGCAAATTGCTTTGCACAATAACAACGTGAGGATACAAAAGACATACACTCGTTCATCTAAAAAGGTAGACAAACGTATTCAGCGTAATTTTGGGTGATTCGCCAAAGCTGAAAGTACATGAATTTACTTTGGTATTTAGTCAAAGTGGTTAGGGCAAGTTTGGCTTCGCAGGCAGAGTGGTTGGAGGTCATGGTCCGACTTGTAAACAGGCACACGTTTGCTAGAGCATTTTAGAGAGATATAGAACATTTTAAAAGGATTTCGTTTGTTGAGTCAGAGTTAAACTGTGATTTGGTTAAGGGACGTGTAGACAATTCAAATATGGTTTTGTAGACTGAGAGGTACAACATTAAGATAGGTTAATTTGCGGAAGATGAATACAATTAAAGTCTGTATGGTTGGAAGTTAATCGTGAATAATTGTTCTTTTAAGGGTTGAGGGAGAAGTAGAACATTGAAACAGAATTGGCCATTTCTAGAACCACAGTAACCACTAGCATAACACACACATGCGCTATTTATTGCTAGTCACTGGAGAGCGAGGTACAAATCCAACAATTCCTGGAGGCTGCAGACTACTCTCAGATCCTGAAATTGAGTGTGGCACATGTTTGTGACAAGACAACTATGACTAATGAAAATAGAATCATGGAATTGTTGAATGGCATAACTCAGTGGCTATAACTATGGCAAGCGAAAATTGCCAGTTGCATCATGAAATGATAGAAGGAGGTTACGGCTGTAACTGAGCATGGACATGTTTTGTGACAATATCTGAAATTCTAATAGCTAGAAGAAAAACATACAATGTGTGTGCCACATGCATCCTATCATTTCGTGGTTGTTAGTTGAAGGAAGGAGGGAATCGCACTGACTGCACTGAGTGATATAGAGACATGTCAGATTTATTGGCCATGGGAGAATTACTAACTACAAATAAGGCTGGAGAATTGAACACACCTGGGGAGGGATGCATGCTGCTAGAGGGTATTTTACATTAACCACCCCTGGGCCCTGGTACTGTAAATCATTTCAGAAACTGCGCTTGGCTGAGACGTCACTATAGTTTTGAGGAAGCTAAAAAGTCTAGGATGGAATTCGACGGGTTCCAGCTCCTTTAAAAATAAGAGCATTTTTCGATAATTATGACCTAATAGCTTTTCAGGAATCCTGGTTAAAGAAACCTTTAAAAATAGACGGGTTTACAATGATTGAACAGCTGGCCAAACATCAAGGCAAAGGTAGACCGGCTGGGGGCTTACTATAGCATTAAGGAACTCAATTTTTTCTGGCACAGTGTTAGTAAGTAGTGTCTTCCCAGGAATTTTGGCGTTAAAAACTATCTTTAGAGATCCTAAAATAGAAATGTTGTTATGGGTGATTAACATTTACTGGAACAATTCATTTCACCAATGATTCCCTTTCTGAGCCATTTGGCCTACGTCTTAACATAGCTAAAAATCCACCATGTAGCAGGGGATATTATGCTCACCAGTGATCTAAATGCCCAGTGCATTAGAACCCGAATAATGTCTGACACCTGGAAGGAACCATTGCCTTTTGGTCAACAGTGGCTGGCATTCTTGCCTGAATGGCAGCTCCAAATGACTAACGGTAACATGAAGGGTGATATCCCAAAGGACATCACTTGGTCGAGGGGCGAGCAGGGCTCCACTATTGATTACACATTTTTCACAAAAGTTCTTTTTGATAATTGTAAAGAAGTTAAGATAGTGAAGATGTCCTGTAGTGATCACCATATGTTCACACTGTCGATACATCTAGTCATGGAAAATATTGATGGTCTGTACTTATCGGAACTTGAAGTAAATAACTTAAAGGGGCCCTCCTAATGCAAGATCGCTTGTCGCACATGTCACCAACATTGCCAATCTAATTACAGAGGGTAAGCTTGACTTTCTAGCCATCACGGAAACATGGCTCCATAGTGCAGCAGGACTTGCTCTCATGTTCGCGATTCCGGATGGCTATACCATAGCCAGACAAGACTGTGACAGTACCCGAGGAGGTGGCATCGCCATCATCTCTAGAACATCTCTATGCCTACGACTAGCCCATTTGTCACAATTGTGTGAAGCCCTCTCAGTCAAATTCCAAATAAATAATTCTCAAACCTTACCCATTCACCTAATATATAGATCACCTGGTCCACTTGGGACCTTTGAGGAGGACCTGCACAATTTAATGACCAACAACCTCAAACCATCCTCGCAAATACTCCTATTAGGGGACCTCAACCTTGGCTTTATGGACCAAACCGATCAACATGCCACAGACATAGCCACAACAATTAAGGCACTAGGTCTTTCCCAAAAAGTTACTAAACCCACCCATCAAAAAGGAAGAATACTGGATTGGATAGCGGACTGCAATTGCACAGCCACTATTTCCTCCATCCTACCACTCTCCTGGACAGATCACCCACTGGTGTCCTTCCACCTATCAACTACAAGACTTACCCCACAGGTGCCCCCAGCAGTGCCACCCTGTCTAACCAGAAATAAAAAAAAGTATAACAGTAGAGAAAATTATCCCTGCTATCCTTTCCACCCTCAACTCTCTGCCAGAAAATCTTGACCCTAGTACTCTAGTTCAAGAATTCAATAACATCATGCTCTCCGCCATGGACAGAATTGCTCCCCTCAAACTCAGACCTAGTAATCCTATGGCCCACATAAATAAATGGTTTACGCCTCAACTTAAAGACCTTTGCACACTAAAAAGAAAAAGTGAAACCAAATGGAGACTCTGCCCGTCCAACGAGAATAAGACTAAATTATCATCACTGTCCTCCCTCTATAATTAGGAAATCTGCCAGGCCAAATGTAAATCGTACGATGAGCGTATTGCCAATTCTAACTCCAATATGAAGGAATTGTTCTCTATACTCAAAGGACTTGAGTCCCCAATAGCAGAACCTGACATTTGTACCAAGGATACATCTTGGTGTTCAGACATCCAACAAGCACTAGCCACTAAAATTGTCACCTTGCAAAATAAAATCCAGCAAAAAAAGAAGTGCTGAACCTACAGCACCCTTCGAATAATCCTTTAACAAATGTCCCACCACAGGCCCATAATAACATGTTCAATTTCTCCAAAATGTCCACCCTGGAAGTTGAAAAAATTATCCTGTCACTGAAGCCATCTAATTGCAAAGGTGACACCTGCCCAGCCCAACTAATAAAAGATGCTGCCAGAGAACTATCCCCATTCATTACCAAACTGATCAACGCCTCTTTCGACTCAGGCACCATCCCTGCCAACCTCAAACAATCTTGGGTGCTACCGCTTCTCAAGAAACAAACCCTAGACCCACTTATCCCTACCAACCCATCACCACGGTCCCATTCCTACTCAAAATTCTAGATAAAGCCGCATACATTCAAATCCAAAAACACCTTGAACAGTTTAAACTCCTTGGCAATAGACAATCTGGCTTCTGCCCGCTACATGGCACAGAAACAGCCCTTATTGATGTAAAGACTCAAATTGACGAGCTGAGAGACAAAGGGAAATCAGTACTTCTGCTCCTTCTTGATCTTTCAGCCGCATTTGATCTGGTCAACCACAATGTCCTCTGCCAACACCTTGACTCTGCTGCCCACTTCTCCCCGGAAGCTATTAAATGGATCAGATCCTTCCTTAGCAAGAGAACAATAGAGTCTTCTCTCCCTCGGCAGCGACGGACCCCACCCCCACTCTCTGCAGGGTCCCTCAAGAATCCTGTGTCTCACCAACTCTATACAACATCTTCACCAAACCCTTGTTTGATGATCTAGACAATATGGATGTCACCTACACTAACTATGCAGATGACACCCAGATTCTCCTCCCGCTTTCTGGAGATCACAGCAAAGACATGGGGTTGGTGAACAAAGTATATCTTACAATCCATGGCAACCCACGGCCTTTGCTTGAACGATGATAAGACTGAGTTGATAATTCTGGGTTCACAAGCAAATATCAAAAAACTAGGGCAGGAATTCTCCTCTTTCAACATTGATGGGAATACCATTAAAGTCTTCAAAGAAGTAAAAACCCTCGGCTTTTACTTAGACTCTACACTGTCTTTTGATAAACAGATCAAATCACTGACCTCTTCCACGGCCTACACGTGAAAGCTTCTTAGAGCGGGAAAGCCATTCCTCTCTGACGAGAGCTGCTTGATCCTGGCCAGAGCCCTAATACTCTCCAGAATCGACTACTGTAATGCTCTTCACAGTGGCGCTAATAAAACAACTATCCACAAGCTCCAAACTCTGCAAAATAATGCCCTAAGAGCAGCCTTAGGCATGAACAAAAGAACCCACATTTCACTGTCAACACACATTTTTGTACTGGTGGGTTGAACGTGCTTTTGGGGAGCATCTCCAGATATTCAGACGACCCTTCCATTGTGGGGTCCATATCCAGTGAATTGAAGAAGACTTTTAATTTCAATTTCCTCATTAATTTAAAAAAGTCAATCTCCTTTCTTACGAGATTACTGCAATGTTCTGGGACAAACGATAGCCCCTTTCTCAATATCCTTAATTCCAATCGTGAGAGGGTATAGGAGGAAATGTTGACTACAACCCTCCTTTGTATTCGCTGAAATTCTATTTGCAAGGCACAAAGAGCTCTACAGTGACAATATACGCTGTTGCTGTGATAATGCAAGCATAGAGACATTGAGACACACCCTAACAGAATGCCCTGGTACTCACATTCAAAGGATAAGCAAGCTATCAAGATTTGTTGATAAAATATGGTGGCTGGAGACCGAATCATTTTGGGACCGGCTATGCTCTGGACATGAAAGCCTATTGACTTGGGCAGTGATAATGTTTCTTCGCAAACTCAAGCTCTTAAAGTGAGATCATGTATGAAGTGACACATTTCATTTGCAAATTGATATCCTTGGTACATGCTGAGTGTATATTCTCCATTTGCAGCACCTTCTGTGCAAGTGATAGTAATACATTCTCAGGTGTTGCAGTCGAGGAAGAAGAGGAGTTTCAGTTCACTCTTTCTGGGCATGTTGTTAGTCTATGATTTCTCTCTCTCTCTCTCTCCTCTATTCTAGCAGGGCTTTGTCATAGTGCCTTGTCTTCTTCCTCTTTCCCCATTTTTTTCCTGGTTCCCCTGAAAATACTTCAGGGAATTGAAGCAACAAATCCTAGAGGTCCATCTGTTGTTTTTTGCTGAGTTTATCAGATATTAGGATGCACCTGCTGTGTTCGAAACCTTGGGCATAGTCATAGTTATCGTGCCTTGCTCTATGGGATCAGTTCTCCAGGGTTTTAGCAAGTGTATGTGGTAATTTGGGTTTTTTGTCTTTGATTTGATCAGACTTGGAGACCAGATAGTTAAGGGGATCTATACACTCTAAGATTTTATAATATTCCTAACACCTAAACACCATCTTATTCTCCAAAGCTGACAGTAAGACTAACCACAGAGTCGGACATCGAGTCTTTGGGTCTTCGGGGCTCAATGGCGGAAGGCACCTATTTTATACAGCTTCTAAGAAAACGTATCCTTATTGAAAACTTCCATCTGACATCTCCTGAGGCATACGAGAATGCCCGATGCTGCCGGTCCTCTCACCCGGCAGAAGTTGTTACAGCAACGCTGTCTGGATCATCACACTGCATCGCAGAGCGACAGAGGAAAAAGGATACGTCTTGTCTCTTGTAGACTATTTTTTTTATAGTTGAGAGATATCTTCAAACGACTCACAAACAAAGTCTTTTCAGGGATCCACCTAGGATTGTTTGCAGACATCTCACCTGATGCTGATGAAGATTTTCTGCGCACCCACCCCAGCTCTTTAACCATCCAGTGAACTTTCACTTGCGTTCTTGTAGAACAACGCTCAACACTACGACTACTGCCCTGGGCCTGCCCACCTTCCAGTAGGACCCAATTGAGTACTTTCTTTGCCCAGCCCTTTTGCCCTTTGGTGATTGAAGACCGAGACTTTGGGATTTCAGCACCGGCAGGGACGCCCCTACGGAGCCCTGAAGAAGGCGGACGCTACCTTAATGCACTTCCGCCGAAACGTGTCAATCCGGGAACAGCCACATGCATTTGTTCCCGCCTGAATCAGACTCTGTTCACTCAGTCTCTGCCACGTTGGCTATCAAGATATCTTATTCTCCATAGGACCCTGGAAACACATACTGTTGTAAAGCAATACCTGACTAAGAGACTTTCCTTTAACAAGGATACCCTTATGATAATTGGGCGATGGTATAGCCGCCCTCGCCTTTCACTTTTTTACCTTGGGATTTATTCACCAAGGACCTGTGTGTTCACATGAATTGGTACACTGTTATGCAAAAAACGAAAGATAAAAACCTTTGCTCAAGATTGATCTGTATATTGTTAATACAGCAGGTTTTGTTCACTTTGTTGTTCACTTTGTTGTAAATACTGCACTTCTCTCCCTTTTTCGGAGTATTTATTGTTGGTATTATATGTTGTCTTTACCTTTTGTTCATCTATGTTGCATTTTTCAACACCTTCTTTTAAGCTTTATGTACTGAATATTTACCTGTACGATTAGCAAATAAAACCCTTGTTTGCTACCCTCTGGTTTGTCTTAGCTCAGTGAGAGGTTAATATACCTTTTTCCTCAGGTTTGGATCTACCACTTAATAGACCAACCTATACACTAATCTATGGACAGGAGTATACTCCTGTACCAATAAAGTATTATAGCCTTGAGCTTCGTACACTAGGAAGGGTACATCTTCTTGTTTACAGGCAGTAAAACTAACACCTGGTCGCCTACCAAAAGGACCTAACCATTGTCTGGTGGTAATACGTTTCTTTCTATTGTTCTTGTTCTTTGTAGCAGTGACTCTAAACAATCTCTTTCACCACTTTCATATGGGACTTTAACTTATCTGTGGCTTGAGATATGATTAAACGATCATCCTCTCTGTCTCTTCCCAAGTTTCCCTGACCCTATCAAGCACATCCAGTGGTGCCTGCCATGTAATAACTCAAAGTACGAAGAACCCAATAATAGTTGGGATGTTTTCTACTGCAAAAAGGACCCAAGGAATCATTAGGTCCCAATTCTTCCTGTCTGTTTCTAGTAGTTTCCTTAATATCAGCACTTAGGCATTAAGCGCTATACAAATACAATAAAATTACCAAATATAAATATATGCTTTCAAGAATTCCACTAGGCCTTCCATTTATGGATGGTATACGGAGGTCCGCAGGGTTTTGATGTTCAGTATTTCCTTCACTTCCTACATTAGACAGGACATGAAGGTAATACCCTGGTGCGTTAATACTTCTTTCATAAAACCAACTCAGGACAGGAAGCGGATTGGATGTCTCAAGATGTGTTGTGTTATTTGTTAGTGGAAAAGCTTAGCTGCATACAAGGAGGGCTTTCAGGCAAGCCCAGATTTAGCGGCCAACCTAATGTAGCTGACTTGCATGCAGAGATGGCTAGGCCTGTAGAGATCAGTCTCCTTTCTAAGCTTGGGACTTCTACATCGGTGGCCTAAATATGTCAAACCCAGTTGACCAGGTATGACATTTTTATGTCCACTTCGGACAAGAAGGTGGTTAGATATTTCAGTTTGTGTTGTGTTATGTTGATTCCTAGAGGAAAAGCTTCAGGATACAGGGTAGCATAATCAAAGATTAATGGAATGTATTTGTTACCCAGCTTAGATGGTTCAAGTGGTCCCACTATATACATTGTTATCCAGGAAAAAGGGACTTCAATGATGTTCACAGACGGTGATGTAGGCCTTAACATAGGTGTAGACCCTGGGCCACTAAAATTTGCTATCGACTTTGGTCCTGGGATTTCCCTGTTCCTGATGTTCCGCTATTAAGTGGGAAATGGGCCAATTCCATGACTATCTCCCAGTGACTTAGAGGGATGAAAATTTGGCTCTTCCATGTTCTATCTCTCCACATACCATTGGTATAGTATGCCCTGTTTCATGAAAAAGAAGGGCCTGTTTTGCTCAAGGCCTTTTTCTTCAGATATATATTTTTCAAACGATTCCACCAGATTCTGGATTTTCCTTTGGGCAAAGGCCAGATCTGGTGGGGTTGAGGTATCCTCCCAGTGGGATTGGAGAAGCGGGCCAAGATCATATCAGCCTGCCTAAAGCCTAGGCTACTGTCATAAAGCGTGCCGAAAATCAAGGTCAGGGCAAGATAGTGGCAGGTGTGGCGGGGGCTGTCTCATGTAGCAGATGTCATCTCTGCCCTTACTGCAGGTGTGTTTGGTGTGGCAGGATGACATCTGCAGGAGGGAAACATAGGGGACCCACTGGGAGCGGACCACACATCCCAAAAGTCACTGTTCCCCAGAAACTACAGCCCCAGCAGCCCAGGAATTGCCTGAGGGAACTAACAGGCACACAGGGCCTGAAAACTTGTGGGCCGACGCCCAAGCCGATGCCCCTGCCAGATATCTGTTTGCACTTGTTGATTCTCTGGAGCGGACGCACAGCAGAGGAGCTCCGTTCCCTAAGCCTCCCGCGGGGTCCGCCCTTGCCAGAAGTGATTCCTTCATCCCTGCGGAATGAAATGATAAGTGAATGCATGCTTGGGAGCACAGCAACACTCTGAATGCATGATACCAATCAGGGAGGAGCCCAGGCATTTTCATACAGTGACAACGGAGTGCATTGGGGGAACCACGCATGGGAAAATAACAATCCCTGAGACTGAATGAAACTTGGATACTAGTTGCATGCGGCTCAGCGGCGACTCATTCCGCAAGCATGCTCTTGACCCCATAACGAACTAATGCAACGTTCTAGTGACCAAAGCCGCACTAGCAGGCTGAAGAGCGCACACTAATTGTTTTTCCATTTGGTTGGCAAAAAGCCATTCCAGCACCCCGCAACGCTGGGCATTGAACTCTGTGAGCCTCCACGGAGCGGAACCGCATGAACACAGGAAGTCAGAGGTAAGTGCTTCTTTATTTGTTTATGTTAACATGCACAGCCATGCAAGTATGTTATAGCACAGCAAAAGGAAATATTTCGTTATGATTTGTTTTAGACACCACAGGTGCAGAGGCAGGAGTGTTACCGGAAATAGGTTTAAGAGTTCGGTTAGTAAACCAGCCTCACAACCCAGTTGCTGTATGGAGCACAACTCAGTGCTGGGGTATACTGAGTGCATCGCCTTCGCAGCAGAAGTGGGTGCAAGCATGTGTGTAGTGTAGTGTGAAGTAGCGTGTGAGTGAGAGTAGTGTGGCGGTGAAGCTGAAGCAGCACAGCAGCACAACAAAATAGCAACAAGGCTCACAGGACATGAGCCAAGGAGCATGCCTTTCTTTGTCCCCATTCCGTACCCATTACCTCTCCCTAACCCTCTACCCGGTTTCGCTACTACCCCTTACCCATCCAATCCATGATCCCTAACCCTCTTTCCCTGTGGGGGTCGCGGTTGCCTGTGTTCTACACAATCCAGGCGCCAAGACCGCCAAGGGGAGGAAGGAGTTTGTGCTGCTTCTGCGCTAGAATATTTGGCCATGACAAAAGTGCGAACCCACGCATTATTTTACACCCACGCAGCACAAACTCACCACAAACTCACCATGGAGGACATAGCTCAAGCCTGACATTAGCTAAATACTGAGTTGGCCGCCACTAGGCAGGACTACGCTATGTTGGCCACTAGAGTCCAGGTGTTAACAGCCCAAGGGAGTCTGCTTCCTGATGGGGGCCCCCCTCCAAGTCCTGTCCAAGGTCAGGTAACCACTGAGCTGCCCATGCCCTTAGCAGCCCCAGAAAGGTACGGGGGGGATCCACAGAAATTCTCTGTGTTCATTACACAGTGTTAATTGCATTTCTTAATGAAACCCACCATATTCCAGTCAGACCAGTCCCGCACTGCGTTCGTCATCTCTTACCTAACGGGAGGCACCGCTGCCTGGGCCACCCCTCTAGTACAGAAGGGCAACGTGGTTTTGTATGATTGGCGTGGTTTTCAAGAGGAGTTTGGAAGAATATTCAATCAGTGTGCAGCCTCCTTGATAAGAGATTGTGAACTCCTTGCTCTCCGCCAAGGCAGCAAGGATCTAATCACCTATGTGACTACCTTCAACTGCCTGGTAGGGAAAGCAGATTGGCCTCACGAGAAGAGGTTGGCCCTCTTCTATCAAGGGCTATGGGAGGACCTAAAGGACCTCATAGTCCAGGTCGATCCACAGCTGGAAACCTGCATGGGAATGATCGATTTGGCCCTGCGCCTGAACCACTGCCAAGGCAAGAGAACCCACGACAAGCACTGGGAAGAGTGAGAAGGCCCCCGAGGCAGAGCCTATGCAAATTGGAACAGTCTGGGGACCGATAACTAAAGAAGAAAGGGAAAAGAGGAGACAAGAGAAATTATGTATGTATTGTGGCAAGTCTGGCCACTTTGTGAAGGAGTGTGGGGCCAAACCCAAAGGGGTGCCGCCATTGGGAAATGCCAGCACTCGCCAGTGAGTGGGGTGGATCTGCTGAGCCAAAGCCACCATGATGCCCCTACGCATATGTTAGCCAACGTGACCCATGCACACGAGATCTGCATCACGTGACCGGTGTCCTGCGAACACATCAATGCGACCGACCCGTTACCCTGATGGTTGATTCTGGGGCTACAGAGAACTTTGTGGATATGCATTATGTACAAAGGTTGGGCTTACCTGTGAGCCCAAAGGAGGTCAAGAGGCAGTCTGTTCGGTGGATGGATCCTCATTAAAGTCGGGACCACTAACGCAACATACCGGGGAAATGGTGTTGGATATCCAAGGACACAGAGATCTCATCCGGTATGACATAGCAGCCCCACAGTTTGGTTTCTCATCCTTGGTCTCCCATGGCTCACATTGCACAATCCCGCTATTAACTGGACATGTGGCATGGCACGTTTCTCTTCTGACTACTGCAGCAGTCATTGTACTAGAGAGGCTGGGCGCATAGTACAGGCCCTGGGAGCAACATAAGAAACAGAGGCATTGGAAGGGCTTCGTCTCAAATACAAGGTGTACCATGACATCTTCAGCAAATCAGCAGTGGAAACATTGCTCCCCCATCAGTCTTTCGACTGCATGATAGACCAGGAACCAAGAGCTACACTGCCTTGCAGCAGGATTTATGCATTGACAGAGGCTGAGAACCAGCATCTAAAGGAATATATAGACGCCAATCTGAAGAATGGTTTTATTCGCCACTCTACCTCGCCAGTCTCCTCGCCTTTGTTTTTTGTCCCGAAGAAAATCGGGGACCTTAGAACCTGGATAGATTACCGAGCAATAAACCGCATTACTATCAAAAAACGCTACCCACTTCCTCTCATACCGGTGTTACTGGACCAGGTCCGCAGAGCCACCATCTACACCAAGATGGACCTGTGAGGGGCTTACCATCTGGTGCGGGTACACAAAGGAGACGAATGGAAGACTGCCTTAAGGACGAAATTTGGACTGTACGAATACCAAGTCATGCCAGTCAGTCTCTGCAACGCACCCGCAGGCTTCTAACACTTCCTGGATGAGGCACTGCAAGGGTTCCTAGACATCTTTGTTGTGGTTTATATTGACAACATCTTGATTTACTCTCGGAATGAAGAAGAACACGTGCAGCATGTTAAGTCGGTCCTGCAACGCTTGCGAGAACATCACTTATATGCCAAGCTGGAAAAGTGTACGTTCCATTGTATGACGGTGGAGTTCCTGGGGTTTATTCTGTCACGGGAAGTGGTCAAGATGGACACCCATGAGATACAAGCTATTCTGGACTGGCCTGCTCCAAGGAACATCACAAGTGCAATCCGTGCTAGGGTTTGCAAACTTTTACCGGAGGTTCATCCGAGGATTTGCTCAGAAATCTCTAACAATAACGTGCCTTCTCAGAAAAGGGGCACCCTTTGCCTGGGGTGCGGAAGCGGAACGGTGCTTCAAGCAGTTGAAGGAGGCTTTTACCTCAGCACCAGTACTCCTGCACCCAGACCCGACGCAACTCTTTCTGGTAGAAACGGATGCGAGCTATGTGGTAGGTGCTATACTGTCGCAGCGGCATCAATCAGGCCAACTCCACCCGGTGGCATTCTACTCAAGGAAACTGAACCCTGCAGAACAAAATGACACCATAGCGGTAGGGAGTTGCTTGCCATTAAGGCTTTCTTCGTCGAGTGGAGGCACTATCTCTTAGTGGCACGACACGCAATCACAGTCCTAACGGATAACCGTAACCTCCAGCTCTTGAAGTCAGCATGGGCCCACAGCCCACGTTAGCTACGATGGGCCATGTATTTTGCGGAATTCGACTTTGTGGTGACATACCGCCCTGGACAAGACAACAAGAAGGCAGACATACTATCTAGGTACCTGAAGTCGCCTTCCATGGCCAATATGGAAGAAACAACAAAACACATAATATCCCCAGCCAGGATCGTAGGTACTGTGACGAATACACTATTCGAGCAAATCAGTGATGCAATGACAGCGCAAGAGCTACTCCGATGGGAGTATCCCAGGAAGGGGTGCCAACTACTCGATGGGTTGCCATATCAAGGAACCTCTGTGTTTCTGCCTACCACGGATTGAAGAAAAAAAACACTCAAATGGTTCCATGACTCACCGTTAACCGGCCACCCGGGAATCAACTAGACCCAAGAACTAATCCAGCGGCACTACTGGTGGCCTAACCTCTATAAAGAAATCCAGGAGTATGTAAAAACACTGCAAGGTATGTGCCCAGAATAAAGTGGACCACAAAAAGCCTATGGGTCTCCTTAGGCCTCTTCCAACTCTGATACTGCCCTAGCACACTGTCTCATTGGATTTCGTTATGGAGCTACCTCTGGATCAAGGATACACCACAATATTGGTGGTCACAGACTCACTCTCCAAAAATAGCATTTGTGAAAAACTGGGGAGCTCATACATCAATTGAAAATAAAACCATCATTTTCAGCTGGAGCCATTACTGAAGGTTCAACTTTGAATCTCTGAGTTTGCAGGAACCCAAGCCCTTTTGTGTGTCATTGCCTGAATGTTAGGAATAACTTGCTATGAATAGCCCGCCATTCCACAGAATTATTTCTGGATTACTACTGTGGGCTGCCCTTTAGCAGAAAACAGTGATGGATTCTTATTTAGAACCCAGGGAACTGCCCATTTGCTTTGGGGGAGAGACTTACATGTTTAGATTAACATTCTAATGTACACTTAGAACATGAATCTAAACATACATCTCTCACTAAGGCATAGTGCCAGACAGCACTGTCTACCCACTTTGCAACATTTGAACAGAACACTGTGCTGCCTGCCTCTGTGCACTATGTTTGTTTATTTTGCATTGCTAAACCCTTTTGGCTTCGTATCGATATGGAATGCAATAATGAGAGGCCAGCAGAGCATAGAAGATCTGGCCCTGCCACCTCAAATTATTGAGTTAATGGTGTGCACTGTCTGACTAATAGGAGAGAAAGCCTCTCTTGCCAGTCAGCATGCTCCATAGAGAAGAGGGTTGGGCCATCAGGTCGTGGCTTCAGCGGTGAGCTGAGGGTGTGAGCATTTAAGTATTAATATGTATGAAATGTGTTTCTATATATTCATGAATGCAAGAGAGCCTGTCTCGGATTGCAGGAATATGTCCGCATGTGAATGTGCATATGTGTGTGTGTGTGTGCTTGTTTTTATGTATGCGTGCATGCAAGGAATTGTCTGAATGCCCTATGTGCAGGTCAATAGGAGAGTGCATGTTTTATGTATGCATGCGTGCTTTATGAGTGTGTGTGCCTGCTTGTTTGAAAGGGAGCAGATCTCTAATTTTAGGGGAAGCTAATGGTGGAATGGTAGTTTTACTGTACATCATGTGTAAAGCAAACATTATACATATATATATATATATATATATATATATATATATATATATATATATATATATATATATATATATATATATATATATATAATTTATATATATTCAGTGAAAAAACTTTGTTAAAGGGACGTTATGGTTAAGTTGCACTAATAAAAACCTATGAAATTCAGTAAAAACTCTTTGTTAAAGGGACATTATGGTTAAGTTGCGCTACTAAAAACCTATTAAATTCAGTAAAAAAACTTTGTTAAAGGGACGTTATGGTTCTAGGTAAAACTGAAAAACCCCTGAAATTCGCCAGTTATGGTAAGCTAAGCAACCATAACTCGCGCCACCACGGTACACTGCTAAGACTAACATCCACGACATCAAAGATGACATCACAAATGTTATTGATGAAATCACTGATAACAAATAAACATCCCTTTAACAAAGTTTTTTCATTGAATTTCATAGGTTTTTATTAGTGCAACTTAACCATAACGTCCCTGTAACACATTTTTTTTTACAGAATTTTATAGGTTTTTATTAGTGCAACGTCACCATAACATCCTTTTAAATAGATGAAGACCACTAGCATCTTAGGTCCTCAAAGTGGGAACCCCAGGTGGTAAAAAAAAAAAGATTTTCCTTCCTACACCGGGACGCCTGCGGCGTCCCGGTGTAGGAAGGAAAATCTTTTACCAAGATGGCCACCATGGAAAGGGAAGGCGGGGTGTATAAAGAGAACACAACAGGGTATGAGCGGGAAGTGGGGGGAACAGGGAAGACACATGGGCATGAGCAGGGGGTGAGAGGGAACTGGGCACAAACGGGGCATGAGCAGGGGTTTGGGGGGAAAAGGAAGGAAACACGGGGCATGAGCGGGGTTGGGGGAACATGAGAGAGACGCAGGGCATGATCAGTGGGTGGGGGGAACAGGGGAGACACGGGGCATGAGCGGCGGGTGGGGGGAACACGAGGGAGACACGGGGCATGAGCGGGGGGTGGGGGGGAACATGAGCGAGACACGGGGCATGAGCGGGGGGTGGAGAGGAACACAAGGGAGACACGGGGCATGAGCGGGGGTTGGGGAGGAACACGAGGGAGACACGGGGCATGAGCGGGGGTGGGAGGAACACAAGGGAGACACGGGGCATGAGCGGGGGTGTCAGGAGGAACACAAGGGAGACACGGGGCATGAGCGGGGGATGGTGGGGAACACGAGGGAGACACAGGGCATGAGCGGGGGGTGGGGGAACAGGGCACACATGGGGCATGAGTGGGGGGTGGGGGAAACAGGGAACACACGGGGCATGAGCGGGGGGTGGGGGAAACAGTGCACACAAGAGGCATGAGCTGGGGGTGGGGGGAACAGGGCACACACGGGGCATGAGCAGGGGGTGGGGGGAAAGGAGATGAACGGGGGTGGGGGGAACATGAGGGAGAAACGGGGCATGAGCAGGGGTGTGGGGGGTAACACGAGGGAAACACAGGGCATGAGCGGGGGTGGTGGAACAGGAGACACGGGGCATGAGCGGGGGGTGGGGGAAACAGTGCACACACGAGGCATGAGCTGGGGGTGGGGGGAACAGGGCACACACGGGGCATGAGCAGGGGTGTGGGGGGTAACACGAGGGAAACACAGGGCATGAGCGGGGGTGGGGGAACAGGAGACACGGGGCATGAGCGGGGGGGTGGGGGCAACAGGAGACACATGAGGCATGAGCAGGGGTGAGGGGAGGGGGTACACGATGGAGACACAGGGCATGAGTGGGCGGTGGGGGGAACACGAGGGAGACATGACGCATAAGCGGGGGTTGCGGGCAACAGGAGACACATGGGGCATGAGCAGGGGGTGAGGGGGTACACGAGGGAGACACAGGGCATGAGCAGTGCGTGGGGGGGAACAGGGGAGACACGGGGCATGAGCGGCGGGTGGGGGGAACACGAGGGAGACACGGGGCATGAGCGGGGGGTGCGGGGGATCATGAGCGAGACGCGGGGCATGAGCGGGCGGTGGAGAGGAACACAAGGGAGACACGGTGCATGAGCGGGGGGTGTGGAGGAACACAAGGGAGACACGGGGCATGAGCGGGGGGTGGGAGGAACACAAGAGAGACACGGGGCATGAGCGGGGGTGTCGGGAGGAACACAATTGAGACACGGGGCATGAGCGGGGGGTGGGAGGAACACAAGGGAGACACAGGGCATGAGCAGGGGGTGGGGGGAACAGGGCACACACGGGGCATGAGTGGGGGGTGGGGGAAACAGGGCACACACGGGGCATGAGCGGGGGTGGTAGAAACAGGTCACACACGGGGCATGAGCGGGGGGTGGGGGAACAGGGCACACATGGAGCATGAGCAGGGGGTGGGGGGAACAGGGCACACACGGGGCATAAGCAGGGGGTGGGGGGAAAGGAGAGAGACAAGGGGCATGAGCGGGGGGACATGAGGGAGAAACGGGGCATGAGCGAGGGGGTGGGGGGAACAGGAGACACAGGGCATGAGCGGGGGTGGGGCAACAGGAGACACACGAGGCATCAGCGGGGGTGAGGGGGTACACGATGGAGACACAGGGCATGAGTGGGGGATGGGGGGACCACGAGGGAGACACAGGGCATAAGTGGGGGTTGGGGACAACAGGAGACACACGGGGCATGAACGGGGGGTGAGGTGGTACATGAGGGAGACAGGGGGCATGAGCGGGGGGTGGGGGGAACACGAGGGAGACACAGGGCATGAGCGGGGGTGGGGGGAACAGGGAATATGGGCCATGAGCGGGGGTGGGGGAACAGGGCGCACACGGGGCATGAGCGGGGGGTGGGGGCAACAGGAGACACACAAGGCATGAGCAGGGGGTGAGGGGGAAGGGGAGAGAGACACAGGGCATGAGCAGGGGGTGGGGGGAAGGGGAGAGACACACGGGGCATAAGCGGGGGGTGGGGGAAGGGGAGAGACACACGGGGCATGAGCGGGGGTGGGGGGAGACACACAGGGCATGAGCGGGGGGTTGGGGGGTGGGGGAAGGGGAGAGACACACGGGGCATGAGCGGGGGTGGGGGGAGACACACAGGGCATGAGCGGGGGGTTGGGTGAAAGAAGGGAGACACGGGGCATGAGCAGGGGGTGGGGGGGAAGGGGAGAGACACACAGGGCATGAGCGGGGGGTGGGGGGAAGGGGAGAGACACACAGGGCATGAGCGGGGGGTTGGGGGAAAGAAGGGAGACACAGGGCTTGAGCAGGGGGTGGGGGAAGGGGAGAGACACACAGGGCATGAGCGGGGGGTGGGGGGAATGGGAGAGACACACAGGGCATGAGCCGGGGGTGGGGGGGAGGGGAGAGAGACAGGGGGCATGAGCAGGGGGTGGTGGGAACAGTAGGGAGACACAGGGCATGAGCGGGGGTGGGGGGAAGAGGAGAGACACACGATGCATGAGCGGAGGGTGGGGGGGAAGGGGAGAGACACACGGGGCATGAGCGGGGGGTGGGGGGAAGGGGAGAGACACACGGGGCATGAGCAGGTGGTGGGGGAAGGGGAGAGACACAAGGGGCATGAGCGGGGGGTGGGGGGAAGGGGAGAGACACACGAGGCATGAGCGGGGGTTGGGGGGAGACACACGGGGCATGAGCGGGGGGTGGGGGAAAGGAGGGAGACACCGGGCATGAGCGGGGGAGGGGGGGAAGGGGAGAGAGACACAGGGCAGGAGCATGGGGTGGGAGGAAGGGGAGAGACACACGGGGCATGAGCAGGGGTGGGGGGAGACACACAGGGCATGAGCGGGGGGTTGGGGGAAAGAAGGGAGACACGGGGCATGAGCGGGGGGTGTGGGGGAAGGGGAGAGAGACACAGGGCTTGAGCAGGGGGTGGGGGAAGGGGAGAGACACACAGGGCATGAGCGGGGGGTGGGGGGAAGGGGAGAGACACACGGGGCATGAGCGGGGGGTGGGGGGTTAGAGAGACACGGGGCATGAGCAGGGGGTGGTGGGAACAGTAGGGAGACACAGGACATGAGTGGGGGTGGGGGGAAGGGGAGAGACACACGGGGCATGAGCGGTGGGTGGGGGATAAGGGGAGAGACACACGGGGCATGAGCGGGGGTTGGTGGGGGAGGGGAGAGACACACAGGGCATGAGCGGGGGGTGGGGGGGAAGGGGAGAGACACACGGGGCATGAGCGGGGGGTGGGGGGATCAGTAGGGAGACACGGGGCATGAGCGGGGGGTGGGGGGAAGGGAAGGGGAGAGACACACGGGGCATGAGCGGGGGTGGGGGGCAAGGGGAGAGACACACGGGTAATGAGCGGGGGGTGGGGGGAATGGGAGAGACACACGGGGCATGAGCGTTGGGAGGTTGGGGAGGTGGAGAGAGACACGGGGCATGAGCGGGGGGTGGTGGGAACAGTAGGGACACACAGGGCATGAGCGGGGGGTGGGGGGGAAGGGGAGAGAAACACGGGGCATGAGCAGGGAGTGGGGGGAAGGGGAGAGACACACAGGGCATGAGAGGGGGTTGGGGGGAAGGGGAGAGACACACGGGGCATGAGCAGGGGGTGGGGGGGAAGGGGAGAGACACACGGGGCATGAGTGGGGGGTGGGAGGATCAGTAGAAGACACAAGGCATGAGTGGGGGGTGAGGGGGAAGGGGAGAGACACACGGGGCATGAGCAGGGGATGGGGGGAAGGGGAGAGACACACGGGGCATGAGCCGGGGGTGGGGGGATCAGTAGAAGACACGAGGCATGAGCGGGGGGTGAAGGGGAACGAGAGAGACACACAGGGCATGAGCGGGGGGTGGGGGGGAGGGGAGAGACACACAGGGCATGAGCGGGGGTTGGGGGGAAGGGGAGAGACACACGTGGCATGAGCGGGGGTTGGGGGGAAGGGGAGAGACACACGGGGCATGAGCGGGGGGTGGTGGGAACAGTAGGGAAACACAGGGCATGAGCGGGGGGTGGGGGGAAGGAGAGAGACACATGGGGCATGCGCGGGGGGAAGGGGAGAGACACATGGGGCATGAGTGGGGGTTGGGGGGGAAGGGGAGAGACACACGGGGCATGAGCGGGGGGTATGAGGGAAGGGGTTATACACATGGGGTATGAGTGGGGGGTGGGGGGATCAGTAGGGAGACACGGGGCATGAGCGGGGGGTGGGGGGGAAGGGGAGAGACACACGCGGCATGAGCGGGTGGTGGGGGGCAAGGGGAGAGACACGTGGCATTAGCGGGGTATGGGGGGAAGGGAGGGAGACATGGGACATGAGCGGGGGTGGGGGTAAGGGGAGAGACACACGGGGCATGAGCAGGGGTGGGGGGGAGCGGAGAGACACACAGGGCATGAGCGGGGGGTTGGGGGGGAAGGGGAGAGACACACGGGGCATGAGCGGGGGGTGGGGAGAGGAGAGAGACACACGGGGCATGAGCGGCGGGAAAGGAGGGAGACAAGGGGCATGAGCGGGGGTGGGGGGAAGGGGAGAGACACGGGGCATGAGCAGGGGTTGGGGGTAACACAAGGGAGACACAGGCATGAGTGGGGGGTGGGGGGTAATAGGGGAGACAGGGCATGGGTGGGGGGGTAACACAAGGGAGACACAGGGCATGAGCGGATGGTGGGGGTAACACGAGGGAGACACGGGGCATGAGCGGGGGTGGGGGGTAACACAAGGGAGAAATGGGGCATGAGTGAGGGGTGGGGGGAAGGGGAGAGACACACGGGGCAGGAGGTGGGGTGGGGGGAAGGGGAGAGAGACACAGGGCATGAGCGGTGGGTGGGGGGGAAGGGAAGAGAGACACGGGGCATGAGCGGGGGGTGGGGTGGAAGGGGAGAGAGACACGGGGCATGAGCGGGGGGTTGGGGGGAATAGTAGGGAGACACGGGGCATGAGCGGGGGGTGGGGGGAAGGAGAGAGACACAGGGCATGAGCGGGGGGTGGGGGGGAAGGGGAGAGAAACACGGGGCATGACCGGGGGGGTGGGGGGGAAGGGAGAGAAACACGGGGCATGTGCAGGGGGTGGTGGGGAAGGGGAGAGACACACGGGGCATGAGCGGGGGGTGGGGGGAGGGGAGAGACACACGGGGCATGAGCGGGGGGTGGAGGGGAGGGGAGAGACACATGGGGCGTGAGCGGGGGGTGGGGGGGAAGGGGAGAGACACACAGGGCATGAGCGGGGTGTGGGGGGGAAGGAGGGAGACACAGGGCATGAGCGGGGGTTGGGGGGAAGGGGAGAGACACACGGGGCATGAGCGGGGGTGGGGGGAAGGGGAGAGAGACACGGTCCATGAGCAGGAGGTGGGGGGAAGGGGAGAGACACACGGGGCATGAGTGGGGGGTGGGGGGAAGGAGGGAGACACGGAGCATGAGCGGGGGGTGGGAGGAACACACGGAGAATCAGCGAGGGGGCATGGGCGACGCGGGCCATGAGTGGAGGGTGGGGGGAACAAGAGAGAGACACGAGGGCCTGTGCCTCACCACCTTTTTGTGGCCGATGCAGACGACGCAGCCCACATCTACACTGTGCAGGCAGCAGATCCAGCTCCGATAAACAAAGATGGTGGGCGTCTCTGAAAATAGACGCACTGCACGCTTCACGGCTGCCAATAGAAAAGCACGTCAGATGTCAGCGGACATCACGCAATCTGCTTGCCCAATCACTGTCCTGTCCGCGGAGCGAACAGGGAAGTGTGGCCGCAAAGCGAACACAGATATCACTAATTTTTTCTGACCTACTTTTTGGTCATTTAAAAAAAAACTACTGGACGGATTTTCACCAAATTTGCAAAAGCAATCTTCTGAGACCAAGCCGCTGCTCCTGGTCCAAATTTGGTGAAAATCCGCCCAGCAGTTTGGGCTGTAGGCGCGAGCAAAAAAATGTTTGGAAAAAAAAAAGTTTTGGGACCCCCCATATAACTTTGCCCCTCCTGGACGAATCCTCACCAAACTTTGCAAAACATTTCAGATTGGGCTATATACTTTTTTTGCAAAGTTTGGTGAGCATTCGTCCAGGGGGAGCGAAGTTATAAGCCGTCCAAAAAGTGCTCTTCCTATGGAAACACCAACTTAACCATAACTACATGGCCTCTACAGTGGCCATGTAATATATATATATATATATATTCAGTGAAAAAACGTTGTTAAAGGGACGTTACGGTTCAAAGTAAAACTGAAAAATCCCTGAAATTCATTAGTTATGGTAAGATAAGCAACCATAACTCGCGCCGCCACCGTGCACTGCTAACACTAACACCCAGGACATCAAAGATGACATCACAAATGTCATTGATGACATCACTGATGACATCACATGTGCATTTACCTTTTATGAAAAGTCTGTACAAGGGATTATTAGTGTAATGTTAATAAAAAAAGTGTCAAAGATTATTGGAATAAATATCAAGTGCTAATCAGTGCATTAAGCTATGCATTGATATAAATAGCATTCTATTATTAACTTCAATCCAGTATACTAAGGTACTCATGTAGAAACATAGGCATTGTGTGCAGCATACATGATGGAGGTGCAATATTCATAAGTTTGCCATGTTGAATATTGAAATGATAACTGTTTTCATATTAGAGTTTTGCGTACAGTGAAACTTGTGATAAGTAGGTATTAAAACCTACTTACTACATAATTGCATTATTATACACAAATCACAAAGAGACAACACCACATACAAATATGAATATATACAAGGGAATTGAAGTAGGAAAAAGAAACAGCAATAGTAGCAGAAAGTGTTCATAACCGAACTGATTACCTTTATGCAGAGAAATGATTGCTCTGTTTCAAAGCTGTTACTTAGCCTATCTATATATATCACATGATGTGTCTGGACCCTAAGGAAAATAGTATGAGTACAACATATAAAAATATGAGCATATACAGGGAAAGTAAAGTAATAAAAAAACATCAAAAGTATCAGAAAGTGCTGATAAATCTACTGATAATTTTAATGCACAAAAAGGATTGCAGTCTTTCAAGGTTGTGACTTCTCCTATGTATATGTTTCATATGATATGACTGGACCATGAGGCTATTATTCTAAGAAAATACTTGAAGGATAAGTCTACGAATATAGTAATTTCCAATTTTTAGTTCCTGACTGTTACTGAAGAAAATCATGTTGCCTAGATATGTCAGGAAAGGAAAAAAGGGGGAGTCAGACATGTGATGTCATCAGTGATGTCATCAATGACATTTGTGATGTCATCTTTGATGTCCTGGGTGTTAGTGTTAGCAGTGCACGGTGGCGGCGCGAGTTATGGTTGCTTATCTTACCATAACTGCCGAATTTCAGGGGTTTTTCGGTTTTACTTTGAACCATAACGTCCCTTTAACAACGTTTTTTCACTGAATTTCATAGGTTTTTAGTAGCGCAACTTGACCATAACGTCCCTTTAACAAAGTTTTTTTACTGAATTTCATAGGTTTTTAGTAGCGCAACTTAACCATAACGTCCCTTTAACAAAGTTTTTTTTACTGAATTTCATAGTTTTTTAGTAGCACAACTTAACAATAATAACTTTGACTTTATGTACATATAATATGGAACATACTGAACCCTTTCTACTGAATTTGACGGTCCGCAGACATGTTTGGACAACAGTACCACCACCTAAAAACTCTGGGGAGGTATGTGTAATAGTTATATCAAAACATAGGAACATTTAACAAATTCAAAAAGCAGCACACATACAAAGTATATGTAGTAATACTTAAAAAATATTACCCATATATGTAACACACTAACCATTCATGTAAATACAATATGTTTTAAAATGGAATATACCACACAGACGCTCCACAACCAACAGCAAGACCAGACGTATACACTTTGATTACATATCTCACCAGACATAGTAAGTGCACTTCTTTTTACTCATATATTTATAAACTTTCTATATTAGAAAAAAAAACATATTACTTTTTTGTTTTGTCACAGAAATGTGTAGTACTCTCTACTGGCTAGAGGCGCATTTCCCACGAGAGGAAATGTTAGAAAATAGTCCACCTAATGGTACACACTTTACTATATAAACCAATTAATAAATATTATTTTGTATACATTTACCATATACATTTTTTTTTATTACAGACCATACAAAAATTCCAAGCATCTCACAACAACAATCAGAGGATATCACTCTACAGCAGATTAATCAAAAAATGGACAACCTTATGCAAATTTTTATGGATTTGAAAAAACTGTGGAAAATTATGTGAAACCCCCAGCATCACACCATTGTCCAACCTGCACTTGCCCCCCCCTCACCCTATCTCCTGCAGTTAACCCCAAACCCTGTCTATGGACCAAAGCGTTTCGATGAGCTTTCCTTCCCTTCTTCACCTGATCCCAGTTATCTAGAAATCCCTAATTCTCCTGTTTTTGTTTTTCGTTTCTGCCCCACCTTCCCAGTCATAATTGTATATATATATGAAATAAAGTTACTTTTCTTATATTGTGTTGTAATTACTTTCAGTTCCTTGTGATAAAACCAATTTAGGTGTCCACGGACACCACGGTTGTTCGGAAATGTTCGTAAAGAAACGAAAATGTGACTGTCCTGAGGACACAACATCTGTCCGTAATGTTCTCATGCAAGTTGAAAATGTTCTAAGAACACTCGTACTGTCCTGAAATGTTCGTAAATAAATGAAAATGGAGGTGTCCTTAAGAACACTATCCCTATTCGTAGTGTTCGATAGCAAGCAGAAACTGTTCTAAGAACACTTGTGGTGTCCTTGCGAGAAGCGTAGTAGGTTGATTGACTCTACTTCATCCTCTGTTCCTGATCCTGTCACCACAAGGAACACCTCTGTGGACAGCGTCTTCCTCAAGCTGCCTCACAGGCCATACAGAATTCTGATGACGCTTACCTTTCGAGGGTCACAGTTGTATGTGTGTACTGTGACACAGTACTCTGCAGGGGGGAGCGACTTCGGAGTGCTTTTGAGACGATCGTCTCAGAGCACCAGAAGACCTGCTCACTACCCAAATAAAACCCACTCTACATCTTCCTCTCTCAGCTTGCCCTTTCTTATCCCTTTGGTTGGGGTCCCCCTCCCTTTACCCTCCTTTCCCTCCTCTCCTAGTGTGTCGTGTATAAAAAAGAACAAAAAAAATACAAAATAACAAAAATCAAAAAAAAATAAGGCTCTTTTCAGAGCCGCCTTTCACAGTTAAAAAATAGAAGTGAAGATACATAAAGCATAGCCATTTCCATTCCGTGAAAGTCCGCGGACGGTCCGCGAACAGAAAAACAATTGCATTGCTACCCTATTGAAACCAATGCATTTTTCTCTAACAGGAAGTGGTGGCTCTGAAAAGAGCCTTTGGGAGGTGTTTGAATGTAAAACATTTTAACTACGTAAGACGTACTTCAAAACGAATGCTGTATTTCTAAAAAAGGTCGCAATGCATTTTGTACATTTCTCAGAAAAATCAGATTGCCAGCATAAGTAAGATGGACTCCATCTTTGCGAAAAATGTATGTACTACGAAACAAAATATTTTCATTGTTAAAAGAGGACATGCCAAAATCTCTTAGGAAGGCACAAACACCCTTATTAACATTATGCCTTGCTTTCTCCATTTGTGGACCACATGAGAAAGAACGAAGCCACACTTGTCTCTGCGCAATCCGTGAAAAAATTATTTTAGAGTTTGGAAACATGTCTATTATCTTCTGAAGTCCTTCTTTCATTGCAAATTGCAAAGGAATTCCAGACACATGTCCTAAACTGTTCCCACCACAATGAATTACAATTATGTCTGGATGTTCCTCTATCTTCAAAGTTGCACAGAGAGGTAGTAAGTCCAACCACTTCATTTCACGCACTCCATGCCAGTGCACTTCGACATGTCCGAATCCAAGATCTATAGATACTCCACAGCTTTCTGCATGCACCTTCAGCCAATGAATCCACGAGACTCCCAAAATCCATACAATCTGTGTTTTGAAACACTCAGCCATAGCTATCTGGTCTTCTCTCTGCAAAAACAATATCTGAGAAAACCTCTCCTAGCACAACACACTCACTAAACTTTACTGACCAATCCCTTGCTTCATCCAATCTCATTTCCATACCTCCCCTCCCCAAATTCCCTGGATGTAATACTCGGTGTCCTAGAACTACCGCCATGTCCGCGAACGTATCGTAACATGTACAGCCCTTCTACCATTTGATTTCACTCTCTGTGCCTTTCCCTCATTGGATGTAGCTAAGCAATCACATGACCATCCACCAATCAAATCCAATAACTCTACATGTAACTGCATCATCATAGAGCAGCACTACAAATGTACGGTGTATCTCTCGGAGTACAAGCCTCATACCATTGACAACCACGATCTACGAGAAATACTATACAAATCTCCAATATTTCTACTTGCAGCATGGTCCACATCCATATACATGAACAGAAAGTACAGGTATGCATATTTTCTACACAGTACATGAACACATTTTCTAACCGACTTTTACCTTCTATAATCTGAAAAATGAATGGACGATCATTGTTTCATTGTCCTAAAATGACCTGTCACAAACCTTTATATCGTTTAATTTCTTCATACACACACACACACATGCAAATACTATTAAACTAACATTTTTGAAATAAAATATATACACGAATATAATCACACAAAATAACATACACACTCTATGATCAAATCTCAAACAATAATATTTGTACAAACACATAATTGGTTTTAATTTTTTTCGTTTATATAAGTACTTACATACATTTATATAGGACAAGCAGACTATGACATTCACTCACTGTTACGTGCAAAAGCAGGCTATGACACATAGCTCTCAACTCACACGCTTTTGGCGGGTGTCACCCGCCTTGTAAAGGACTGACTCACCAGCCAAGCCTCCTGCATGCCCATTCATTCCAATGGGCGTCTCACCCGCCAAAAACAAAATCAGGTAATTTCACCCGCCTTTGCAACACACATGGTTGAGAGCTATGATGACAATGACTCACTATTACGTGGAAAAGCTTAGTTACAAGAATAGTGGTATACGTTGCTGAATTCCGCAAACCATAGTAAAGATATTTTCATTCCTACTCTTAGTCATAATATAGTTTTAATGGTTTTCAGGAAGGCCCTGAGCATTTCAATTTAAAAAAATCTATGTCTAAAATGAAAACAGTGCTATATAGCAACCAAATTACTAATGTCTTTCTTTTACAATTGCAGTGAAGCCCATTCTCCTAAATAGAAGCAGCCGATTTTGATTTACAAAGAACAACTAAGAAGCAAACTACTCATTTTTGGAAAAAAAGTAAGTAGATTGTGACCATAATATTTGATTTATTACTCACACGCACTGTACGGTGCATTCATGGTATTTCTGTGCCTAAAAATAGAGATTCTGCACCATTCTGACCAAAAATCCCCCCCCGTCTTAAACAGTGATCTCCTGTCAGAATGGCCCTCAAATTCCTATTTTTCAGCACACAAATTACCCAACTAAGCCGCTAGAATGTAGATGTTGTAGAACAAACAACTGTTTTAATTGTATAGCTTTACCTATGTTGTTTATTCTTCTCCACACCACCGGCTTACTTTTTTCTGTCATCTGAACCCCAGTTTAGTAACACATTAATTGAAGAATACCCATCCCTGGTAGTTCAACTTCCCAATTCACAATCACACACCATTACATACATCGTTATCATCTTACTCAAACAATCATGCACACAACACACATGCATTGCAGAAAACCCCAACCCATACCTTCTGTATTTTTTTCAACAGATGCTACAGAATGCCCACCAAAAAGCAACTCCGTAGAAAGGGACGCAGAAGTAGAGCAAATGAAAAGAAAAGTCTCCAACATAAACACCCATCTATAGCAGAATTTCTAAGAAACGTTGAAACACAAGAGCTAATACAGTCATGTTGTGAAAGAAGAAGTTTCTAGTGCAAAAACTTTGCCTCCTCTATCACAAAGTAAAACGACCCAAAAAACTATTAACAGAAAATCAACTATCACTACAAATAAAACGTCTTCTATAAATCTTGATATAGTACAAAGTAAGCATACCAAGAAAAGTATATTAGCCAAAATGTTCCATCACAAAGTCCTTCAAAATCTGATAAAAACAGGAGGGAAACCAGGTTCAACACTTCAAACCTATTGTAGGAAAGTAATCTTAGAAGCGTTGATAGACAGTGCAATTCTTCTCAAAAGAAACGTATTTATTGTTGTGTTAAACAGAATTAAACCACTAACAAAACTAATAACTACATTTCAAAAAAGACTTCTCAATAATCGAAATGTGAACAGAAATAACTTCTTAAATATCTGTGCAGGTGAATGGAGTCACACTACAAGCACAGAACCATACTTTAATGAAAAAGCGTACAAACAAAAGCAAACAAATACAATTGCCATACATAGCAGTGGTCGAGGTTATGAGAAAGTTAATAATACCATAATGGAACAAGAAGTACTCCTTACAAAAATATGCCCTGAAAACTTAGATTTACCCCTCCATTCGACTGAATCAGAACATCTAATTTACACATGGCCATGCACGTCAATGTGTAACATTCCCAAAAAAATGTTCAAATCTTTACGCCTATTCCTCAATCAATATGTGAAAAACAAAGACAAAATCAAAATTAAAATACTGCAAAGTATGGATGCTTGTCCAGTACGCAAGCACACAGGACTGCAAGGACATTCATTGGCCTGCATATCAGGAGCTACTTGCAAAACAACCTTCAATGATATCAAAAGGATATCATCACATCATGCAAGTATAAGAAATCTAGTTTATAAACTGCATTATGCAAAAAGTCCTGCTTTAGCACTAGCCAATTTAAATAACATGCTTCTACATGGTACACCAAAAGACCTACTAGAAGAAATCGAGTATATAGAGAAAAAATGTTTTGGAAATGAAACCCACTTACAAGATTAATTAGCTGTCAACCAACTTTGTAACAAATCTGCACATGGCAACCTTTCACTACACACATACAAAAAAGAAATACTAAAATTTCAAAGCACTTCAGCTGAAGTACCAAACCACGTGTGTGTATGTTGCCGCAGAACATGTTATAAAAGTAACACAAAAACTATAGACCTTTCATACAAAATAGAAGACAATGAAGATTCTAAGGGGGTAATTCATAGAATTCAGCGCACAAGTGGCGCACGCGGCTGGCGCACAGTGTGCGCGTGCGAATCCCTGCGCCAGCCGCGTGCGCCAAAACCCATTTCCGAGTATTCATGGATTCCAGCCACCAAAACCAGCCGTGGCTCACAGTGGCGCAGCGACCTTCCAGCAGCGCCAGTTACGCCCCCAAGAACGCCTTCCGCGCAGGGAAAAGCCATCAAAATCCCCAATCCAGCGCAAAGGGCTGCGCTAACCCTGTACCAGCACGGCAAGCGGGCTACGTGTATTTCAGGGGTTCGCGTGAAGTTTTACACGCGAATAGCCTGGGCGCGTGTATTTCAGGGGTGCGCGTGAAGTTTTACACGCGAATAGCCTGGGCGCGTGTATTTCAGGGGTGCGCGTGAAGTTTTAAACGCGAATAGCCTGGGCGCGTGTATTTCAGGGGTGCGCGTGAAGTTTTACACGCGAATAGCCTGGGCGCGTGTATTTCAGGGGTGCGCGTGAAGTTTCACACGCGAATAGCCTGGGCGCGTGTATTTCAGGGGTGCGTGTGAAGTTTCACACGCGAATAGCCCGATCGCGTGTAAAACTTCCCGCGCCCAGGCTATTCGCGTGTAAAACTTCACGCGCACCCCTGAAATACACGCGCCCAGGCTATTCGCGTGTGAAACTTCACGCGCACCCCTGAAATACACGCGCCCAGGCTATTCGCGTGTAAAACTTCACGCGCACCCCTGAAATACACGCGCCCAGGCTATTCGCGTGTAAAACTTCACGCGCACCCCTGAAATACACGCGCCCAGGCTATTTGCGTGTAAAACTTCACGCGAACACCCGAAATACACGTGCCCCGCTCGCACAATTGCTGTATGTTGCCACTTTTGTAATGCGCAGGGACGCTACCGCCTGCCTTCGTGTGGCGGACGTGTATCGGCTTGTGCGTGTCTTTCGCTGTGCGTGGCTTTGCCCTATTCGGTTCCATGAATACGTGTGGTTTGGGTGCGTGTGGGCGTTCCCTCTGCTTCCCTGCAGTACATCCCCAGTTACGCCCTTGTTTTCGCAAGTTGTTCCCCATTCCGCGCGTTACACCCCGTGTTCCGCCCACTTTCTAGTGTATGCGCAGAGGTTGTGCGCTTTCACTGTGCGCGTCGCGCACGTCTTTCGGGATGTTGCGCACGTTTGTTCCATGAATCGGCCCCTTAATGGTTTGAATTAGCTCTCTACCAGCAGAAAACAAATACGAAATAACTGACCCCATCATACTTTGCAGTTACTGCACTACCAAACTTGACAACAACCAAACTCTTTCACGCGCTATCTCAAATAACTTGGAATTACATCCACTACCAAAACTCCTTCAACAACCTAATTTATATGAGAGCATCATAATTCAAACAGTTCAACCATTTCAAGCAATAATACGCCATCAACCAAAAACTGCAAACTTACCTCCCTCTGAATTAGTGAAAGGTATTTGTGGAAAAGTAGTGTATTTACCATTAGATCTAAAAGAAAATTTGCACACTCTAGGAGTGTAACGTCCAATGTAACAATCTTTAATTATCTTGGTAAATGGAGTACCTACAAAAGACAAAAAAATTTGGCAACAACTGGTAGATTTACATAAAGTTAGAGAAGCCCTGCAATATCTCAAAGAGAATAATGATTATTACAAAGAAATTAACATCGAAGAAAACTTGAAAGATACAACTGTAATAATTCAAGAGACACAAGAAATTTGAGCTCCTAGATCCTGCTACAATAGCAAACACTTTAGACCATTATACAATTCACCCATTGCACTCTAATGAAACCATAGAAGATGCACTGGAAACGTACCAAATGCGTCAAACAAAAGGATCACCAATCAGCATATGAGAAAAAAGTATAGAAGCACGTGCTTTTCCTCTACTCTTTCCTACAGGCAAAGGAGGAAGATACGATGATAGACCTGTTCAAATATCAGCATCAGAATATCGCTCATTACGAATGTATTCTGAAGATCCCAGATTTCGACAAAATGTGGAATACATATTCCACCTATTCTTTGAAAGTGAACTAGCAACTTTATGTTACGGAGTTGCACACATATTAAAATCAGGATCACACTTTCAAAATATGACAGCATCACAATTATTACAAAAAGTTCAACAAAAAGATGAGGTTTTACAGGCAAATCTTACAAATCTATTAGCAAATATGCGAGGTACTAAAGAGTACTGGTTTCGACGCCATGGAGATGTACGTTGTATTATCAGAAACCTTGGCCCACCCACTTGGTTTGTTACATTAAGTTGCGCAGAATATGCATGGGAAGATTTACATGCTTTCCTACGCATATCAAACGAAAACAAAACAAACATAGATATACTAACACCTGGAGAATTTTGTTCTCAGGATCCTGTTAATGTTTCTAGATATTTTCACCATTGCTTCATTGCTATGCTACATTTTATTTGTAATAAAACGGTTCCTCCCCTTGGAGAAGTGCAACACTTCTTTTGGAGAAAAGAATACCAAGCCAGAGGAGCGCCACATGTCCACATGCTTTTATGGATTAAAGATGCTCCTAAATTTGGTCAAGACAGTGATGCCACGGTAGTGGCCATGTAGTTATGGTTAAGTTGCTGTTTCCATAGGAAGAGCACTTTTTGGGCAGCCTATAACTCTGCTCCCCCTGGACGAATCCCTACCAAAATTTGCAATAAAAGTATATGGGGCACTTTGCAAAGTTTGGTGATGTTTGGTGCAGGGGGGCAAAAGTTATGGGGGGGTCCCAAAATGTCTTTTTTCCCCGTAGACTGAATGGGGGAAAAATTTTGCACACGCCTACAGGTCAAACCGTTGGACGGATTTTTACGGCAGGGGCAGGGGCTTGGTCCCAAAAGCATGCTTTTGTAAATTTGGTGACAATCCGTCCAGTAGTTTCCTTTAAAATGACCCAAAAATATGTCTAAAAAAATTAGTGATATCTATGTCCGCTCAAGCGTCACACTTCTCTGTTCGCTCCTCGGACAAGATAACGATTGGCCAGGCGGGGTGGCGTCATGACCGCGGACACGACATCTTCGCCGATTGGCTGCAGTGAGCGGTGATGTGCATCAGAATGTGTGGATGCGCCCAACATCTTGGATCCGACCACAGCGCGGTCACCACCAGAGGCGAAATGTTGTTTTGGAAACTGTTTTGCTCGCCTACAGTGTGTGGGGAGGTTCACAGAGTAAGAAAAAGGTTAAATAATGTACTTGTTTTGCCGGCAGGTGTTAATGATGTATTTTCCATGCAAAATGCTGTTTAGGAAACTATTTTGATCTCCTACAGTGCTTGGGGAGGTTCAGAGAGTAAGAGAAGGGTGAAAAAACTGTACTTGTTTGGGCGGCAGGTGTAATTGATGTATTCTCTATGCCCACCTGTTCGGGATGTTTGTACGTGCAGAAAATGAGCATTCTACTAAGGGTACTATTTCAGTGCGTGCTCTGGACAGGCACCTTGAAACTGTTGTAAGGGCACGCGTGGCGTTAGCGACCAATGTAATTGAGTACATGTCGTTATTACATTATTTTTGACTATGGGTGTGCTATTGATTAGTTCCCCGCCATGGGTGTGACATGATGTGGTGGTTGTGGCCAGGGCCTAGAGTCTTGGATGCATGGCCGTAGGCCGAAGGCCATACTTCCCTGGCCACAACCACCGCAGCATTTCAAAGCAATGGATACACCTGTAGTATTGATTACCGATTACATGGTTGTGGGGAGTGTGTACAGTGTTTTGTGCATGGCCGAAGGCCATGCACCCAAGAACAAAGTTATAAGCACTGCAGATATAGGACACTGCACACCCACACATTGCAATATCTATGGACATATAGCTAGGAGTCTAGCCTCTGGCCAGAACAAGAGAAGGAAACCGCATCTACCGATACAACCTTAGTTCCTCACATCACTGAGGTGGTTGTGGGCAGGATGTAGAGTTTTGGTTGCATGGCTACAGGCCTTACGCCGTACGCCATACTCCTAAACCTCTAGGTCCTGTCCAAAACCACCACATCATACTACAGCAATGCATATACCCATACTATAGCTTTGCAGTTAGATGGTTCTGGGGAGGGTGTACAGTTTTGGGTGCATGGCCAGAGGCCATGCACCCAGGAACGACGTTATAAGCAGTGGTGTTATAAGCAAATGTACACACATACATTCAAATATATCTGGACATATATCAAAATGTCTACCTCCTGCCCTCAAGAACTGCAGTAGCAGTATATCAGACAGGCACGTCAGTGGCTGTGTTGTTATGGTGCAGTTGCAGTTTCTATAGGAAGAGCAGTTTTTGGGTGCCTTATACCTGCGCTCCCCTTGGACGATTCCTCACCAAAGTTTGCAAAAAAAAATATATCCGACACTCTCAATTTGTTTGGAAAGTTTGGTGATGTTTGATGTTGGGGGAGGAAAGTTATAAGGGGTGGTTGTTAAAATGTCTCTTTTCCCCTTAGACTAAATGGGGGGAAAGGTTTGTGCCCGCGACCATGTGGTACTTTCCCTGATTGGTTGTGCAACAGCATAAAGTACGTAGGTTTTCTACGGTGCCCCTGCTATCTTTTATTCATGTTTTGGTGTACGCGGACATCACCAGAAACACATATAAAACAAGACAGCATTGCATGTGTCACACGTATGTAATACTATTTCAGAAGGTGACCTTTGAAGGGGGTAGGATGGGATGTTGAAGCACAAACTGAAAAAGTGGAGTTTTCTTGTCACCAAAGTCATACGTTTAAATGCAAGTTCATGCTCGCTGTACCACTAGCAAAAATGTTTTTGAAATCGTCAGACTGGCGTCCTAAGTTTTGAAAACTAAGGCCACCATCTGCATTCTTTGCTGGAAACAGCGAATCTGGTGGTGTAGGGGGTAGTGGTTCTCATAATTGGATTTCAATATGTTGATGCAAAGTAAGAATGTATTTGGCTTCTAAGTGAAGGTCACATGAGTTGCTTTTTTGGTTGGACGCTCAATACGCCCGCGCATCCGAGTGAATGTATAAGGGGCAATTGTTTTTTGACCTTGAGCGAACGGAAAACCTTTGAAAACATTCACGGAATGAAAGTGTAAAAAAAAATAGCAATTGATAAGGTTATGTTTTAAAAAGTTTGTCCAGGACATGCAATATTAGTCCTCGAAGATTCTTCTATGCCAACACATTGGTGTCTGACTTGCAGAATAAGAATGGAGGCAGTAAATATTATGTAAGTTTACTTTTGCCCACTCTACAGCGAACCACGCTTTATTTTTACATTACTGAAATTCTAATTGTGCCAATATAACTGATGTATTATCTTTCTGCTCTGATACATTTTTCTGGTAATATTGCAGAGTGCACAGGTCCCGCATTTTTAGACTATGACTACTCTCATCCTTTTTTAGCATTAATATTTTTATTTGAAAAGTTATGTTTGCCCACAATGCTTTGTGTACAAGTTTGCACGTTATGTTGCTTTTGTATGAAATCACGAGACGCAATATTTTCTTAATTGTCCATTCATTTTGCTTTCATAACTGCATTATCATCTTACTGTTTAGTTGGCATTTTGGTCTCTTACAGTGCATGCAGAATATCGCCGTTTGCACCCTGTTACTGTAGTTACTCATGGTTATTAGTAAATGTCATGTTTCAGCTCTTACATTTGTGTATTAATTTGCACATTTTTTGTGTGTTTTTTAAAACATTTTGGTAGAGGTTGGTTATTGATACTTATTTCCTGTTACGTTTCCCGCCCAGGTACATCTTGCCGTATTGTCCGTGCCACGGATTCCAGATGCCGAGTGAGGGCTTTTTTGGCCGGCAAATACAACTGCTCGTGAGCGGTTTTGTGTCTGTAACAATTATGTGGAATGACACCCTAAGCCCGCTTTGTCCGTACACTAAACTCACTATTCGGAGCAACATGACATCATTTATGTTGCTGTAGCCTGAAGGTCATGACGCCTTTTTGTAAATCACTGTGTAACCAAAGCGGCTGCTTCAACCAAGAACCCAACATTTTTGTACTGGAAAAAAGCAACGTGTTCCTCTTCATTAACATTTGCAATGTCGCCGTTACAACCATTTTTATCATTGCATTGGAAATGGGATTACTCCAATGGTCTCTGACAGTTTGTTTTTAAATAAACCTACTTTATGAACTCAAGTTACTGCTTTGCAAATGTAGACTATTACTGGCAAAGATTATTACGTCTATGTATTTTACTGAGAAATATGCAGTATTTGAAGTGTATGCAATATTTTTTAAATTTAAATTTTTGAAAACATTTTTTACACTGTGAAAGGTCGTTCTTAACGCATTATTAACTTTGTTTACGGGTGACTTTATTTTTTGGTATGGCAGGTAATAAGGCAATTTGCAAACGGCAATGAGCAAAGAGGCAACAAACGGTAATATGGGTCGGTATATGTACGGCGTCAAATTTTGTGCGTTTGTATATTTGCAAGGTAGCGAGACTGTTTCTCATGCTTCTTCATCACAGCAATGCTACTGTTTCTTCGGGAGGAAGGATGCTTTTAACTGATGTCACTTTCAGATAAGTACAACTTTAGCTAAGATATATAATGTGTACTGCATTGGTAATCGCTGAATACCAATACGTGTTGGCGTGCTGTAAGGGAAATGTTGAAGGTGCACGTACCTACATCAATATAAAATCTATTTGCACACTGTCCACGAGGCAAACATCTTACTGTTAAGTGTGTACTGATTCTGGAACATCGCTGCATACCAATACGTGTTGGCGTTGTGTAAGGGAAATGTTGAAGGTAGACGTTCCTACATCAATACCAAATGTATTTTCACACTGTCCACGAGGAATAGATCTTAATGTTAAGTGTGCACTGATTCTGGGACATGCTACCATGCTGTACGCCTGCATATTGTCATGTGGCTTCTTCGCAAGGTCTATTCTGCTTAGCAAATTACCTTTGCTAAAGGCACGCTATGGTTACGTTGCCCTACTGAAAATCTGTGGTATTCAGTACAACATTTCTTTATTACCAAGACGTTATACTTACATTGACCTACTAAAAACCTGTAAAATTCACTCCAAAAGAACTTTGTTAACCGGGCGTTATGGTTAAGTTGCACTACCAAAAACCTGTACACGCACCCACACCTGCCATCACCACTCTGCACTGCTAACACTAACATCCAGGACACGAAAGATGGCATCACAAATGTCATTGATGACATCACTGGCAATATCACATGTGTAGCCCCTTTGTTTTTCTTCACTGCCATATATATATATATATATATATATATTTATGTTAAAAAAATTGTAGAAGGGACGTTATGGATCAAAGTAAAACCGAAAAACCCTTGACATTGCCTAGTTATGGTAAGCTAAGCAATACTGGTGAATATGCAAAGTTTGGTTGGATTCTGACTTGAGGGGGCAAAATTAGAGGGGATCCCAAAATAATGTAAAGGCTTATAAATGAGGTGCCATTTGATGAATCTACACTTCATTTGGCAAACTGATAATTGATCAAGATATACATGTTTTTGCGAAGTTTGGTGAGATTATGCCGAGAGGGAGCAAAATTAGAGTGGGGGTCCCAAAATATTGTAAAGGCTTATAAATGTGGTGTCATTTGACAAATCTACACAAAGGTTTGCAAAAAGATTATAGATCTAGATTTAGATGTTTTCGTAAAGTCTGAATGGATTTTGTCAAGTGGGGACTAGGTTATATGACGATTGTATGTGCATACATTTGACACTTTTGAAAAAATAAAACATGGGTGGATTTAAACCAAACCTGCGGAAGGAGCATTGGCAAGGACCTACAAGCATGGTTTTGCAAATGTGCCAGTGTTTTATTATTTGACAAGTGTCATAATGTAGCTACAAAAAATAGCGGTATACCTTTATTTTTTATTTATTCATTTATTTACATTTATATAGCGCGCAAGCAGCCCAGGGGCATTGAGGCGCTGTTACTTGCATTAAACTCAGTTACATGTTACAGACATGGTAGAAGTTGTTGACACATTGTGAATGTTACATATATCGCTTTGGTCGTATAATACATGATACATGGAGGTATTCGTGCTGGTGTGTCTGGCCTTAAGTGAAGAGGGTGGTCTTCAACGTTTTGCGGAAGGTGGTGAGGAAGGCCTCGCCACGGATAGTGGATGGTAGGGCATTCCAGTGAGAGGGTGTGAGATAAGGGAAGCTGGATCCGCCCGCTTTTGCTTTTTTTACTCGTGGCACCGAGAGCATGTTGGTATACGGCGATCTGGTTGGCCTGGTGGAGGAGACGAGGTGTATCCTTTGAGAGAGGTATGCAGGAGCAGTGAGGTGGATGCACTTGTGGGTCAGTGTAAGGGCTTTGAATAAGATCCTTTCTTTTATTGGGAGCCAGTGGGCTAGTTTTCTGGCCTCTGAGATGTGTTCTCTTTTTGCAATGCCTTGGGCTGCCCGGAGTGCATTGTTCTGTATTACTTGTAATCTCTCTAAGTTTTTATTGGAGGTTCCTAGGAAGAGTACGTTACAGTAGTCTAGCCTAGAGCCGGTGATGGCTCTGGCTATGTTGGTGCAGTTTTCTTTGGAGAGAAAGGGTCTGACTGCATTGATAAGTTTGGCATGATATGCAGCTGCAGAGGCAATTGCGTTGATTTGTCTGTCCATGGATAGGCTGGAATCCAGGTAGACTCCCAGAGTTTTGACAGAGTCGGAAACTTGAATTTTAATGGAGTCCACATGTATGAAATCTGGAAGATTTCATTTATAGGTATGTTTTTGTTTTCTAGTACTTATAGTAAGTACATTAGAAATTCCTGTGGATCTTTTTGTGAGTGTATAGTGAATTTGACCATTCCAGCACAATAGTCCAATTCCTGCCTTATTCCAGAAACACTGTAAGTGTTGTCAGGATTGTTAGTTTCATTTCTATGAAGGACTAAAATTTGCAAACACAATTGGTCTGTACCGTGTGCGTAAATGTTGTCAATATTTGATAGCAATTGGAATAGAATATTTATTGCTACATTTGCATAGCAATTTACACCAGTTGTATTTGAAAATTAGAATGGACCTGTCAGTTCTGTGTCCAAGTCATTTGTTCGGGGTGTGCGTTGCTTCTTTGAAGAGGTAGTTGAGTTACTTTGAGCAGGAAATTCATCTTTGGTTGTGGTCCTTGAGGAAGTATTTGGTTTTTTTTCCTAGTCTATTGTATTCTAGAATGCAAGAAATATCTGCATTTACTTTACTTGCATCAAAGTTGATTAGAAATAGTCTGTCAAGTGTACGTGAGTGTGATAGTGCTACATAGCTCATGCCTTCTTTAAAGACTGTGCTACCAATATCTATCAATGCTTTATCTAGGGTAAGACCTTGTGATTTGTGAATGGTGACTGTGTATGCTAGAGTTAGAGAAAATTGTTCTCTACGTACATACATGTAGGAAGAAGGAAGCGGGCTGTTGAGTGTCCTATCCTTTTAACTTCGGATAGTTTGTCAAAGAGAATATTGACAAACTGAATGTTGTCACATGGGTATGTTTGAAAGCCAACAACTCGTACCAAGTGCTCCATTAACTAGTCCTTGGTCCATGTCAAGGTTACGTTTAAGCATTACTCTACAGTTTAAAGATAATTTTAATATTTTCTCCAAATCAGCTGTGTTAGAGATAGAGTTTTCCAAGGTGTTTAGCCTTGTTGTGGCTTGCTGACAAATGGCTAGTATCATACCATATACATTCAATTTGTCTGTGGAGGCAATTTGAACTATTGGTTGCATTTCTTTTTCTAACATGGTTTCATTCAATTTTGAACAGCTTGCAAGAGTTGCCATCAAGGGCATACAATTGACATTTGTGTGTGCTAATTGTTCCATGACATCAGTAGAACATGAGTTATGACCATAGAGTGCATGGATGTGCCTGGTTTTTAATATAGTTTTCTCTTCTTGTGATAGTAAACCAACTCTAATACTTTTTAAAATGTTGGCGTATGTCAGGTCTGCAGACTGCAGCATATTTTCATTTAATTCTCTGTATTGAAAATGTTGCCAAAGGTTGACATTTTATATGCTGCCAAGAGTTTTACGGCACAGTTTGTACCCTAAGGTTTTAAAAATAGGTTCAACTTTGACTGGTGTTAATTGAAGATCTCTGAAAACAATAATGTGTTTTCCTCCAAGGAGCTCTTCGTAGTCTGTTTTGAGGACCTTTGTAGTCTGAGGTGAATTAAAGCCAACATTAGGTTGGAGACCATGCTCACCTCATCTATTAGCAGCATTTTAATGTGTCTGTACTCTGCGTTTGTAATAGTCTAATTTGTTTTGCTGTTCTACTGGAAGGAGTAGTAATTGCTGTAAAGTGGTACTGCCTATGTTGTAGGCAACTAAACCTGTGGGGGCAGTTACAACAGCTGACAGTTTGTTGTTTTTCAATTGTTGGAGGAACTTGCTAATGATTTCGATTAAGAATGTTTTGACTGAACCAGATTGACCACTCACGTATAGCAGTATAGGTTTGTAATCTTGGCAGGTACAGTTTTTATTTTCATGCTGCACACCATGTTCAATTTGTTTTCTTACTTCTTTGAAAATGCTTCGCTGCTCATTGTTTAGTTGTGATTTCAGTACAGCAAAGTCTTCTTTAGATTGCTCATACTGACATGTGGTATTTTCTACTTCTTTCATGGCTAATTCTGCCTCATTTGCTATTAGTGGCTTTACAAGTGGTTCTTGGCTTCCTGTTTTAGAAGTTTGACTACTATCAGGAGTGTCCACATCTAGTTGGGCCTGGAATTCTTCTTTGTGTTGCTGTTCATTGTGCAACATTGTTTGGTACTGTGTAAAGTTTACGTCTGGTATAGTGCTTTCATTTGCTTTGAAAGCGTCTTCATATGAGTCATATGTATCCAAGTTGTAGCAGGGGCATGTAATACAGTACTTTATGTTGAGGAGTTTTTGATGACAATTTGATATGATTAATAAGTTTCACTAAGCTGCCTTCACAATTTGCTACTCTGTATCTACCTTTGTTTTCATCTGGTTAAATATTATTTTTGTATGTGAAGTTTTGGGCTAAGTGGTAGAGACACATGGGGCCTCATTACGGGATGGACGGAATGGGATTAACACCGCCGGTAATGGTGCCGGCGCCATTAATCCCATTCCGCCCTATTATGAGGTTCCCGCGCGGGACCCGCTCTAGATGTCTGGTTTTACCAGATGTACAGACAGGGTACCACAAGGGGACCAGGGGGCTAACAACAGGCCCATTGAGCCCTATGGGGGCTCAATGGGAATGGGGAAGGACCTGGTCCGGGTTCCCTGAAGGAGGAAATCCCAGGCCCTCCAAAGTCAGATTGGACCGGTATTTCCCTATTCAGGGAACCCTGACCCGGACACGATTTTGGAGGCAGCCATGCCCTTATTAAGGGCATGGCTGCCTCCAAAGTCAGAATGAGGCCCATGGTTTCCAAAGTGGTACTCCTGTTTGAGTAGTATGTGTCCAGTAAATTGTTTTTCAAAATGTCTTGGCTGTTGGGATCAGTTTTGCCTGTTTTTTCTATGTCCTCATATGATTTGAGAACTCTTTTTCTAGATTTAGCAGACCAAGAATTAGCCATACTATATCGTCAAATTTTCCATACAAGGAAGTACTGGTTAAACGGTCTGCAGCTTCATAGCAGCCACATTCTCCATGAGAGAGCATTTTTATGCCTAAACTGTACAATTTCTGTGATAGTGTTTTGTCAGATGATATGTCATCCCAGAGGTCCTGAAGTTCTGTTTTCTCTGCTTTGGTTAAGTAGGCTGTGACATATTGTGCATCTGCAGTGGAATTGTCTGAAATGTACTGCACATCTATGTTTACATTTTATAGGAAGGCAATGATTGCATTGTAATCATTGATGTATTTTGATTCTTCTGTTCTTTTTATGAAATATGTGTTCTTAGGTGATTTACCTTTGACAATATGTCTAACTGAAGACTTGAAGTTGTTTCCTTGACCTGTTGTTGGGACTGGTCTAGGGAAACCAAAGCAGCATTTGGTGTAGTATTTCCCTTTGTTTTTATATGTGCGTCAACAATATTTTCTACATTTGTGTCTTTGATATTGCAAAATGTGTGCATGAAGGTCACTATGTGTTGTTTGTGAAGAGATTTCACAAGTGACATATTTTTGGATGAACTGCAAAACAGTGGCATCACTGCCCTGACCAAATTTAGGAGCATCTTTAATCCACAAAAGCATGTGGCTGTGTGGTGCTTCTCTGGCTTGGTATTCTCTTCTTCAAAAGAAGTGTTCCACTTCTCCGAGGGGAGGAAAAGTTTTATTACAAATGAAGTGTAGCATAGCAATGAAGCAATGATGGAAATCTCTTGATACATTTACAGGATCTAGAGAGCAGAGTCTCCTGGTGTTTTTATATCTATGTTTGTTTTGCTTTTGTTTGCTATGCGCAGGAAATCATGTAACTCTCCCCATGCATATTCTGCACAACTTAATGTCCAAAACCAAGTGGGTGGGTAAGGTTTCTCATCATACAGCGTACATCTTTGTGACGTCAGAACCAGTATTCTTTTGTACCACGCATGTTTGCTAAAAGATTGATGTAATGCTTGACTGTAAAATCTGATCTTTTTCTTGCATTTTTTGTAGTAATTCCATAGCTGACATATTTTGAAAATGGGTACCTGATTTCAATGCGTGTGCAACTCCGTAGCATAGAGTTGCTAGTTCCCTTTCAATGAGAAGGTGGAATATGAGTATGTATTCCACGGTTTGTCGAAATCCAGGGTCTTCAGAATACATTCGTAAAGAGCGGTATTCTGATGCTGTTATTTGTGTGGTTCTAGCATCGTACCTTCCACCTTCGCCAGTAGAAAAGAGTAGAGGAAAGGCATGTGCTTCTATAAATTTTTCCCATATGCTGATTGGAGATCCTTTGGCTTTTCGCATTTGGTACGTTTCCAGTGCATCATCTATGGTGTCTTTAGAGTGTAATGGGTGAATTGTATAATGGTCTAAAATATTGGATTCTGTAGCAGGATCTAGAAGCTCAAATTGACCAGTTTCTGATGACTCTTGAATTATTTCAGTGGTTTCCCTCAGGTTTTCTTCAATATTAATTTCTCTGTAGTATTCATTGATGTCTTTTAGATATTGCAGGGCTCGTCTAATGTTATGAAAGTCCACGAGTTGTTGCCAAATTTTTTGTCTTTTGTAGGTACACCATTTACTAAGATAATTAAAGATTGATCTATTGGACGCTGCACTCCCAGAGTGTGTACATTTTCTTTGAGATCTAATGGCAAATAAACTACTTTGCCACAAATGCCTTTCACTAATTCAGAGGGAGGTAGTTTTGCTATTTTTGGTTGAAGGCATATTATTGCTTGAAATGGGTGCACTGTTTGAATTATGATGCTCTCATATAAGTTGAGTTGTTGCAGGGGTTTTGGTAATGGGAATAATTACAAGTTATTTGTCATAGCACGTTAAGGTGTTTGGTTGTTTTCAAGTTTTGCAGTGCAGCAACTGCAAAGTATTAAAGGGTCAGTAATTTCAGTTTTGTTTTCTGCTATAAGATGGAGAGCTAATTGGAACCATTTGGAATCTTCATTGTCTTCTATTTTGTTCATTATGTCTATAGGTTTTGTACTATGTTTACAAAAAGTCCTGCGGCAACACACACACACATGGTTTGGTACTTCAGCAGATGTACTTTTAAACTTTAATATTTCTTTTTTGTATGTGTAAAAGAAGGTTGCCATCTGTACAGCTGTTGCTAGTCTGTTGTAAATCCATTGCATTTTGTAAGTGGCTTTCAAATCCAAAATATTTTCTCTGGATATGCTCTATTTCTTCGAGTAGTTGTTTGGCTGTACCATGTAGAAGATTGTTATTTATATCGTTTAGTGCTAAAGCATTATTTTTGGCATAGTATAGTTTATGGACCAGATTTCTTATAGTTGAATGATGTGTTGATATCATTTTGATATGTGGAAGGTGCTTTTGCAAATAGGTCCACAAATGTAGGCTAATGAATGTCCTTGTAGTCCTGTGTATTTGCACACTGGACAGGGGTCCATATTTTGTAGTAGCTTAATTTTGCCTTTCACATACTGATTGAGGAACTGGCATAAAGATTTGAAAGATTTTTTAGCAATGTTACACATTGATGTGCACAGCCATTTGTAAACTGGACATATTGGTTTAGTGGAATGGAGAGATGATTGTCAGTTTTCTGGGGATATTTGTGTGAACAGCGTTTATTGTTCCATAATGATATTATTAAGGTGGTCATACTCTCGTCCACTGCTGTGTATGGCAATTGGGCTTATTTGCTTTTGTTTGTATGCTTCTTCATTGAAATATGGTTCTGTGCTCGTGGTGTGACTCCATATACCTCCACAGATGTTTGTGAAGTTATCTTTGTTGATATTGCGTTTATTGAGAAATCTTTTTTGTAGTTTAGTACATAGTTTTGTTAGTGGTTTCATTCTGTTTAAAACTAAAATAAATAATTTCCTTTTGAGAAGGATTGCACTGTCTATGAGCTTCTATGATACATTTTCTATCGTAGGATTTAATGATTGTGTGTGTTTTCTCTCCTGTTTTTATAAGGTTCTGAAGGACTCTGTGGCGGAAAATTTTTAGTAAAAGATTTTTTTCGGTATGCTTACTTGCCGGTAGATCAAGATTTAAAGGTGCAGTGTTAGCACTAGTGGTAGCTGCAGTCTTGTTAATCACTTTCTGTTTCATTTTACATTTTGAAAGAGGAGGCAGAGTTTCTATACTGGAAGCTTGTTTTGTTTTGCTTAATGACTGTGTTAGCTGTTTTGTTTGAACTTCTGTACTTAGTACTTATTCTGCAAGAGGTGGATGCTTATTTTGGAGAGTTTTACTTTGATTTCGTTTACTTTTGCGTTGCTTTCTACAGAGTTGCTTTTTGGTAGGCATTCTTTGGAGTCTGTTGGAGAAAAAAAGAAAGTGTGGGTTGGGATCTTGTGCAGAGTATGTGTGCTTTGTGCATGAGTGTCTGAGTATGATGTTAAGGATGTATGTAGAGGTGTGTGATTGTGCAATGGGCTGCTACATCAGGTTGGGAAGGCTATTCCTGTATTTGTGTGTTACTATACTGGTGTTCAGATTGCAATACGAATTATGGAGCTGGTGAGGGAAGCACTAATAATGAATCTAATGTTGCAGGGTTAAGACAATTGTTTGTTCTAGGATACTGGAATTCTACAGTGTTTGAGTGGCAGTTAGAACATTATAGAAGTATTGCACTTACTTTTTTGGATGGAAAGAGTAGGTTTCTTGTGAGTTCTCATTCATACTTCAGACGCTGCAGCTTTTCTGGAGAGTGGTCTTCACTGCAATTGTGAAAGAAGTTAGTAAATATGCGTGTTAGTAGCACTGTTGTTAATGTAGACATAGATTTCTTCATTTTTGCAGTAGTAGTGCATTCTGATAACTGTGCATAGCATGTACATGTACTTTCTTTGCCTATATGTATTCTGTATATTTTATTTAGAATCTGTTAGTTGAATGTGCTTTAGAAATGAATACAATAGTAAGCACACAACGCACACTTGGCTTTGTAAGGTGATGTTATTGGATATTAGGAGATAGAAGAAATAATCGTATGCTTTGTTTGCTATTTTTACAGTGGAAATGGCTGGAACCGTATGGAAAAGTATGCAATGTATGTATTTGGGAAGGTGTGTGAAAGAAATCAGAAGGATTTGATGCAGTCAGCAGCTTATTACTCAATCGGTGAATACTAAGTACTGGGCGATTCTGTCATGATTGGAGATGGGAGAGTCTGAAATAAAATAAGGGTTGTAAGGAAGGACCTGGTGCTTGTGTTGCAGACTGAAGGGAAGGGGGGAGATGTTGTATGTCTTGCTTTACAACACTGGACATAGTTGTAGATGATGTGATAGATATGACTGCACCTGTGCATAGCTGAATGATGTTGTGAAATCTAGAACGGAATGGGCAACCAGCTGGAATGAGAAAGCAGTGTAGATTGGAAGAATAGTTGTAGAGGCAGTGGTGTTGTTTCAATTGGGAGCCTTTCAAATTATATTGGCTATCTGTGTGCATAAATAAAGATGCATGTACTCATCCTGGCTGCGTGTAATTTTATAACACACTAGAAAGTCTTTTTCCATAATTATACTGTTATTTTTCCCATCTTTTAACATGAAATGACACTTTGTTGGACAGCTGTGTGCATTGTGTGTGATTACTAATATACTCATTTGTAAAGGAAGTTGAAATGATAGAATGTATGTGAAATGTGCAAAATGTATAGAAAGGAAATTGTATACTCATCCTATGCCCTATAATGCATTAAATGCTTTCATGGTTGAAAAGTGGTTAAATACCTGGCAGTGGTTATAGAAATGATAGAATGAATGAAGAAAATAACAGTTTGGAGAGCAGACAACTTTATATGTGACACTTGATCATAGCAGATGGGAGAAATGACAGTAAGCTTGTTTTACAGGTTACACAGGGGTAGTGGGAGTTACTCTGTTTATATGCATTTATACAAGAGATGTACATGTACCATACATGCCAATGCTCACAATTTCAGTGGAAGACTCCCGATTTTTCAGTGAAAAATATTGTTATTTTTCCCGTTCTTCTGCTGAAAATACACCTTTGCCCAATGCATTCTTATGACACAAATGTTGTCTCCCGATTTTTCGGAGGAAATGTCCCTCCCAGGTTGGTCGGAATGTTGGCATGTATGATGTACTGTGCAAAAAATATATTTATACCTGTAGTTTTTGTTCATGTATGTGGATGTGCATGAATCTGCAAGTAAAAATGTTGACTAGTAGTTGTTGTAGGTGGTTAGCAGTCACAGTGCAATTGTACATGGAGTGATCAACAGTACATCTAAAGTGCTGAATTGTGATGATGGAGTTAGATGTAGCGGTCTTGCATGTGATTGATGGATGGTTGTGTGACTGCTTAACAGTAGCCAATGTGGGAATGGTGCAGAGAGTGAAGTGGAAAGGGTAGAAGTGCTGCCCCAGTGTTACGTACACACTCCATGGACAGCGCGGCTGTTCGCAGACAGGACATGCCACATCCGGGGCTTCCGAGTATGAAATGGGAGTGTATTTTGAGGCTTAGCCAATCAGGTGTTGAGGTTCTGCTTTGCATTGAGAGAGGCTGTGTGTAGTGAAGATGGCAGAGGTTGAGAAAGTCAGGGTGGTTGTGTTTGGAGATATGTTTGTGAATGATTTGGAGCAGTATGCTACTAGGAATGTGGCTAACCATTTTGACACAAACGGAATGGAGGTAGTGTGGTGCACTGTGCCTGGTTTTAATTTGCAGGCAATGCTAGAAGTTTGCCAGGATATGGCTAGGTAAAATAGTCCACATGTGGTTTTCTGCACTGTGGTGCTTTGCATTTGGCCTATGTCAGTGCCCCTACTTTATTGCAAGATCTGCAAAGCCTGGTTCAGGCAGTAATGAAATTGCATCCTAATGCCAAGATTTTTTTTTCTGGTTTGATACATAGGCGAAAATGGGACAATAGTTCTGTTTTTTCTGTTTTTTGTCCTCAGCAAAATGTTGGTAGGTGCTTAATCAACCGAGGCATGTTTGCTTTTATGACTAGAGTTGGCATGTTCTTTCACAAAAATGACAACAGTGACTCTGGTAATGTTGATTACTTTAAAGAAGGTGGCATGTCGTTATCTTTTTTGGGAAATGCCATGCTCTTTTGGAACCCAAAGGTTGCTTTGTAGAAGCAAATGTGAAGATTTTTGGAGGAAAAGAAGGAACCCCCCCCTAAAATACAAAATAAAAGGTGTTTCTGAAGCATCTGCGAACAAAAACAAAAAAAAAGGCTCTTTTCAGAGCTAACCTAAAAGGTTAAATGGGGCACACTATTTAAATTTGAATTCCCTGTGCTGTGATTTTTTGATGTGTCCGCGGACACCCGCGCTGTTCCAGGACACTTTGAACACCAAGAACGGGCTCAAAAAATTCTATAAAGTATGCAGATTGCCAGGGACATAGTGTGTGACATGTGCAAGGGTGAACTTTCCCAGGAAAATACCTTGGATTGCTGAAAAACACTTTTAGGTGTCTGGGGGCCCGGACAGTGTTTGTTACGCTTAGCACGTGTGCGGTCACACGTGGTGAATGGGATGGCTGTCCATAGGACACCAAATGCGTGAGGTCAGGTCTACACATGTGCCACACTCTGAAGACCTCCTGGCCAACCTATGGGCCTGGGAGAGTCTTGATTCCAGTCCCCACTAAATCCAAGAAATTGCAGCCTGGGCCTTCTTGGGGCCAGTCCTGGCGCCTTTGGCGCCAGGCCCATGTTTGAATATGGACTTGTGCTTGGGAACTACTTTTCATTAATGCCAGTCATGTGGAGGAATCCTCATAACCTGGCTCATTGAAACCAGGCTTGCAGTGACTGAGACGATTCGCGTTAGTTTGCATTTCTGCAACGTAACGCTAACCGTGTTCCGCTTCAGCCACGAACCTCAGAAGAACAGCACCTACAAAGGAAAGGAGAAGACATCGTGAGAAAATGCAGCAGTTTACCTGAACTTCATTCCCAGTGGTCTGCAGCTCTCCCGACCATCATCCTGGAACCAGCGCACTTTCAGATCGACAGACCTGTAAAAGAGAAGAAACAAGGCATTAGACATTGTACAATTAACGAACTGTGCCGAAAGGCTTACCTCGCCAGCCGCTTCTCAATCAGCATCACTACGGAATTTCCATACTCCGGCCGAGTACCGTGACCTGTGGAGAGGAAAAGATAACAGGTTAGCAAAGGCAAGGCATCTTAAGCGCAGCGCATAGCGCCTACACACCGCATCAAGGCGCTCCAAAAACGCCCATACTTCCCGGCGAAACACAGATTCCGCCTTGCCACATATTGGACTTCCACATACCTAGGAAGAAAAAGACATTGTTAAAAAGGCATGCAAGAACAGCAATATTCACAGCAATAAGACCTACTTGAAAGACTCAAGACGGGCCGGCATCAGTGAAGCAACTCGATGGCCATTGCCCACCAAGCTCAACACGCCCCTGCCAAGACAGCAGGACAGAGAACCCGCCAATATCTAAAACAAGGTGAAGAGAAGTCCAGAAGGGTCACAGACCTACAGGGAGGTGGGAGGCTGTTTACCCCGGTTGCCCAGTCCTGGACATAGTTTACCTGTATTCCAGGCAGAACTCTTCCGCTGGTCGCATCTGGGCATCACAAGGAGGGACATCTGAACCCCAACTGCTGGGTGGTGCCCCGTGGAACAAGGTGAGCATAACAGAACGCAAAGCCTCCAAAACTAAATCCACCTGGGCGCCATGGAAACTTCAGAATTAGACCAATTGGCCCAACTAATAGGAGAACTGCGCGCCGAGGTTCATTCTGCCCGTCAGGAGTCTAATGCTCTCCAAAGAGATTTAATAGTGACTAAGGAGCGCACTGAAGATATTAGCAGACAATACTTGCAATCACAAGCGGGCCAGACCCCCATACCGGGAAGCAACCCAACGATGCAGAATCCTACCCTGCCATCCACTTCTTCTACTCTGGTGCAAGTCATGCTACCAGGAACAGTTCCTTTAGCCCCACCGGAGCGATTTACATGTGATCCACGGAAATATGCCACATTCATGAATCAATGCCACCTTCACTTTCTTTGCAGGCCTGGAGCATTTCCAAACGACCAGGCTCGGGTGGCCTTTGTCTTGTCATACCTGAGCGGTAGCGCAGCAGACTGGTCAGTTCCATTGGTGACACATGATGATCCTTTGTTACACGACTTTGGGGGATTTCAGAGGGAAATGGAGAAACGTTTTGCTCGTCATACCCGAGAACAAGCAGTGGACAATGAACTCCTTTCCCTCCGACAGGGAAATCAAGACCTGTTAACGTACATTGCTACTTTCAACAGATTGGTCACTGAAGCTAGGTGGCCTGAAAACAAAAGAACCACGTTGTTTCATCAGGGTTTACGAGGCAAATTAAAAGATGTTCTAGCTCAAGTAGTGGACCCTCCTCGAGACTGTTCGGAGTTCATAAATTTGGCTGTACAATTAGACCACCGACTGCAAGACCGAAAAGAAGATCACTCCAAAATGGATCCACGGGTGGTGTATGTTCGGTCTAGAGACAATGTAACTCATGCACAAGAAAACCCTGCTGAACCCATGCAACTTGGAGGAGTGTGACCCCCATTAACAAAACAAGAGCGAGATAAAAGAAGTCAACAACAACTGTGTCTGTATTGTGGAAAATCTGGGCACTTCCTGAAGGACTGCCCAGTGAAACCCCCTAGGAAGGTCCTTGGGGCCACGGAAAAAGACCAAGAGAAAGAATATCAATCGGAAAACTACCCAGCTCAGAAAACGTAGAGGTCAGTTTGTCGAGTGAGGGAAAGGAGCCACCGACCTCACACTTTGCAATACCAGTGATCTTGATCAATAACCAACAGTCATCCAGAATGCATGCCATCGAAGTTTACATTGACAGTGGGGCAGTCGGAATTATATTGATCAAGATCTAGCTGCAGAGATCAGACTTCCCTTATGTTCCAAGCCGATTACAGATAAGGTGACTACAGTGGACGGGACTGAAATCGCTTCTGGACCCGTAACCCAATGCACAGCTGAGATAACAATGCTGTGCCAGGACGGGCATAGGGAACTCATTTCGTTCGATCTCATCAAGGCACCTCAATTTTGGCTTATACTAGGGATGCCATGGTTAGTCGCTCATAATCCTTCGATTGCTGGCGAGCCAGGAAATTAACCTTCCCCAGTGACTGCTCTCCAGCCTGTTACTATCAAGAACAGAAGACTGCTTTCAGTAATTCTACAACTCCCGGAACCACGACATCTATCTTAGGTGTAACCAGTACTTTACCTGAGGAATAATGTGATTTCCAGGATGTATTCCAGAAGGACCAAGCCTATACCATGCCGCCCAACAGGCCCTACGACTGTTAAATCGACCTTGTTCCTGGTGCCCAAGTCCCCTGTGGGAGAATCTATGCTCTGACTGAACCTGAAAATCTTCATCTGAAGTCCTATCTAGACCAGCCTCCCAAACGGATTCATCCGTCCATCGAAGTCCCCGGCAGCCAGTCCTTTGTTCTTCGTGCCAAAAAAAGAAGGGGACTTAAGGACCTGTATTGATTACAGAGCATTAAACCAGATCACGGTGAAGAACCATTATCCTTTGCCACTTATTCCAGAAATGCTGGACCAGGTCAAGGACGCTCAAATTTACACCAAATTGGATCTTCGGGGAGCGTATCACCTGGTTCGCGTCAAAAGCTGTGACGAATGGAAAACCGCTTTCTGTACTAAATATGGGTTATTCAAATATCAAGTCATGCCCTTTGGGTTATGCAATGCACCAGCAGCATTCCAATACTTCATGAATGACGTCCTGAGAGAGTTAATTGATGTCTGCACCCTAGTGTACATATATGATATCCTGGTGTACTCAACTTCTAAACAAGATCATATCAAGCACATCTGTTCAGTCCTCGCCAAGCTCCGTGAACATCGTTTATTTGCCAAGCTGGAAAAGTGCTTTTTTCATGTAACCAAAGTGGAGTTCCAAGGCTTCATCCTTACTCCCGGAGGCATCAGGATGGACCTGCACAGGTTGACGCCGTTCTGTAATGGCCATCACCGAAGGCAATAAAGGGAGTACAAAGTATGTTAGGCCTTGCAAACTTTTATCGTCGGTCCATACCAGACTTCTCCCAAATCGTACACCCAATCACTGTGTTGTTACAAAAAAATAACAAGAAATTCACCTGGACCGAAGTCGCAGAAAAAGCCTTTCAGGAACTAAAGAAAAGATTCACCTCAGCACCGATCTTACGACATCCACGTCCTGACCTCCCATATATCTTAGAGACAGACGCTTCCAGTATAGCAGTGGGAGCTGTCCTCTCACAAAGAGATCCCGAAACTGGCCAGCTACATCCAGTGGCCTGCTGGTCAAAGAAGTTTTCACCTCCAGAAATTAACTACGCCATCACCGACCAAGAACTCTTGTCGATCAAATCCGCCTTCAAAGCCTGGCGACACTACCTTCTGGGAGCCAGACACACCATTACAGTTATTAACGACCACCGAAAACTGCAGTATCTTAAAACAGCAAAGGCCCAATCTTCACGCCAGCTGCGATGGGCTCTCTTCTTCACTGAATACGATTTTGTCATAACTTTTCGACCAGGCGTCAAGAATGGAAAGGCTGACGCACTTTCTCGTACTGGAACAGATGACTTGGTTTTTACAGCCCCAGATCCAGTCCCCATCATACCTGAAGACAAACTCTTAGGCCTGACTACAACCTTAACACACATGGAACTGAAAAAGGAAATTCAACAAATCATGAATCCGGATTCCCTCCTTGCATGGCAAGCGCAAGGAGAACAATATTCCATCCAAGACCGCTTACCCCTTTTTAAGGGCCGCCTATACATACCCACCAAGAACCAACAACAGCAAGTCATTTCAGGCTACCACGATTCCCTAATCGAAGGGCACGCTGGAATCACCAAGACCTTAGCCAAGGTTAAACAGAACTATTGGTGGCCTACCTGGCGGAGAGATATAATCCAATACATTAAATCTTGTGGAGTCTGCGCACAAAACAAATCGCAAAAACACAAACCATCTGGTCTTTTGAGACCTTTGGACATTCCTCCAGCGCCATTGCACACCCTTTCCCTCGGCTTCATCACGGATCTGCCTACCAGTCAAGGGTTTAACACCATTCTTGTAGTCGTAGACCTATTCTCGAAGATGGCCCACTTTATTCCACTGAAAGGCCTTCCAGATGCATCCACTCTAGCCAAGGTAGTTCTGGACAATATTGTTAAATTACATGGATTCCCATCAGTCCTGATCTCTGATCGAGGTAGTCAGTTCATTTCCAACTTTTGGAGAAAGTGTTGTGCAATGGCGCAAATTGACGTCCGGTTATTCACTAGCCATCACCCCCAAACGGACGGTCAGACCGAAAGGACCAACCAGACCCTTGAGCAATACCTACGGTGTATGTTGCATCACAAGCTGAGAGAATGGAAGGAATTAATATGGATAGCTGAGTACGCATGTAACAACTCCTTAAATTCCAGTACTGGGCAAAAACCTTTTTATACCTTATATGGTAGACACCCGCGTACCTCAGAATTGGATCTCCCAACCAATTTGGAAATGCTTGCGGTTAAAACCCTTCACACCAGCATCACTCAGGCTTTCAAAAAGGCCAGAGAACATCTGATTCACGCCAAAGCCAAGCAAAAACAATTTGCTGACCAACACAGGACGAAGGCCCCCGATTATCAAGTAGGAGACAAGGTTTGGCAATCCACCAAGTTTATACCCATCAAAGGAACCAGACCTTTCAACCCAGGTATTCGGGACCCTACACCATCAAGACAATTATCAGTCCAGCGGCCGTCAAGTTAGATTTACCATCCAATCTAGGCATCCATCCGGTATTTCATGTGTCCCTTTTAAAACCAATGCAACCTGGTAAACGGATTGAAGCAGCTCTGAAACTGTAACGCTCACCTGATTCCCAAGGAGGCGCGGGTCTTGGCAGGAAGGTGTCTGTGACTCGAAAAGTGATGTGCAGGACTCGATTGGCTTATGGGGTCGAACCTCTTCGCCCTGTGTGTCGAACTCGAAGGGTGAGGTTTCTGCAGGTGAAAGAATATGGGGGTTAAAGGTCTGGGTTGTTGAATGTCCCTCTCTCTCTCTCTCTCTCTCTCTTCCCAGCTTGTCTGTAGAGCCCCCCCCAGGTCAACATGCTCACCTTAGATAGGTGAATGCTGGGCTCTCCATCTGCGTCTAGTGCAGGGTGCCGTTGCCAGTTCCTTCACTGGTGAAACATTGACCTCTTGACTTCAGAGGATGGTTACCGTCGTTGTCTGCACGAGCAGTAAGTTTCCTGGACACCTTTTGTCTTTATAGTCTTTAAATGCGTGGCACGTTAATATTGAAGACTCTGTATAATGCTTTTCCCTTATGTATTGCAGGACTCTTGAGATGGAAGATGGAGTGAAGCGCCTGGAAATTCGTAAGGATGGCAAGCGCTCTAACTGTCTCTTTCCTTGCAACTTAGTTCGTGTTAAAGAGACGCCGGAGTATTCGCAGGCGTTTGATTGCGACGAGCGTGATGGGCGTGAGTAAATACCTGCTTAATGTCTTTTTCTTTGTCTTTACAGGCGACGATGCAGAATGAAGAAATCTGGAATTCACAGCGTGCCGGTAAGTGTAATAATGCTTTTGTCTTTGCAGGCGAAGATGCAGCGTGAAGAATCCGGAATGCACAGCGTGCCGGTAAGTATAACAATGCTGTTGTCTTTGCAGGCGAAGGTGCAGCGTGAGACACGGCCGCTGCCGATGGATCAGGTGAGTAAGCAATGCGTGTAAAGTTCGTCTTGCTAACCTGTTGTTTCTTGTCTTTTGCAGGTGCTGATGTTGACTGGGTACAGGAATGGTAAGTATAATTCTTGCAGGTTCAGGATCAAAAGAAGAAAGGCTGGAACAGACTCGGTGAGCGTCCTGCTGCAGATGCAGAATAACGCGAAGCACGTTTCATCTATCGGGTGTGGTTTAAATAGCCTTGGAGTGATGAGGTGTCTTCTTCCACGGCCCCGCCTAGGTAAGAAAAGAGTTCCAGTTTCCAGAAGAGTTCCAGTGCTGTATCCGGGGAGTGGAGCTGCCCCACCCAGGTAAGAAAGTAGTTCCTGTTTCACAGAGGGCTTCAAGTGGCTGGTAAGTAAGCAGCATGGTCTGCTGCAGGTAAGTCCACCCAAGCACTTTCACACCAATTATGAGCCCGGCGCTTCCAGTGCCGGGACCTATGGTTTTGATGAGCCTGGTGCCACCGGCGCCAGGACAGGGTCCAAAAGGTCCCAGTAGGGACCGGCTGGTGCCTAGGATTAGGGTTAGGGGCCTGCTTCCAAGGACGTTGGGCTGGTCCTGGCTCCTTGGAAACAGTGATCATGACAAAAACCCATTCTTGTCGACGAAGAACTTGAATTTGAAGTTAAAGGCATACTCGATTCTAAGTACTCAAGGGGGAGACTATACTATCTAATAGATTGGAAAGGTTTTGGAGCCCAAGACAGATCCTGGGAACCCTGTAAAAATGTTCACGCACCGTGTCTGATCAAAAGCTACCATCGAAACTTCCCAACTAAACTTGGGCCGGACAGAAGGAACACCTTGAGAGGGGCCTTGTGGGGGAGTGCTGTCATGATCCACACTCTGAAGACCCCCTGGCCAACCTATGGGCCAGGGAGAGTCTTGATTCCAGTCCCCACTAAACCCAAGAAATTGCAGCCTAGGCCTTCTTGGGGTCAGCCCTGGCACCTTTGGCACCAGGCTCATGTTTGAATATGGACTTGTGCTTGGAAACTACTTTTCATTAATGCCAGTCATGTGGAGGCATCCTCATAACCTGGATCCTTGAAACCAGGCTTGCAGTGTAGTGTTTTTGGGTGTGGTACCATGGGGACTATTTTACCTGCACTTATTTCTTGAAGCTATTTAAACCACACCCGAATAGACTGACACGCTTTGCGTTAGTTTGCATTTCTGCAACGTAACGCTCACCGTGTTCAGCTTCAGCCACGAACCTCGGAAGAACAGCACCTGAAAAGGAAAGGAGAAGACATTGTGAGAAAAGGCAGCAGCTTATCTGAACTTCATCGCCAGCGGTCCGCAGCTCTCCCAACCATCATCCTGGAACCAGCGCTCCTTCGGATCGACGGACCTGTAAAAGAGAAGAAACAAGGCATTAGACATTGTACAATTAATGAACTGTGCCGAAAGGCTTACCTCGCCAGCCGCTCCTCAATCAGCACCACTACAGAAATTCCATACTCCGGCCGAGTACCGCGACCTTTGGAGAGGAAAAGATAACAGGTTAGCAAAGGCAAGGCATCTTTAGCGCAGCGCATACTGCCTACTCACCACATCAAGGCGCTCCAAAACGCCCATACTTACTGGCGAAACACAGATTCCGCCTTGCCACATATTGGACTTCCGTGTACCTAGGAAGAAAAAGACATTGTTAAAAAGGCATGCAAGAACAACAATATTCACAGCAATAAGACCTACCTGAAAGACTCAAGACAGGCCGGCATCAGTGAAGCAACTCGATCGCCATTGCCCACCAAGCACAACACGCCCCTGCCAAGACAGCAGGACGGAGAACCCGCCAACATCTAAAACAAGGTGAGGAGAAGTCCAGAAGGGTCGCAGACCTACAGGGAATTCGGAGGCTGTTTACCACGGTTGCCCAGTAATGAGCATAGCTTACCTGTATTCCAGGCAGAACTCTTCTGCTGGTTGCATCTGGGCATCGCAAGGAGGGACATCTGAACCCCAACTGCTGGGTGGCGCCCCTGTGGAACCAGGTGAGCCTAACACATGGGTGCGGGTGTTCTACAAACAGTGTTGCAGTCCCCGAACTAATTAGAAATGCGACACACGTGCAGCAGACAGTTGTGGACAGGCACAATGTTCGTAGGGGCAAGGGTCTGCTATGCATGCGCGCGGATGTTCTACGGACAGTATTCAGGTCCCCAAAGAAAACAAATATTTGTCACAACTTTGCGGACAGGCGGATGGACTATTTGTTCTACGGACATATTAATTCTGGTTGCGTACAATGCGAACAGGGGAAATGTTCTTCGAACAATTTGTTTTGCATAGCTACGAACATGCAGACGTGTTTAGTGTTCTGCAGACACCTCCATTTTGACTATGGCCAATTCAAACAGGTATGGTGACCTTAGGACACCCCATTTTGGTTAATTACGGACAGGCGGACATCTTGTGTGTCCTAAGGACACTTCCAACTTGATTGAGGACTGTGCGAACAGGTATAGTGTCATTAGGACACCCCCTATTTGGTTAGCTGTGGACAGGCGGACATCTTGTGTGTCCTAAGGACACCTCCATTTTCATTGCCAACAGTACGAACAGGTATACTGTCCTTAGGACACCCCGATTTTGGTTAATTGAGGACATCCCAGACAGTCGCGCTGTCCGTGCACACCCTAACTGCCTTTAAAAAAAAAATAAGACACAGAGGAATATACTAACAACACACTTACAGGGTAATTCATGGAATCAAACGCAGTGTATTCATGGATTTAAACATCCATAACCAGCCGTGGCATAGCATGGTGCAGCAATCCTGCAGCAGTGCCAGTTACGCCCCCAACCCCCAACCCCACCCTGTGCGCCAAAAACATCTGCACAAATTCCCTACATGGCGCAAAGGCCAGTGGACCAGCATACAGCCCCCCAACAACGATATTGTGCTAAAAATGCCACTCAGAATTCACGCAACAATCCAATTGCATGTACAACTCCTGGTGCACCCTTACGAATACGCGTACCCCGCTCGTGCCAGCCCAATCGCGTGTAAAACTCCTGGCTCACCCCTCAGAATATGTGTACCCCACTCCCGCCAGCCCAATCGTGTGTAAAACTCCTCACGCACCCCTCCGAATACGCATACCCTGCTTGCATCAGGCCAATCATGTGTAAAACTCCTCGGTCACCCCTCGGAATAGGCATACCCCGCTCACACCAAGCCAATAATGAGTAAAACTCCCCACGCACCCCTCGGAATACGCGTACCCCACTCGCGCCAGCCAATTTGTGTGTAAAACTCTCTGCGCACCCCTACGAATATGCAATCCCCACTCGCGCCAGCCCAATCGCATGTAAAACTCCCCGCGCACCCCTCGGAATACGCATACCCCTCTTGCGCTAGGCAAATAATGGGGAAAACGTCCCCCTGTGGTGTGGGCTGGCTGCAGGCATGGCCAGGGGTTGAAGGATTGTCCCCTGTGGTGTGGGCTACCTTTGGGGCAATGTCAGGGTGGATGGGCTTCCTGCAGCGCATCGTCAGGGTGGATGGCTGCCTGCGGGGCATGGGCAGGGTGGATTTTCTGCCTGCGGGCATGGGGAGGGTGGATGGGTTGCCTGCTGGGCATGTCCAGGGGTGGATGGGCTGCCTGCTTGGCATGTCCAGGGGTGATGGGCTGGCTGTGGGGCATGGTCAGGGTGGATGGACTGCCTGCGGGGCATGGGGAGGGTGGATGGTCTGCCTGTGGGGCATGGGGAGGGTGGATGGGCTGCCTGCAGGGCATGTGGAGGGTGGATGGGCTGCCTGCTGGGCATGTCCAGGGGTGATGTGCTGGCTGCGGGGCATGGTCAGGATGGATGGGCTTCCTGCAGGGCATGGGGAGGGTTGATGGTCTGCCTGCGGGGCATGGGGAGGGTGGATGGGCTGCCTGCGTGCATGGGGAGGGTGAATGGGCTTCCTGCTGGGAATGTCCAGGGGTGGTGGGCTGGCTGCAGGGCATGGTCAGGGTGGATGGGATGCCTGCGGGGTATGGGGAGGGTGGATGGTCTGCCTGCGGGGCATGGAGAGGATGGATGGTCTGCCTGCGGGGCATGGGGAGGGTTGATGGCCTGCCTGCTGGGCATGTCCAGGCGTGATGGCTAGCTGCGGGGCATGGTCAGGGTGGATGGGCTGCCTGCGGGGCATGGGGAGGGTGGATGGTCTGCCTGCGGGGCATGGGGAGGGTAGATGGGCTGCCTGCTGGGCATGTCCAGAGGTAATGAGCTGGCTGTGGGGCATGGTCAGGGTGGATGGGCTGCCTGTGGGGCATGGGGAGGGTGGATGATCTGCCTGCGGGGCATAAGGATAGTGGATGGTCTGCCTCCGGGGCATGGGGAAGGTGGATGGGCTGCCTGCTGGGTATGTCCAGGGGTGATGGGCTAGCTGCGGGGCATGGTCAGGGTGGATGGGCTGCCTGCTGGGCATGTACAGGGTTGATGGGCTGGCTGCGGGGCATGGTCAGGGTGGATGGGCTGCCTGCGGGGCATGGGAAGGGTGGATGGTCTGCTGCAGGGCATGAGCAGGGTGGATGGGCTGACTGCTGGGCATGTTCAGGGGTGATGGGCTGGCTGTGGGGCATAGTCAGGGTGGATGGGCTATCTGCGGGGCATGGGGAGGGTGGATGGTTTGCCTGTATGGCATGGGGATGGTGGATGGGCTGCCTGCGGTGCATGGGGAGGGTGGATGGCCTGCCTGCTGGGCATGTCCAGGGGTGATGAGCTGGCTGCATGGCATGGTCAGGGTGGATGGGCTTCCTGCGGGGCATGGGGAGGGTGGATGGTCTGCCTGCGGGGCATGGGGAGGGTGGATGGGCTGCCTGCAGGGCATGGGGAGAGTGGATGGGTTGCCTGCTGGGCATGTCCAGGGGTGATGGGCTGGCTGCGGGTCATGGACAGAGGTGTATGGTGATCCCCTGTGGTGAGTTCTCTGCGCTGACCATTGTGAGTCATGTCCTCAGTCGCTCTGCATCTATTTGCTGGCCCAACTGCTGCCAAAGGGAAGACACTGCCAATCCTGGGTCCTCCTGCCCTCCGCCCGATGCCTGCTCCCGGGATGTTGATGGCCCCAAGCCATGATGCCTCCCACACTGAGCCTGCTGCTGCCTCCAATGCAACTGCCTCTGGCACCACTACAACATCCAAGCTGATGTAATCCCCCGGCGCCGTCGTGCACATTCCCTGCTTGTTGATGCCTGCCCGTCCTCCATTTGCTGGGGTCCAGTTTGGGGGGTGGCCACCCCTGCTGGACCTCCGAATCCCAACTTTGGCAGGGATGTGTCCTCTACCAGCCTTGCTGCTGGCTCAATGGCAGCTCCACAGGGGACCCAGGTGATACTTGGCTGGGAAAATGGCATGGAGGATGACTGGCGCATAGGGGGTTCAGTTGAGGAGGGGGTCACAAAACGATCCAGCACATGGATGAACCCAGTGCCGAGGACCTGTCCTAGTAGGTCAATGCGCCCAAACAGGTATTCGAAATGGCGTGCAATTTCCTGATGAGAACCCTGCACGTGGTCCGGACACTGTGCGTGCAACGCCAACCCAGCTAGGACAGGCTCAACCCGGTCATGGTTTGCCACATCTGCAGGGAGAGGAAGGCCAGTTGTTGTTTGCGCATCGCCTCCCTGAAAACAGGTCTGGACGAAGGCATCCCTGCTGGTGCGGGATGATGCAGTCACCGGATTGGGGACAGGATTACACAGAGACACCTCCGCGGTGGCCTGTGCTGCCTCCTGTCCCTGCCCCTGGACTGCATCACTAGCACCAGTGGAATCCCCCTTCCAGGCCCCGTGCGTGGGGCTGTCACAGCCTCCTCCTCAACCAAACCCCCCACCAACCTGGATGACTCTGTGCAGTCTTCCTCCATAGGCCCCTGTGGGGGCTCAGCTGCCCCTTCTGCTGCAGAGGAGTCCAGCTCCAACCTCCACCTGTTGGACCTTCCCTCAGCAGCTGTGGCCATGGATGCGGCACCACACTCCTCAATCCCTGAAGAATTGGTTACCTGGGAGGGGAGCTGGGCCTTGCGTCTCCGGCTGCCGGTGGCATCTCTGGCACTGTGCTCCACAGCATATCTCCGCCCTCTTCATCAGTCAACGGTGCAGATAGGAAGAGATAGAAAACAGGCATCACGGCACTGCACAATGGTCTGATGCACACATGACAGTTCAACATGAGTGGCAGTGTCAGACATCACAGATGGCATCACACACCCTAACACTCATATTATTTGAACCCACACACATGAACAAATAAACTTGAAATCATGAATCAAGTATCATGAAACATGCATCAGCATCCATACACACATATCTGCTTGATCAACCAAAGGTTGGCATGATGTCACAAGCAACATGGGGAGTGCCGATCACAAGCACACACGCCACTAGACAGACATGCATCTGTACATCTCCACCACCTGTCACAGTGCAATCATCGGCAACTAAGTCACATCTGCCAATCAGGTACCCACATGTCCATGTCATATGCACCCATGGTGTCTCACAGTCACACACATGCCAAACACCCACAAGTACATGTACACCGTGCATGTACATAAAGGTGGGACCAGCATCCATGTGTCACACCCCAACCATGGCATAGTACATACACAGAAATGCAAACATGTGCGCATATCCACATGCAGTTGGGCATCATGCATTGGAACACATACACCATTGATGTGCATCACACATGACTGGACTCACATGCAGCACGGTCATGTCCCTGCACACACGCATCCATACATGGGCCATGTCAGATATACGTCCAAGCTGCACAATCCGGCCAAACCTCAACATGCACTGTGTCCAATGAGTACGCATGGACACTTACCGCCCAACTCTAGACGGGTCTGCCTCTCGAGGACCTGGAGGTGAAGCGCTGGGCGAATGCATTCCAGGACCCTCATCTGGCCACTGCATCCGCAGCGTTCAAGAGGCTCCAGGCCTTCTTGAGTGTCCTGGACCTGAAGTCCTCCCAGTGCTTATGGACGTGTTTCAGGTCGTGGGTTGCCACCCCCTCTGCGTTCATGGCACCCACAATGTCCAACCAGATCCTCTCCCGTCTATCGTTGTCGGTGCACACTCGTCCAAACAGGGCATCATAATGCACTGGACTTGCTCCACCAGGATGCCAACTTCTCCTGCAGTGAAGCTGGCAGCCCTCTGCCTCTCTGCCAGCGGGTTGCCACTGGTCCCAGATGGAGTTTGGCCTGACATGGCAACCCCCGAGGCAGGTGTGGGTGTGCAACTGGGTCCTGGTGCTGGGCTGTGGAGCAATGAAACACCAGTTGGGAGTCTCCTGTTCCAGCAGGGGTGGTCACAGCAACTGGACCCCTGGCGATGGCTGATGTGCAGGCACCAAATAGCAGGGCATGATGGCAGCAGGCAGGCAGGCAGCAGATGGCTCTTGGGAGGCTGCTCAGGGCTCTGGGGGTCAGGAAACTGGCCTTCTGGGCAGAGGCGTGGTGTTCCATGCGTTTTTGCGTGGCCAGATTGATGCAGAGTGATTTAGCACATGAAAAAACAGCACGTCAACGTGTAATCCAAGGAAAGGGCCTTAACGCGTAAAGACGTAAGTGACGTGACACGGGCTGGCGTTTCCCTCGGCACAGGTGCAGAGTGAATCCACACATGCAAAAACATCACGTCTGCGTGTGAATGCGTGTAATTCGAGGAAAGGGCCTAAGCTAACTAACTAACTAACTAAGCGTGTAAATTACGTGACGTGCGCAGGCGTTTCCCTCAGCACGGGTTAAAGGTGAGCGCGGCCCAGCAGTTTGCTGCATTTGCTTTTTGTGGAGACTGACGTGTGTGTTGCTAATTCTTGTTGTTTCATGCACCATCACTTCACAGCAGATCGAGAACTTCCATCTTCTTTTGGTGGGGGTCTTGCCTATGCATGTTTTTCTTTCCCACGCTAGTCAGGCGGTGAGTCGTGCATGCTATTTTTCCGACTGTGGGTCCCCGTGTGTATTGCTTACCTGTTTTTGAGTTCATAGTAGCCTGTGTGTCCCACCCGTACATGTTTTTGTGTCCCTGGGTGCCACTACGTACTGCGGGAGGTTAATTGCACACACGTGGGCTACCGGGGGTTACGTGAATTGGTTTTATTGCAGATCTGGGGTGCCTGAGCATTGCGTGGTCCATCATTTTCTCACAGGGGTCACATACAGCCTTTCAGGAGCACAGGGGTGCTATTTACATCACGTACCCCGCACCTTTCACAGGACAATTGTTGTGTACACCTCCCATTGGCACTAGTACATCTGTGCCATGGTTGGGAGGCCATTAAAGGTGAGGGACGCCTCAGTTGGGCATCCTCCACATGGTGGACGTTGTCGGGGACGTGGCGGGGTGACATGGGAGTAGGGGGAGTCCAGGGTGCCCAGGGTGGTTGCAGAGGGGGAAGAGGCTTGGGTGCGTCACTTTGGCAGGATGTTCTGCAACTTGTTAGTGCAGTCATGCCACCACTCCTGTGGCTCCAGGAGATGCAGCTCTTGCATCTGACACAGGTACCCATGTGACCCGGCAGTCAGTTTCATCTACTTCCACAGGCCCAACGGTAGTGGTAGCCGCAGGTCCAGCTGTGGCAACCACCACCCAGGCTCAGGGTTGGCCAGCGCATGATGCGTTGGCCCCTGAGGACTCCCAGGCAGAATTCCAGGTGGTCAGGAAGCACAAGCAATGTGCGCGCAGTGCTGCTCTGACCGAGGCACATGTCCCTGGGGCAGTGTTGCCATCTGCTGCCCCGAGCAGCAGCCAGGTGTTAGCAACTGCATGGGCAGATGCAGCCAACACAACCCCAGCTGTGAGTCTGCCAGCCAGGACAGTCTCGGTCACCAACCTTGGCACAGCGGCTGTTGCTGTGCAGGGACCAGTCAAGAACACCCAGCAGCCACTGACGCAAGTCAGGGCTTCTGTCCTAGTTCCACCTGCCACTCGCTTGGTCCAGTCCACCAGCGCCACGGCCCCTACTGATCAGGGTGGCATTTCCCAGTCAGGGTCTGGACGACTGCCCAAGAGGAGGAAGGTTGCTCCTGCACAAGAGGCTGGGACCCCAGACATGGCTCCGGCCTGCGGCATGTCAAGGAAGAAGCCTTTCAGCAAGCAGGAACTGGACTTCCTTGTTGGCTACGTGTCGGAACACGAACGTGATATGCTAGTTTTCCCAAATTGCCACACTACGCCTGCCCAGCATTGGGACCACTGGAAGCATGTTGCGGATGGTGTTAGTGCATTCGGACATGAGGTGCACATAGCTCAGGACTGCAAAAAGCGTTGGGATGACCTCTGATGCTGGGCTAAGCAAAAGAGTGCCTCCAATTATGCCATGACTTGGGTGACTGGCAGTGGGCCACCACCTCAGGAGGAAGAACTCACTCCGGATGAGGTGATCGCTGCAGAGTTCAACCCAGCAGAATTGGTCAAACGAGTAGGAGAGATGCAGGATTATGATGCCCCGTCCGGTGAGTGTTGTTGCATGTTTGTCCAGCCCATTTGTGGTTTGCTTGTGTGATGTGTTCTGCTTGACTACCACTACATGCTATGTGTACATGGTTCTCATGTGCGAGTCATGCAATGCTTCACCAATACATGCCTTTTGTGATGCATGATGGACATGGGAAGCAGACGGGGACTGTCCTCATCACCACACATGCACCCTACTCACATGCTAGTCACCCGGCTGCCCCTCCGGCCCATTTTCCAGCTCACTGACCTGTCTGCATGTAGCCTGTGGTGTCTTTCCACTCAGCACTCAGACTATGTCATTGCATGACTGACGTGCATGCGTGTTCAGCCTGCATGCAGGTACTCCACGTGGGCATGCTTCCTTGCCCCTCTGCCCCCCTGCACCTCAATTTAACCATGGCACTGGTGTTTAACATGTTAGACTACTGCAATGGCCTGTTCCACACTCCTGTGTACATGCACACTTCCCCCTGTGAACCTGCCAGACACATGCTGTGGGGTACATCCTTTGTCCTTGATGCAGGGTGTCTCACTCAGACTGTGCATGCAGATGGTAGATGCTCCCCGGGGACATGAATGGCCATTCCTGCTCCATGTGCATTCCATGCATGGCCCTATGTGTCCTTGGCAGGATGCTCATTGTAGTACGTGTCCAGGATTACATACGTATCATGGCATTTGGTCACCCATTCCATGCTCACTCTGGCTCTGTCCTGCAGCACGCACATGTTTAGGGTGTCATTGTCTGTGTGGGAAACATGCCGCCCCATGACTCTGTTCAACTGGTGTATTGTCTTCTGCATTAATGGATGTACTACTGAGGGTTCATCCTGTGTCCTGCTTACTATCCCATTCTCATCTGCTGTGGTGTCTGTTGACTGAGATGATGCAATTGACGCTAGCCAACACTGTCTGCCAATACACAGTTCTCTGGACATCCTTTCATTGCCATGCATTGCCTCCCTGCATTTTCACTAAGGGGGTGAGAGTTAACTGTAGCCATGCAACCCAGTGCATGCACATTGCATATGAGGGCTGAACTTGCCCTTACACTCCCGTCATGCTTAGTAATTGACATCAAAATGCACTTGATGTAGATTTTTGGTAACGTACACATGTTCTGCACTGCACCCACCTACTTCTGAGCTTTGTTACACCGTTCTACATGCCTACTCACTGCTGCAATGTCAAAGTGACCTGGCATGTATGTTCAGATTTCCATCCCTTCACTGTTATGAAACGCACTAGCACAGGTGCATATTGTGACACGTGTACTCTGTATTGGAACATCCTAGCATGTGTTAGCAAAGTAGATTGGTCAATCTGCGGGCTATACTAACTAGTATAGGCCGCAAATTGATTAAAGCCTGACAATCGGG